>NW_024465777.1:4800000-6199554 GCF_017591425.1 Ochotona curzoniae
TGGCTACTTGGGGAATAAATCAGCAGATGGAAGATCTTCCTCTCTGTCTCTTCTCCTCTTTGTATATCTGACTTTCCAATAAAAATAAGTCTTTAAAGAAAAAAAGCTAGAAGCCAGGAGCCTGGAACTGGTTGGAACTCCATATGGGATGCATGCATTGCAGTAGCAAGCTGAACCAATGTACTACACAATACCAGCTCCTACAAGGGTTCTTTAATCCTACAACTCTCAACTCATCCCCTGGTTCTACTCACTTCTCCAAGGACCCCCAGGACCTCCGTGCATTGGGAGTTGCTCTGCTGCCACCTGCAGCTTTGGCTGGAAACGCCTACACTGGCAGTCCTGAGCTCAGTCTATCTCCCCAGGCCTGCGAGCCTGCTAGGGGTGGGAGGGTGGGAACAGCGGGTGCTAGACCTAGCGGTAGAACCTTGAGTCTGGCTGACAAAGGAGGGGCAGCTGGGTGTTCTAGCAAACAGCAGAAAGCAGCAGGGTGGGAGGAGGGAGGGGCGGGAATCCCATCTCCAAAGATGTGGGAAAGCCCAAGTGCACAAGGGGCTCCCAGAACCCAAGACCCAGTGGTGGTCAGAAACCTCAGCAGTGGGTTGAGCAGTGTACGACTGGACAGACACCAATTTATGCAATCAACAAATATTCCCTGAAGATCTACTATACACTGGATGGCTGCAGTGGTAAACAAAATTCCCCACCCTCAGGAATGGAAAATCCACTCACAGAGCTGACTACTCGCGTTATGCTGTGTGCCTTGGAGGTAATAAACAACTCTCTCAGTGCTCCCCTACCACAAAGCACACACAGCCTTACAGAAGTTGCCGAAAGCCGCACATCTGTTTGAACCCTATCAGCCTGGCCCCACGTCTCTGCCAACCCTTCCACATCTCCAGAGAAGCCTCTGATCTGCTACACAGAGCTGCCCGTTCCTTGTGACGAGAGGGGCAGTCAAAAGCACCCATTCACAGCTCCATGGAAAGCTCACGGCCAAGAAGGACGTTTGCCCTGCTCAGGAGCCCCAGGCCTTCCAGGCTCAGACCTCGAGATCACAGCAGTGGGTGCCACTGCCCATCCAACTGCACGGAGTTGGGAAGCTCCAGGACTTTGCAGGAATCTCCTTCCCTAGCTCCAAAAGTCCCCCAAGATGCCAGCTATTCAGTGCACTGTCCCAGCAGGAGAAGGGGGTAGGCCTTGGGTCAATTGCACAATATACCAGAGTGCTATCCTGTGGATATAGCAGCTGATGCTTCAATGGGGAGGGTCGCTGACACCTACCCAGGAGACACAGATTGAGTTACAGGGTTCCCTCAGCCTCTGGGGCCCACCTGCTTCTCTCTGGGCCACGCACCCTCCAATGCACATAGGATGGGGTGTCTGAAGGCCAGTGCTCCACCGGGGTTCCCATCACCCTCTGGCCTCTGAAACCTCCCAACCTATTAAACTCTAGCTGAATCCTTTGCTTGTGCCCCCCATCCCTCTTCCAAAATCCTACCAAGGCACGCTTGAAGGTGGAAGGGAGGATCCGGCCCCGTCGTGGCCGGAGGCGAGTTCTTAGCTGCAGCTTCCTTTAGAAAGTGATGCCTTCTGGGCCCCCAGGGAGGTTTAAGTGAGACGTCCCATGAAGCGGGTTTGGCGGCTGGATGGCTCGGCCCTCCTTCGCCCTGCTGGGGCCTTCCGCGAGCCCGACGAGGTCCCCTTCCCTTTCGGTTCCCGCGCGCAAGCACTCTTTCCAGGGGTCTGCCTCGGGACCGCTTCTTCCACCCAGTGGTCCCAGGGACGGGCTCCGCCGCCCCAGCCTTTGCTCCAGGTCCGTGCCCAGCCCTGCTCACCAAACAGCCGTGGGCTGGGGCTTGGGGCATCTATGCACTCCGAAGGCGTAGACGAAGACTCACCCCTCGGCAGAGGACCCAGACCCCCGTGCCGCTCCCGGGCACAGGTACTGCGCTCCGGGCGGGCGCCAGCCTCTCCAGCCGCCGGGCCCTCGGCCGCCAGCCGCCCGACGCCGTTCCTCGGGGTGAGCCCGGGCCGACCGTGCCCTGTACCCAGGGACGACCACGATCTTTCTTACCCCACCGTGCGACCGCCCAGCCAGGGGAGCCTGCTCAGGCCGCTCCTCGGCCGGGCCTGCGCGCACCCCGGAAGTGGGAGGGTGGGTCCCGAGGAGCCGGGCCCCGGACCCTCCCCCGTCCGGGTGCAGGCTCGGCGGACGCTCCCCACTGACGACGCCAGGGTTCGCGTCCCCTTGGGTCCACGCGGGGCTTACCTGTTCCTCCAGGTGAACCGCCGGCAGCTCAGCCCCTCCCCCGCCCCCCTCGCCGCTCACCTGGGGCGCAGGTGAGCGTCTCGCGGGAGCGCGGCACGGGCCGCCGCTGGGGACACACTTCCTGTCTCCGCGAAGCGCCGCCTCACCGCGCACCTGGGCCGAGGCTCCACCCCTCTGGGGCGTGCCCCGCGTCTTGAGTTGGGGTGCCCGGGCCGTCTGGCCTTGTCTGCCCAGTGAGTCCAGGCGGAGAATGGCAGGCAAGGGCCGGGCTCCGAATCCTGGGAAGCCTTCCCTGATACCCGTCTCCCAGTCACCCCCAGCTCCCCTTTCAGCACACACACCACCTGGTTTATCCTAATACCCTCCACACTGCTTTCTTCTGTCCCCTCTGGTAGCCTCTGGCCTTGAGGATTGCTCTAGTCCTGCTGCCTGTATTCCTAATGCCCACACACAGGGCCTGGCACAAACAAGGAACGTGTGTGAATGGCTGTGCTCCAAGCCCTGGCTTTGCCCTAGGGTCAGTTCATCTTGTCACTTGCTAGGGAAATCCACAGGTTCGGGCAGGTCTCTCAGCTGGAGGAGTGGGCAGTGCCACCCTGAGAAACACTTTCCAGACCAGCGGGGGTGGGGGAGGCGATGAAAAGAGGCCATGAAGAAGGTGGTCTGGCAGGATGGCAAGGAGTCAGGGCTCAGGCAGTCTGGGGTCCCTGCTCCCCTGCGTGGGAAGCTCCAGGGTGCACACTGAGCTCCTGACTTGCCTGATGTTAGCTGATCTTTCTGCTGCTCTGTGAACAGTGGGTGAACTGGCCCTGCCTGGTTTGCCCTCGACCTGCACCAAATGTATGCCGCTGGGCACCGTTCCCTGGCCTGGTCTCGGCTGCTCTGTATTGTGGTTCTTGTGCTCACCTGTATGGACTGTGTCCCGACAGAGGTGTTTCCCAGGCTCCTCCATCGGAACCTCTCCCAGTGCCAGATCCTGCGCTCATGGCTGGGTCCACGGACCAGCTCTACTCAGTCCACCTCCTGACCTAGCAGGAACAGACATTATTTTTTTTTTTAAAGGTTTATTTTTATTATTTTTTTTATTGGAAAGGCGGATATACAGAGAGGAGAGACAGAGAGGAAGATCTTCCGTCCGATGATTCACTCCCCAAGTGAGCGCAACGGGTCGATACTATGCCGATCCGAAGCCAGGAGCCTCTTCCGGGTCTCCCACGCGGGTGCAGGTTCCCAAAGCTTTGGGCCGTCCTCGACTGCTTTCCCAGGTCACAGGCAGGGAGCTGGAAGGGAAGCGGGGCTGCCGGGATTAGAACCGGCGCCCATATGGGATCCCGGGCGTGCAAGGCGAGGACCTTTAACCACTTGCGCCACCGCACCGGGCCCCAGACATTATTTTTTATTATCATTTTATGATATATTCCATAGGCCTTGGGATTTCCCTTACCTCCACCTCAAGTCCCCCCTCCTCCCTGAGTTTTCCTATATTATTACTATGGTATAGTTCTTCATAAATCGTCATATGTCCATCATTGCGGGCATGGACAATGGCAGAGAGTCCAGAATCCTATTGTCAAGATATAATTAATAGTTTCATTGGGAGTCCATCTTTGGAAGTAGAGATGCATACTGCATTGTATCCTCACATCCGGATATGATAGTTTTCATTACACAGTTACTATACATCCCCTAAAATGAAGACCCACAATACAAAATAAACTAGAAATTTACAATGCCATGAAGTTCTGAAGAGGTTTTGATAGTTCAACAGTCCTGAATTACTGTCAATCCCGCCACTCCAATTGCGATGAAATCTCTTCTGGGTCTCCTGGACAGGTGCAGAGGCCCAGGGACTTCCTTCCAGGCACATTAGTAAGGAGATGGATTGGCAGTGAACAAGTCTCCAGCACCCATACAGGATGCCAGTACTACAGCTGGTGGCTTAACCCACTATGCCATAATGCCAGCTCCCCAACTTTTTTGAGATTTGTTAGTTTATTTGAACATCAGGGCGACAGTGAGAAAGACTGAGAGACTAGTTGAGGATGAAATAGCTAAGGCAAACCACAGCTGCACCATGGATGACCCCCAGGATGCTGGTTAGTAGCTCACCGCCTTCAGTCTTGGGGCTGTGGAGGGTCGGTGGGGCAGTGGAATGTGGACTGCTGTGTAAAACTGGCTTCAACCTGTCTGCCTCTTTCCCTTCTGTGGGGACCTGGCTTGCTGGGTGTACTTCTCCTAAAATGGCACTAGGGGGCAGCACAAGCAGCAGAAATTGCCGGAATCTCCATTACTGGGTTGGAATCCTAGAAACAACCCTATTTATAACCTTTGAACCTCAGTATTTGTCACGGAAGATGGGCTTAATGTGGGGGCAGACTAACATAGAGGTTTAGAATGTGAACTCTATTGCCTAATTCTGCCCTTAGAAACACTGAGATCCCATATGGGCACTGGTTCCCGTTCTGGCTGCTTTACTTCTCATCCCTGCTTATGGCCTGCGGAAAACAGTAGAGCCTTGGGACCCTGCACCTGCTTGGGAAACGCAGAAGCTCTTGGCTCCTGGCTTCGGATTGGCTCAGCTCTGGCTCTCTGCTCATTCTCTTGGCTGTGTGTGCCGTCAGTTGGGGCTCCCATCTGGCCTCTGCTGCTTATTGTTTTTGCAAGCTGGGCTGCTGACTCCCAGACCTGGGCTTCAATTTCCATGCCAGTGACATCCATAAACCTAGTTAGCCCTTCTCCTGTCGACACTCCCACTCCCACACCCTGCTGCTGTCACTCTCAGACACACACAGTCCTGGATACACATGGCCCAAGCTGACACCCCCTGCTTACTTCTGGGGAGCAACAGGCTACTCCAGCCACACACAAACTTTCTTCTGCAATCTCACTTGCTCTCTGAAGCTCACTCTGGGAGCCCCAGCTAGCCAGCCCCTGCTTGGGCTGCCTCACAAAGCTGTCTCCCTCATCCTTTTCCCAGTTCCAGAAGGAAGTGCCCAGAGGGTCTGATTAAGGTCTGGGAGACCCCAGCACTAACCCAGGGCACTGACCCAGGGCAACCCCCAAGGCTAGGGCATGACTGTTTTCTTGGCTCCTTCCACTTTCTTGGAGCCAGGGCTACCACCTTCACCCCCTCAACCACCTACGAGACAGAAAGGACCCCTGCAGTCAAGTTCAACACCTAGGAGCTGTGCGGGGTTCCAACTGGCCCAGCGGCTCCCCCTTCCTTCTGTGTCTGTCCCTCATTCAGAGTCTGACCAGTCCTCTTTGGGGTGGGCAGCTGAGACTAGCCCCTGCACACTCAGCGCCTCTGCCTGCTCTCAACTGCCCATTGGCCAACACAAGTTGTGTAGCCACATCTGGATTGAGCTTGGGAGGGAACCACACCAGAATAAACCCTACCCCAGTGGTGTGACACTGAGCACAGCCCAGGGGCCACTCGGGTAGTATAGGAAGTGAAGCTGCCACCTGCCATGCCATGCCATGCCATGCCATGCCATGCCATAGTGCTGGTTTGAGTCTCAGATGGTCTGCTTGCTAATGCTTGGGGTCCCTGCACCCAAGTGGGAGACCTGGTGGAGCTCCAGACTGCTAGATCCAAGACTTTAAATCAGGACTGTTGGGCTCGGTATGGTAGCCAAAGTCCTTGCTAAAGCTAAGCTAAAGTCCTTGCCTTGCATGCAGAGGGATCCCATGTGGGTACTGGTTCTAATCCTGGTGGCCCCGCTTCCCATTCAGCTTCCTGCTTGCGGCCTGGGGAAGCAGTTGAGGACGGCCCAAAGCCTTGGGACCCTGCACCCATGTGGGATACCCAAAGGAGGCTCCCCGCTCCTGGCTTCAGAATGGCTCAGCTCTGCCATTGGTGGCCTCTTGAGGAGTGAATCAGTAGATGGAAGATCTTCCTCTCTGTCTCTCCTCCTCTTTGTATATCTGTCTAATAAAAATAAATAAATCTTTTAAAAAATAAGGACTGTTGCCATTTGCAGAGTGAACCAGTAGATATTTGGAGAATGAACCAGTGAATGGAAGATCTCTGTCTCTCTTTCCGTTTCTCCTACTCAGTCACTCTGTTAAATAAATGGGTCTTCAAAATACAGCTCAGGGCCTGAAATGGTAGCCTAGTGAAATCCTCGCCTTGCATGCGCCAGGATCCCACACGGGCCCCAGTTTGTTTCCTGGCTGCTCCACTTCCCATCCACCTCCCTGCTCATAGCCTGGGAAAGCATCAGATGGTGGCCCAAAGCCTTGGACTCCTGAACCCATATGAGAGACCCGTAGAAGTTTCTGGCTCCTGGCTTTGGATTGGCTCAGCTCTGGCCATTGTGGTCATCTGGGGAATGAAGCAGTGACTGGAGGATCATTTTTTCTGTCTCTCCTTCTTTTTGTAAATCTGATCTGCCTTTCCAATAGAAAGAAATAAATCTTTAAACAAACAAAAACGAAATTACAAAACAAAAAACTCAGCAGTGGCTTGCTTGAGGTAGTTGATGAAAATGAAGGATACAGGGGGCTGGCTTGTGGGCATCAGGGCTGTGGAGTGCTATCCTGTCCCAGGATCTCCCAAATTTGGGCAGCCTGAGGAGCACTGTGCCCAGAGGTAGCCAATACCCACCTGCCAGGCCTAGAATGGGGGTGTGAGAGTGAGGCCAACGAGAATGGATCAGTAAGGATAAAGAACAGAGGCAGTCTCCTGGAGCCCCTGGGGAGGGCCAGGGAGGACTGGCTTCAGGGATCCCGCAGTGGATACCCAGAGAAGCCACTACCATGGCTTGATGCCACTCAAGTCCTGGGCAGGGATTCTGGGAGTGCTTCCTGGTGGAGGAGTGTTAGAACAAATAGTTCCTGGCCAGACAAGAGGATGGAGCTGGAGCAGGGAGGAACAAACTGCCATCTGGCCTTGGATCTAAAGAGGTAAAGTAGCCTCGTGATGGCCATTTTCCCATTTCACGGATGAGCAAACCGAGGCTCATCTGAACAGTAGTGCATCCCAAATCCAACTCATCATATCTTGGGTTTCTTTTCACCTGTCCAATCCTCAGTGAACTTCCAGGAAGTTTAGAGGGGGAGCTGCCTGGGAGTGCCCCTCCCTCTGTCCTGGACTTACGTCACCTCCCCTAAGCATGGCCTGTGAGGAGACCAACAGGGAGGTGATGGCAAGGATAGGGATTGGGCAGACCCAGGCTCATCTTCAAGGATGCCCCAGTCGGGATGGAGCTCCCAGCCTTGACCTCAGGAATCGCCGGGGAATCAGCCTCCAGGGACTGCTGTGTGAGGAGTAGCAGAAACCTCGCTCTGATCTCAGGGATCCCCGAGTCTAGAGGAATGAAGGATGGAGGGAAACTGGGGATGGAGTTACAGGTAAAAGCCATAGAGAACATGAAGTAGCTCTGGCTGGGCAGGTTCTCTACCAAGGGAGAGAGGGGCATAAGGGAGGTGAGCCCATCAGGTGTAGCCCCAGGGGTGGGGTTAAAGTAGGGAGATGCGTGGGAGGTGGAAATATTTAAGCTTAGTCCAGGGGCCAGCATGATGGCTCAAGAGGCTAATCCCCTGCCTGCAGTGCCAGTATCCTATATGGGTGCCGGTTCTAGTCCTGGCTGCTTCACTTCTGATCCAGCTGTCTGCTTATAACCTGGGAGGGCAGTGGAGGATGGCTCAAGTCCTTGGGTCCCTACTTGGGAAGAAGCTCCTGCCTCCTGACTTCAGATCAGCCCAGCTCCAGCTGTTAAGGCCATTTAGGGAGTGAGTGAACCAGCAGATAGAAGATCTCTCTCTGTCTCTTCTCTGTAAATCTGCCTTTCAAATAAAAATGAGTATTAAAAGCCTGGACCAGTTTAACTTGAACTTGTTCCTATTCTTCTCTGCAGCACACTGCCAAGTGGAGCAGGCAGCTCAGGAGCTCACATATATGGGAGCTGGAGTTAGTGAACTCTGACCCCTGTGGGGGAAGCGACACCCCTGCTTCAGACTTGCCTGGGTGGGAGGGGGAGCTGGTGGGGGGAGAGAACTGGAAGTAGAAGGATGAGCTCACAGCAAAGGCCTCTCTTTCCTGGAGCCTGAGTGCTCTGTAGTGGGACTGGAAACCAGAGTGAGAAAGGATGCCAGGTGAGGCTGGGAAAGGTGTAGACATGATTCCAGACACCAGAGGGCGGGGGAGAGGGAAGGGGGACAAAGTGAGAACAGTGGATGCAGGTGTGTGAGGAGGGGCGGGCAGCACATTCAAGGAATGAGCTTTTGTTCTTTCAGTCCCCCCTCAGAGCCCCCACCCCATCCAGCTGGTGGGAAATCCAGGCTCTGTTATTATGGGGCTGCTTTGGCCCATGAGAGAGAGCCCCAAGGGTTGGGCAAAGGTCCAGAGGCTGTAAAACCTCTTAGCAAGACCCTGTGCTATGGCTCAACAGGTTAAGCTGTTATCTGCAGCGTCTTTTATCGGCATCCCATATGGGCGCTAGTTCAAGGCCTGCCTGTTCCACTTCTGATTAGCTCTTCGCTATCTCCTGGAAAGACAGTGGAGGAAACTCATGGCTCCTGGCTTTAGCCTGGCCCAGCCCTTGTGTCTATCTGGGGAATCAATCAGCAAATGGAAGAACCCTCATAACTCTGCCTCTCAAATAAATTGATTTTTAAAAAAAGATTTATTTATTTATTGGAAAGTCAGATATTCAGAGAAGAGGAGAGACAGAGAGGAAGATCTTCTGTCCGATGGTTCACTCCCCAAGTGGCTGCAACGGCTAGAACTGAGCCAATCCGAAACCAGGAGCCAGGAACTTCCTCCAGGCCTCGCACGTGGGTGCAGGGTCCCAAAGCTTTGGATCATCCTCAACTGCCTTCCCAGGTCACAGGCAGGGAGCTGGATGGGAAGTGGAGCTGCTGGGATTAGAAGCGGCGCCCATATGGGATCCTGGCGCATTCAAGGTGAGGACTTTAGCCGCAAGGCCACGACGCAGGGCTCAAACAAATTGATCTTAAAAAAAAAGACCTCCAGCCTGCTCTCCACACCACCCTGGTCACATGGCCTGCATGCCCTTACCGTGTGGGGCAGTGGGATCCCACATGGATTGCCTGCGGGCAGCTTCCGGCTCCTGACCTCAGTTTGGCCCAGCCAGGACTGTTGTGGCTGTCGGAGGAGTGAATCAGCAGATGGAAGATCTCTTTCTCATTCTGTTCTTCCCTCTCTCTATAACTCTGCTTTTCAAATAAATGAAAAAAATAATTTAGATTCATTGATTTTTCCACTGGAAAGTCAGATTTACAGAGAGAAGGTAAGACAAAGAGAAAGATCTTCCATCTGCTGGCTCACTTGCCAAGTATATCAACCAGAGCCAGGAGCCTCCTTCGGGTCTCTCATGCAGGTGCAGTTTCCAAAGGTTTTGGGCCATCCTTGAATGCTTTCCCAGGCCACAAGCAGGGAGTTGGAAGGGAAGCGGAACAGCTGGGACATGAACCAATGCCCACATGGGATCCCGGCGCATACAAGGTGAGGAGTCTAGTCACTAGGCTACTGTGCTGGGCCCAAGTGAAGAAAATTTTAAAAACGTAAACTACAAAACCTTAAATTGGATGGTTCTAAAAATAAACAAGAAGTAAAAATGCATGTATGTTTGTATACATACTTTAATAATTTTTTTTTTTACATAAAAGTATGAATGTCACATAAAAAGAGGTGAACATCCAGGTACCTGCCTGGGGTTCCATGGGGCCCTGCAGGCTTTGGGGGGCCCATACCCTCTTTGCTTCCCTCCTCCCATAGGTCCGTCCTGAAAAAGATGCGTTCATTCATATTTCTGGGGGATGATTTGTCCATGGGGTACGAGATGACCCGCAAAAGTATTTTCATTCTCTTCAAATTCAGGAAAACGCAAGTTAGTGGGACGTAGAGGCAAGACAGATTTTCTTTACAGAATTTCAACTCAAGGATGTAGCTACTCTACCAGGCCAGGAGGGGGTGCTGTCTCAAGTTAGCTGGGCCTAGCTGGCGGAGGTGATTGAATTATCAGATGCTTTTCCATACAATTTGAAATGTTTACTTGGCTCTTCTTCTCTGACATATTAATATGCTTCATTACAGCGGTAGATTTTCTGTTATTGAATCAGGCTTCCTAGAATAAACTCAACTTAATCATGATGTTCATTCCTAGATTTGGTTTGTTCAATATTTACATCTGTGTTCTTAAAGTGGCATTCTGTTTGTTTTTTTTTTTTTGTCCTACTGTCCTTGCATTTTTGACGTCACGTATTTTGGTTTCTCTGGCCGTTTGTTCATTGCACCTTTGTCTAAAGTTTGTTGTGCTAACAATGCTTAGATAAATGTTCTCCTATTGTCTTCTGAAGCTCTGCTACAGCTTGTTAGTCCCTTCCGTCAAACCCACCACTGTGTGTGCCAACTGCCTTTCTTGTTTGTGATTGATCTGGCCGGGAGCTTCCGAGTTTTATTGCTGTATCCGTTGGAAGTAGTCAGCCGGAATCTAATCCTCCAACAGCAGCTGACGGCTCTCCCCTCCTACAGCGAGGCCTTGTCCTTGTCCAATGTCATCCACCGCATCTGAGTTTCTGATACAAAACAGAAAAGCAAAGAGCAAGCAGCCAAGGCATGGGCCCCCCTCCCCTCGTTAACCGCACAGTGGCTCAATACTCCAGGCTCAGTGCGGGTTTCTCCGCCTCTTCTCCCATCCCACAGATCCTACAGTCGGGGGGCCCACTTACATATGTACTTCACTCCTGGGAGTGGAGTCAGGCATTTGGCCTAATGGTTGAGATGCTCAACTCCCATTTCAGACCGCCTGGGTTGAGTCTTGGCTTTGCTCTTGGCTCCAGCATCCTTGCTGATGCACATCAATCTGAGAGGAGGCAGCTGGTGGATCTCTGCCACCATATGGGAGATTTGGAGAGAGAGTTCCAAGCGCCTGGCTTTCCCCAGTCCTGGCTGTTGTAGGCAGCAGATGCGAGTCCTCTCTCTGATTATTTATTTAATATTTATAATATAAATGTATTATTTATAAATAAATAAATAGATAGATAGATTTTAAAGATCCCAGTGCATGCAAGGCAAATATTTTCAGCCATTAGGCTACCATGCTAGGCCCGAGAAATGCATACATTTTAAAAAGTGAATGAATATGTGCTGTTTAGGTGATGATTATTTCAAATTCCTGTGTGCAACTCAATCCTCTGTCTTGAGCTCCAGTTGTTGTGGGTGGTCCATTGCTAGACCTGGCCTAGGCTGTTGTCTGTGCTTGAGAAAAAAAAATCAGGGGACGTCAGAAAGAAGCAAGCTTTATTTAAAGCAATGTCATAGGGCTAGTGGGGTGGCACCAAAGACTAATCCTCCACCTTGTGGTGCCGGCACCTCCTGTGGGTGCTAGTTTGCTCTACTTCCCATCCAGCTCCCTGCTTGTGGACTGAGAAAGTAATGGAGGATGGTCCAAATTCTTAGGACCTGTACCTACAGGGGAGACCTGGAGGAAGCTCCTGAATCCTGACTTCAGAGCAGCTCTAATCTGGCCTTTGGGACCAACTGGGGAGTGGATCAGTGGATGAAAGATCTTCTTTCTCTACCTTTCCTTCTTTCTCTATAAAATATGTCTTTCAAATAAATAAATACTATATATATATAAAAAAGTAAAAGCACATAGTCAAGGAGGAAGAACGGGCCAGCTAGAGAGGGTGTCTTTCTACATACGGGTTGGTGTCTGACAGGCTTACTTAAATATTTAATGACGGTGGAGGTTGGGGTGGGGCTACATCCGCCCATTTCTTTGTCCTTTTTTTGAAATCTCAAAAGTGTCATGTGCAGGGTCTGGCGTGGTGGTCTAGCGGCTAATCTTCACCTTGCACGCACCAGGATCCCATATGGGTGCCGGTTCTAATTCTGGCGGTCCCGCTTCCCATCCAGCTTTCTGCTTGTGGCCTAGGAAAGCAGTTGAGGATAGCCCAAAATCTTTGGTACCCTGCACCCGTGTGGGAGACCCGGAAGTATCCAGGCTCCTGGCTTCAGATCAGCTCAGCTCTGGCCGTTGTAGCTGCTTGGGGAGTAAAACATTGGACAGAAGATCTTCTCTGTCTCTCCTCCTATCAAAAAAAAGTGTCATGGTGCAGGGGCATGGTGGGAGTGTCAGCCATGGACTTTTTATTACTATGACATTGTCATGGCCTAAAGGTCATCGCAGGGATGCAGACTACAGCCATATTAGAGATTTCTAGCTTGCCAGGGTCCATGTTCACAATGTTGGGAGTTGCAGTTTCTGCATACAGCCTGGAAGAAGCCGTGCAAAGAAGAGCAATTGGGGAGTGGATTGGGCAGCACACAGAGAATGCTTTGGGTGGTGCAGGATTTTCGGTTCTGTCACACAGCTGGCCACAGCAGGAACTGTCACACTGGTCTGGGCAGTGCAATAGAACTGTGCTGGGCCCCTCTGGCTAGCCCCACCTCCCTGATTCCATGACACACACGTCCAACAGTGCACTCACAGTTTCTGCTGGAATATCCAGACGACATTTCAAAACATGTCTGAGGGCCTGACGCAATACCGTAGCAGTTAAGGTCCTTACCTTGAATGCACGGGGATCCCATATGGGTGCCACTTCTAATCCTGGAGGCCCCGCTTCCCATCCAGCTCCCTGCCTGTGACCTGGGAAGGCAGTTGAGGATGATCCAAAGCTTTGGGACCCTGCACCCACGTGCGAGGCCTGGAGGAAGTTCCTGGCTCCTGGTTTCGGATTGGCTCAGTTCTAGCCGTTGTAGCCACTTGGGGAGTGAACCATCGGACAGAAGATCTTCCTCTCTGTCTCTCCTCTTCTCTGAATATCTGACTTTCCAATAAAAATAAACCTTTAAAAAAAAACATGTCTGAAGGAAACACCTTAGAAAAGAACCCAGCAGGGGCTGGCACTGTGGCTCAACAGGCTAGTCCTCCACTTCAAGTGCCAGGATCCCTTATGGAGACATTCCATGCTCTGGCTGATCTACTTCCCATTCAGGCCCTTGCTTGTGGCCTGGGAAACCAGCGGAGGGTGGCCCAAAGCCTTGGAACTCTGCAACTATGTGGAAGATCCAAAAGCTGGTTTCAGATCAGCTCAGCTCCAGCTGTTGGCAATCATTTGTGGAGTCAACCAGTGAATGGGAGATCTTTGTCTCTCTAACCCTCTGACAATCTGCCTTTCTTATATAAGAAAATAAATTTAAAAAAGAGGGAAGAAAAGAAATTAAAGAAATTGTTGGACCCCCAAGGGTCCCCTCACCTGTGTGCTTCCCCATTGCACCCTGCAGCCTGATTGCAGCCTAGCCACTCCCCGAGCAGAGCACAGTGCAACTCCTGGCACATCAACATGTGGAGCCACTCAACCAACATGTAGACTTTTTTTTTTTTTTACATTTTTCTTATAAAGATGTCTCTCTTTTTTTTTTTTTTAAGATTTATTTATTTATTGGAAAGGCGGATATACAGAGAGGAGAGACAGAGAGGAAGATCTTCCATCCGATGATTCACTCCCCAAGTGAGCGCAACAGCCGATGCTATGCCGATCCGAAGCCAGGATCCAGGAACTTCTTCTGGGTATCCCACACGCGGGTGCAGGGTCCCAAGGCTTTGGGCTGTTCTCGACTGCATTCCCAGGCCACAAGCAGGGAGCTGGAAGGGAAGCGGGGCCGCCGGGATAGAACCGGCGCCCATATGGGATCCCCGGCATGCAAGGTGAGGACCTTAACCGCTGCACTATCGCACCTGGCCCTATAAAGTTGTTTCTTACATAAAGGATCTATTTTTATTTTATTTTATTTTTAACTTTGTTTACATAGTTGAGAGTGATGCACACCCACGTGGCTCTCCGATCAGGGTGGGGAGGGTCAAGGTACAGAGGAAGGAAGGTGGGACAAATGTTTCATTTTTTTTTTCTCTCCTGTGTACACAGGAAGGGAATAGGAGGGGGCCACATCTTGCTGTCAAACTACATCAGCACCTAGGCTTGGGCAGATGTTTGTTCAGTGCTGCCTTAGAAACCCTGAACGGGGAAAGGGTTCCGAGGGTGTTACTTGAGTGATTTTGATAGTTCTGAGTGCTTTTTTGTTTTTGTTTTTTAAGATTTATTTTATTTTTATTGCAAAGTCAGATATCAGAAAGGAGGAGAGACAGAGAGGAAGATCTTCCGTTTGATGATTCATTCCCCAAGTGCCTGCAACGGCCGGTGCTGTGCCCATCCGAAGCCAGGAGCCAGGAGCTCTTCTGGGTCTCCCACGCGGGTACAGGGTCCCAAGGCTTTGGATCGTCCTTGACTGCTTTCCCAGGCCACAGGCAGGGGGCTGGATGGGAAGCAGGGCTGCCGGGATTAGAACCGGTGCCTATATGAGATCCTCATGATGAGGACTTTAGCTGTTAGGCCACTGCGCCGGGCCCCCTGAGTGGTTTTTCATAGTGCTACACCAGGATTGAGAAAAAAAATCTTTCTAAGGACTTTCCAAAATCCACCTCAGTATGCATCCACAGGCCCAGAAACATGTTGCAAAACTTCACCAGGAGTGTGGTCCAACCTGCTCTGCTTTCCATCCTCTGACAAGGCACTCCACATGCTCTGCTGGCTCAGATGAGCTGGCAACTGGCTTCCATGTCCCCCATGTGCATCCGGGCATGCTGGCCACTGCACAGGCATCAGGAACTGAGGCAGTCTAGTCCCAACACATGCACTCCAAGGTTGGTCCTATCCAAGATAAGTATCTTGTGATTTTCCCTGTGGCCAGGGTTTAAGTCCAGCCATCTAACTGGGGAGTCCCCCCAGGAAACCTGCTTGGGTAGTGGGAGGCTTAAACCTGTACCAGCTGACGCACATATGGGTGGATGCTGCCTGGTCACTTCTGTCCTAGCCCCATCTCTCATGTGAACTGATAGGTGTTGTGGCTTAGCCCCACTTACCTAAGCCAAGCCCACCACAGGCCTAGTTTTCACACACACCAGTGGGCACCAAAGCTTAGTTGGGGTGGCCCTCAATAACCCCCACCAGGCCAGTCCAAGACCTGGTTTTTGTGTATGCCAGCACATGCTGTGGCCTAGCCCAGTCTTTGTTGTATCCCATCTGCTCTCTCACACATCCACGGGTGCTGCAGCTTAGCTCAGCTTGACCTGCCCTCAGACTCAGCCCACACACATCCTGACAGGTGCTGCCACTTTACTCAGCCTGGTCTGCCACCAGCCCTGGCTCCTGTGTTCACCAGTGAGAACTGCAGCCTAGAATCGTAGTACCTACAATTTCCCTGCCAGGCCCACTCCCTGGATCTTACATGTGCCAAAAGCCTCTATGACTCAGGCTGAGACGGCCTGTCCCCAGTCTTGGCATTCAACAGCAGGTGCTACACCCTAGCTCAGCCCAGCCTGTCCCCAGGTCCAGCTCTCGCTGGTGCATACAGCAGTTTAGCACAGCCTGGCCTACTCCCAAATCCCTATGTGAACTGGTGAGTGTTGCATTCCAACCTTGCCTGGCCTTCACCCTGCCCTAGTCCTCATTTATACCAGTGCATGCTGTAGACTGGCTCAGCCCAGCCCGCCCCTAGACCCAGTTCACACATATGCCAACAGGTGCTTCAGACCAGCCTGGCCTGGCCTACTCCCAGCCCTGGCTCTTTTGCTCGCCAGCAGAAGCTATGACCTAGCAGAGGAGTTCCCCAAGTTTCCCTACCAAGTCCATTCCCAATCCTGGCTGTCCTGCTGTGGCCCAGCCTGCCATGGCCAGTCCTCAGTCCTGGCACTCACCATCAGGTACTGCAGCCTAGTCCAACTGGCCCACACCATTTTGGCTCTCATAAACTGGCAGGTGCCATGGTTTAGCTTGGCCTGTCCCATACCCATTCTAGCTCTTACAAGTGCTAATGGATGCTGTCTGCCCCTAGCCTGGCTTTTGTACTTCCCAGTGGGAGCTGCAGCCCAGTAGAGGAGTCCCCAGGGTTCTCCCACCAGGCCTGTTCTCAGTCTTGGATCCTGGGTGTATTGCCATGGCCCACCTGCAGTTCCAGCTCTTGCCTGCACATGTTGCAGCCTAGCCCAGTCGGGCATAGCCCACACACTGTCTTGGGTCTTGTGTGTGCCAGTGGGTGCTTCAGTGTGGCCCAGCTCTCCTGCCCTGAGACTTGGCACACACAAATGTTAATGAGTGCTGTAGCCTTGCCTGACTTAGCCTGCCCTCAACTACAGCCCAACAGGGAAGTTTTCCATGTTTCCCTACCAGGCCTAGGATCTCACACATGCTAGTGAGATCAGCAGCCCTTCTTGGCATGGTCTACCCTCAGTCCTGGCCTTTGCATGTGCCGGTGGGTCCTGCCTGGCTTTCTGTCAGCCCTGGTTCCTGGGAGTATCAGGTGGGTTCCTGTCAGGTGAGTTCCATGGTCCAGCCTGGCTAGGCCTATCATTACCCCCAACTCTCCATGCACACTGGAGGGTGCTGCAGTCCCACAGATGTGAGCCAACAAGTCCCCACAGAATCCGCCCTAGATCTGGTTCTCCCATGTTCCGGTGGGTGCTGCAGCTTAGCGTGATGTGACCCACCCCCTGCTGGGACACTTGCAGGTGGGTTCTGTGGTCTAAGCCAGCCAGACATGCCTCCATCCTCAGCTTCCATGTGTGCCCGTGGATCACGATCTCCCATGTGGGCAGGTGTCTTGGCCTGAATCAGACAGGCCCTCCAGTTTCTCCCCTCTAAACCACTCTATTTCTGCTTCCTCGCCTACAAGCAAGTACAGTGGTCTGGTCATGGAAGCCCCCAGAATTCTTTCCTCCTTTGCCAAACATACTCTCAGCTGCTCCTACACCAATACTTTCCCAGAACCCCTCTTATGAGCAATCCGAAGCTCTCCTGCCTGGGGGTCGGGTGGCATGTCCTGACCTGGTGTTCCCTGCCTTTCCCACTTATCTTTAGAAAAAGAAAATAGAGTAAGAAACTGCACTGGTACACTGGCATAGCTTGGCGTTAACCAGAATGCCCGCCAGCCTGGCTGCTTTTCTCCCCGCAGTATACAAGACAACCTAGGCAGTTGCCTACAGTTGGGGAAATTCATTTTCTTAATCATAAAAAAGAACAAGAAGAACAAGAAGAATAAGAAGAAAGAAAGAGAAAGAGAGAGAAAGGAAAGAAAAAAAGCATCAGATGGGGGTAGCTGGACTATTTCTGGCTCCTGGCTTTCACAGACCCAACCTAGCTGTTGCTCTCTGTCTCTCAAATAAAAAGAAAACAAATAAGTAAATAGTTTTAGAAAATATGACTTTTAAGAATTATTTATTTTTATTGAAAAGGTGTATATACAGAGAAGGAAGAGAAACAGAAAAAGATCTTTTGTCTGCTGATTCACTCCCCAAGTGGCCGCAATGGCTGGAGCTGCTGATCTGAAGCCAGGAGCCAGGAGCATGTTCTGGGTTTCCTACACTGGTGCAGGGTCCTGAGGCCTTGGGTTGCTTTTGGGACCATTCTCGACTGCTTTTCCAGGCCACAAGCAGGGACCTAGAAAGGAAATGGAGCAGCCGGGACATGAACTGGTGCCCACATGTTAGCCCAGTGGCTGAAGTCCTCGCCTTGTATGCTTGGAATCCCATATGGGAGCTCATGTAGGGACCACTGTACTGGTCCCTAAAAAGACAGTTGTGTAGTTTATCCTTTTGGGGTTTCTTTCCCTTCCTTCCTTTCTCTTCCTCCTCCTCCTTCTTTTTCTTCTTCTTCTTCTCTCTCTCCTCTTTCCTTTCTCCCTTCCGCCCTCCCTTCCTTTCTGATTCATTTATTTATCTGAAAGGCAGAGTTACAGAGAGAGAGGACAGAGTTCCCCCTTCCTCTGGTTTACTGCCTAAATGGCTGAAAGAGCCATGGTGGGGCCAGGTAGAGCCATCGCTGGCCCAGGCGAACCCAGAATGCAGACTTCATCTCCTACATGAAAGGCTGCCCCTGCTTCACTGCGGCCCAAGGAGCTAAACTTCCTGCTGCCAAGTCTGACCACTTCCTGGTCCTGCTCCTGGGGTTGCTTCTTCCTAACTCTTCTCAGCCTGGATCCTTGGTGCCGGTCTGATGAAAAAGAAGAAACTACGCCCCCATTCTGCTCAAGATGGATTGAAAGAATACAGGAGAATCTCCCGGCTGTGCCTTTCACCGCAAAGCCCAGAGGCCATCCACTTCAGGCACAGCTGGCACCAGGTGCTCACATGAATCTCCTACACTCCAGGTTTTCCAGCTCTCCTGCAAGTGGTGTCAACCTCAGGCAAGTACCTTCCCCATGGCAGATGGCAGCTCCGGCTTATAATTTGTTTGGTTAACAATTCCCAAGCAGAGAGAGTGTCTTTTTCCTTCCATTACTTTTAGTTCCAGGAAATGGATTAGTGACGCGCTTCGTCGCCCAGGCCAGGTTGCAAATCCCTTTCTGGAGGTGGGCTGCCATGAGCCTCTCCACAAACCTACTCTGAATGCATTAGAGGCCGTCACCCCTGCCCTGCCCCTGCCATAGAAGGCGCTGTTAACTAAAGGGGGACCAGGGCATGATGGCAAGGCAGCAACCACAGGGCCCATGCTCAAACCTCTACCTTTTCATCAGACCCAGCCCCTGGGTCATTCTCTATGCAGTTCTGCTGGCTTCCTTCACAGCATGGGTGACACAATCTGAAGTCATTTGTGCTGATTCTAACTCCCCCCAAAACTCCCATTAAGAGTGCTCAGAGGTGGGGACCTGTACCTGGCTTGACCATAGCTGGGCTGCCTGGCTTGACCATGCCTGGGACAATGCTTGGTATCCAGTAAGAACTGATACAGGCTGGTGGCAGGAGGCAACTTGCCAGAGCACCAGGCTTTGTTGCTTTCTGACCCATCTCCTGCCCAGGGTAACCACGTCTCGCCGGACACATGTCCCTGTCTATTGCGTCAGACCTTCAATGCACAAAGCACTCTGCTGGCCTCCTTTGCTGCTGGCTCCTTGGCTGGTTCCTTGACCTTACCCTGACCTCTGCAGGTGGCAGAGCCTCAGCCTCTCTCATCTGTCCGCTTCTCTCTCTATACCTTCTCCTGTCGGGCAGCCTTAGGTACCACGTACAGGCGGATGACTCATCAGACTGAAGTCTCCAGCCCAGCTCTCCCATGGTGACTGCCAGGAACTGCTACCACCTGCAGGCTTCTCACGTATAGTCTGCGTGGCTGACCAGAACACAGTTCCTTCCCAGGTGTATCTGCCTTCTGTGCTGCAGGCCTTTCCCAGCAATGCTTGTGCCTCTTAGCTTTTGGTTGAGTTTTGCCTTTTTACATTAGACTGCTGGGTAATGAGGATGACTTTATAAGGTGAGTATTCAATTTCCAGTGTAAAAATTGGCAGTGCATTGTCTGGATACTCTGTTGGTGCCAATTGTTTCAAACATTTCCCCTTTTGAAACTGAATATATATACTCCTCTAAGGTATGTGAAGGTACTTCAGAAGCGTTCAGAAAACAGAATCAAAAGATGTGTATTCTGAAGTGAAAACGTTTGAAATGCACACACATGAAGGCTAGCCAAAAAGTTCCTGGGAGGGCCTGGCGCGATAGCCTAGCGGCTAAGTCCTTGCCTTGTATGCACCAGGATCCCATAGGGGCGCCAGTTCTAATCCTGGCAGTCCCACTTCCCATCCAGCTCTCTGCTTATGGCCTGGGAAAACAGTTGAGGATGGCCCAAAGCCTTGGGACCCTGCACTCATATGGGAGACCTGGAAGAAGCTCTTGGCTCCTGGCTTTGGATAGGCTCAGTTCTGGCTGTTGTGGTCACTTGGAGGAGTTAATCAGAGGATGAAGATCTTCCTCTCTGTCTTTCCTCTTCTCTGTATTTCTGACGTTTCAATAAAAATAAAATAAATCTTAAAAAAAAAAAGTACTTGGTAGGGGCCCAGCACGATGGCTCAATGGCTAAATGTTTACCTTGCAAGTGCTAGGATCCCATATGGGCATTGGTTTGTGTCCTGGCTGCTCCACTTTCCATCTAGCTCCCTCATTATGGCCTGGGATAGCAGTAGATGATGGTCCAAAGCCTTGAAACCCTGCACCCATATGGGAGACCTAGAAGAAACTCTTGGCTCCTGGCTTCAGATCAGCTCAGCTCTGGCTGTTGTGGCCATTTGGGGAGTGAACCAGTGGATGGAAGATCTTTCTGTCTCTCCTTCTCATAAATCTGATCTTGATTTCCAGTAATTTTTTTTTTAAAGAGAGTATTCCTGGAAGGACTACCATCATGGCATTGGGCTAAGCATTGCACCTGACTTTGACTGACATCCCATATTAGAGTGTTGATTTGAGTCCCAGCTGCTCTGTTTCACACCCAGCTTCTAGCTTAAGTGCCTGGGAAGGCAGAGAAACACGGATGGGATGGCACTGGCACCTCTGCCTCCCACTTGTGAGACCCAGATGGAGTTCCTAACTCCTGGCTTCCAGCTGGTGCCTGCTTGGCCATTTGGAATGAGTCAGCAGAGGGAAGACCTCTGTCTCTCTCTATTGCCATCACTCTGCCTTTCAAACAAATAAATATATTTACAAGATTATGGAAAGCAGATATTATGAAACATTTACTTACAGATAATCCACCCTATTCTTTCTTCTGCAAACCCAGAGTCTATTTGCTCACCCCCATGCATTGGTCCCCACACTAAAACTCAGTTCCCTTCCACCACCCTGCCCCACTTCCTGCCACAGTGCCTGGCACCATCTTCTGCCTGCTGGATTTTAGCAGTCTCCTAAGGGAGGGTCCCTGCCCTGCCCCTCCTGCTCCCATTCAGTTCTTCCTCTGCACAGCAACGGTGTGATCATTTAAGAACAAATCAGATCAGGGTGATTCCTCAACCCAAACCTTCCCTCACCCTCACCTGCATCCCCCGCTGTTACCCTCCTGATTTCCTGCTGACTCTGCAGGCGCTGAAGGCCCTGAGCTTCCGGTCCCAAGGGCTTTGTGGTTGCTGTGTTTTCTACTGGAAAATCTTCTTTGCTTCCCATGACTGATTCCCACACCTCTTCAATGTCATCTCCTAAGGAGAAACCCTCCCGCCTCCCATCTCTGTCACATCACATGTTCCCTCCTTGGTCACAGTTGCTAGGGAAGCACTGTGGAAGTGCCTGGGCATCGTCTCCTTGGCTTAGGTCTACTCTCCTTGACCACGAGACCCTGTGAGTGGGGGAGGTAATGACAGTGAGATGCTGTGAGTGGGGGAGGTAATGGCACGCTGCATGGGATCAATACCCAGCTCCGAGGAAGCATCAAGGAAACCGCAGCTGTTCTGTGACTCTTTTAAGGTGCAGTTCATAAGAGTCACTTGTTTTAATTCCTGAGACGCAAGCTTTTTGGAAACAGGAATTGTTCCACTCTCTCTCTTTAGGCTTATTAATTTTTTCCCCCCGAAAGGCAGAATGACAATGTGTGTGAGAGAGAGAGATGGAGAAGAAAGTCTTTTATACAGTAGTTCACTGTCTGAATGGCTGCAACAGCAGAGGTTGGGTTACAACAAACCCAGAAACCAGAAACTCTATCCAGGTCTCCCATGTGGGTGGCACAGACCCAAGTGCTTGAGCCATTGTCTGCTGATTTCAACAAGGAGCTGGACCAGCAGTGCAATTGTTGGCACTTGAACCAGCACTTGGACCTGGATGCCCATCCCAAACTTGGATGCCCATCCCAAACTGGAGGTGCCTCTCTAGTTTATGGTTGGGCCCCTAGCACCTTGTGTGGTGGCAGAGCCTGGTGTGTGCCCAGTCACATTGCTGGGCAAGTGTTCACAGAGAGACACAGTTCAACCCTTGCAGTGCTTGCCTTGTCCTACTTACACATCAACACCTGACTGTTGCAGAGATGTGAAAACAGAAACCCTAGAGGCGGTGTGATTTGCACAATGCTTCAAGTGGCAAAGGGTATAAATTCTACCTGTCAGATGAGGTGCACACACACACACACACACGCACGCACACACACCATAAACACATGGCATCGGCTTCTTTTATCGTGAACAGAAGTCCCAGCCTTTTATTCTGGGAAGAATAACTGGGACACATTTTCAACACAAGAAAAATTAACAACAAAGAAAGACTGAGCTCTCTGGATGAAGCTGTGGGACAGCTGGCAGCAGGTGAGCCTTCATGGGGACCAGATCTCGTTAAGGCCTAACTGATGGAGAAGCTCTAACAGGAGGATGGAGAGAAAGAGGAGGTGCTGAGGAGGGAGTGAGAGAATGGGAGGTGTTGAATCAGGTGGGTCTAGAGTGCAGGGGCCTGGAGAGGTGGGGAGGGGTGAGGGGAGGCTGTTGGAGAAAGAAGAGCAGGAGGCCGGGCCCTGCTTGGGTTATTTTCAGAGCTGCTATCTTTGTCTGCATCTGCTAAATTATTAAACTGAGATCATATCCTAGAGGGTGCCAGGCCAGGTAGCCAGGAAGAGACAGAAAGGGAGGGGGCAGTCTTCTAGGCTGAGATGGAAAAGGACACCTTGGGCCTTGACCGCTGCCTCACCCCATGCCCATCAGAGGGAAGGGACCCCGCTGGAGCCTTGCCCTACCCACCATCTCCAACCCCCGGGTTCCTGTCGGCGTCTGCTTTCTTGGGGTGGAGAGAGACAAACTGACCAGTGCTCCGGAACCTGATCCTGTCTGGGCTGCCTCTTCCTGCAGGGTCTGTGATGCAGATCACAGGCTTGGGACGCAGAGCTTGCATCGGGCCGTGTCCTTGTCCATGTCACAGGCATCTCCAGTCCCATTTCCCAGATGAGGATCCTGATGTTTAGAGAAGAAAGTTGTATTTCCTCAAGGTTGCACAGAAAGGCAAGGATTTCAAACACTTGATTATCTGGTTTCAGATCCTGCCCTCTCTTTAGTATTTTAAAAAATATTTTACTGTTTTCTTTGTTTTCCAGCTTTTCTAAAATAGAACTGTGCATATTTTATAAAAATGTTACTTTCTTTGGGGGGGTGGATGGGAAGAGATCATTACCCCTCCCTTTAGTTCTCTCTTTTTTTTTTTAAGATTTATTTTATTTTTATTGGAAAGGCGGATATACAAAGAGGAGAGACAGAGAGGAAGATCTTCCGTCCGATGATTCACTCCCCAAGTGAGCGCAACGGCTGATGCTATGCCGATCCAAAGCCAGGAGCCTCTTCCGGGTCTCCCACGTGGGTGCAGGGTCCCAAAGCTTTGGGCCATCCTCGACTGCTTTCCCAGGCCACAAGCAGGGAGCTGGATGGGAAGAGGGGCTGCCGGGATTAGAACCAGCGCCCATATGGGATCCCGGGCGTGCAAGGTGAGGACTTTAACCACTGCGCCACCGCGCCGGGCCCTAGTTCTCTTTTTTATTTTTTAGCACTTTTTATTTTTTAAATATTTGAAAGGTAGCAAAAGAGAAGAGAGAGAGAGAGATTCTTCCATCTGCTGATTCACTCTCCCGCTGTGGCCCTGGATGAAGCCAGGAGCCAGGAGCTTGGAGCTTCATCCAGCTCTCCCACGTGGGTGGAGAGGCCCACGCACTTGGACCTTCTTCTGCTGGAGCTAGATCAGAAGTAGAGTAGCTGGGATAGGGACCAATGCCCATATGGGATGCCACAGGTGCTGGGCTAACATGCTATGCTACACACTGGCTCTGCTCAGAGAAGCGTCCATGCCCTCCAGGGCTGCTGGATGGCGCGGACACAGTTCCTGGCAGCCCTGGAGTAAGGACAAGGACCCCGGTAATCTGACTCTCCAGAGGCCATGTCCACCATCCTCAGCGAGAGTGGCACCCGTGTGAGGAAGCCACACAACCTCAATGAGCTGGTCTGTCCCCCACACCAACCCTGTTTTTGTTATTAAATTCATTATGGAAAAAAAAAAAGAAAAACTACAGCAATTCATAGAGTTAACAAATGTATTTCCTGGGATCTGGTGTTGTGGGACAGGGAATTAAACTGCCACCTGCACCTGCAGTGTTAGCATCCCATGTGAGTGCCAGTTTGAGTCCTGGCTGCTTTACTCTGACCCAGCTCCCTGCTATGTCCCTGGGAAACCAGGGCACAATGGACCAAATACTTGGGTCCCTACCACCCACGTGGGAGACCTGGATAGAGTTACTGGCTCCGGGCTTCTGCATGGCTCTGCCCTGCCTATCGTGGCTACTTGGAGAGCACACTGGTACCTGGACTCTTACTCTCTTCCCCTAATTGCCTGCCTTTTAAGTAAACATATATATTTATGAAGAATGTATTCCTCATGCTAATTGTCTTTGCCAGGGTGACTATGCACTAGCAGCCAGGGTGCTGTGGCCCTGTTTTTTTCCTGGGATGTGGCACTCAGCTAAGGAAGTGAGCAGAAGCCAAACTTGT
Source organism: Ochotona curzoniae (assembly GCF_017591425.1). Classification (NCBI taxonomy): domain Eukaryota; kingdom Metazoa; phylum Chordata; class Mammalia; order Lagomorpha; family Ochotonidae; genus Ochotona; species Ochotona curzoniae. The sequence continues at coordinate 4,824,561 of NW_024465777.1, forward strand.
ATCACCGCTGGTCCTTGGCACACAGTGTCCTGTCCAGACTCCTCCTCCCTTCCACCCACCCACTTTGCATGCTTCGGATCTCAGTTTAAATGTCACCTCCTACAGGACACTCTCTGGATCCCCTCCTGCTCCATCTGGGCCCAGGGCTGCTCTTGGTGGCTCACCAGGGCAAACCCCACTAAATTATGAGATTCACCCAGGGCAGGGCCTCTCTGTTCCAGAAGTGAATCCAGGGGAGGGGAGCAACAAATTGTTGACTGAGTGAAATAAAAGAGTGGGGCCCAGCACGGTAGCCTAGCAGCTAAAATCCTTGCCTTGCATGCACCCAGAACCCATTTAGGGCACCAGTTCTAATCCTGGCTACCCCATTTCCCATCCAGCTCTCTGCTTACGGCCTGGGAAAGCAGTTGAGGATGACCCACCGCCTTGAGACCCTGCACCCATGTGGGAGACCCGGAAAGAAGCTCTTGGCTCCTGGCTTCGAATAGGCTCAGTTCTGGCCGTTGTGGCCACTTGCGGAGTGAATCAACAGACGGAAGATCTTCCTCTCTGTCTCTTCACTGCATATCTGACTTTGCAATAAAACAATGAAAATCTTAAAAAAAAGAGAGAAATAAAAACTGAATGAGTAAGGGGACTCCTATTCCTAGAAGTGTGCTATGTCTCATTCAAACAAATGTTTATCGACTGCCTGATGGGGTCAATCCATCTACATCCTATCCGGGAGCCCTAGTGACGAGGAAAGCCAGGGCAGGGGACAGGACCGTTACTCACTAAACCTACAAATAACTACATGCACCCATGCCTTGTGGGAAACACCACAGAGCAGTGGAGCAGGGGACATTGCTGGAGAATAGTAGAAGGATGATCTGCAGGTGCGCCAGACCTGTGTTAAAACCCTTCCCTGGGGGCTTGTGCCGTGGCGCTGTGAGTGAAGCTGCAATTGGCACCAGCACTCCATATGGGTGTCGATTCCAGTCCCAGGTGCTTTATCTCTGACCCAGCTTTCCCTGCCTGGGAAACCAGCAGAGGATGGTTCTAATGCTTGTGTCTCTGCACTCACGTGGGAGTCCTGGATCTGCTCAGCTCTGGCCGTTGCAAACCTTTGGGGAGCAAACCAGGGGATGGAAGACCTCGTCTCTATCTCTTCCTCTCTGCAACTCTGCCTTTCAAATACATAAAATAAATCTCAAAAAAAAAAAAAATCTTGCCTGGCCACCTCCCTGCTGCGGAATGGCCCTCTAGCCTTGGGAATCGTGTGAGGGCGTCCATTCACTTGGGGAACATGTTGAGTCTTTTCCCCCTGGAGCAGTTTCTTGCTGAGGTGAGGGGAGTGTGTGGGGTGAGATGGGGAGAGCGGCTGGGATCCTGAACTGATCAGGTTTTGGGAACATGCGGATGATGGGTTAGGGGTTAATGTGGCTCCTCTCTCCCTCCCTTCCTCCCCCAGGAGTTGGGAGCAGGTGATCTATCTGACAAGGCAAAACACCTGCCCAAGCCTTCCCTGAGATGGGCGGGGCCCCTGCCAGGAGAGGACTCAGAGGGGGACGACTGGAAGCAGACAACACCTTTCAGCAGAGCATTCCTCCTGGCGTGGGGTGGAGTGGGGGGCGGGGACCCTTCCGGAGCGTCCACTGTGAGCCTCCGGCCCCTGTCTGCAGGGAGATCCCCCCCCTTTCCTGGAGCCCCAGCATTTTCACTGCTCACCCTCGCCAGACCTCTCCCCCTCCCCATCTTAAGCCCCCATCAGTGGTCACTGGGTACCCTCCCTCTTCCCCCTTCTCCTGTAAGCCCTCCTCCCTTCCTCCTGGCTGAGCCGGGCGCCCCCTCCCTGTTCCCGGCTGAGCCTCTCTGGAGCCAAGCTGTCTCGCCCACGTGTCCCTGTCACTCAGTCTAAGGCACCTGAAAGCCCTCAGAACGCGGGGGCGGGCTGAGGCTCTGTTCTTAGCTTCACCGGGTGATGGCGGCTCCCCCATCGACCTCGCGCTCAACGTGGGGCGATGGTCACCCTGCCCTCGCTTATCCTGTGCAGGTGGCAGCCCAGTAGCTTCTTCCTCTAGGTCCTGGGGCCCACCCATCTCGAAGACTTCCCATTCCTGCTGGCACTTTCAAGCTCAAGGAGGCTGAGGCAGGCCCATGGCGCCAGGACCTGTGTTTGGGAAAGGTGTGGCAAGGGTCCCGGGTGTTGCAAGTCAAGCGGACAGGGCAGAGTCCTAACCATGTGGGAAGGCAACACCAGAGCCCAGAGAGGCCTTGGCTAGCTGGCCGGGCGCCAACCCTGGGCAAACCTTCGTTACCCTTTCTGGGGCTGTTTTTCCTCTTTGTGGGGAAAGCATGGGGACACCTGCGGGGAGGGGCACACACGGAAGAAAGAACTGGGCATTCTGGGGCTCCCCTAGGAGACCACTGACTTCCGCAGGGCTCAGCTGCTCGGCACGGGTTTGTTCGGCTCCAGGTGCAACTAACCTGGCCGGGTACTCCCCTCTTCTCCCCGTGTGATGTGAAGGGTGTGAAGGGGCACAGCCCATGGGGTCAGGCTTCCGGAGCTGGAGCGCAGGCTGTCGCTGTCACGCTGTGGGGCCTCGAGCAAAGCCGAGTCCCACGTGGAGCCTGGATGTCACGATTCCCAGGCACCGGAACGGGGCCCAGGACCAGGCATCTGCAGGGCTGGGGAAGGCATCCTCCCATGCCTGGGGCTGGGGGGCAGGTGCCGGGCATGCTCGCCGCTGATTGGCTGCGTTGCCCATCGCTCCGCCTCGTGCTCTATAAGTCGCGCGGGCGGCGGGCGCGGCGCCGGCGTGCGGGTCTGCGGCCACCTTATTCCGATTGCTGATTGTCCGTCTGCCCGCGCGCGGACGACACAGGCGCAGACCTCCGGGGACCGGGGGATGCCGGGCTGCCGCATCAGTGCCTGCGGCCCGGGGGCCCAGGAAGGGCCGGCAGAACCCGGGTCCCCGCCGCCGCCACCCCGGGAGTCCCTGCCATCTCCCCAGCTCCCGCCGCCCCCAACTCCGACCTTGACCCCGGCGTCATCGCAGCCCGAAGCGGCCCAGGGGTCTGCAGCAGGCGCGGCCGAGGGGCAGGAGCTGCAGCGCTGGCGCCAGGGCCCTAGCGCGGGCGCGGGGGTCACCGGGCCGGCAGGGAGCGCGAGCGGCGGCCCGGGCACAGCGGCGGCGGCGGGGCCGGGGGGTCGCGCGCTGGAGCTGGCCGAAGCAAGGAGGCGGCTGCTGGAGGTGGAGGGCCGCCGGCGCCTGGTGTCGGAGCTGGAAAGCCGCGTACTGCAGCTGCACCGGGTCTTCCTGGCGGCCGAGCTACGCCTGGCGCACCGCGCCGAGAGCCTGGGCCGCTTGAGCGGCGGCGTGGCGCAGGCCGAGCTCTACCTGGCAGCGCACGGGTCGCGCCTCAAGAAGGGCTCCCGCCGCGGCCGCCGGGGCCGCCCGCCAGCGCTGCTCGCCTCGGCGCTCGGCCTGGGTAGCTGCGTGCCCTGGGGAGCCGGGCGCCTGCGGCGAGGACACGGCCCAGAGCCCGAGTCGCCCTTCCGCCGCAGCCCGCCCCGCGGACCCGCCTCTCCCCAGCGCTGATCCCAAGCACCCCGACCCCTGGCCACCCGGCACGGCCCATCGCCGAGGCACCGACGGACGCCTCTATGGAGGGATGGACGGCGGAGTCACCGGCGCGGATGACCAAGCCGACCACCGGAGGACAGGGCTCAGGAAAGGAGGTGGTGGTGCGGACGTTAGCGACTGGTGCGTTCGAAAGGCGGGGCGGTGGGGGTGCAGGGCCCGGAAGCGCCCTTCCCTGGGTCCCTAATAAAGCTACTCACCTCTGTCCGACCCCCCCACCTCCCATTAGAGACTTAGTTAGACGGTGAGAATTGGGGATGCCCGGCTCCCAGGAGGAACGCGTGGCAAACTTGGGCGCGCTGGAGCCCGCTGTACGGACACTGCACCGGCCTTCCCTGTCCTGATTCCTGGGGCTGCCAAAAAGTCTGGCCTCTGAGGCCTCCGCTTTCCAGCACAGTCCAACTCCCAACCTTGGAGAGGGCAGAATAATGAGAACCCGGGATGGGGTGGCGCCGGCTGGGGACTGCAGGACAGAGCCCCTGACGCTCTTCGGAGGAGATGGAGTCTCAGAGAGGTTGCTTAGATCACCTGGGTAACCAGGATGGAGAGTTTGGCACCTGCTGGCCTAGCCCCGCCCTCCCTTTGCCAACCTGTCTCTAGGATGGCTCTACCAGGGTTGGAGCCAGGTGACACCCTGTAAGGGGCCCCAAGGGGCAGGTATGGCATCAGCCTCCTGGAAGCGGGGAGGGGCTTAAAGGGCCAGACTTGAAATGAGAACTGCTTCTCTCCTGATGTCCTTTAGCCTTTCCCCCTCCTCCATCTGCAAGTGGCCTGGCTGTGGCTTTGCTGCTCATCAGAGCTCCCTGCAGCTTCTCTCATGCTGTGGCTTGCCAATTGGGTATCACAGCCGCCCCCCCCCGAAGGGCCGTGGGGCAGTGGACACAGGTGGAGCCAGGGGAGGCTTTCTTGGTCTTTCCATCATTCCCAAGGATGTCCACTGCTCTTGGCTCCTGTAGCTGAGAGCTGACCGAAAGACCACATCTTGTAGAGTATACGGGGGCTTTCCTGAGGGCGCAGGCCAGCGAGGGGCAGAGCGAGGGCCCAGGTCTGCGGGTGTCCTTCCCACGGTGCCCTGGGTAGGGGTGAGGGGGCAGCTGACCTCTGGCCACCATCCACGGGCTGAACTGAATTCCAGGGCGCTCCCCTCTCCCCGGCCTCCCTACCCTGACCCCTGAGCTGGGGTGTGTGTGTGGGGGGGAGGGAGGTTGCCCAGAGAGGGTCTGGAGATCCAGGGGGACGGAGGATGATACATTAAAGGAGCTCAGGCCACAGTGCTGGACCCCAGCCAGGACTGCTGGGTTTCTGGGTTGCCTGGGGGGGTGCTTCGTCCATTTAGCTAATGGCGTAAAGCACTCCAGGCCACCACAGTTGTGCTGTTGTATGGGATTTGTTGATAATCAGCTTTCTCCCAATGTGGGGTTAGGGCAGGTGGGCAGAGAATTAGAGAAAGTGGAGTGGGTGTGTATTGTGGGGTCCATGGCACTTGGTCATGGGATCCTGTGCAGTATTGCCTCCTCTCTCTGGTGCAGTAGCCCAGGGTCAAGGTCAGAGCTTGCAACACTCAGTGACTTGAACCCCAGCTCTGGCACACTGCCCTGCTGCCAGCTCTCCTTCCCTTCCCTGCCCGGTCCAGCCAGGACTCCCGCAGGAACGCCTGCCAGAGAGGGTCTGGATACATTTCCTCCTACGGATGGAACAGGAGCTGCCACCTTCCTTCAGGCAGCTCTCCCTGGTGTCATCATGGTGCTTGGTCCTGGGCAGTAGGTGTTGGCTGGAGCGCTGTTCTTAGGCCTTTACTGCCTGCTTCAGCTCCTTGGCAGGGGACGGGACCCTCTTCTGCCCCCATGACTTCAGCCCCCAACACTGCGGATTATGTGGAGAGATCTTGGGGGACCTGGGCATTGAGGACGTAGATGGTCACCAGTCAATCTGGGATCTCAGCAAAGGAAAAAGGAACAAGCCAGTTTGACTCTGCCCTCTGCGCTGCCCCAGCAGTGTGTGGCTGCCGCCGCCAGAGGGCAGTGCGGGATGCTTTGGGGGACCTGGGGGCGTGGCCCGGAGCAGGTTCGATTCCCCGCCCCGTAGTCCTTCCCGGAATTTACACTGTGAGGATCTGGCAGAACCAACGGGTCGCGGTGTCCAGGGGACCCGCGTGGAGAAGGGGCCAGAGGCGGTGAAGGTCTTTCTGGAAGGGCTTCCTGAAAGAGGCTGCCACGTGGGAGCTCTAGTAGCCTTGGTGCCGACGGGCAACCTAACAAGGAGGCTGCTGCGACCCGAGCCACTGTGTCCGCGAGGCTCCCAGATCCTCACAGCCCCGTGTCGGGAGACCGCCTCAGACCCCAGGCCTCCTTCCAACTGAAGGAGGGAAACCTCGGAGATTCTTAACCCATGTGTTCCCCTAGCTTGGCCATGCAGGAGCAGGCTCAGTGGAGATCCCTACGCCTTAGGCTGTGAGAGCTTGCTTGGTAGGAGTGGGGCGGGGGCGTGGGAATTTCTCTCAGGCTATGCATAGCGCTGTTTGTCAGTTCCGGGCAGATCCTGGAGGGAAGCCAGAAGGGGGACCCTCTGCTCCATTCCCCTCAGAGTCTGGGCATACCCTCCCTGTGGATCTGTGCGGGTGGGGAAGGGTCACCCGAGGTTTCAGTCCCTGGGGAAGTTGGGGGGAGGCAAGCTTTCCTGTTTCTTAACCAGTCTCTTCTTTGTGTTTTTGTTCTGTGCTTTGGGCCAGAGCTAGGGGGAGCCCAGCTTGGTGTTAGGGCAGCGGGTGGGCGATGCGGAGGTGGTGGGGAGAGTCCGTCAGAGTCCTGGGCAGCAGGGGCCTGGGCCAGGCCTGTGTGCCAAACCCTGGCTGGTCCAGCACATCATTGCCATATCTGGAATCCCTAGACCGTCTCCCCCCACCCCCAGCAGCCCTGGGGAACTCCATAAGGGGAAGGGGGCGGGGCAAGCCTTTCCTCCCGGAACATTCCATTCCAGCTGCTCAGACCAGTGGGGATCCCAGCCAAGGACCGAAGCCCCAGGGAACCTGTGCCAGTGGATCCTGGGCCACTGCCGCACCACCCTGGGGAGAAAGTGCATGTGGATGGGTGGATGGGGGCAGGTGGCTGGGAGAAAAGCTATTCAAGCCCTGGGAATGCTTCTTTTCAGCTCCTCCGAGCTTCCACACCGTGGACCTGGACTCCAACGCTGGGACTCTGCGCCTTCCCTGGGTACCTCCTCCAGGAAGACTTCCAGAATTGGCTTTATACAAGCTTGACACTCTCCTCACGGGAGATCTCGCTTCACAGGGGCTGGGGAGTTCTCATCTCAGTGCCATATGTGCAGGTGCACTTGACTTTGGGGTGTACCCTGAGATGCAATCTGATGGTGTAGGAGCATGGCAGATATTTCCCGTCCTTACATGAAAAGGCTTTGGAAACAAACTGGCCGTGGCACAGCTCGAGTCCCCCTGCTTTGGTGGCTGTCACTGCCTGGGTGGATGCCATGTGGTGGTGCCCAAGTCCTGTAGGAGAGAGGACTGAGGCTTGAGAGATCCCATTTCCCCCACCCACTGCCCTGTTCTCTCCTGTAGGGGTACAGCTCTCCCCGCCCCCCACCCTGCCCCATGCACCTGCTGGCTCCCTAGGGAAGGGAAGGGGCAACGGCTACCCTAACTTTCTGTGTCCAGTTGTATTCCAGGCTTAGGGTGGAAAGGAAGGAGCTCCTGGAGTCCCGCTCAGGACATGTAGAACCGCATACGGGAATGTATCTCAGTGCAGCCCCCAACACACGTGTTCAGGAAAAATAAACCCCCCCACATGGTGAGGCGGACAGGCGTGTGTTCCGGGCTGCTTCACTTTGCGTCCTTGCCGGTCATAGTTCCTGAGGTTGCCAGTTCTGTGAGCAGTTTCTGTTGGGTTGGCATGGGCGAACTGGGCCTGTCACCATGTGCCCATGAGTCTCCCCATGACCTACCCTTCCCAGGAAGTCTTCCCGGTCAGTGTGCACCTGCCTGGATTGGTGGCCCTGGCCCAGCTGGTCATCAGGGTCCCTGCGGCAGACTGGATACATTCCAGCTGGTAAGTATAAGAAAGAATCGGTGGGGCTTAGGAAACTGACCAGGGTGGGCCACAGTGGGCAGCCTGAGGGCTGGTCTGCAGGGCCAAGGGCAGCAGCTGTGAGGCCAGGCTAGTGTCTCATGGGGCCAGGAAGCCTGGTGGCAGCCAGGTTGGGTGGTGGCTGGGCGGGGCGAATAAATACAGGCTTCCTCCACTCTCCTGCTGGGGCCAGGAACAAGGGAGTCATTGATGCCCCATCCTTCCATGACAGCCTCCCCAGCTCTCAGAGCAGAAGGGCAGAGAGGGGACCCCACGGGGCCTGGCTGGAAGAATGCAGGACAGAGCTAACTTCTGCCTGTCTGGCTTCTGCTGGTCTCCAGTTCCTATTCCTGATTCCTGCCTGTACTGACATCCCCACCAGTGGGAGAACAGTGTCATTCCTTGAGTCAGTGTTTGCGTCACGCCTAGCAACACCGCACCCCTCCCAAACACCCACAGGCAAGCAGGGGCCACCCTAGGCCCCAGATGGTCACCACAAGCTGTGGCTGCTGTCACACGGGGCCCCTGTCTTGCAAAGTGACAAAATGTCATGGTCGTGTTGAATACACCACATCTGCACAGAGAGCAGATGACGTACAGCTCAGCCAGACACCCTCTGGCACCCGTATTGTCCCACTGACGCACCTGGCAAGCGCATGAACCTTTATGGATGACTTCCCCAGCCCAGAACACCTTCCCCTGACATCTGCATGGCTGGCTTCCCACCACCTTTAAGGCTTTGCCCAACGGTGTTACCTTGTGATGAGGCAGGTGCTCGCCAACTTCTATACTGCACTGGGGAATCCCTGGGCCTTCAGGCTGCTTGCGGCTGGCCTCGTAGGCACTATGGACACACATGCACCGCATGGGCTTCCCTCCTAAATCAAACACATCCAGCTGAAGCCCACTCCCCACCTGGGCCACCTGAACCTGTTACAGTTAGGTCATGAACTACTCTTATGTTCAGACACGAATGGCCAGATAGAGAGGTGAGAGGCACAGAGCCCTAGCTGGTGGGCACAGCGCAGGTGGCAGGTGCTGGTTTTGGTCATCTAGTAGAGAAAGCAGTTCCACCAGCCCTTCCAGCAGCAGGAGGTACTGGGGGTGGGGTGCCTCCTCTTGTTTATCCTACCCTGGCTGCAATCATCCAAGCCACCACTTCTGAGGCCCCTAATGAGGCTGACTGTGTAAAGGGCTTTGCCATCCCTGGATCAAAGAGGCAGGGCAAACAATGGGCAGCGTCCAGGGTGCCTACTGATGCCCTGAGGCAAGTGCCCTGGCACAGCCCCAGCCAGGCTTGGAAGAGACACTGCCCGCTCCAGAGGACCTGCCTGGGGTGAGCCAAAGCCACCTGAGCTCTGGGGGACTCAAATCCCCTTCTCAGCTGCTCTATTTGTTTTTATTTGGAAGGCAGAGTGACAGGGGCTGGCACCATGATATAGTAGGCTAGGCTTCTGCCTACAGTGCCAGCATCCCATATAAGCACTGGCTCTAGTTCCTGCTGCTCCACTTGCCATCCAGCACCCTGCTTGTGGCTTGCAAAAGCAATGAAGAATGGCTCAGGTCCTTGGACTCCTGCACTCATGTGGGAAACCCAGAAAAAGCATTTGGCTCCTGGCTCCAGATCAGCTCAGCTTTGGCCATTGTGGCCACTTAGGGAGTAAACTAGAAATAAAGTAAATCTTTAGAAAAAAAAAAAGGCAGAATGACAGATGTTCATCTCTTGGTTCACTCCCCTAATGTCTACAACAGCCAGGGCTGGGCCAGGGGCCCGAGCCAGGAGCCTGGAACTCCATCTGGTTCTTCCCTGTGGGTGGCAGGGGCCCAAGTGCTCAAACTTTCACTGCAGCCTCCCAGGACCATGTGAGCAGACATCTGGATCATAGCTGAGGTGCTTGGTAGGACTTGACCCTGACATTGCCGCACGAGATGTGGGCAATTTACTGCTACTCAAACTTCTGCCCCTTTAGCTACCGTTTCTGGACGGGGAATGGTCCAGATTCACCCACCTGCTCCCTAGAGAGAGATGGGGCGACCAAGGTCTGGGTCAATTACAAGGCAGCTGAGTGGGATAGGAGGAGTAGCTGGCTGGGTCTGACTGGGGCTGTTAGGAGTCCAGACAGAAAACACTGCCACTCACTGTTCCCCAGGAGGTGGATACAAAATACACACAGACTCAAGCTCCTGGGGCTGGTACTTAGGGCAGCAGGAGCAACCCCCTGCCACAGTCCAGGCCTCTGGGAACTCTGTCGCTCAAATGCACCCCACCTGTCTACATACAACACAAGCCAGGCTCACCCTGGGGAAGAGCTTCTGTAGCTCCCAGAGCCACCCCAGCTCCTTTCTCTCCTGGGAGAACGCAGGGTGCCAGGCTCAGTGTAGACAGTGTTTATTGGCAGGTGCTAAGAGTGCAAAACAACAACAAATCCAGGGGGATGGAAGAGGAGGTGGGTGGGGACAGAGTCCCTTCCCTCATGTGAGAGCCCCATACCCCAGCTGGGGAGGGGAGGCGCAGGGGACTGCCACCCCAGCACCTCCCACAGAACCAGCTTGAGGCGGCACAGGGGAAACCCACCCCAGTTTACTTGGTGCCTCAATCCAGCCCCTTCCAGGTCTTGAGGTATGCCTTTCAGGAGTCTCTCCCCATTCCTCCCCAAACCTGTGCGTCAGCTTCCCTCAGTTTCCCTCTCCAGTGATTAGCCAGGTTGGACCACCATGGGGCCCTGTTAGTGAGGCAGCCTCCTTCCCTGCCCCGCCAAGTGAGCAGTCCCCATCATGCTGGGGGCAGGGAGTGTGGGTTGCAGGCCTTGGGAGCACGGCTTTTGGCCAGAAGACCCTTTAGAGATGGGGGCATATCCACACCCTCCACCCCTGCTGTGCCTGGAGGCTACCTCCCTCCCAGACTTGCTTTTCCTCCGGAAGCCTAACAATTTCCAAGACAAAAAGCTCCTGGATCTCACCCTGATCCAGAAGTGAGGCAATCACCAAAGGATCTTCTCCACTCAGAATGGCAAAGGGGCTTTAGCCTGTCCCTGTCCACCCCAAAGCCTTGCTGGGGGGAGTTCTACTGAAAGCCGGCCCCTGCAGTAGGGCTGGGTGTACAGTCTGTCTGTCCCTGGTCCCATCATCCTCCACCCACTCCTGAGGGCCCCATACCATCCGGCAAGGCCTGGTGTCCTCTGCCCAGGGTGTGAGTCAGTTACAGGGCAACCAGGTAGGGTAGGAGTGAGCCCGAGCCAGCAGCGGCTGCATGGGGGTCACGGGGGTCACGTAATAATTGATGGTGGTCGGTAAGAGTCCGTCTGGGCGGGGAGAGCTCCAAGCCAGTGCAGCAGCAGCGGCTGGGCCCTGCTCCGCCAGCGCCTGGAGCGCCAACGCGGCGATGAGGCCCAGCGTCTGGCGGCGCTCGTGGTTCATGAGGCACACGGTGCTCTCGTTGACCACACGGTGCAGTGTCACGAGGCAGGCGTAGCGGCGTGGGGCGTCGGCAGCGCCACCACCGAAGTGGGCCTCCAGGTAGCGCTCGAGCGTGCGCTGCTGCTCAGCCAGGTCCGGGAAGTCGATGAAGAAGCGTGAGCACATGTAGCGCTGCAAGGCGCGCACGTCGGGGCGCGGCCTTGGCCGGAAGCCGCGCACCAGCAGGTGGCAGTACTTGAGCAGGCCGCCGCCACGGATCTCCTCCGGGTTGTGCGTGGCGATGACGCGGTGCCGCAGGTGCTCCAGGGCTTCATTGAAGTCCCCGTACAGGCTTTCGCCCATCACAGTCGGGTGGAAGGCCTCGGACATGGGCGTAGACGAGCACTGGCCAAAGAGCAGCAGCGAGTCCAGGACGATCTGGAAGGAGTCCACACTGAACTCAAACTGGCGCCTCACCGAGTCCACGAATTTGAGCTCCACGTTCTTGCCGCTCTTGTTGGACAACGAGATGAGGCTCCAGCGGTCTGTGTCCGTGCACACCTTGACCAGCTTCTGTACGTAAGCCTCCTTGAGGGTCACGGGTGTGATCTTGGCGCGGCTCACACCAGTCGGCAGGAAGTCCAGTAGGCAGGCCAGCACCACGGCCTTGGTCAGCTGGAAGGAAGCCTCGCTGCGCAGATCCACCCGGAACACCAGGTCCAGGTCCTTGTAACCGAGGCCACTCTCAGGGTGCAGGACGTGGCTGGCAGCTGAGCCATGGAGTCGCACGCTGTGCACTCGCAGCCCCTGCGCCTCCAGGTTGTTGCGGACCACCTGCGGAGAGGAGGGCATGAGCACAGGTACCAGGAGCCCTCTGGGGACCTGCATGCGGAGGTCACAGCAGCACCCATCACCTGTGAACACTTAGCAGCCCCTGCAACTTTGCAAAGTCCTTTACCCTCGAATCCTCCATTGAGTGGAGGGATACCCAGAGTAACAACAATCATAGCAAACATGCATAGAATTTGCTAAGTGCCAGGTTAATCTGTCACTTTACACATATTACATTGGAAAGATAATACTAAAATTTTTGTTTTGGGGCCAGCAAGGTGGTACATCAGGCTAGTCCTCTGTGTGTTAGCTTTAACATCCCCTGTGGGTGGTTTGAGTCGTGGGTACTCCACTTCTGATCCAGCCTCCTGCTTGTGGCCTAGGAAAGCAACAGAGGATGGCTTGAGCCCTGGAGTTCCTGCACCTGCATGGGAAACCCCCAGGAAACTCCTATCTCTTGGTTTTGGAATGGCTAAGTTCTGGCCATTGCAACCATTTGGGGGAGTGAACCAGTCAGTGGAAGGAGACTGTTTTCTGTCTCTCCCTCTCTGCCTCTATAACTCTGACTTTCAAGTAAAATGAAAAACACTTCTTTTTTTTTTGTAAAGATTTATTTTTATTATATTTTTATTGGAAAGGCGGATATACAGAGAGGAGAGACAGAGAGGAAGATCTTCCGTCCGATAATTCACTCCCCAAGTGAGCGCAATGGCCGATGCTATGCCGGTCCAAAGCCAGGAGACTCTTCCGGGTCTCCCACGTGGGTGCAGGATCCCAAAGCTTTGGGCCGTCCTCGACTGCTTTCCCAGGCCACAAGCAGGGAGCTGGATGGGAAGAGGGGCTGCCGGGATAGAACCGGCACCCATATGGGATCCCAGGCGTGCAAGGCGAGGACCTTAACCACTGCGCCACCGCACCGGGCCCAACACCTCTTTTTTTTTTTAAATAAACATTTATTTTGTTGTAAAGAATGTTGGAATCCATGTGTAACTTTTGACATAATACATATTTCCATGAACTTTTCAACTACTCTCATATGTTAACATGTGAACTTGAGGCAGTGTGGTGGCACAGCAAATTAAGCCACTGTTTACGACACCTGAACCAACAGCTGAGTGCCAGTTGAGTCGTGGCCACTCTACTTTCCATCCAGCTCCCTGCTAATATGCCTGGAGTTGGTAGTTAGTGGACCGATTGTCCGGGCCCCTGCTGCCCTCGTGGAAGACCCAGATGAAGTTCTGACTCCTGGCTTCAACTGACCTGCCTTGATGTTGTGAAGTGGAAGGACATGTCCACTCTCTCTCTGTGAGTATATGTGTGTGTCACTCAGTTTTTCAGAAGATGAAAAATATTTTAAAAGAAAGATATAAATTCAGGACTGGCATTTGCAGGCTAAGCTCCACTTATAGTGCTGGCATCCCATATGAGCCCCAGTTCATGTCCTGGCCACTGTACTTCCAATCCAGCTCTCCGCTAATGCATCTGGGAAAGCAACAGAGGCTGGACCCAGTGCTTGGGACCCCTGGACTCACAAGGGAGACCTGGAAGAAGCTGCAGGCTCCTTCCTGGCTATAGGTTGGCCCAGCTCTGGTCATCATGGCCATTTGGGGAGTGAACCAGTGTATGGAAGACTAACATTCTCTCTCTCTAACTCTGCCTTTTATTTATTTTTTAATATATTTTTATTGGGAAGTCAGATATACAGAGAGGAGGAGAGACAGAGAGGAAGATCTTCTGTCCGATGATTCACTCTCCAAGTGACTGCAATGGCCGGTGCTGTGCTGATCTGAAGCCAGGAGCCAGGAACCTCCTCCAGGTCTCCCACATGGGTACAGAGTCCCAAGGCTTTGGGTTGTCCTTAACTGCTTTCCCAGGCCACAAGCAGGGAGCTGGATAGGAAGTGGAGCTTCCGGGATTAGAACTGGCGCCCATATGGAATCCCAGTGCATTCAAGGCGAGGACTTTAGCTGTGCTAGGCCACCGTGCTGAGCCCTAACTCTGCCTTTTGAACAGATGAAAATCAACCTTCAAAAACAGAAGGTTTGAAAAGTACAGTCATTATCATGACCACCTTGCAGATGGAGAATAGTACAGTGGGGCCAAGTAGCTGGCCCATAGCCGTGCAGCTGGAGGATGCAGAGTTGGGAGTTAAGCTTAGGGTCCATGCCCAACTCCCTCCATTAGTCTACCTCTCTGACCCTGCAAGAGGAACACAGGGCTTTGCACTGTGCACCGAGCTAACTGTCCAAGCACACTGGGACCTGCTTAGTGTTTCCCGTTCCTTGCCACATTAACCCTTACAACAAGTGCATGTTTCAGTGTCAGGATTCCAGTCGGCAGATGGGGCACAGGGAGGTTAAGGTTAAGAAACACTCCCAAGGTCCCAGAGTTGCTAGGCTGAGATGAGACCCCAGTTGGGTGGGGTTCACAAGTCTCTAGGTGTTAACTCATCTTAATTCATCTCTACAAGCCCTCAGGGAGGCAACAGGACCCACATGGGTAAGAAGAGGACTAAGGCTGGGAGGAGAGACCGTTCAGAGATGGCAAGGGTGGGAATTCAAAGTCAGACCCTTTCCACAACTGGGAAGGGGACTGAGTCAGGATTCCCCGCCAGGTGGGGAGAGACACCCCAGGGAACCCGCAAGGATTCTGGAACCTGTTGCTTAACTGCAGGCACCTCCCTGGGCAGGAGGCAGGGAGAAGACCCAAGCAGGGTTGGACATTTGGCTTTCTCAGCAACCCAAAAGTGCTTCACATCATCTCGAAAGTGACCAGGCAGCATTCCTGCTCACTGTGATTCTGCAACCTCCCCACGCTGCCAAGTCAGCGCCCCGCTCTGGGCCGGGCTGCCTGCCTCACCTCCCAGGGAATTACTTACTGCAAAGAATGCACCTGAATGCTGAGCAGGCAAGCTCAGTGGGGCAATCCTGAAGGGTGGCTCCTCCAGGAAGGCTTCCGGGAGGTTGAGGGAAGAGGCTATTATGGCAATAGGGTGGTGGCAAGCACAGGGAGGAGTAAGCGATTAGGCATCTCCTGAGTGCCAGGTGCTGGGCTGCACCTGAGTCCACCAGGGACACATCTGCTGATGTCCAGGTTATCAGTGGCTCAGAGGAAGGCACCTGTTTGGGGTCTTTGGCAGGTATCTTCAATGCCAGGTCCAGCTGTCTCCAAAGCATATTGCAGCCCCAGGATTGGAAGGAGCAGAGACTAGAGATACCATTGTTCCCAACCTCCTTGCCTTTGATACTTTCACAGTGAGGCTAACCCTCAAAGTCCTGAGACTCAGAGCTGGAGCAGCTGGTGGGGTTAAGGGTGCCTCGGTCAGCCAGCCAGGGTCAATTACTGCAATCCAGCCTGGAGACTTCTCTTTCATACCATCAGCTGATATGTGGGCCAATGAGAGAAGCCAATGACCTTGGTCCAAGCACCCTACAGACCTACAGAACAGACTAGCTCCCTCCCCAAGTGCTGTTAGAGCTGACAGAACCTCACTCGGTGCCAGTACCGGCTCCTAAGCCAGCCGGTGCCCAACTTGGGACCTGGCATTTGGCTTGATGACTAGGTAGAAGTGCTCTTGCTGAGCCCCTGCATCACAGGCAGCTGTGTCAGCCAGCCAGTGGCTGTTGTCTCCTAGGTGTGACAACAGCCAGTTTGGCAGGTGATCCCCAGATACTACCACGCCCCAGGACTGTGGGGCAGCTTGGCGCCTCCTGAATCAGACTTTCCAGTCACGGAGGGGGCAGGGATTGCACCCTCCTTTCTCCTGTGCCAAGGTCCTTCTCTGAACCATCTACTCGGGAGCTGCTGTGAGACCCAGCAGGGAGGGAAACAGACCGGCTGTTAGCCCGCCAGCAGGCTTGTGCAACTCGCATACAGTACCACCTAATGCAGGCCTGCTGGCTGCAGCTGGAGATCAGGCTATGCAGCTAGATGCCCTGCTCCGAAAAGACAGAGACTTGCCCAAAGTCACAGGGCCAGTTGGGAGCCAGGCTTAGTTAGAACCAAGCTTGGCAGAACCACAGGTAAGAGGGCTCTGGGGCGAGTCCTTAGCCCAGTGTCAGCAAGAATGATGTCTCTGGCTGCTGAGATGGTTGCTGTAGGCAAATCCTTGTGAGGCAGAGGGGAAGAAAGCTCTCAGGTCCTGGGCTATGGAAAGGCTCAGCATTGGTGAGAAGCCGGAAGGCAGTAACCAGCACCCCTCATCACCCTGCCAATGCCCCAAATACACTCCTCTGCCTCCCTTCTCTTTTTCCCTATCCCAATCAGTTTCAGGGTCCTGCCAGGAGACAGGTGTTCCCTCCTGTGGGGGCAGCTCTTCCCTATGGCTTTGGAACCAGAAAGGTGCTGGAGAGCCATTCCCATTGAGCAAATGGTGACAAGGAGCCCAGCAAAGCAAACTGCCAAAGGCCTGAGCCCTGAATGCAAACACCCAACATTCTAGACCAGTTCCCAAGCTGAGCAGATGGTTCGCTGCTCTGTGGTCCCCCCTGCCCTGGGTCCAGGAGGAAGTGGTTCCCACTGTCGCCATCCCACTGTAGTCAGTGCCTGTGGACCTGTGGTCTGTGCCACCTGGCTGTAAGTGCCTAGTCACATCTGCATCCCTGGTGTCCCCAACAGGGCCTGGCACCAAGCATGCCCTGATAAGAGGCAGATCTTCCTGAGCAGCACACAGGCCTCTCCTCAGGATCGCTGGACCTACATCCCTGTGGAGGGGGCTGCCAGGCTGGGCTCTGCCTTGCTTGTCCTCTGGGGGCCGCAGTCCTGGAAGTCTAGCAGCTGGGCCCCGGGCTGGACAAATCTGTCATCACCCAGATGACAGCGGGCAGCTCAGGAATGCCTCAGCGGCGGCGGGCAGCATTGGGGTGCGGTGAGTCAGGCCCGGGGAATCCGCCTCTGCCTCCACCCCCTCTGGCTGGGTTCCTTGTTCATGAGGAAAGGAGGGGGCAGGGGAGAAATCCCCCTTTAAGCCCCTTCCCTTGTTCCCGGAGGCTCCTGTAGAGGGAGGCAGGGGCATGGTCTGCTTTACCTGGCATACTGGGTGGCCTCACCAGGAAGAGGGAGCCCTGGCTGGCAGCTCACACTGGCGCTCTCATGTGTCCATGGATGCCTCTGCCAGGGGACACCCCTGACACCTCAAAGTTGGGCTGGAAAGCCGGGGAAGGAGTGGGGAGGCCTTGCCTCCACGGCAACCTGTGCCCAGACCTGCAGCCCAGGGTTGGCTTGTCACCTTATTAGGCAATCTTAGGTAGCTCACTACTCCTCTGAAGGCCTGGCATAAGATGGGCACAGTAGACTCTGGCTTTGCAGAGTATGACAGTGCCGGGGCAACACAGATGAAAGAGCCGTGTTTGGGGTCACAGGGTTCGAGCAAGGGAAGAGTTAGAGCCTAAGAAAGAGCCATTCTCTTCCCTGGGATCGGGGTGGCGGGGGTGGGGGGAAAGCTGCTGCTGGATGAATCTCCTTCTGCCACCTCCACAGCTAAAAGAGGGAGGGGAGTGCCCATGGAGGGGATTTCTCCACCTAGACAGGCGAGCCAAAGACTATGGGAACACAAAGACAGATTCTGATTCTGGGATCTGGATGAGGTGAAGAGGATGGGGGGTGGGACTGAAAATTCTCCGGGACCCAAGCATGCACACCTACTTCCCCTTCTGTCCTCACCCAGGGCTTTCTGGTGGGCGGGGCGGCTCGTCTCAACATCCTGCCAAGTACCTCCCCCTCCTCCCCTCTCCCACCAGGGTCCACCGTGGTCGCAGCGGCAGGAAAAGCCAAGTGGGGAGAGATCCATCCGTGCAGCTCTGGTCTACCAGGGAAGAAGCCCTGTACACTATTTACAGCTCCAACCCCGTCTCTCGACTTCCCCAGCTTTTAGACGACCTCAGGTACCTCCCAGCCCAAACTGGCCTTGGGATGGAACCCCTAGCCCTCCTGCCCGCGCCCCCTCACCCCCTCACCTGCACGATCTGCCGTGGCTGCACGCTCAGCGTGGGGAAGTTGCCGCGCCCGTGAATGGGGATCGGCTCGCTTAGCAGCGCGTCCAGCCGCTTCACCTGTGGCCAGCTCAGCCTGCTCAGGTGCCGGCCGGGGGAGGCCGAAGAGGTCTCTGGGTCGGGGCCGCCGTCTGTTGGGACGGCCGGAGCCACCACCGAGGTCGCAGCAGCCGTCCCCTCCTGCGCAGCCGCCCCATCTCGGCTCTCAGCTCCACTCTCCGACAGCATCCTTCGCCCGTCCCCGGGACCCCGACGGTAGAAACCGGGGGGGGTGGGGTGGTTATACGGGGGAGGAGGGCAGCAAGAGCAGCCGGGCTAGGATCAAGGTCGGGATTGGGTAGAGGGGAGCGGAGATGCAGGGATGGGGCGGCAGCGACGGAAAGGCAAACCCAGGGCGCACCTCCGACAGCGACGACCCCCCCAACCCTAACGCCCAGAGATCCCGCTCCAGCTGACTCTTATAGGCCGCGGGCCACACGCCCATTGGCCCGGGCTGCTGTCACACAGCCAGAGCCGCCCCGCCCCTGCCATTGGCCAGCAGAGCTTTGCACGTGAGTCAGTTTTCCAGGGAGAGTCCGATTGGCTGGAAAGCACTCCCCTGTCCCGCCCTCCTTTACACGCTGACTTCTCTCTTCTGGTCTTTAAAGAACTTTTATTCATTGTGATTGGTCCGGGGGTGGAACTTAAAGGGACAGCGCCCTCCAGAGGCAGGCGGGAGGAAGAAGATTCCCCTACTGGAAGAAATTGAGAAACATCACTCTGCCTGGTGCTGGTCCTCCTCTCTCCAAGCAGCCAGGAGAGGTTGCGCCGCTGGCTTCGTTGCACGAGGCGCTGCGGTTCCCCGGCGGTTCCCGTGAATGCAGAGGTAGATGCTTTCTAAGGCCCTGCCCTGCGCAGCACCTGCAAACCACAGCGTGGCTGGGTTTGTAGGAGGAGTCTATTTAAACAGGGGGCGTGACTTCCTGAGGAGCCGACTTTGGTCATGAACCGAGGCTGTGGAACCTCCCAGCTGCTCCTGAGCGGTCTTGGGGGCTTTTCCACAGCTGCAGGGTGGACAGCATGCTGCCCTGTGTTTCTCTCTGACCCTTCAGAGCCTAGAGGATGATGTCATGATCGCTTCAAACTCATCTCTTCCCTCCCTGGTTGTAACTGTAAGTGCAGTGGCAACAGCTATCTGCACTGTTCTTAAATATCTTCATTTTAAAGATGTATTTATTTTTATCTGAGATGCAGATTGAGAGAGAGAGAGAGAGAGAAAGAAACCTTCCTAAATGGCTGCAGTGGCCAGAGCTGAGCTGATCTAAAGCCAGGAGCCAGGAGCTTCCTCCAAGTCTTCCATGCAGGTACAGGGGCCCAAGGACTCAAGCAACCCCCTACCCATCCCCCCAAGCACAAGCAACGAGCTAGATCAGAAGTGGGGCATCTGGGGCGCAAACAGTGTTGCAGATAGAAGCGTAACGTACTATGCCACAGTGCTGCGTCCCCCTCCCCCCCTTTTAATAACAGATCAAATTGGATGTCATTGTCCTAACATTGTCCTGTCAGGCAGCCTGGTTTGAAGTCACACAGCTTTCCAGAAGGCAAATCCAAGATGCAGAATTGGTCACCCCAAGGTCACCAGTGTGATTTCTCGCAGGCCTGGCACTGCAACTTAGGAGCCTCATGCTGGGCCAGCCCATGCCACTTCCTCTTCCTGGAAGCCAGCCCATGCCAGCTGCTGCCCCGTCCCCTCACTCCTCCTTGCAAACCTGAGGGCTTCTCTTGGCTCTCGGGGAGGGGACCCGCTGCTCGGCCCAGCGGCCTTGGACAGCCCCTTCCAGTCCTCTGGGTGGTGCTTGCTATTTTGCTACACTTGTACCCTCAGGCGAATGCTGAAAAGAGGGGGAGATGTCTGCTACCTCTGATGCCATGCTGGGCAGAAGGGGAAAGACAGATGCTAAATCTTGCCAGGTACCTGCTGCATAGGTATGGTTTATGTATTTCTGACTCCTAAACACTTCCTGGAGTGTGGGGTTGTGTGCCCAACGTGCAGATGAAGTAACTGAGGGTTGGTGAGGTCAAGTGACAGACCCAAGGTCGGGCAAACCACTAATTGGCAGCATGGGACTGGAGTCCAGGTCTCCTGACTCCAGAGCCCTATTTTGCAGCCACTCCTCTTGGAGTTGTTGGCACAGATCACAAAGTTGTGCTTGGCACGGCTCTGGCACCACCCACAAGATCCATGCATCCATTCATACATTAACCGAGAAATTACTGTGTACCAGGTGCTGGGCTAAGCCTAGAGCTACTTTGGCAAATTCCGTGCCCTTCTGGAACTTTCAAGAGAGAAAAACAATAGTCATAAATAAATGAAGCGTTTCATACACAGCTAAGAAAAATGAAAGAAAGGTCACTAAGAGAGAAGCCGGTGTGTTTGGGTGAGAGAAAGAGACAAAAAGAGAGAGAAAGAGAGAATGAGCAGAGGTGCATTGCAACATCATATACTCATGGAATGTCTCCCTAACCACCCACTTGGCCTGGTGGGTCCGCTTCTGTCCCATCTCCCCGTACTTGTCCCTGGACAGCCAGCACATGGAGAAGTTACCACCAGGCCTTGTGGCAGGGATTAACTAGGACTGAAACACAGGCAGGGGCAGGCCATCCCCAGAGGAGCCCTCACTTTACACACTGATTGGAGCTGTGTCAGATAGAAAACTCATCTTTTCTCTCGCCCTTCTGTCTGGGCTAGGAAAAGCAACTGGCGAATTCACCTGTTGTAAACTACCCTGCTTCCATTCCCAAAGCTAATTATGCACTTGTTTGCCCAGTTACAGGATGTGAACGTCATGGTGGTGGGGACGGAGGTGACTTGGAGCTGCCGAAGGCTGAAAGCGAGGGCAGTGGACAGCGTGCAGAGGCTTCTGTCTTCACCAGGACCAGCTTTCCATAGCCCCAACAAGTGGAGGGGAACAGCTGAGTTGTGTCCTGAAGGGCCACTGGCTTCCGATGTCACCCAAGCACCTCCCTACCACCCTCAACCAATTTCCTATGTTCATTATGACCTTAAAAAGGTGCTCTCCATGGTGATGGAAATGTCCGGCATTTGTCAACACTATCCAGCACTGTCTCTCATTCACTTGTCAGAACACAGCACCCAGGAATCATCGCTTGCTTGGTGGACGAGGAAGCTGCAGTTCAGAGAAGCAAGGCCCTAGAGCTCCCTAGAGCTCCCCGCTCCCACCTTTGGCTGAGTCGGCCTTGGCAGATGACGTCATGAGTTCAATTACACGCAGGTGAGCCACCCTTGGCGAGGATCACCACCCTGGGCTTCTCATGGCCCAGGGACTGGACCTGGTCATTACCTGTAATTGTGCTCATGCCTGTTCTGCGTCACGTTGAGATCAAGCAGCTCGTCTGTTCGTGCAACACCAGCTCCCATCTTTCCCAATTCCGACGAGCCTTGATCTACCAAGAGCCCTTGATCTGTCGAGGTCCCCACTTATGGGGCACCGTTCCTCACCTCCCGTGGGCTTGACTTCCCTCTTTACGCAGCTTGGATTCAGTGGCACACGGCTGTAATTAGTTCCTGGCATACACCCTCTCCCTCCCGCGCCACTTATTAAGTGCACCCACACCCTGGGGAATCCCCGGCTCTGGCTGAAGCCACAGCGAGATCCTGCCCTGCTTACTGGGCTCTCTTTCATGTGCCCACTGAGCCTCCAGGGGCCCTGGTGCTGGCTGGCAGTGCTACCATCTGACTTGCTCTGCTCACTCCCACAGTCCCACAGGGCTGCATCAAACCCTCTCTCTGCAGCGACCCAGCAGAGGATCACCTGACTTCTTACATCACTGTCACTGAAGAAACAAACCACTAGGACCGAGTTGCCAGGGACTCTCAGACCCTCCCTCTCCTTCCCCTGGGCCTTGATCATTCCACCTGCTCTCCTGCTCTGGCTGTGGCAATGGTGGTGGTGGGGATCCTGCCTGTCTGCCTGCTGTCCCATCCTTCTCAAAATCACTCTAGCGAGTCTCCCTCTCTTGCTGATAGTCATTGTAACCTTTTTTTTTTTTTTAAAGTTTAAAAAAATTTTTATTGGAAAGTCAGATATACATAGAGGAGAGACAGAGAGGAAGATCTTCTGTCCATTGATTCACTCCCCAAGCGGCTGCAATGGCCGGAGCTGTGCTGACCCGAAACTAGGAGCCAGGAGTCTCTTCCAGGTTTCTCACATGGGTGCAGGGTCCCAAGGTGTTGGAGCCATTCTCGACTGCTTTCCCAGGCCACAAGCAGGAAACTGGATGGGAAGTGGGGCTGCCAGGATTAGAACCCGCAGCTGTAAGGGATCCCGGTGCGAGTAAGGTGAGGACTTTAGTCTCTAGGCTATCGTGCCAGGCCCTGTTTTATTCTTAATGAACATATGCTAGCTACATATTTCTGAGCTCCAGCAACCACGTGTGTGAGTGCTGATACAATCAGGGTGATTAACTGGGCCAGCAGTCTCACCTCTGTATGTCTGGAACCTATAAGCTCCCCGTCTAATTTCACTCCCATTTCCACTTGTATGTTTATAGTCTTTTCAAATTCCATGCTGCCGAGGTTGGATTTTATTTATTTATTCATTTATTTAATTTTTGACATTCTTTACATGGTTAATTGGGACACAAAGGTTCAAGGGCTACAGGAAAGTGGGTAAGACTATTATTTCCATATTTTTTTTTCTAAATCTGGGGTAAAGTGGGAGATAAAGGGAGAAGCCCCACCCAGTCTCTCCCCATCCCAGGTCCCCGATGTGTGGCATGCTCCGAGGATCTTCCTCAAGTGGTTTTGATAGTTGGATTCTATTTATTTTTTTCTTGATAGAGTTAAATAGAGATCTTCCCTCTGCTGATTCATTTCCCAAATGGCTTCAGTGGTTTTAGCCAGGATCCAGGAGCTTAATCCAGGTATCCCAATTGGGTATAAGGGCAAAAGAGCTTGAACAATCCTCTTGCTTTCCATAGCCATAAGCAGGAAGTTTATGTCAGAAGTGCAGCAGCTGGGAATCAAACCAGCATCCATTGGGCATGCTAGCACCACAGGCAGAGGCGTAGTCAGCCTACTATGGCACAGTATTGACCTCTATAAACCTTTTAAGGTCTAATTTTTTTTTGCGGGGGTGGGGAGGGCTACACAGTGGCTCACCAAGCTAATCCTCCATCTGCAGAGTGCCACATCCCATATGAGTGCCAGTTCGTGTTCTGGCTGCTCCAGTTCTCTTCCAGCTTCCTGCTTGTGGCTTCAGACAGCAGCGGAGGATGGCCCAAGTTCTTGGAATCCTGCACCTATGTTGGAGACCTGGAAGAAGCTCCTGGCTCCTGGCTTCAGATCAGTTTGGCTCTAGGCAATGCGGTCATTTGGCGATAGATCTTTCCATCTCTCACTGGGCCCTGGCTCACGTCATTTTAATGACTCTGTCTCACTTGGACTAAAAACCAACGCCCTTCCAATCACCTGAGTGCTGTGGTCCCCACTCATTGCCCATACTCCCCAGGCCTCCAGGTTGGTCCTTAAACCTGCCAGGTCCACTTCCACCTCAGGACCTTTGCACTCACTCGAATGCATCTGATAGCCAGTTGACCTCTCCCCCCCCCCCGCCTTTTTCCCCTCAATGTACCCCCTTCCCTGACTGTCCACTTAGAGCAGCAGGCTCCTCCCACACCAGCTGGCCTCTTCTGCTGCTCTGTTTACCTGGCACCCAACACCTGCCTCTGCTTGTGTCTTTCTTACCTGCTTCCTCCTTGGCACAGGAAGCTCCTGGGGGGATCGGGGGTTTTACCTGGCTTGGTTTCTTGGGTAATCCAGCACCTGGAAACTCAATGTGGGGTCCCAGAGAGAGAATGAAGGGATGTCTGAGGGCTGAGCCTGGATGGACAGGGAGGGGCACCAGAGGATGCAGCTGGACAGAGGCCCGAGCAGGACAGAAGGGTGGACTGCATCTCCCTCAGTCACCGGGTCCCTCCCTGTCCACCAGCTGGTACAGTCCATCGGGCAGAGATGGCTGGTGAGAGAGCCTGTTTCACAGGTGAGGAAACTGAGGTGGGAATGTGGGTGAGCCAGTGCCAGGACGGGTCTTGGCTTACTTCGCCTATGTGAGGGGCAGCGTGAACATGGTTTCCGTGCATGCCTAGAGACTCGAGACCTCAGCAATTGGCGCCTGCGAACAGGGACAGCTGATATAGTGTGTTAAGTAAGCGAAGGTCCCCTCCTGTTCCCTTGGCCTCTCAAGCCCCCTTGGCCACGCGGGGTGGGTAATCTCGCCCACTTACCTGTGAGGGGAAGTCTGCTTACCTGATCCCCGATTGGGGGACGGGGTGCAGGGGAGTCTCAAGTCTCTAAACATTCACAGAAACCATGTTCCCACTGCCCCTCACATGGGCTAGGTAATCCGAGACCCATCCTGGCACCCGCTCACCCATGCAGGAAGGTGCCAAACTGCATGTCCTGCTTCTAGGGGTTCAAGGTCACTTTCCAACCACAGCTGTGTCCTCAGGAACCCGTGTGGCTGCGTGCAAGCAAGAGAGAGAGAGGAGAGAGAGAGAGGAAGAGAGAGGGAGAGAGAGAGGGAGAGAGAGAGAGGGAGAGAGAGGGAGAGAGAGAGGGAGAGAGAGAGATAGAGAGAGAGAAGAGAAAGGCCATCCACGGGCTTGTTGAATGCCTGTCTCCCGCCATGGACACGACCCTCAGGCTTAGATCCCATTACACATGCCTAACTTTGGGGAGGCAGCCAGTCAGCCCTCCTAAATGAAATGTAAAGAACCGTTGGGATAGTCCGCAGTACTGCCTGGAGCCCACGCCTGTGGCCGGCTCTGCTCAGGTGGCTTTCTGAGTCATCTTCGAGGAGAGGCTGTAGAGGTGGCGCTTCCAGGCAGCTCCTGGGACCTGCCCACCCGCTGCAGGGCCAGCCCCTCTCGCCAAGGCCTGCCCCAACAGTAGTTCCCACGGGAGGAGCCCCTGCCCAGAGCGGCGTGACCGCTGGGCATGGAGGCGGCCCCGCCCCACCCCGCCCTGGCATTGGTCATCCGAGGGTGTGTTCGTACCCCCTGTGGTGTAGAAGCCCTCCCTCCCCTCGGTTCTCCTCCTCTTCCTTCTCTGCCACCCTCTTCTGTCACCTCGCCTGGTGCTGGGCTGGGCTCTGTCTGGGAGGGACAGCCCAGTTGGTCTCTGCGCCCTTTCCTTCCGTCTAGGCAAGGGGCTTCAATGGGGGCTGTGCTGGTTCTGGGCAGACAGGGGCCCCTTGAGACCTGGGGGACCCACGCTCTGGTCCGTGCTGGAACCCTCAGGACCACAGCGCCCAAGGCCTTCTTCCAGGAGGGCTTGCAAAGCGTTTGTCTTGTCACCATCACACACCTGGAGTTGCTGCCATTTAACAGATGACAAGGCTGTGGCTGGGTCACCAGGGTCGGGGACTGTCTCACCTTATGGGTTTCCAGGCCCAGCTGATCCAGGAAGTCTGGCTTGGCTGAGCCCTGGGAGGAGGCTCAGAATTCCGGCCAGGATTTCTGACTTTGGAGACAGGAGCTGGAAGGTGAACTGTCCCATGCTGCATGTGGAGAAACTGGCAAGCCAGGCCAGGTCCTCTCCTGCAGTTCTTAGGCTCTCGGATGAGGTTCCTACGCTTTCTCCAGCTTCCTGGGGCCTGGGGCCTATGCCTGAGTACATGTCACCCAAGCAAGGGGAGTGATAAGACTATTTTTTTTTTAAAGATTTATTTATTTTTTATTAGAAGGTCAGATTTACAGAGAGGAGAGAGAAAGATCCTCCATTTGCTGATTCATTTCCCAAATGGCCATAACGGCTGGAGCTGGACTGACCTGAAGCCAGGAGCAAGGAGCTTCTTCCAGCAGGGTCCCAAGGCCTTGGGCAATCTTCTACTGCTTTCCCAGGCCACAAGCAGGGAAGTGGGAGGGAAATGGAGCAACCAGGACTTGAATTGGCACCCATATGGGATCCTGGCACATGCAAGGTGAGGACTTTAGCTACTAGGCTACTGTGCCAGGCTTTTTATTTATTTTTATTGTAAAGTCAGATATACAGAGAGGAGGAGAGACAGAGAGGAAGATCTTCCATCCGATGATTCACTCTCTAAGTGACCACAATGGCCGGTGCTGCGCTGATCTAAAGCCAGGAGCCAGGAGCTTCATCCAGGTCTCCCATACAGGTGTAGGGTCCCGAGGCTTTGAGACGTCCTTGGTCCTTGACTGCTTTCCCCGGCCACAAGCAGGGAGCTGGATGGGAAGCGGAACTGCCCGGATTAGAACCAGCGACCATATGGAATCTCAGTGTGTTCAAGGTAAGGACTTTAGCTGCTAGGCCACTGTGCCGGGCCATATATTTGTTTATTTGAAAGAACCACAGAGAAAGGGCATACAGAGAGAGAAAGAGAATCTTCCATCCACTGATTCACACCCAGATGGCCACAATGGCTTGGAGCTAGGGCAGGCCAGGCTGAGCCAGGATGCAGGAGGCCCCATCTGGATCTTCCTCGTGGGTGCAGGGACCCAAACAGTTGGATCATCTTCTACTGCTTTCTTAGGCACAGGGAAGCAGAGCAGCTGGTACTCCAACTAGTGCTCATATGGGATGCCAGCTTTGCAGGTGGCGGCTCCTCCCACTAGGCCACAGCATCAGCTCCAGGAGTGGGTCTGAACCAGGCTTTGTCTTCCCTCTGGCGGCCTGAGCCCCTGCCCACAGAGGTGGGAGGCACTGACCAGCCCCTCTCTGGACACGTGGAGACTCCAGGCATTGATAGGATCCTGGGGTTCAGCTGGGGCCTTTGCTGGGCGCTCACATGGAAGTCAAAGGATGGTTTCTGTGGCCCAATCATAGCCCAGCCCGGAACAGCTGGGCTCTGGGTAGGCCTGGGCAGAGACTTTTGCCAGCGGCCTGAGCCGGCTTATCCTAGAATCAGGGAGCAGAGAATCAGCAGCCCTTGGCCCCTCCCAGGGCAGACCCAGCCCAGGACTCCCACTCTGAGAGGGTGAGTCAGGCGGCTGCCTCAGAGACCAGGGTTCCTGGGCGGGAGCTGCGGTTGTGGGTGAGGACAGAGGCTCAGGGGCCCTGGCTCCCCACTGGGTAAACCATCCATCTCTGCCCCCACCACACCAAGTTGCCCCTGTGGGCATGGTTGCCTTCCTTCCCCCACTGTTTCTCTGCTGGGTTTTGGAGTCCGCAGCGGCAAGCGGTTGCCACACTAACCTTTTTTGGAGATAGATGGGATTTAGGGCTTCTTTCCCTGGGACCCAGGGCTCTGCGCAGAGGTCTGTAAACTACTAAACTGGGTGGCTGGAGAAGCAAGCCACCGCTGCTATCTAGGGGCACTTCAGCCACCCATGTGGCGATGCCCCCAAATGGGACAAGATGTATAGGAACCTGTGAGTGCTAGTTCCAGCTCTTGCTGCTTGGTCTGAGGGCAGCAGCTTGCTTTCCACGGGGTTTGGGAAATGGTCCCTGTAGGTGGGAAGGTGGCAGTGGCTGCAGGTGACACGGTAATGCTTGTGGTGACAGGTGTGTGGGACTGGCTATAGAAGGCCCTCTGTGTCTCGTGGGAAACTGCTGAGTGGCCAGGAGCATGGGAGCTGCTTAGGGCCTGGGCCCCTTAGGGCTGTCTCTTGGCTCTGTCTGGGAACCTGCTGTGACCTGATCCACCCACCCCCTGGCACTTTGCCCTCCCCACTGAGTGGCGATGACGTGGCCTCGTGCACCTTGGCAGAACCAGAAGCCGGGCGTGTGGGCCGCCCTCACCCATGTTCTCTGGAACCTGCCTGCCTCCGGGCACTGTCCTTCCTCCTGTCCCAGGATGCTCTTCATGGCTTCCCAGTGTGGGGATAAATGCTGAGTCTCTAACCTGGTTAGCCTCAGCCCCAATTTCTTCCCACACCCCAGTTGTGCTTCAACCACATCCAGGTGCTTTCCTGATCTGCAAATACAGCATGCGAGCCCAACCCAGGCAGCCAGCCCACCCTGCCCCAGTTCTGCAACTTCCCAGCTCAGCGCTCAGCCTCCCAGCCTGAAGACACCTCCCCTAGCCTCTCCCTCTGAAGGGGCTCCCTGTTAATTCCCCATCTCTCACACCCACCACCACTGCAGGCCCAGCCACCTGCTCATTTATTCTTTGGCCACTGTCTTCACCTGCAGGGCGGGGAACTGCTTCTTGGTTCTCCCTGGCTTCTGGATGGTGCCAAATCAATGGAATAAATAAATGATGTTCCTGTAAGTGACCCTTTTGCTACCCTGGCCCATGGACGACATCCTCCTGGGATATCTGCTTGCTGCTCCTCCTTGGGCTCCACACCCCAATCAGCAGAGGGAAGCTGGCCCTGTGTCCCTGTGTGGCAGCTGCAGAGGATGGTCGGGGTCGAACACTTTGATCCTGTGGAGCTGAGGGTTTGGCCAAGCCTGAAGTCTCACCCCCCTACCATGTGGTTCCTTCCCTTCCCTTCCCTTCCCTTCGCTTCCCTTCCCTTCCTTTCCCTTCCCTTCCCTTCCCTTCCCTTCCTTTCCCTTCCCTTCCCTTTCTTTTCCCTCTCTCTCTTTCTTCTTTCAGATTTATTTGTTTTTATTGGAAAGGCAGATTTTACAGAGAGGAGAGAGAGCAGATCCTCCATCTGCTGGTTCACTCCCTAAATGGCAGCAATGTCCAGAGCTGTGCCGATCCGAAGCCAGGAGCCAGGAACTTCCTCCAGATCTCCTATGTGTTCAGGGTCCCAAGGGCTTGGGCCATCCTCGATTGCTTTCTCAAGGCCACAGTGGGAAGCTGGATGGGAAGTGGAGCAGTCAGGATATAAACCAGCGCCCCATATGGGATCCCAGCACATGCAAGGCGAGGATTTAGCAATTGAGCCATCATGCTGGGCCCGCGGTTTGGTTCTTGTGAAGATGCTACCAGTGCTACCAGCTTCCTCACCAGGGGGATCTGTCACCTTTGGCTCCCCTGCTACCAACTCCCCTGTATCATGGGGAGGAGACCCTCCTCTACAAGAGCCTTTTAAAAAAGGGTATAGAAAGGCAGCGATGTCCCATCTATGGGTTTACTCCCTAAATGGCCACAACAGCTAGGAGTGGGGCAGCCTGAAACCACATCCTGGCCTCCCACATGCTGCCTTCTCAGGCACATCAGTAGGAATCTGGATAGGAATCAGAGCAGCCAGGAACCAGATATGGGATGCCCGAGTTGCAGGTGCTAGCATGGGCCTCAGTGGCCTTCATGGACCACTTGCCTACCCCTGAAGCTGAGGGGGGACTACACATCCCACCTCCCACTCCCTGGCAGCTAGGAGTTGGGTGCAAACCTGGGGTCCCACCGACAGAAGCTTAAGCCCATGGCTCAACCAGGAATAGGGCGTGCTCAGAAGCTGGCTTTGCCAGCAGAGCTCAATGCTGGCTGGTGTCTTGCCGTGGGCTTGGGCTGGCCTGCCCTCTCTCTTCCTCCATCCTTGCTGTATCTAGGACCCAGCATTGCCAGGTTTTGTGTCAGTTCCTGGAGCCTCCCCCCATCGTCCTTGTCTTCGTGGGTCAGCCTGAGTCAGCTTCTAATGCTCGCCCCCAAGCAGTCTGATTGCCACCTGCCTTTGCCCCAGACGTTGTCATTATCACTACCCCATCAAGCTCATCAATCACAAGATACCCGTCCATTTACTCCCACCAGCCTGGCCAGACACCCAGCCACGTTACCACCTCTGGGACTTTGAGCTTCAGCAGCTAGGACCACCCAGACTGTCCACCAGGGGTCACTGCGGAAAATAGAGCCCCACTCAATGCTTTCAGCAGGGGGTCAGGGGTGGCCACCAGCAACAGGTGCATCCACAGTCGTTGCTGAGGATCACCGAGCTATGACTCCAGGTCTGCCTTGCAGAGCTACCCAGAACTGAGCCACGGGGACCCCAGTTCGAGACGACACCCCTGAAACTTCAATGCAGACACTGGGAAGCTGCAGTGTCTCTGTTCACCATGGCACAGCTGCCCTGGGCTGACAACAAGCAGGAGACCTGACAGTGGGTTCTGACTGCGCAGCAACCTTGCCGGCTGCCTCTGCTGGCCGGCAGAACAGCCAGGAACGGGGCAGGAAGTCATGAAAAGGAAAGCAGTAGTGGCAGTCACGTAGTCTCATTACATCTCAGACATTAGTCTGTTGGGATCCCTACATTTTTATTTCGTTTCGTTTGAGAGAGAGAGAGCTTTCACAGATTCCTTGCCTGCAACAGCCAGGGCTGGGCCAAGCCAAAGCCAGGAACTCCATCCGGGTTCCCCTCATGAGCCTGCTGCTGCCCGGGATGAGAAGCAGCAGAAGGTGAGTGTCTTCGCCACCCAGTGTCTTACTGCTGAGCACAGCGCCTGCCTCGGGCACATTCCATGAAGCCATCAGCAATGGCCTTGCCGCCGGCCACCCCCACAGGCCACTGCTCCCACACAGATGCCAGCAGGCGGGAAGCAGCAGCTCTTGGTCAGATGCCAGCACCTGCAGGCTGGGAGAGCCACTCTGCAGCATTTTTCTTCCTCTCCCAGCCTGGCTCTCACCTGCCACCAACCATCACTGTCACTGCTCTCACTTCCTCCGCCAATGTCAAGGCCTAGAGAGCAGCCATCTTTCCTTCCACCTGCCAGCACCACGGACATGATGACCCCATTCTGTCCCTTGCCAGGTGGCAATGAGGTCACTTCCCTGCCTGCCTGCCACTCCCAGAGATAATGGCTTAATGAAGTGCTTATCGTCACCCTCACACCTAGGGGAGGCTGGGAAGGCTTTGGGTGGGGCTGAGGGGTTTGGTGACCATGAGGGTCCAGGAGAGCCTTCAGGAAGCCATTTTGTCCTAGTCTCTATCGTGGAGAAAGCCACTTTGTGTGACAGCAGGCAGGTAGTGGCACCTCTCTGGGCCTCAGTCTCTTCATCTGGTAGGTGGGCTCGAGGAGTCACCTTATGGAACTCCATAAGGTTCAAGGTCCTTCATAGCCCTGGCCCAGCACCCAGGGGCTCCCGGGCTGACCTGATGCTCACTGTCTCAGGCACCACTAGAGCACTGGCCACAGCTCCACTCTAACCCATGAGACAGGAAACAGGCAGAGAGGTACACAGGGATGAGTGGCAGGTGCCCAGCCCTGGAGCCTGAGTTCTGGTCTCAGTGCGTCCCAGTTCTAGAAACAGGCCTTCTACACCAGACCTGCCCAGGCACCGCCCTTTCTGGCTTGACCTGGGCTCTCAGAGGGTGGAACTGGGGGCTTCCCGCCTGGCCCTGGGGGTGGTGGAGCTCTGGCACAGCTTCTTCAGAATGGACACTAGACTCGCAGTTCTGGCACAACTCCGACACATCCCAAGTTGTTCCCTTGCTCCCGCCTCCCAGCTCCACTCTCTTGGGCTTGGGTCTTAGCCAGGGGCCCGGAGTACACAGAAAGTTGCAGTATTTCCAGCCAATCATCACTTAGTGAGTGCTCGCTGTGTCCTGGGCCGTACGGTACCACATGGGAGCTGACTGGATGCGCTTCTGGGCTGGTGTAACTCCGCAAGTTCTCATCAACATGGGCATAGCCAAGAGCTTGGTCCAGAGCAGGCTCAAAGGCTCAGCCTCCTGGCTGCATGGAACGGGGCCCAGGTACTCCACTCCCCCAGGTGCCGAACACCTCTTGGTGCTCGCGTCCTTGTCTGGAACCCAGGTGTGCTGGAAGGTGCAGCCCCCAGGGGTCAGCACTCATGGGACCCTTCTGCCACTCTCTGCCCTGTACATCTTGTCTTCCCCACTTTCCCTCTACCCTGCTGGGGCAGGAGGGATGGGCTCTCAGAACCTCGGCTTACCTGCCTGTAAAATGGGCACATGGCTCCTGACCATTTGATGGTGAAGAGGCTGCTGTGCACACACTATCAAGGGCTCTACAAGGCAGAACTGAGAGTGACCTGCGCAGGGTCACCCCGAGGTGACAGGGTGGGTGGGAGGGGGTGTGAGCGGAGCCCTGCCCCCATCCCTGGGCTTCCTGGAGCCCAAGAAAGGCCCTGGCTGCTGCTCCCAGTTTTAAGGTTTCCAGGGTGTTAAATACAAAAGTTGAAAGGATTGCAGAAAACATGGCAACGTTAACTGTTTGCATTCAACAAATGAGTGCTTTAACACACACAAAATGCAATGCGATGTAATTGTGCTATTCAGAAGATAATTATAGGATTTATAGAAAATATTAATTCATGGTACGCTGCAGGAGGTGTGGCTGGATAATGAGACAGTTTGCAATGCTTCTGTCACCATGTACCCGAACGTCCCCGTGGCCCGTGTGGCCTTCTCCATCTTCTTGCTTTACCTCCTGGCCCCACTTTCCCCCTCAGCCCCCTCTTGGATTCTTCCACAGTTCCTTGGGCTGCAGGAGGTGTGATCGCACCCCAGGACATTTGCACAGCTTGGGGCCTTCCTGCTCAGACAGCCTCATAGCGAGCTCCGCCATCTCCTCTGGTCCTGCAAAAACCCTCTTGCCAGAGAACTTCCCCCACGTCCCCAGCCCCTGCGCATCTGTGTGAAGTTGTAGACTCCAGCCCCTTTGTGTCTCCATTTTCCTCCTCAGAACTTTCCAGCATGTCACACTGCTGCGCACACACACATGAACATACACACCTGCACACAAATGCACCATGCATACACTACATGAACACACGGGCACATGCATGCACACACGCTATGAGCACACACACACTATGCACATGCTACACACGCGTGCACATATACACCAGACACATGTGCACACACTGTGTGAACACACATGCACAATACATTACACACACTGCACGAACACATGTGTGCACGTGTGCACCAACACACAGTGTTATCACCTGCAGCATCCCTCATAGCTCTGACAGCTGTGCGTAGGTGACCCATAAACACTTGGTGGAGGAAAGGATGTGTTGCTGGCTTTGCCAGTGCGCCCAGGCTGAGGTCTGCCCAGTTCCATGCCTGCTGCCAGGGCCCGGTGGGCGCTCAAGTGGTTGGCAGAGCAGTCAAGATGGCTCTGTATTCCCAGGGGGCTGCATGATGGGACTCCATGGAATGTCTCATGCTGTGGACGGGGTGTAGGTGGTGGCTTTTACCCTGAGGCTGGGGGGAGGAAGTGGCCACTGGGGACCCTGCTGCCCAGAGACAGTGCCAGCCCCAGGTCAGGAACATCACATTTCCTGTCTCATTCCTTTGCTGTATGACAGGCAGCTGAGGGTAGAGGCCTAGGCTGTGGCCAGGGGAGGGGCTGGGCTTCCGTGTTTCCTGTAGCCTGCCCCATTTCAGGTTCCTCCTTAAGGTTCAGGTTTCCCATGCTGCCCTGGGCCAGGTCACATGCCCCTGCCGACCTCTCAGGCGTGGAGGGAAGGGGCCCGGGGTGTCAGGGAGGAGGTAGGAAAGACATCTGCGCTTCCCCAATCCAGCTGCCTCCCCAGGTTAGGAGCAGCTTGCAGGCATGGATAAGTTTTTTTTTTTTTAGACCTGTGAAAGGTTTTTTTTTTTTTTTTTTAAATGCATCTATTTTGGGGGCCTGTGTGATGGCTCAGTTGGCTAATCTTCTACCTGCAAGTGCTGGTATCCCGTTTAGGTACCAGTACATGTCCTGGCTGCTCCATTTCCCATTCAGTTCCTTGATTGTGGCCTGAAGGATGACCCAAAACTTCAAGACTGCTGTATCCACGTGGGAGACCAGGAAGAAACTTTTTGGTTCTTGGTTTTGGATCAGCTCAGCCCTGGTCAGTGCAGCCATTTGGGGAGTGAACCAGCAGATGGAAGAGCTTTTTGCCTCTCATTCTGAAACCAGGAATCAAGAACTCCACTCAGGTCTCCGGTGCAGGTGGCAGGGACCCATGACCTCGAGTCACCAACTGCTGCCTCCCATGAGGCACTAGCAGGAAGCAGGAAGCTCTGTGGGATGTGGTTTCGCAGCCAAGGAGCCCAAACCCACCCCTTTAACCCTGTCTTCACATCCGCTCTGTACTGAGCCCCAGTCTCAGCTCAGAGGTCTTGCAGCTGCCGGGCACACAGACATGGCCGTTACTTGGTAGTTCTGGGTGGGAGTTGCGTGGTCAGTGAGCAGCCTAGCCGGCCAGGAGGTGGGCAGTGAAGGGCAGGGCCGAGCCAGGCTCCAGAAGGCATTGCCTGCACTGCATCCGCACCAGGAACATCCGCCTTTGATGTGAAAGGCCCGCTGGCGTGTCAGGTCAGCAACAGCTTCTTCACTGACCCTCTCGGTTTCCCTGAGAGGAAACCCTCTCAGGTCACTGCCTAGTGGCTGTGGAAAAACGCCAGCCTCCCGTGCTTCGGTTGCTGTGTCTTTAAGATGGCATCGGGTAGCACCTGCTTCTGAAGGTCTGGTTAACCGACCCAGCACTTAGCCTAGCAGTCAGCTCTCAGCTCCACGTGGGCGGACAGTTCCAATAACGGCCACGAGATGGCGCCGGAATCCCAGGTATGCGGGATCCCCTGTGACTTCTGCAAGAGGAAAGCTGTTCAGGGCAATAAAAGACCGGTGAGGCAGGTGGGCTCCGCCGGCTTGGACTGGGCGTGCATGTGCGTGAAACTCCGCCCCTTCCAGCTACGCTTCTGGTTTTTCTCCCAGGGCTTCCTTGTCCGTGTTGAAACACCCAGGCCTCTCAATCTCCCCCTCCCCAACAGCATCCCTCTCCTATGTTGAATTGCAGGTTTTGCAGTGAGCGGACCCCCATTCCCTCTGCCCCTCAAATCACTTCTCTTTTTACCTCCCTGCACACTTCCGGCGGGTCCCCCAGGGTGGGGACCGGAGGAAATGACCTGGCTCTTGTTCTCTGCCTCCTTGGAAGGAAGTGGGGGAGGGAAATGGAGTTCTGAGAGGAGGGGATAGAAATTGAAACAGGGACACGGGGGAGTTCTTCCTCCAACAGATGTGGCCTCCTGCCACCGTGCAGACGCAGCTGGGAAGTGACCTTCGCCATCACCAACAGTGCAGGGCCGTCCGAACAACGAGTGCGTTCGTCCTTTCACTCCGCAGCGTCCACAGGCCTGGAGGGACGACTGGGAAAGCTGGGCTGGGCAGCGTGAGGACAAGATGCAGTTGCTGGTCCCACCTGAACTGGCAGGAGGGCGTGACAGATCCCTTAGGGACCAAGGACCTAAGTCAGTCTAATTTTCAGAAAGGTAAACTCATGAGCCTCAGCTACTTCAAAGCTACTTAAAGCCACTTTAAATAAGAATTTGACCTTGCAGGTGTTCCCAGTCTCCACAAAAGCCTCCCAAACCCACCTCACCCACCACCCCTGAAAGAATCGGATCCTCACTGGAAGGTCACCTTTCTTCCGGAAACTCGGGCCGTCGCTAGCAAGGACCAGGCAGGCTGGGCCCGAGGGGTCAGGCTGGTCTCTGCGTCCAGCTACGAGCTCCCTCCGATGGGGGCAGGCCGCCATTGCCCGCCCACCAGCAGGTGGCGCTGCGGCAGAGCCTCCGCTGCATTGAAAGGGGCTTGGAGCACCGGGGTTGGGGAGCGGCCAGTGGGGGAACCCTTGCTGGTCCAGGTGGCCCCAGGGCTGCCATCTGGAGCGAGCCGGTCCTGAGTCGTGAACTGAGTCCTTCCCTGCTTCGCTCACTCTTTCATGAATGCCCTAAATGGTGTTCATGAGATCCTCCAGAGAGTTTTAAAAGAACTGTCCCAGTTGGTGCGGTGGCACAGTAACCTAATCTTCTGCCCTGTGGTGCAGTCATCCCATATCAACACCAGTTCTAGTCCGAGTTACTCCCTGCTGAGTCCCATCCAGCTCCCCGCCTGCGGCCTGGGAAAGCAGTGGAGGGTGGCTCAAAAGCCTTGGGACCCTGCACTGGTGCGGGAGAACTGGAAGAAGCCCCTGGCTCCTGGCTTTGGATTGGCTATTGCTGCCACTTGGGGGGTTGGGGGGGAGTGAACCAGCAGACAGAAGATCTTTTTGTATCTTCTCTCTGTGAGTCTGATCTGCCTTTCCAGTTTGAAAGGCAGTTATAGAAAGAAAGAGCGCGATATCCTCCATCAAATGGCTATAATAGTTGGAGCTGGGTATGGCTGAAGCCAGAAGCGAGGAATTCTACCCAGATCTCCTCCGTGGGTAGCAGGGGCCCATGCACTTTGGCCATCCTCAGTTGCCATCCTATGTACATTAGCAGAGAGCTGAATTGGGAGCAGGACTCAACTGGAATGCCTGCATGGAATGCTGGTGTCCCAAGCTGCAGCCTCACCCACTGTGCCACAGTGTGGTCTGAGGAGGGCAGTTCTATGCAGAAACAATGCACCTGAGAACTGAGGGTGCCCCAGGAGCACCCTGCACCCCTGCCCTCTGGGACTCTCAGATCCACTCACGTCACTCCAGAAGCTGTCCTTGGGGTAGGTGCTTCATCAGTGGTTAAGTCTCTGCTTGGGACACCTGCCTCTCCTCCCAGAGTGGTTATTGCTATGGTGTAGGCCCCAGTATTGAAGAAAACAAATCCTTACAATTATCTGAAGTGTGGTGTTTTGTTAGGTGGCAGTGGCTAGCAGATACAAAGAGTCTCTTGGAGAACTACATAGCCAGCTTCTGTGTCAGCTCTCTCTGATACCTGGGTCTCCCAGACCTGCCGCAGTGAGGCAGGTGCAGGTCACGAGTGGCAGGGTGGGTAGGATGGCTCCCATCTTGGCCTGGGTGGGGAGGGGCTCCTGCCTTGTTCTGTTTCTGCCAGCAGGAAGAAAGCAGAGTGAAGCGGGCATGAGCCTAGTCCTTTTAAAGGCAGAACCTGAGAGAAGCACACATCACTTCTGTCCAGCAGGCTTTGTTTAGTTGCAAGGGAGGCTGGGAAATGTAGTTTCTAGCCAGATAGGGTGTACCTTGCGAAAATATGGCAGTTCTTCTATGTGTGGGTAAGATTTACTTATTGACTTGAAAGAGAAACACAAACATGTACACACACACACAGAAAGAGAGAGAGACAAAGAGAGAGAAAGAGAGAGGGAAGGAGGGAAGGAAAAATCTTCTGTCTGCTGCTTCACACCCCAAATGGCTGTAACTGCCAGGACAGAGCCTGGGCAGAGCCGGGAGCTTGGTCCCTCCATCTGGGTCTCCCATGTGGGCAGCAGGGCCCGGAGGACTTGGGACATTCCCAGACCATGAGCAGGGAACTGGATCAGAAGTGGAACAGCTGGAGCTCTAACTGGTGCCTACATGAAGTCAACTTTACCTGCTATGCCACAGTGCTGGCCTGGGAGGGTGTTTTTGAATCACTGGTTTCTTTCCTTTCTTCTTTCTCCTTCCCATCTTCTGTGGCAAGAAAGATGATGAGAACACCAGTGATGCAAATAGCCCACCCACAGATACCCAGGAACAGTAGCAGCTGCAGCGCCTTGGCACTACGGGCAGACCCTGAGCCGGAGCTGGAACTGCCGGCTCCTGCAGGTGTCTGTGCATATTTGCTCTTCACACGAGGATGTGTGAGCGAGATGAGGACAGGCAGGGGCAGAAAGGCCGAGTGACCTGTTCTAGAAATACAGTCGTCTAGTGGTTGGAGTCCTTGCCTTGCAATGTACCAGTGTCCCATATGGGTGCCAGTTCTAGTTCTGGCAGCCCCACTTCCCATCCAGTCCCTGCTTGTGGCCTGGGAAAGCAATCAAGGACGGCCCAAAGCCTTGGGACCCTGCACCCGCGTGGGAGACCTGGAAGAAGCTCCTGCCTCTTGGCTTCGGATTGGCTCAGCTCCGGCCGTTGCGGCTACTTGGGGAGTGAATCAGCAGATGGAGGATCTTCTCTCTCCTCTCTGTATATCTGACTTTCCAATAAAAATAAATAAATCTTTTTTTTAAAAAAAAAGAAATACAATCAGATGCAGCCAAACTTGTAGCCAGGAAGTTTGCCATTGTGATAGAGGACCCAAATCGATGGAGAATAAACGAGCTGGATAATTCTCCATGCTCTTTGTCTCTAACCCTGCGTTGTAACTCCACCCACCCCTCCCCACTTTATGTCAATCCAGCATAGCCACTTTCTCGTGATGCACCTTGCTCCTCCTTCAGAACCAGGAAGAAGCTGTTGATGAACTGAGCTCCTCTGGAGATTCTGGGAAACCTTCCCAGAACATACCGTGTGCACTAAGCCCTGCCCAGACACTACCTTATTTGCATATCCAGTTAGGGCACCGCCCCTAACCCCACAGAGGGGGCCTGGAACAGAACTTCCTCTGATGTTCTCTCCGCTCCCCTGAGGTTGTTCACACGGATTCTCTCACTTTGAGTCGGTCCTGTTTTTGCCATTGCACTGCGTGCCTCTGCTTCAAAGTCTTACCCGGTGGCAAGGGAGTGGGCTAAAAATCTGGGAGCCTCCCCCTCCCGCTCCTCTCCCAACAGCTCCGAGAACCTCATCTGGGCCGTGCTGCTTGCTCCAGGCGGCATCCTCCCGAAGCAAGCCTGGGCCGACCTCTTTCTTATGACTCAGGACAATCTTCCCAGAAGCCTGCTGCAGTCTCCCTCTGTCCAGGGAACCAGAGCCGGTCACGCGTTGACCTACCAATCAAACCTCTGAGAGTAGGGCCAGGAGGGTGTACTTTTCCACACTGTTGGATGCTGGTAGTGTGAGCCCTGCAGAGGAAGCTCGACTTTATCCAGGCATTTCTGCGCTTCTGTGTTAGTGATCAGTCTAGGGGACCCGTTCTGGTTAATGAGACAGAAGGAGGTTCTGGAAAGACCCCCACTCCCGTTCCTTCATAAACCAAGAGGGGACGCATGCCCCAGTTTTGCTTTGGATGCTGTCAGAGACATGTAGCAAAGTGATGAGAAGGAAGGCAGCTGTGGTATGCGAGGGTCAAGAGCAAGGGGAAAGTGGCACTAAGTAATAATAGGAGTCACATAAGTGTAGGTTCACTGTGGATTTTCCATATGCCGGGTCCTGCTCTTTGTTTATTTGAAAAGCAGAGCGACAAAGAGACAGAGACTGAACTTTCATTCTGACATGTGTGAGATCTGGGTCTGGGAATGGGCCTGGTGGAGAAATGTGGGGAACTCTTACTAGGTCATAGCTCCCACTGGTGAGCATGTGAGTAAGGGCTGGGTATAGACCAGGCTGAGCAAAACTGCTCCACTTGTCAGCAGGTGTGTGTGGCTCTGAGATTGATTGAGCAGGCCTGGCCAAACCACAGCCCACTGGCATGCACGAGAGACAGGATGGGGTGTGGGCTGTACAGGGGTAGGCTATCACATCTACCAATTGACATGAAAGCCAGGGATGGGAGCAGACCAGGCCGGGCCATGCTGCAGCATTCAATGTCAAGGGCCAAATGGGGGTTGGGCCATACCAGGCTGTGGCAGAGCAACTACAAGCACAAGCAAGGTAGCCCTGATAGTGGAGCCCTGATAGTGGAGCTAAGGGGACTCCCCTGTTATGCTACAGTTCCCACTGGTGAGTGAGAAAGTTGGGAAAGGAAGTAGACCACGCTGAACATGGCTATAACATCCCTCAACATGTGTGTGAACTGGGCCTGGGGGTGTGCAAGACTGAGTTAGGCTCCAGCATTCACTGGTGCTTTCCAGAACCGAAGTGAGTGTGGGATGGGCTGTGCTAGGTCACAGCATCTGCTGATCCACATGGGAGCCAGATCTGGAGGTGGACTAGGCAGGACTGGGCTGTAGCACCCACGGGAGAGAGTTGGAATGGGTGTGGGCTGGTTTGGCAAGGCTGCAATACCCACTGGTGAAAGTCAGGGCTGGAAGTGGGTCAAGTCAGGCTGAGCCAAACACCCACTAGTGTGTGCAAGATTTGCTACTGGGAGCTGGTCTGATAGGGGAACTTGGGGAACTCCCTTATCAAGATGCAACTCTGGCTAGTGAGCACAAGAACTGAGGTTGGGGACCAGGCTAAGCCAAGCTACAGTACCTGCTGGCATACATGTGGGTCGGATCTGGGGTGGGCCTGGCTGGGCCAGTCTGAAACACCCACTGGCATGAGTGAGAGTCAGGATGGGGTGCAGGCCAGGCCAGGTCAGGCTGGAATGCAACACCTGACAGTTTACTATAGGGCCGAGACCAGGGACTGTCTGGGTTAGGCCAGGCTGTAGCACTCCCAGCATGATCTGGGAGGGGAGGAAGGCAGGGCAGAAGAGGCTGCAGCACCTGCTGGCAAATGCCAAGGCATGATGGGCCATGCCATACTGGGCATGTAGCAGCACCTACTGGCACACATAAGACTCTAGGCCAGGAGCGAACCTAGTAGGGGGTTGTAAGGCTTGCTTTGATGATTGGAAGATCTGGGACTAGGGATAAACTGAGCTGGGCTGGGCTGCAATAGCCATTAGCATACATGTGAGCGAGATCTGGGGGAGGCTAGGTCATTGCATCCACTGGCGCATGCAAGAGCTGGGAGAAGTGCCAACTGGCCTGGCTTTGCCGCAGCATCTGCTAGCAAGTGCTGGGAGAAGTGCAAGTTGTGTCTGACTGGATCACAGTGCCCCTTAGAAAATGCAAGATCTGGGACTGAGAGTAGGCCTAGAAGGGAAACTGTGGGCATGCCTCCTGTTGGAGTCAGGGCTGGCAGGGGGAGCGGGGACCAAGCTGGACAAGGCAGCAGCACCCACTGGTATACGTGTGGCCTGGGTCATGGGGTGGGGTGGATTGAGCTAAGCTGCAACACCCAACTGAGATGAATAAATGAGAACCCAACTGGGATGCAGCACGGACTGAACCAGTCTGCTGTCTATACTGGCATGCTCAGGAATTGGGGCTAGGACAAGCCTGGCAGGAGTTACTCGGGGGTGGTGCCAGTGAGGTTGCAGTTCCCACTGCTGTGCTTAAGGGCCAGGTCTGTGGCAGGCTTAGTTGGGCTGGGCGGCAGCACTCCTCAATTTACATGGGACATGGGGTTGGGGACTGAACTGGTCAGGCAACTACAATCACCAGAGTGTACATAGTCTGATGTGGGTGACGGACTGAACAGCAGGTGCACTGGTTGGCACCTGCAAGAGTTAAGTCTGAGGTCAGCCCAGGTAAGGTTTCCTGGGGGTAGTCCCCCACTGGACTGCTGGACTGAAAACTCCAGCCACAGGGAAGATTGTTAAGATATGTGGTTTGACATTGGCGTGCGTGTATCAGGCCTGGGCCTCCTCATCTGCTGATGCCTATGCAGTGGACGGCATGCCCAGGTGCGTAAAAGGGACGTGCTGGCCAGCTCATTTAGGCCTACAGAGGAGGGTGAGTGCCATGTCAGAATATGGAGAACAGAATGGGTTGGACAACTCTCCTGGCTGAAGCTCGTATCTGGGTGAGTGGAAGCACTGGGGTGGACTCAGCCAGTGGACCTTGGAAGGATTTCCTCATCCTTGGAGCAGTGAAACCAGTAGCATCTCAAAACTATCAAAACCACTCGACAATT
Organism: Ochotona curzoniae; assembly: GCF_017591425.1. NCBI lineage: Eukaryota > Metazoa > Chordata > Mammalia > Lagomorpha > Ochotonidae > Ochotona > Ochotona curzoniae. The sequence continues at coordinate 4,865,819 of NW_024465777.1, forward strand.
CCCTCAGAACATTCTTCTTCACATAGGAGCTTCTAAAATGACATCAAGTGGGCATCTCTCATCCCTGGGTGCTGATGTAGTTTGGCAGCTGGAAACACCACCCTCCCTTTCCCTCTATTCCAAACAGGAGAAAAGGGGAGAAAAGGAAAATTGGAAGCATTTGTCCCACCCACCTTCCCCCATGCCTCAACCCTCCCCACCCTGATGGGTGGTCCTCTTGGATCTGCCTTCTTGTCAACTATGTAAACAATATAAAAAATAAAATAAAATTTAAAAAGGAATAAGAGGGCCTAGCGGTTTAAGTCCTCACCTTGCATGCACCAGGATCCCATATGGGCACCAGTTCTAATCCCCATGGCCCCGCTTCCCATCCAGTCCCTGCTTGTGGCCTGGGAGAGCAGTCGAGGACCCCCCAAAGCCTTTAGGACCCTGCATTCACGTGGGAGACCTGGAAGAGGCTCCTGACTCCTAGCTTTGGACCAGTGCAGCACTGGCCGTTGCAGCCACTTGGGTAGTGAATCGTCAGATGGAAGATCTTCCTCTCTATGTATCTGACTTTCCAATAAAAATAAAAAATAAATCTAAAAAAAATTCATAAAAAGGAAGACGGAAAAAAAGATACTGAACCACAAGAACAAAACAAAACAAAAACCTTTGCTCCCCTGTATGGGATTCTGGCACTGCAGACAGAGGCGTTACTCGCGACCCCACAGCCTGACTCCCCCTCAGCCTCTTCTTTCCGTGAGACATCATGCCCTCAGCCAGCTCAGAGCTGGGGTGACTGGGACTGGGCAGACTCAACGGGAAGGGTTGGGGTCGGGAAGCCACACATCCCCGTCACCCTCCTAGGGAAAGCAAACAGCGTCAAGTCACTGGTGGTGGATGGTGGAAAGAGCACTGGTGGTGGATGCTGATTGAAGAGCCCCCTCTCCCAGTGTATAGAGGGGGGCTTCACCTGACCACAGGGTGGGGCTTGAGCAAAATGTGGGTCAGTTTCAAAGGGTACCCTGCCGAGCCCTGGCTTCCGGAGGACTGTGCGTCGTGGGCAGTGTGCCCAGGTCTGGGGAGAAGGGGGTTGTGCGGCAGGGGCGGGAGGCAAAACATGCAAGTGTTCCCACTTCCTCATTCGTTAGCAAGCAGCAGGCTCTGGGTTACCCAGGGAGAGGCAGGCAGAGCCGAAAGAACTCAACTCCTGTTACACAGAGTGCTTAGAGCAATGCCCTGCCTTCACCGAGGACTTACTGGCTAGCGGTCAGTCCATCTCCACTCTGCACCCCTGCGCCCCCTCACTGTTTCAGCTTCCTCCTGTGCCTGGAATCACCATAAACTGCTAAATAAATTACAGCTTCCACATTGTTTGCAGTGGATCCAGCTACAATGCCCACGTTCTGGCAAATGAGATGTAAACAAGAATTGTCCCTAAGTAACGGGACTGCGCCTTTCTCCTCACCATTCCTCCTTCTCTGCTGGACAAAATGTGGGTGTTATGGTAGGAAATGGGATGGCCCTTTTGGACCAAGTGGCCCAAGCTGAGTGTAGAAGATTTTGGAGCCACAAGAAGATGTTTAGATCTCTGTTGATCATCACCATGACAGCCTGAACTGTATTCCTGGATATGGAAATCATAGACGTGCCTTTCAGTCTCACGTAGACAGACCCCGCTATTCAAAGTGTTTATTACTCATAGTTGAAACGAATCCAGACTAGTACAGGAGCGGGACTTGGATTTGGACGCAGGCCCACCTGACCATGAGGCGCTTGTTGCTGGCAGAACCCTGTGGTTGGGTCAGGGGTAGGCAGTCTGTTCTGGACACATACGGGTTCCAGGGGAGGCCTTGAGCTGCTGGGCGATACCCCCTGGGAAATCCTGAAGCATGCGCACAGCCGAGAGCCCTGCTCTGCCTTCTGGTTCCTTGTACAAGTCCTCGGCAAGCCAAGGGTCCCTTCTGATCCCCCGGTCAGAACTCGGGGGACCTGGGGGAGGCAGGGAAGCCTAAGGCCATCTGTGCCCACCCTGACCCCCAACTCCCTCCCGCCCCAGCTTGCAGGAGGCGCCTCTGTCCACAGGCTGTCCTGGATGGGGTGTACCAGCAGCCCTTCTCCTCCCACACAGCACTTGCTGCAAAGCTTTCTGGCATCACTGAGGCCCTGAATGGCTGCTGACGCATCTACATGCCCTGTGGAGCATGGGACAGGTCCCGGAGGTCTGTGCCTGTGTGGGAGGCTCCGGGGACTGGGTTGTGTCCCTCCTGGGTATTCTTCTCCTTCCTGTGCCTTTGCTTAGTGGTGGTCCCTGGGGAGAGGCAATGCCAGCCACGAGGCTCTTGGGACCTTGTGACAGAGAGCCGTCTGACCTTGCTACAAAGTCAGACATGCCCAGCAGCATCTGTCACCCAGGGGGGAGGGCAGGCACAGAGCATCTGTTACCCAGGGAGTGGGGGGCTCATTCCCAGAGTCCCTATCCTCCACCACCAGCTCCCTCTACCCCTGCCTTCAATCCAACATTGAACAAGGATGACAGCCTGAACCTGTGGCACACAGGCAGAAGGATGCCTGCAGTGTGTGAAGATGGGAGCTCCTGGGGAGGGGTGGCTCCATACGGAGTCTGAACTGAAGGGCCTGTGAGTGGCGGCCGTGTGTTTGTGTGATTGATAAGGGGCAGGTGAGGTCACCGTCACCCTCCTGCAGGGGGTCCGGAAGAGGCCGGGTTCAGGACCTACTCCACCCACCCCGTGCCTTGCAGTAGCAAGGAGTCCTGGGCCTGGTTTGCTGGTTGCCAGGCAACCAGGTGACCTTTGAGGTCATTTCTCAGAGGACTGCTTCCTCATCAGCAGCCAGGGCTCTGGGCTGTGTCCCTGTTTCGGTCTCTGCCTGCAGAGCCTTGTGGGGCTGCAGCGGGGTGTGGTCCCTTCTGCACCTGGGCAGCGGCAGGTGGTTCTGCCAAGGCTTTGGGGCCACAGAAGCAGGGAGTTGAGGTTATGATGCTAGGTGCCAGAGAGCTGCTATGTGGCTGGACTCAGCCTGGTACCCTAGCTGCCAGAACATCTGTCCCACATGGCTGCTCCCCCAAAGACACTATCATCCAGAAGAAAATCCTGAACAAACAGGTGGCATTGAGGGTGTCAGCATTTTGCCTTCCTCTATTGTTAGAACCTGGATAAAGGTGTACAGTTAACCTTCCCAGCTACCTCTCTTTCTGCCTGGAGACTTGAATCTTCCAACAGGAGCTGGAAGCCCTGCCTGGGCTCTCCCTGGCATTGTGCTGAGTGACAGACATGTGGCTGCTGCTTCATGGGGACAGACCCTCCCACTTCAAGGTTGAGACTGTGTCCTCATCTGGGACAGCATCACAGGCGACACTTAAATCCCAGGATGACGTCACTTCTTATCAGAGATTCTTGAAGGGCCTGATGTTCCTACTGGGAGTGATACAGGGCAAGCCAGCCTATTTTTCCCAGGATAGAGATGAATCTGCTTAAGAATTCTACAAGCATCACATGCTCTCCTTTTGCAGCCTGCAATGTGTGTAATTTATCTCCCACTCTCACTGGCTTTGTGGTCATAGTTTGCTAATTCCATCTGCTTCCCAAGTTGTTCCCCAGTGAGGGCTTGGGTTCAGAGTGTCCCCCTGCGAGTCACAGCTGGTCAAGACCAATGCAGTGAGGTCACGAGCAAGAAGGCCCCAGAGGCAGGTGCTGGGGCTGGAGGGCTGGTCGTGTCCTTGGCTGCACTGACTGGACTGTCTTCCTTCACAAGGTCAGCCTGGTTCTTGGCAGTCAAACTCGTGCCTGGATGCTCAGCCTGCCATCGGGCGGCTGTCTAATCTAACCAAAGCCTGTAATGCAGAGGACCAGCCCTTCATCCACCTGCAGTAGCTGTTTCTCATATACTTGGAGTGGCTCCCCTGTTCGTGAACTTGAGGCTGTGGTGGAGCAGACCATAGAATGAACCTCCAGTGTGTCTGTGCCTATTGCCCAGGAGGAGGCAGGGTAGAGGCAGGATGCCTCTGCAGGTCTGGTTGTACTGTGAGCAGACATACCCAACCAGTGGGCCTGGAATCTACAGGGTGGAACATGACCTGCCACCCTGTCCAAGTTAGCCCAGGGCACGCTGTTTCTCCTGGACTCAGAAATCTGGGGGCTGGGAGCCTGCGAGGGAGGTAGAGTGGACCCTGGGACACACAGAGTCCACCTGCAGCACAAAAATGAGTCCCTGGAAGGGGAAACCGAGGCTGGCAGTGGCCATTGGGAAAACAGACACGACAGGCAGAGGGTGTGGCTGGGTCTTCCCCTCACCTAGGTAAGGTAACTGGAGGCAGCTGGAACACAGAGCAGGCCTGCTTCTCGCTCCTGCCCTCACACCTGTGTGGCGAATACCTCTGGTGTCAGGGGGTAAGGTTTTTCACCCGCGTCAGGCTGGCACTTTATCCAGCGGCTCCGCAGCAGGATGGGGGTCCTGGCAGTTGATTCATGTCAGCTGACTGATGTCAGATGCTATCTACCTGGAGAGAGGGCAGATCCACAGACTAGGGATTCAGCCCCTAGCTGCCAACCACAGGGAGTAAGTAGGTGATCATTTAATAGTTGAGGGCGTGACTGGTGTTGTGGCTCAGTGGTTTAACCTCTGCTGGTAACACTGGCTGCTCCACTTCCAACCCAGTTCCCTATTTGTGCACATGAAAAAGCAGAGGAAGATGACCCAAGTGGTTGAGTCCTTCATTCATGTGGGAGACACAGAGGGAGTTTTTGGTTTCTGGCTTCAGCCCAATCCAGACTTGACTGTTCTGGTCTTCTGGAGTGTGAACCAGTGGACGGAGGACCTCTCTCTTTCTCTGTAGCTCTGCCTCTTATATAAATAAAAATTTTTTGTTTGCTTGCTTGTTTTTTTTATTTGAAAGGCAAATTTATAAACAGACAGAGTGATAGAGAGATCTTACATCACTGCTTGACTCTCCAAATGGCCACAGCAGCTGGAGCTGAGCTGAGTCTGAATCCAGGAGCCAGGAGCTTCATCCAGGATCCTCATGTAGGTACAGGGTCCCAAGGAATTGGACTTTCTTATACTGCTTTCCCAGATCATATGTGGGGAGCTGGATTGAAAGTTAAACAGCTGGCACGTGAACCAGTGCCCATATGGGATGCTGGCATTAGCAGGTGGAAAATTAGCTTGTTGAGTCACCACACACTCCCCATAAAATAAGCCCTTTGGAAAAGGAAAACATTGTAAACAAACATTGACCTAAGGTCAATGATGCTTATGTTGAATTGCTTGGGGATGAGGTGTTTTGATATTTGGACATTACATTAAGAACAAAATGTTTGCTTATTCACAATGCTACCTTCAAGGTTCACCAACAGATGAATGTGTGATTGGAAGATTGGCCACACACATGATAGAGCATTGTGAGGCAGCAACTGCTCTGGGTAGAAGCTTGGCCTTTTTTCATAACTATATCCCCGCTGCCCTGCCAACATGGCTGTGGGGGAGAGGACCCCAGAAGCTCCCACTCCTGCACCTGCACCGTGTGTCAGGGGAAGCCCACAACCCACAGTGGAAGCCGTTCAAGTGTCCATCAGATGTTACCTAGACGAATACAGGTGCAAACGATCACACAATGGGAAGCTAAAAAACTTCAAAAACCCGGGTGTGATGTAATTCTAATCCTGAGCCAAAGAAGCCTTAGTAGAGAGATTGTCTGGGGGGGCTGGCAGGATGGCCCAACTAGCTAACCCTCCCCCTTCAAGGGTACCTCATCAGCTGCTCCACTTCCCACCTAGCTCCCTGTCAACGACCTGGGAAAGCAGCAGAGGATGGCCCAAGCCCTTTGTCCTTGCACTCTCCTGGTTTCCGATTGGCTTAGCTCTGACTTGAACTGATGCTCTGGCCCCGGGTGCGAGCATCCCAAGTGGTGGTTGAACCCCTCAGCCGGGTGATCCAGGACGGTGCTCAGCAGCTCCAAAGCCTGCCCTCCCCAAAATGCGTGTGCACACTTGTCATACCATACACAAACTACAAGCCACCTCGGCACACACACACACATCTTCACACATGAATTCACACCCCACACATGCACACACTCACCCTCACACATGTGCAGACCATCACACACATGCACACTCTACACATGCACACCTTTACACATGCACAGACATATCACACATGTACCCTCACGCATGCACGCACATCACTCATGTATACACACCCTGTACATGCACACATCCTCACAACGCACACCTTCATATCCTCACACGTGTGCACACATGCTCTCACACACATGTAGGCAGATTCTCTGGGCCTGTTTGCAGTCGCTTCCTCATTTGTAAAGGGGTGTGGTATACTAAGTTCTCACTGCCAGGTCCCCCACAGTGTCTGGGGCCCCTGAAGCCATTCTTACTAGGCCTGTGGCTCATGGGGGTCCCCCAGACCCTTCCCTAACTCCTTGTTTGGCACGAGCTGCCTCCCCTGCTGGTCTGGAGTGCCTTCCCAGCCTTTCTGCCTCTCCTGACTGTGCCAGCACAGCATCCCCTCCGCTAACTCTCTGTGAGGGTCACTTGCTCCGTCTAGGTCTTGACAACCCTGGGCAACGGCCTCACTGGGACCCTGGCCTAGCAGCTTGTCCCCTTGCCTGGGAGATGAATCTCCTCCTGACAGCATAGCAGCCCACTGCAGCAGTGGGGACTCATGGGTGGTGGAGTCGTGGTGCTTGGTCTCTATGACAACAGCGCCAATAGTGACTATGGATGCAGTGTGTGGCACAAGCTTAAGATGCTACAACTGGTCACCGTGGAAACCCCCAGTGAACAGGAGCAGCTGGGATGCCTGACTCAGGGCGAGGGGAGATTGAGAAAGGCTCTGTTGGGCTCTGAAAACTCCCCAAGGGACACAGGGCCATGTTCCACCTGCTGGTGGAGCTCTCAGAGGTGCCAGCTAAATGTGCAGATCTGTCAATCTCTCATGCCAGGGATGGGATTCCCAGACACAGGGGTAACTTCCGCAGAGAACTTGGAATATCAATATTCCTGGCAAAAGCCACCCCCCACCACCGCACTTCTTCCAGTTGGAGGAAATGTGGCCCTTTAATGGCTTGTTGTAGGGACACTATTTTCCAGGGTAACCCCCGAACACACACTGCCCACTGTTTTCCATGGCCTACAAAGAGCTCTGTGGGAAAAGTACAAGGCCTCCAGCAGGAAAACAGTCTCAGGTTTGCCCATTGGCAGTGGCATGGGTCTGGGTGGCATGCTACGGTGTTAAACCAAGGAAGATGACAAGGAGGTGAGATTAGATGTGGGTACCTCCACTCGGGACTGGGCTTGGGTACCTGGGATGGCTTGAGTAGTCTGAGCTGGTGACTTGGAAATGGACTTGACCACAGTCAGTGACAATGAGGGAGGCTAAGATGCTGGACCTGGTCTGGTCGGCTGGGAGGGAAGGCTGAGGCGTGGTGGGGATGGTGAGGAGGGATGCGGGGGTGTCTTTGTCTTCTCCCCTTCACCCCCTTCACCTGGGATCCCAGATCTCACGCTAGGTTTCCTCCATAGCTGGCCACAGTGCAGGACATGCTCACTGCAGTCTGGCTTCCCAGGGGCCGAGATCTTTCAGAGGGAGGGCCAGGTGGTGGCCTTGGACTGCAGAGAAGGCATTTTTAGAACAAAAGCACAGGAAGGAGTGGTCATCAGAATGCTGAGTTGCCCGCACCAGCACGAGGGCTGTCACAGAGCTGCGGCCCTGCATGCTGCACGGGGCAGGCCTCCCTGCTCTGCTTTAATGTGCGTAAGTAGATTACCAGGGGTCTGGCATGAAGAAAGAACGAACGAAAAAAAAATAGATAGATAGATCTTCCATACATTGGTTCTCTCTCCAAGTGGCTGCACCGGCTGGAACTGAGCCAATCCAAAACCAGGAGCCAGGAGCTTCTTCTGGGCCTCTCACATGGGTGCAGGGTCTTAAGAACTTCAGCCATCCTCCACTACTTTCCCAGACTATAAGCAGAGAACTGGATTGGAAATGGAGCCACTGGAACTCAAACTGTACTGATGTGGAATGCTGTGCCACAGACAGAGGCTTAGCTTGCTATGCCACAGCACTGGAGTGATATTCTATTATTAAATGGTGCACATGAAGTCAGGTGTGAGCAAGTCCAGAGGCACAAGGCCATTGCAACACAGGTGGTTCAAATCCCCCCCAGTAGTTGTAGAGTCTGGCAAAGCTGCCCGCATCCCTCACCACAGTGCTTGGGTTTGAGCCCAAGCTGAGGCTTCTGACTGTAGCTTCCTGCCTCTGCCAACCCCAAGAGGCAGCATATCTCCTGCCCCCTCACGGCCACAACAGCCACGTCTGGGCCAGGCCAAAGTCGGGAGCTAGGCATCCCGTGTCCTGCATGTGTGACCAGGGCTATCAGGCACACGAGCAGCAATTTGGATTGAAAACAGAGCAGGTGGGACTCCAATCAGTGCCCACATAAAATGCAGGCAGCACAGCAATGGCTTCCATCTCCTTCTCTTCCTCCCTCAGTCATAGCAGCCATTCTTATTCTCTCACGGCTTCTCCCTCAGCTACACCTGGTGAAGTTGCCACAAGCAATTAACACAGAGAGCTGAGCACAGCCATGCTTCCCTAAGGTGCCAGCCTGCTGTGCCTGTGCTGCCATGGGCAGGTCTCTCCGAAGGACAGTGACAAGGGAGAGCCCCTCAGCAGGCAGCCACCCACTTTGCATGGAAGTGGACCAGGCCCCCATGATGGCTGACAGCAAGCCGGCTGGTCAGACTTAGAATCACAGGATTGAGAGATGTGAGGAGCAGGTGCAAGCGGGGAGGGCGCAGGTGGTATTGCTATTTTTAACTCACACAAGTGCTCTGAGGGCACTGGCTGTGGGAGGCACTTGATAATCAGTGGATGAGATGACTCAGTGTGTAACTGCCCACTTCTGTCCCTGGCTGTCCTGGCGTTTGCTCAGTAGACCTGTGGACACAGGGCAGATGAGAAGCTCCCCCCAATGTCCACGTTCTAACCTTTGGGATCACAGAATGTATTACCTCTTAGACAACAGAGTGAATTCCAATCGCAGATGGTACCAAGGTCGCTCAACAGCAACCTTAACTGAGAGATCACCATCCTGCATGAGCTGGCTGGCCCAGACAGACTCCCCTCCGCCCCCCGATGGAGTGTGGAGAGGGCAGCCCAGTGAGGTGACGTGAGTGAGTCTGAACTGTCCACGGCTGGCTTCGCAGATGGCGGGGGCGCCCCGGAGCTGGCAAAGGCAGGAGGGAGAGCCCCCCCACAGAGCCCCAGGATGCAGGCACACTCGCTGCTGGATCTCAGCCAGGGAGATCTGTGGCAAACAGGAGTTGGAGAGAATACATGTGTGTTGCTGTAAGGCACTAAGTCCGTGGGAGCCTGTTACAAGGGTCACAATCCTCCCTGTGTGGGGCCTGGCCACAGGCGCAATATGTCCAAGTGAAACCATCGTCTGGGTATCCCAGGACTCTTTTAACTTGAGTGAGGCCAAACCTATTTCTCCCTTGAATTAACATGATTGGCTTTCAAAACAATCACTCATGAGCAAATGTCATTTCCCAAGGCCTGCCCAAATGTACGGCTCATGGACTGCTGCATATTTCTAGCTGTCTTCTGGTTTTCATTTTTGGATTTATTTAATTTTTAAAAATTATTTATTTATTTTTATTGGAAAGTCAGATATACAGAGAGAGAGAGAGAGAGGAGAGACAGAGAGGAAGATCTTCCATCCATTGATTCATCCCCAAGCGGCTGCAATGGCCGGAGCTGAGCCGATCCGAAACCAGGAGCCTTGAGCCTCTTCTGGATCTCCCACACAGGTGCAGGGTCCCAAAGCTTTGGGCTGTCCTCGACTTCTTTCCCAGGCCACAAGCAGGGAGCTAGATGGGGAAGCGGGGCTGCCAGGATTAGAACCAGCACCCATATGGGATCCCGGTGCAGACAAAGTGAGTACTTTATAACTACTATGCTATCGCACTGTTTCCCCCCGCCCCCAATATATATATATATATATATATATATATTTTTTTTTTTTGCAAAGTCAGATAATACGGAGAGGAGAGACAGGGAAGAAGATCTTTCATCTGTTGATTCACTCTCCGAGTGGCCGCAACGGCTAAAGCTGTGGCAATCCAAAGTCAGGAGCCAGGAGCTTTTCTGTGTCTCCCATGCGGTGCAGGGTCCCAAGGCTTTGGGCTGTTCTCGACAGCTTTCCCAGGTCACAAGCAGGGAGCTGGATGGGAAGTGGGGCTGCCAGGATTAGAACCGGTGCCCATATGGGATCCTGGCATGTGCAAGGCGAGGACTTTAGCCACTAGGCTACCATGCCAGGCCCATTTTGGGATTTATTTTTTAAAAGGCAAAACAGTGGGTGCAAAGAGATCTTCCATCTGTTGGTTCAGTCTACATGGGCTGGACCGGGCTGAGTGAGGAGCCAGGAGCTTCATCCGGATCTCCCGCAGGGGTGACTGATACTTGGGTCATCCTGTGCTGTTTCCCCAGGGAGCTGGATCAGAGGTGGAGCAGCTGGGATTTGAACTCTGATGGCTTAACCCACCATGCCACAGCAGCCTGTAGGTTGCCTCTAAGTCCAGCTTGCAAGAGATCTGGAAGCTGTCGGGTAATGCTACCCTTCCCACAACTCTTTTTCTGGAAAGTTCTTTTTCATGGTTGAGAAGTCATCTCTTTGAACAAGTCTATAGTTGTTTTTTCTTTTTAATGTTGTTCACATAGCTCATGTGGGCCTCTGATTAGGATGGAGGGTCAGGTTTGGAGGAAGGCGAGTGGGACATATGTTTCACTTTCTTTTCGTTTTGTTTTTTCCTCCTGTGTCTGCAGGGAAGAGGGGGAGGGGACTGCTCTTTGCTGTCAAACTACATCACTACCTAGGGATCGAGAACGGTCATTTGATGACCTCTTATGAAAGTTGTAACTTCTAATCCAATAAAAAGGGCTGATCCAACCACCATTGTGGCCCAAGTGGATTAAGCCTGTGACTCCAGCATCCCATGTCAGAGCAGTAGTTTGAGTCCCAGACCCCTGGGAAAGCAGCAGAGGAGTCCAGGTGCTTGGGCCCCTGCCATGTGTGTGGAAGGTCTGAATGCAGTTCCTGGCTCTTAGTGCCACCCTGGCCCAGCTCTGGCCATTGCAGCCATCTGGGGAGTGAACCAGCAGATGGAAGATTTCTCTGCCTCTCCTCTGTCTCTTCTTCTCTGACACTTTGCTGTTCAAACATATAAAAAGAGATCTTTTGGCCTGCGATGGTTCGGTCTGTGTCACCAGCGCCGGAGCTCACAGCAGGCCATGGCCAGCTCCCTGCCATGGCACCCACAGCCCACCAGGACTGGTCACGCAAGCAATGCTTGGGCCTCATGTGGTGCCTACCACTTGAGGTAACAGACACAGAAAGACAGTATCATGCCACCAGCTGGGAGAAGACACCCACAGTTAGGCTATTGATGGGTGGGAGGCAGCACACTTTCAGCCAGGGTACAGTACTTGGTGCCAGAATGCCCAGGGACCCAGGCAGGACACGGGAGCAGCTCATCTCACTTGCTCCAAACTGTCTCCCGGATGCTTTTCTCACTTTTGCCCATGGTGGTATGCAGTTCTTAATGCCCCAAGGACAAACAGTGGAACTGTTTCTTCAAGCTGGAAGGAGGGGTAGGCTTCCGCTACTGCAGCTGTTGCCGCTTCCGATGCCGGCATCCTACATCTGAGGGCCTGTGTTCTAATCACAGCCTCCTGCTAAGGCACAGGAGGCAGCACGTGATGGTTCAAGGATGCAGGGCCCTGTCCCCCATATGGGAGACCCAGACTGAATTCCAGGCTCCTGGCTTCACTGTGGCCCATAGTGAACGGGAATGGGAGATCTTGGTCTGTCTTCCTAAGAAAGAAAAGTGTTACGTTGGAAGTGGGGTGGTCTCTGGGGTCGTTCTGAGTTCTGTATGTGGCTTAACGAAAAGGCAGAGTGAGACTGACTGGGAAAAGGCAAGGCGGGAAGGTGAGTGTCTGAACCACATGGCCATGGAGGGTGGGGAGGAAGACCATGACTGGTGGCGGCGGGGGGATGAAGGGTTTTACTAGGGGAGTTCCTGTGTCCAAGAGGCTGACAGCGCAATCAGAGAAGCCCATCAACCACCACCAGACAGGAGGCAGTGGAGCGGCATAGAAATGAAGGTGGATGACACCCTGGAAAACAACCCCACCCCATCCCATCAGCTGAGACGCTGGCAGAGGTGAGGAACATGGTGGGCAGTGGGTACCAAGACTGCTAACTCAGATTGTTACAGAAGTGGGGGTGATGACAGCTTTTGTAAAAAAAATTAATTGAATTGTGGGCCTGGCACGGTGGCCTAGTGGCTAAAGTCCTTGCCTTGCAAGCACCGGGCACAGGTTCTAATCCTGATGGCTCCACTTCCCATCCAGTTCTCTACCTGTGGCCTGGGAAAGCAGTTGAGGATAGCCCAAAGCCTTGGGACCTTGCACGCACATGGGAGACCTGGAAGAAGCTCCTGACTCCTGGCTTCGGATCAGCTCAGCCCTGGCCACCACTGCCATGCGGGAAGTGAACTAGCAGATGGGATCTCTTTCTTTTTCTCCTTCTCTCTGTAAACCTACCTTTCCAATACAAATAAGTGAATCTGAGTTTGACTTGGTTCTTAGGTGGAAGGACCTCCCGGCAGCATGGTGGCTGCGGGGGAGACCTGAGCCAGGGCAAACTCAATGCTTGGGGCCCTAGCCTCAGCCACCATGGCCAAGCAGTGGATGAATCCAGGAATTGTGGGCAGCCAGAGTGCCAACAGCACTGGGCTTTGCCCACTGGCCTCCCAGTGGTGGGCTCTAGCATCTTGGGTGTGGAATTGCTGCCTAGGGACATCCATGGATAACACCGCTGTATGTGTAGGCGAAGAAGGAATCCTGAGGGACTCCCAATGACAGGGCCACTGTACTTGCAGGTAAACAAGGGGACTGAGCACCCACTGGCAAATGCCAAGGCAAGGCAGGCTATGCCAGTCAGGGTCATAGCACCTAAGCAGTACACCTGAGACCTGGGGGGAGGGGGAGGCAGTGAAGCTGGTAGTTCCCCTGCTGGATACCACCTCCACTGGTCAGTGTGAGAGCTGGGATTGGGGCCAGACCAGGCCAGACAGGGCTACAACACCTGTAGGCCTCATGTGAGCTAGATCAGGGAAAAGCCAGGCTGGGTTGACTGTTCCTACTGGTGCATGCATAAGTCAGAATGGGTGAGGGTTGGTTGGGCTTTGCTGCAGCACCAGCTGGTAGATGCTGGCACTGGGGGCCAATTCTGTCAAGTTAAACTGCAGAACCACCTGGAGTGTACAGGATCTGGGAGTGGAGTGAGCCCAGTAGGGAAACAGTGGTTATCTCCCTCTTGGGTTGCCACTCCGACAGGTAAGCATGAGAACCAGGACTAGGGCAAGCATGGTTAGATAGAGTGGCACTTGCTGGCAGGTGTGTGGGCTGGATAGTGGAGCTGGTTGGGTAGAACTAGGTTTCAATGCCCATTGACATGTATGAGAGCCGAATGGGATATGGGACAGACTGGCAAGCAAGGGAACCAGTGCAGGGGGTTATTGCGGGTTGCTCCCACTAGCTGCAGCTCCCACTAGTGTGTGTAAGGATTGAGTGTGTGGTGGGCAGGATTGGGCTGGGCTCCAACAACCATTGTTTGTGTAGAAGACAGGGCTGGAGTCAGAACTGACCCAGCAATTGCAACCATCAGCATGTGCATAAGCGCTGTGCGTAAGTGACAGACTGTGGCAGACCCTGTATTGGCAAGCACACACAAGAATCAGGTCTGGGATCATCTCAGATGAAGTTTCTATGGAGATCCCTCAATTGAATTGCTGGTTCAGAACCCCAACCATGGAGAGAATTGCAGGTTCCATGGTCTGACCGTGGAGTGCATGGGTCAGAGTTGGACATCAGTGGCTTAGACAGGGCAGTGGACAGCATATCCAGCTGCACATGGAGGATATGGAGTACATTGGAATCTGTATAGGACAACTGGTATCATGACAGAGGACAGAACAAGCCAAGTGTTGGCAGTGAAAATCTGGGTAAACAGAGACTCTAAGAGGAACTATGTGAACCAGTGGATTCTAGAGCGATTTTGTCGTGCTTGGAGTTGCGAGATCGGCAGTAATTTGGAACTGTTGATCTATCAAGACCTGATGAGCAGGACCCTCAGAGCATGCCCCACATCAGGGACCCTGGGGTGGTGTTGGGTCCTCCAGCCCAGGGTGCGGAGGCATTTGGGAGGCTGGGTGTGGCTTCTCTGCTTGTGCCCTCCCAGATACAGGGAGGAAAAAAAGAGAGAATGTGGAAATGGTGACCTCACCCACCTTCCTGTAGCCCCTGACCCTTATCACCCTAATCAGCTATGTAAAAATCATCAAAAATATAATTAAAAAGTGAATCTTAAAATTTAAAAATTGTTCTTTACCTGAAAAACAGAAGGACAGGCAGAGAAAGATCTTCCATCCACTGGTTCGCTCTCCAAACGCCCCCAACAGCTGAGACAAAGCCAGGCCTAAGTCAGGAGCCTGGAACTTCACCTGGGAGTCCCAGATGGGTGGCACCGCCCTTGGCCAACACCTGCTGCCTTCCAGGACGCCCGTTAGCAGGAAGCTGGCATCAGATGCAGAGACTTGAACAGGCCTTTGATATGGAATGCAGCGACCTGGGGACATCCTGGTGGTACTGCCAAGGCCCTATCCTGGAGTGGGTTTCGTATTACCGTCATCTGTGCCCCCTGCTGTCTCGTTTAAAGGGCTCTGCTGGTGACAGATGTTTGAGGCTCCAGGTTGGGATGAGAAGGGCTTTGCTGCCGATGTGGGGGAGGAGGTGTTACTCTTTCTCCTATTAAAAAGGGCTGGAGGTGCCACTCACAGAAGTAAATGCTTTACAGTGAGCAGTCTAGGGGCATCTGGTGCATTTACCATGTTGTGCAGTCAGTGTCACTGTTTCCCCAGCTTCTCACGACCCAGAAGTCTGCAGCCGTGAAGACAAGCAAGGGCTTTGCATCCCACAAAGACTGAGTGGGCAGCACTGCCTGAACAACCCATCCCCCTTGCTTTCACTCTCCCCATCCCTGGGTGTGGCCCCTTAGCTGCCCACCGGCTGGGCTCTGCTGTCCACAGCTGCAGCCCCGGCAAGCCATGCCATTCACCTGCCTCCTCCAGCCCCTGCAGGTACAGGGTTGGCAATGTCTTCCTGCAGCCTGAGCCTTACACCTCCACGGGATCATCTCCGAGTGTACTGCCATCATCACCTGCTGGGTCATCGATTGGTGCTGAAATGGACAATGTGTCTCTTTCCTCCGGGACTTTTGCCCTGAGCCCTTCCTATTTTCCGAGTCAAAACATCTCCAGTCTCAGGCCCCAGGGTGGGCAAAAGAGCTGCTTTTCTGGGTGTGTGCAAGGCCCCCACTGCCCTCTGGTGGTAAACTCCTGGAAACGCACCTCACCGGTCCCTCTGCCGTTGAACTGAGCTGGACACACCTGAGGGGGGGTCATTGTGCTCACCACAGGGTGCCAACAAGGGGTTCCAATGACCTCTTACTGCCCTTGCTAAAGACCCAAACCTTATTAGCTGCAAGGCCCTCACTCCCTCTGCTGCACTCCGGCCAGGCCACACTGGCCTTTTCGTACTCCCAGCTACAATATTTGCAACCCTTCTGAGTCCTGGTTGTAGGCTCAGGTATAAGTCCTGACCTGGATCCCACAGGCCAATCAAAGCCTCCTTGATCTGTCCCCGACCACACTTGGTGCCTCTTGCACCCACGTGTGTTGGAATAGCCCTCTGCTGGATCTCCCCTGCCGGGTACGTGCAGCAGTCACACCAGGAGCCAATGGACATCAAGTGGTTCCCTGTACCAGCCTGTGGGGGAAGCACACAGCCCTTGACTCTATCAAAAACTCACATTGATTTATTCGAGTATGAAAAAGATTCAGTTTCTTCTGTACAGGCAGCAGAGCGGCAGCAGCTGCGGTGGCTTTGTATATGGTTGTCGATGTCGCCCTGGCACAGGCTCTCCTGCCCGAGTGAGAGAGGGGAGCGACAGGTGCTGAGCCCCTGGGAGAAGGGACACCCCGACTATTGCACGATCCTAGGGGAAGGAGTGTCCCGGGAGAGGCGGAGGGCAGACACCCACAGTCCAGGGCCTGGCCACGGGGGCAGTGATGGAGTGGGGGGCCTTGTACGCCTTTGGGGAGGGGCCCAGCAGCCCATGCCCGTGAGGACCTTCCTTCCCTAAGGGTTGGGCTCCGTGGCAAGCAAGTTGGGAAGCATAGAGGACGAGGCTCCAGGGCCAACCCAACAGCAGGGCAAGTTGGAAAGGCTGAGAGGAAGTGGATTCAGACCCAAGAGACAGGCCTGAGGAACCGCAACCAGGGTTGGGGCCATTTCTGCAGTCAAAAAGCCTGGGGCCCCAGAGCAGAACCCTGCAGGCAGAGGACCAAGTCCAAAGAGGGGAACGGACAGATAGGTGCTTGCGTGAGCAGGTGGAGGGGTGGGGCTGTAGGGCGGAGCTCTGTCCAGCCAAGGGTTTCAAAGATGCTTCAGACACACGGGTGCCCTCTCTGCAGTCCTACGTGGACAGAGCAGCACTTGCTGGCCCTGTGTCAGGCCCTGGGGGAGTGCAGGGGGGTCTCACTGCTGCCCAAGGTGCCCTCCGTCCCCGGTTCCAGGCATGGCAGTGAGGACAGGCCCTCAGTCCTCCCCTGGTAGTACCTGCCCTGAGGAAGAGGGACCCGGTCTGGGCCAAGGAGCCTCAACAACCCCCCTTTCTGGAGCCAGAGGTCTTTGGTTCTAAAGAAAGATGGGGTCTAAGGGAGGCAGGTGATGGAATGCAGGGAGGGGCCATCAGAGGCCGGGAGGCTTCAGGCCCCAGCGGCCACCACCACCAGGAGGAAGGCTGAGCTAGCGAAGGGGCAGGGCCTGCCTCCTGCCCCTGCAGCTCTGGTGGGGTACGGGAAGCAGGTGGGTGGGGAGGCCACTTCCCCAGAGGCAGGAGGAAGCCGTGCTGTGCTGGGGCTGGGGCCCAGCTGCCATGCAGTGGGAGCAGGGGTGGGGCGGGGCCCCAGCTCCCCCAGCAGCCCCTGCTGTGACAGAAAGAGTCTGGCAGCGCAGGTGTGGGGGTTACTGGCCCTTGGGGATGAAGGGCTCCCCCTCCCCAGGCTCAGGGTGTGGACCCGGGTCGCTGAGGCAGCGCTGTATCCGCTGGGAGCTAGGGCTGTCGCTAGGCCCCGGCGTGAAGACATCATCGGTGCCTGGAGACGAAGGCTCCTTGGTCCGCATTGTAATGCCCCCATCATCGTCCTCCTCGTCCTCCTCGGCCACCCTGGCCGGATCCCGGCTCAGCCCCAACACTTTGCCTTTCAGCTCCTCATTGACTAGGTCCACAGACTCAGGCGACTGTGGAGAGGCTGGGTCGATGGTGATGGTGGGCAGGTCTGCCTTGGGCTCATAGGCCAGCGGGTCTGCGGAGCAAGAGTGGGCAGAGCTGGGTGCTGTCTCAGGCATGGCCCAGCCCCTCCACCACCGGGGCCCCTGGGCCCTGGCCAGCAACCCCCATAATCCTTGGTGAGTGCGGCCACCCCTATAGGCTGCATGAGGCTGGCTCCATGGGCCTTGGCTGCCCTGCACTCTGTAGCTCTCTCACTGGCCTAGGGGCTGCCCTGGGTGCCCACCTTTCCTGACCCCACCCCGCAGGCCTGCTCTAGTGTTCACATGTGCCAGGAACACAGCCTCCAGTGTGTCTCTCTCCTGGGGACCCCCGCAGAGCCATTCTATGCTCCCGCACCAGAAAGAAGCAGCCCTGGCTTCAGCATGGGGCACGTAGCCCAGGAGCCCCATCCAGGTCCTTCCCTTACCTGAGCCGATACGGGCCCGAGACATGGTGGGCGAGTCCAGTTTGTGGGCTGGCACAGTCAGGTAGTTGTTGATCTGACGGAGAGAACAGGCAGGGCCAGGTGGGACAGAGCCCCAGGGGCCATTCTTTATCTGGGTAGTCCCCAAGCCCACAGTGGGCACTTCAGGGGTCCCTGGGGCTAGTCCCCAGCTCTCAGCAGGCTGGGCCACTCCCACACACCCAGCTGTTTTCCAGTGTTCCAGACTGCTGGAAACGGCCACAGGGATCACAAACGCTCCTTTCCTGCCCTGCAAACTTGTGCCTTCCTGGGGCCCGCTGGCAGCCAGCACTCCTGCTACGGGGCCATGCCCACCCAGGATGGCAGCCAGCACCCCTGCTATGGGGTTGTGTCCACCTAGGATGCCTGCTTCTTTCCTCCTGGGCCCTGCAGCAGCTGACTAGGTCTCGCAGCTCCAGCACTCCCTCCTCAGGGTCCCCCCTTTCCCCCCTCCTCTGCCATGTCCCTGGGATAAAGCCTCAAGGCTTACACCAGCCTCCTGTACGGCCGAACCTCAGCCTCCGGCAGGGGCCGCCTTCTGCCATTATGGACCTGCATGTGCGTGCGTTCTCCCTGCTGCCCAAGTCCCCTCTCCCTCGTTTCCTCCCTGCTCCCCCTGAGCAAGCTCTCAGTCCAAGGCCCTCGGCATTTTCTGCCCTATAGGAGGTAGGACTGGGCTACTGGCTGCCAGGCCCTCAGAGGCCACTGTGGTGGTACCTGGGTGCTTGGCAACCACTTCCCAAACCTGCTGTCTCTGACCACCTCCGCTACCCACCCCAGGGCTTCAGTTCTCTCCCTATTGACAGACAGGGAAAGCTTGGAGCAGGCTTTCCAAGAACCTGCTCTGGGCTTGGGGTTCAAGATGGGGGCAGAGTCCAGCAGAGTTCAGTTCATCTGTGGGGGGCTGGTGGAGCATGGGGGCCCAGAGAAAGGCAGGGCCGGCATCCGGCTGGGACCCACCTTCTGTTCTAGTTGCCGGGCTTTCTGTCTGCGCAGCAGCATCTGGTTCCAGGCCTCCTCGTAGGGGTCGGCCACCAGCGTGTGTCTGTTGTAGGAGCGCAGCTGTGGGGGATGGGAAAGGTGGGGGTCAGGGACAAAGGCAGGGCCAGGGCAGGCTGGGGTGGAGCCAGGGCAGGCCAGGGGCGGGCACTGGGCAGGCTGGGGGTGGAGCCAAGGCAGGCCAGGGGCGGAGCCAAGGCAGGCCAGGGGGTGGAGCCAGGGCAGGCCAGGGGCGGGCACTGGGCAGGCTGGGGGTGGAGCCAAGGCAGGCCAGGGGCGGAGCCAAGGCAGGCCAGGGGGTGGAGCCAGGGCAGGCCAGGGGCGGGCACTGGGCGGGTCAGGGGGGTGGGGCCAGGGCAGGCCAGGGGGTGGAGCCAGGGCAGGCACTGGGTGGATCAGTGGGTAGAGTCAGGGCAGGCTGGGGCGGGCACTGGGTGGGCTGGGGGTGGAGCCAAGGCAGGCCAGGGGGTGAAGCCAGGGCAGGCACTGGGCAGGTCAGGGGGTGGAGCCAGGGCAGGCCAGGGGCGGGCACTGGGCGGGTCAGGGGTGGAGCCAGGGCAGGCCAGGGGCGGGCACTGGGCGGGTCAGGGGGGGTGGAGCCAGGGCAGGCCAGGGGGTGGAGCCAGGGCAGGCACTGGGTGGACCAGGGGGTGGAGTCAGGGCAGGCCGGGGCGGACACTGGGCGGGCTGGGGGTGGAGCCAAGGCAGGCCAGGGGGTGGAGCCAGGGCAGGTAGGGTCTGGGGCAGACGTGGGTACAGGCCCTCACCCGCTGCCTGGTCTTTTGCAGGTTGTTGCGCAGGATTTTGCGGATCTCCTCCTCCTTGTCCTTGGACAGCGCTGGCAGGATGCGCTCGGTGGGCAGGGTCTTGGGGTGGATATTCCTGGGACAATAGAGCAATGGAGTGGGCTTCCAAGAACATGCCCGGGATGCTGTTGGGGCCGAGGGGCTGCGGGGCCACGGGGCCACAGGCACTCACTGCATGGACACGGTGGATACGGCCGAGGGGATCTTGCCCATGCCGCCACTCTCCACCAGCTCAATGGCCTGTTTCATCTCCATCTTGTGGTAGAAGGCAATGAGCTGGGGCTCCTTGGAGCGCTCGCCTGCGATCAGACACTTCTTCACGTACTTCTTGTTAAACCGGTTGAGCCTGGCAGCAGAAGAAGAGCAGGATGGAGACAGATCCTAGGGGCAGGGAGATGCCAGGTCCCCCTCCCTCCATCCCTGCCAGCCGGCCCACCAGGACCTCCACCTACTTGTCCTTCCAGTGGTGGTGGCCATAGTGGCCACAGATGTCCTCGATGCCTGTCAGAAGGTGGTCCAGGAACTGAAACGGGCCCAGGGCCAGGTCAAGCCTCACTCCTGGGCTCCTTCCCTACCAAGACCTCCAACAGGCGCCCCACCCCCAAGCTGAGGCTCTGCAATGCTCGGTCCTGTAGTTCCAGGAGCAGCCAGGAGGGGCCGCCAACGCTCCATGTATCCTGAAGCCCAGTGGTCCCGGCACTGGGTCTCAAAGCCAGAGACCCTGTAGCCTTCCCTCAGATCCCCCTCTCGGAAGCCACCGAGGCTCCAGGCCGGGGCTGAGCTCAACCCGAGACAACTGTGGCACGACAGCCACTCCTGGGGCATCCCACTGGGCTGTGAGGAGGGGCCTAGCCGCTCCCAGCACCCGCACAGGCCAGGTCACGTCCTCCAGTACCTGCGTGTGGATCTCCTCGTTGATGGAGCGCTTGGTTTCCTGCTTCTTCTTCACAGCCAGCAGATCTACCAGGGGCCGGATGGTCATGCCCTGGGGGGCAGGTGGGCGTCAGACACTCCTGCAGGAAGCCCAGAGCCTCCTAACCTCCTCTAGAGGCAGTCCCACAAATGGGATCCCTGACCTTTCTCCTGGCACTTCTGGGAGACACAGACGGAGTCTGGCAGCACAACCAGTCCAGTGACTCTCACATGGGCCATGTGGCCTTGCCCAAGGATGATCACCTGTCCCTGTTCTTCCTCAGGAAGGACCCAGGAGTCACACAGGCAGCTAACCTGCACACTTGCCAAATGACAGACTTGGGGGTGTTCTACCAGCTCCCTGATACCCACAGTGACCCCAGGAAGCAGTGCAGTGCCCCCATTTCACAGATGAGAAGACTGAGGTCCAGAGAGAGAGAGAGGTCCCAGGGTCTAATGAAAGAAGTGTAGTCAAGATGGACACCTGGCAGGTGGGCTCCACAGAGAGGCTCCCACCCCCCAATGCCTGCCTCAGCACATGTGATGGCAAAGTCAGGGTGAAATATGTTTGAAAACGGAAGAAGAGCAAGAGGATAAACTGTACAGTGTTTTTTCCTTTCAAAAAGGACAGCGAATCATCTGAGCCAATGGAGACATGTGCTATCTGGGGCACTGCAGTGATGAGGAGTGCCCAGGAAGGAGGGGAGCGCTTGGGAGGGCCCAGGGAGGAGACAGGACACTGCCCATCCCCAGCTGGGCAGCCTCGGGGGCAGTGGAGTAGTGCCTGGGCCAGTCAAATGCAGACATCTCAGAAACTGAGAGCTGAGCCATTTCGTGCTTGACCCACGATGGGCTGGCGGCAGAGCAGATCCTTGGCCTACCGACTAACGCCACCCGGGCTCCTAATGAGGTTGGCAGCCTTCTGGTTAGTCTCCACTCAGCTCACTTTACAAGGTCTCGTTCTCAAAACTTTCACGCCCTCCTCCCCAGCAACGGGATGTGGCTTGTCCAAGGTCAGGGAGCACACAAACATCAGAGCTGACATCTGGAACCCATGTGCAGTCTCATGGGGCTCCCCTGCCCCGCCCTGCACCAGCACCTGCACGAAGACAGTGAAGAAGATGACGGTGATGATGGCAGTGAGGAACAGATCACACATGGGGAAGTGCTTCTTGTCCAGCAGGTAGCCCAGCGAGAAGGCGATGGCGCCCCGCAGGCCCCCATAGGCAATGATGAACTGGTCCTTGGGGGTCAGCTTCACGATGCGGAACTTGTTGATGAACCAGGTCAGGCCGAGCACACCTGCCAGAGAGGGCAGTGGAGGGGTCAGGGCGTCCCCCACCCTCAGGCTTCTGTGCCAGCTTCCTGGAATTCCTGCCCAGCTCTCTGACTTGCTGGCTGCTCAGCCTGGGGGGGAGTCGAACTCCTCATCCAAGAGCTGGTGGTTCTTTACTGGGGCTCACTCACTTAGACAAGCTGTAGAGACGTTACTGAGGCCTCCAGTGACCACAGGTTAGGAAGGACAATGGGGTAAACTGAGACAAGCCTAGGAGGCAGGCTAGCTTGCTAACTGTGATGGGCATGTGGGGCTGCTGAGCTCTCTGTACATTTCCATGTACCACAAAGTTCCATTACAGTATTAAAAATGCAAAGAAAAGAACCATGTGAGAAAACACATCAAGTAGGACCAGCCCTGTGGGGCAGGAGGTCTAGCCACCACCCTGTGATGCTGGTATCCCGTATGGGCACCAGTTCAAATCCCTGCTGCTCCACTTCTGATCCAGTTCCCTTCCAAGGAGCCTGGGAAAGCAGCTGAGGATGGCCCAAGTGGGAGAGCCAGGTGGTGCTTCTGGCTTCTACCTGGCTCCACCTTGACCACTGGGGCCACTGGGGGAGTGAACCAGTGATTTAAAAATCACACCAAGCAAATGTGTCATCCTGTAGCTTGGGGCCAAGGCCTGTTCCTCATCAGAGAGGGAGGCAACTCAGGCCGTGGCATGAGGTGTGTCCTGAATGACTGGGCGAGTTCAGGGCTGGTGGCTGATCCTCCCACAGCCCCGGGCTGGCAGACTGGGTCTGAAGTGGCTGCATGAAGCTCTGTGCCAAGGCCAGGTGCTCTGCTCAGTGTCCCAGCCCAGGTTCCAAGGGCCTCGTGCCTCCTCAGGAAGCCAGCAGGATCAGGGTCAGAGGGACTGGCCACTCTCACACGCCACAGCTCTCCAGACTGTGGCTTCAACATGAGCGTGGCTTCAACATGAGCGTGGCTTCAATGTGAGCGTGGCTTCCTGCCCCACCCCCGCCTGTGCAGGGGCAGCCAGGAGCCAACTGGGGTCTCTGCACCCCTACCCCTGCCTGCTGTCTACCCCAGCGCCCCTACACATGGCACCCACCACACCCACGGCACGCAGCCACGCCTGCCACACGGCCACGCTCACCCACGCGTGCTCACCTAGCACACGGGCGATGAGGCAGAAGAGCAAGGTGCTGATGACGAAGGTCCAGTTCCAGTGGTGGGAGCCGGCCACAGTGGAGACACCGAGGAAGATGAAGATGAGGGTCTCGCTGACGCTGCTCCACATCTTCAGGAAGTACTTGATGGTGGTGTGCGACTTGTGCGAGATGTTGGCCTCCACATAGGGGCGCATTACCACGCCCGAGGCGATGAGTCTGGGGGCGTGGAGAGTGGCTGCTCAGGGCGAGCGGTGATGAGCAGGAGCCCCATGCTTTGCCCTGTTCTCATCCAGCCCCACGGGCACAGCACCTTGCCCTTTCAGACAGGATGTCACTGACTGGGTTCCTCCCCGCAAACGCAGTGGACTCCTCATAGCTGTGCTCTAAGCGGCAGCCTGGGACCCATACCTGCTGCCCCAGGCAGCGCCCGGTCCTCCACTATCAGCAATGCCCTCAAATATCCCTCCCACTAAGGGCTCTACTCACTTCACGGGAAGCCCTGAGCACCTGGCAGGGGGCTGTGGGGAACGAGCACAGGAGAGTGGAGTCCAGCCGTGCCCGCGGCCTCCCTCCAAGACAAGCGAAGGGAGGAGGCAGCAGAACTGACTCCCCAGGGTTTATGCTCGGGGGCTTCCAGGGGAATCTGGGTGATCCTAATGCAAATGGCCCCTGCTGTAGCTGCCTTCAGTCAGAACGGCAAGGTTCTAGGGTCCCATGGGGTATAGTGGAAGGGCCCCTGTTCCAGGCAACACCCACTGGGTGGACTGGGTCCCAGGGAGCTTCCCACACTGGCCACTTCCCTGCCACACCCCACTCACGCCATGATGCCTGACAGGTGAAAGAGCTCAGCGGACAGGTAGGCCATGTAGCTGTACAGGAAGACGAAGAGCGGCTCGATGACGCGGATGTGGGAGGTGAAGCGGGAGGTGAAGGCTGCGATGACCCCATAGACCACGCCCACGAACACCCCGCCCAGGGACACCACGAAGAAGCTCAGGAAGCCGAGGACGATGTCCACGATGCCCACAGTGTCATAGCTGGCGAACTCCTCAAAGAGGTGATACAGAACCTGGGGAAGGTATGCAGGCTGTGGGTGGGGAGTGCAGGACCCCAAGATGCCCCGGGGTCCCCCCAGGCCCATCCTGTCCCATTCATTGGGCAGGCCACCTGAGGCCACATGGTCACAGACCAGGTAGGTACCAAGCAGGTGCTTGGAACCACCACCAGGGGCCAGCAATGCCTTTGGGTCAGGGCCAACCCTTCTGCCTGGCCTGCAGTCCAGGCTCTAGCGCTGCCTGGGCTGTGTACCTGGGGCCCATTACTCCACCTCCTTGTCTATAAAATGGGGATAATAATGGTGCCAACTTTACAGCTGCTGTGAAGATAAAGTCAGCAAATAAGGGTAAAGCCCTCAGAACCACGCCCAGTGCAGCGTCCGCCCTTCTGGTACGGCCCGGGCTGCCTCTCGCTGCCAGATCTTTATCGTGCCATGCCTCTGACTCCAGTTGCTCCTTTGGTGCGGAATGGGGACATTCAGACAATGAGCTAGGGCTGGAGTCCCTGATCTCTGACACGCTCGGAAAATGCACACGGCCAGACTCTCCATGGGGGGCCAAGAAATGTCTGCTTAACAAGCTGCTCTGACGGCTGTGCTCAAGAGTCAAGTTCAGGTGCTAGGAAACTGGGACGCTCTCTCAGGCTTCCCATGTCCTGGGTCACTATGACACTACTGTCATATGTACTCTGACAGTTCACCCTGAGGTCTTTGGACTGTTTTTATCTTGGTCGACATTCAACAGCCTCATCAGGGAGGCTGGCTGAGGTTGCCTTCTGCCTTGCTAAGTTGAGGGTCAGAGTGGGCAATCTGGACTCGTGAGAACCTGCTCAGGGTTCTGGAAGGCTGAGGCCTCACTGCAGACTCAGCCTGGAATGTTCTGCCTCTTCCAGCAACTGGATGCCATGCTGACTGCCTAGTCTACCAAGGTCAGTCCTACCAGCTCTGTTAGCAAAGAACCAGGGTGTTTCCAGTCTCAGGAGAGGAGAAGACCTGGGTGTCCATGAGAGGGGTCCCTGGAAGCCAGGAATAGGGTGAGGGGAGCAACTACTCCGGGCCGACTGGAGCCCAGGTGGCTCAGGGGTCATCTTCAGCACTGCTACCTGGGAAGGGGAGATGCTGAGCACGGGCCAGGACCTAGTGCTGCCCCGCCCATGGCCATCTGGGAAATATGGTGGGCTCCAGGGATGGAGGGCATGTTCTCAGGACTAGACATGGAAACCCTCTCCTAGCCTGAGGGGATTCAAGGGGTTTTCAGAAGCCACCCCATGGGCTGGCAGGGAGCATGGGCATAGAAGGGAGGGTCCCCCCTTTCTGGCCTGGAACCATGCAGCTGGAATTACTAGGGCAGTGTAGCAGAGCAGTCCTGCCTGTGTGACATCTGGTCTGTGGGCTTCACCCCAGCTCTGTCATGTACCAGCTGAAATGTTCAATGTCACAGACTCCTCAACTGCGAATCTCATGGAGCTTCTATGCAGGTGAGATGAGGTGAGACCCATTCAGGAAGCGTGGGGCTGCACGCTCCTGGCCCGGTGGCTATCACACTGCCTGGGACTCCTGCACCCACATCAGCATGCTTGGGTTCAAGTCCCAGTTCAGTCTGATGCTAGTTTCCTGCTCATGTTGACCCTGGGAGGCAGCAGGTGATGGCTCAGGCAGTCTGTCCTTACCACCCACGTGGGAGAGCCGGACAGAATTCCTGGCTCTGGATTTGGCCAGGCGCCATCCTGGCTTTTTCAGATCCTGGGGAGTGAATCACTGGATGGGAGAGCTCTTGTCTAGGAGTGGAGCAGGCAGACAGCCAGGAACACCTGTTTGTCTGCCACGGGTGTTGGTTCCTGAGGGGCTGGGGGTGACATAGGCATGCCTGTGTGTCCTTATCCTGCGTCACCTGTGTGTACAGCTGCTCTCTGAGGGGTATGCATGGAAGGATGACTGAGGTGTTTTTGCAATATATGTGTGCACACACACACATGTATCTGCCTCCCGGGAAACCAGCAGACAGGAAGGGCATGTACTGCCACCTGCACATCCTCTATTGAGTGCAGGTTAGGCCCTGGACAGGAAGCACCAGCACTCTGCCATTTTTCAGGGGTCAAAGCTGAGGCCCCGACAGGTAGAGGCACCTTCTTAAGGTCACACAGACAGTGGGTGTCTCCCCAAAGGGCACTTCTGCTGGGTCCTGCAGGACAAGCCAGCAGCTGAAGCCAGAGCTTCCTGCTTAAAGTGACCAATCCAGGTGCCTTCTGGGAGTCTGAGAGACCAGGGTCCTCCTCTCTGCGACCTCAGTCCCAGAACTCTGCACAAAGTAAGCAATGAGCTAACAAACAGAACGTGAGCATCAGCGGTCCCCAAAGATGAACCGGTCTCTGAGGAGGAAGAAGAGGCATGGGGAGGGGTAAGTCCCTTGTTCAAGGTTACAGCTAATCGCACGCCCAGGTGGGAGCCCGTGGCCCAGGAAAGCCAAGAGGTCATGTCAGACACAGACTGGCTCCTCCCACCCCCTGTCCAGTCCCTGGATCTCTGCCCTCCTTTGTCAGCCCTGCTCTATGGACATCGTGGAAGCGAGGGCATGAGAGAATCCATGTGAAGGCGTGGCAGCCAGGGGCGGAGGAGGGCTTGGCCTGTCGTGACCCGTGGGCGGGACCCGGAGCCTCACCACTGTGACGGCGTCGTTGAGCAGCGACTCTCCGAAGACAAGGATGTGCAGCAGCTCATTGATGTGGATCTCCTCAAAGACGGCCAGCACGGCCACAGGGTCCACGGCCGAGATGATGCTGCCGAAGAGCAGGTTGTCCAGCAGCCCGATGTTGTTGATCTGCTCACCGCCCACCAGGCACACGGCGTACATCAAGCCACCCAGGAAGAAGGCGTTCCACAGCGTGCCCACCACGGCGAAGATGAGAATGGTACCCAGATTCTCGGTGAACTGCCGCAGTGGCAGGAAGTAGCCGGCATCCAGGATGATGGGTGGCAATAGGAAGAGGAAGAAGACGTCCGATTGCAGGAAGGGGGGCGTCTCGCCTACGCCCTTGATCAGGCCCCCTACCAGCAGCCCCACCACGATGAGCAGGCAGCTTTCGGGCACGATGCTGGAGATGGTGGGGATCACATGGAAACCTGTGGAGGGCGAGAGAATGGGTGGCCGTGGGCTTTCGGGGGAGGGGGAGAACCAGGGTAGAAGGTGGCAGGGGTGGGGTGGGGAGAGCAGCTGGCAAGAGGTGCCCAGGCTTGGTCTCAGAAGGCTGCTGTGTGAGCTCTCCAGGCCTCAGTTTTGAAATCTGTAAAATAGAAGGGATGACACCAGGCTGGCAGCAGGAACAGGGTGATAGGACATGCACGACATGCATGTGTCATCTTGTCACTGTTGCAAAACACAAAAAAGCAACAGTTCCCGCCCTGCCCTCCAAAGGCAGGAATTAGAAACCGACTGGTCAGGTGTCAAGTGGCTATAGGTGCAACCTCCACCTGAACCACAGGGGTCTCCCCAGGCCCAAGTTCAGGTGGAGAGGAACCAACTTGATGGAGGAACAATGTCACAATTCTCTGACAGGAAATGGCCAGTTCCGCAGTGCAGAAGGAAGGTGCCAGACAGGTGGAGAAGGCAGCATGGGGGAATTGGCAGGTGTTGGGCAGGAAGGAACTTGGGGATAATGTGCCCTGGAGCCTGTGCACCTGCAGGACGTACGCCACCTCCCACCCAGATTTGCAGGCGGCAGTGGCTGTATAATCAGAGCATGCCTCCTGCTAAGTCCGCGGCTTGGTGGGTCACTGGCAGTCAGGCAGACCTGGCCTTTGAGTGTCTGGGGTGACCCACTGTCTTCTTTCTAGCCTCATCCTGGAAGGAGGCTCACATAATGGGGGAAAGGGCCTTGCCCAAAGCCACACAGAGCTGGAAAGCACCCAGTCAGCCTCCCTTTCCCACCATTAGACTCAGCAGTTTTGAAATTCAAGTTTTCCTCTGCCTGCCTCCTATCAAGGCCCTCTGCTGGGGACCAATCAACCACGTGCCCAGGCTGGATCCTGGCCGGGGGTCAGGGGCTGGCGTCCCAAGCCCACAGCCGGAGGTACCAAAATCCCCACCACAGATGGCCATTGTCCCTGCCAGGCCTGGCCACAGAGTCCAGAGCTCCCGGTGAGTTATTTGTTGTTATTGTTCTTTTAAAATATTATTTAATTATTTGAAAGGTGGAGGGGATGGGAAGGGAAGGGAGAGACAGAGATATTTCATCTGTTAGCTTATTCCCCAGATGGCTGCAACAGCCAGAGTTGAGCCAAGCTAAACTAAGAAGCAGGAACTCCACCCAGGTCTCCCTACATGGGTGGATAGGGACCCAAGCACTTGGCCATCCTCTGTTGCCTCCCAGGGTGCATGTTGGAAGGAAACTAGATGGGAAGCAGAACAGCTGGGACTTAAAGTAGGCACCTCAAGCAGCAGTTTCAACCGTTATGGCACGATGCTGCTCCCCTCCACTGTTTGTTCTGTTTCTGCTTGGGGGAGGAGAGCAGAGAAGTGGAGAGTGGTCAGGGAACATCAGCTCACTGGGGCTCTCTGACCCCCGAGGCCACGGTCCTCTGCTTGTGTGCCCTCTCCTCCCATGTCCAAGGCTTGGGACACAGTGGGTGCTCAAGAAATATCTGCTGGTTTGAAAATACATAACTGGGGCCAGTATTGTGGTGCAATGGGTGAAGTCGCTCCCTGTGATGCTGGCATCCCATGTAAGCACCAATTCAAGTCCTAACTGTTCCACTTCACAACCAGCTCCCTGCTAATGTGCCTGGGCAAGCAGCAGCAGGTAGCGCAAGTGTGTAGGCTCCTGCAACTACGTCAGAGACGTGAATGGAGTTCTGGGTTCCTGGCTTCAGCCTGGCACAGCTTCGGCCAATATGGCCATTTGGGGAGTGAACCAGCAGATGAAATCTCTCTCTCTTTCTAACCCATACAAATAAATAAACATAGAAGAGCAAAGAAAGAAAATGCAGACAACAACGATTCTCCACAGCCTATCTGGTCAGGGCCGGCTCCCCACTACCCAGATCCTCAGGAAGAACGAGGATGCTGGACTCCCACGCCCAAAGACCCTCCACCCCTCGAGCAGTGACAGTGCAGTGACACAACAAGGTTCACTCAAGCCACCAGGCAGGCCAGAACCCCGGCACAGAGCCCAGTACCCAGGAGTCACCCCAAACATGCTACTTCCCTCAGCCAGGAGCCTCAAAGCCACCAGGCACTCTCTGCAGACTTCCAGACATATCATTGGTCATCTCTGCTGCCTAAAGGGTCCCCAGGCCTATGGCATGTCAGAGGCTGCAGTGTCCAGCTGGTACTAAGAAGGGCAGGGTCATGGTGGGGTTCAGTCTCTCCTGTCGCATAGAATCAAGACCCAACTTTCCAACGTGGGCATCAGGTGTGGCCTTTGAAACACTACTTTTGAGGCCTGCAGCCTGTATCCCAGCACCTGATTTATGTACCAGCCCTCAATTTCTCACTCCAGCTTCCCATTAACGTGCTGGAGGCAGCAGAGGATGGCTCAGGAACTTGACTCTTTGCCACCTGTGTGGTAGCCCTGGTTGGGCCCCAGGCTCCCAGCTTCAGCCTGGTCCAATTGTGGCTCTTGTGGACATTTTGGGGAGTGAACCAGCAGATGAAAGCTCTCTTTCTGCCTTTGAAATAAAATTAGAGTGAATTTTAAGATGTCTTCCAAAAATCTGACCTTTCGGCATTGTACCTGTTAACTGGTTTCATCTCACTGTCCATTCTCCCCATTGTCAATTCAAGTCTTATCCTTCCCAAACAGCCTCAGATGGCTCATGCCTGCATCTGTCTAGTCTAGTGCCTCTCTCCCGAACACCATTCCTGTATTTCCACCCACACTGTATGTGGTTTTCACCATCCGCTGCCTCTTCCTCCAGGCAGTGTCCCTGCCAATGGAGCCACGCCAATGGCACCATACCTCAATAGCCCGTGCTGCTTTGGAGGGGAGCTGGGATGCTCTGGGAGTTTTAGAACAGAGTTCATGCAGATGCCAGCAGCTTCCCAGGGCCAGGAGCTCCCTGGGCGGTGTCCCTGGCTGCCCTGGAGTCAGCCCAGCACTGCCTGAGGAGGTGGAGTCCTAGCAAGAGGCAGCCCAGGATGAGTGGGGGGGACAGCTGCCACCTCCAGCCAGCAGGGGTGGGGCTTACACAATGCCTCCCCTTCCTAAGGCTATCCTCAAGCTTTCTGGGGACCCCCCACAAAATACCAGGCAGTGCCCTGGAGATGGCCACAGCTCCTGGCTGGGGGGGCAGGGAGCTGGGACTGCAGTGTTCCTGCCTCCAACAGCCCCCACGGCACATGAATTGTACCCATTTAGCAGTGTGCAAGGCTGGGATCTCAGTGAGGCCTGGCAGTTTCCCAGGGCTGGGGAAGAAGCCGCTGTTCTCACAAGTCCTTTACTCAAGTGTTTGGGCCAGGCCATGCTGGACACTGGAGCCATGGAAGAGGGCACTGGGGCCATAAGTGGCCACTGGGATTGTGGAGGTAGGCACTGGGGCTGTGGAGGTGGCACTGGGGTTGTGAAGGTGGACACTGGGGTCATGGAGGTGGGCACTGGGGCTGTGGGGATGGGCACTGAGGCCACAGAGATGGGTGCTGGGGCCATGGAGGTGGCTCTGGCTTGGAATCTCCAGGGGATGGAACTCTCCAGAGCCTCTCCAGTAGGTGACCAGACAGCCACAGGCCTCCTGGACTTGCCTGGCCAGGCTCCTGGGGGGCTGGAGGCCTAGCCTCCCTCCCTGGGATAGCATCCTCTCTTCTGCCTAAGCCAGCTCCCAGGGTGCCTCCCAGCAAGTCCAGGGGCTGTGCTCCCTGACAGTGGGCAGGGGTGGGACAGGCCCAGGCTGCAGAGGAAGGTCTGGGTCTTCTTGGCTCTTGGCCAGTGGATAGGTGGCACAATACCGGAAAGTCCAGGCCAAGGGAAGGAACTCTGCATTTGGGGAAAGAGCACAGCTGTTGGCTTGTCCCTGCTTGTTCCTCCCCCAAGGCCTCTATTCCTCCAACCACCGCTACCCCCATCCGTTGTCCCGCATCTCTGAAGAGCCCCCCTGAGAATGCAGGAAGTCTGATGACACGAGTGTGGAGAGAGGGGCAGGAAAGGAAGAGGTCCAGCACTGAGGAAAGGACCCGGGACGCCAGGAAAGGAGGCTTCCCCCTCCCCACGCCCCAGCAGTGGTGACATCACCGCCCTGGAATCAGGGCTGGGGAGGAGGCAGGTGGTCTGAGAACCAAACACGTGCGTGCGGGAACAGAGCTGGGCAGCCTTCCATTCCTCACCACGCGCCGGGAACTTGATTCCCAAGGGTAGTCAGCAGCCTGCCCGTGAGCAGGCCCGCCACATAAGCCGGGACACTCCAAGTCTTGTGACCCCACTGGAACCACATGGTCTCCTGTGAAGATGGCCAGCCTGCCTGGGCAAGCAGAAGTGTAGAATTCTCCCACCTTAGCAAATCCTGTGCTGGGAGAAAAGGCAGGATGAGGGTGGGAGTGGAGCCTGCTTCTCACTTTGCCCTGGGTAGGGGGTACAAGGCTACACCCCACGCCCCTTGACCATACTTCCAGAGCCTTTACCATGACAACACTTTGTTTACATCTCCTTGGGCTGTTGGCAGAGGCAGGCACAGTTCCCAGGGTGACCAGATACCCTGCCCCCACTTGCTGCAGGGTTCCCTCCGCCTGCCTCCAGGCCCACCAGCGGCCCAGGGGTGTGCGGGGGTGGGGGTGGGGACGCCGCCCTATTTCCAGGCTGAAGGACTGCTCTGGGCCTGCAACTCGGCCAGGTCCCAAGGGAGTCGTGGGTGCACATGACGCTCCCAGTTCTTTAACTCCTTCCTCAACTGCCCCCAGCAGCCACTCTGTTGCAGCCAGGAGAGCCAACACAGCCCAGCTGGAGTCAGGCAACAGCTGACACGAGGGCACCTTCACTTCTTTCTCTTCATGTTTATTGATTTATTCTCATCTACTTGAAGGGGGGAAGGTTGGAAATCTCTTCTACCCACTGGCTCACTTGGCCAAATGCCCACCTACAGACCAATAGCTAGGGGTGGGCTAGGCTGAAGCCAGCAGCCTGGAACTCCACTGGAGTCTCCCAGTGGCAGGGGCTTGTCTTCCGAGATGCACTACCGAAAAGGTGAATCAAAAGGAGGGAAGCTGGGACTGCAGCCAGGCGCCCCGGGGTAGGAGGCTGGTGTCCTCAGATATATGTTTACATTTATATTTATATATCTGTTTTATTGGAAAGGCAGATACAGAGAGGAAGATCTTCTGTCTGATGGTTCACTCCCCAAGTGGTCGCAACGGCTGAAGCTGAGCCAATCTGAAGCCAGGAGCCAGGAGCTTCTTCCAGGTCTCCCACGTGGGTACAGGGTCAGCCACAAGGCTTTGGGCCGTCCTCCACTGCTTCCCCAGGTCACAGGCAGGGATGGGAAGCGGGGCTGCCGGGATTAGAACCGGCCCGCATATGGATCCCGGCATGTTCAAGGCGAGGACTTTAACCACTACACTATTGCACCGGGCCCCAATCCTCAGATATTTGTAAGTTAGCTGCTCCTCATTCCAGAGAGGTTATGCCACTTGCTCCAAACCCCAGGGCTGTTGGCTGGGACTCAAACCCAGGCAGCCGAACCCCAGAATCTGCGGTGTTGGCCACCTATATTCATCCTCGGTTTTAGTTTTTATTTTTCCCCTTTTGTTTTTCTTTGTAAGATATATTTATTTGAAGATTTACTTATTTTTATTTTAAAGTCAGAGTTGCAGAGAGAGAGAGAGAGAAAGAGAATCTTCCATCTACAGTTCACTCCCCAAATCGTTGTCATGGCTGGGGCTGGGCCAGTCTGAAGCCAGAAGACAGGAGCTTCTCTTAGGTCTCCCACATGGATGCAGAGGCCCAAGGACTTGGGCCATCTTCCACCGTCTTCCTGGGCCATAATCAGGGAGCTACATTGAAAGAGAAGTAGCTGGGATTTGAACCAGAGCCAAGTGGGATGAGTGGGATGCTGGCTCTGCAGGTGGAGGATTAGGTTTCTATATCACCTCATCGATCCCTATTTGTTTTGAAAGGCACAGAGAGAGAGAGAGAGAATCCTCCATCCACTGGTTAATTCCCCAGGTGACTACAGTAGTCAGAGCTGAGCCCAGCTAAAGCCAGTAACCAAGAGGCAGGAGCTTCTTCCAGGTCTCCCATGTGGGTACAGGGCCCGAAGGACATGCTCTGTCCTCTGCTGCTTTCCCAGACCATTTGTAGGGAGCTAAACCCAAAGTGGAGCAGCTGAGACTTGAATTGATGCCCCTATTGGAAACTGGCACCACAGGCAGAAGCTTAAGCGACTATGCTTCCATTCCCCTTCTTTTTTATTTTCCTTGAAAGGCAGACGGAGACAGGCATCTCCCACCTGTTGGTTCATTCACCTAAAAGCCTACAACAGTTAGGGCTGGGCTTGGCTGAAACCAGGAGGCCGAACTCCATCCAGGTCTCCTGCGTGACAGGGTCCCTGGTATACCTGAGCCACCTGTTGCCTCCCAGAGTGTGTCATCACCAGGAAGCCAGACCGGAAGTGGAGCCAGCACTCAGATATGGGCTGCAGCGTCCCCAGTGGTAGGGTCTAACTACTTCCATCCCTTATTTTGTTTCTAAGGGAGGCGCCAGCCCAGGAGGCCTGCAGCAGCTCCCTGGAGGGCAGCAGTAGGTAGTTCTTTCCATGAGTTCTCCTCCAGGGAGGCTACTCGCTGCTCCCCTTTCGCTCTGGCATATACCTGGAGAAATCCGCCTTTGAGCACACCCCCACCAGGACGGATGCCCTTCAGAGTGAGCCCAGCCAGGAGGGGATGGTCTTTGCTCCTAGGTGAGAGATGGGGAAGCTCCTATTGGCCCATTTGCACTCAGTCATGGCTGCCACTGCAGCTGCCAGGCCAAGCAGATGGAGGATCAACGGTTGGTTCTTCCCATCATCATGGTCAGCCTAGAGGCCTGGGGAGCAAGGCAGTCGGATGAGAACAGGCCCAGCTGCTGCCCCCAGGAGCTCCGCAACCACATCTGCAGAGGAGACAGACACAAGGCCCCATCCACTGGGACCTGAGGGCAGAAAACTGGGTTCCTGCCAGAGTACAGCTGCTGAGGCTGGCTGGGGGGCCTCAGGCAGGTGAACTCTGATCTCCTGCCCTGTGTGGGCGAGGGCATAGGGGTGCTGAAGGCCAGGATGGCGGGGGTGTTCAGTGTCGCCACAGTGGTGATACTGTCACTGCTACCATGTCCTTCCGAGGCTGGACAGGCAGGATCTGGTGGTGTGCTGGCTCGGGCCCTGGGCTGCGTGAACCCAGGGGGATCTGCCCTGTTAGACATGGAGGAAGGAGGTGGCTGCTGTGTTAAATGGTCAGGTTAACGGCGACTGGATTCATGCCTGTGGCTGACAGGTTAAGGGTGATTTGGTTACATGGTCTGAGAGGTGGGCTTGGGGCAGGTCCTTAGGGCACTGAGGATGAGCCCCCTCCAAAGGCAGGTCTTACCAGAGGGTCAGTTTAACCTCTCTCTGAGATTACTCTGCACACATTTTGTCACCCACTAACTCTCATCAGATGCCGGTACAATGCTGGGCTACCTAACGCTGGACTGTGAGCCTCCAAGACCATGAGCCCAAATCAACCTTCTTCTTTCCTTCCTGAGTAGCTTGTCTCAGGTGTTTGGCTGCAATAAAATCTGACTGCTGGAGCTGGTGCTGTGATGTAGCAACTTAAGCCTCTGGTTTGAGTCCTGGCTGCTCCACTTCCCATCCAGCTCTCTGTTAAAGGGCCTGGGAGGGCAGTGGAAGACGGTTCAAGTGCCCTGCACCTGTGCAAAAGATCCAGAAGAAGCTCCGGACTCTTGCTTCAGCCTGGCACAGTCCTGGCCTTTGCAGCCACTTGGGGGAGTGAACCAGCAAATGGAAGATCTCTCCCTCTGCCTTTCCTTCTCTTTCTGTAGCTCTGTTTTTCAAATAAAAAAAAATAATAATCTGACTTATATAGTGGAGATGGCTCTAAATTTTTGAGAGCAGGGATCATCTGACTTGGGCTTTGAAGGATCGGTAGAATTTTGTCAGAAGATGAGGTCGACAGCCTCTAAAAGGCCTAGCACGTGCCTTGCACATGGATTGTCTGGATGAGTGATGGATGAACAGAAAACAAGGAAAGACGACACACAAGAAAGCAGGCTAACTTCAAGTGAATGCACAACACCCGGCACAACACCCGGCACATGCATCTGGCTCTCACTTCCTCTCAGTATCTGGGATGAGGATGTCACCTCCAGGGTGACTGTGTCACGGAAGTAATTTAAAAATCTTGGCTCACAGCCACAACTCAACAAGGAACACTTTCTGAAACACAAAAATCAAGACTGGAGTTGCACTGCAGCATGTTAAGCTGCCATCTGAGGCACAGCATTCCTTATAAATGCAGTTCAAGCCCTGGCTGCTCTGCTTCTACTTCAGATCCCTGTTAATGTGTCCTGGAAGGCAGCGGAGGATGGCCCCAAGGGCTTGGGCCCCTGCCACACAAGTGGGAGACCTAGATGGAGTTTCAGGCTCCTGGCTTCAGCCTGGCCCGGGTCTGGCTGATGGAGGCATTGGGGAAATGAATCAGCGGATGGAAGCTCTCTCTCTTTGTCTCTCCCTCTGTAACTGTGCTTCTCAAATATATAAGTATCTTGATCTATAACTCACCCACCATGTCCAGCAGGAAGGCCCATTCAGTAGGACTGTATTTGATCGTATGCACTCAGAGATGCAATCCGCAGCCCAGAGAGGAAGAAGCTACTGGATACATGCAGCATCTGATGCGAGGAGCTGGGCTCAGGTGGTCACACAGCCCCTCTTGCCTTATCTTGATCCTGACCCTGTGTGACAGACTGAGTCTGAGGCTCTGAGAGGCCAAGGACCTCTCCCAGATCCCTAGGTCTGGGGAGTGGTGGTGCAGGGAGAGGCTGGGCTCCTAATGGCTGGTTTTGGGTGCCAGGCTGTTGCATCAACAGCTGTGCATGTCAGGACCAACAGGAAGAGAACGCCGGTTGGCAGTTGGCCTCCTCCACCCCACCCCGTGCCCACGGGAAGCCCCTACCCTCTCCCTCTTGTTCTTCTGCTCGCCCTCTCTTTGCTTCCGCCCACCGTCCTCCCAAATAGCAGACACCTTGACTTCTCGTTTGCCTCAGTATGCTACATTGGGGAAGAGGGTCCTATATTACGGAACATCAGGCAGGATGGGGGCAGCTAAATGCCAGCTGACAACATGCGTAGCCCAGACCAGGCCTGCTGTGGGGTGGAGAAAAGCAGACCATTGTGGAGGCTGAGGCCCAGGTTCCAGGCTCAGCCCTGCCCTTTATTAACCATGAGCCTTTGGGCGCTCACGCTCTGGCACAGCATGCTAAGCCTCAGCCTGCAGTGCCATTATCCCATACAGGTGCTATTTTGAATCCAGGCTGCTCTGCTTCCTATCCAGCTCCTTACTAATGCACCTGGGAAAGCAGTAGAAGATGATCCAAACATTTAGGCCCCTGAACTCACATGGGAAACATGGATGAAGCTCCTGGCTCATGGCTTTGAATCAGCTCAGCTCTTGCCTTTGTGGCCATTTGCAGAGTGAATCAGCAGGTGGAAGATCTTTCTGTCTCTCCTTCTTCATAAATCTGATCTGCCTTTCCAATAATAAATACATATATCATATATTATCTTTAAAAATGAGCCTTGGGCAAACCATCATATCACAGAAGTATTTTGGTTTCCTTGTGTACCAACAGGTGAGAATCAGGGGACAGGACACAGAAGTACCTCGTACGCTATGAAGGGTCAGAGATGAGTGCTAAGAGTGAAGGACATGGGCTGATGCTGTGGCACAGTGTGTTAAGTCACTGCTTGTGATGCCCACATCCCATAGCAAAGCCAGTTTGAGTCTCAGCTACTCCTCTTCTGATCCAGCTTCCTGCAAACGTGCCTAGGAAGGCAGCAGATGCTGGCCCAAGGACTGGATCCCTGCCACCTCTGTGGGAGACTGGAAGTGAAACAATGGGTGGATCTCTTTCTCTTTCCGTTATTCTGCCTTTCAAACACACACGCCACCTCTAAAAGGAGACAGACCAAGGATAGAAGCACCATGCAGGCGACAGGGGGTTGGTGGCATAGTGACAAAGACCCCCATAGGAGAGGCTGCACCACCAGCAGACACTGCCACCACGGGTTCCAGTGTGAGGCACCTTAGCAGTGGGACAAGCCCCCTCACTCCATCTTTCTTATCTCAGCTCTAGCTGTAGAAGTCTCCAAACCCCACCTCTAAGCAAACACCTCGGATGCTTGCCTTTTGAAATCCAGTGGGGGTGGTCACCTCCTCAAGGAAGCCCTCCCTGTTTTCCTTTGGTTAAGCCAGATGCTCCCCCAAAACCAAAGAGCCAGGAGCTCTGTGGTTGGTGCTTCAGGCTGCGTGGCACCCAGCAACTAGCTCTGGACCCTGCCAAGGCAGTGCTTGGGAAGGGCAGGTGAAGGGCAGCCTAGAAGCTTTGGAAAGCAGGTGAGACCACCATAGGGAGCAGGTGAGGGGTGGGGGTGAATCAACTGGCAGAGAGGGAACCTCAAAGGCCTGCTCAGCTCTGATACCTCCAGCCGGCCTGGAAACCAGACTGCACAGGGAGGACGCTGGCACACGGGCCCCAGAGAGGCCCATGGCTTTGTGGGAAAGGCCCTAACCTTCAGCTTGACTCCTCATGCCCCCTTCCGGCCTGCAACCAGGTCTTACTGTCACAGCTAGGGTCTGCTGCTGCCAGCCTTTGCCTCGATTCTCAAAGTCCTAGTCCAGCAGCCCCTGCCCTGCCCTGCCCTGTTGTCACCCCTGCCAGAGCTGGACAGCAGCCCCCCACTGGCCCTCGCGCCCTCCCGATCACCCAGCTCTTCACAAACAGTTGCTGTGTGGCTTCCCCCGGCCCCCGCAGCACAGCACCACATCCAGTGAGTCTGCCAGTCCCGCAGTCGCAGTCGGGAGGGAGGCAGAGGATGACTCACACAGGGGGAGGGGAGGAACGGGGACAGGACAGCAGTAAACAGCCGGTTGTGTGCTGACAAGAGACAGGCAACAGCAGTGGCTGGCAAGGAAGATGATTCCAGGCAGCTGGCAGTGATGGGAGGCAGCAGGGTTGGGGGTGGGGGAGGTTCTTTACTTGGGAGAAGAGGGGAAGGAGCCCAAAGACTCTCATGGAGGGTTCGGGGTCCTAGTGGGTGATCAGGAGAAACACACCAGTGTCTGGACTGAAATATACTGAAACCACAGTTGTTTCAGATTAGCTCCCAACACTGTGCAGGTACTTTCAGCTAAAGAATCATGTGCCAACCATGTCCCCTCTGCCTATGCCTGTCATGCCAGATACTAAACACTTTCCTGCAGCATCTCATTTAATCTGCCTAAGAAACTCTAACACAGTACTGAGTAACAGAATCAGCATGAATCCATCCCCAAAACATGGAGCCGGGGTTACAGCACCTCTTGATGCGGCAGGGAGGGGCCAACCCCTTCTCTGGAGAGCCCCTGACATGGCCTTGCCTCT
Source organism: Ochotona curzoniae (assembly GCF_017591425.1). Lineage (NCBI taxonomy): Eukaryota > Metazoa > Chordata > Mammalia > Lagomorpha > Ochotonidae > Ochotona > Ochotona curzoniae. Next base: position 4,904,583 of record NW_024465777.1, read on the forward strand.
GCCTTAGGACTGCTAGTTTCTCACACCCCCTCCGGGAAGAACCCCAGGCCAGCCTTCTGGCTGCTCGGTGGCTTCACCACACCCCCTGGTACCTCAGGCATCACAACAACCTCGATGACATTTTCTGCAAAGAAACATTAGCAACGTGGCTGCCTGGAATGGGCATTTGGTTTAGCAGGTGAGATGCTAGCTAGGATGTCTGTGTACTGTGTACTGTGTCGGAGTGCCGGTTCAAGTCCCAGCTCCCCACCGGTCCAGGTTCCGGTTAGCACACACCTCGCAAGGCAGTGGTGATAACTCCTGTCACTGGGTCCCTGCCACTCATTTGGAAGACCTAGATCGAGCTCCAGACTGCTCGCATTGGCCTGGCTGTTGTACGCATTTCAAGGGGTGGGGAGTGAATCAACAAATGGGAATTCCGCCTCTTGGCTCCCCTAATAGCAGCCTGGAGTGTGGGGGCGCTGAGAGCACAGGTGCCTGAGCTGGACAGAACCTGAGTAGGGTTTAGTTTCCAGCTCAGGTCACTCCTACTCCTGGAGGGTGTGGTGCCCCCTCCCCTTGCCCAGCCTCCACTTCTGCCCTCAGAATTTGCAGAGGTACCAGGTGCTTGGATGGGGGCAGAAGTAGCCTCAGTAAGAGAGGTTCCATTTCTAGAAACTTGAAAGCCATGGAGAGCTGGATTTTTCTTTCTGCTTCCCCACCTCCTGGGCAGAGGTAGGGTACCACTTGCAAACTGCATATATGACAGGAAACAGAAACAGTGTTTACTAAACACCTACAGCTTTCGGTATCCCTTCCAGTTGCATTCTTGTGGCTTAGAGGCTACCCATGTATCAATAAGACTGTTACACAGAACTGCAACTTAAAAACATCCTCACCAGCGAGCAGAGAGAGGGGATGGCAGGAATGCCACAGGAAGAGAAACATGAAAATGTCTAGGATGATGGCCCTGGAGAAAGTGAGGCACCTAGGAGTGGGGGTGGGGACTGCAAAGAAGATCAGACTTGGTGGCACTAACTGGTAGGGGAGCAGGGGACAGCAGTCTCGGGGGGGTAGAGCAGGCGACTGGGCCCCCTCTGTGCCTAGTGGCCCGACCAGCTCTGGGAGTGTCTGATGTGCTTCCTGGCATTCGGGGATGGATGGGACAAACATGGGGTATCAGCCACCTCCCCACTTGCGCATTTTGGTGACATCTCAAAAAGGTCAGAAAAATTCAAGTGAGAGAAAGCGGCTCAGAGGGCAGCCAAAGACGACAAGGAGCCATGGTGGGGGGTAGAGGGCACAGCGCCCTCAGGCAGGCATGTGCAATGTATGTGGAGGGGATCTCGGGGTACAAGAGCACGGGAGCTGGTTCTCCCCAAAGTGGACGTGCATTTTCCATCCTCAAACCTGCTCTCCAACCCCACACCCATCCGACCCCTTTCTGCCTCTCCCACTCAACATCCTGCCTGTCAAGCTCCACCAGCTCCACCTTTTCCATGGGTGCAGACTCCAACTGCCTCACCACCTCCACCACTCCACACCTACTGCTGTGGTCACTGCCACCCCAGGGACCTCCCTCATCCACCCCTAAGCCCTAGGCAATTCCCATGCTGGTCAGAGTGGACCTTCGCACAGCTAAGATGGACTTTCTAAAGGGGGTAAACAGAACCTCCACTCATCACCCCTCCCTCAGCCATCCTGGCCACCTTGCTTTGCCTGGAGCCCAGATTCCACCTCAGGGTCTATGCAGCTGCTGTTCCCATTGCTTGAAACACTGTTCCCTGGCTCCCGGTCTTCCTCCCTGTCCCTGCTTGGATGCCACCTTGAGAGCTGTGGTCCTTGGGGTGCCTGGTCCTCTTTAACTGCTGACCCTGTCTTCTCTTCCTTTACAGCCCTGACCACTTCCTGACCATCCGTTTGTGCTCACTGATGGCTCCTCCTCCCTCCCCCGGGGGGGGGTGGAAGCTCTGAGTGGACGACTCTGTCTAGTCTCTTGTGCCCACAGGTGTACCCTGGGGTCTCATGCTATCTGCTATCTGCTCCAGGCATCATCATTTCTGATCCCACTAACATTGTTGAGAAGATCTCATGTGACCACAGAAAGTGAGAGCTCTGAGCATGTGTCAAGACCCTGCCAGGGAGGGTTCCTGTGGACTTGTCCCTGGACAGCCACTCCACCTCCCACGCACAGTCACACTCAGGTCTGTGCTTCTGCCCTCTGTTAAGAATCTGATTGCAGGATCTGTGGTGGTGCAGTGCAGGTAAAACTGCTGCCTGCAATGCCGGCATCTCTGTTCCTTTGGGTTTCTATTTTTTTAATTTTTTTTTAAAAGATTTATTTATTTATTTTTATTGTAAAGGTTGATTTAAAGGGAGAAGAGCCAGAAAGATCTTCCATCTGTTGGTTCACTCCCAAAGTGGCCACATGCCTAGAACTGAACAAATCCAAAATCAGGCAGGAACCTCTTTGGATCTCCCATATGGGTTCAGGGTCCTAAACTTTTGGACCATCCTCTGCTGCTTTCCCAGGCCATAAGTAGGGAGCTGGATGGAAAGTAGAAGAGCTGGGACACGAACCGGCATCCATATGGGATACCAGCACTTGCAGGAGGATTAGCTAGTTGAGTCATTGCACTTTCACTTTGCCATCACTGGGATGAAGTGAAGCCTGGCAAGGTCCCATGCGCTGGGCCCTGGTAGGAAGGGGCATCTGCTGGTCAGGCAGTAGTTCCTCTCTGGAGGCCCTGGGACAGAGGGCCAGGGCCTGGGTAACCACAAGGAAAGAAATGGGAATGGAGGCATCAGAACAAGTGACTTTGAGGTCCATACTCTGCTGCAGCTTGAGGAGGTGGGGCAGCCCCTGGATGAGAGAGTGCAGACACAGGGCCAGGCAGTCTTCTCATCTCGGTTCCTTGGCAGGTATCTCATCTGGGAGTCTCAGACTCTCTGAAGTGGGGTGTGTGTGTGTGTGTGTGTGTGTGTGCACACGCATGTGCTGCTGGGGTAGGGTTGGGGTCCCAATGATGGGGGTGGCATCTATAGTAATTTCCATCTCAAAGACCTGCACTGAGGAGCCCAAAAGATTAGGAATCTTGCTCAGGTGCAAAGGGCCATTAGGACTGCACGCAGGACTTGGTTCCATGCCTGTGGCTCCTGCCTCCAGGCTGAGACGGCCCCTGTACCAGGAGACCTGGAACTCAGGGAGAGGTGACCCTGCCACAGCAGAGTGTGGTCCCCTGCCCTTGTCATCGTCAGTTTCAAATCAGGCCTGGCAGGCAGGAATGCAGAGGCACCACAGAAGACTGAAGCCCCAGGAAGCTGCTTCTTGCCATCTGCCAAGCCAAACCTACAGAACTCCCTAAAATCCCTGAGCACAGGTCGTCATGGTGTGTGTGTGTGTGTGTGTGTGTGTGTGTGTGTGTGTGTGTGTGTGTGTGTGTGTGTGTGTGTGTGTGTGTGTCCGTGTCCGGGATATGTAAAGGCTGACATCACTCAGGTCCCCTGAGACCCTGGGAGGGTGCTTGGGGCATGCTGGTGGGGGTAGAGAAGACACCAACTGCAGGGATGCCTTCTCTCTCTAACACACACACACACACACACACACACACACACACACACCCTTCCCTGGAAGCAAACTGGCTAGTGGGTCTGGGTGAGGTGACAGGGAGGCATTGGGGAAAGGGAACTTCAGAGGGCATACTGCCTTCCCTGCCTCCTCTCCCCACATACTAGGGACATTTGTCACCTCAGGCCTGAGCGAGTCAGGAGATGAAAGCTGAGCATGCTCCGAGAAGGCTGCCCTGAGGACACTGCGGAGAACGGAGCAGGACACAGCCAGCTGCAGGCTTTGGTTCCAAGGTTTGGAGTGCTACGGCCGCAGGCACCAGCCGAGGGAAGCTGGGCTTCTTCCAGGGAGAAGAGGGCAGGTGGAAGTCACAGGAGATTAGACCTCCAGGACCACCTAACACCCCCACCCTCATCTCACAGGTGCGGAAATGGCACAGAGCCACAAGGCTGTGAGCTGGAGACTCACTCAGGACGGGCCCCTGCCGAACTCGTTCTTGCTGGGAACACCATGCTGACCTCCAGGCCTCCTCCAATGTTTATTTAAGCTGCCATTGGCAGCGAGAGCCAAGAGGGGGATGGGGAGCAACACACTGCATGGATGCAGGGGCCCAAGGACTTGAGCCATCCTCAGCTGATTTCCAGGCAGTAAGCAGGGAGCTGGATGGGGAGTGGAACAGCTTGGGACTTGAACTGGTGCCCATATGGGACGTCAGCACTATAGGTAAGGAGTTAGCCTGCTATGGCACCACACTGGCCCCTGTGCCACTTCTGATCCAGTTCCCTGATAATGGCTGGGAAGAGTAGCAGAAGATGGCCCATGTACCTGGGTTCCTGTCACTTGGGAGATCTGGAAGAAGTTCCTGATTCCGTAGACACCTGGGGAGTGATCAGAAGATGGAAGGTCCTTCTCTGTCTCTGTCTCTCTCTCTCTCTCTCTCTCTCTATATATATATATATATATATATATATAAAACTCTAACTTTCAAATAAATAGATCTTTAAAAAATTCCAAAATCAGAAATCCCAAATCCAAAATACTTCTGGTCCTAAGCATTTCTAATTAAGGATACCCGATACTGCATTTGATCCCAGGACTGCTGGATCTGCCAAGTTCTGCCCTCACCCAGGCCCAGGAATCACTTCCTGTTGTTCATATCCTTGGGGCACAGAGAGCTGTGCTGGAGGCTGGCAGCCATGCAGTGCCAAGCCCAGCCACAGATCCTAGGCATACCAAGGCTACCTCCCTGCCAGCCCGCCAGCCTGTCAGCCTACCCTTGAGAAGTGCGCACGCTCCATGCCCAGGAAGGAGATAAGGAAGCCTTTGTCAGTGCCTGCTTCTGCCCAGTCCCTTGCAGGGCCCCTCCTATGATCCTGCACATGGTACAGAGATGGGGTGCATATGCCTCCCTGTGGCAGCACAGGCGAGATGTCCGTGGTAGCTCCGACTGGGTAATCAGACATTGCTGGACAGGACCCAGAGGGGCAGGCATCGGGCTCTCATCAGTGCAGTCAGCCATGTCGAGTGAGGACATCATCACTAACATGACAGCCAGGGCTCACTGAAGGCTTAACTCTCACAACCCTAACACCCACATCACAGACAGGGAGACTGAGGCTCACAGGTTAGGATTATTTGCTCAAGACAGGTAGCTGGTTGTGAGGCAGGGGCACAGAGGATTCTAACCCAGGATGCCAACTCCAGAGCTGGCAGGTACTCATCCTCTAGGCCTGGCTCAGTGGCTCCTCCCAGAGGCCCCCGAGGAAAGGACCAGGTGCCTATCTCCTCCATTTCCCAGAGGACAGACACCATGGAACTGTCCTAGACGCCATCAGGAAAAAGCATGGCAAGAACTTGAGGACATGAGGACCACCCCCTCCTTCTCACTGCAGTTGACACTCTGGGCCGTGGGTCTGTTCAGCCACATAATGAAGGTGGTGGACTAAGTAGCCTCAAATGGCTCTGACTTCTTAGAAGTCAAGGTCATCCAGTTCCACCACTGACTATTTGAGCTTCAATGTGAGTTCACTTCTCAACAGGGAACGGTCTACCAGCCTCCCAGGGTCAGGGGGAGGCCACCTAAACAAGGAGGGCAGAAGGCACAGCAGGTGCGCCAGATAAGCAGCAGCCTGAGGTGGTGCCTCCGATCCCAGTGCTGGGCTTTTTCTTGTCACCTTTCACCTCTCTGAAGGCAGGTCACTCTTGGACCCCACCCCGGAAGCAGATACCAGGGCTGAGAGGCCCGCCCAGACACCGCCCTGGGCCAACAAGGCACTCCCAGGCTGGCCCTGCCTAGCTTTCTGATTATCACTGCCACAGTGCTTTCAGAATGAGCTGTGGCTACAAAGAGGGCAGGACCTGGGGCACCAGCAGCCACTGCCACTGCTGTGTACCTGGTACTGAGTGTGGTAGTTAAACACTTGGGGGAATCTGGCCCATCTGGGCTGGGACCACATCCACCTTATCATGCCAACTGGTTTCTGGGAAGGAGCAGCATGAGGCAAAGGCCTTAGCCTGTGTCCATTAGGATTTTCTTCCCAGATTCTTGACCTTAGCCTAGGCCATCACCTCATGAGCCCAGGTCCCTCTCTGTCCTCTTAGAGGAGACATGAGAGGGAAGACTCAAGAAATGCAAACTCTGAGCAAGAAGTTGAAGATGACTTATACCCAGGCCTCCACGGACCTGAGGGAGAGCGCGGGTCCTCACGTGACTTCTTGGGGTGAGCTCAGCAGGACCTGGGACATGACCAAGGCCCACGTTTGGGGACATGGTTAGGACAGGGAGGGTGCTGTGGCTTAGCAGGGCAGCATGTCCCTCCCCATCCAAGCCCCACTCCACCTTCCTGAGTCTCTGCTGTCTTAAACCAGAGCATGTAGGCACTCCTACAGCTGAAGATTCTAGTCCCTCCAGTGGCCACAGCTGGGGGATGGGGGAAAACTGGAACCCTGGACATTTATCTATTCTTTCTTTTAATAAGATATATTTGTTCATTTGAAAAGCAGAGAACTTCCAGCTGCTGGTTCCCTCTCCAAATGCTTGCAATAGCTGTGGTGGGGACAGAGCAAAGCTAGGAACTCCATTCGGGTTTCCTATGTGGGTGGCAGGGACTTGCACACCTGAACCATCACCTGGGCTTCCCAGGTACATCAGCAGGAGATGGCTTGCAAGCTGGCGTTCTATCTAGCAGTCAAGCGGCGGCTTAACCCACCACACTACAGCACCTGCTGCACCCTGGACATGTGCTGAAGTGCCCTTACCTGCTAGCAGGGAACTCTACAGCTAAGAAGTGAGTTGGTGAGAATGAAGCTCCAACCCATAGCGAGTGGGAACCCTCTGGGGGAGCCCCTGCTACCCTAGAAGGGGCAGTGCAGACTCCTGGGAATCAGAGGACTTGGGCTCAGTCCTGGCTCTGTTACCTGCTGGTTCAGTGGCCACAGCTTCTGGATCTAATGTAATAGGGCTAGGCTGGCATCTCAGGTCACCTCTTGCTCTGCAAGCCCGAGATTTTGTAAAGTAACAAGACACACATATCTCTCCCCACTTGGCTTTGCATCTTCCTGTACACTGCTTCACTTCAACCTTGCAGTGTCTTGGAGCCAGGTGTGGGCTCCACTGTGCTAAGAAATGAAAAAGCCACGGCCCAGTGTGATAACCTAGTGGCTAAATCCTTACCTTGCATGTGCCAGGATCCCAAACAGGCTCTGGTTTATGTCCTGGCTACGCCACTTCCTATCCAGTTCCCTGCTTGTGGCCTGGGAAAACAGCAGAGGATGACCCAAAGCCTTGGAACCCTGCACTCATGTGGGAAACCTCAAAGAAGCTCCTGGCTTCAGATCGACTCAGCTCTGGCCATTGCGGCCACTTGTGGAGTAAACCAGTACATAGAAAGTCTTCTCTGTTTCTCCTTCTTGCTATAAGCCTGATTTCCCAATAAAAATAAATAAATCTTAAAAAAAAAAAGAAAGAAATGAGAAAGCCAAACCTCAGAGCAGTTGAGTCTCAGAATATACTTGGATGGGGGAGCCAGAGCCAGGACGGGCATGCAGGGTTCCAAAAACCAAGCCCTGGGTGCTACCGACCTTGAGCGAGGTCTGGGAGAACAGCCCCCATACCAGTGTAGAGGGTCCCACACACCTGGATACGGTCAATCCAAGAGTCTCTACTCAAAGCTACCTTTTTGGTAATGATAAAATTTTTTAAAAGATTTATTTCCTTATTTATAAGGCAGAATTACAGAGAGAAAAGGAGAGATAGAGACAGACCCTCTAGCCACTGGTTCACTCCCCAAATGGCCACAATGACTAGGACTGAGCCAAGCCAAAGCCAGGAGCCAGGAGCTTCTTCCAAGTCTCCCGTGTAGGTGCCGGGTCCCAAGGCTTTGGGTCATCCTCTGCTGCTTTCCCAGGCCACAAGCAGGGAGCTGGATGGGAAGTAGAGCAACTGGGTCACAAACTGACATCATATGGGATCCCAATACATACAAGGCAAGGACTTTAGCCACTAGGCTGCTGCACCGGACCTGCCAACTATTTTTATTAACAATTAGAAGTTTGCACGCTGTACAGTGAAGCTCACTAAAAGGACAGCATCTGCATCTTGTCTTTCATGTGCTTAAGCAAGGTGGGAATTTTCTTGCTTTCTTCCTTTTTTAAAAACAATGACCTAAAAAACCAGGGTGGGGTAGGGGAAGCCGAGTTCCTGAGCCCTTGCTCTGTGCCAAGTTCAGCCTTGAACACTTCCCTGGGACAGGTGATCTCATTTCATTCTCACAAAGCCCCTGTGGAGTGCAGCAGGCTCACAGCAGCTTCAACCATAACCACCCCAAAAGAGAAGCAACCCCTCCCAACAGGACGAGCCAACCCACGAGGCGACATCAGCGCACTAAGAGAACATGCCTGCAGGACGCTCACTGACGCTTAGCAGAATTCTCCAGACGCATGCTGGGAGTTCCCCAGCCTTTAGATGAAAGTCGGGAACAGGTAAAACCACTCAATTATGGAAATCAGGCAGTGGCTATCCCCAGCACTCAGGTGGTGCCCAGGGTAGTTAACATCGATAAAAACAATATAATCACAGAGCTGTATGCCTTAAAATTAGTGCATTTTTGGCCCAGCGTAATAGGCTAGTGGCTAAAGTCCTCACCTTGAGCACACCGGGATCCCAATATGGGTGCTGGTTCTAATCCTGGTTGCCTGGCTTCCCATCCAGCTCCCTGCTTGTGGCCTCAGAAAGCAGTCGAGGATGGCCCAAAGTTTTGGGACCCTGCATCCATGTGGAAGACCTGGAAGAAGTTCCAGGCTTCTGGCTTTGGATTGGCTCAGCTCCAGCCGTTGTGGCCACTTGGGGAGTGAACCATCGGATGAAAGATCTTCCTCTTTGTCTCTGCTCCTCTCTGTGTATCTGCCTTTCCAATAAAAAGAAATCTTTGAAAAAAAATGAGTGCATTTCATGGTATGCATTACATGTGTAGCATGCAATCCCTCAAGTAAGTCAGGCACTGTGATGAAGTACCCTGTTTGGCAGTGCCTGGGACCGAGTCCCATCTCCCTTCGGAACCAGCTCTCTGCTAATGCACCTGGAAGGCAGCAGGTGATGGCCCCAGCGCTTAGACTCCTGCCACCCATGCCGTTGTCCTGGGAGTGGAGAGTCCGGCTCCTGACTTGAGCCTGACCCAGTCTTGGCTGTTGTAAGCATTTGGGGAGTGAGCCAACAGAAGGAAAATATTCTTTCTCCCTCTCAAGCAGATGAAAATAAACTCTAAAAAAAAAAAAAATCACGAGGGTGAGAATTATCTGCAGAAAAATGAGACTCCCAGGTCAGACAATTGCCTGCAGTTAGGCAGCTGGCAGGTGGTAGAGCTGGGATGCAAACCAGGTTTGCTGCACTTCAAAAACCTGAAGTGCCAGGTGACCCTGACCTAGCTGCCTGGAAGGCAGCTCTGAATCTCAGCCACACAGTCTTTTGGGCCCTACTAGAACAGTCTCCTCCCTGGGTTTGGCAGTAGGGAGCCACCTGCTCCTCTTGCTAACCCCCTCAAACAGCCCTGGTCCCATCACTCCATAGAACTAGGCTCGCCAGAGCACTCAGCACCCTGAGAGCTGCTGTCTAAGCATTGAGGCTACACACAGCAAAAGCCAGGCCCACACCAAAGTCTTGGGTCTGTGGGGAGCTGGGGCGGGAGAAATACTTGGGTGCCAGGATAGGGTGCCCAGGGCAAACCCACCACTCAGGACCAGCCCTGGCCCAGCAGCCTGTGATTCCAAATACAGACAGTCAGGGACTGGGGGATCAGTCAGCAGCGCTGGTCTGTTCCAGGCTGGGGCCACTGGGTCACACTGCCTCACTTTCATCAGGACCCATAAAAGCAGACCATGACAGTGAGCCACATGGCATTCCCCGAAGACCAGGACACTGCGGGCTGGAGCTGGGTAGCCAGGCACCCCTCCCCCGCAGAGCCCCTTGGCTATGTTTCCTTTCTCCTCCTCCTCCTCTGCAGCTTGGCATGCATCCCTTCTGTTATATCCTCTCTACTCTTCCCCCCAACTCCTACACAATCCCTGTCCCCAACCGTTTCCTTCAGTTTCCCATCTGATCAGATTCTTAGGAAGGATAATTACCCACGGCAGGAGGAGGGAGGAGGCAGAGAACTCCAGAGCCAACAACACTGGGGGAAATGTTTTATCTAGCCCATTCCCCACTGCCAGGACAGGCTTTGCTCAAAACACATGGCTATGCTCTCTCTACCCCCATGAGAGCTTCTGCAGCTCCCACTATCTCCCAGAAACAGCTGCTGCTCCATCGCACTGAATCCAAGGCCTCCTTGACAAGGTCCAACCTCCCGGCAACGGCATGCTGAGTGGTGGCACTAGAACCAAGGCCCATCTGCCAGCAGGGTGCACGCTGTGCTGTGCTACATCCCAAGTCACTCTGGCCTGCTTTGTGCTTGAGCTGTTTCCACATCTATCTCCTACATACAAGTGTCAGTGCCTTATGGCCGGGTCCCCCTCTCCCCCGCACCAGCTGAGCCTGATCCAAGGCAGGTGCTCAGGGGTGAACTGACAGGTAGCAATGGCCTAGGGAAAGCTACCCACTTCTGTGCATCAACAGGGCTGTCCAGGGGAAGCTGGGCCACAGACGGCCTTATGGAAGGGCCCGAGCTCGGGCTCGGGCTCAGGGGCCAATGAGCTCAGCTCTAACTCTGCCACCGGCCTCCGTAGCACTTGGACAAGTCACTGCCACTCTGGCCTTCTGCTTCCTCCTCTGTGAGATGAAAGGGCTGGGCTAGGCTCTATGCTTATCCCCAACACAGTCACTGGAGGGGTTCCCTGCAGGAGGGGCTCCCCTTTGGAAGTTTCATGTGACCTCCACAATTCCTAACTCACAGCCTCACATGGAAGAGTCACAGTTCAAGTCCAGGTCTTTGGACTCCCAAGCCCTTCACCTTTTCCATGATATCTCTTGGCTCTGTGTCTGGGATCCCCTCCCAGCTCTGAAGTCTGATCCCTTGCCTGAACTTTCCTGGCTGGACAACTCCCCCAGGCCATGACCCTATGGTTCAGTCAGGGACAGGCAAATCCCAGTCTCAGTGCTCCAAGTGTCACACCTCCCACGGGACAGTCTGGTGACCCTCTGCCTATTGATGTTGAGCCTGGGCAGCGGAGAAGGCAGGCCAGGAGAGGACAGGGCTTGGCCAAAGGAACCCCACAGAGCTTGGCACCCTGCTCAGCCCTTCCCATCCCTTAGTGTCCCAACCCCTCCTGCTTGGCTTGGCTTCAGCTTCCTGGCCCACCTCCCTAGTAGCAGCTCTTCTAGGCTGGAGCCCCTGACAGTCCACTAGCCTGGCTAGAGCGTTGTGTGAGGAGGCCAGGCTCTGTCAACACCCAGGCCCAGGTTGAGTGGCTGTAGGTGGGGACTTCTAGTCTCCAGGCTGTGTACATAACCCTTCTTGGTCTGCCACGGTACCCTGCCTGGAAGCCATCCCTGGCATGCCATCACACCTCAACTCTAATGCCCACAGACCCAACCCTGCCTGGTCCCGCCTTTCTCTCGATTCTTACCCTGCTAGCCTCTCCTATCCAATGGCAGCTTCCTCAAACAGCCCCCTTGGGGCCTTGGTTGCCATGGGTGCCTCCTGCTCATTCCTCAGGTCTCAGGTCTGATACTCTCTCCGTAGAGGCCTTTGCTGACCATCCCAAGTGGCCCTATCATACTCTCACACTTTTATTTCAAAGGCAGATTTACAGAGATGGGAAGATTTTCCATCCTCTGGTTCACTCCCTAAATGGCTGCAATAGCTGGAGCTGAGCTGATCTGAATTCAGAACTATGAGTTTCTCCCACATTGGTTCAGGGACACTAGGACCCTGGGCCATCCTCCACTGTCTTCCCAGGTCATTAGCAGGGAGGTGGATGGGAGATGGGCCAGCCACAATATGAACTGGTACCCATATGGGATACTGGTATTGACAGTGCCAGCCCTCTCACACTGTCTTTCTTTAAGTGTTTCACGCTGATGCCATGAGTCCCCTGACATCCAGTGCTTCCTGTTTGGTTCTTGCCTTTGTCCTCAGCATCCAGAACTGTGACTGATATGGAGATCAGGGTGTCGGGCGATGCCACATGGGAGAAGCCTCATTGATGAGAGGGTGGTGACCTGTGACCTGCAAGAGAGCGCCTGTCTGAGGACAGTGATCCAACCTGTGGACAGGTCATGCCACAGCTGCACACAGGATGGCCTGGCAGGGCTCTGTGTGCTGGAGAGACGCAGGAAGGCCACTGGGGTAAGAAGTCATAAAAGATGCAGGCCACACATCGGTGCTCTTTATCCCAAGTTCACGAGGAAGCAACAGAAGAGGGAATGCCACATGCCGGTTCCCCTTTCTAGAGACTCGCCCTGGCTGTTCTGTGGGGAGTGTGAAGTCGGGACACTGCTCAAGAGGTCACAGGGGTCACCTGGGTTAATGACCCTCCTGGTGGGGTGGGGCAGGCCAAAGTAGAAGCACAATGGCCAGCACTGTGGTGCAGCAGGTCAAACCAGCACTTATGACACTGGCATCTCACACTGCAGCACCAGTTTTAGTTCTAACCAGTCTACTTCCGACCTAGCTCCTGGCTAATGCACCTGGGAAAGCAGCAGAGGATGGCCTAAGCACTAGTGTCCCTGCCACCTAGGTGAGAGACTTGGATTTTAGTCCAACCTCCTAGCTTTGGTCTGGATCAGCCCAGCTCTTGTGTTGGAAGTGAACCAGTGGTTACAAGGTCTCTCTTTCTCTCTGTCTACAAAATAAACAAATGACTCTTTAAAATAATAAAAACCCCAAATTGGAAAGGGAATATGAGATTAGCCTGTGATGTGTGGCTGTGCAGCCTGAGGACCCCTCGCCATGGCTATTGCCCTCTGGATGGGGTCCACATATCCAGCCAACCCCATCTAGTGGGTCTTATTTGCCATAACCTTAGCTGGCTGGGCCTCCTCCAAGTGGCACGCCCACAGTGAGCTCCTGGGCTGACACTAGTTCTCACCCATCACACAGTAAGGCATCAGGGGAAGTGCTCAGCACAGGCCATCGGCAGGGGCTCCCTGCTCACTGCCTGGCCTCTCTGCCAGCCACACAGGTGGATAAGGCATGTTCAGGAGACGGGAGGATTGGAGGAGTCCCAATGAGTTACTGAAGCAAAGGTTAATGGCTCTGCCTTATCGACAACTATGCCTTTTGCTCCTTCTCCACTCCAGGTGCATTGAGCAAACTCCTGCTTAACCTTAGGATCCAGTTCAAAGTCCTGGAAGTCTTCCCTGATCCAGCTTCCCAAGCCCTCCCATGCACCTCAACCCACCCCCACCCCTGGCTCTGGCAGCCTTGGCTGTGGCCCTCCACAGTGCCTCACTGGCGTCTGTCTACCTGTCAGCCTTGGCCCGAGGTTAGCATCATACATATCCATCTTTCCATCTTAGCAAGCGTTGACAAGCGTGAATCAACATCTGCTGAGTGAACATCACCCCCCATCACCAAAGCAGACAGTTTGGCTCAAGGTCTCACGTGCACCTCCACCCCCAGTACTGGTGACATTCAGCCCATCCCCAGTGCTAACATCAATCTGCAGAGCCCTCCTCCACCGCCACCGCTTCCAGGGATACGACAGGAATAGTGACAACTCCCATTACAGAGCACCTGCACAGTACTCAGGGCTTTGCAGACATATCCCATTGGACTGGGGAAACTGAGTCAGATAGAGTGCTGCGGCTAAGGAGTAGGAATCCCTGTTTATGACACTGGCACAGCATGCCTGGAACCTATCACAGCTGGGTCTATTTATGTTTTATTTATTTTACCTTAAATATTTATTTATCTGGGGCCTGGCACAATGACTCAGTGGCTAAATCCTCATCTTCAAAATGCCAGGATCCCATACGGTTATTGGTTTGTGTCCTAGCTGTGCCATTTCTCTTCTGGCTCCCTGCTTGTGGCCTGGGAAGGTAGTATAGGAAGGCTCAAAGCTTTGGGACCCTGTACCCACTTGGAAGACCCAGAAGAAGCTTTTGCTTCTGCTTCAGATCGGTTCAGCTCTGGCTATTGTGGCCACTTGGGGAGTGAACCAGTGGATGGAAGATCTTTCTTTGTAAATCTGCCTTTCCAATAAAAATAAATTGTTTTTATTTTTTTTAAAAAAGATATATTTATCTGAAAGGCAGAGTTACAGGCACAGAGGAAGAGATGAAAACAGAAAGCTCTCATTCACTGGTTAACTCCTGAATGACCACAATGACCAGGGCTTGGGGTAGCTCGGGCCCAGGTACTAGGGCCATCTTCCACTGTTTTCCCAGGAGCATTAGCAGGGAGCTGGATTGGAAATGGTCCAATCAGGACTCAAATCTGTACTCATGTAGGATGCTAGTGTCACAAGTAATAACTTAATCTGGAAGGTGGCACCGGATGTTATTTTATTTTACAAATTCATCTTACTATTTATATGTATTTTCATTATATTTGAGAGGCAGAGAGACAGAACCATTTCTCTGATGCATTCCTTAAATGCTTGTAACAGCCAGGTCTGGGCCAACCCACAGCCCGGATCCCGCATGAGTGGCAGGGACCTAATGACTTCAGCCATCACCTGTTGTCTCCCAAAGCATGTATTAGCAGCAAGCTGGTCTGAAAACAGAAAACAGGGACTTGCATCAGGCACTTGGATATGGAATGTAGGGGTCCCAAAATGGCTATTTAACCACTGGCCATGAAGCCCACTGGACTTTTTTTTTTTCTTTTTTAAGATTTATTTATTTTATTTGAAAGTCAGAATTACACAGAGAGAGAGAGGTAGAGAGAGAGAGAGATTTTTCATCCACTGGTTCATTCCCCAAAAGGCTAAAATGACTGGAGCTGAGCTAATCCAAAGCCAGGAGCCAGGAGCTTCTTCTGGGTCTCCCATATAGGTGCAGGGGTCCAAGGCTTTGGGCTGTGGTCTGTTACTTTCCCAGGCCACAAGCAGGGAGCTGGATGGGAAGTGGTAGCAGCATTTTAAGGTGGAGGATTAGCCTATTGAGCCATGGCGTTGGCCCTGAAGTTAAGTGCTTTTATAACCACACATCAACTTGTCACACAAGATTGTGCTCTGACCAAGAGAACTGCCAGGTGACAGGTAAGCCTTGCTGCTCTAGTTGGGCAGTGTAACAGAATCTGAGGGTACCACAGAGTAATGGCATGGGACTTGGAATACAAAACCCTGGGCGTGGCTTCTGCTGTGCCACAGCCAGGCGAGAGGAGCCAAGACAGCTCACTACACCTCTCGGAATTTCTGACTCCTCAGGTGTGAAAAGGGAAGACAGTGTCTGTCTCAGAAGCCTGCCTAAGTCCAGTGGGTACCACTCTACTCCTAAGGGGTACACTCACAAACAGGAGCCACTGAGAGCTAGTGAGAGCCACTGAGCTCATTGGTACACACATAACACATGCTGCCAAGGGCTGATGCAGTGGCTGAGAGAGGCAAGAGTCACAGATCAAACCAGGACTTCTTTTGTTCCTGATTCCAGAGGGACGTGGTATTTTCAGAATGTGCCAGATGGGGCTGCCCATCTTCCCTGAGTGCCCTCACTGCAACTCGTGTTACCAGTGATCCATCTGAGACCTAAAGAGGGAAAAAGCTTTGCCCAAGGCCACGGTGCTACAATACAGTAGAGCTGAGACTGGAACCTCCATCCGTCAGGCTACAAAGCTGGATTTCCAAGTCAAGGTGCTCATGGGCAGGATTCCAAAGGGAACTGAGGCACTACACTCCTTTGCATCCAGGGGAAGAACCCTGGCTGTGCCCTGGGAAATCTCTCACTAGTTTCATCCATGCTCCATCTACCCTTTAAGGCCAGTTCAGAGCCTGGGACAATGGCTCAATTAGCTAATCTTCCCTTTGCAAATGCCAGGATCTCATATGGGTGCTGACGCATGTCCTAGTTGCCCCACTTCTCATCTAGCTCCCTGCTTATGGCCTGGGAAAGCAGTCGAAGATGGTCCAAAGTCTTGGGACCCTATACCTGCATGGGAGACCTGGAAGAAACTCCTGGCTCCTGGCTTCAGATCGGCTCAGCTCTGGCCATTGAGGCCATTTAAGGAGTGAATCAGCAGATGGAAGATCTTTCTCTGTCTCTCTGGCTTTCCAATAAAAATAAATAAATATTTTCTCTCTTCTTTCTTTTTAAAAAGGTCCACTTCAACAGCCACTTCCTCCAAGTCTCCTGGGCCTGGGGTGTGGGAGGGAGGACTGCCGCCCCAGCCCCCACCCTATCTGTGTCTGAGATTCCACCAGCTGTTCTGCTTCTCTACCATCTTCCTCAGGCCAGCCCCTAAACTCTCTGCCTTTCTCCACCTTTTACCAGCTAGGCAGGTGGGCTCAGGCAGGGTGAGTAGAACACCTGCTCCTCCCCAGCCACCCCCAACGAGCTGTAACCAGAGTCTTAGGCTCAGCCCAGCTAGGTGAGTTGTCCCCGCCCTGTGCTGGCATCTTGTCCACCTGATACAGCACCCAGATTCCCAGGGGCCTTGGCCCCATGAGATAGTATCTCATTCCCTGGCTAGATGGCTATAGAAAGCACAGCATCCAAGCTCCATACTGGCTTGTGACAGCTTCTGGTCAGGCTGGGGTCCCCAGGGCCAGTACTTAGAGCATTTGGAGGGGCCAGTGTAGGTTCCCTGTTAGGGACAGATCCCTGATTGATCCCTTAGCCAAAGGTGGCCCTGCTTTGGGCTTAAAAAGGCCCACTTGAAGAGCCTGCATGCTAGTGTAGCAAGCTAATCCTCTGCCTGCCATGCCAGCATCTCATGGGCATTGGTTCATGCCCAAGCTGTTTCACTTCCAATCCAGCTTCCTGCTAATGTCCTGGGAAAACAGCTGAGGATGGCTCAAGTTCTTGGACCCCTGCACCTACATGGGAGACCTGGAAGAAGCTCCTGACTTCAGATCTCCTCAGGACTAGCTAGCTATTGCAGCCATTTAGGGAATGAACCAGTGGATGAAAGATCTCTCTGTATCTCCTTCTTCTGTAATTCTGCCTTTAAATTTAAAATAAGTTTTTTAAAAAAGCCCACTGGAAGAGCAGATTTGCGAATGCTTAAACACCAGACTCACACTGAAGCCCACAGTCTACTGCCTTGCTCTTGGAGGCCTGAGACTCCTGTATTCATCTACAGAACCCAGATAAGCTGTGTCTCTGTCATGGATGCCCATGTGGTCTGGGGCCACACCTCCATGGGTCTCCACTGGAAAATGAGAAGATGGAATTGAAGTAGGCCCTTTGGGCCTGGTCAGGGGAGGGTGTCACAGGTTCTGAGAAGGTTGGCTCTACCTCTAAGATTCTAGAGTTGGAATACTCAAGCCTTTCACTCAGGACCTCAGAGGTGTGCCTGGGGCCTGAGTCCCACCTGGAGTGTGAGTTGGACTCACTCTGGCAACCCAGGAGACCTGGAGGGCAGATGGAACCAGCACCTTCCCTGCCTACTCAGCAGCACAGGAATGGCCTGCTGTGCCTGCTGCACCTGCCACACCCAGATAACCTTTCTCTCCTAAGGAGTCATCAGCCCTCTTCTCTCGGGGTGCTGCTTCTTTGTTCCCCTTACCTGGAAAGTGTTCTGCAGTTCCCCAGGCAAACTTCTCTCAACCAGGACCAACATTTCTTCATCAAGGATATGACTAGCCAGGCCTTGTCCTCCTTCAAAATCCCACCACACAGGAGGAAGAAGCTCTTCCTTCATTTCTGCAGCCACCACAGGGTCTTCCTTCCCTGATGAAGGTGGGAATCACATGGCCTGCACTTCATTGGGACTCCAGAACTCACACCTCCTCAGTCTTGGAAAGAAATCAAAGCGACAGAAGAGAAGATCATCTGGTCTACCTCCCATCTAAGCCAAGATCACCTCCTTCCCTCATCTCTCCTCTGCTCCCACTCCAATGTCCCAGTCTGAACCATATACAAGGACTCCCACCTGGGCCTCTCCCTCACATGCTGTCTTATTTCTACTTCTTTAACCCCTTGACCTTGAGCTGGAGTTACAGATGAGCTCCACCCAGGTCCTGAGAATTTTGCACTGTGAAAGCAAGACTCACCTGGTACAATGGCTCAATGGCTAAATTCTCACCTTGCAAGCTCCAGGATCCCATATGGACACTGGTTCATGTCCTGGCTATTCTGATTCCCATCCAGCATCCTGCTTGTAGCCTGGGAAAGCAGTGGAGAATGACATAAAGCCTTGGGGCCTGTGTCTGCATGGAGGACGCAGAAGAGGCTCCTAGCTCCGGGTCAGCTCATCTCCAGCTGTTGCAGCTATTTGGAAAATAAACCAGCAGATGGAAGATCTTTCTCTGTTTCTCCTTCTCTCTGCAAACCTGGCTTTCCAATAAAAATAAATAAATAAAGCTTTTTTTTTTTTTTTTTTTTTGACAGAGCGGGAGCTCTTATGTCTTCTGGTTCACTCTCCGAATGGCTGCAATACCCAGGATGAACCCGATTGAAGCCAGGTATTGGACCAGATTGAAGCCAGGAATCAAAATTTTTACTTAGGTCTTCTGTATGGGGCCCAAACATTTGGGCCATCCTCCACTATCTTCCAAGGCACATTAGCACAAAGCTAACGGACTTGAGAAATGGGGCAGCTGGGATTCAAATCCATGCCCATATGGGATGCCAGCACCACAGTGCCAAGCCCATTAAATTTTTTTTTTTTTTTTTTTTTTTACAAAAGTGAACGGCAATAACTTGTGGGAAGCACAGCAGTGGGGTCAGAGGGCAGATGGGATTTTTACCTTTCACCTTAATACTATTCTGCATGTTGGGCTTTATCTTGTTGTTGCTTTGTTTCATCATGTACATGTTTTACATGTTTATTTATTTGTATTATAAAAGTAAATCTACCACAGAAAAAAGATCTTGGTCCCAGCCCACCCCAACACATATAAAAAGAAACAGAAGACATAAGCAAAGTTGCCCAGGTATAACTATAAATTAATAAGATTGCCTTCTTGTACAGTTTATGGCCACTGGTCAAATTAATTCACAGTCACAGTGCAGTTTATGGCTTGAGGAATCTTCACGGGAAAAGCTTAATTCAATTAGGGCTCTTGGCAGCTCCCTTAGGAAGGCCTGGGATCTCGCTTTTTACTTACACAAATTGAGGGCACAGCGAATGGATCCAGACCTTCCCGGAGAGACCCCACCCAGCCCAGAGATGATGTCCTTGTGGACTCCCCTATTAGCACCACAGGAGGGAGCTGACTGTCATGTACCACTCAGACACTACTTGATGCAGCACTCTGGAGTGTCGCCTTCAGTTCAACTCCCTGGCCCAGCACCAAGCCTGGCGCCAAGGTGCCTCTGGGTCCTGACGTCCCCTTCTCTGCAAGCAGCCAAACTGGTTTGTCTGCCCCCAAAAGCTTTTCTTATCTCTCCAGGGAAGCCAGTGCTGCACCCCTTCCTGCATCCACTCCCCAAGCTGCCTCTGTGCAGATGACCACAGGGAAGGACACTGTCCACAGGGGCTTTCGTTCCTATTGAGGAACAGGCACCAAGCACAGCCTGTCTGTCTAGTCCTTCTCCAGCCCCAGGAACTGCTGCCTGCCTTGGAGCTCCACCTCCACTAGCAACAGATGGCACCCTGCCAGCCACCAGCCACCCACTGCCTGCTGAGTTGACTGGAGGAGCCTTCAGGGCAGGCCAGACTTCCATGAAGTTCAATGCCTCCAGGCTGGCTGCAGGGGGGCGCTGCCTAGCTTTTTCCTTGCTGTGCCTGTGCTACGGGCTACCATGAACTTGTATGCTTTTACACACAGCTGCAGTGAGGCCTGTCCACTCTTTGGATCTGAGCTTAGGGGAGAGGATGGACCCCTGCACCAAGCTGGAGCTGCTTTAAGACCTGTCTTTCCAGGAAAAGAGCTCCCTGGAGTGACTTGCAAAGCTTTAGATTGCTGGGATAAGTAGTATCAGAGGTTCAGATCTTGGCCCTTAGACAGGTTCAAGGAGTGCCACCCCCCTCACCTCACCCCGCTCTTAACAGTCCTGTTTGTAGGATAAGCTTTTGGGGAAAGCAAATGAAGTCAGTGTGATCCCCAGGAAGGGGTGCAGCCGTGGGTCTGTACCTAACCCCAAACTTAATTCAGTTAAAATTAGCCCCTAAGATTAAAAATACCCACATATAATCACGGGCTGCCTTAAAGTATCAGTTGACGTTTATTGGCATCTAAAGAGATGGTTTGGCCCAGGGTGGTGTCTGCAGACAACCTTGGGGAGACGGGTCTGACTCAGATGTTTTGGGGGGGGCAGAGTGAATGCTGCGAAATGAGGCCCACACAGGCGAAGGATGACTCAGGCAGATGCTGGGGCCTGGGTTTGCTGAGCGAGCCTTCTCTGCCAGCCTTGGGAGGAAAGGGGGGAGGTGGAAGTAGGCCTCGTGCACAAGCCATCATGCCCCAGGAAGCCTGGGGCCCCTGGCTCCACTTCCTGCCAGCCCCCCCACACTCCTCACATGCTACCAAATGCTGCCATTCCTGAAAAGGGCTATCTGCCTCACATTGAGACCTAGAGTGGATCACGGTCCCCTCATATTCCCCCAAAACCCAAGAAGCGGTCCACAGAGGAAGGCCAAGACTTGAAACATGAAAAACCTTTACACCTTCTGGGCTCCCAGTACAGTACAGGCTGTGGGGATGAAAAGCAGGAAGGCTCGCAGGCAGACATATCAGGGCTAAATCCTAAGGCTTTCTGTGCAATTACACGGCACCACCTCTGAAACAGGATCAGCAGAATAGAGGTTGAACACAAACAGTACAAATAGGCTCAGAGAGGGTGTGCCTTGCCTGCAGTCACACAGCGGGCAGCAAGGAGCCAACAGCAGATCTGATGGAGGTCTACTGCCCTCCCAGCCCACCCTGCACGTTTGCCACCATAATTCACTTCCCTGCTTTCTTTCTCCTCCAGAAAGGTCTCTGATATACTGTGAGAAAGAAAACACCCCCTACTTTGAAAGTTTGTAGCTTTGAGAATGAAAGCCCCTAATCTGACCTTGGTCCACAGGCTCTTCCTGCACCTACTTGGCAACACGTGTGTGTTTCAGGGGAGGATAAGAATTGGGCACAGGGCACACCAGAGGCCTTAGACCACCAGGCTCCCTGAGCCCTTCCTTCCTGCAAGGGGAGCAGATGTCCCTTCCTGATGCCAGCCCTGTCACCCACGGGGAGGTGTCGATTCATTCACTGCCCTCAGCCCCTTTCAATCTCTCCTTCCTCTTCATTCTTACAACCCAGATGGCAAGGAGGATAGGCACTTGGGTAAGAAGTCCAGGGAATACGATCTCTGCCATTTACCTACCTGCTCAGTGACCTCAGGCAGGTCACGTTCCTTATATGTCAGAAGGGCACATCAACATCTGTTCTAATCCACAGGGCCACAGAGAAGATCAAAATGAAATACTGTACCTGCAGGTGCTTTGGAAATTAACACCAGCACCATGAGAATTATCACTAAACTCCTCCTGCCTTGCAGTACTAAAGAAAGCTGTGCCACCTGCTCCCAGCTCACAGGCTGCCTCTCAGGGGATGCTGCTGGGCCCAGAGGGCACCCTTCCTGCTCACTGCTGCCTTCAGGAAATGCCCTTAAACTGGCACTCCCCTGCCCAAGCAGGAAAGAAGCAAGCTCTGGTCAGGCCACGGAAAGGGCACCCAGAGAGAGACAGCAGGCAGGGTCACCACCAGCGAACAAAGAACAGATCCAGTTTGGCTGGGATTTGGGTGCACCCATGCAACTCAGGAACAAAAGACAGGCCCAAAGCCAGGCACATGCCACCTCCGGCTTGCTCAGAGTGGGAAGAAGGCTTCCCCTGTCCACATACACCCTCCCCCTAGGGGGTGTCCCCCAGTTATGTACAGGTGCTGAGTTGGGCATGCTCAGTGCAGGATGGCACATTTATGGAGGGTAGCAAGAGAGGCAGTAGATGCAGCTGTGCGCCTCAAGCAGGTTCTGCCAAGAAAACCCTCCCTTCTACAGCCTGGTGGAGCATCCCTGCAGACAGACACAGCCTCTATCTCCTACTATCCCAGTGGTGATCCAATGAGATGGATTTTATAAAGTGACTTTCACTATTCAGCAGATATTCAATAAATAGTCATTATTATTTTAAAAATTTTTAAAAAGCACTCCCACCCCAGCCAAGCCTTAACAGAGGAGATGTCACAGGGCAGTCTAGGCCTAATGCCAAAGCTGTGGCTGGACAATGAGGGATGAAGGCTCCAGGAGAGAAGGGGAGAGCGGTTGCTGTGGCCTGGAAGAACCCCCTCCCAAAACTGGAAGGGGCCTGAGGGGTACCGCAGGGAGCTGAGCATGCATAAGCTCTGTGTGCAGTCTCAGAAGGTACAGACAGCAGCTTCACCTCACTGGCAGGGCAAATCAGGCTGGCAGAAATGAGGACTGTGACTTGCAGGACCTTGGAGGCAGTGTCATAGGCAGAGCCCCAGATGCCTTCCTCCTCTCTACATCAGAGCTGGAGGGGAAGGAGCCTGTGGCTGAGCCTTGTGGCTGCTGAGCTGAAGGGGGTCCAGCCACAGTGAACACGCCCAGCCCCCGGAAGTGCCATGGTGCTCCAGGAGAGTGGTGTCCCACCTGCCGTCTTTCCCCGTGGCCCCAGCTCCCCTCCCTTCCACAGTCCTGCAACCAGTCAGCTGTTCTCCCAAAGAGAAAAGGTCGCCTCTTTTCCTTTTCCAGAGTCCCATCTGGGCTACTTGAAACAGTTTCAAGGTGACCTTTAAGCTGTCTGTGCCTCCCATCTTTTGAGAACTGGGAGAGGCAAGTTGTGGTCTCCTTTCTACAGGAAACTGGTCGCCGGGTCAAAGAGGCATGCACGTGAAGTGGGCAACAATGGCCCCCTTGCCAATCCTTGCTGGCTTGTTCCGGGCAGGAAATAGCCAGATCCGCCTTGCAAAGACCAAACCCAACCCAGCTCTAAGACACAAAGGGAAAAAAGAAGGCTCTTTTTTTTTTTTTTTGTCCCGGTCAGGAGACAAAATGAATACCTGTGTAAAGAGCCTCCTGGCCTCTGCCAGGTGTTCCAGGGCAGGGATCTGGACAAACCTTGCGGAGGCAGCCAGGAGAAAAGCTAAGATGCAGTGAGCTTCTCCCCAGGAATGAGTCCTGGCCAGGGAGTAGGGTGAACTGGGAGCACAACAGAATCCTGGTGAGTGGGCTGTGGGACAGACCTCTCACAGAAGCTCCATGAGTCCAAATCCTTTCACCCCTCTGATGGTTCCCCATCAAGGAAAAGGCTAAAGCGAACCCAGAGAGGGAAGCGACTTGTCCAGCATTGCTCACTGAGTCAGAGGCAAGAAGGCGGGAGCAACTGTGGCTCCAGGCTCCCAGCTCTGTCTGCCCCTCCCACGGGCTGCCTCTGCTCCATGGTCAGTGCAGCAAGGGGAAATGCACACAGCAGGGGCAGCCACCACGAGGGTGCTGATAAAATCCCTGCCCACACGGGAGTGGCTCAGAGAAAAGGCAGAATCCCCAAAATGGGCCACCAGGCATCTGCGTGCAGAAGCAGCATGGCTTGGGCCCATCACTTCCCCAAACCCAGGAGTTGGCTCAAGTGAAAGGAAAAATTAAGTCAGTGGGCCACACCTCAAATCCGGACACCTTAGGACAGAGTACTGGCAGCAGCCAGGAGTTGAGATCTGTGATTCTTTGGCCCCAGAGCACCGTAGGGGAGTCCGCAGGAGCGCATCTGTCCCTGATGCTTAGACCCAAAACAGGGACAACAGCACTCAATGTGTGCTTTCTGAGAGTGCAAAGTCAATGTTAAAGGCATGAGTTTATATCCTCATCACATTAATCAGTGTGAAGCCAGATAATATCCTTCCCCATTTTACACACAAGGAAACTGAGGCCCCAGCAGCAGCAGCCGAGTTCCACACCTTTGGGCTCCTTGGGCCAGCTTGCTCTCCATGCTCTTCCCTGGAACGGGCCAGGTACAGGGCTCCTCTGTTTCCCCTCTCACACCTGAGACACACTCAGGTGCTAGGAACTGCAGAGAGACCACATCCAGCTTCCTCACAGTACAATGAGGACCGACACACTTGCCAGGATTACCCAAGTTGGTGACAGGGCAGAGAGGACAGACTTGGACCCGGTAGTCAGAACTGGCCCAAGGTCACAGAGGGAAGATGGATGAGTGGCCAGGCTTCCTGATTTCTCCACGGACACCCTGCCCAACATCTGCATCCTGAGGTCTGCTGCCCGTCCAGCATCCTGAGGACCACGCAAGCCAGGCCCTGCCTGACTTCATTAGGACTAGAGACACCAAGCCTGCGGGGACACACTTCTCTTCCTGGTCCCACACAGGCAAATGACACATCACGTTCGCTTCAGTTTCTCACGGCCATACAACCCTGGGGTCTCATGACTCAGTCAACAGTCTCAGATCTGAGGGCTCTGCCTGCTTCTCAGGGGTAGGAGAACAGTAGGAAAAGGCCCCAGCTGTTCAAGGTCACACACACATTTGCCCAAATTAACGCATGGTTCCCCTTGCCCAGTCCTTGATTCTTTTTCCCCAGGAACCTGGCTGCCACCAGGGTGTAGGTGCCGACAGTGCAGCTCCAGGGCTGGGCTCTGCTACTACAATGACTGACCAGCTCAGTACCAAAGCCCTCTGTGCCAGGAAGCCGGCTTCTGCATCTAACAAAACACAGGCTCCAGTTCCTTCCTGCAGTGAGTCCCAGAGCTGAGCGGCCCCACACGGGCCAGCTTTATGCTCACCGGGCTCCTATGTGGCCTTGGGAAAACGGTAAGGTTTCTTGCCAAGAACCGCAAATTCTCCAAACCTAAGGCAAAGAGGGGAGCAGTGTCCCAGGGCCTTCCACACCCAGCTGGGGGCTAAGCAACTGTCAAAGCCCCCTCCCCCAATGACACACATTTCCGGGACCTCTGGGCTGTGTGCAGACAGGCGGGGGGGGGGGGCAATCTACCAGTCTCACTGGGCAGAACTGGGTGCTCAGACCCAGCTGAGCCAACCTCTGGAAGCAGAAAACCTTCCTGTCTCCTTCTTCCAAAATGAACAGTTCAGTCTCTTCAACACTCCCAGCCCCTCCCTGGAGCTCTCCTGGCTCAAGGAGCAGGGCCAAGGCCAAGGGCACTGGTTGGTCTCAACAGCACCTGGAAACACAGCCAGGGAACCCCCTTGGTGGGGGCGGGGTGCAGTGAGTCGTGATCAGACCAAGCCTCAATCTTCTCCACTCTCTCCACCCCCTCAACAGACTTCAGGGAAGTTCAGGGCCCTCTGTCCTGTAGAGTTCCCTGAAGGATGGCATTCCTGGGCCAGAAGCTGACTCAGGTCTCCTAACCAGCCTGGGCAGGCACAGCTCACAGGAAATACACTGGAGAGAAGGCAGGAGACAAGCCCTCGTGTTGTACTACACCAGGGAGCCTCCTGCATCCTGGGTCTCCGGGACACTCAAACTCTTGAGATAAGCCAAGGAGAAACATTCTCTGTCCTGGAACACCTTCCCACGAAGCATGTCGTAAATCATGCTGTTGACAGAGCCACTTGCTGGAAGACCCCGTCTCCTACACACCAGGGCTCCCCAGGGACCTGGCCTGGCCAGAGGCTTGCCAGGCCCAGAAGCCTTGCAGAAGGCACCTAGTGTCAGCCACATCTCATTCTCCATTCTGTTCTCCCCACACAGCGCTGGCTTCAGTTTTTTGGGGGAAGGGACCTCAGATCACAGAGGTCATGGAGTTGGTGCTTGAAAAGGCCCAAGACAGCAGGACAGGAGCGGCAGGAGTGGTTCAGACGTCCACTCCTGGGCAGCCAGAAAAGGTAAGCAATGGAGAAGTTCCCTGGTGCGGTGGCGACGACGGTGGCACAGTCAGCAGGACTTACCTATCTTCATGAGACAGGCCAGCAGGATCCAGAGGGCGATCTCAAAGGGCGTGCGCACGTGTGAGTAGTCAACGTCCAGGACCGGAAAGGCCTTCCGCGGCTTCAGGCTGTGCTCCGTGACAGAGTGGTTCACCGGACGGCTCTCCGGGGCAACCTCCGGTGGGGCAGTGGTGACGTCCCCGATGGAGCGCTCCCGAGCAGGCTGCGAGTCTGGCGTGGTGCCGGCCGTGGGACTGAGCTGGAGCCCATGACTGCTGAGACCAGGGAGCAGCCCCACCAGGGCCACCAGCACCAGCAAGGAAGGGAAGATCCGAGGGGGAGAGAGGCTGCGGATGGACAACCAGGGGAGCATGGTGCCGAGCCCTCGGCCCAGCAGGCCGTGACCCCTAGTGAGGTGAGATGGAGATGGGGCACATAGGGAGAAGGGGTCAGCAGGTGGGCAGGGACAGGGCCGGGGCCCTAGGGAGAGTTCATGTTTTGGAGCCGTGTGTTTGTGGGAGCAATCCTCTAGGGGTGCAGAGAGGCTGGGTGTGCCGATCTGCAACTCCAAACGGGGGAAGGACCACAGGAGAGAAAGGGGTCTGCAACTCCAGGCCTGGGACCGGGAGAGGGGCAGAGAGGGAAGACAGTGCACCCTAGGGACAGAGGAAAGGACAGGACAGGCTGGACCCTGGGCAAGGGAAAGGAAGATGGCAGGCTGGGACCTCTGGCTCAGGACAAGGAGTGACGACCCGGGACTATAAGAAGGGGCAGAGAGCCAGAGCTAAAAGGGACCGAAGGAAGAAGAGAGAGAGAGGGGGCCAGAGGGTGGCGGACCGGGCTGTGAGGAAGAAGTGAAGCCGGAAGGTAGCACGGAGCTTCCCCTTGCAGAGACCGGCCGGGGTCCGGGCGCGCCAGGCTGAGATTCCGGGGAAATGGAGCGAGGCGGAAGGCGGAGGAAGGCGGCCTGGCGGGAAAGGTGCCTCGGAGCGGGCTGGGGGCGGCTCGCGGTGGGCCAGCAGCAAGACGCCGGTCGGTGCGGTTCCGGCGCGGCGGGGCGCAGCGCTGCGCGCCCCGGCCCAGCTGCAGCTCCCGCGCGTCCAGCTCCTACGCTACATCCAGCCCTCGGTTACGGCCCCAAACACGGTCCCAACCCGGCAGCGGCTGACTGAGCCCTTGCTGAGCCCGGTGCTGCCACTTATAGGCACCAGCGAGCAGCCGGTACCGTGAGCTAGAGGGACCTGTCAAGCGCCCGCGCAGTGCAGCGGCCCCTGTCGCTGAGGGACGGAAGTGTCGCGTAGAAAGAGGAAGGAGACTTCAGAAATGTCTCCTAAATCTAGGGATGCTAACAAACATGGGTAAGTTGCAATAATCTTCGAGGCGCTGCCACGCCCACACCTGCAGTCTCAAGAACGCCTCCCCAAGCTCCTAGAGCAGACATTTTTTCTCTTCTGTGTCTAGTTCACACATGACCTTGAGCAAGTTTCTGCCTGTGTCCTGCCTTTTCTAAGACTTGTACAGTGGAGCCCGTTCTACACCTGTCAGAAGGAAGACACGGGTGTTTCAATGAGATAACACAGGGAAGGAGTTAAGTACAATCCCTGGCAATTTTACGGACATGAAAACAGCTGCTCTGGCAGCTCCTGAACGGTTGTCTGGGTT
Organism: Ochotona curzoniae; assembly: GCF_017591425.1. Classification (NCBI taxonomy): domain Eukaryota; kingdom Metazoa; phylum Chordata; class Mammalia; order Lagomorpha; family Ochotonidae; genus Ochotona; species Ochotona curzoniae. The sequence continues at coordinate 4,932,165 of NW_024465777.1, forward strand.
TGCCAGTGGTGCTGCCGCAAAAGACATCTGAGCTGGTGTTGTGAGTTACAGGAGTGCATCGATTGGCAGGCTGGAGCCTACAGGTACGAAATCCATTGCGGTGGCTCCGGCTGCACGCCATGGAGGGGACTGTCCCAGGCCTCCCTCTCCCACCTTCTGGTCACTTGCTGGTAATCTTTGGGTCTTCTTGGCTGTGGCAGTCTAACTCCCGACTCTACCCAGAGTGCTCCTTGTGCCCTGTCTCAGGCCCAGTGTCACTTTTCCTGACGACACCATTCAGATTGGATGAGGCATCCAACCCTAATAACATCACATGAACTCAGTCATTTTCAAAGACGCTATCCCCATAAGGCCACATCCCCAGATGCTGGACACAAATCAGTCTCAGTAGTGGCACTGAGATCTGAATCCGTGGGGTTGGTTCAAAAGTTTATGATGGGTCAGCCATGGTGTGGTAGGCTAACTCTCCACCTGTAGTGCTGGCTTCCCATATGGACACTGGTTCTAGTCCCAGCTGCCCCACTTCCTATCCAGCTCCTTACTAATGCACTTAGGAAAATAACAGATGATTCAAGTCATGAGCCATGGGCTACTGCAACCATATGGGAGACCCAGTAGAAGCTCCCCAGCTATGACCATTTGGAAAGTGAACCAGCAGATGGAAGGTGTCGTATCTCTCCCCTTTCTCTGTAACTCTACATCCTCCCCCGCCCCATCAATATTTTTAAAAAGAGAAAGAGAGAAATCATGATTGTATTTTGGAAAGTTTTTTTTTCAGAAAAATTATTATTTATTATTCATTTGATTGAAAAGCAGAGAAACAAATAGAGGTCTCCCATCTGTAAGGTTACTCCCCAAAATGGCCACAACAGCCAGCGCTGGACCAAGCTGAAACCAAAAGCTGGAAACCCAATTCATACAGCAGACAGGGACCCAGCCACTTGAACCATCACCTGCTACCGGGCGGCTGTGCATCAGCTGGACGCTGGCAAGGAGAGCAGAGTTGGAATGTGAGCCCAAGTACTCTGACATGGACTGCAGGTATCCCAAGCACCAGCTTGACTATGCCAAATGCCCATCTGGAGAGATTTAAAAAATACCATTGCCTGGGCATGGTGTGATGCCAGAAGTCCATATCAGAGTGCTAGTTCAAGTCCTAGCTGCTCTACTTCTGATGCAGCTTCCTGCTCATGTGGCCTGGAAAAATAGTAGAAAATGGCTCAAGTGCTTGAGCTCCTATCACCCGTGTGGGCCACTGGGATGGAACTCTCTGTCTCCCTCCCCTACTCTGTGTTTCAAATGGTTAAATAAATCTTGTTCAAAAATACCACTGCCTAGGGCCTGGCTCAGTAGCCTAGTGGCTTAGGGCCTCACCTTGAATGCCAGGATCCTATATGGGCGCCGGTTCTAATCCCGGCAGCTCCACTTCCCTTCCAGATCCCTGCTTGTGGCCTGGGAAAGCAGTCAAGGATAGCCCAAAGCCTTGGGACTCTGCACCTGCATGGGAGACTCAGAAGAAGTTCCTGGCTCCTGGCTTTGGATTGGCTCAGCAATGGCTGTTGTAGCCACTTGGGGAGTGAATCATCGGACAGAAGATCTTCCTCTCTGTCTCTCCTCCTCTTTGTACATCTAACTTTCCAATAAAAAAAATAATAAAATCTTTTTTTTTTTTTAAAAAAAAGACCAATGTCTGAACTCAACCTTTGGACATTTAGATTCCATGGCTCCAGGACAGGGCCAGCCCTTGTAATACACAGCTAAGGTCGAGAATTACTGAAACTGATGAAATACTGTCCTGTTTTGCAGAGAAAATAAATCAAGACCAAGAAACTCAAAGGTCACAGAGTGATTTCAGGAGGCTTGTGTCAACTTACCGAATATTTATTGGTCCTCTTTTTATTTTATTTATTTATTTAAGATTCACCCATTTGGGGCTGGCATATTGGCTGAACAAGCTAATCTTCAACCTGCAAGTGCCAGCATCCCATAGGAGTGCTAGTTTGTGTCCCAGCTACTCCACTTCCCATCCAGCTGCCTGCTCGTTGCCTGGGAAAGCAGTAGAGGATGTCCCAAGGCCTTGGGACCCTGCACCTTCATGGGAGACTCACAAGAAGCTCCTGACTTCGGATAGGCTCAGCTATTGCCATTGTGGCCATTTTCAGAGTGAACCAAGGGATGGGAAATCTTTCTCTCTGTCTCTTCTTCTCTCTGCAAACATGCCTTTTCAATAATAAATAAATAATTTTTTAAAAAAGTTTCATTCATATATTTGAAAGGCAGAATTACAGAGAGAAAGGGAGAGGCAGCCGGATCTCCCATCTGCTGGTTCATTTTGCAGATGATCACAACAACCAGGTCTAGGCCAAGTCAAAGCCAGGACCCAGGAGTTTCATCAGGGTCTCCTACGTGGGTGGTAGCAGCCCAGAACATCTGGTGAGACCATTCAGGCCTGCTGAGGTCTTGGCCACACCTTCAGGTGGTCAGCACCAGGATTGCCCACCCATTTTCTAACTAATTAAGAGACCACCAATGGGGAATATCTTACCTGTAGGTTCCCCTGCCAAACAAGGAGGGGTCAGGGAATGCTTAAAATTCTAAGACCCTTCCTCAAACCTTTGGTGTCTTTCTATCCCTCCTCTTTCAAGAGGCACCCCAACTCCTGGTTTTCTCTCCGGAGGTGCTTCCCCTTCCTTCCCTTCCCTGCTCCCTGCTCCCTTCGCAAATAAACTTTTCTGTCTGCAACAGATTCCCGGCTTTTTATTTCTATTCTAAGCTGAGGAAAGAACCCACCGGGCATTTTTGGTAACACTTGGGCCACTTTCTGCTGCTTTCCTAGATACATCAGCCTGAAATACCACAGCTGGAAATGAACCGAAGCCCATATGGGATGCAGGTCCTGTGGACAGTGGCTTAACTCACTGTGCTGCAGCACTAGCCCCTAGTCGGCCTGTTCACAGGACTTTGTACTGGACTCTGGCAACATAAAAAATCAGACATGTGCAAGGGGATGTGTTGTGACAAAGTAAGTTAAGCTGCTAACAGTGACACCATAATCCCAAGAGATACCAGTTCAAGTCCCAGCTGCTCTGCTTCTGCTCCTATTCCCTGCTAACATGCCTCAAAAGCAGCAGAGGATGTCATAGTGCTTGGGTCCCTGCCACCCATGTGGCATGGAGTTAAGGGCTCCTGGCTGTGGCCATTTGGGAAGCAAATCAGCAAATTAAGGGTGTGCACACACACACGCGTCTTCCTCTCTCTGGAATTATACCTTTCAAGTCAATAAAATTATTTTTAAAAGGAGGCATGGGAGGAAGAGGGTGGGGATAATGGGAAGAGACATAAAGTGGCACAAAGAGACCATCAAGGGTGTTGCAACATTGTTTCTCTCTCTCTTTAAAGTTTTACTTATTTTTATTGGAAAGTCAGATTTACAGAGAGAAGGAGAAACAAATGGCCACAGTAACCATAGCTGAGCTGATCTGAATCTGGGAATCAAGTTTTTTTGGGGGGCGGGGGGGGATGGGAAGGGTCCCAAGGATTTGAACCATCCTCTGCTGCTTTTCCAGGCCATAAACAGAAAGTTGGAAGAAAAGTGGAGCAGACAGGGCACGAACCGGCCACCACACGGGATGCTGGCGCTTGCAGGCAGATGATTACTGGCCCCAGCATTCTGTTTCTTTACTGTGTAGTGGTTACAAAAGTTGCATAGACATAGTTGTTTTGGGAAAACCTTCAGGGCACTCATGGCTTGCACCCTTTTCCTAGGTAGGCCAGCTTTCCATAAACAGTTAAACTAAAGCAACACCAGTGATACAGTAGTCACTAAGGGTCTTCAGCATCTCAACTGCTCCAGACACAGAGCTAGCCTCCTGGGATGTGACACCTGGAAAAGTCTTAGAGAAGGCCTGGGGTCTGTGCCATCTGGAAACAGAGGAAAAATCATTGATACAGTGGAAACAGTCAAAGAGCGAGCAGCATTGGCTCAGAGACATCAGGAACCAGAACAGTGACAAAAGAGCCTTGACCTTGTTTACCAGTCATGGTTCACACCCAAGTGCCTTGGCTCATGAATGATCCAAGTCCTGCTGCATAGCGAGGATGCAAACACACAGCATTGTTATTCTTATTCCCATTTCAGAGTCGGAACAAAAGAGTGTTTAGAGCCATGCAGGCTTGTGGAAGGTCACACAGCCATTCACACAGAAGGCAGAGCCAGGAAGAGTCCAAGGCTGTGTGAACATACCACAGGGTAGGGTAAAGCAGAGGAGCAGGCAGGGTGGGACCAGGAGAGGCCTTTCATCAGAAGCTTCCAGCTTTCACTGACTAGCACTGATCCCCTCTCTCTAACACACCCTTGTCCCAGTCCTCAGTGACTTTGTGCCAGCCTGGGAGGTAACAGGTCCCAGGAAGGCTGGGAAATGCCAGCCCCGAGATTCCCCACGGCTGAGAGAAGGTTGTAACAACATGGCAATGCCAGGAAGGAGTGCTTGGGGGAAGCCGCTTGGGACAGCCTGTGAACAGGGCCCCGCTGCTGGCCTGCTGATCAGGCTTAGCCAAACCGGGTAAAAACTCCAGCTGTAAGGTCACTTCACGGCTGTTAGGTCTCGGGTGAATCAGTTTCTGGTCCATGATTTCTTCCTCCATAGTGGTGGGCAGTGATGGCACCCTCCTCCTGGAGCTGTGATGAAGATATCGGGTGGTGTGGGAAGTGCTGGGAGCAGCCTGATCAAATGACCCTGCATGTACCCCTGTCAGCTCCACTGCCTCATTCTTAGAGCCCAAACATGGACTGTTTGCAATTATTATTCCTGTAAGGTACATTTATTTATTTGAAAGAGAGAGAGAGAGAGAAAGAAGTCTTTCATTTACTGGTTCATTCCCCCAAATGGCCATAACAGCAGGACTGGACCAGGCTGAAGCCAGAAGCAATGAATTCCATCTGAGTGTCCCATAGGGTGACATCATCTTACACGAGCCATCATCTGCTGCCTCCCAGGGTGCATATTAGCAAGTGGTTAGACTTGGAAGTAGAGCTGGAATCCCACCCAGAAACTTCAATAGAGCTGCAGACATCCCGAGAATGGCATGTGAATGCTGCATCAACTACCTTTCCCTAAATCAGGTGCACCTTACTCTTGGCACAATGAGGCCATATCCCTGCCAACCCCACTCCATGTCGACCTAGGGCAGCCTCAGGACACCTGAGCCTAGGTGGCATCTCTCCCACTCAGGTCATGTCTGTTCTTCAAGCCCCTTGTCAAATCTCCCTGGAAGTGTTAGGATTTCTATGAAGCTAATAAAATGATGACTGCAAGTCTGTGGCACTTAATGCGTGGCATCAGGAAAGGACCTGCTCCGTCACTCCATCACTCACACTGTGTATCTGTCCCTCAGTCTGTTCACGCACATGGAAGGTAACTAGCTCGTACTACCGGCCTCTTGAGTTATGGGAACTGCTAGAAAGCCAGTGTGGGAGAGACACTGGGGGCAGCGGTTGCTACTTGGGACTTGCCTGTGCATATTCAAGTGCCTGGTTTAAGTTCCAGCTACTCAGCTTCTGATCCAGCTTCCTGCTAATGAACACCCTGGGAGACCTCAGATGATCAGCTGATGGCTCAAATATTTGAGTTCCTGCCACTCACATGGGAGACCCAAATTGAGTTTCCAGGCTCCTGAGTTCAGCCTGATTCATCTTCAGCTGCTATAAGTAATTGGGGAGTGAACCAGAAGACAGACAGATCTCTCTCTCTCTGCCTTTCAAATAAAATGAAAAATAGGTTAATTCAAAAACTAAAAGGCCCAAGTACATCAAGCACAGCTCTTAGCATGTAGTTAGCCCTTAGTAACTGAATTAATTTCTTTCTTTTGCTCCACAAGCCCCTGGTCCAACTGGTTTCTCAGTCCACCCTGAACACACTACCTCTGTGCTGTGTCTCAAACACTGCCAGGCCCACTGCAGCCTCTGGGCCGAAGCACATTCCTTTTGCAGAATACCCTGCCCCACATTGCCACTCAGATCACTCCCCTCCTTCTTTCAAGTCATTCCACGAGTCTCCCTTCTTAGAGGGACCTGCTAATGCAGCATTGTACTTCACGTGATGTCTCCTTGCCACCGGCTCCACCATGTCCCAGATCCTGGCCCTGCTCTCCTCTCATTCTTTATTCTCTAGCACCTTTCATCTTCTCATGCACACTATACTTTGACTCACTACTTTCTTTATTCTTTTTGAAAAATTAATTCATGAGCCCAGTGTGATGGCTCAGTGGCTAAAACCTCGACTTGCAGGCACTAGGATCCTATGTGGGTGCCAGCTCATGTCCCAGCTACCCCATTTCCCCTCCAGCTCCCTTCTTGTGACCTTGGAAAGCAGTAGAGGATGGTCCAAGCCCTTGGAATCCTGTACCTGTGTGGGAGACCCAGAAGAAGTTCCTGCTTCCTGGCTTCAGATTGGCTCAGCTCCATTCATTATGTGGCAACTTGGGAAGTGAACCAGTGGATGGAAGATCCTTCTGTCTTTCCTCTGTCTGTGATCTGCCTTTCCAATGAAAATAAATAAATCTTGAGAGAAAGAAAGAAAGAAAGCCAGAGTCACACAGAAAAAAGAGAGAGAGAGAGAGAGAGAGATCCTACCTGCTTATTCACTCTCCAAATGGTCACAACAGCCAGGAAAAAAACAGAAACCAGGAATTTCTTCCAGATTTCTCACATAGGTGCAAAGGCCCAGGCACTTGGGCCATTCTCTGCTGCTTTCCCGGGCACATGAGCACGGATCTGAAGCAGAAGTATCTCGAATCAGCTCCCATTACAGAATGCCAGCATAACAAGTGACAGCTTTACCTGCTCTACCACAGTACCAGCCCCAAAACACTTTCATCAGTTTGCTTGTGAGAACCCACATGGTCTTGGCTTTCCTTCCAACTCTAGGAATGGCTCCTTTTCAGTTGTCTGGCCTGGATGGATCTTCCTTCTTTTCCTCTTCATCCTCTTATCTATGAGTGGTGATGGTCCTTGAGCTGGGTTCTCTCCTCCCCACTGCTATAGTCACACTCCTTCCTCTGCCGGCCTCGGCGTGGTTTCACACGGCATCTGCAAGGATGAGTAGCACGAGTCTCTCTCTGCTCTATTTCGGGCTCCTGCCTGCAATTGAACTCACAGCATCTCTACCGACCTGTCCTTCCTTCCTTTCTTCCTCTTCTTTCCTTTCTTTCTTTCTTTCTTTCTTTCTTTCTTTTTCTTTCTTTCTTTCTTTCTTTCTTTCTTTCTTTCTTTCTTTCTTTCTTTCTTTCTTTCTTTCTTTCTTTCTCTCTCTCTTTCTTTCTCTCTCTTCCTTCCTCTCTCCCTTCCTTCCTTCCTTCTTTCCTTCCTCCCTCCTTCCCTCCCTCCCCCCTCTTTCTTTTTTAATTTCTCTTTTTGAGGATGATGTTTACACAGCTGAGAAGGATGTATGCCCATGTGAACTACTGAGTAGGGCGGGAAGGGTTGAGGAATGGGAGAAAGTGGATGAGACAATTACTTCCATTTTTTTCCCCCTGTGTCTGGGGAAAGGCAGCAAAGAGGGGGAGAGGGCTGCTCCCAACAACCTAACCACCTCAGTATCCAGGAATGGGAGACGGCCTCCCAATATCATCCTAGAGTACCCAATGTGGAGCATGTTCTGAGGGAATTGTTTGAGTAGTTTTGATAATTCTGAGATGCTGCTGAGTTTGTTGCTCCAAGATTGAGGAAATCCTTCCAAGGTCCATTGGCTTACATATTCTACCCTAGAGTATCCACTCACCTCAATACTTGCTGTCAAAGTTTGGCCAGAAGAGTTGTCCAGTTAGTTCTACCCTCCATCCTCTAGATGTCCATGGTATTAGATGTCCTCTGCAGGCCACAATGTCACGACCCCCATGTGCATCTTGGCATGCTGTCAGACAGTGCAAGGCTTTAGCAACTGAGGAGGCCCAGTTCTGACACATGCATTCCATGGTCTGACCTCAGATCACGTGATTTTTACTGTGATTGGAGTTTTGAGTTCAGTGGTCCAGTTTGGGGGTCCCAAAGAAACCTTAGCTGAGATAATTCCAGACCTGACTCCTGTGTGTGCCAGCCAGTATGGGGTCTGGTTCAGTCTGTTACCTGCATCAGCCTATACACACTAGTGGTTGTAGTCATCTGGTCAGTTCCGTTCCAAGTCCCATCACATATGCAAACTAACGGATGCTGTGGCTCAGCCCAAGCCTACCTACCACACACTCAGCCCTTAAACACACCAGCAGGAACCGTAGCCTAGTTGAAGTGACTCTCAATAACCCCCACCAGGCCCACCTCCAGCCACAGCTGTATGCTCATATGTACAGCAGACTGGTCTGGTCCATCTTGCATTTCATTTGGCTGTCATATGCATCAATGGTCTGCTGCAGCCTAGTTCAGCCTGACCAACCTCATTATCCAGTCTATACTTACGATGGTGGGTGCTATTGCCTGTGCAACCAGGCTTGCCCCCATCCCTGTTTCTCATACACATCAGTGAGAGGTGTAGCCCATCAGAGGAGGGGCCCACAGTTTTCTTACAAAGCCAATTCCCAGCACTGGAGCTTGTATTTTCCAAGTGATACTACAGTCTAACCTGACAGGATGTGCCCCCAGTCTGACACTTGCCAGCTGATGCTGCAGCAAAGCCTGACTAGCCTGCACTTACTCTGGCTCATGCATGTGCAAGTGGATACAGTTGTCTCACTCAACCTGGTTTTCCCCCAACCCAGCTCACGTGTAGGCTGTGGTGTTGTAGTCCTGCCCAGCCTGGTCCAATCCCAAGTCCCAACTCTCATGCACATCAGTGGGGTCAGTGGCCCATTAGGATGCCCCTGTAGCCTGTTACCCCTCATTCTTGGTCTAGCTTGTGCTAGTGGGTACTGTAGCCCTATCTGGCATGGCCTGGCTCTCCTCACCAGTTGCCATTTCAAACTCCATGTCCAAGGCTGGACTCTACTCCTTCCCCAGACATGATTCTGTCATCAACTGCCCCAGTGGGAAGCATTCATTCTCTCTTCCCACTTTCCAGGCCAAAAACCTGCATCCTCCTTCACGCTTCCCTCTCTTTACAGTATCAATCCAATCCTCAGGATACATCCAGAACCCAGCTACTTCTCTGTGCCAAGCCAGTGCCATTTTTTGTCTAAATTGTTATCTCAACAAAGCAACCGGGGAATCATGGACAGCTGGAGTCAGACATTTGTCACTCATCCATGCTAGTTCCCACCCAGGGCCTTCAGATGGTTGGTGAGACCCTGCCCAACCTAGCCCTGGCCTCTGGCCTTCCCTTGGGCTCTCTCCTGCCTTCCTCCCTCTGCCTTAGCTATACTGGCTGCCTGGCCACTTATTCCTCAGACACTCCAGGTTTGATCCAGTCAGAGCCCTTGACCTAACTGTTTGTTCTCCCTGGGCTGTGGTTCCCCCTGACTATCTGCAATGTTTCCGCTGTGCTTCCTTGGAGTCTTGGCTCAACACTATCTCTCAGTGAAGTGTGTACCCACCAGCCTATTTTAGAGCACCAGGCCAACTTCGACCTGCTCTTTCTTTCTTTTTCCATTTTGCTTTTCTACTTCACTCTTACACTGTCTGACAAACTACATGTTTTTCTATTTTTAAATTAATTAATGTATGTCACATACACATAGAACTGCCATCTGCTGTTAGTTCCCCCAAACGTTTCTGCTGACTGGCAGGGAGGGAGCAAAGTCTGAATCTCAAACGCAATGCAGACTTCTCCTGTTGGAGAGTCATCACCTACTGTCTCCCAGGACCTAGCCAGGTGCACCTCCCAGGGTGCACATTAGTGAGGAGCCAGTGCTGGGAATTAATCAAAGCACCCAATGTGGACTTCAGCCTTGGCCTCCTGACCTGCTGGGGAGCTTATTGCCTGCCTCGTGGCGCTGGAAGATATTATTGCCTGCCTCATGGTGCTGGAACATAAACTTTTTGACAGCAAAAATTCCAGGGTACAAAGGGCAACAGTTGAAAGGCCCAGCTTCAAGACTGCCTGGGTCTGACTGCTATGGCTACCATCACAGCAAGTCCTTAAGGTTCATTGTGTCTTGGTGTTTTCGTTTCTACAATGGATCAATGACAGAGTGGATGCCATAGGGTCCTTGTGAGGATCCAGTGAGTCCATACATGAGAAGTGCTGAGAATTGCACCTTCATGAGTGTTTGTTGCTCTTATGATTTTCAAAGCAGACTGGGCTCTTGCACACATTGCAGTGTAGCAGGCTATATTAGAATTCCTGGTTCCAGTCCCAGCTACTCTGCACATGCAATCTAGCTCCCTGCTAAGGTATGCACTGGGAGGCAGCAAATGGTGGCCAGGTACTTGGGGCTCTGTCATCCTCTTGGGGAACCTGGATGGAATTTCTGGCTTTAGTGTAACCCAGTTTGATTATTGTGGGCAGTTAGGGAAAGAACCAGCAGATAGAAGACTTCTCTGTCTCTTTCTCTGTCACTCTTTTAAATAAATTAGTCAATCTGAAAAAAAATTAGAAATAGAGTTGAGTTCCTTGTAAGGCCCATATAACTGTTAACTGTTACCATTGCCAACTTTGTCCACAGAACTGGGAACAGTTCTGATATCATAAGGAACCACTGGAGCTGGACGTGGCTGCAATGGGGGGGAGAGGTGCTTGCATCAGGCCTTCAGGACCCCCTGCTCTTCTAACCAGTGCAGGTACATTCAGCTAAGCACACTGGCTCCCTAGGGAAGAGGGATGCTCAGCAGGCTTCTAGGATCACCCCATCCTGGAAGATATTATTTTTTGACCTGCACAGGTGCCTGTAGCCAGGCTCCATGGCTCCCTACCCACCCACCTAAGGGTCTGAGTAGGTGCTGGGTGAAGCCCTTTGGGCTGACCAGTGGCACACCCTCATCATGGTTTGAAGGATCTTGATTTATAGGGGAATGACAGGATCTCACAGGCGGCAGTGAGAGATAACCTATGTTTTTATGCCCAATTAGGAATTACAGCTGAGGGACTTCCATAGACAAGTATGTAAGTAGGAGACTGACACCAAATTGGTTTGGAGAGCAGAACAAGAGTGAGAGAAGTGGGTCTGAGAGCAGAATCTGTGGGGGCAATGTTGGCTCACCCCATGTGGAACTGCAGTCTCTGCTGACTTGCCCAAGAACTGCAGATGGGATCAGGCCCTACTGGGGAGCTAAGGGGACACCCCAGCTGGGTTGGGGATCCCACTGGTGAGGATAAGAGTAGAATTGGGGACAGCAGGCTTGGATGGACATGGCTACAGCCTGCACTGGAACGTGTGTGCACTGGGACTGTGGAGCATCAGATTTGGCTAGATTCCAGCCCCCACTGTTACTCGTAAGAGCCAGGTTGGGTGTAGAACAGGCCAAGCTAAGTCTTGACTCCCATTGAACTACATGGAAGCTGTGTGTGGGCGCAGACCAGGTATCGCTGGGCTGCAACAACCAACAAGAACTAGAATGGGTGTGGCCAGCTGAACAAGGTCACTACTTTTGCCAGGGCAGGATGTAGACAAAGTCAACCTGGGCAATGATCCACTGGTATGTGCAAGAACTGTCACTGGGAAGAGACTCATTGGAGGAACTTAGGAAACTCCTTCATTGGGACACAGTCCCTTCAGGTGAGCTCAAGAAGCAAGGCCAGGAGCAGCCCAGACAATACCAGGTTACAGTACCCGCTGGCATACATGTAGGTCAGGACTGGGGACAGACCAGTCTGGGCCAGCACATAACACCCACTGGCAGATCTGAGAACCAGGGCAGAGAGCAGGAGGAGCCAGGTCAGGCCGCAACACCAGCCAGTTCACATTAGGACCGGGACAGTAATCAGACCGGGCTGGGATAGACTGCAGCACCCACCAGTAGGAATTGGAACAGGTGGCAGACTAGACTAGGCCAGGCTGCACAATAAGATTCCAGACGCTAAGGTGAGGCAAGTCATGCCAGCCTGACCCAGTGGGTCCCAGGGGCAGAGGATCTGACAGGGCTCTAGTAGCTTGGCTCAGGTCTTGGGGTCCGCCTGTGAGGTAGGTGTTGGGTTTGTGAACCCTGGAGGTGGGGGATCTGATGGGGCTCAGGTCACCTGGCCCAGGTCCTGGGGTCTGCCTGCAAGGTGGGTATGGGGTTCATGAGCTCCAGGGATGAGGAATCTGGTAGGGCTTGGGTCACCTAACCCAGGTCCCAGGGCTAGCATACTAGGTGGGTGCTGGGTTCGTGAGACTCAGGGGTGGGGTATCTGATCTGGCGATGCCTGGGCTGCCTGGCCTGGGCCATTGCATTTGCCTACAAGAACATGTCCTACTTAATGAAAAATCAGAGCAGTGGACACAGTTCCTTTTGTAAAAGGAGAATATGGCAGCTCATTTGGTGCTGTAGCAGAAGAAAGAACAAAACAAACTGGACAACTACCCCAAACAAATGGTGACGGCAAAAAAATCTCAGTGAATAGAGCCAATGGATATTGGGAGGGTGACATTATCCTCTGATCAGTGAAGTCAGCAGCATTTCAGAACTATCCAAGCCACTTGGACAGAACCCTCGGAATATGTACACATTGAGACTCTGGGTCGATATGAGGTGGCGATTCCTTATCCCTGGGTGCTGGGATGTGTGAAAACTCATGACTGGCTTCCTCCTCTGTCTCTCCCTTTCCCCCCAGGAACAACAAGAAGAAATAGCAAATTTGAAATCAATGACTACACCCAATTTTCCCCAGACCTCGATCCTTCCCACCCTGATCCACCATGTAATCATTATGAAAAATAAAATCTATTTTAAAGAAGGAGGGAGAAGAACTTTTTTTTTTTCATTTTTTGTTCACTCCCCAAATAGCCACAATGTCCATGGATAGACCGAACCAAAATCAGGATCCAGGAATTCCATCTAGATTTCCCACATGAGTGGCAGGGGCCCCAGTGCTTGGGCAGTCATCAACCACCTTTTCAGGTATAGTAGCAGGGAGCTGAATGGGAAGTAGAGCAGCTAGAACTCCAACAGACACTCTGGTAGAGGACATTGATACCTCAAGCAGCAATTTCACTGCTACAACCAATACCAATCTATGTTTTACAAATTTATAACAATGACATTATATCACATATATCATTCCTCAACTTTGCTTGTTTTCATTCAATAGCTTACTATGATAGAGGTAGATTTCATTCTTTCCTTTCAGTTGTTGTAAAATAAATACCCCTTCCTTTTAATGTCACTGTGTTTATACCTCTATGCCTGATAATAGCCATCCAAGTTGTTCCAGCTTTCTGCTGTTAGGAATGATTTGTGCCAAAGGGCCTCTTACATGTCTCCCAGAGCATGTGTGTGAGTTCCTTTCCCTGGATATTTGAAAGTGAAATTTCTAGTGTGGGATTTGTATATTTCCTGCCTTTCTAGGCTAAATTATTTTCCTAAGGTGCTTTTTTGCCTTTCCATCTGTAAGAATGAAAGAACCATTTTTCTCACGTCCTCCTCAGAATCCATCTTCATGGATCTGGGGGCATCAAGCACAGTACCTCATCATTCTTTTTTTTAAGATTTATTTTATTTTTATTGGAAAGGCGGATATACAGAGAGGAGAGACAGAGAGGAAGAGCTTCCATCCGATGATTTACTCCCCAAGTGAACGCAACAGCTGATGCTATGCCAGGAGCCTCTTCTGGGTATCCCACACTGGCGCAGGGTCCCAAAGCCCTGGGCCGTCCTCGACCGCCTTCCCGGGCCACAGGCAGGGAGCTGGATGGGAAGCAGGGCCTCCGGGATCAGAACCGGTAGCCATATCAGATCCCGGGGGTGCAAGGCGAGGACCTTAACCACTTGCGCCATCACGCTGGGCCCTATCTCATCATTCTTTACATGAATGTTTGGCTTTGGAACAACTTCTCACAGACAGAAAAGAAGCTGTGCAATACAGAGTTCCTCACCAGTTTCTTTACATTATGATGGCAGGCGTGTTAAACTTAAAAGTCAACGTTGGCACATTACTGTTCCTTTAAAAATTCTCTATCTATCTATCTATCTATCTATCTATCTATCTATCTTTCTATCTATCTATCTACTTATCTATCTATCTATTTATTTATTTGTTTGTTTATTTAAAATAGCAGAGAGGAATCTTAAATACCTAGAAATTAAGCTAACTAAATATGTAGAAAACCTCTATGGTGAAAACTATAAAACATTTAAAAAGGAAATAGAAGAGATATTGAAAAATGGAGAAACTTACCATGTTCCTGGATTAGCAGGATCAACATAATCAAAATGTCCATATTACCAAAAGTAATGTACAGATTCAATGCAATCCCAACAACATTCTTCTCAGAAATAGAAAAGAAGATACAAAAGTTCATCTGGAAATAGAAGAGACCATGAATAGACAAAGCTATCCTAAAAAATAAAAATCAAATTGGAGGAATCACAATTTCAGACCTCAAGACATACTACAGAGCAGTGGTCATCAAAACAGCCTGGCACTGGTACAGAAATAGAGAAGATCAATGGAACAGACTAGAAATACCAGAAGGGCGCCCACACATGTATAGACAACTATTCTTTGACAAGAAAACTGAAAACAATTCAGGGGAAAAAAGCCTGGTTTATTCAACAAATGCTGTTGGGACAACTGGATAGCAGCCTGCAGAATTAAGAAGCAACACCCACATCTGTCACATTATACAAAAATCAGCTCTAAGTGGTTCAAGGACCTAAATTTACACCCAGAAACCATCAAACTATTAAAGGAAAACATAGGAAATACTCTCCAAGACATAGGAACAGGGAAATCTTCTTAGAAAAGACGCAAAAAGCACAGGCAAAGACACAATAAACAAATGGAACTACATCAAACTAAAAAGCTTCTGTTCAGCAAAGGAAACAATTAACAAAGTGAAGAAGCAACCAACAGAATGGGAGAAAACTTTTGCATGCTACACAAGTGATAGGGGACTAATATCTAAGATTTACAAAGAGCTTCAGACACCCAGGGATAGTTAAAAAAAAAAAAAAGGCAAATGAAATGAAATGAACAGACATTTTCAAAAGAACAGATTCAAATGCCTAACAGACATATAAAAAGATCCTCAGACTCCCTAACCATCAGGGAGATAAAAGTAAAAACCACATTGTGGTAACATCTAACTCCAGTCATATTGGCCTACATTCAGAATGCAACTAACAACACCTACTGGCCTGGATGTTGGAGAAAGGGTACCCTCCTTCACCGCTGGTGGGAGTGCAGGATAGTACAACCACTATGGAAATCAGTATGGAGAATGCTTAGAGAATTGCAAATAAACCTGCCATATGATCCAGCTATCCCACTCCTAGGAATATACCCAAAAGAAATTAAAGCTGCAAATGAGAAGGGGATCTATAATCCTATATTTATAGCAGCACAATCTACAATAGCAAAGACATGGAAACAATCAAGGTGCCCATCCAAAGAGGGGTAGTTAAAGAAGCTGTGGTACACCTACTCTGTGGAATATTATTTGACCATTAAAAAGAATGAAATTATACGATATACCATTTGCAACTAGATGGCCCCAACTAGAGACCATTATGCTCAGTGAAATAAGTCAATCCCCAAAAGGCAAACACCATATATTCTCTGTAATATAAGGAAACCATTATGCAAATTGGAATGTATAGTGTTGGAGCAATGGAGACTACCATATCCAAATGTGAAGACACAATGCAACATGCATCCCTACTTCCAAACAAAAGACGGACTCCTAAAGTGTTGGACATACCTAGACAATGGGATGATGGACTGTCTGCCATTGTCCCTACCAGCAATGTTGGGGCACACTTAAATAGCAGACTGATGGAATTGTAACTCATGAAGGAATGTTCTGTTGTGACAATATGGGAAAAATCAGTTGGGGGGTGGGAATTATAGGGAGGGGAATCCCAGACTGTACAGAATTATATGATAACATTCTAAATTTAAAATGAAGATTTTAAAAAAGGAAAAATTATTGATTGATTGGAAAGACACACAGAAAAAGAGGAAGAGGCAGAGAGAAGGGAAAGGAGAGGAAGAGAAAAGAAGAGAAGAGAAGAGAAGAGAAGAGAAGAGAAGAGAAGAGAAGAGAAGAGAAGAGAAGAGAAGAGATTTCATGTGTAGTTTTACTCCCTTTGCAAATGACAACAACAACTGTGAATGGACCAGATCAAAATCAGGAGCCATGGACTCTGGCCAGGTCTCTCACATGAATCTAAGCATTTGAGTCATAATTTTCTATCTTCCTAGGATGCATCAGCAGGAAGTTGGTTTGGAAATGGAGCAGGACAGAACTCAAACCAGTGCTCTGATATGGGATGCTAGCATTCCAAGTGGCAGCCTAACCCACTGTGCCACAATGCCCACCCCACATTATCATTGTTTAAATGGCAGGCTTTATTCAGGTCCCATTAACATCCTCTTCCATTTCCTGTTTCTGGATCCCATTTAGGCTACCCTACTCCATTTAACTCTTGTGTTCTCTTAGTCTGCTCCAGTCTGTAACCATTTCTTAGTCTTTTGTAAAAATTATTTATTTTTTTATTGAAAAGGCAGATTTACAGAGAAAAGGAAAGACAGAAAGATCTTCCATTTGCTGGTTCACTTCCTAAATTGCCACAATGGCGAGAGCTAAGCTGATCCAAAGTCAGGAACCAGGAGCTTCTCCCTGGCCTCCCATGTGGGTGCAGGATCCCGTCTTTGGATCATACTCTGCTGCTTTCCCTGGCCACCAGCAGGGAGCTGAATGGGAAGTGGAGCAGCTGGGACATGAAGTGGCACTCAGATAGGATCACAGCACTTGGAGGTGGAGGATTGGTCAATTGAGCCACTGTGCTAGGCCCCTCTTAATCTTTCCTATTCCCATGAACTCGACAATCCCAAGGAGTACTGACTGGTGGCTAAATGTTTTGCAGAATGTCTCTCATTGTGAGTTTGCCTACTGTTTTAATCCTTTGTTTCCAAACATTTGCCCCACCCTGCCTTACAACTCATAGAATCCCACAAATGTGGGTCTGGTCACTCATTATGCAGAAAGCCAATCGCTGACATCAGGGTGGAGAAGAAAGTAGATGTCTATCACCAAGAGCAGAGCACCGAGCTGGCAGCTGCGGTTGAATTCCTGAGGAGTTAGGATAAAGGTTCTTGTAGATAGAAATGGGGGCTGAGAGGTATGTGTTCAGCTTGTGCCCGAGTTCCTAGTTGGCCAGTGATGCTCATGACCTTCCTTTGATTGGCTGAGGATGCAATGCTCTTTGGGGTTTAGTTAGTCTAGGGTGTACCTGATCATTATCTTCTACCTACACATAGAATTTCCCTGCATGGAATTAGAATTCCACTAAACAACCCCATGCCGTGAACAAAACTGACTGGAGGACTACAGCCACTAGTGTTTTATCTGTTGGGGAGGAAAATAACTCCTTGAGTCCGGTGACTAACTATGTCACTCCCTCAAGTCAGTGAATTCCTTTTGATAAAAGGCAGGTAAGAATACCCTAAGCCGAGGAAGAGAGACTGGATCCCGCCTTCACATTACAGCCGTTCATTCTTCACTTGTCTAGGGTTAGGGTTTTGGGGAAGAATCCTGCATAGGGAATGCATTGCTCATTACATCTTGTTATCTAAATGGCTCATCACTGGCCACGCTGACCTGATCCCTTGGTTAATGAACATGGTGTTTCCAGGCTATTCTATCATAAAGTTACTATTTTTCACTTTACATACTCTAGTCATTGAAAGTTGTACCTAAATCATTTAATTTGCATTTCCCTAGTTAGTAAGAGGCTGAACGCCTTTTCAAGCTCTGGGGCCCCTTGAGGATGACCCTCCAGGGAGACGGGCACGTCTGTGTCTCTTGTCCATGTTTCAGTTTGTTTACTTGTCTTTTTAGTTCTTACTCACTTCTAGATATTATTCATATAGTAATTGCAATTTTCTCCAAGGAATTACTTAGTCTTTTAACTTTATGTTTTATTTCTGTGGTTACGTATACTTTTTAATTTCAAATTATTCATAATTGTATATTGTTTCTTTTTAATGTTGTTTACATAGTTGAGATTAGGTAAGGAGGGTCAGGTATGGAGAAAGGTGGGTGGTACATATGTTTCGGTTTTTCTTTTTTTCTCCCGTGTCTTCAGGGGAAGAGGAGAAGGGGGGCTGCTCCTTGTTGTCAAACTACATCAGCACCTGGGAATCGGGGATGGTCATTTGATGATCTCTTAGAGACCTCATTGCGGGGAAGAATGTTCCAAGGGTGTTACATGAGTGGTTTTGATAGTTCTGAGACGTTGCTGGCTGCATTGCACCATGGGTGGAAAAATTTTCCAAGATCTATTGGTTGACAAAGACAACACAGTGTGCATCCATACACCTGGAACATGCTGTTAGCTTGTCTAGGAAAATTGTCTGACCTATTCTGATTTCCATCCTGTGGTGAGGCAGTCCACATCTTCTACTGGCCTAGATGACCTGGCTGTCAAATCCCCTGTGTACATCTGGGCATGTTGTCCGCTGCACAGGCATGAGCCACTGAGGAGGTCCAGTCATAACACATGTACTTCAAGGTCAGATCACACATCATGTGACTTTCCCTGTGGCTAGGATGAGTGTAGCACTGTAGTTGAGAAGTCCACCAAGATCTCACCGAGGGGCCCAGTTGATGGCTGAATGGTTAAATCCTCTCTTTGTAAGTGGTGCGATTCCATCTGATCACCAGTTTGTATCCTGGGTGCTCCCCTTCTGATCTAGTCCCCTGATTATGGCCTGAGAAAGCAGCAGAAGATGGGCCAAAGCTTTGAGACCCTGCACTGACATAGGAGACCCAGAGGAAATTCCTGACTCCTGGTTTCAGATTGGTTCAATTCTGGCCTTGTGGCTATTTGGGGAGTGAAACAACAGATGGAAGATTTTTCTCTCTGTGTCTCCTTCTCTCTATAAATCTGACTCTGCAATAAAAGTAAATAAATATTTAAAAACAACAACAAGGAAAAGGAAGGCAGGAAGGAAGAAAAAAGAGAGAAAAAAAAAAAAAAAAGAATTCTTGCCTGAGGTGACCTCAGATTGGTTCATGTGTGTATTAGCCAGTGCAGGGTCAGGTTTGGTCTGTCAACTGCACCAGTCAATGCACACATTGATGAATGCATCCACCTGGTCAGTCCCACCCCCAGGCCTATCTCTCACATGAATCCATGGATGCTGTGGCCTAGCCCAGCCCAGCCTGCCCACCACAGACCTGTACCTCACACATATCAGTGAATGCCACAGCCTAGTTGGGCAACCCTCAACAACTTGTAGCAGATCTACTCCCAGCCCCAGTTTTTGCCATGTGCTGGCATCTGTAATGGTCTAACCAGGTCCATCCTGCACTCCATTTGCTCTTTTGCACAGCCATGGCTGCTGCAGCTTAATTCTGCCCACCATGCCCCTAGACCCAGACCACAGGTGTGGTAACAGATGCCACTACCTTGTCCAGCCTGGCCAACCCCATCCCTGGTTCTTGTGCTCACAGCAATAGATACAGTCCAGCAGGGGAATATCCTCAATTTTCCAGCCATGGATCTTGTGCCAAAGATTTTGCTGTCAAGCCTGACATGACTTGCACCTAGTCCTGGCACTTGACAGCTGGTGAAGTAACCTAGCCAGGCTGGTTTTGCCCATTCTGGCTCTCCCTCATGCCAGCAGGTGCAGCAGCCTATTGCAGCCTTGGCCACTCCCAGACCCAGCCCAAAGGCTAATTGATGTGTTCTGCAGCCCTTCCTGGATTGGTTTGCCCCCAGTCCCAGCTCTCACACACCTGTGGAAACAATGGCCCAGTATGGGAGTCCAGGAGGGTCCCCTATTAAGTCTGCTCCCAGTCCTGGGTCTAGCATATGCCAGTGGGTACTGCGGCCCAGTCTAAGATGGCCTGTCCCCAGTTAGCATTCACTAGTAGGTGCTCCACCAGGTTTAACCCAGCCATCCCCTGTCCAACTCTTGACAGCAAGTGAAGCAGCCTGACCCAATCTGGTTCATTCTCAGTCCCAGCCCTAATGTCACTGGTGGTGTTACGGTCCAACCAGGCCTGGCCTTCATCCCTGGCCTGGCTCTCATTGATGCAAGTGTTTACTGTGAACTGACCTTCACTGGACCACCCCTAGACCTGTCCCACATGTATGCCAACTAAATCTACAGCCTAACCTGGTCCAGTCTGTCCCCAGTCCCAGCTTTCCTGTTCACTTATGGTAGCTGCAACTTAGCAGGTGAGTTTCCCAAGTTCCTCTACCAGGGTTACACCCAGCAGTGGATTTCATGTGCTGCTACCCAGACTGACATGCCCAATACACAATCCTTAGATTCACTGGTAGATATTGTGGCCTAGCCTGACTGGCTCTCACCAACAGATGCTACAGCTTAGCCCAGCCTTGCCCATCCTCAGACCTGGCTCATGTGAACCAGTGGCTGCCACAGCCTAGCCTGACATGTCCCATACACAAGTGCCAGTGGATGCTACACTCCAATCCAGTTTGGCCTTCCCCCAGACCTAGCTCACACACATGCTGATAGATGCTGCAGTCTTGCCCAGCCTGATCTGTCCCCAACCCCAGTTCTTTCACTCACCAGTGGGAGATGAAGTCCAACAGGAAAGTCCCCAGAGTTTCCCTACCAGGCCGATTCACAGCTACAGATTTTGTGTGTGCTGGTGGGTGCTTCAACCCAGTCTGACATGGCCCATGCTCTCAGCTCTTGCTAGTGGGTGTTGCAGTCTAGCCCAGTGGTGCATAGCCCCTCCCCATCCTGGTTCTCATGTGTACCAGTGGATGTTGCTGCCTGGCCCAGCCCAGCCTCCTCCAAACCTTAGTACCTGTATCAGGTGGGTTCCTGCCATGTGAGTTCTGCAGTTTAGCCTAGCTTGACTCTGTCACCACCCCCAGCTCTCAACACAAACTGACAAGTACTGCAGTCCCACAGAGGTGAACCCAAAAGTCCCTTAGAGTCTGCTCCCAGATCCGATTCTTCTGCATTCTGGTGAGTACTGTGGCCCAGCCTGACATGGCCCATAGCCTGCTCCAACACTTGTGGGTGGGTACACAGCATACTCCTCAGCCCTACCTTTTGCTTGTGCCAGCAGGTAGTGGGTGATGCTAGGTAGCCTAGCCCAGTTCTCCTTCATGGGTAGGTGCCTTGGCCTGATCCAGACACACCCTCTGGTTTCCCCCCTCTAAACCACCTAGTCTCAGCTTCCTCACCTACCTGTGAGTGTAATAGCAGGATCCTTGGAAACCCCCAGAAACCATTCTGATCCTGTCAAACATGCCCTCAGCTGCTCCCACTCCAAGAAGTCCCCCATTCCCCTTCCCTAGGCAATTTTCAGAACCCTCCCACCCCCAACATTGAGGCCAGGATGGCAAGTCCCAGCCTGGCATTCCCTTCCTTCCACATATGTCTTTTTAAAAAACAGGCAATTATGCTGTTAGACTGGTATAGCTAACACAATTTGGCATTAACCAGGACCAGAATGCCTGCCAGCTATTGGTTGCTTTTCTCACATCAGTATAACACTTGCCTTGGTATAAGGCAACCTAGGCAGTTGCCTACAATAGGGACATAATGTTTTCTTTATGCCTTTTAAGAATAATTTTGTTTAGGATAGTCACATTCTGTATGGGAGTCCCTGTGTTTGAGTCTCAGTCCTGCCTCTGATTCAACTTCCTACTAATGTGAACTGTGGGAGGCAGCAGATGTTGGCACTGGTAGTTGGACTTCTGCCACTCTCATGGTAGACCTGGTTTAAGATCAGGTCTCCCCATTCTTCCTGGTCCAGCACTGGCTGTTTTAAGCATTTACAGATTGAATCAGTGGATACAAGATCTCTCTCTCTCTTTCTCTCTCTGCCTTTCAAACAAGTAAAAATAAATGACATTTTTTTTAAAGATTTATTTTTTTTTAATTGGAAAGGCGGATATACAGAGAGGAGAGACAGAGAGGAAGATCTTCCATCCGATGATTCACTCCCCAAGTGAGCGCAATGGCTGATGCTATGCCGATCCGAAGCCAGGAGCCTCTTCTGGGTCTCCCACGCAGGTGCAGGTTCCCAAAGCTTTGGGCTGTCCTCGACTGCTTTCCCGGGCCACAGGCAGGGAGCTGGATGGGAAGCGGGGCTGCTGGGATAGAACCGGTGCCCATATGGGATCCCGGGGGTGCAAGGCGAGGACCTTAACCACTTGCGCCACCGCGCTAGGGCCCAAAATAAATGACTTTTTAAAGGGGGGCAGGGAGCAGACGTTTGGCATAATACTCAACATTGGATGCCCAAATCCTATATCAGAGTGTCTGAGTTCCAGCCCTGGCTAGGTTCCCAATCCAAGTTTCCTGCTAGAGCAACCCCGGCAAGAGGCAATAAACAACTCAAGTTCTCGGGTCCTGCTGTGGTTATGTGAGACCTGACTTAGCTCCTGGCTCCCAGTTTCAGCTTAATTCCCCATCCGCCACCCCCCCAATGTTGCAGATATCTGGGGAAGTGAAATAAGTGAATGCAATATCTCTGTCTATCTGCCTTTCAGATTAAAACAACAACAAAAAGCGTTACATTGTATTTGGGAGTCAGAGAAACAGAGTTTCCACCTGCTAGTTCACTCCCCAAATATCTGCAAAGACAGGGTCGGGTGGGGGCAAAGATGGGAGTCAGGAACTCAACCTAGGTCTGTCATTAGAATGGTGGCAGAAACCCAATTACTTGAGCCATTGCTGCTCCCTCCCAGGGTCTGGGCAACAGGAGTGAAAAGCAGTTGACATGGGATTCAGACGATGTTGACAACTAGGCGGAGCACCTGTTCCTCTTTATTCTTTTTGAACTGCCTTTTGAACACTCAACCTCGACCCAGCAGTCCTCTAAGGCCCATCAGCTTTCCTGACTTCACTTATGTGAAGTACTTTTTCAATCTGATTGCTTTCCTGTTTTTCATTTCCAGATAGTCTGTTCCTTATCTTTATGCCATAAACCAAAGGAAATTTCCTCTTGCCCCCTGGTAGAGTTAAATGATTTCTCTTCCTCCAGTATTCACACAACTTGCCCAAGCCTTTATGAAAGCACCTAACACACTCAATTGTATCGCCGTGTGTGTGTGTGTGTGTGTGCGTGTTTATGTGCTCTCGCACGTGCCTGCCATATACTGTTAGGACTTTGAAAGAGAGACCCCAGCTACTGAGCATTGGCCATAATGCAGTCAATGTTTGTAGACTGAGTGAATGTGGCTGTAGTCTCAAACAGCAGGTTTCCAAATCTTTTGCCTCGTGCCTCTGAAGAATTTTTTTAGCTCAGCATCTCATCTCCCTGCTACTCCTGGGCCACCACTAGCACCACTACCATCACGTCTGTGAGAATTCCAAGAGGGCACAAATGGCATACTTAACTCAAGACAATCCAATTAGGTTGTATATACAAGGGCTTAATTCGAATGTGGGTTGAAAAGGTGTAGGGGAACTCCAAGAGATCCTACAGGGACCTGGGATTGTCGGCAACCAGGTTACTGTCACCCAAGGCTACAAGAGACCAGTCTTCAGCATTAGAAGGGACAGGAATTTTGTTGAGAGCTGGTCAGAGACAAGGCCAACCTGACCAGATCTCACAGGGCAGGAGCCAAAAGGATAGCGATGACCTTGCTCTCTTCACTCCCTTCCATGCCCTGCCAGGATTTTTCATTGACCAAACTCACACCAACCTTGGAGTGCACTGGAGACAAGGGTGTCCTCCATGCAAATCAGCAAACCAGGGATACATGCAAAATTTTCTGGCAAATTTGTAAGTTGACAACTAAGATGTTCATCTCGACTGTAAATCATTTCTAGAATGCATTTTTATCCTATTATAAGTATTGAAATTTTCAATAGAAGTATTGAGTCACTCAATTGAAAATAAGTACTACAATGATCTGACACACATTATCATCCATTTACATGGGGTCCTGGCACTCTGCTTCCTACACAGCTCGCTGCTCGTGGCCTGGGAAACAGTGGAGGATAGTCTGTCTTTGGGACATTGCATCCACATGGAAGACTTGGAAGAAGCTCCTGGTTCCTGGTTTTGGATTGGTTCACCTCCAGTTGTTGAGGCCACTTGGGGAGTGAACCAGTGGGTGAAAGATCTTTCTGTTTGTGTCTCCTCTCTGTAAATCTGACTTCCAAATAAAAATAAATAAATCTTTTTAAAAAAATAGAGAAAACAGCAAGGGGTCAATACTCTTGGGGTAGTGGGTTAATCCATAGCCTGCAGCACTGGCATCTCATTTGAGCACCAGTTCAAGTCCTGACTGCTCCACTTCCGATCCAGCTCCCTACTAATGCGTATGGGAAATGAGTAGAGACCTAGGCCTGGTACAGTTTCAGTCATTGTGGCTGTTTAGGGAAGAAACCAGCAGATGAAAGATCTCTGTCTGTCCTTCCCTGTCTGTAACTATGCCTTTCAAATAAATGGGCAAATCTTTTTCTTTTTAAAATTCATTTCTTAAAAAAAGAAAGAAAACAATGCTACAAATTCCACTTGCTCTGGAGGAAATATTAATGTAAGTAAGGGTGCATTGATGTTTTCCAGATTCTTGTCTTACACAAAGCAGTCTGAGTGCAGACACTTACAAGGTGCACAAAGTGATCAAATGGACTCAACAAAGGTGAGAAAGTAAAAAGTACGTCTGTGCATGAGCATGGGTAGTTGTAGCCGCATACTGAGAAATACCCATCTGAATGTGCCAAAGGTTTGCCCAAAGTGAGCAGGTGTGGGAAATGGGAGAGAGAAAAGATGGCTGTGGTGCCTCAAGCCCGGTCCTCGGCAAGCTGGAGATCCCTTTTCTTGCCCAGTTGTTGGCCTCTTTCATGAGGTAGGGGATGCTGCCTATGCAGGCCTGATTGCACCTGGGAATCTTATGATACTTTCCACAGGTTCCACATTTGAAGCTTAATGTCCATATTTCCATGGAGTCCCCCTGCCCCCACCCAGGTACCAAATGAAGCAGGTGTGTCCCAGAAACAGAAGCAATTTGATTGACAAGCATTTACATATGGAGATTTGCAGCAACTTCCCACTCATGCAGAGCTAAACTAGTTATCTAGTTACATCACATTTTCTTGTTAGAGATTCTGCCTCTTAATCTCAGTGGGGTGCTAAGGGATTCTTTTTTTTTTTTTAAGTTTACTTACTTATTTATTTGAAAACGAGGGTTTCAAAGGAAAAGAGAGAAAGGGAGAAATAGAAGATTTTCCACATGCTGGTTCACTTTCTAAATGGCTGCAACAGTCAGAGCTGGGCCAGACTAAAGCAGGAGCCAAGAGCTTCATGCAGGTCTCCCACACAGGTGTACTTGAGCCATCTCCCACTGCTTTCTCAGGTACATTAGCTGCAATTTGGGTTGGAAGTGGGGCATCCAAGACTTGAACTGAGACCTTAATGGAATACTGACATCACAGGTGGTGGTTTAACTCATTAGAAAACAATGCTGGTCCGATGATCCACCTTTGGTATCTGACTCTGGTTGTCATGGAACTTGCCCTTCACTACCTGGCTCTTTTTTTTTTTTTATGATTCATTTACTTTTATTGGAAAGGTAGATTTTTCAGAGAGTGGGAGAGATAGAGAAAGATCTTACTGGTCCACTGGTTCACTCCGCAAGTAGCTGCAACAGCCAGAGCTGAGCCAATCTGAAGCCAAGAGCCAGGAGCTTCTTCTGGATATCCCACATAGGTGCAGAGTCCCAAGGCTTTGGGCCGTCCTTGACTGCTTTCCCAGGCCACAGGCAGGGAGCTGGATGGGAAGTGGGGCAGCCAGGATTAGAACCGGCGCCCATATAGGATCCCGGGCGTGTGCAAGGCAAGGATTTTAACCACTATGCTATCACACCGGGCCCACATGTTCTGTCTTGTTCTATCAATGTTTATTCTAGGACTAAGAGTTGTTCATCAGTACCTTAGCCAGAACAGCCACAGACTTGAGTACTTACTGTAATAACTGGCCTGAAGTTTGGTCTAGGTTGACAAGGTAACAGATTTTTGTAACTGTCATAGCAGGAAAATGGAAGAATGCACTATGGAGTTTTCCTGCAAATAGCAGCTCCCTGGTAGAATCAGAAGCGGTCGCTAAGACATGTCTGCTAGAAAGTACAACAGCCTTGAAGACTTGGGGTCTACACCATGGCATAGTAGGCTAAGCCTTTGCCTTCTGTGCCAGCATCCCATAGTGGCATCAGTTCATGTCCTAGTTGCACCACTTTCAACCCAGGTCCTTGCTTATGGCCTGGGAAAGCAACAGAGGATGCCCCAAGTTTTTGAGCACCCACATGGGAGACCCAGAAGAAGCTCCTGGCTCCTAGTTTCAGATCAGATCAGCTCTGGTTGTTGAGACATTTGGGAAATGAGGCAGCAGATGGAAGATAGCTCTCTCTCACTCTCTCTGGCTTCCTGTTTTTCTTTTTTTTTAAAGATTTATTTTTTTTTTATTGGAAAAGTGGATATACAGAGAGGAGAGACAGAGAGGAAGATCTTCCGTCCGATGATTCACTCCCCAAGTGAGCGCAACGGCCGATGCTATGCATCTGAAGCCAGGAGCCTCTTCCGGGTCTCCCACGCGGGTCCAGGGTCCCAAGGCTTTGGGCTGTCCTCGACTGCTTTCCCGGGCCACAGGCAGGGAGCTGGAAGGGAAGCAGGGCTGCCGGGATTAGAACCGGCGCCCATATGGGATCCCGGGCGTGCAAGGCGAGGACCTTTAACCACTTGCGCCACCGCGCCGGGCCCCTTCCTGTTTTTCTTTATCTCTAACTTTGCCTTTCAAATACAAATAAATAAATCACTAAAAAGCACAGACTTTTTAGCTTTTAGCCTTTTAAAGAGGTACTTGAGGTCTTCAACTGGCAGACCTGTCCTCTGCATGTACCCGTGAAGACTCAAGAGGTAGAAGTTTAAATCCTGGTGTTGTAACACAATAGATTGAGCCTCGGCCCACAGGTTGCTCCACTTCTGACCCAGCTTCCTACAAATAGGCCTGGGAAAGCAGCAGAAGATGGCACAAGTTCCTGAGCCTCTGTCACTCACAGAGGAAATATGAAAGAAGCTCTTGGACCCGGCACAGTAGTCCTTGCCTTGCACGTGCTGGGATCCCATATGGGTTCCAGGTCTTATCCCAGTGGTCCCGCTTCCCATCCAGATCTCTGCCTGTGGTCTGGGAAAGCAACAGATGATGGCCCACAGGCTTGGGACCCTGCACCTGTGAGGGAGACCCAGAAGAAGCTTCTGGCTCCTGGCTTCAGATTGGGTGCGTGGAGTCGGCGATAAAAAAAGACACAGACACTTGTTGCGTTTTTGCTGCTTCCTTGCTTCTTGCTTGCTCGCTTGCTTTCAGCTTTCAGCATAGCTCAAGAAGAAGCTGTTCTTTTTATTTTCTTAGACACATCACAAACTTCTGCACAAACGTTTGATTTTTTATCTTTTACTTTAGAACTATGACAGCATGCACAGATGTTCAATAAATTTTTACTTCATGGTCAACCAGGTGCTCTTAAAGATAATTCTGTAAGTTACTATAATCAGTTTCTTTAAAGCAAGCCGTTATTCATTCTTCAGAAGTGACCACTAGGTGACAGCCAGAACTCCAAGGCCAAGGCACAGATGGTTACCTACTAATTAGTAAAACATTCTTACTACATTTTATTTTCACAACTTTATCTATCACATAATGGGAGAAATACATCAAAAGAGAAAAAATATAAGGATCTAAGACAAAAAGTTTCAAACATTAAATCCCCCTACGACTGCAGGCTCTACAGCCTCATAAGCAATCAAACAATAATCAAAAGTATATCTCTGTGATGTTAATAGAATCATCCTATATTTCCTCTAGTTAAAAGATTATGAAAGCGGCTAAAGCAGCTACATTTTCTATGCTCTAAAGAGTTGCAAGGACAGGTTAACCTTTAAGGTCACAGCAACTATATTTTTGCCATAGCAGTTTCAGCTCTTACTCCCATCACTTCCATTAGTTTGTAAAATTCTTGTTAAGCCGTTTCCCAGAAGGCATGCTATATGTCTGGGCCCGATTTCAGGGCAATGGGTAGGCACACAATAAGGTGTCCAGAAATGGCATGGGTTTAATTGTACTCCTGTGCGCAGTTAAAGGCCCACTCACTAAGACATTATCAATAACATTAACTCTTAAGCTCACAGTAGTTGTCAAAACCATCTCACAGGGGCAAACAATGCCTCAATAGATTACAGAATTCTTAGCGGGGTGCTTGAGTGTCCATGCAAACAGGGGTAAGACTGTGTCAGGATGGTCAGAGAGAAATCGCCGGGCCCTGCCAAACAGCTGGAAGCTCCCCAGGCCCTGCCAAACAGGGAGCTGTTCTCTTCACACCTTCATGTCATCCACACCTACTGCACGGACCCCAGCAGGCTACCACAACTAGAGCTGAACTGGTCTGAAATCTGGAGCCAAGTCCTTCTTCCAGGTTTCCCAAGTGGATGCAGGGTCCCACTTGGGCAATCTTCCTCTTACCTTCCAGGCACATCAGCAGGGAATTGGTTCAGATAGAGAGCAGGCAAGGCATGAACCAGCGCCCATATGGGGTGCCCCCATCACAGGCGGTGGCCTCATCCTCTATGCCACATTGTCAATCCCATCAGTCTCCTTTTTACAGGAGTGAGTGAAGAGAGTGACCTGACTCTTGGGTTATTTTGTAAATAAACATAGAGGATGGGGCTGAACTATTTCTATTGTAGTCCTTTCCCTCGAAATACCCAAGAAGCTATTATTATTTACCTGTTGGTTAGCCTGTTGATACGCTTTAATTTCCAGAACTCCTTAAACCTGTTGTAGAGTTTGAGCTTAAAGTCAGCTTGATGGTCTCCACCAGAAGCATTCTTGCAATGACTGCCCATCAGCATACAGTCTGTCCTGTAGCCACTGTATCTGGTGGCTTAGAGAAGTAGGCCACTGCTTATGAAAGTGGACCCAATTTCAAGTCAGTACACTAAGAGCCCTTCCTGGTTTCTCTGTGACAGGGAACGGTGTGTTCACATTGGGATGCTGAGCACCAGAACTTCTGTTTATAGCTCTTCTATCCTTTGGAAAGCCTCCTGCTGCCCTCCTCTCCCATGAAGTGGGTCTGTGGGAGGATTCTCTCAAGCCTCCCAAGAGGTTTGGCTATCAGCCCAAATTCTAGAATTCATATTCAACAAAAACCTGCCAAACCCGGAAATGTCCTTAGCTTTTTTTGTCTGTACGCCCCTACACCTAATATAGATTCCTTTCTCTTAAGGGAAAGAGTGTGATTTCCTGAGGTCAGAACATATTCGAAGTAGTTTACTTAACCTCTGGTTTAGAAATCTGTGTTTTTGTTGGGGGGAAGCTCTATCTCCCTGCATCACTACAGAGTTTAAGATCTGAATGGTATTTAGCTCTGAGTCCTCCTTGGAGGGACAATGAATAAGAATGTCATCTACATATGATAGAATTGCTCCAGCCTCTCTCTTTTCTAAATGATTTAGTTATTTTACTTGGACAGAGATACACAGAGAGACAGAAAGATCTTCCATCCACTGATTCCTCAAATGGCCACTAGAGCCAGACCTGGATGAGTCTAAACCCAGGATCTCGGAGCTCTTTCTAGGTCTCGCATGTGGATGCAGGGATCCAACACTTTGGGCCATCCTCTGCTACTTTCCCAAGCCATAAGCAGGGAGCTGGATGGGGAAGTGGAGCAGCTGGGACATGAACTGGCATCCATATGGAATGCCAACACTGGAGGATTAGCCGGTTATGCCACTGCACTAACCCCGGCTCTAGTCTTTCATTGGAACTCTTTTTTTTTAAAAGATTTATTTATTTTTATTGCAAAGTCAGGAATATAGAGAGGAGGAGAGACAGAGAGGAAGCTCTTCTGTCCGTTGATTCACTCTCCAAGTGACCGCAACAGCCAATGCTGTGCCAATCTGAAGCCAGGAGTCAGAAATTTCTTCCAGGTCTCTCATGTGGGTGCAGGGCCCCAAGGCTTTGGGCTGTCCTCAACTGCTTTCCCAGACTACAAGCAGGGAGCTGGATGGGAAGCAGGGCCACCAGGATTAGAACTGGCACCCATATGGGATCCTGGCACATTCAAGATGAGGACTTTAGCCACTAGGCCACCATGCCAGGCCCTTAATGCTCGTTTGTGAGAGCATTGCCAGCAATCTGAGCACTATCCATGAAGCCTTGAGGGAGAATTGTCCATTATACTGCTGAGTATATTTGAGAATGGCTCAGTCCCTTTGAAGGTATACAAATGTAGGATTATTGGATTAGCAGAATGAAGAATAAGGGGTTGTTTAAGTCAAGTATTGTGTACCATGAGCTGCCTTTAGGCATCTGTGTTAGTACAGTGTTGGGACTTGACCCAGGATGAAGCAGAATGGGACTGCTTCATTAGCAGCCCTGAGGTCCTGTACTGTTCTCTATTTTCCATTTGGCTTTTTTCCCCCCCATAATAGATTTATTTTATTTTGATGATGTTTACATAGTTGAGAAGGACACACGTTCATGTGAACCACCAATTAGGATGGAAAAGGTCAAGGAATGAGGGAGAGTAGATAAGACAAATGCTTCCAATCTTTCATTCTATTCTTCCTATTTCTGGGGAAAGAGGAGACAGGAGAGGACCATTCCCAGAAGTCTAGCCACACCAGTATCCACGGATGGTAGACAACCACTTAATACCATCCTAGGATCCCAAATGTGGAACATGTTCTGAGAGTACTGCTTAAGTGGTTTCAATACTTCTGAGATGCTGTTGCTTTCATTGTTCCAAGGTTAAGGAAATCCTTCCAAAGTCCATTGGCTAACACAGTCCACCTCGAAGTCTTGACTTGTCCAGATTACTGCTGTCAAAGCTCAACCAGGAGTGTCTTTCATTTTGTTCAGCCCTTCACCATGGCATTAGACAACCTTGGCAGCCTCAATGATCTGCCATATACACCCATGTGCACATGGGTATGCTGTCCACTCCACAGGCTTCAGTAACTGAGGAGGCCCAGTTCTGGCACATGCATTCCATGGTCCAACCTCAGATCACGTGATTTTCACTGTGGTTGGAGTTTTGACCCCAGCAGTCCAGTTTGGGTGGGTGGGTGGGTGGGGGGTCCCAAAGAAACCTTAACTGAGATAATTCCAGACTTGACTCCTGTGTGTGCCAACCAGTGTGGGGTTTGGCTCAGTCTGTTACCTGCATAAGCCTATACACATTAGTGGTTGTAGTTGTCTGGTCAGTTCTGTCCCCAGCCCTATCACATATGTAAACTGATGGATGCTGTGGCTCAATCCAGTTGGAGCAATCCGCAGTAACCCCTACCAGGCCCACCTCCAGCCCCAGTTCCTGCTCATGCCAGTTTGTACAGCAGACTGGCCTAGTCTGTCCCACATCCCATTTGGTTCTTATATGCATCAATGGTCTGGCGCAGGCTAGCTCAGTCTGGCCAGCTTCACTATCCAGCCCATATTTATGCTGGTGGGTGCTATTGCCAGTCCAGCCAGGTCTGTCCCCATCCCTGTTTCTCATGCTCACTGATGGGAGTCCATTAGAGGGGTGCCCACAGTTTCCCTACAAGGCTGACTCCAGGCCCTGGATCTTGCACTTTCTATGTGGTAGTGTGGTGCAGCCTGACAGAACATGCCCCAGTCCTGGTATTTGCCAGCTGATGCTGTGGCAAAGCCTGAGCAGTCTGCACCTATTCTGGCTCATGCATGTACCAGAGTATATATATGGTCACTTAGTCTTTCCTTTCTCTCTGTGAATCTGCCTTTCAAATAAAAATAAAGAAATTAAAAAATAATAATAACCTTTACTTGATACAGTAAAATCAAAGTAACTGCCAGAATAAGGGCAACCACCTGGCACTCTTGGCATGAGATGTTTGTTTCCTTCAGAGCCACCTGAGTCCTTGTCTCCAGACAAGGCCATAAGTAAAGTTGGATTCCCTTTCTCCCTTTACAGAGTCTCAGCATTCCAGTTTTCCACATCTGAAACATGTTCCTGCTATGGAAGAAAGCCACAGCCGACTCTGGAGTTACCAGGGACTGGCTACACCCATTGCTATACTCATTGCCAGGGGCCTGTTGCCCAGACTGCTTCCCTGGCTTCCTCCTCACTCTGTGTGTTCTGGTAAATGATTGAAATGCTGCTTCTACCCTGTGACTCACACAGGTTTACGGGTCCCAAAGGCCAGCTCTTTTTTTTTTTTAATTGTTAATAACATTGTATTATGTGATACAGTTTTATAGGTACTGGGATTCCCTCCACTCCTCCCATAACCCTTCCCCCATGGTGGATTCCTCCACCTTGTTGGGTAACCACAGTTCAAGTTCAGTTGAGATTCCTTTATTGCAAGCATATACCCAGCATAGAGTCCAGCATCTTATTGTCCAGATAAGTTCAACAGCTTCTTGAGGAGACCTTCTCTGGTCTGAAGGTGGAGCCAACAGAGTAAAATCCCGATCAATTAAAAGCCCCAACATAACATCAGCAACAATATAAGGCCAGTTCTTGATGCTTCCCTCTAACATCTGGCCTTGACTGATGAAATGAGCAGCAGGTAGCGCCTACCCTTCGGGAGAATCAGGTTCTGTGTTAATCTATCTCTTTCATGCTTCCAACAGTCACCCTTGGAATAAGGCTGGACTGTCATCCTTCTCTTGTGCTACACTTCCAATTTGATCATTACTTATGGCTGGCTTTGATAATACTTCTCCTCACCCATGCCAGTAGGATGACATATGGTCTCATTGCAGTAAGTGCTCATGTTCTTGCTGATAATCTTGATCAGGTTTAGCTGTTGGCAATTGCTAACAATTACTGCCCAGGCTGCTGAACAGCCAGGGAATTAACGTAGGTTTGAGCCTCAACGCAAATAGGCTATTTTGTTCAGTGTAATAGTAGATCAAAAATAGCATGTAAATTGACCTGAGTTAGGTCAAAGACTGTAGTCAGGGCCCAAGATTCCTCAACAAATTTCACAATGTTCTCCGAAAACGATCCTAGCTTTTGCTTAGTTTGACCAAAGTCAGGCATTGTGATGGAAGTGAGTCATCTAATTGTTCAGCACCTTCACTGGCCACCTCTCTTGGGGAACAGAGCACATACACTTTTGGCTTGTGGATGTCACACTGGACAACTCTGGTTGGGATGTTTTCTGGTAAAGGGGGACAGGAAGGCTCGAAAAGTGGAGATCACAAAGTAACGGAGGATAAAGAGTTGAGTTTTAAGTGTGCAGGCAACATCTAGCACCCTTGAAGATGGTCTCAGCAGTGGGACTTGTTGACTGTGGGATGGTTGAGGACCATCCAGTAGCACTTTAGCCACTATTATCTATTGGTTTTTTCCTTGTCTTTGAGAGAGAAGATATATGTTGTCCATTATTCTTTTCATGATTGAAGTGCTGATATAATGCCATGAAGACCTGAATTGTGAGACAATATTAGAGTCAAAGGTCCATGTATTGGTCAGATTTCCCAATTTCTCAGCTTATGTTTGGGTCAGGTAGCACCACAGAGGAAAGTAATTTTTATTATCTGTATAGTTTAGCTTAAGAGCTGTCTAAGGTTGAGCATGCATTCAGGGATGTGCCCATGGGAATGGATAGAGAGTTATCTATAGCTGGAAGTCTCTCTGTAACCTGGAAAGACAAAAGATAGAAAGGGCTCATCATGAGCCCAGTGATGCTTAAAAAGGTGATTGAATTCCTTGTGTTAAGTAATACTTGGCATCCCAAGGTCTCCTTTGTATACCCCAAAGTGGGGTTTCCTGTTCCAGCCCGTTTTAGGACTCCCTGCAGGTTCATTACACATGTGGACTGTTCTACTACCCAATGCCCCAAATATTTTGGGATACCCTTTTAGCACCTCACATAAAGCATTGAGCCTCTAGTGGGCACTACCATCTCTAATGCCCCAGTAAATCACAGGAGGCATTTGACTTCTGCCAGAGATGCATTACTTAGGACCTTTCCCTGAGCCTGAAATATTCCTGGGGAGAGCCAGAATGGCAGCTGCATCTAAGACTTTTAACCTCTGTGTATGTAGTTTATACTCCAGGGTGAAACCAGTGTTGATCTAAAACAGAAAAAAAAAAATAAACTGCAGCGTTTACCAATAAGGCGATTGTTGTGGACCTTGTCATGATGAGGGGTCAGAGGAGAGTAGCACTGTCCATCTTCCACCAAAAGATGAAATAAAGTAGCACCTATACAGACAGATGTGGGAACTTCCGCCACAACTGAGGGTTCTATCTTCTGACACTGGGAATGGTAACTAAGCAACAGAATTGGTTTTTTCCTCTTCCACCTCCCAACAGGTAAAAGAGGTGAAGTTAACAAGCAATGCACCAATTCAGAAAAATAGAGACTTGAATCAGAATCTTAAATGAAACCTTTTTCAGACACATGGAGTCTCTCTGTGGTGGCTCCATACTAAGGGCTGACTTGTCTTGCAGGGAACACTAACTCCAGAAACACAATGCAACCAAACTATGGGGTACTCATAGTGGGTGGCCACGAGCCGGATTGCATGCTCTCTCCCTGTGTTATGTTAGCATAGCCTTGACACTTATTGCTGCTCTGTAGCTATAAGCACTAAAAACAAAAGCATCAAGATTTTCATTTTTAAAAATTCTGAATAGGGGCTGATGGGATGGCATGGCTGGCTAATCCTCCATCTGTGGCATCAGTATCTCATGTGAGCACCAGTTCATGTCCTGGTTGCTCAACTTCCCAATCCAGCTCCCTGCTAATAGTCTGGAAAAGCAGCAAAGAATGGCCCAAATGTTTGGGTCTCTTACCCACATACGAAATACTGAAGAAGCTCTTGGCTCCTGATCAGCTCAGCTCCAGTCATTGCAGCCATCTGGGGAGTGAACCAGTGGATGAAGGATCTCTGTCCCCCATAGGATCTATCCAGCATGAGTGGCTTACAGGATTTCCTTTAGGGAGGAGACAGGGAGCAGAGAGAGGGCACCTGTGCAGCACTTCCAGCCATGTTCCTGGCAAGAGCAAATAAATGAGTGAGCCCTCCTCCACTCCCCCATCCCCAAGTTGTTGGCATCTTTTTATGAGATAGAGGGTGGTACCTCTAGAGGTGAGAAATCACCTGGGAATTTTATGACACCTCTACAAGTTTCACATGAAGCCCTGTATTCATATTTTCATGGTGTCCACCCCATAGATTCTGAATGAAGCAGGTGCACCTTGAGAAAGAGGGCAATTTGATTGACAAGTAGGAGGATACAATTACAAAAGAGGTTTACAGGAACTTCTGGCTCATGCAGCTCATGTAGATGGAAGTTAGATATGTGCTTTCAACATGTCAATTCTACTTGATTGCTTTCTTCTGGAATGCACAGCTGTATTTACTTCCTTTCACAGACTGGTCCAGTGTGATATATTTCTGCTTCAGAGTCTGTTATTGATTATTTAATTCAGACTTCAACAGGAATATGGATGCATACAGTCACAATGAAATAGTGTTACTTTAGATAACTTCAAACATCCTTTGATTCAAGGCTCTATACATTAAATTTATTCTGGGGCCCAGCACAATGGCTCATTTAGATGGTCCTCCCCTTACAAGTGCCAGGA
Organism: Ochotona curzoniae; assembly: GCF_017591425.1. NCBI lineage: Eukaryota > Metazoa > Chordata > Mammalia > Lagomorpha > Ochotonidae > Ochotona > Ochotona curzoniae. The sequence goes on from NW_024465777.1 coordinate 4,967,795, forward strand.
TTCCACATGGGCACTGAATCATTTCCTGGCTGATCCACTTCCCATTCAGCTCTGTTTGTGCCTGAGAAAGGAGAGGAGGATGGCCCAAAGCCTTGGGACCCTGTACCCCTGTGGAAGACCCAGAGGACTCCTGGTTCTTGGCTTCAGATCTGTCACAGCAACTTGGGGAAGCAAACCAGGAAACAGATCTTTCTGTTCTCTCTGTGTATCTGCCTTTCCAATAGAAACAAATGAATCTTAAAAAACAAAACGTATGGCCCTGCATGGTAGCTTAGTAGCTAAACTCCTCACCTTGTGTGCACTAGGATGCCATATGGGCACTGGTTCCTGTCCCAGCGGCTTCACTTCCCATCTAGCTCCCTGCTTGTGTCCTGGGAAAGCAGTCGAGGACAGTCCAAAGCCTTAGGACCCTACACCCACATGGGATACTTGGAAGAAGCTCCTGGCTCCTGGTTTCAGGTCAGCTCAGCTCGAATTATTGCAGCCACTTGGGGGAGTGAACCAGCAGATGGGAAATCCTTCTCTTTGTCTCTACTTCTCTTCGTGGATCTGACGTTCCAATAAAAACAAATTGAATCTCTTTTTAAAAAATAAAATTAAAGTTAAAAAAATAAAAAGAACTTAAGGACTATCTAGAGAAAGCCCAACCATGAAAAGAATTGCAGATTCCAGGGTCTGACCGTGGAGTCCATGTGTCAAAGCCGAGCCTCCTCAGAGGCTCACACGGAGCAGTGGACAGCATATCCAGGTGCACATGGAGGATATGACAGTACACTGGAACCTGCAGAGGACACCTGGTACCATGACAGAGGACAAAACAAATTGATCAACTATCCCAGCCATATGTTGGCAGTGAAAATCTGGGCAAGTGGAGACACTAAAGCGGACTATGTCAGCCAGTAGATTCTGAATGGATTTCATTGTGCTTGGAATGGGGAGATTGGCAACAATTCAGAACAACTGAGCTATCAAAACCACTTGGGAGTTCAACCTTGGTGGCTCAGGTTACAGCAGCCCTCTGCAGCATGGCAGCTAGCTGAGGGTACCCAAGCCAGGTTGGGCCCAGTGCTTGGGACTTGGCCTGTGGACACCACCGCCATGCATTGAGCAAGTCTTGGCTGTTGGGAGGCCAGTGAGCCCTTGGGTGCCAGGCTTTGCCTGTTGGCTGCCCAGCAGTGAGCTCTAAGGTTTTTTGGATATGTAATTGATGCCTAATGACATCAATGAATAATAAGGCCAATGTGAGTGTAGGTGAGGGATGAATCTTGTGTGACTCCCAACAACGAGGTCACGATACTTGCTGGAAACCATGGGGACTGAAACCTGACCATTTGGAGGAGAGAGTCAGTATGATCTGATTCATCAGTCCACATGGGAGTCCTAAGATGGGCTTTTAGCATGGAGTATCGCTGACTGCCACATGCCAGTCCACACAAAAGCTATGGCTGAGGACCTGTCTGGCAAGGCTGGATCCCAGTACCTGACCTAGTGTCGGAACAGGGATGAGTCACATTAGGAAGGATCATGACACCAACCAGCACATGAGAGAACCAGGTTCTGGGTAGATACTGTGAGGGGATAAATGGGCCCAACCCTGTGGAAATACAAGTCCCACTGGTTAGCTTAAGAGTTGGAGTGGTGGTTGGGCTTGGCAGCATGGCCTAGCAGCTAAAGTCCTCACCTTGAATGCTCCAGGTTCCCATATGGATGCCAGTTCTAATCTCGGCAGCTCTGCTTCCCATCCAGCTCCCTGCTTGTGGCCTGGGAAAGCAGTGGAGGACAGCCAAAAGCCTTGGGACAATGCACCCGCTTGGGAGACCTGGAAGAAGTTCCTGGCTCCTGGCTTCGGATTGGCGTAGCACTGGCTGTTGCACTCACCTGGGGAATGAATCATCGGACAGAAGATCTTTCTCTCTGTCTCTCCTCCTCTCTGCATATCTGACTTTCCAATAAAAATTTTAAAAAATCAATCTTAAAAAAAAAAAAGGAGTTGGAGTGGTGATGGGCTGAGCTAGGATCAACTATTTTGACACTCATGGGTACTGGGGCTGGTAACAGCCTGGGCAGGTCCAGGCTGTAGTACCCGCACGTGCTTCCTACCACAGGGTGTGAGGCAGGCACAGGGTGTGAGGCGAGCTAGACTGCAATATCCTTCAGCTCATATAAAGGCTAAGATGGAGTAGCAGGCTATGCCAGGCAAGGACCTAGCACCTGCTGGAGCATGTGGACTCTGGGTCAGGGAGTAGACTGAGTGGGGGATCCTGGGAACTTGGAGAACCTATTGGGGGTCACAGCTCCCGCTGCTGAGCACGTGTTTCAGGCCAGAGTGTTGGGTAGCCTGAGCAGGGTAACTCAACAATTGGCTAATGTGTGGGTTGGCTTTGGATGGGGGCGACCATGCAGGGCCAAGCCAATATTACCCCACCAGCAAGAGCAGAAACAAAGCTGGAGCACAGGTCAAGTTCAGCTAGGCTGTCACACACACCATTTGCATGAGACTGGAGCAAGGAGAGGCTCCAGCACCTGCCATTGAGTGGTGGGACTTGGTTTAGGCTGGGTCAGGTCAGGCTATAGCATCCAAACACAAAGGTCATGACAGGTGAGTGACTAGGCCAAGCTGGGTTGCAGCAATCACTGCCACATGCAAGATCTATAACTGGGAACACACCTAGTTGAGGAGCAAAAGGGGACTCCCTGGCTAGGTTGTGATTCCCACTGGTAAGCATGGGGCTGGAATGGGAGCCATGTTCTGGTCTAGATAAGGCTGCAGCAAACCTTAGCATAAGTGTGGGCTGGGGCTGGGTGTGCTGGACTGGGATAGACCCCAGCACCCACTGGTGCTCGTGAGAACCAGGGTAGGTATAGGACAGGCTAGGCTAGGTCTTTGCCTCTGCTGAACCAGGTGTGAGCTGTGTCTACGTGTGGACCAGGCTAGACTGGGCTGTAATACCCTGCAATAATAACTGGAATGGGTTGAAGGCTGGTCAGGAAAGGCCATTGTTCCTGCTAGATCAGGAGGTGGACTATATAGGGCTGACCAGTGGACCCACCCATGTTCCTGAGATTTGGCATTAGGAATGGTTCTGATGGAGGAGCCTGGGCAATTCCTCTGACAGGACACAGTCTCTGCGGGTGAGCACATGAACCACAGATAGGGAGCAGCCCAGACCAGACAAGGGAAAAGTACCCATCAGCATACATTTGGCACAGGTCAGGGGCAAACCAGGCAGGGCAGATTCACTTCATCCACTGGCAAATCTGAGCACCAGAATGGAATGTGGGTCAGGCATCTGGTTGCAACACACACCAGTACGCATTATGGCTTGGACTGGGTGCTGGCTGGGCTGGACTAGGCTTTAGCCCTCACCAACCTGAGCTGGAATTCGGGTGGGCTGGGCCAGGCCAGACTACAGCACCCACTGGCAAAAGCTGAGATGAGGCAGGTTATGCCAGATGGAGCCACAGTGCCCAACCAGCACACACAAGACCGAGGCGGGAAGGGGTAAAGTTGATAGGGGAAAAGTGGAGGGCTCCCATGCTGGACCACCACTGCCACTGGAGAACATGAGTTTGGATGGGGACAAACCAGGCCGGGCTGAGCAACAGCACCTGTGGGCCTCATGTGAGCCAGATCAGGGAAAAGCCAGGCTGGATTGATAGTTCCTATTGGTCAGAGTTGGTGAGGGTTGTTTGGGCTTTGCCGCAGCATCAGCTGGCAGATACTGGCATTGGGGGCTAATTCCGTCAAGCTAAACTACAGAACCACATGGAGAGTGCAGGATCGAGGAGTGGGAATGGGCCCAGTAGGGAACTAGTGGGCACCTCTCTCTTGGGAGAGCATGAGAACCAGGACTGGGGCAGATGTGGCTGGACAGAACAGCACCCACCAGCATGTGTGTGGGCTCAATAGTGGGCTGGTTGGGTTGAACTAGGCTTCAAGGCCCATTGACATGTAGGAGAGCTGAATGGGATGTGGGACAGACTGGACCAATCTGCTGTACACACTGACAAGCATGGGAACCAGGACAGGGGGAGGGCCTGGTAGGGGTTATTGGGAGTCACCCCAATTAGGCTGCAGCTCCCATTGGTTTGCATGAGGGTCGAGTGTGTGGTGGGTAGAAGCAGGCTGGACTGCAACACCCATTGATTTGTGTGGAAGACAGGGCTGGGAACAGAACTGACCCAGCAATTGCAACCTCCAGCAAATGCATAAGCTGATCTGGGCAATGAATTGTGCTGGACCCTCTATGGGCCAGCACACACAAGAATCAGACCTGGGACCATCTTAGACAAAGTTTCTTTGAGGATTCCTCCAACTGAATCGCTGGACTCAGAACACCAACCATGAAGAGAATTGCAGGTTCCACGGTCTGACCATGGAGTGCAAGTGTCAAAACTGAGTCTCCTCAGAGGCTCAGATGGAGCAGTGGATTGCAAATCCAAGTGCACATGGAGGATAAGGAAGTCTATTAGAACCTGCAAAGGACACTTGGTATCATAACAGGCCAGAGGACAGAACAAATCAATCAACTACCCCAGCCGTATGTTGGCAGTGAATATCTGGGCTAACAGAGACTATAGGGTGGACTGTGCCAGCCAGCAGATTCTGGAGAGTTTTCATCATATTTGGTGAGATTGGCAGTAATTCAGGACTGTTGAACTATCAAAACCACTTGAACGGGACCCTTGGAGCATGCCCCATGTCAGGGACCTGGGATGGGTGGGAGACTGGGTGAGGCTTCTCTATTTATTCTACCCTTAACCCAAATCTAGAAATAAAAATAATAATAATGTGGAAACAATGGTCTTACACACTTTCCTGTAGCCCTTGACCTTTCAGCCCCAATCAACTACATAAGGATCCTCAATGTGTCAACTGGTAATGGAACAGAGTAGATTAGGCACGACTGAACAAACCTTAGCCCACAAGTAAAACTAGAAACCAGGAGGGAACAGAGGTCTTGCCGAGCTAGGTTCTTGTACCTGCTGGTCTGTGGGAGCCAGGGACGCTAAGCCACAGTGTCTAAGGCAGAGTTCGGGACAGGTGAGGAGCAGTGCCAAGCTGAGTCAGAGCATCCATTGGCAGGCAAGTGATCTATGGCTGGGAACAGACCCGGTTGGGGAGCAAAGGGGACAACCCTAGCTGGGCTGAGGTTCCCACCAAGAGGCACATGGCCTGGAAGGGGAGCTGCGTTCTGATCTGGAAACAGTTGTAGTCTCCCTTGGCACAAGTGTGGACTGGGATTGGATGCACCAAACCGGGCCGGACCCCGACTCCCCCTGGTGTTCTGGAGGACCAGGGCAGATGTGGGATGGACCAGGCAGGGTCTCAAACCCCTACTGAGCCATGTGTGAGCCATATGTGGGTATAGACAAACCATGGCGGGGCTGGAACATCCAACAGCAAGAACCAGATTGGGTGGAAGGCCAGTCAGGAAAAGCCACAGTTCCTGTTATTACAGGAGGTGGACTGAGTAGGGTTGGCTCATGGACCCACTGGTAAGCGTGAAACCTGGCATTGGGAGAGGTTCTGATGGAGGAGCCTGGGCAACTCCTCTGGCAGGACACAGACCTGGCAGGTAAACGCAAGAAACATGATAGGAAACAGCCCAGAAAAGGCCATGGAAAGCTACCCACTGGCATACAATTGGCTGACGTGGGGGCAAGACCAGGCTGAATCTGTCCACATTATCCACTGGCAAATCCAGGCACCAGTGTGGGTCGACCTAGGGTTGGTCGCAACAAAGACTAGTGCACATTATGGAATGCCGAGGTGAGGTTGCCTGTACCGGAAGGGACCGCAGTGCCCTACCAGCCTGAGAACAAGAAAGGAAGTGGGCAGAGCCGGCAGGGGAATAAGGGAGGGTTCCTTTGCAGGACAGCTACTTCCGCAGGAGAGCATGGGCTGGGATGGGGGCAGACCAGACTAGGCAGAGCTACCACACCTGTGCGCCTCATGCGGACCAGATCAGGGAAAAGCCAGGCTGGGCGGATTATTCCTACTGGTGCAAGCAAAATTAAAGTGGACAAGGGTTGTTTGGGCTTAGACGCAGCATCAACCGGAATCTGGGAGTGGGAGAGGCCTGGGAGGGAAATAGTGGGCACATCCCTCTTGGGTTACCACTTCCACGGGAGGACATAAAACTAAGATAACTAAGATAGTGGCTGGGGTGGAATGGGGTGTAGGACAGACTGGATTACTGCTACACTTACTGGCAAACCAGGGTAGGGAGTGGGCCTGGTGGGGGTTATTGTGGGTCGCTCCAACCTAGGCTGCAGCTCCCGCTGGTTTATGTGAGGGCCAAGTATGTGCTGGGCAGAACCAGGCTGGACTGCAACACCCATTGGTTCCAGTGGAAGTCGGGAGTGAAAACAGAACCAACCCAGCAACTGCAACCACCAGCTGATTGGAGCGATGGACGGTGCCAGGCCCTGTACTTGTTAGCACATACAAGAAGTTTCTTTGGAGATCTTCCTAATCTAAATGCTGGACTCAGAACCCTAACGAAGAAAACAGAGAAGACAGAACAGGTCAACCAACCATCTCAGCTATGATGGACTATGTCAATCAGTTGATTTTTCAAAGATCTCATAGTGCTTGGAGTGGCAAGATTGACAGCGATTCATGACTGTGGCAATATCAAAACCACTTGAGCAAGAACCTCAGAGCATGCCCTACATCTGGGACCTGGGGAGGGTGGGAAATTGGGTGGGCCTTCTCCCTTAAATAACCCCCTTTAAACATGAAGGTAACAATATGGAAAACATACTAGTATTATCCACTTTCATGTAGCCCTTGAACCTTCTTACCCTAATTAACTTTGTAAAAAATGTCAAAATAAAATCTTATAAACATTAAAAAAAAAAATGTTTAAAAAAATTAAGATAAATAAGTAAATAATAGAATTGTTCTTCTGCATTAAAGAATCACTGTCATGATTACCCTATTATGCAACTGATAAAATTGACATAAATATTATATATTTTTATAATTATGAAATAAAAATAAGTGATATTGAATCTTGTTTAAAAATTTCTTTACCTATTTATAAAGTAGAGTGACAGAGAAAGAATGCACATAGGAGGAGAGAGAGATCTTTCTGCTGGTTCATTCCCCAAATACACACAAGTGGAAGCCACAGGCTCAGAGCAAAACCCAGGTCTCCCACACTAATATCAGGGTTCCAAATACTTTGGCCACCACCCACTGTCTTCTTACATTGGCAGGGAGCTGGATTGGGAGCATGGCATAGCCAGGCTTTCTAAGTGGCAGCTAAATCCGTTGCACTGCACATCTGTGAGTGACAGAGTTGCAACAGCAGCTCATGCAAGTGAATCCACACATGAAATCACCCCCCGACCACTGCTACCCCTTCCTTCTCCTGTCTCAGTTCCTTGTGTTGTGGCACCACAGATAGCTGCAGAGGAGCTGAGGTGGGACAACTCGTTGCTGACTGGTGCAGCTGGTGATTGACAGCTGTGACCAACCTATCAGGGGATAGTTGTGACCGGTCCCTAAGGCAGTCTGACCACCATAAAAAGTCCCCTTCTGTGCACCACCCAAACTCTCTCCCTTTTTGTGCATAAGTCAACCCCCACTGTATGGGGTCCACACCCACCCCCTCTCCGCCCATGCACCAGCATAATCCCTGCCCTGTTCTGGGTACCAGAAACCCCAAGTTCCACAATGAGGTGAATCTGTAAGCAGTGCTAGCTGGAACTGTGAGGAGTCAGACAGGCCAAGGCAGATAGGGTTTCTGGTCCCTGGTGAAGTTACCTTTCAAAATATAAAATCTTGCTTCTCCTCATTTCTTACCCTTCCAAGACTCTTCCAAGAGCTTTGTCCCCAACCTCCTTGAAGCAGAACAAAAGGACAGAATCAGTTCCCATCACTTGAAGTTGTTGTCATGAACCATGAACCTCTTCTGTGTGTCTCACGTGGGTGCAGGGTCCCAAAGCTTTGGGCCATCCTCAACTGCCTTCCTGGGCCACAGGAAGGGAGCTGGATGGGAAGTGGGGGGCCGCCTGGATTAGAACCAGTGCCCATATGGGATTCTGGGAGTGCAAGGCGAGGACCTTAACTACTGCACCATCACACCGGGCTCCAATCTTGGCTTTCTTTTACAGCTCTTTTACAGCCTAGGCAGAAAGCTGATTGCCCCAAATTGTTTTCTGTAAATGAAATTGGAAGGACTTGTTTGTCTGGTTCTGTTGTTCGTTACTAGGCGGGATGTGGCACATACTGATTGAATAAAGTGCATAATGCTTAAACTGGGTATATCTGTTTCACGCCACTGCAGTTGATTGGATCATTTATATAGTGCACTGATGTAAGCTTGTTTGATTGAATGATTCACATCAGGTGTCATTGGTATCTCTCTCTCTTTTTAAAAGATTTATTTTTTTTTTTATTGGAAAGTCAGATATACACAGAGGAGGAGAGACAGAGAGGAACATATTCCATCCGATGATTCACTCCCCAAGCAGCCACAAGGGCTGGAGCTGAGCCAGTCAGGAGCCAGAAACTTCTTCCGGGTCTCCCAAACAGGTACAGGATCCCAAAACTTTGAGCTGTCCTTGACTGCTTTCCCAGGCCACAGGCAGGGAGCTGGATGGGAAGTAGGTCAGCTGGGATTAGAACCAGCAACCCGTGGCTGGGCTGAAACATCCAACAGTAAGAATCAGATTGGGTTGAAGGTCAGTTAGGAAAAACCACTGTTCCTGCTAGGACAGGAAGTGAACTGAATAGGGCTGGCTCATGGACCCCCTGGCATGCGTGAAATCCTGCATTGGGAAAGGTTCTGATGGAGGAGCCTGGGCAATTCCTCTGACAGAACACAGACCCTGCAGGTAAGCGCAAGAAGCATGATAGGAAACGGTCCAGAACAGGCCATGGGTCCAGAAGAGTGTGGGTTGAGCCAGGTTCGGTCGCGTCAAAAACCAGTGCACATTACAGAATGCCAAGGTGAAGTGACCTGTACCGGATGTGACTGCAGCGCCCAACCAGCAAGCGTGAGAACCAGGAAGGGAGGGGGCGGAGCCGGCAGGGGGAGTGTGAGGGGGGTGGCGTTCCCTTGCTGGAAAGCTACTCTCACTGGAGAGCATGAGCTGGGATGGGGGCAGACCAGAATAAGCAGGGCTACAACACCTGTGGGCTTCATGTGGCCTAGATCAGGGAAAAACCAGACTGGGCTGATTGTTCCTCCTGGTGCAAACTACAATTAGAGTGGTTGAGGGTTGTTTGGCCTTAACTGCAGCATCAGCTGGCAGAAGCTGGCACTGGGGGCTAATTCTGTCAAGTTAAACTGCAGAACCACCTGCAGAGTGCATAATCCAGGAGTGTGAGAGGCCTGGGAGGGAAACAGTGGGCTCCTCCCTCTTGGGTTACCACTCCCATTGGAGGGCATGAAAACTAGGACAGGGGTTGGGGGTGGCTAAACAGAAAGGCACTCAACAACATCCGTGAGGGCTGGATAGTTGAGCTGGTTAGATGGAACTAGACTTCAATGCCCATTGACATGTATGAGAGCTGAATGGGATGAGGGCTAGACTGGGACTAGTCTGCTGCACATGCTGGCAAACCAGGGTAGGGGGCGGGCCTGGTGGGGGTTATTGTGGGTTGCTCGGACTAGGCTGCAGCTCCCACTGGTTTATGTGAGAGCTGAGTGTGTGCTGGGCAGAATCAAGCTGGACTGCAACACCCATGGGTTCCAGTGGAAGACAGTGCTGGAAACAGAACCGACCCAGCAATTGCAACCACCAGCTGATTAGGGTGATGGAACTATCCAAACCATTTGAGCAAGACCCTCAGAGCATCAGGGACGTGGGGTGGGTGGGTAACTGGATGGAGCTTCTCCCTTAATATCCCCCTTTATCTCAGATACATGAAGGAAACAATATGGAAATAATAGTCTTATCCACTTTCCTGTAGCCCTTGAATCTTTTTGTCCTAATTAACTATGTAAAGACTGTCAAAATATAATAATTTTTAAAAAAGAAAAGAAAAAAACGGTGACCATAGGGGATCCCGGTGCATTCAAGGCGAGGACATTAACCACTGCTGCTATTGGGACCCAACCAGTGGTCTCTTAGTCGACTGGAGGATCATTGGTTAAGAACACCTGCACACAGCTGATCGGGGCTACTTCCCTCTTTCATGTGTGGTGGAATGGGACAGCCCACTGGTCAGTGCCAACCGGCAAAAGACCCCGAGCTTCTAGGGAGTCTTTCTTCCCTTGAGGTTCCCTCCTGTCACTATGGCAGGAAAACTCTCTCGTGTTCTTTTAAATAAATCTTGCTTTGCATACTGAAGTTCTCTGCAGGAAAATTCATCTTTCGTGAGACAAGAAATGAGGTTGCTGTCATCCTTTGCATCAAATTGCCTGCACAGAACTATTCCAGCATGGCTGTGTCTGTCTTGCATCTTTTAGGTAATTCTAAAGTCATTATAATAAAACCACCACAGAAGACACCCCTATACCCATTAGGCACCTGATGCCATGACTACCAATATTTCCTAAAAACACATGTTGGGCCCGGCACGATGGCATTGTGGTTAAAGATCTCTCTTGAATACACCGGGATCCCATATGGGCATCTGTTCTGATCCTGGTGGCCCCGCTTGCCATCCAGCTCTCTGCCTCTGGCCTCGGAAAGCAGTCGAGGATGGCCCAAAGCCTTGGGACCCTGCACCCGTGTGGGAGACCTGGAAGAAGCTCCTGGCTCCTGGCTCCTGACTTTGGATCAGCTCAGCTCGAGCCATTGTAGCTACTTGGAGAATGAATCAGTGGGCAGAATATCTTTCCTCTCTGTCTCTCCTCTCTGTATATTTAGCTTTCCAATAAAAATAAATCTTTTTTTAAAATCCAGAAACAGGGCCCAGCGCGATGGCGCAGCGGTTAAGGTCCTCGCCTTGCACACCCGGGATCCCATATGGGAGCCAGTTCTAATCTCAGCAGCCCCGCTTCCCATCCAGCTCCCTGCTTGTGGCCTGGGAAAGCAGTCAAGGATGGCCCAGGGCTTTGGGACCCTGCACCCGTGTGGGAGACCCAGAAGAGGCCCCTGGCTTCGGATTGGCAACCGCAGTTGCGCTCACTTGGGGAGTGAATCATCGGACGGAAGATCTTCCTCTCTGTCTCTCCTCTCTGTATATCTGACCTTTCCAATAAAAATAAAATAAATCTTTTTAAAAATTTTTTTAAAAATCCAGAAACATACACAATGTATTCTTCAGCCTTTTGAGTCTGTCATCAATGAACTGATCTGAGCCTTCTGCACACAACAGGCTACTCCAATGTCCATTCCCTGATTGGGGTGCAGGTTGCACAAAAATTAGCATATACTTCTGCCAGTTAGGGATAACTTCCTGTATTGGAAATAAATAAAATCTTCAGGCCAGGAGTATTTGTTTTTGTTTATTTATTTGTTTGTTTGTTTGTTTATTTATTTATTACTTTTTTTATTACATTGCATCATGAGACACAGTTTTACAGGCACTTGGATCTTATTGTGCAGATAAGTTCATCAGTTTCATGGGGAGACAGTTTCTGGTCTGAAGGTACAGCCGAAAGAGTATCATCCCAATCAATTGAAAGCCCCGACATTACATCAGTAACAATTTATAACGTACCAGAATTAGTTGAAATGATATTGTGTAACCAGCATGTTCAAAGAGAGAGAGAGAAAACAACAACAACAACAAAAAGAGTACAAGTTTTGAACCACATCCTATGACTTCTACATTGACATTACAATTATTAGTTTATACACAGCTGGGTTTTATACACCTTAAAATGGCTATAGATTACTATTCAGCTGTCTCATGTCTATTTTAATTTTAGTATTAAGCAGTTCATAGTGTTGAAGCCTGATTTTGCAGAACCTGGCTGTTTTTCGGGTAGTCTAGCTCTACAACTGTAACAAGACATATGTCAACAGTTTAGGTGAACGGTTTTAGGAGGGGTGTGCAGAGAAATCCTCCATACCCTAGTGAGGAGCAACCAATCTTTGTGTCCCACCCAGTGAGTTATAAGTGCATCCCCCCTGCCCATTTCCTGTTTCTAAGCTTTCCTCGCTGTTCTCCATCTATTCTAGGTGGGTTTTTTTTTTTTTTGGTTTATTTGTTTATTTGTTACTTTGTTTTGAGGGGTTTCTGGAGCAATCCTGATGGTCATTATGAGAGAGAGTGGGGACCCAAAATTAGAACCAGGCAAGAACCAGAGAAAGCTGCTCTCCCTAGTCCTGAAGGAAGTTTACTGTTTTGTTTCTGCGGACCACTCAGTGCTCCTCGGGCCAGGAGTATTTGAAAAGGCTGTTGGGGCAGGGAGCCCTTTGGGGCAGGGAGCTCCTCTGAGGTGGTTTTGAGGCAGGCCCTCCTGGCTGCTGAAAAGCTTACTCTGCCTCCTTTGGTAAATGTTCTTCCTCCACGTACCTCACTCCTTCCTTGACTGTGTGCCTCATTTGATGTGGCCATGAGACAGAAAACTTCATAGGAAGAGGAACAAATCATAATCCAGAAAATCCACTAACCAGTGTTAGCAGAAATGGGTGGTTCTCGTTGTCACACAAGAAAAATTCAGACCTGAGACAGAGGCATGACAAGCAAGGCAGCCAGATTGACTGGGGTAAGATGTCCATCAGGACGGATGGGTGGCTCTCCAGACAGATTCTGGGACTGCCTACCCTACCCTTCATACCAAGGAAGGCCAGGGGACATGGTGAAAGGGAGAGAGGACACCTGGCAGGCCAGGAGGACGGCTCTGGAAAGAACTGAGCACGCAGTCTGCTCTCAGGCTGGGGCTTCTGGGCAAGTGGGTCCAGTTTCTCCTTTCCTTCTTCCCTTTTCTCCTGAACAATGGGATTGTTGAGTGTGAACTGGGCCAAATTCCTCCCAGGGATTTACTGTTGTCACATTGGGGTGCCCAGCTGGCAGTGGACAGAGGTGCTTCCCGGAGGAGTAAGGCTGTGAAAGTTTTACAACCCAGGGTTATCAGGCTGGGCAACACACTTGGTGCAGGCAAGGACCAGCTGTAAAGCCATACAGGCCTTTGCATTGTAAACTACTGGGCAGCTGCCAAGGTGTGTTTCTCCTAGTCACTCCTCTCCACCTGCCACACCCCCCCCACACCAGCACCTCACACAGAAGCTAATTTTCAACTTCCTACCCAACAGCAGAGTTCTGGGAACCTAACAAGGAGGAGAAGCTGTGACCAGCAGAGAGGAGCTATGACCACCACTAGCCAAGCTGGGCTGGTCCGGAGGCTCCTGGGGAGAAGAACCGGCCACACCCCTACAGACCAGGTGCACACCTGAGCAAATGGAGCCACAGACTCTCCTATTACTCTGTCACTTGGCCACTGGCTCACTGGCAATAAAGAAAAGACTGCAGCAAGTTTAGGAGGATGTCCAGCAACACCTGGGGGAAGGCTTGCCCACACGGGGGCACCTAGGAGTCCTTGGCATAAACACTAGTCAAACCCAGAGGGCTCTGTGCCCAGATGCCAGGTACTGGTTGCCCTCAGGGGTAAAGACTGCCTGTTTTCCATCTTAATGGAACCTTTACAGATGCTGAAGGCCCATTGCCTCCTTCCCATATTTTCCAGCTGACCACTCTGTGTGGAAGAATCCTGGATTGAAAGCCTTGATGCCTTAAGGTTGAATACGACTGATTGTCCCTTTCTTAAGGGCCTGGTCCTCCTGCCCAGCATCAGACCTGCCCTTTTCAGTTGGCAGTGTCCAGCATTTTCTTAGCCAAGGAAGCACCATAAGCACCCCTGAGTGGGCAGGACACCCCACTGAAGTGGAGTCTCTGCCCCTCTAGCAGGACATCCCAGAAGAAGTTTGAGCTGGTCACCTTGGGCCATTTGTGCCTCTCAGTTGGGCTAGTTCAAAGAATAGGACAATCACCTTTGGCATCCGTTGGAGAGTCCCAGGCGCTAAAAAAGCCTTTGGTTTTCCTTTGTGATGTTGTCTGACTCCAGTAAACCCCACAGAACTGGAGGCCTGGCTCTGTGTGTTCACACAACACCATCCTCAGCAAGCAAACTATGAGCATTATCCCAGGAAAAGAGCCCAGAGGCTTGCCCATGATGCTTGAAGCTGAGTTGCTCCTCACAGGCCCAGAGGCCAGAAGGGCAGACAGCAAACCCTCCCTGCAGGTGCTCTGACAATACTGTGCCTGGCTTTCAAGAGCTGGCTTGGATCATTTAACAATTCTATTGTCACCAATTATTCCAATTCTTCTCTGAAAATACTTGCAGTCAGATTCATGGAGAAGACTCCAACAAATATTCTTTTAAAAATAATAGTTATCATTTGTTTAGTTAATAAGCAGAGTGACAGGGAAAAAGAGAAGCAGAGAGAGAGGCCTTCCAATTACTAGTTTTGTCCTCACACAGTTGTAATGGCTGGGGTGGCCCAGGCTGACACTAGGAGCCCGGAACTCCATCCAGGTCTTCTACGTGGTGGCAGAAATCCAAGTACTTGTGCCATCTCTGGCTTCCTTCCCAGGCACATTAATGGGGAACTGGATCAGAAGCAGAGCAGCTGGGATTCAAAGCCCACAAAGGTAGACTCTATCAGCTAATAGACCTTGGAAAGATTTTTTTCAATCCAGGTGCAACAAAGCCAGCAATGTCTCAGAACTATCAAAATCACTCAAATAATACCCTCCAAACACTCTTCCCCACATCAGAGTCTCTAAGGCATCATCACAAGACAAACCCCCATCCCCACGTGCTGATGTAGTTTGACAGCAAGGAGCTGCTCCCTCCCCTCCTCCCCTGCAGACACAAGAGAAAAAAATAATTGAAACATTTGTCCCACCCATCTTCCTCCATACCTGACCCTTCCTACCCTACTCAGAGGTCCACATGGGTATGCATCCCTTTCCATTTTGTAAACAATATTGAAAAGAAGAAAATAAAATAAAAAATAGAGAACTATCTTTTAAGAAGGCCCCCTATGTCAAAAGACAGAGACATTTATTTTTTTATTTGAAAGAAGGTGGGGAGAGAGATTTTCTATTCATTGGTTCACTCCCCCAAATAAATGCACCAGCCAGACCTGAGAGCTCCACGCTGGCAGAGACCCAGGCACTGAGCCATCACTCGCTGCTTTCCTAGGTGTATAGACTGGGAGCTGTTTAGAAGTAGAGTGGCCGGGGCTTAACCTGGGGCTCTTCTATTAAATGCTAATGTTGCTTCACCTGCTCTGCCCAAGGTCAACCTTAAGAGAGAGATTCTTGAAAGATCATTGCAAAATATAAATTAAAGGAAACAGTCCACAGGAGAGAACACCAAGGAAGTTATAAGCATCAAAATATATTCTTGATAAACAAGGTTAAGGATATAGATTTTTAAAAATTTATTTATATTTATTGGAAATTCAGATATGTAGAGAGGAGGAGAGACAGAAAGATCTTCCATCCATTGATTCTAGTTGGCCACAACGGCCAGATCTGAGCCAATCCGGAACCAGGAGCCAGGAACCTCCTCCAGGTCTCCCACGTGGGTGCAGGGTCCCAAGGCTTTGGGCCATCCTCCACTGCTTTCCCAGACCACAAGCAGGGAGCTGGATGGGAAGCAGGGCTGCTGGGATTAGAACCAGTGCCCATATCAGATCCTGGTATGCAAGGTGAGAACTTTAGTCACTAAGCTACTGTGCTGGGCCCAGGAAATAGATTTTTTTTTTTTAAGATCTATTTTGCTTCCATTTGAAAAGCAGATACACAGAGACATATAGACATACAGACATCCTCTACTAGTTCACTCCCCAGATGGCCTCAGTGGCCAGAGCTGAGCTGATCCAAAGTGAGGCATTAGGAACTTTCCCTAGGTGGGTGCAGGTCCAAGGACTTGTACCATTCTCTGCTGCTTTCCCAGGCAATAAGCAGGGAGTTGGATCAGGAAGTGAAGTAGCCAGGACATGAACCCGTGCCCATATGGGATACTTGAAGGTAGAAGATTAGCCAGTTGAGCCACAGCACCAGCCCCAGAAATAGATTTTTTTTTTAAGAAAGAGATTATATGTGAAATTCTGTCCTAAAGTAGGATGGCTAATTACTGTAGACTATAAACAAAGAGATAGGAGGAATAACTGAGGGAATATAAGAATGTTATAGAAGTCTAATGGCAGTTGAATGTAGTGTAGGATTAGATTGGCTGTCATAAAAAGGAAATTAGAGACCCTAGACTTAGGATCTCAGCTCCCTGAGTGGAGAACTTGACTTATCTTCTCTCTCCCACCCCTAATGATTCCTCTATCTTTCCCCACCTTGTCCTAACTGCTGGTCTCCTCTAAATCGGTTTGTCTCCTCCATAATATAGCAAGTCCCTTTGCAACCAGAAATGCAACATAGACATCAACCCCTTCAACATTAAATTCCTCCAAACAGTCCCTGAATAATGTAGACAGACATTTCTGAAACAAATCATCCGCCTTGTTCCTGTTGGATCCTTGCAGCCAGGACCCCAGGCAGTGGCAATGTAAAGCTCCTGTCCAGCACTGAATGGTTTCCAAGAGACAAGCCCTTCACTCAAAAGCCTTAAGACCTGGGCCTGGCGGTGTGACCTAGCGGCCAAAGTCCTCACCTTGAATGTGCCAGGATCCCACATGGGTGCCGGTTCTAATCCCAGCAGCCCCACTTCCCATCCAGCTCCCTGCTTGTGGCCTGGGAAAGCAGTTGAGGATCGGACCAAGGCTTTGGGAACCTGCACCCATGTGGGATACCCGGAAGAAGTTCCTGGATCCTGGCTTCGCATTGGCATAGCATCGGCCGTTTTGGCTCACTTGGGGAGTGAATCATCGGATGGAAGATCTTCCTCTCTACCTCTCCTCCTCTCTGTATATCTGACTTTCCAATAAAAATAAATAGATCTAAAAAAAAAAGTCTTAAGACCTGCCATTGTGGTTGATTCACCATGGGAAAGCAGAGGGTGCCCTAGGGCACAAAGCTAAAAGCAGAGCAGGTGCTCCAGCTCCACACAGAAATGCAAATCACCTGCTTGGGAAAACCTGTTGGATCATGGAAAAACCCCAACTAAGAAGGGGCTATTGCTATGGTTTAACAAGCTAATCCTCCACCATCAATAGCCAGCACCCCATGTAAGTGCCAGTTTGTGTTCCAGCTGCTCTACTTCTGATCCAGCTCCCTGTTAATGCATCTGGGAAAGCAGTGGAGGGTGACCCAAGTCCTTGAGACCCTGTACCCACATGGGAGACCTGGAAGAAGCTCCTGGCTCCTGACTTTGGATCAGCTCAGCAATGACCATTGCAGCCATCTGGGGAAGTGACAGCAGATGGAAGATTTTTCCCTCTTTGTCTGTAAATCTGCCTTCCAATAAAAACAAATAAATCCCTTTTTTAAAAAAAAGCAAAAAAATACTGGGCCCTGCATGGTAGTCTAGTGGCTAAAGTCCTTGCCTTGCACACGCCTGGGATCCCATATGAGCACTGGTTCCTGTTCCTGCTGCCCTGCTTCCCCTCCAGCTCCCTGTGGCCTGGGAAAGCAGTCGAGGATGGCCCAAAGTCTTGGGACACTGCACGTGTGGGAGACTTAGAAGAAGCTCCTGGCTCCTGGCTTTAGATTGGCTCAGCTGCTGCCATTGTGACCATTTGGGGAGTGAATCAGCAGATGGAAGATCTTCCTCTCTGTCTCTCCTCCTCTTTGTGGATCTGACTTTCCAATAAAAACACAAATCTTAAAAAAGAATGCTGCAATTGCAAATATGCCTGTTTGGTTTGTAGGTTCTGAGTAGCAGACAACATCTGGCTACACTGTCTTCTGTTTTTTTCACTGTTGTTCCATCAACCCAGCTCTGTTCATTTTATCTGATGACTTCAACGGATTTTTCATCACCTATGACGTTAACCTCAATTGGTTGCTTCTTGGGACAATAACTCTCTGGAAGACTGAAAGCAAAGCATTGCCACCAGGTGGCACAGCCCAGAAAACAACTGAATTCAAAGCCTTCACCCCATGCCCTATGCCTTGGAAGATGTGAAAGAGTCAACATTTACCAACTCTGTTTTGTCTGTTTCATACCTATAGGAGTATTCAGAAGAAAAGAGGATTGTCCTTGTTAAACACTAAAGATTTTTGTTCCCTCAAGAAAATAAGATATGGTTCAGACAACCCTAACAGCTCTGGAAGCATTTCCCTAGCTCTCCAACATCTGCACGCCCACGTTTCTGCTGTGTCAGATCCCACACTGAGTGGGAGTGTGTCTACTCCTGATTTGGGACTGACCATCCCTGGTGACCAGAGTACTCAGCTCCCTGAGTTAGGTATAGGAATATTGCTATGCTACTCTTACTGCTGCTGTGCAATGATGGTGCACCTCCAAGGTAAGTCATTCAGGAGCTGCATTGGGTGTCATCATACTGCAGAGACTCTCCTTGGCTGAGCCTGGGAGGAAGGCTCAGCATCTATAGCTTTCTCTCCTCTAGTTCTGACAATTCCTACTCTGCCAGTGTCACCACTATGTGCCTTTCTATACAACAAGACTGGGCGCTGAGAAGACACTGGGGGAAGAGGCGTAGTGTAACTAAGCCCTGTTCTTTAGCCTTTAAATAGGTTTCATCAGATCCCAGTATCTCCTTAACCTGTAAATATTAGTTCATTCATTCATTCATTCACTCATTCTTCCCCATACATCCTCCATATCTCGACACTCCCCACCCTAATTAGAAGCCCACATGTGCATACATCCTACTCAACTGTGTAAACAATACTAAAAATAAAATTTGAAAACATTTTAAAAAGATGAATTCAGTAAGTTAAGAGAGTGCCACAGTCATCCTACCTTTAACCTAGGTAATGTATCCATAATGTCCTGTATTCAGAGACCTCTTGCAAGAACATGTAGACAGAGCCCGGCATGGTGGCCTAGCGGTTAAAGTCCTTGCCTTGAACACGCCGAGATTCTAATCTTGCCAGCCCTGCTTCCCATCAAGCTCCCTGCTTGTGGCCTGAGAAGGCAGTCAAGAACAGCCCAAAGACCTGGGACCCTGCAACTGCATGGGAGACCTGGAGGAAGTTCCTGGCTCCTGGCTTCGGATTGGCGTAGCACCACCAATGAGGTCACTTGGGGAGTGAATCATCGGACAGAAGATCTTCCTCTCTCTCTCTCCTCCTTTCTGTATATCTGACATTGTAATAAAAATAAATAAATCTTTAAAACACACACACACACACACACACACACACACACACACACACACACACACACACATAGGCAGGACTCTGGATTGCAGGCCTTGAAATTCTTTCATCATCTCTATAGCTAACATATGGTATTGGGCTTCACTTACCTGCTTGAAAGACATAGTAACAGAAAAAAGGAGGCAAATCTTCGATTTGCTGATTCTCTCTCCAAATGACCACAATAGTTAGAACTCGGCCAGGCCCAAGCCAGAAGCCTGAAATTCCATCTGGGTCTTCCACATGGATGACAGGAGCCCAAGGACTTGGACCATCTCCTGCTGTTTTCCTAAGTGTATTGGCTGAATCAGAAGCAGAGCAGCTGAGGTTCCAGTGAGTGCTCAAATGACATGCTGACAGTGCAGGGAGGTGCCCTCTGTTTCTCTAATGGGCCCACTCCCACTCCTCGATCCTGCACTCTCCAGGTGTGTCAGCAATTTAACTTGACAAAGTTGGCCCCCAGTTCCAGTATCTGCCAGCTGATGCTGCGGCAAAGCCCAAACAACCCTCACCAACTCTGATCTAAGCATGCACCAGTAGGAACCATCAACCCAGCCTGGCTTTTCCCTGATCCAGCTCACATGAGGCCCACAGGTGTTGTAGCCCTATCCAGCCTGGTCTGTCCCCATCCCCAACTTATGCTTCTCCAGTGGGCGAGGTGTTTCAGCATGGGAATCCCACACAGAACCACTACTGGCTTTGCCCCCTCCCTCCCTTGTCTCACATGTGCTGGTTGGGTGCTGTGGCCCAGTCTGGCATAGCCTGCCTCACCTCAGCATTTGCCAGTGGGTGCTGTAGCCTAGCTGGGCCTGGCCTACCCCCAATTCCAGCTGACGCTGGTAGGGGTTACCGCCCAGCTCAGCCCAGCCAGCCCCCAGTGCTGGCCCTCAGATGAACTGGCATGTGTTGCAACCGAACCAAGCCTGACCCACACTCCATTCTGGTGCTCAGATTCACCAGTGGGTGATATGAACTCGTCCTGCCTGGTTCATCCCCGACCTTAGCCAAATGTATGCTGATGGGTACTGTTCCCTGGCCTGATCTGAGCTGCTCCCTATTGTATTTCTGGTGCTCACCTGTGGGGCTGTGCCCCATCAGAGTTTTCCAAGCTCCCCCATCAGAACCTCTCCGAATGTCAGATCTGGTGCCAATGGGTGGGTCCATTGGCCAGCCCTACTTAGACCACCTCCTGTCCTAGCAGGAACAGTGTCTCTTCCTGACCAATCTTCAATCCATTCTGGTTTTTATTGTTGGGTGTTACAACCCAACCAAGCCGGGTCCACACGTAGACACAGCTCACACCTGGTTCAGCAGGGGCAAAGACCTAGCCTAGCCTGTCCTACATCTATCCTGATTCTCACAAGCAACAGTGGGTGCTGGGGTCTATCCCAGTCCGGCACACCCCAGATCCAGTCCACACTTATGCTGAGGTAGACTGCAACCATATCCAGACCAGACCACAGCCCCCAGTCCAGTCCCCATGCTCACCAGTGGGACCCACAACCCAGCCAGGGCATCCCTTTAGCTCCCCAAACAGGCCTGTTCCCAGCTATAGATGCTCCACCTCTGATCCAGCTCCCTGTTAACGCACCTGTGAAAGCAGCAGAAGATGCCCCAAATCCTTGGACCCTTGAACCCATGTAGGAGAGACCTAGAGGAAGCTCCTGGCTCCCAACTTCAGACAGACCCAACTCCAACTATTGTTACCATTTGGGGAGTGAACCAGCAGATAGAAGATGTTGCTCTCACACTCTTTCTCTCTATATAAAACTGCCTTTCAAATAAAAATAAACAAATCCTTAAACACAAACAAGCAACCTGTGATCAGGTCATTCTAAATTGGCCTTAATTGATGCTTGAGTTTTTAATCTCCAACCATCTGTACCTGGGGATCTAATCGAAATTCCAGGGCCCAACTCAATGGCTCAGTTGGCTAATCCTCCACCTTCAAGTGCCAGGTTCCCAAATGAGTGCCAGTTTGTGGCCCGGCTGCTCCACTTCCCATCCTGCTCCTACTTATGGCCTGGCAAAGCAATCGAGGCTGGCCCAAAACATTGGGACCCTGCATCCATGTGGGAAACCCAGAAGAAGCTCCTGGCTTCGGATTGGCTCAGCTCTAGCCATTGTGGCCATTTGAGGAGTGAACCATCAGATGGAAGATCTTCCTCTCTGTCTCACCTCCTCTCTGTATATCCACCTTTCCAATAAAAATAATAATAATAGGGCCCAGCGCGATGGCGCAGTGGTTAAGGTCCTTGCCTTGCATGCCCAGAATCCCATATGGGCGCTGGTTCTAATCCCGGCGGCCCCCACTTCCCATCCAGCTCCCTGCCTGTGGCCCGGGAAAGCAGTCGAGGACGGACCAAAGCTTTGGGACCCTGCACCCGTGTGGGAGACCCGGAAGAAGTTCCTGGTTCCCGGCTTCAGACCGGCCGTTAGCATCATTTGGGGAGTGAATCATTGGATGGAAGATCTTCCTCTCTGTCTCTCCTCTCTGTATATCCGCCTTTCCAATAAAAATAAAATAAATATTTAAAAAATAATAATAAGTAAATAAATCTAAAAAAGGGTCTACCTATAGAGGTGCTGAAGAACAAAAGCAGACTAAATTAGGGAAGAAATGTAAGTGGAGGCAGCCCACTGCTTATACATCAAAAGTGGCAAATGACACATTACAGCTGGGATAGAATGCTGGCTGGGCTGGGCTAGATTATAACCCTCACCAGCTGGAATTGGGGGTAGGCTGGGCCAGGCCAGACTACAGCATCCACTGGCAAATGCTGTGAGGTGGGCCATACCAGACTGGGCTGTAGTGCCCAACCAGTAGGAACCATGGAGGGAGGGGGAAAGCTGATAGGGGGAATGTGGAGGGCCCCATGCTGGAACACCTCGCCCACTGGAGAAGCATAAGTTGGGGATGGGGACAGACCAGGCTGGATAGGGCTACAACACCTGTGGGCCTCATGTGAGCTGGATCAGGGAAAAGCCAGGCTGGGTTGATGGTTCCTACTGGTGCATGCTTAGATCAGAGTTGGTGAGGGTTGTTTGGGCTTTGCCGCAGCGTCAGCTGGCAGATACTGGCACAGGGGCCAACTTTGTCAAGTTAAACTGCTGACACACCTGGAGAGTGCAGGATCGAGGAGTGGGAGTGGGCCCAGTAGGGAACTAAGAAATAGTGGGCACATCCTTCTCGGGTTACCACTCCCTCTTGGGAGAACATGAAAACCAGGACTGGGGCAGATGTGGCTGGACAGAACGGCACCCACCAGCATGTGTGTGGGCTTAATAGTGGGCTGGTTGGGTTGAACTAGGCTTTAAGGCCCATTGACATGCTGAATGGGATGTGGGACAGACTGGACCAATCTGCTGTACACACTGACAAGCATGGAAACCAGGACAGTGTTAGGAGCCGTGTACTATACCCACACTGAAGCCATTTTGAATATAGAACTATGGGCCAGCTAGCTAGATGCTTGGGAAAGAAGTTATGAAACTAATCACACGCTTAGCTTCAATTGTTTCTAGCACCTGTTTTAGAATGTGATTTATGCTGTACCTGCCGACATCTTGTTACTGATTACCTATGCTATTGTTGATATGCTGGTTACTATTGTGGATATGGTGGCTGCTCAAGAACAATCGGTCTGGAGACCATGACTTGCGTCCTAGTTTCTCCTTTCCTCCCTGAGCCTTAGTTACTGAAGAGTATAAAAACCCTCAATTGGGCCCGGGGCGGTGGCGCAAGTGGTTAAAGGTCCTCGCCTTGCACACCCGGGATCCCATATGGGCGCCGGTTCTAATCCCGCAGCCCCACTTCCCTTCCAGCTCCCTGCCCGTGGCCCGGGAAGGCAGTCGAGGACGGCCCAAAGCTTTGGGAACCTGCACCCGCGTGGGAGACCCGGAAGAGGCTCCTGGCTTCAGAGCGGCATAGTATCGGCCCATTGCGCTCACTTGGGGAGTGAATCATGGGACGGAAGATCTTCCTCTCTGTCTCTCCTCTCTGTATATCCGCCTTTCCAATAAAAAAAATAATAAAAATAAATCTTTAAAAAAAAAAACCCTCAATTAAGATCAATAAACTGACAGCTTGATCAGACATCCTGTCTTGCTGTCCATTCTTCGTGTCTCTTGTCCCCCAATCTCTCCTAGGTGGTTGCGACCCCCGTTGACTGTCCTGCTGGACGGGACAATTTGGCGCCCAACGTGGCTGGTGTGCAGACCACCGACAGGGAGATCGCCACGCAAAAGGAGAGGCTTCTCGAAGTGGTGTTGAATAGAACACCGGGTGAGCAGTTTCACGGTTGATCCGCCGGAAGTCGTGCTCGGGGAAATTCGTGGTGCAAATCTTACGGAGTTAAGGTAAGATTGGGACAAGCATTATCACAGCAAGAATTATTCTTGCAAGGTTTTATCAGTCTTATAGACTTATTCAAGACACGAGGAATTTGGGTGATTAAAAAAGACCTCAAAACCTTTTTGGATTTTGTTGGTCAGATTTACCCCTGGCATCCGTAGGAAGGTTCTATATAAGTCATTTAAGGTTTATTAAAAAAAAAGAAGAAGAAGAAGAAAAAGAAAAAAAAATGTGTTCTGTAACTTGATTTAACAAAAGTAATCTGATATAGAGTGGTCCAAATCCACTGTTAAATTAACCTAAAGCATGAGATGAATTATGTGTGCTTGTTTTACAAAATATCTCCAGGTTAAAGTATTTCAAAGAAGAGGTTAGAAGTTGCAAAAGATTTGATAGTTATGTGCCTCTGTTCTGACATGTTTGGTGTTTGTGTTTATGTTTGTTTTGTCAATATTGTTGGTGTTCTTTTTGTCCGGACAAAAACTAAATTTTGTTTTAATACTCTTCCTCCAGTTGTGCCTTTGTCTTGAATTGTTAAATTTTTGTTCTTGTTCTGAATTGGGTGCATGTGTGACTGACTGACAGACGAGATGGGACGGACCATGACTAACCTCCTTTTTCCCTCCTGGTAAATAATTTTAGAGAGGTTTAACAAATTTAACAGAACCTGGCCAGACCAGATTCCCCACCTCCACTGGGGAAAGGTTCGTGTGTCACTTTCTTGCTGTTTGGTCTTCAACTTACAGTGTTGTCCTTGCATTGATTAAGTCTAACATACACTACTCAACATGTTCAGTTAAATGCTAAAGGTACTTTTTGTTTAACTCATTTAGGCCTCTAAATTCTTCATAGTTCTAAACCAAGTCTCATAAATTTGAGGGCTCTAGTAGGATCCCTGGAACTCTCAAAGATTGAGACAAAATTTGAATAATGTGCTTGTCATTTAAAATAATTTGGATTATAATCTCGCAATATTAGAAAAGTATGCTAAATTTGTTGCATCATATATACTATTAAAGTAGGTGAGCATTTATGCTCATTGGTTGAAATGTTTCCTATTCATAAAATTGATTCAGATTGTAAATTACTTGTGTTCTTATTTACAAGGAAGTATGTGAGATTTTGCCTTGCAGGAGAACAATGAATTCTTTAAAGATGTATAGTAAAATTGCTGTACACACTGACAAGCATGGGAACCAGGACAGGGGGAGGGCCTGGTGGGGGTTATTGGGAGTCACCCCAATTAGGCTGCAGCTCCCATTGGTTTGCATGAGGGTCGAGTGTGTGGTGGGTAGAAGCAGGCTGGACTGCAACACCCATTGATTTGTGTGGAAGACAGGGCTGGAAACAGAACTGACCCAGCAATTGCAACCTCCAGCAAATGCATAAGCTGATCTGGGCAATGAATTGTGCTGGACCCTCTATGGGCCAGTACACACAAGAATCAGGCCTAGGATCACTTCTGACGAAGTTTCTTTGGGTATCCATCCCTCCAACTGAATCGCTGGACTCAGAACACCATCCATGAAGAGAATTGCAGGTTCCACGGTCTGACCATGGAGTGCAAGTGTCAAAACTGAGTCTCCTCAGAGGCTCAGACGGAGCAGTGGACAGCATATCCAGGTGCACATGGAGGATATGACAGTATACCGGAGCCTGCAGAGGACACCAGGTACCACAACAACAGACAGAACAAATCAATCAACTACCCCAGCCATATGTTGGCAGTGAAAAACTGGGTGAATGGACTCTAAGTTGGACTATGTCAATCAGTGGATTCTGCAGCGACTTCATTGTGCTTGGAATGGCAAGATTGGCAACAATTCATAACTGTTGAACTATCAAACCCACTTGAGCAGGACCCTTGGAGCATGCCCCACATCAGGGACCTGGGATGGGTGGGAGACTGGGTGGGGCCTCTCCCTTTATCTCCCCCTTTACCCCAGGTACAGAAAAAAATGTGGAAATAATAGTCTTACCTACTTTCCTGTAGCCCTTGACACTTTGTGCCCTAATCAACTATGTAAAGATTGACAAAAATAAATAAAAAAAGTGGCACACATTGGAACTATTAGGTCCAATAACACTGCTGATAAAACCCCGGAATTTCATGGAATTTCACAAATTCCATGCCTAGAAAAGCTCTGCCAGCAATGTTCCAGAAGGGTTCACATCCATTAATGCTCCTATCTGACTGCGGCCTGGGCTCTCATTCTTTCTCCCTCTCTCCTCTCCTTTTGCCTTTCAAATAGGGAGAGATTTTAAAATGTTAAAAGATAGCATCCATGCTGGGTAACCCATAGAAAGTCATGCACCCTGGTTTGAAGGCAGCTGACCTAATAAATGAAATAAACCTGTGGAGGGTGGCCCCAAGACATTTGGTGGAGTCCCTAAATGAAAAGTGTGTGCTCCCCAGCTCTGTCCAGATATGCAAATCACCTACCTGGGAAAACCTGTTAGACCACAGGAAACTCATCCTACTGAGGAAATACTGCGGTTATAAGCATGCCGACAGGTGCTGCAGCTTACCCTGGTCGTGCCTGTTCCCAGCTTTTGTGCTCACCAGTGGGAGTTGTGCCTGGCAGGAAAGTTCTCCAAGTTCCCCTGCGAGGCATGTTCCCAGCCTCAGATTGTACTTGTGCCAGCAGGGGCAGCAGCCCTGTCTTGGTACAGCCTGCCCTCAGTGTTAACCCTTGTGTGCACTGGCAGGTGCTACAGCCTGGCCATACCCAGTCTTTTCCCAGCCCTAACCGCCATGAGTGTCAAGAGGGTTCCTATCAGGTGAGTTCTGTGGTCCAGCCCGACAGCCTGTCACCACCTCCAGTTCTCTGCGTAACCCAGTTGTTGCTGCTGGTTGCCACAGAGGCAGGTCCACAAGTCCCCAAGAGAATCTTGGCCCAGATCTGGTTCTCTGGCATTCTAGTGGGTGCTGTAGCCCAGCCCGACATGGTCCACTGTTGCTCTGACATTCACAGGTGGGTACTGCAACCTAATCCAGGCAGGCATGGCTCCCAGCCCAGCTTTTGTGAGCACCAGCAGGCAGCAGATGATGCTATTTAGTTCAGCCCAGACATACCCTCTTGTTTCCCCTCCTCTAAACCACTCCATCTCAGCTCCCTTGCCTGCATGTGAATGTAGTGGTCTGGTCCATGAAAGATCTCAGAAATTGTTCTTTTCCTGCAAAACACACCCTCAGTCACTCTTACTCCAACACATCCCAAAACACTTTCCCCTGGAAATCTGTAACCTCTCCACCTGGCAACTGGAGTGGAGTTTCCTGGCCTGGAGTTCCCTATCTTCCCCATTTAACTGAAAGAAAGAAAGAAAGAAAGAAAGAAAGAAAGAAAGAAAGAAAGAAAGAAAGAAAGAAAGAAAGAAAGAAAGAAAGAAAGAAAGAAAGAAAGAACAAATAAGCAGCTATGCTGACACATTGTCACAGTTAACACAGATTTGGCATTAGCCAGACCCAGAATGCCTGCCAGCTAGTGGCTATTTTTCTCCCAGAAGTGTAATACTTGTCTAGGTACAAGGCATCCTAGGCAGTTGCTTGTAGCTGGAGATGCCTGACTGGTATTAACTTTACAAATGTATAGGAAGGTTTGGGGTCACTGGCTATTGGGAATGAATGAATAGCATTTGGAAATGGGAGAAAAGAGCATATGAATATTCCTAGGAGTTAAAAATAAACTTTGAAATTAAAAAATAAAGAAAAATAGTAAACCTGTAGATGTTTCCCAGATAGCCAAGCTTTAGCCACCAAATGGCATCTTTATAACATTGTTCCCTTTTCCCAGAAAGGATGTTGAGGTGGCCTTGCGATTGGAAACCCCTAGGGCCCAGAACTGTGGCACAGCAAGTTAAGCCTTCTCCTGCAGGGCCAGCATCCCATGTGGGCACCCATTCTAGTCCCTGCTAATAGCCTGGGAAAGCAGCAAATGAGAACCTGAGGCCTTGGGGACCCTGTATCCCTGTGGGAGACCTGGAAGGAACTTCAGAATCCTAGCTTTGGTCATTTGGGGAGTGAACAAATGGATGGAAAACTCTTCTGTGTCCTCTCTCTGTAAATCTGCCTTTCAAGTAAAAATAAATGAATGTTAAAAGAAAGAGAAGAAAGGAAGGAAGAGAGGGAGGGAGGAAGGAAGGAAGAAAAGAGGCCCTCAAAACCAGCTGGAAGGATCGTCATGGAACCCCAAAACCAGGTTCACTCACCTGATGTGCAGCAAGATAACCACTGACACCCAGTGGTGGGAAGAAGCAGGTGTTTACTGGAAAGCCCAGAACCAGGAGTTAGGCAGCCAGTGTTCCATTCCCACATCCCGGAGGGAGAGGAGTCAGGGCGTCTCATAGCTCAAAGTCAGGGTGAGCAGCACATAATTAGCTCATGTTGCACATGGTCCTCCTGCGATTAGTCAGTAAGAGGGGCCAGCGCGCTTCCTAGCAGCCAAGGTGAGCTCCGATGCATCTGGGTCTAATGGTGGATTATGTGTCAGTGTCTTGGACCAATGTCTGTGAAGTCCTGAAGGCCAACATGAGGGTGTGAGCCCCAGGGTTGATGCAGGTATGTCAAGTCCTGCAGCCGGCAGTCCTGTCTGTGAGCACTGCACAAGGTCTCAGGACACAGATCAGCCCTGAGGGTCTACTGTGGGAACTGGAGGGACCACTGTGTCAATTCCTTCACATTTTTAAAGTTTTGAAAAGATGCATATATTTATTTAAGATATATTGCGTCCAAGGAAGAGTGGTTAAAGAAACTGTGGCACATCTACTCCATGGACTATTATTCAGCTATTAAAAAGAATGAAATTATTCTATTTACAATCAGGTGGTCCCAACTAGAGACCATTATGCTCAGTGAAATGAGTCAATCACAAAAGAACAAATACCATATATTCTCTCTTATATAAGGAAACCAACATGGAAAATGTAACTCCAATAGTCCAATCCATACTGTTTTTGATTGTTTGCTTTTTTGGCTGTATCCCATGTGTCTTGATGTTTTTTATTTCAGTTTGGTTCATTGCAAATAATCTCTTTTCTCCAGTCGAATTCATCACGGGCTCATGAATTATACGATGGCATCACTTTTCCCAAGAGATTTCTGTGTTTTCTTTTTTTTTTTTTTTAAGATTTATTTATTTTATTGGAAAGGCAGATGTACAGAGAGAGGGAGAGACAGAGAGGAAGATTTCCATCCAATGGTTCACTCTCCAAGTGAGCACAATGTCTGGTGCTGTGCTGATCCGGAACCAGGAGCCAGGAACTTCTTTCTGGGTCTCCCAAGTGGGTGCAAGATCCCAAGGCTTTGGGCCATCCTCTGCTGCTTTCCCAGGCCACAAGCAGGAAGCTGGATGGGAAGTGGAGCTGCCGGGATTAGAACCGGCACCCATATGGGATCCCGGGGCATTCAAGGCGAGGATCTTAACCATTATGCTATCACACCAGGCCCTGTGTTTCCTTTTTGTAACTCATGTGTTGATTACTCAGTGGCACTTTTTTTTTTCATGGTACTGTAATTTGTTGTTGATATTGTTGTTGTTGTTGTGACTGTTCTAATTCATACCAGTTGTTGACCTTGTTTCATGGCTTCTCACTTGTGGTAATGTATAGTGATGGAGTACTGAGGTCTATCATATACAGACGTGGGGGTGTAATGGAACATGCATCCCTGCATCCAGACGAAAGATGGAATCGCAATGAAACTGTTGGACATGTGTAGACAATGGGATGCTGGACTGTCTGACATTGTCTGTACCAACAATGTCGGGTACACTTACATAAGAGACTGATAGAATTATGATTCCTTATAAATGACTACATTATTGTAACAAAATGGGAAAAATCTGATGGGGGTGGGAGTTTGGGGGGGAATCCCAGCCTACACAAAATTGTACCACACAATTCAAAATTCAAAATAAAAATATATTTTAAAAAAGATATACTTTAATTTTAGTGGAAAGGCAGATATACAGAGAGAAGAAGAGACAGAGAGGAAGATCTTCTGTCTGCTGGTTCACTTTCTGAGTGGCTACAATAGCTAGATTTGAGCCAATCTGAAGCCAAGAGCCTGAAGCTTCTTCCAGGTCTCCCATGCAGGTACGGGGTCCCAAGGCGTGGGGCTCATCCTCAACTGCTTTCCCAGGCCACAGGCAGAGAGTTGGATGGTAAGTGGAGCAGCAAGGACATGAAATGGCATCTATATGGGATCCTGGCACATGCAAAGCAGAGAACTTTAGCCAGTAAGCTAATTCACCAGGCCCTTAAATTACTTTTTTTTTTTAATTTCTTTTTTTAATTTGAAAGTCAGAGTTTCAGATCGAGACAGAGAGAGAGAGAGAGGGAGAGGCAGAGATCGGAAATGGAGCAGCTAGAACTGAAACCAGTTGCCTTATAGGATTCTAATACCGCAGAAGGGGGTTTAACCTACTAAGTCACTGCGCTGGGCCCCCACCCCTTAATTTAATGAGCTGATTTTTAGAGGAACTACAGACTAAAGGAGAAAAACTGGGACAAGACTATGCCTACATCCGAGGCTTGGGTGCTGCCTCACCACAGGTGAGCATGTCAGAGCCCTCCGGGCCAGAACAAGGTGAGCCACTGCTTGCCTTCTTACACACACACACACACAATCAGCACACACGACAGGTGGGAATTTAATAGCTGATAGCTGGGGAGTCAGGTATTCATCTTTGTTCCATACTCAGATCCCTCCAAGATGAATACAGCCTGGGCTGTTTTTTTGTTTTGTTTTGCTGTGATTTGTTTTTGTTGTTGTTCACTTGTTTTTGTTTTGTTTTTTAGATTTACTTATTTTTATTGAAAAGACAGATTTACAAAGAGAAGAAAAGGCAGGGAAAAAGATCTTCTATTCGCTGGTTCAATCCCTAAGTGACCACAAGGACCAGTGCTGAAACATTCCAAAGCCAGGAGCCAGGGCTTCTTCCAGGTCTTCCACAGGAGTGCAAGGTCCCAAGCCTTTGGGTCATCCTCTGCTGTTTTCCCAGGCTGTGAGCAAGGAGCCAGATGGGAAGTGGGGCAGTTGGACAGGAACCAGCAGCCACATGGGATTCTGGGGCTTGCAAGTGGAGGATTAGCTAATTGAGCCATTAGCTGGGCCCTAGCCTGGGCTCTTGATTCTTTGTGTGCTGATTGGCTGGAGTAGAAAAGAGTGGGAGAAGGGGAAGGAGGCAGAGTGACCTGGCACCTCCTGCTGCTGTAGTCTCTGGTAGAAGAGAGGCACTTCTGGGCCCGGCGTGGTGGCACAAGTGGTTAAGGTCCTCGCCTTGCACGCCCAGGATCCCATATGGGCGCCGGTTCTAATCCCGGCAGCTCCACTTCCCATCCAGCTCCCTGCCTGTGACTCGGGAAAGCAGTCAAGGACAGCCCAAAGCCTTGGGACCCTGCACCCGCGTGGGAGACCCGGAAGCATGCATGGGAGACCCAGAAGAGGCTCCTGGCTTCAGATGCATAGCATCGGCCGTTGCGCTCACTTGGGGAGTGAATCATTGGATGGAAGATCTTCCTCTCTGTCTCTCCTCTCTGTATATCCGCCTTTCCAATAAAAAAAAATAATAAAAATAAATCTTTAAAAAAAAAAAAAGAAGAAGAAGAAGAGAGGCACTTCCCCAGTTATTTGTTGGCCTCTTTTATGAGGTCGAAGTGGAAACTTCTAGAGGCATAAAGCTACCTGGGAGGGCCTGTACGAAACAAATGCAACCTGGCAAAAGGGGTGCTTTAATTGACAAGAACAGAATTACACAAGAGGGAGGGCTTGTGACTTGCAAGTGCTGCTAGCTCACTGGATCCTGAACTAGCTACCTGCCTCTCCCAGCTGGACATTAGCCTATCCCTGTAAGAGAGATCACAGGAAGTGGGAAGTATTGAAAATGGGAGGGGGCCCGGCGCAATGGCTCAGCAGCTAAATCCTTACCCTGCAAGTGCCAGGATTCCATATGGGCGCTGGTTTGTATCCCGACTGCCCCACTTCCCATCCAGCTCCCTGCCTGTAGCCTGGGAAAGCAGTAGAAGATGGCTCAAAGCCTTGGAACCCTGCATCCACGTGGGAGATCTGGAAAAAGCTCTTGGCTCTGGACTTCGGATCACCTGTGCCATTCTCTCCTTCTCTCTGTGAATATGATTAGCTTTTAAACAATAAATAAATAAATCTAAAAAGAAAGAAAGAAAGAAAGAAAGAAAGAAAGAAAGAAAGAAAGAAAGAAAGAAAGAAAGAAAGAAAGAAAGAAAGAAAGAAAATAGAGGCCAGCACGTTGGCTCAACAGGTTAATTCTCAGCCTGCCAGCACCAGCATTCCACTGGGTACCAGTTCATGTCCGGGCTGCTCTTCTCTCATTAAGCTCTCTGCTTATGGCCTGGGGAAACAACAGAGCATGGCCCAAGTCCTTGGGCACCTGTACTCACAGAGATCCAGAAGCTGCTGGCTCCTTCAGATCAGGTTGTGAGCCAACAGATGGAGGATTAATGTCTAAAGTGGATTTGACTGTGTTGAGTTTATAATATTCCTTAAATTGTGTGTGTTTCTTCATTCTGTAAATCTGCCTTTCAAATAAAATAAGTCAATCTTTTTAAATGGGAGTTTTGTGCAATGAGATGAGGAAATAAACTCTGCATGCATACTAGCTCATTTTGTATTGTTTGGTTGGTTAATTGTTTTTTAAAGATTTTTATTTTTATTATGTTTTTATTGGAAAGGTGGATATACAGAGAGCAGAGACAGAGAGGAAGATCTTCTGTCCGATGATTCACTCCCCAAGTAAGCGCAACGGCCGATGTTATGCCGATCCGAAGCCAGAAGCCTCTTCCGGGTCTCCCACATGGGTGCAGGGTCCCAAGGCTTTGGGCTGTCCTTGACTGCTTTCCCGGGCCACAGGCAGGGAGCTGGATGGGAAGCGGGGCTGCCGGGATAGAACCAGTGCCCATATGGGATCCCGGGCGTGCAAGGCGAGGACCTTGACCACTTGCGCCACCGCGCCAGGCCCTGGTTAATTGTTTTTTTAAGATTTAGTTTTATTTAAAAGGCAGATTTATAGAAAGGAGAGACAGACAAATCTTCTGTCCACTGGTTTACTCCCCAAATGATCACAAAAGCCAGAGCTGAGCTGATCTAAAGCCAGGAGCCAAGAGCTTCTGGGTCCCCATGTGGATGCAGGGTCCCAAGGACTTGAGTCATCCTCCACTGGTTTCCCAGAGCACAAACAGGGAGCTGGATCAGAATTGGAGTAGGTGGCATTAGAACAGGTGCCCATATGTTGGCACCACATGAGGATTAGCCTGATATGCCACCATGCCCGACCCCAGCACACCAGCTCCTTTTCAGTATCTTTGCTGGGTGGTTCCCAGCCGGCTCCTGGGGGCAGTGAGAGACTCACTCCTACTCTACTCCAAGGGGGCTAGTCCTATCACACTGGGAATGAGGACCTGGGAAAACTTGTGGGAATTCCACATCCAAAAAGCTTTCTGAGACCCAGCAGAATCTGGAAGAGGAAGGAGGAGGAAAGAAATGGGGAAGAGGGGAAAGGTGCCAGAGGGACTCACACTCCTACCCACAAAAAACTCCAGTTTGGAAGCCAACAGCAAGACATAGCAGTTTAGGCTTCCAGCTGCAGTGCTGGCGTCTCACTCACACAGGTTCAAGTCCTGGCTTCTCCACTTCATATCCAGCTTCCTGCTAGTGGCCTGGGAAGACAGCAGAGGATGGTCTAACTGCTTGTTTTCCTGCATCCATGTGGGAAATCTGGAAGAGATTCTGGCTCCTAGATCCAGCCATTGCGGCCATTTGGGGAGTTAACCAGTGGCTGGGAGATCTCTCTGTTTCTCTTTTTCTCTCTCTCTTTAAGTTTACCTTTCAAAAAAAATAAATACATATTTCTTTAAAATACTACTAAAAACTCCAATTAAAATACAGACTGAGTTCGGTTCTTTCCTGACATGCCTGCCTGCCTGTCAGGTCTGTTCTCTTCATTACCAGTCTGAATGCAGACTAAGTTCCCAAGCTCTTGAGCCATCATCGCCTGCTGCTTCCCAGGCGCATTGGCAAGGAGCTGAATCTGAAGTGTGGAGTACACAAGACTTGAGTCAGCACCCCAATATGGAATACAGGCATCCCAGATGATGGGTTAGCCCAGTGTGCCACCATGTCCGCTCTAGCCCAGCTATAACTCATGTGTTTATTAGCTTCACATGGCTGGTGAAAAAAGCACAATCCATCCTACGTCTGTGGTGGTGATGACATTTTGTTCTGAATGGTAGAATATGGGTGCTGACTTGGTCTCTTGGTGATATGTTCACATCCTCACGGATGAGACTAGAATAAGCGCTGAGAACTCCTGTGAGGGCTCCTGACCTTGGCTTTGTAGTCCAAGGGGGAGGTGCCAGGGGCAAGATACAGAGGCCTGGACGTGTTTCATGCTCAAAGCAAAACTTGGCTGTGATGAGTTTATAATTATCCCTTAAGTGGAATGTGTGTGCTCGTGGTGTGTATATGACATATTTCAGTTTAACAGCACAGGTGTACTCCCCAGGGGCAGTGAGCAGTGCCACGTCACTGTGGTGACGTCTCTGAGCGCTGTGCTCCTCCAACGCACTAGGCAGGAGTCTTGGAGAAATGGCTGATTCTCGGGTTTGGGTCGGGAAATGACAGGAAGAGCCAGGAACATCTTGCAGTATCAGAAAGCAGGAGGCACTCAGCAGGCACTCAGGAGGCGTGAGCCAGAAAAGGCCTGCGAGAGCGCCTCCCAGTGGTCACACTGGGCAATCTGCGCACCAAAGCAAATAGCACAGGATGGAATCCGTCACCACAGCAGAAATCAAATATGCATGAGTCTATTCTATACAAATATGCAAATAGAGCAGAAAACAGAAATTATTTTTCTTTTTAAATATGTATTCATTTACTTAAAAAGCAGAGGGAGAAACACAGAGATCAATCCATCTTGTATCCACTGCTTATTTTTATTTGCAATAACAGTAGGGACTAGGAGGGGTCAAAGCCAGGAGCTCCATCAGTTCTCCAACATAGTGGCAGGGGCCCAGGTGGCATCGGTTAGACAGGCAGCTAAGTTAGGATCCTGGAGCTGGCAGTCACAAGCCACCACCTCCTGCCCTATGTACCCTCCTACTTGTCAATCAAAACATTCCCTTTCCCAAAATGCCTTTTCTTCATCTGGGACTTGGGGAGTGGGGCAGGCACCATGTAATATCCAGCCTGACTGTGACTTCATGAAAGAGGTCAATGAATGGGAAGAGCTCTCTCGTGCCAGAAGCCACAACTGGAGGAGGTCATGGGATGCTCTCTTTCTTGCTCTCTGTTTCTATCTGCAAGAAGTAGAGTTTAGGTGCTCCTCTCACAGCTTGAGTGTGGGCTCTACTTAGCAACCTACATCAGAGGAACAGGGAGAGGATTAGACAGGAGAAAGGGACATGAAGGGAGTAGGCTGGGGCAGAAGTAACGTTGAAGCGGGGACCTCGGCCAACTGCACCAAGCGATCAAGGTTGGCATTGCCAGTGGCACATGCTTCCTTATAGGATGTGGTGAGAAGGGCACCCTTCCTCTGCAGATTCTTCCCAAAACCCATGACCCTGGTCAAGGTGGGAGGAAAATACTGGGCAAATTGCATGGAGGGACATCCTGCCAAACACCTGCCCAATACTCAGACTGTCAAGGTCACAGGAGCAGGAAAGACCCAGAATCAGCGTCACAGACAGTGGTTTAACACACTATGCCGTAACACAGGCCCCCAGCTAGTGATAGTATTTCAATGCGGATGTCTTAGTTTTGAGAAATGCATCTTGGTAAGATAAGATATAAATAGAAGGGAGACCCAAGGAATACCCAGGAATTCTCTCCATTTCTTTTTTTCAAGAAAAATGGCAGATTTTTTTTGTTTTGTTTTGTTTTACAAAGAAGGAGAGACAGAGAGAAATTTTCCATCTACTGGTTCACTACCCAAACGGCCTCAATAGCCAGAGCTGAGCTGATCTGAAGCTGGGAGCAAGCAGGGGATGAACTGTTACGTTCCCAGGTTATAAGCAAAGAGCTGTATCAGACCAGGATACAAACTGGCACCCATCTGGGATGCTGGCTCTTGCAGTGGAGGATTAGCCTACCGAGCCACCACTCCTACCAAAAGTTTGTTGTATATACTTCCTAGAAAGTGTGTCTATGTGTGTGAGACCTGAGGGGAAAGGTCTGAAAGAGAGGAAGGAGGCCTTGCTTGTTCCAGAGGCCTCTGATGGGATAGCATGGCAAGAAGCAGCCTGGGGAAAGGGCGGGGTGGAGCTGCTGGCCCAGGTGTCTTGCAGGTCACCTCCAAGTGAAGCTGTAGGGACTTTCTCCTGTGGCAATGGGAAACCACTGAAATCCACTGAGCTGGGGTGTGGCCTGATGACAATGACTCAACCAAGGTCACACCTACAGCCCTTCCCTCCCCATGCTCTGCCCCTCCCCTTCCTAAGCTCTGCCTCCTTTGCCTCTGAAGCCTAGCTCTGGTTTGGCAAGAATCTGAGTCACTAACTCAGAGATGACCACGCCCAGGTGGCCCCCCATCCCACCCTGCCACCCCCAACTAGCTTCAGCTGTCTGCAAAGGTGCCTGGTTCAGAGCCGCAGTGTGCCTCACCTGTGAGCCCTTGCAGCCACCTTCTTCCCCATTCCGCCCAGAGACAACTTGGGCAGGCAGGTGCAGGTTGGAGCCTTCTCTGAGATTCCAGAAGTCCTGGGGGCAGTTGTCTCTCTTGGCCACCTTTCCCTGCCAGCTCCCACTCTCACTGTGAAGGGAATCCTGTCCCCTGGGAAGGGAAGGGAGCTGGGGACAGAAGAAGAGGGAGCTTCAAAGCAGTTGGAACTCCATGTCCAGGAGAACTTCCCTCTTTTCTCTCTTATGAATCTGCCTGTAAAGACAGCTGTGCCCAGATCGGAAGCTTGAGAGAAGGAAAGAAGCACGCGGTGAAGACGAGGTGCATTCATGCACAACTTTGTTTGCCAGCAGTAGGAACCACCAGTGTTCACTGCTAGAATTGATCCCACTGGGGGCTGGCAGTGTGGCACAGCAGGTTAAGCTACCTACAAAATAAGCACCCCATAGAGCACTGGTCAAGTCCCAGTTGCTTCTCTTCCAATCCAGCTGCTTGCTAATACAGCTGGAAAGCAGCAGAGCATGACCTAAGTACTTGGATCTCCGCATCCACGTGGGACACCCTGATGAAACTCCTAGCTCCCGATTTCCACCTGCCATGGCCCTGACCATTGAGGCCATTTGGGAAGTGAATCAGCTGTTAGAAGATATCCCCCCCTTTTTTTAGATTTATTTATTTATTTTTAATTGGAAAGGCAGATGTACAAAGAGGAGAGACAGAAAGAAGAGCCTCCATCTGCTGTTTCACTCCCCAAATTGCCACAGTGGCCAGAACTGAGTGAATCAGAAGCCAAGAGCCAGGAACTTCTTTCTGGGTCTCCCACGCGGGTGCAGGGTCCCAAAACTTTGGGCCGTCCTCGACTGTCCTCCAAGGCCACAAGCAGGGAGCTGGATGGGAAGTGGAGCTTCCGGGATTAGAACTAGCGCCCATATGGGACCCCGGCACTTTCAAGGCGAGGACTTTAGCCACTAGGCCATGCCGTCAGGCCCAAGGACTTTAACCATTACACTATTGTGCCAGGC
This sequence comes from Ochotona curzoniae, assembly GCF_017591425.1. NCBI lineage: Eukaryota > Metazoa > Chordata > Mammalia > Lagomorpha > Ochotonidae > Ochotona > Ochotona curzoniae. The sequence goes on from NW_024465777.1 coordinate 5,005,019, forward strand.
CTGGAAGATCCCTTCTTCTGTTTCTCTGTGTGTGTGTGCAATTCTGCCTTTCAAATAAAATTTACTAATTAAATACATATACGCAGAACACAAAGTGGCTTGGCCCAAAAATGAGTTTAGGTAATCGAGGGCAGATTTGTCACAGGCTGCAGGTGACTATTCTGGAACATGGTTGATAAGTAACAAACATGTCAGATGTGTTCAGGGTCAGATACATGGGAAAGCAGGGGCACCACTGAAGTTTAAGAAGGCTGCTGATGTTGGTTACTGCGTTGGCTAAGATGAAACTGCCCACCATGCAGGGTACCTGGCTCCGACACACTGGATCCCCACAGCTCAGCCTGGGTGCTCCTGTACCAGCTTCGGCGGCTGGTTCTCCTATGTGCTTGTGCCCTTGTGGTTCTTGTTATCTGTCTCCACCCAGTAGGATGTCGGGTGCATTGAGAGCGGAAGAGTTTTCTGTCCCCAAGAAATGAGTGAAAGGGGAAGACGCGGTTCCTTCCACTAGGGCTGTTGACCGCTCTCCCCATCAGCTGCCGATGAATCCCTCCTGCCCTCCACAGCTTCACTCCTCAGATCTCCCATCTGGGACTCTTTATCTCCTCTCTTCCCTAGCCCAGGGATTCACACAGCCGGCCAAGCATGCTACTACTTAGGCCAGAAACCAGAGCTCAAGATCAAGTCACCCAGGTCAACACCTCAGTGGCCTGCAGTGACACCAGGGATCATTACATGGCTTACAAAGCCCCGCCCCATCTGGTGAGCCACGATCTCCTTCCTGACTGCACTCTGCTCCCACCCGGCTGAAGGACCCCTGTTTTCTCAAAAGCACCCATGATGTGCCTCTGCTAGGGAGCCCTGGCCCCACTCCTGCTCACAGCTTGACCTTCACCCTAGACGCCACTTCCTCCTGGAAGCCCTCACTGGGCTGCTCCATCCCATGAGGCTGAACTCAGAAGCCTTGGTGTCCACCCATGGTCCACCTCCTCACTGCATCCGCTCCTCAGATGCTTCTCCCCTTTCAGGATCCAGGTCCAGCCTAGACACATCCACAACGCTCCACAAGGGGTGAAAAGAAGGCACGCCCTGTGGGAGGGAGAGCAGGTGGCCGAGTCACCTCTGCTACAGAAAACTGGAATGACAAGGAAGTGCTAAAAGCCGGGAGGGGTGGGAGGAACACAGGGAGTCTAGACATATTTAGGAAAAGCTGAGAGTGGCGTTTGTTCATCAGAACAAATATAGCACAATGGTACATGCAGCACTATAGCAACAGGGGAAACTGTAGGTAGTGTATTTGGGAATTTCTTCATACTGTTGGCAACTATTCTGAAATAAGAATAAGCCACTGAACCAGGATAAACTTGGTTCAAGTCCCACCCCGTCAGTCCCTAATGATGTGACAGGCATGCCACTTCCCCCCCCCCCCCCAGCTTCTCTTTCCTCTACCGAATGAAGGTGAAGGCATTAGGAACAAGCACCTCCCAGTTATTATGAGTACAATGATAGATATTCACGGATGGCATAAGCACTGAGGCATCCCCTACGTGTGAGGCTGACTCCCCTCTGCCCCCCGGACATGATGTTTCTACAGCAAGACCAGGCTCTGTCCTTGGCACTTCATTGTGCCCCACCTGCCCGTCACCAGCAGGCTGTAATCACACTTCTCCGAGCTCTTCTCTGTGCCCCAGGGTTCAGAGATCAGGGCAAAAAAGGTAAATATTAGACCGTAGCTATAAGCAAGTGCTATTTGTTGGTCATTTCTTAGCTGCCAAGTACATACACATTTCTCATTCTCAAGATTATTCAGGGCCCAGCACGATAGCGTAGCACCTAAAGTCCTCTCCTCGAATGCGCCGGGATCTCACATGGGTGCCGGTTCTAATCCTGGTGGCTGCACTTCCCATCCAGACTGCCTGTAGCCTGGGAAGGCAGTCAAGGACGGCCCAAAGCTTTGGGACCCTCTACCCACATTGAGAGACCCAGAAGAAGCTCTTGGCTTCTGGTTTCGGACCAGCGCAACACTGGCCGTTGCGGTCACTTGGGGAGTGAACCAGCAGATGGAAGATATTTCTCTCTGTCTCTCCTCCTCTCTGTATATCCATTTTTCCAATTTAAAAAATAAATCTTTAAAAAAATAAAGATTATTCAAAACATAGCTGCTTATTTATTTCTACTATGAAACAGAAGCTCAGGCTGAGTTAAATGATTTGGCCAAGGTCCCAGAGATATGATGACCTTGAGGAAAGCTCTTTCTGGCACTGTTAAGGGTCTCATGGCTTTCCGCCTTCTGACTGCATTCTTAGTCATCAGCTGAGCCATGTTCAGAGACGACAAAGATCAAGGCAGGGGCCTGCTGGCAGAGGAGACAGCCTCACGCTATGCACCAGAGGGGCTAAGCCCAGGAGACCTGTGAAACTAAGCTGCAGCTCCACTCAGCACAGGCACAAAGCCTGCACTGTGTCGATGCGGGGGTTGCAATGGGGTCAAAAGGTACCTGGGACATTTTCTAGCAGTGTCAGCACTGAACTGTTGCTCACACCTTGAGCTGGGGTGGTAGATGATGGCCAGAACACTCACAGTAAGAGGCAGTGCTGTTAGCCGCGTTTCCTCCACCTGCACAACCTGCTTAACCGGCTCCACCAAGAATCGGATACAGGAGACGGTGCAGGATGCATGGTGAGGCACTAGGTGGCGCTGTGAGCAGCGAGCACCCCATCGCAGAAAGAACCGGAAGGGCTCTCAGCTCAGAGACCTCCATCTTTCTCTGGCTTTCTCCATCCGGTGGCTGAGCTGGCGCTATAGCAGTGAGCTGATAGGAAGCAGAGTAGCTGGGACTTCACTTGACCCTCCAATGAGAGGTACAAATGTTGCAGGCAGTGGCTTCATTTACTACTCCACAACACCTGCCTTCTTCATTTTTAAAAATAACTATTAAACTGTTTTAAAGTTTTATTCATTGTTATCTACTTGAAAGACAAAGTGACAGAGACAGAGAACAAGAGATTTTCCATCTGCTGGTTTATCCCCAAATGGCTGCAACTGGATTAGGATGAAAACACGAACCGGAAACTCTATCCAGGTGTTCCACGTGAGTGACAGGGACCCAACCACTTGCAATATCATCTGCTGTCCCCCATAATGCAGTAATGGTGAGCTGAATTGAAAGTGGAGGAGTGGGGACTTGAATGAGGCACTCTGATAAGCATCTCAGGCTACAAAGGAACTTGCGATACCACAGTGCCTGCCCACAGTTCTTAAACTTTTAACTGACATGTGATAATTACACACATTTACGAGATATAGTGTGATACTTTGATAAACATATTCAATATGTAATGATCAGATCAGGGTAGTTGGTATATAACTCACTATCAATACTCGCAACTAGCTGCTGTGAACCACAAAATTCCTTGTTGTCAACTAGTTATTCTCCTGCTATAGAACATTAGAAGTTATTCTCCACCCAACTGCCCCTCTGCCAACATTATCTTTCACAAAGCAGCAATTAAAAAATTTTTTTAAATTTTTATTTTGATAATCTTTACATGGTTGATAGGGCACAAAGGGTCAAGGACTATAGGAATGTGGGTAAGATCATTGTTTCCATATATATATATATATATATATATATATATATTTTTTTTTTTTTTTGCCCTGTATCTGGGTAAGGGGAGAAACAAAGGGAGAAGCCCCACCCAGCCTCCCATCTATCCCATGTCCCCAACGTGGGGCATGCTCCGAGGATCCTATTCAAGCAGTTTTGATAGTTCAACAGTTCTGAATTGCTGCCAATCTCACCATTCCAAGCATGATGAAATCTATTCAGAATCCACTGGCTGACATAGTCTCTTCATGGTTGGGGTTCTGAGATCAGCAGTTCAGTTGGAGGCATCTCAAAAGAAACTTGGTCTGAGGTGATCCCAGGCCTGATTCTTGTGTGTGCTTGCCAGTACAGGGTCCAGTACAGCCCATCACCCCAATCAGCTTATGCACATGCTAGTCATTGCAATTGCTGGGTTAGTTCTGTTTCCAGCCCTGTCTCCCATGCAAACCAGTGGGTGTTACAGGCCAGCCTAATCCTGCCCACTTCATATTCGGCCCTCACACAAACCAGTGGGAGCTGCAGCCTAGTCAGGGCAACCCACAATAACCCCTACCAGGCCTGCCCCCTACCCTGGTTCCCATGCTTGCCAGTGTGTACATCAGACTTGTTCAGTCTGTCCCACCTCCCATTTAGTTCTCCTACATGTCAATGGGCACTGAAGCCTGGTTCAACCCAACCAGCCCCACTATCCAGCCCACACACATGCTGGTGGGTGTCATTCTGTCTAACCACACCTGCTCCAGTCCTGGCTCTCATGCTCTCCAGTGGGAGTGGTAACCCAAGAGGGAGGTGCCCACTATTTCCCTACTAGGCTACTCCCACTCCTCAATCCTGCATTCTCCAGGTGTGTCAGCAGTTTAACTTGACAAAGTTAGCCCCAGTGTCAGCCTCTGCCAGCTGATGCTGCGGCAAAGCCCAACCAACCCTCAACCACTCTAACTAATGCTTGCACCAGTCGGAACAATCAGCCCAGGCTGGCTTTTCCCTGATCTAGCTCACATGAGGCCTACAGGTGTTGTAGCCCTGCCTGGTCTGGTCTATTCCCATCCCAACTCACACTCTCCAGGGGGAGTGACTATCCAGGGGAGCCCTCCAAATCCCCCTCTACCAGCTTTGCCCCCTCCCTCCCAGGTTCTCACACATGGTGGTTGGGCACCGCGGCCAAATCTGGTACGGCCCACCTCACCTCACCTCAGCTTTTTCCAGTGGGCATCGTAGCCTGGCCCGGCCCAGTCCACCCCCAATTCCAGCTGACGCTGGTGAGGGTTACAGCCTAGCCCAGCCCAGCATGCATCCAATCCCAGTCCCCCATTATGCAATACCATAATGTGCATTGGTATATGTTGCGATCTAAATTGGCATGACCCATACTCTGTTCTAGTGCTCAGACAAAGCAGTAATTCTTTTTTTTTTTTAAACCTAGAAGTTTTTCTTTTTATCACTATTTTTTTTTCCTTTTTTTAAAAAATTAATTGCATTGCATTATGCGACACAGTGTTACAGGCACTGGGATTCCCCCCACCCCTCCCTGAGCCCTCTCCCCATGGTGGATCTCTCCATCTTGCTGCATTACCACAGTTCAAATTCAGTTGAGGTTCTTTCATTGGAACTATTCACCAACCATAAAGTCCAGCATCTTATTATCTTAGTGGGTTCAACGATTTCATGGGGAGACCATCTCTGGTCTGAAGGTAAAGCCGGCAAAGTATTATCCCAATCAATTAAAAGCCCTGACATAACATCAACAACCATTTACAACCTTATGGCATTAAGGTTCCATTAATTCAGATTTTTTTTTTTTTACTATGGATCATGTTTTTAATGTCATATCTAAAAAATATTGAGGTAGGATCTGGTGCAACTGCTCAGGTGGCTAATTTTCCACCTCTAATCATCAGGATCTCATAGGAATGCTAGATCATGTCCCAGCTGCTCCACTTCCCATCCAGCTCCCTGCTTCTAGCTTGGGAAAGCAGTACAGGATGGCCTTGAGACCTTGTGCCAATGTAGGAGATCCTGAAGAGGCTCCTGGCTCCTGGATTGGGAACAGTTGAGCTCTGTTGGTTGAAACCATTTGAAGAAGATCTTTTTCTCTGTCTCTCTGTAAATCTGCCTTTCCAATAAAATATAACTAAATCTTTTTTAAAAATTGACCTAGTTCAAGGTCATAGAGGTTTTCTATTTTCTCCTAGAAGTTGATCATTTCCAGTATTACTTTAAGTTTATGAACTATTTTGAGTTAATACTACTACCTAGAACAGGGAATGGATCCAGGTTCATATTTTGGGAGCTAAATATTTAATGGATCTGACAACCTTCGTTGAAAAGACAATTCTTTTTTCCTTTGAATTGCATTTTTAAAAATTTATTCAGTTTCATTGGAAAGGCAGATTTACAGAGAGGAGAGACAGAAAGAAAGATCTTCCATCTGCTGATTCACTCCCCAGATGACTGTAATGGCCAGAACTGAGGCAATCCCAAGCCAGGAACCAGAAGCTTCTTCCAGGTCTTCTTCTGCAGGGTCCCAAGGCTTTGGGCCATCCTCTGTTGCTTTCCTAGGCCAGAGCCAGGGAGCTGGATGGGAAGTGGAGCAGCCAAGACACAAACCAGTGCCCATGTGGAATGCCTGTTCTTATAGGTGGAGGATTAGCCAGCCGGTTGGAGCCAACCCCGACCCCTTGAATTGCCTCTGAGCCTTTTTGAAAACCAAATGACCGGACCCAGCACAGTAGCCTAGCAGCTAAGTCCTCACTTTGAATGTGCAAAGATCCTATTGGGTGCCAGTTCGTATCCTGGTGGGCCAATTTCTCATCCAGCATCCTGCCTGTAACCTGGGAAAACAGTCGAGGACAGCCCTAAGTCTTGGGATCTTGCACCTGCATGGAATACCCAAAGGAGTCACCTGGCTTCAGATTGGCTCAGCTCCAGCTGTTGCAGCCACTTGGGGAGTGAATCAGCAGACAAAAGACATTTCTGTCTCTCCTCCTCTTTGTATATCTGACTTTGCAATAAAAATAAATAAATCTTTTTTAAAAAGTAAAAAAAAAGAAAACCAAATGACCACACTCTTATAGATGATTATTATTGCTGTTGTTGTTGTCAGTTGGGAAAGAGGGAGACTGATAGCGATCTCCCATCCACTGGCTCATTTTCTGAATACCTTATTGGGCAGGATTGGACCAGGGGACGCTGTGAGCCTGGTACTCCATCAGGGTCCCCCATGTGGGTGGCAGAGATCCAACCACCTGTGCCATCCTCTGCTGTTTCCCAAGGTGTGCACTGACAGGAAGCTGGAACTTGGAGCTGAGCCAGGACTCACAGCAGGTGCTCCACTGTGTGGTGACATCAGATCTCATTCTTTCTGCCCTTCTGGGACTTGCTGCCCAAGAACTGTCTTTCCCCATCTTCTCTTCCTTGCCTAGCCTCTGGTAACCACTATTCTGCTGTGTACCTCAATGAGCTCAGCTATTGGAGATTCTATCTGTGAGTAAAATCGCACAGTATTTATCTTAGGCCTCGGCTTATTTCATTTAACATTACAATCTCCAGGCCCGTAGATGTTGCTACAAATGAGAGGATTTGAACCTTTGTGACTGAACTGTGTTTTGCTATGTGTATACAGCACATTTAGCCATTCACCCATAGATAGACATTTCAATTAATTTCATACCTCAGCTACCATGGATAGGATTGCAATAAATGTGACAGTGCAGGGATTTTTTTTATTACAAACATTTATTGTTTGCTATGTGAATTTAATCCTCATAGGGACTTGTAAAGTGATTCATTTTTTCATTGCATTAATACAGGATCTAAAGTTCAGCCATGTTAAGTTTTGTTAAATCATTTTATTTATGGGTGTGGGTCCTGTCCCAGCTGCTCCACTTGCAATCAGGCTCCCTGTCAATGGCCTGGGAAAGCAGTGGCGGATGGCACAAGTGCTTGTGTGCCTGACACTCCTGTGGGAGACCCGGATGAAGCTACTGGCTTCTGGCTTTGGCCTGGCTTAGCCCATCTGGGGAACAAAGCAGCAGAGGGAAGATCCCTCTTTCTGTCCTCTGTAATTCTTTCAAATAAGCAAATAAGTCTTTCTCTCTTTTAAAAAAAGGTTTATTTATTTTTATGGAAAAGTCAGATATAGAGAAAGGAGGAGAATCAGAGAGAAAGATCTTCCATCCAATGGTTCACTCTCCAAGCAGCTGCAACAGCTGGAGTTGAGTCAATCTGAAGCCAGGCGCCAGGAACTTCTTCCAGTTCTCCCACATAGGTGCAGGGTCCCAAGGCTTTGGGCCATCCTCAATTGCTTTCTCAGGCACAGGCAGGGAGCTGGATGGGAAGTGGGGCAGATGGGTTTAGAATTGGCGCCCATATGGGATCCTGGCACATTCAAGGTGAAGACTTTAACCGCTACACTATCACACCAAACCCCAAATAAATTTTTCAAACTTAAAAAACAAAGTTGTTTTACTTCTTTGAAAGGGATAGAAAGAAAGAACGAGAGCTTCCCCCATCTGCTGATTCACTCCCTAAATGCTCACAGCAGCTATGGCTGGGCCAAGAAAAGTCTAGAATCCAGACACTCCAACTGAGTCTCTAATGTGACTGGCAGGGACCCAGGCAGTTGAGCCATCACCAGCTGCCTCCCAGAGTACACGATGGCAGGAAGCCAGAATTGGGAGTGGAGCTGGGACTTGAACTCAGGAACACTGAGAGGGAGACACAAGTGTCAGAAAGAATGACTTAACTGCTGCTCCAAACACCCTCCTCCAGGGCCCTTGAAAGGTAACTTGCTATACGATTGGTGTATCAGCCAAAGTCTCCAAACAGAACCAACAGGATATGTATAGAGTTATGTGATAGGGGACTTTTAGGGAAACTGGCTGAATTGATTATGGTGGCAGAGAGTCCCAGAACAGGCCAACTGTAGTCTAGATGCTGGATGCTATCATCCTGACTCAGTCCAACTTCGAAGCCTCAAAACCATGAATTCAATGGTAGAACTGTCTGAGGCCAAAACCAAGAATCCATGGCATAACATCTGGAGTCCAAAGGCTGGCAAGCCTGGAGTTCTGAGGACCTAACCCTCCAGGAGCACAATTCACCTTCTATCTCTTCTGATTGTAAGTAACCATCCACATAGAGGGCGGGTCTTCTCCCCACCTAGTCCAATCAGACTGACGCCTTATCTTCAAGGGACACACTTAGACACACCCAGAATAACGCTTCACTGGGTTACTGGGTCCTTCTTAATCCAGTTGTTATACCTGGAGTTAACCCATCCTGTCACAGGTTGGAGATTGACGTAGTTAACCCCCCTGACAGTTCAGTCCCAGGGCCTCCCCCTCCTGCTCTTACCCCTAAAACATCAGTTTCACCTGTTTCTCACCTACCAATGATAAACTGGGGCTCCCATAAGCCCCTCCTCGAACACAGGGAACCGCTTGCTGGTGTTTATATGTAAGGACTTTACAAAGAGATGCAGAGCACAGAGAGGAAGCCATTGGGCTAGGGATGGGAAGGGACTGCAGCTTCCCTGCATTTCCAGGAACCTCCGGAATCTCACCCCTCCCCCAACCCTGTCTCCCCTCATTTCCAAGGAGACTGTTGAGAATAGCAAGGCCTTCCCAAGATAGCTGAGCAGTCTTTCCCTAGGGGCATGGCACAGGGCCCCAGTTTGGGACTTTTGTGAGACAGAGAAATAGAACAAGGTCTTCCTTCCCTCGTTCACTCCCCAAATGCCACTGCAGCCTGTGTTGGGCCGTGTGGAAGCCAGGAACTGGAAACTCCATCCTGGTTTCCCAAGTGGAATGGCAGGGGACTAAGTCCCTAGGCCATCACCTGCTGCCTCCCAGGGTGTTCATCTGCAGGATGCCCTCGGATACAGAACGCAGGCCATTGAACTTCTGAGCCAAATGCCTGCCCATGCATCCATTCTTAAAGCAGTTAGAAAACTGTTAGGCATGACTCAGCTATTTTTAAAAATAATTAAACATAAGAAAAGTGCTTTTACGTTTTCTTTAGTTATGCTATCATTTTCAAACCAAACACCCTCTGTTCTCGTGTTCTCGCCTGAAGCACCTGCTTCCCTCTTCCCCTACAAAATCACCAATGGCAGGTCCTCCCATCACTTCTTTTTCCTCTTGCCAGTTTCCAGTCTTGCTCACCTGCGCCACAGGGGAGCCTCCTATGGTAGATGCAGTCACCTGTCCATTGGTACCAGGCCCAGAATGTTGGTAACAAATAGGGGAGTGTGTCTTCGGTGTTGTCTATAGCCCTGGGCCTCAAATCATGGCTGTCTCCTTCTTTGTAGCAGTCCAAAGCCATGACTACTTTTTGGGTGCTAGAGGCCTCAGTCTAATTTTGCTTTAGAAACTTGAACCCTCCGACTGTTTATTACTCTGCTGAAAAAGCCAAGGCTCTTCACTTGTGTCAGTGAGTGACAACCAGGCAGATGCATTTTGCTTCTGCTTCGCCCTAAGCAATTTATTGGGGCAGGTGTTTAGACTAACAGTTAGAACCACCCCCACTCCCCATTCTGTATCATGGCTCTGGCGCTAGCTACTCCGTTTCAGATCCAGCTTCCTGCTAATGCACAACAGGGACACAACAGCTGGATATCCCAAGCACTCAGGTGTTGGCCACCTACATGGGAGACTCTGATGCAGTTCTGCGTTCCTGCTCTTGGCCTGGCTGACCTGGCTACTGTAGGCATTTTGGGGACTTAACCAGCAGATAGAAAATCTCTCTCTGTATTTCAAATAAAATAAAAATAAAGATAGCAAAATAATTTTTAATTCTGAAAGTCAGAAATGCAGTTTTTATTTAAAATAATATTTTTTAAGGTTTTAGCTGATTTCATTTTTAAAGATTTATTTCTTATTGAAAAGGCAGATTTAAAGAGAAGCAAAGACAGAATAAAAGATCTTCCACTGTTTTTTTTTCCTCAAATGGCTGTAATGGCCACAGCTGAGCCAATTCAAAGCCAGGGGCCAGGAGCTTCTTCCTGGTCTTCCCCATGGGTACAGGGTCACAAGGCTTTGGGCCATCCTCTACAGCTTTCCCTGGACACAAGCAGGTAGCTGGATGGGAAGTGGAGCATCTAGGACATGAACTGATGCCCTTTTGGGATCTGGCACTTGCAAAGGGAGGATTAGTTAATTGAGCCATCATGCAAGGCCCAGCTGACTTTTCTTACCCCCTAGGATACCAGCCACTTCCTCCTATGTTATGGCAAGTGTGTAATTCATGTATCCCACAATATTGTTGACGAGATTATCCCTCTTTAGAATCAAATTTATGGGACCTGGCACAATGACTCAGCTAAATCTTCCCCTTGTAGGCACCAAGGTCTCATGTGGGCACTGGTTCATGTCCCAGTTGTTCCACTTTCAACCCAGCTCTTTACCTGCATCCTGGGAAAGCAGTAGAGGATTGCCCAAGTCTTTGGGACCCTGCACCCACATAAGAGATGCAGAAGAAGCTCCTAGCTCCTGGCTTTGGATTGGTTCACCTCTGGCTGTTGCAGCCACTTGAGGAGTAAACCATGGGAATGGATGGAAGATCTTTCTCTCTGTCTCTTCTCTCTGAAAATCTGCCTTTCCAATAAAAATAAATCTTTAAAAAAAAATTATGTGGTTTCCTTGTAAACTGAGCCCTGTGATGAACTCAAGAAAGATGGAAGGTTGGTGGGGAGGTTGGTGGTGCAGCAATTTAAGTGAATATCTGTAATGCCGGCATCCCGTACTGGGGACACCCATTCAAATATTACTAGTCTGGGCCCGGCGCGGTGGCGCAAGTGGTTAAGGTCCTCACCTAGCACGCCCGGGATCCCATATGGGCGCCGGTTCTAATCCCGGCAGCCCAGCTTCCCTTCCAGCTCCCTGCCTGTGGCCTGGGAAAGCAGTCGAGGACGGCCCAAAGCTTTGGGAACCTGCACCCGCGTGGGAGACCCGGAAGAGGCTCCTGGCTTCGGATTGGCATAGTATCGGCCCGTTGCGCTCACTTGGGGAGTGAATCATCGGACGGAAGATCTTCCTCTCTGTCTCTCCTCTCTGTATATCCGCCTTTCCAATGAAAAAATAATAAAAATAAATCTTTAAAAAAAAAAAAAAAAAAACAAATATTACTAGTCACCCCAAACAGATTCCTGTTCTTTTGCCTGGAAAGACAACAGATGATGGCCCAGTGACTTCAATCCCTGATACACACATGTGAAAAACCCAGATGGAGTTTCTCCAAACCCAGATCTGACCATGTGGGAAGTGAATCATTGGATAATGACCCTCTCTCTCTGCCTTTCAAATACATCCTTAAATCTTTAGGGAAGAAAAACAAATTAGAACTTCATAAGTTATCTGCCTTTAATAAAGAAAGATTTATTTGTTTTATTTTTATTTGAAAAGGAGATTTACAGAGAGAGAAGGAGAGACACACAGAGAAAGATCTTCCATCTGCCCTTTCACTCCTCCAATGGCTACAATGGCCAGAGCTGGTCGGTCTGAAGCCAGAAGTCTGGAGCTTCAACTAGGTCTCGCACATGGATGTAGGTGTCCAAAAAGTTGGGCTATCTTTTGCTACTTTTCCAGGTACATTAGCAGAGAGCTGGATTTAAGGTGGTGCCGGACTCAAACCAGCACCCTTATGGGGTTCTAGTACCACAGGTGTTTTAGGCTTAACCTACTCTGCCATGGTACTGGCCACAATTACATGCCTTTTTCTTCTTGTGGGGTAAGAGCAATGTTCTTTGCTGCTTTCATCAGCTCAAGTGAAAGTGGGGGTGGAAAGCCATAAACTGTCCCAAAGTTTACTTTTTGTTACTGGGTACAATGTCTTGGATATGGCTTGATGGCTACAGGAGAGCATTTACACAGTTAACTCCCATGCCATACACACTGGCTATAACGCAGCACCTCGCACAGGATGTTACCAAAAATAGTCCCCAGGCACTAAGCAGCAGATCCAACAGCTGCTACCTTCCCAGCTTCTATGCCAAGCGCTGCAGTCCGTAGGTCGAGTCATGTATTCAGGGAGTATTTGCTGAGAGCTCCCGAGCGCAGGGACCCACCAGGCCAGTGGTGGAGGGTGCAGACAAACACACTCCAGTTTTGATGCGCCTCTCAGCCTGGCAAAGCCAGTGGTGGAAAAAGAGGAAATCATGACAGGTGTGGTAAGTGTAGAGAAAGACTAAATGGAGGAGGGTACAACTGACCTGACCAGGGAACCGCCTAGTCCTGATCCCAACAGCCTTCCTAAGAAGAGGTGCTTCCTCCTCTTCCTCTTTCTCCTCCTTCTTCCCCTTATTCTTCAAGATTCTTTTTTATTGCAGAGCCAGATAAACAGACAGGAGGAGAGACAGAGAGGAATATCTTCCATCTGATGATTTACTCTCTGAGTGACCACAACAGCCGGAGCTGAGTCAATTCAAAGCCAGGAACCAGGAACTTCCTCCAGGTCTCCCACGCAGGTGCAGGATCCCAAGGCTTTGGGCTGTCCTCAACTGCTTTCCCAGGCCACAAGCAGGGAGCTGGATGGGAAGCAGAGCTACTGGAATTAGAACCGGCGAACTTACGGGATCCCAGAGCACTCAAGGCAAGGACCTCAGCCACTAGGCCGCCATGCTGGGTCCCTTTTTCTTCTTTAAAGTTGCATTTATTTTTACTTGAAAGTTACAAAGAGAGAGAGAAAGAGAGAGAGAGAAACTTAGAATCTTAGAATTACAGAGAGATCTTCCATCTACTAGGTCACTCCCCAAATGACCGTAATGACCAGAACTGAGTCCTTCTGGAGTCAGGAGCCAAGAGCTTCTTCCAGCTCTCCCATGCAAGTGGAAGATCCTAAGAACTTGGGCCATCCTTGCTGCTTTTCTTGGTATATTAGTAATGAAGTGGATCGAAACTGAAGTAGCTAGGACTCAGACTGATGTTCATATGGGATGCTAGCACCGCAGGCAGAAGATTAAGCTGATATGCCACCATCCTGGACCCTAGAAGAGACATTTTTTCCTGAGAGCTAAAGAGTAAACCAATGAGTCCTGGCGGCGTGGCCTAGCGGCTGAAGTTCTCACCGTGAATGCACCAGGATCCCATATGGACACCGGTTCTAATCCCAGCAGCCCTGCTTCCCATCTAGCTCCCTGCTTGTGGCCTGGGAAAGCAGTCAAGGACAGCCAAAGCCTTGGGACTGTACTCCTGCATGGGAGACCCAGAAGAGGCTCTGGGCTCCTGGCCTCAGATCAGTGCAGCACTGGCCATTGCGGTCAGATGGGGAGTAAATCATCAGACAGAAGATTTTCCTCTCTGACTCTCCTCTGTATATCTGAATTTGCAATAAAAATAAATATTTTTTTAAAAAAGCATAAAGTAATGGTTAGTTAAGCAAAGAACACAGATATTGCATTTATGAATGCATATAAAATTTCCTCCAAACTTGAATGCATAAAATAAGCACTTTTGTCCTCAGGTGCTCTCGGGCAGGATTTCAGACAGGGCACCATAGATGGCTGGTCCTATGCCTATGTCCAGGGTTTCCACAGGAAATCTTGGCCACTCTCATGCAGTGTTTGATTCAGGCTGTTGGAGAGCATGCCCAGCTAGCCCTGCCATAGGCCTCTTTGAGGGTCTTTCCCTTTGAGCCACTTTGGGCTTCCTTAGCATAGCAGCAAGGTCCCAAGAGCAAACAGGCTGTCAAAGAAAGTCACACAGAAGCGATATCATTTTTTTTTTTAAATTAAGATGAATTTACTTATTGGAAAGGCAGCATTTCAGAGAGACCAAGATCATCCAACCCCTGGTTAGTTCCCCCAAATATTCACAACAGCCAAAGCTGGACTGAGCCAACATCAGGGCCCAAGAACTTCATCTGAATCTTCCACTTGGGTACAGGAACTCAAGTACTTGGATCATTAGCAGGGAGCTGGGATGGAAAGTAGATTTGCTGGGACTTGAACTGGCACTCATATAGCATGCCTGTATTCCATTTAGAGCTTAATTTGCTGTGTCACAGCACTGGCCCCTCAATGTCTGCTTTATGAGCCTACCTCAGAAGTTAATAGCGTCATTTCTGCTAGCTCTACTTGTAGAGGCAGTCAGGAAGACCCACTCAGCTTCAGGAGGAAGGAAATAGTCTCCATCTTTTTCTCTTTTTTAAACTTTATTTTTATATGTCTTTTCATCTACTTAAAAGGCTGAGTAGCACCCAGTACAATGGCCTAGTGGCTAAAGTCCTCCTTTTGCATATGCCTGGGTCCCATATGGGTGCCAGTTCTAATCCCAGCAGTACCGCTTCCCATCCAGCTCCCTGCTTGTGGCCTGGGAAAACAGTCAAGGACGGCCCAAAGCCTTTGGACCCTGCACCCGTGTGGGAGACCTAGAAGATGTTCTGGGTTCCTGGCTTTGAATTGTCACAGCTCCAGCCCTTGCAGCCACTTGAGGAGTGAATCATCAGAGGGAAAATCTTTGTCTCTGTCTCTTCTCTCTATATCTGCCTTTCCAATAAAAATAAACAAATCTTTAAAAATTTTTTAAAAGGCAGAGTAGCAGGGAGAGAGAAACTGACAGAGACAGGCAGAGAGCACACACGTGTATCTATATCCTGGTTCATTCCCAAAAAAGGCAGGGAGAACCAAGGCTGGGCCAAGCTATAACCTGTAGTCTGGAACTCACGTGGATCCCTCATGTGGATGGCCAGGACCTAACGAAGCACTTGAGCCATCACCTGCTACCTCCCAGGATGCAGAAGCAGAGCATCCAGGACTGGAATTGGTCCTTGGACATGGGATGTGAATGTTCCAAGTGGAGGCTTAGCTTACTACACTGTCACACCCTGCCCCACCTGTTGATGTGGGAGCAACCTGGCTTTGGAAGAGCAGAACTATTGCTGTGACCATTTGGGGAGCAGACGGAAGACCTTTCTCTGTGTTTCTCCTTTCTCTGAATCTGACTTTCCAATAAAAATAAAATAAATCTTTAAAAAACAGTGAATTGATTTTGTAGAGACTACTTATGTATTATTTTTAGGTTTAAGTTTAGTTAAAAGGTGAGAAGGTCACAGATTTATATGGGTTCCTGCCACCTCTGTGAGAAATTTGGCTGGAGTTTTTGGCTCCTGGCTTTGGCCCAGCCATGGCCATTGCAGCCATTTGCAGAGTGATCCAACAGATGGAAGATGTCTCTGTCCCCATACCTATGCTTCAAAAAAAAAGGAATAAATCCTTTTTAAAAGATTTATTTATTTATTTATTTATCGGAAAGTCAGATATAGAGAGAGGAGGAGAGACAGAGATGGTTCACTCTCCAAGTGGCTGCAATAGCTGGAGCTAAGCCAATCCAAAGCCAGGAGTTAGGAGCCTCTTCCAGGTCTCCCATGCGGGTGCAGAGTCCCAAAGCTTTGGGCTGTCCTTGTGTCCTGCTTTCCCAGGCCACAAGCAGGGAGCTGGATGGGAAGCGGGGCAGCTGGGGATTAGAAGTGGCTCCCATATGGGATCCTGGTGCTTGCAAGGTGAGGACTCCAGCCACACTAGGTCCCCAAGGGATAAATCTTTAACGAAAACACAGTAATATCAAATTCCTAAAAGAGACAGACCACCGCAAATGCACGCCACTACCAAGAATATGGCCTCTTCTGGCGCATGCCCCATCATGACTCAGGGGCAACGCAAGTTCCAGGCACAACAGCCGGTGGAGAGCAAGTCCACAACAATGGCACGAAGTGCAGCCAGGACCCAAGGAAGGGCGGCTGTGTCACTGCCCCTGAGGAAACCTCGCATTGTGCAGCAGCAGAAGCTGAGAAAGGACCTAAGGTGGGGATCTGGAAAAAGATTGAACACGACGTAGTGCTGTAGGCTCATAGAAGCTGGCACTGCTGCCGCAGCCCCCTCTCCCGCTCCCTAATTCCCCCTATATCCTCCAATACACACCCACCGCCCCTGCCAAGAAGGGGGCGGCCTCTAGCAAGGCCGCTTCCTGAGGGGAGGGAGGCAAAGGGGACTGAGCCCTGCCCTCAGTGCTGGCCCGGCCCTGAGCTGGCAGGATGAGCGCTCCTGGTTCTGTCTGCACCTGCAGGACGCTGACACACAACAATAAGCCAGGCTCTGTGCTCCCCCCTCCCCCTACCCCCAAAAAGAACTTGAAAGTTGCAGGGATAGTGTTTTTCACCACACCCCCATTCAGCTCTCCTATGTGAAGTGTGCAAAGACAATGGATTATTGTCACCTTGACCAAGTGACAACTCCAGTTGCAGCTGCTGGACCACATGTGGTTTCCCGGCTTAGGTAGATGAACACATCTGGAACTTGCTATGCAACCTTTTGTCTGGCAAGTACCCTTTATCTGTGTTTGTCCCTAAGACTGACCAAAAGCAATTAGCTTTGCTTTCAGTGGGCAAGGCCTATAACCCACCTTCGCCATCCTGCCTGAGGGATGTGTCAGCTCTCTAGAAACCCTGCTCCTTCCACACTGGCCCCTTACATTGAGGACACAGTACTGACTGGGCCTCATACCATGACATAGCAGTCACTATGAAATTACTGATAAGCCTCATGGGGCCACACAATGACTCAAATGGCTAATCCTACTTCTTGCAACACTGGCATCCCATATGGACACTGGTTTGAGTCCCAGTGCTCCACTTCCCATCCAGCTCCCTGCTTATGGCCTGGGGAAGCAGTAGAGAATAGCTGAAACCCTTGTGCTCCTATACTCATATGGAAGACACAAAAGAAGCTCCTGGCTTCTGGCTCCAGGTTATCTCAGCTCCAGCTGTCATGGCCAATTGGGGAGTAAACCAGCAGACAAAAGATCTTTCTCTCTGTTTCTCCTTTTTTCTGAAAATATGCCTTTCAATAAAAATAAATGATCTTAAAAAAAAAGACTTTTACATGTCCAAGTCCAACTAAATTCAAGAGCCTTCTATTTCAATCAGATCCCTAGGCATATAAAGATGTTCCTTATTGAAGTGAGAGGGAAGCTACTGCATCTGGCTGTTTCTATAAGTGAGGAAACAGCACACAGCCCAGAGAAGGTCCATCTGGATTTGGGAGGCAGCACAGTCCCCATTGGGCTGTTACTGCATCCTGTCTACCAAGTGACCTGCAAAGCGGCTGGTGTTGAATGGAATCCAAAACAGGGAAAACACTGTGCAACTTGGAGCAGGTGACCCAGCAGATCCAATAGAGCTTGACTATAGGGGGTAAGTGGGAGTGCTGTTTGGAGGAGCCTTTGGCATCAGTAATTAGCTGTAAGGATCTTTACAGACTTGGATGTAAGGCCCTGCCAGTATTCACAGATAATTTTCCTGCTGAGAAATAGCCCTTGGACCTGCTCCTGGGCCTTAGTAGAAACTGAAGGCTTGACCAGAGGTAGTCAAGTTACATGTAACCTGAGCTGCCCTGTCGTTAACTGAATATTATCTGATCCACCAGCCATAAAGCTGGGTGTGCACTTCAGGACTCTGTCATCACCTGCAAGTGGCATGTATGTGATTTGGCTTAGGCAAGTCAGTCCCATGAAATAGTCCAAACACCCCCTGGTTTCCACTCCTGCTGTGCTGCTTCATCTCTCTCTGCTGGGGTCCATGCAGTGCATGTGGGGGACATGAAGGCATGAAGAGTATTGTTCCATTGCAGGCAGGGCCGCAAGGAATTTCCCACTTTATGGCAGGGCCCGGTGGATGTCTCTACAACCACCTGAATGCAGCTCCACTTTCCTTTGCATGGACACCAGACCACCCTGCAGAAGAATTCTAATCTATTCAGGCATTGTTTGCTGTTGTGGCTTTTCACTATCAATATGAGCTTAGAGGTTAATGTGGATAATAACGTCTTGCAAAAGGGCCTTTTATTATTCATGCTATCTTAGCTGTTCCCATCTGTCTTATGCTAATCAAGCGACCTGTGTTTAGGGTTTCATTTGTTCTTTGATCTTTAGGTTCTCCTTTTCTTTGTGATACAAGATTGAATTCTAGGGCCCGGGCGGGCGTGGCCTAGGGGTTTGGCCTAGCAGCTAAAGGGATCCCATATGGGCACCGGTTCTAATCCCAGCAGCTCTACTTCCCTTAATCCAGCTTCCTGCTTGTGGCCTGGGAAAGCAGTCGAGGATGGCCCAAAGCCTTGGGACCCTGCACCCATGTGGGATGCCCAGAAGAAGTTCCTGGATCCTGGCTTCAGCTCGGCATAGCATCAGCCATTGTGCTCACTTGGGGAATGAACCATCAGATGGAAGATCTTCCTCTCTGTCTCTCCTCCTCTCTGTATATCTGACTTTCCAATAAATAAATAAATCCTAAAGAAAGAAAGGAAGGAAGAAAGGTAGTGTTACAGAGATAGGAGAAGACAGATCGATCTTCTATCTGCTGGCTCAGAAGTCAGGAGACAGCACCCAGAAGCTTCTATCGGATATCCCATGTGGGTGCTGGGGCACAAGTTCTTGGGCTATGTTCTACTGTTTGCCCAAGTGCATTAGGAGGGAGCTAGTTCAGAAGTAGAATAGGCAGGACTCAGATTAGCCCACATGCATGTAGTGCCAGCTGGGTAACATGCCTTGCATGGCAAGGGAAAGGTTTTCCCGAAGGCCACATTTGAACCAACATGCAACATGCAATTTTTCTCATAGTTAGTTGTCATGGGTCCAGGAATCAAGTCTAGAAATAGGAGTGGCACCAAGTACCATGACCCATCCATTGAAAATGTACTTCCTGCCCCCAACCTTATGTTCTGATGGCCTAGGGGTCTTAGATGCACAAGGAAACTGCTCCTTCAGGACACACAACAAGGATTCCATCGCTGTGTAAGTTAAAACTACCACCAGCCACTTGGGATTCCCTGTGCCTATGGGTCCCCTAAGAAGAAAGACACTGTGCTGGTTGGGGTGGTTGATCCAGACCACCATGGGGAAGCTGGGCTAGAACACAACAACAGAGGAGTGATCCCTCAGGTCACCTCTTAGTATTACCATGCCTCTGGTGAAGATCCACAAAAAACTGTGGCACTGAAGAACCTAGGCGTTTTCTGCCTTTTGTGATTCCGCCTTAATGGCTTGGCTGGGGGCTGTGTGAACTCCAGGCCTGATAGTCTACGTGACACCTGGCAGCTCACGCAGGCAGACCACTCCTCAGGAAGGAGGTACCTGGTGTTCGATAAGATTCTGGGGATTTCAAAAACCGGCACAACAGCACCCCAAATCCACGCAAGACTACAAATGGCCCAGATTTTGGTAATGAAAGTCTGGGTCAACCCACCCAGTAAGGAACTGTGATCAGCTTAGGTGCCTGATGAAGGCAGTGGAACACCAAATCGGCAGTAGAAGGTAGTTGTACACCTAACTATGATCATGTGACTCACAGTACTATTACAGCTTTTATCTTTCAATTTTGATAACAATGCATCTGTGTACTTATGTTAAGTACTATCTTTGTTTTCATTCCTCTTGTTGTAGATGAGATTACTGACTTTATATCAGTGTTTGAGTGTCATTCATTCGTATCACAGTGTATATAGAACCTGAATGCCACTCAGGACCTACCGCCTCTCCCAGGGGAGAGGGAGTGTGTTTAAGGTTGTCACACAGGATTGCTGTTACATTGTTATCTTTATTGGAAAAGTACTTATGGTTCAAGGAGATACACCTGGGTCCCTACTTGACAAATGGGAGGCTTGTGATGGTTTAGTTTAGATGACAACCTGACTGGATTAGGGACTGGCTGGAAACCTGGAAAGGTATTAACACGAGGTATGTCTGTGAAATGCTTCTAGATGGGATTAGCACTGGGGTCTGAGTGGCCTAGGTGGAGAAGGCTGGTCTCAGTGGAGGCAGGCATGTCAACTGGCTGCAGTCTGGAGAGAATAAATTCTGAGTGATTGCTCCAGTTCCGAGTGCTGAGACAGTCGGCTCCTGCCGTGGATATCAGTTGGCTGGTGTTTGGACTCTACGACGTACTCCAGCAGCTGCCAACACCTGGGCTTTCAGCTTCCACAGGAGTTCTACCGTTTGGCTCCCTGCTTCCAAGGCTTTGGATTTGGACTGAACTACGCTCCTGGCAACCCAGAACCTCCAGCCTCCAGATGGTCCACGGTGGGACTTCACAGCTGCCATGATTGCGTGAGTCTATTACCCCCCTAATATCCTCTTATTGACCTCTAAACATGCTATGGATTGTGTCTCTCCATGCAGCTCTACTAACACAGCTGACATAACAGTCCCAGTATGAGGCTCGGTGCGATAGCCTAGTGGCTAAATTCTCACTTTGCCTAGGATCCCATATGGGTGCCGGTAGGTGTCCCAGCTTGAGATTTGCTCAGTTCTAGCCACTGCAGCTACTTGAGGGGTGGGTGAACCAGCAGATGGAAGTTCTCTCTTGTTCTCTCTCCTTCTCTCTGTAAATCTGCCTTTCCACTAAAAATAAGTCTTTTTGTTGTTGTTGTTATTGTTTTGTTGATCCAGTGTTTTTTTATTTATTTATTTTTGACAATCTTTACATAGTTAATTTGGGTAAAAAGGATCAAGGGTTATAGGAAAGTGGGTAAGATTATTATTTCCACATAAAAATAAGTCTTAAAAAAAAAAGAGTAAGTCACCACCTATGACATTGGCATCCCTATATGGGCACAAGCTCAAGTCCCGGCTACTCCATCTTTTTTTTTTTAGTTAGTGTATTTTTTGTTTGTTTGTTTGTTTTATTTTTTGTTTTGCTTTATTTTGCTTGAGTTAGTGTATGCTTTTTAAAAAAGATTTATTTTTCTATTGGAAAGTCAGATACACAGAAAGAAGGATAGACAGTGAGGAAGATCTTCTGTCCGATGATTCACTCCCCCAAGTGACCGCAATGCCCGGTACTGCACTGACACAAAGCCAGGATCGAGGAACTTCTTTCCAGGTCTCCCAAGCGGATGAAGGGTCCCAAGGCTTTGGGCCATCCTCAACTGCTTTCTCTAGCCACAAGCAGGGAGCTGGATGGGACGTGGAGCTGCCAGGATTAGAACCGGCGACCATATGGGATCCTGGGCGCATTCAGGGCGAGGACTTCAGACGCTAGGCCTTCATTCTGGACCCCCCCTCTTTTTTTTTTTTAAGATTAATTTTATTTGCATGAAAGGCAGAGTTACAGAAAGAGTGAGGAAAAGATAAAAATCTTCAGTCTGTTTGTTCACTCCCTAAATGGCCGCCTTGAGGAGTGATTCAAACATCCCATCTTGGACACCGCTCAGCTTCCGGCTTCCCTTCCAACCGCCTGTGAAAGTGCCCGCGCAGTTCCGTTTATCCACCAATGAAATTTAATCTTACCTATGGCCTGAGACTCCCTCTCCCCAATCTCTCCGCCCCCTCCCCCTAGTCTCCACCCTCCCCAGATAACCACAGTCACCGATCCCAGCGCACAGACACAACTCACCTGCCTTCCCTTACCTTTCTCTCCACCCTCCTCCATCCTGCCCCTTCCCCTGCCCTGGCAGCCCCCATCCTGCCACCGTGGCAGATGTGTCCCTTCTAATTTTCTTCCCCTCCACCCCCACTCCTGTTCCCACCGTGCCCTGTTGGAATAAAAGGACCTCCTAATACCTCATCGTGCCTGGGAATTTTGGCTTGCGGTAAACTAATCGTGAAAAGAGGACTTGGCTGCTGGAATTAGCTGTGCGTAACAACGTCAGAACGTAAGAACTTTCAGTGCATTTTATTTATTTGTTTTTTTTAAGGATTTGTTTATTTTCATTGGAAAGGCAGATAATACAGAGAGGAAGATCTTCTGTCCAATGATTCACTCCCCAAGTGGCCACAATGGCCGGAGCTGAGCCAATCCGAAGCCAGGAGCCCAGGAGCTCTTCCGGGAATCCCACATGGGTGCAGGGTCCCAAGGCTTTGGGCCACCCTCCACTGCTTTCCCAGGCCACAAACAGGGAGCTGGAGGGAAGTGGAGCTGCTGGGATTAGAACCAGCGCCCATATGGGATCCCTGGCGTGCATTTCAAAACCTAACAGCCGTAAGGGCTGGAGCTGAAGTCAGGAGTCAGGAGCTTCTTCTGGGTCTCCCACATAAATGTAGGGACCCAGGGGCATGGCCAATAGCAGGAATCTGTATAGAAAGGAAAGCCACCGGCCCTGCCCAGTAACCTAGTGGCTGAAGTCTTCGCTTTGCACGTCTGGGATCCCATATGGCATCCATATGGAAGCTGATTCGTATCCTAGCTGCTCCACTTCCCTTCCAGCTCCCTGCTTGTGGCCTGGGGAAGCGGTAGAGGATGACCCAAAGCCTTGCGTATGGAAGACCCGGAAGAAGTTCCTGCCTTTGGATCAGCCGAGCTCTAGCTGTTGTGGCTACTTGCGGAATGAACCAGCAGATGGAAGATCTTTTTCTCTTTCCTTCACTCTAAAACTCTGCAGGCAAAAGCTTAACTTGAAATGTCACAAGAGCCCAACTGCTTGATTTGGTCCGATCTGGCTCTCTGATAATGCACATGAAAAAGAGAACATGGCTCAAGTGCTTGGGGAATGATCTAGCAGACAGAACTCTCTTCCCTGTGTGTAACTATTTCAAATAAATAAAAATTAACAGTGGAAAGAAAATTTTGTTTTAAATTTTATTTGTTAAGGTTTATTTATTTTTATTGGAAAGTCAGATAAACAGAGAAGAGGAGAGACAGAGAGGAAGATCTTCTGTCCATTGATTCACTCCCCAAGCTGCCACAAAGACCAGAGCTGAGCCAATCAGGAGCCAGGAGCTCTTCCGGGTCACCCACATGGGTGCAGGGTCCAAAAGCTTTGGGCCACAAGCAGGGAGCTGGATGGGAAGTGGGACTGCTGGGATTAGAGCTGGCGCCCATAGTGATTCCAGCGCTTGCAAGGTGAGGACTTCAGCCGCTAGGCAACCGTGCTGGGTCCCCAAAAACAAACTTTTACGTGAAAACTGGTATAGAGGAATGTCACAATTGTAATAAATTAAAACTATGAAAGTAAATGAGGGAAGCTTGAGATATTTGTGAAGTGGTTACAATGATTTCGGACTGTTAGTAGGTGCTTTATAAGTGTTAACAGCTAAACTAACTGAAGCATGAAAGGGAATGCACTGAATGACAACTGCCAAGTTGGTGGCTCTCTGTCTTCAGGCTGGATCCTGAGACTCTGGGAGTACCAGTGGTCTTCTCTCTCTCTGTTATCCTCTCAGTTCTCTGTGGTGTCAGTCAACCGCAGGCAGCCTCTCACTTGATGCTGACAAAGTGACTGCCGCAGACCCCAGGTCACTCACAGCCCAGACCCTAGGAAAGAGCCTTCTTGATCTTGTGTCGGCTCTGATTGGTCTTGAATGTCACATGACCAGACCTCAGTCAGGCTTGACAGCACAGTGGGAGGGGGGCATGTACTGCTTGACCTACAACCCCCAATTCCAAAGGTAGTCAGGTTCCACCAGTCACACGGGGACTGAATATGGGAGTGGTGTTGAAAAGGGACTAGGTGTTGGGCAGGGTAGCCAGCTAACAAAGATGGAAAGTCTTATATACTAAGTAAGCTTTTTATTTAAGTGAAGTCTCCATGTGCAAAAAATGAGGACAATATTTAGCTGTGCCCACACAGCAGAGGCAAGGTAAGGATTAAATGGGATAAACTCTAAAGCTCAGCACAGGCATACAGTAAAAGCATTCAACAAATACTTGGTATTGATAGGAACCCTAGTCACAGAAGTAATAACTGGTATTATTGCAACCTATATTTTTTTAAAATATTTTTTAAAACTTTTTAAAAATGTGCTTATTAAAAAGCAGAGCAATAGATGGAGAAACAGAATTCTTCCCTCTACTAGTGCACTGCCCGAATGGCTACAACAGCCTGGGTTGGGCCAGACTAAAGCCAGGAATACAGAATCCCATGCGGATCTCCCACATGGGTCGCAGAAACCCAAGCACATGAGCCATCTTGTGTTACCTTGGCAGGTGCATTTAGCAGGATGACAGAGCAGAAGTGGAGCAGCTGTGACTCCAGTTGCACTATGGGATGTTGGAGTCACAAGCCTTGGCTTAACCCACTGTGCCACAATGCCGATCTAAATTTCTTTCTTAAAAAAAATTAATTAGGGCCCGGCGCGGTGGCGCAAGTGGTTAAAGGTCCTCGCCTTGCACGCCCGGGGTCCCATATGGGCGCCGGTTCTAATCCCGGCAGCCCCGCTTCCCTTCCAGCTCCCTGCCTGTGGCCTGGGAAAGCAGTCGAGGACAGCCCAAAGCTTTGGGACCCTGCACCCGCGTGGGAGACCCGGAAGAGGCTCCTGGCTTCGGATCGGCATAGTATCGGCCATTGCGCTCACTTGGGGAGTGAATCATCGGACGGAAGATCTTCCTCTCTGTCTCTCCTCTTTGTATATCCGCCTTTCCAATAAAAAAATAATAAAAATAAATCTTTTAAAAAAATTAATTAGTTGTTGGGAAGGCAAAGGGACAGAAATAGATTTTCACTGACCATTCACTGATTGACTCCTCAAATGTCTGGATCAGCTAGGGGACTGGGCCACACTGATATCCTGCACCTGGAGCTGCACTTGGACTTCCCATATTGGTGGCAGGAGCACAAGCACTTGGATCATCTTCCACTGCTTCTGCCTCAGCTTCCTGCGTATGCACCCTTGGAGGCAGCAGGCGAAGACTCGAGTGTTGGGGTTCCTGCCATACAGGTGGGAGACCCGGATGAATTCCTAAGCTCCTGGCTTCAACATGTCCTAAGCCTATCTGTTGCAGACATTTGGAGTGTCCAGGAGGTGAAAGATCCCTCTCCACCCCCTCATCCCTTTAAAATAACCACATGTTAAAAAAAGAGAAAAGAAAAAAAAATCAGGTCTGCCCTCTGGCTGGCAGGAACCCAGTTACTTGACGTGACCTAGGGTCTGCATTCATAGGGAGCTGGAATCGGGTCCCAGAACAGAGCAATGACCCCAGCCATGCTGATGGGGGACCCAGACATGCTAACTGTTTTCAACACTATGCCACATGCCCCCAGATCCTTGCAAAAAATTTTTTTAAATGTTTTAAATCACAGGACTGCACAAGCACAAATGCTGTTCACACCAGACTGGTTTCATCCCACGTCTTTTTTCTTTTCTTTTTTTTTTTTTTTAATTTATGTATTTGAGAAGGAAAGAGAGGGAGGGAGAGACAGATCTTCCATATGCTGATGCATTTCCCAAATGGTCTCAATGGCAGTAACTGGGCCAATCCACAGCCAAGAGCTTCTTCCAGGTGTCCCACATGGGTGTAGGAGCCCAAGTATTTGGGCCATGTTCTGCTGCTTTCCCGGTTGCGTTAGCAGGGAGCAGGATAGGAAGTAGAGCAACCGGACCTCAAACTGGCATCTTTATGGGATGCTGGTAGCCTAGGAAGCAATTTAACTTGTTATGCCACAATGCTGACCCCTCTGACAAATTTTCAGTCCACCCTTCCCAAAATAAATCCATCTTTCTGCCCAAACCAATAAACCATTACAGCGTCCTCCACTCAGTTCTTCACAGTAGCCTCTTCAGTGAGGCAGAATTCAAACTAAAGACCCTGTTTGACCTTCATTCACCAGAGGCAGTACCGCCAACTCTCACTCATTTCCTCTCATTCCCGAGTGGATGGGGCCTAGGATTCTTATTTGGGAGATAACCTAAAGTATTAAGAGTGAGGACAGAAATTACTGTAGAACTTTGGGTAAGTGCACCATTTAAAAATGCTAGAAAGCATAGAGTAAAAATGCAAGTTCCTTTCTTACATTTGTCCAAGAACCATCCTGCTCATCACCTAGGGAAGCAGTCATTTTTGTAACTTTTATGCACTTATTTTCATTTTATTTGAAAGGGAGAAAGAGATCTAGCTCTGTCTACTGACTCATTCCCAAACACCCACAACAACCAGGGCTGGGCCAGGCTGAAGAATAACTCTTGCGGCAAAGACCCAAGTACTAGAGCCATCACCTGCTGCCTCCCTGGATGCACATCAGCAGGAGGCTAGACGAGAAGCCGAGTAGCCAGGACTAGAATCAGGCACTCCTGGATGGGATGCTGGTCTAACAGGCAGTGACTTAACCACTGTACCACACCTGCCCTAGGAGGTTGCCATATCCTGAATGCCAACTTTCAGAATCTCTTTAAAAATATACATATACATATATTTTAAATATGGAAGGCAAAGTTACAGTGTTGCTGGTTCATTCCCAGGATGGCATCAGTAGCTACAGCTGGATCATCTGGGGAGGGAACCAGGAGATGCTAGCACTCTGTACTGCTGATTTGCAAACAAGACTGAAAGAAAGAGTTAGAGACAGAGGGAGAAGCACAGAGTGCCTTGATGACCTAATTGCCTTTAAAGGTTCTCCCTCCAAATGCAGTTACCTTGAGGATTAGGATTTCAATATCTGAAACTTGGTGAGTATAAACATTTGGACTGCAACACTAGATTCACTTTTTTACATGGACGTCACTTGTGGCAGCACTGTTGGTTCAAGTGTCTGTCCTCTTTCCATTAAATTGCTTTTTCTGCTTTGTCAGAGGCTAGCATGTCTTTTTTTTTTTTTTTTTTTATTGGAAAGGTGGATATACAGAGAGGAGAGACAGAGAGGAAGATCTTCCGTCCGATGATTCACTCCCCAAGTGAGCGCAACGGGCCGATACTATAGCATGTCTTTTTTTAAAAGATTTATTTTTATTGGAAAGTCAGATATACAGAGAAGAGGAAAGACATACAGGGAGATCTTCCCTCCGTTGATTTACTTCCCAAGGGGCCACAATGGCTGAAACTGAGCCTATCTGAAGCCAGGAGCCAGGAGAATCTTCTGGGCCTCATATGTAGGTGCAGGGTCCCAAGGCTTTGGGCCGTCCTCAACTGTTTTCCCAGGCCACAAGCAGAGAGCTGGATGGGGAGTGAGGCCGCCAAGATTACAACCAGCGCCCATATGGGATCCTGGCTCCTGCAAGGTGAGGACTTCAGCCATTAGGTCACCATGCTGGGCCTGTTTGTTTTAAGTCTTTTTCATGACAAAATTCCTTAGGCTCAAGAATTTCTCCTTCCTCGCTCTCCCACCGAGCTCTTCTGTGAGGCTGTAGATGATGCCTCAAAATGCTTAAGCCCCTGTCCACATATGAGAGACCCAGATTGAGTTCAGGACTCCTGGCTTTTGACCTGATGCAGCTCTGGTTAATAAGAGTTTGGAGAGTAAACCAGTAAATTGAAGACCATCTTTCTCCATTCAGCTTGATTTCCTGTGGCTGATTAGAGAAGTCATTGCCCTGAATTTGTCTAAGATTTATTTTATTTATTTTTTTTAAAGATTTATTTTTAATATTTTTTTTTTTATTGGAAAGGCAGATATACAGAGAGGAGAGACAGAGAGGAAGATCTTCCGACTGATGATTCACTCCCCAAGTGAGTGCAACGGCCGATACTATGCCAATCCGAAGCCAGGAGCCTCTTCCGGGTCTCTCACACGGGTGCAGGGTCCCAAAGCCTTGGGCCGTCCTCGACTGCTTTCCCGGGCCACAGGCGGGGAACTGGAAGGGAAGTGGGGCTGCCGGGATTAGAACCGGCGCCCATATGGGATCCCGGGCGTGCAAGGCGAGGACCTTAACCACTTGCGCCACCGCGCCGGGCCCAAGATTTATTTTATTTATTTGAAAGTCACTTACAGAGAAAGAGAGAGAAGAGACAGAGGCAGAAACAGAGATCTTCCCAGAGATCTTCCCTGGGCCTCCCAGGTGGGTGCAGGGCCCCAAGCACTTGAGCCAATTTCCACTGCTTTCTCAGGTGCAATTTTAGGGCTCTGAATGTGAGGTGGAGCAGCCAGACTAGAATTGGCACCCATATAGAGTGCTGGCATTGCAGGTAGAGTCTTAACCGGTTATAATACAATCACAGCTCCCAGCTCCTTGATTTGCACTACTGAGTCTGACCATATAGAACCAGGCTGCCTGAAAAGATTGCTTTGGAACTGTCTGGCAGATGCTCTCGGCTGGTCGGTTCAAATTTGTTTCGAGTTTCTTTTCTTTTTTTGTCTTTGTTTCTTTCCTTGTTTCTTTGTTTCTTTCTTTGTTTCTTCTTTCTTTCTTTCTTTCTTCCTTCCTTTCTTCCTTTCTTCCTTTTCCTCTCTCTCTTCCTTCCTTTCTTGTTAAGACTTTATTTTTATTGGAAAGGCAGATTTTACAAACATAGAGAGATAGTAAGATCTTTTATCCACTGGTTCATTCCCCAAGTGGCTGCAATGGCTGGAACTGAGCCAATCTGAAGCCAGGAGCAAGGAGCCTTTTCTAGGTCTCCCACATGTGTGCATGGTCCCAAGGCTTTGTGCCATCCTTTGCCACAGGCAGAGAGCTAGATGGAAAGTTGGAGCAGCCATGGCATGAACCAGTGCCAATATGGGTGCCAATGCTTGCAGGTGGAGGATTAGTCAGTTGAGCCATCACACTCATCTCCTTTTCTGAATTTTTTTCCCTTTTGTCTCCTCTTGTCATCTAAAAGCTGGTAATATTAAATAATAGCTCACTAGACTTTTCCAGACCTACTTTGTGGATAGAGGTGGTTCCAAGGGACAGTTCTGACAAGCGAGATATAAACGGAGAGCTGTTGGACTTCTCAAGAACTTTTTAGAAATAAAAATTAGCTGGGGCCTCTCCCTGTTGTTATCTTGAGCATACATATGATGTTCGGTGCCAAAGCAGCCATTTTGTAGCTACAGAGAAAACAGGATTCTGGAGCAGAAAAAAGTAGAGCTGAGTTCTGTTGAGCACGTAAGCTAATGGAAGCAATCATCTGCCTCAGAAATACAACTTCATGCATCTAAGCCACTGCTGACTGAGGATGTGCTTCTTGGGGAGTAAGGTTGGCTAATTCTTCCTGGGTCTAGCTGGGTAGAGAGAGAATGGAAGCTAAGCAAGTTAAATGAGAGCCGGGGAGTGATTGCAGGTGGAAGGAGCAGTTTGAACACAGGTGTACTACCTCACGATAAGTTTACATTCTCTCCACGTGGCAGTAGGAAGGGAGTATGGAGTTTGGGTTTATGGCAATTTGTGACTTTAGGCAAGACTCCTTTGTGTCTGGGCCTTTTTCTCCTTGGTCAGATAAAGGGACTAACTTAATGAATGTGTTTCGGCCCTTTTTCCTGGTGACCCAGCTTACGCTTCACAACCTAAAGTTATATATCTGCAAGTCTTCAAGAAAATAAAATAACTCTTTAAAAAACTTTATTAGAAAGATAGAATGAGAGTAGGCTAGACAGAACTCTTCCATACGCTGGTTTACTCCAAATGGCTGCAACAGCCATTACTGGGCCAGGCTGAAGACAGGGGCTTCTTCGAGGTTTCCCACATGAGTGGCAGGGGTCCAAACACTTGGAACATTATTCACTGCTTTCCCATTTAGCTTTTTGTGTTTTTCTATTCATATCTGCAAATATTTGTTTTGTTTTTTTAAAGATTTATTTATTTTTATTACAAAGTCAGATATACAGAGGAGGAGAGACAGAGAGGAAGATCTTCCGTCCAATGGTTCACTCCCCAAGTGACTGCAAAGGCCGGTCTGCGCTGATATGAAGCCAGGAACCAGGAACCAGGAACCTCTTCCAGGTCTCCCACGTGGGTGCAGGGTCCCAAGACTTTGAGCCATCCTCAACTGCTGCGGTCACTGACCCCAGTCTTACTTTAACTGTATTTGTCTGTTTCCAAAAGCCAGATTAGAGAACTGGAATTGGTCACTTTAATTAAATACCCATCAGACGCAACACTTAATTGCTTCTAGAATATCCCAGTCATACAGCCAGCACTTGAATACTACCAAAGACATAGCGCTCACTATCTTCCAAAGCAGTAGCTCTATTAGGAAGTTCTCTCTCAAATTAATATGAAAGTATCTATGGGGCTGACAAGTGTGTCTGACTCTGAGATTAGCCTTTTGGAGTCTGTTTCTTCTATGTAGTAGAGGAAAGGGTAGCTGTGAGTTTCCAGTGGGTCAGCATGTGTAAATAAGTATGTAAATACAGAACTGACTCTGTTAATTCCAGAACTAGACACATCTTTCAGCCATAGGTATTTCAGACTAATTTTTTTTTCCTTTGGTAAATGAATCTTTTTTTTTTTTTTAATTGGAAAGTCAGATATACAGAGAGGAGGAGAGACAGAGAGGGAGATCTTCCATCCGATCATTCACTCCCCAAGTGACCACAATGGCCGATGCTGTGCCGATCCAAAGCCAGGAGCGAGGAACCTCTTTCAGGTCTCCCACATGGGTGCAGGGTCCCAAGACTTTGAATCATCGTTGACTGCTTTCCCAGGCCACAAGCAGGAAGCTGGATGGGAAGTGGAGCTGCTGGGATTAGAACCAGTGCCCATATGGGATCCCGGTGCATTCAAAGCAAAGACCTTAGCTGCTAGGCCATACCGTCAGGCCCCTTCAGACTAATTTAAGAGAGAATTATCTAACTGGGATACTTAGAGAGGTTGTGAGCTCTGTCTCTGGTAGTATTCTAGTATGAAGAGAACAGGCATGAACATACAAGCAAGTACCTCGTAAGAGACAGTCCATCAATACTAGCTGCAGCTGTTGCTAATCAATGTTCTTAATCTTTTAATCAAGCAAAGTTCCTTCTAACAAACATTTACTAAGTATCTGATATGCATCATGAGCTGTGATAGGCCTTTCCCTACCATTGTCCCCGGTATCCTCTGTGACCTTGTTGGCAGAGAACAAAGACGAGGGTTCAAGATTTTTAAAAAGATGGGTTTAAAAATGATTAATTTTCATTTTTATTTTAAAGAGAGAGGGGCCACTGTGATTCCTGGCTACTCTGCTTCTGACCTAAATACCTGATAATGTGCCTTGGAAAATAGCAGAGAATAGCACAAGTCGTTGAGTGCCTGAACCCATATGGAGTACCAGGAAGAAGATCTTCTGTCCCGGCTGCTGGCTTCAAATAGACTCAGTTCCAGGCATTACAACCATTTGGGGAGTGAGCAAGCAGATTAACGATTCTCTGTCTCTGTGTTTCCAATAAATAAAACTTAAAATCCCACACAGAGAGATCTACTGGTTACACTCCAAATGCTACGACAACCAAGGTACAGCCATGCGAAAGCCAGAAGCTCAGAACTGCATCCAGGTCTCCATGTAGGTGGCAAGGACCAAGTACTTGAGTGTCATCTGCTGCTTTCCAGGGTGAACATTTGCAGGTGGCTATACCGAGAGCAGAAGAGCCTAGATTTGAGGCAGGCATTCCAATGTGGGCATCCTAGGCAATGATGTAAGCCACAATGCCAAACTTCCATCCCCACCCCATAATCAGGGTTGTAATCCCAATAGTGCCTCTTCCTAATTATGTGACTGGGAACATTGCTCAATCTACTAGGAAGTACTTGTCTCCTGTGATTCAGTGCTCGGTCAACACCACAGCTTGTCTCAATTGAAGTAGTTGAATCAGTTTTAGCGGAGCTGTCTGGAAAAAGGAGCAACATTTTTTTTTTTAAGGTTTATTTATTTTTACTGGAAAAGTGAACAAACAAGGAGAGACAGAGAAGTATCCACTGGAGTTGGCCACAATAGCCTGAGCTGAGCTGATCTGAAGCCAGCAGCCAGGAATCTCCTCCATGGGGGGTCCACATGGGTGTAGGATCCCAAGGCCTTGGAGCATCCTCTGCTGCATTCCCAGGCCAGAAGCAGGGAGCTGGATGGGAAGTGGAGCAGCCAGGACTCAAACCAGCACCCATATGGGATGCCATGCTTGGAGATGGAAGATTCGCCAGTTGAGCAATAGTGCTGATCCCAACGGTTCACATTTTTAGAAGGACATGAAAAGTCTTGGTGAGATGCATTCTCAAGAGTAGGTTCTTACTCAAATGGAGAAAAACACCCTTTGGGAAGGCACAGATAACTCATACACATGATATTAGCAGAATTGGGGGGGGGGGCAACTCAAAAAAATGGTAAATTGGGGCAAACAGTACAGATGTAAAATATAAAAGGGCTCCCAAAAGTTTGCGGAGAAAATTGCTTTCAAAATAAGCATGCATTTGAAGAAAAAAATAAGTTTGGGGCTAGGGTTGTAGCATAATGTGTAAAGCCCTGGTTGTAATGCCAGCATCCAATATGGGAACCAATTTGTCTTGGCTGCTCCACTTTTTCTTAAGATTGATTTTTATTAGAAAGTCAGATATACAGAGAAGAGGAGAGACAGAGGAAGATCTTCTGTCTGCTGATTTACTCCCTAAGTGGCCAGAACGGCTGGTGCTGTGGCAATCAGGAGCCAGACTTTTCCAGGTCTCCCACGCGGGTGCAGGGTCCCAAGGCTTTGTGGCATCCTCGACTGCTTTCCCAGGCCACAGGCAGGGAACTGGATGGGAAGCAGGGCTGCTGGGATTAGAACTGATGCCCATATGGGATCCAAGCACATGCAAGGTGAGGACTTTAGCTGCCAGATTACCGCACCAGGCCTGGCTACTGCACTTCTGATACTCTCTAATTACCTGGGAAATGCATTGGGCAGTGGATGATGGCCAAGGGTTTGTGCCCTAGTCACCCATATCCAGGTCTTGTCCAGCACCATCGCCACCATCACCCAATCTTTGTGGCCATTCTGGTGAGTGAAGAATCTCCCACCAGGAACTGCATTTCAAAAGGCTAGTCTGTCTAATCTGCCCCAATCCCAGCAGGAAACAGGATTTAGCTAGGTTGAAGCGCCCACACAAAGCTGGCCTGGCCCCCACCCACTCCTCCTTTTTCTTGGAATTCTCTCCACCCCTAGGTGCCCCTCCCCCTCTGCCCCAAATTATAAAAAGCCCAGCCTGCTGAAGGCCTGGGCCCCTGCCATGTGGTCACTCCATCCACACAGGCACTCTGTCACCTTCTGTGGATTTATGTTTTCCCTCTGATAATGAATCCGATTTGGCTGTGAATTCCTACCCTGTTTCTTAACAGATCTCTCTTCTCTCTCTCACTGTGCCTTTTAAATTGAAAAATAGATTTACTTAGGTGAAAAAAAAGATTTACTACGTGAAAAATCCATGCATAGTCTTGGCACAATACACATTCCATTTAACTTTCTGAAGACCCCCTTGTATACATAGGTTCAACAGACTTTTGCATTAGAATAAACTTATCGCCTTTCTGAGGACCCTCTGGCAGTGGGAGGTAGACTGTTCTAAGGTTCTGTGGCCTGGCAGATCTGGGTCTGATTCCCAGTTTACTTCCTGATTCCCAGGTCAAGTTGCTTTTAGCTTCTTTATGCTTTTTTTCCTAAGATTTATTTATTTTATTGGAAAGGCAGATGTACAGAGAGGAGGAGAGACCGAGAGGAAGATCTTCCACCCGATGATTCACTCCCCAAGTGACCTCTGTTATTTAAAACAGTGGTAGAGTTCTAGTTCTAGATCATAGGATATTACGATATCTTACGTGCAGCTAATTCCCGCAACCTGGTTCTTTACCGTGAACTGAAAATACCAGACGCAAGGACATATCTTGGGAAGTTTATTCCAGCAGGGCAGGAAAAAGGGAGGGGAAAGGGAAGGGGGGGAGGGAGGGAGGCCAGAAGGAGAGAGGGAGGGGAAGAGCAAGGAAGAGGAGGCCAAGAAGAGGAGAGAGAGAGAGAACCGCACCTGGGGGCCTTTTTTGTCTGCCAGGTGTGGGGGCGGGGATTCGGAGGGATTGAGGTCAAGGCCCCAGGGGATTGGTGCCTGTAGGTGAATGCCTGGGGATGATTGGTGAGTAGGCGGGTTTGGGGAAGGGGCTGGGAGATTGGGGGTGGGATTCTCAGGTGGAATGCCAGGTTACATCTGATTGGTGGATGGCTGGACTGGCGCGAATTTCATGAGCTGTGAGGAAGAAGAAATGGCGCAGGGTCCAGAGTGGGATATTGGAATAAGTCCCTACAACCTCAACGGCCGGTGCTGCGCCGATCCGAAGCCAGGAGCCAGGAACTTCTTTCCAGGTCTCTCACACAGGTGCAGGGTCCCAAGGCCTTGGGCCGTTCTCAATTGCTTTCCCAGGCCACAAGCAGGGAGCTGGATGGGAAGTGGAGCTGCCGGGACTAGAACCAGTGCCCATATGGGATCCCGGTGTGTTCAAGGCGAGGACCCTAACCATTACACTATCATGCCGGGCCCAGCTTCTTTATGCTTTAACTTATTTTGCAAACTAGCAACTGTAACCAACAGTGCAAATAAAAGCAAATTGTTGCCATCCTGACAGATGACTGCCATACAGAGGAGTCCCTTATCAGAAGGTGAGGACAATGTCTTTCTCCAACTTGGAAAATCCTCCCTTACCTTGAACTTCTTCAGAGAGGAGGTGTGTGCCCCTCCACCCCCCTGATTTATTTTATTTGAAAGGCAGTTACAGATCTTCCATGTGCTGGTTCACTCTCCAAGTGGCCACAATAGTGGGAGTTGGGCCAGTCTGAAGCCATATGCTTCTTCAGGGTTTCCTTGCGTGCAGGGGCCCCGAGTACTTGGGCCATCCTGGATTATTTTCCCAGGCACATTAGCAGGGAACTGCTTTGGAAGTGGTGCAGCTGGGACTTGTCCATTTGGGATGCCAGGCTGCAGCCAGAGACTGCAGGGCTGGTACAAGCCCCAGGATGTGTTTCTATCACACGTGGGATCAGGGCTGAGACGGCCTTGCCTTCCTCAGAGGTACAGCATTGACTTCCCTGTCTGGCCCATTGACCTGGGGATTTCCAGGGCTGACCAGGATAGGGTGCTCCCCCCCCTTTTAATTTAATTTATTTATTTTAATTGGAAAGATTTATAGAGAGAAGAAGAGACAAAGATTTTCCATTCCTAGTTCATTCCCCAAATGGCCGCAAAGGCTGGGAGCTGAGTTTATCCAAAGCCTAGGAGCTTGTTCCATGTCTCCTGCGTAGGTGCAGGGCCATTCTCTGCTGCTTTTCCAAGCAATCAGCAAGGAGCTGGGTGGAAAGTAGAGCAACTGGTGGCCTTGTGGAATGCCAGCACTTGCAGGTGGAAAATTAGCCTGTGGAGGCATGGCACCTGCCCCAAGGGTCGATTCCTTTTGAAGCTCTTCCTTCAGGCCCAAGAGACCCAAGTCTATCTTCTTAGCTGTCCTTCCCACACCCCCCAGGCGGGAAAGTGTAGACTGAGGCTCCCATCCTGGGGCTCTAATCTAAAGCGGTCCTTACATCCAGAAACACAGAGGAAGTCTTGTGGAGTTCCTGGGACTCTGCGGGGTTCCGGGCTAGTGTGCCAGTGGGTGTCCAGAAGTGGTCTGAGGGAGTCTTTTACGCAGTGATGGAGTGGGTGGTGCGTCTGGGTAACTAATGGCAACCGAGTGGGGCCAGCCAGCTCCGGAGGAGCGCCTCAAGGGCTAAAAACTACGACTCCCAAGATGCTCCGGGGCTGAACCCGACTTTCCCGTCCGCCCACTGGCTGCCGGTCCCTCGAGCGGCGAAGAGGATTGGGCACGGCGGAGCGGGACTTCCCCCACTAGCAGGTTAGTAGGCGCCGCCGGCAGCAGACGTTGACCCGGCGCGGGGAGAGGAGCGAGGTGGAGGGGGCGCCCGGCTCGCCATTCTGGAAGCGGCCCGGCGCCGTCTCCGTAGCGTAGCTGCCGGCAGTGAAGTGCGGGGCAGGGGCGGAGACTGCGTGGCGCAGGCGCGGTGCGGGGCTTCTCCTGGGTCCCCAGACAGCTGGAGGAGATAAACAGTGGAGGAGGAGGGAGGGGAGTGCGTGTGTGAGAGCGCGCGAGGGAGTGTGAGTGTGTGTGAGCGCGGGTGTGAGGCGGTGCGCAGGGGCGGGCGGAGGCGCTGTCCGGCCCCGGCCAGGCGCGGGGCGGGGAGCATGGGAAGGGGCTAGAGCTGCCTGGGCCCCTCAGCCCCCTTCCCGGGATCGCGCCCCCACTCCCGGGAGAGGGGCCGGACCCCTGCCGGACGGACATGGGCTCCTGAAGTTGCGCTGCTGCTGGTTCGGAGAAGAGACCTGACAGGTACGGGTCGCCGCCGCCGCCCCTTTGCTCTCCCTAGGGCGCCTAGGCGGAGACCGGCTCTCGCAAGCTCCGGGCACACGGGCCGTCCGCTGCGGGCCGGCTCCAGCCGTGCCGGCCTGGGGAGGAGTGGGGGGAGCTGAGACGGCCCCGCCTCGGAGCCCCCGGGGTCCCTGGGTTGTCCTGAGTAGGGGGCAGGCCTCGTTGGGGCGGAGGGCAGAGGGGGCGAAGGCGGAGTCGGGGTGCGAGGAGACCCAGGACCGGCCAGGACCCAAAAGGAAGACAGTGGGCGTCCCGGGAGGCACTGCCGAGGGAGAGAGGTGGAAGTCGTCCCATCTCGGGATTCTTTTTGCGGAGTTTTTGTTTGACGTCTGATCTGGCGCTGGTCTCCGGAAGCTGGGGGGCAGGTGAAAGTGCTGGGAGGGCGGCACTCAGCCGACCTGCTGCCTTAGCTGTCCCCTCCCCTTTTACCCCTTTCTCTTTCTGTTTCTCCCTCTCGTTCGTGTGTGTGTGTGTGTGTGTGTGTGTGTGTGTGTGTGTGTGTGTGTGTGTGTGTCGCGGTCAGGCTTCTAGCAGCCGCAGATGCCTTTAAGTGACCCATCCTGGCACTGAACTGAACTTTGCCAAGGTGTTTCCGCCAGGCCATGGCAGTGCCTGGAGAGGGCCTTTGCCCTCTACTGGCTGTCCACTTCAAAGGGGAGCTAGGGAGGGAACGAGCCAGCGGGTCTGGTGCTTGCGACTGCAAACTGCCTCAGGAACCCCCTTTGCCAGCGCGGTGCTCTCTGGCTTTCTGCCCCTCACTCCGTGTACCGACAGGGAGTCTTGGAGAAGAATGTCAGGACTCAGGACGGATGACTAGTGTCCCGCAGCCTGGCGTGACCATTTCACTCAGGGTCTTTCCTTTATGGCTTCTCGCCTGCCGAGACTCATGGTAGTGCAGCTTGAAAGTTTTCCTCCCAACTTTGGAGTTGAGCAGCCTGAAAGGGTGGGTGTCTGTCGTCGCTGTTTGTTCCAAGGATGAGGTGTGTGATCGGGGTAAAGTGGAAGAAAACCCTTTCGAGGGTACCTTCTGACCTCCAGAGCTGGAGAAGTGCCCACCCAGGCACAGGTGTGCCCACGGTGGTCTACACTGAGCGTTGCCCTGGAGTGGCCAGGCTGGCCTCTGTGTGGGAAACGAGCTGGTTTCAGTTCTGACTGTGTGACTTTAGAGGGCTTGAATCGGATCTTTGCTGTGGAACATAATAAGCAAATGGAGCAAGAGCAGCTTCTTGGGGCTGAGTTCAGGCAGACAGTGCAAGCAGGACACCTTTTCAGTTAGAGCTGCGCTTGTGCTGCTTAAAGGATGAGATCTTGCTGTCTCGTTACTCTGGTGACTTGGTTGGGTGCACTTGTAAGTCATGTCTCAGTTTGCAGTGCTTTCGAATTAACTCTCAAGAATGGCATAGTGCTGTCCATGTTTTTTCCTGGGACACTCATTTGCTGTCACTGAGGGAAAGAGAATGTATGTATTGAGCATTAACAATTTGCCAACTTCTGTTGTTGCTAAAGACTTTTTAAATTATTTGTTTTTTAAAAAAGGTTATTTTTATTGGAAAGGCAGATGTACAGAGATGAGGAGAGAAAGAGGAAGATCTTTATCCGATGATTCACTCCCCAAGCAGCCGCAATGGCCAGAGCTGAGCTGATCAGAAATCAGGAGCCTGGAGCTTATTCCAGGTCTCCTACGTGGGTGCAGGATCCCAAGGCTTTGGGCCGTCCTCGACCGCTTTCCCAGGCTACAAGCAGGGAGCTGGATGGGAAGTGGAGCTGCTGGGACTAGAACTAGATCCTAAAAGTGGTCCCCGCATGTTCAAGGCGAGGACTTTAGCTGTTAGGCTTTCATGCCGGGCCCCAAAATTACTTATTTTTATTGGAAAGCTAAGCCTAATTAGGAGCCTCCAGGTTTCCCATGTGGGTATCAGGAGTCCAAGCATTTGAGCTGCTTTCTCTCCCAGGTTATAAGCAGGGAACAGGATGGGCAGTAAAGCAGTCAAGACATGAACTTGGATCATATAGGTTGCAGATGCTTGCAGGGAAAGAATTAGCCTGTTGAGTCACTACACTGGCCCTGGGATTAATTTTATTTTTATTTGAAAGGCAGTGTATATTACAGAGAGGAGAAACAGAGAGAACTTCCATCCACTGTTTCACTCACCAAATGACAACAATGGCCAGAGCTGAGTCCATCTGAAAACAGAAGTCAGTCACCAATATGGATTTAGGAGTCTTAGGACACCAGCCATCCTCTGCCAGGCTGTAAGCAGGGAATTTGGTCAGCAGTAGAATAGAATAGCTGGGACTAGAACCAGCACCCGTGTGGGATGCTGATGCCATAGCTGGGGGCTTAGCCTACTGTGCCATGCTGGTGGTGCAAATTTGCCGGTTTTGAGCTTTAGAGTTGTCTCACAATGGTGTCTTTCCTAGCTGAAAGGAATTCAGTATTTTTGTTTTATAAAGCAATAAGTAAAATTTTTAAAGATTTATTTATTTTTTTATTGAAAAGTCAGGTATACAGAGAGGAGAGATAGAGAAGATCTTCCTCCCTCCAATGATTCATTCCCCAGATGGCTGCAGTGGGTGGAGCTGAACCACTCTGAGGCCAGGAGATTCTTCCTAGTTTCCCAAGCAGGTGCAGGGTCCCAAGATTTGGGCCATCTTCCATTGCATTCCCAGGCCATAAGCAAGGAACTGGATGGGAAGCAGGGCCACCAAGATTACAACTGGCACCCATTCTGTGCTGCTTTGTCACTCTGTAAGTAAGCAGCTGGATGGGAAGTAGACTAACCAGGATCCAAAGCAGCACCTATATGGGATCTTAGTGTTTGTGAGGGGAGGATTGGCCAATTGAGCCATTGCGCCCAGCCCAGGAATTCAGTATTGACTCACTGAGCATGCTTGAAGAGCGTTTTCACACACCTGGTCTTCAGAAACTGGAACGTTTAAAAAAAAAAAAAACAGCCCTGAGGCCTGGTGCGGTGGCCTAGTGGCTAAGGTCCTCACCTTGAGCACGCTGGGATCCCGTATGGGTGCTGGTTCTAATCTCAGCAGCCCCGCTTCCCATCAGCTCCCTGCTTGTGGCCTGAGAAAACAGTCAAAGATTGGCTCTACTCCAGCTGTTGCAGCTACTTTGGTAGTCAACCAGCAGATGGAAGATCTTCCTCTCTGTATAGCTTTCTAATGAAGATAAAATAAATCTTTAAAAAAAAAGCAGCCCTGCGCTATAGCTCAGTGGTTAACTCCTCCCCATATGGGTACCAGTTTATATACCAGGAGACCTGGAAAAAAACTTCTAGCTCCTTGCTTCAGATCAGCTCAACTAACCATTGCAGCCACTTGGTGAATGAACCAGTGGATGGAAGACCTTTCTCTCTGTATCTCCTTCTCTGTGTAAATCTACCTTTCTGATAAAAATAAGTATATTTTTTAATGCCTTTAAGGCATAATGGTGTAATATGTTGAACTTCATCCTGCAATGCTGTCTCCCATTTGGTTACCATTTCTGGCCATAACTACTCCACTTCTGATCCAGCTCCCTGCTGATGTACCTGAGAAAGCAGTGGAGGATAACTCAAGTGCTCGGACCCCTGCATCCACATGGGAGACCTGGAAGAAGCTCCTGGCTTCTGCCTGGCCCAGTCCCTGCCATTACAGCCATTTGGAGTATCAGATGAAAGTTTTCTCTCTTTCTCTCTCTGTGTGTAATTTTGCCTTTAAAATACATTTTAAAAATAAAGCTGTATTTATTTTATTTGAAAGTCAAAGATAGAGATCTTTCATCTGCTTGTTTACTCCTCAGATGTCCACAATGGTCAGGGCTGGGCCAGCCAGAGCCCAGAGCTAGAAACTCCCACCCCAGTGTCCCACGTGAGTAGCAGGTGCCCAAGTACTTGGACCATCTTCTGTTTTCCTGGGCCCAGAAGGAGAAACCTAGATCAGAAGTGGCTCGTGGGTGATGCTGGCATTGCCGGTGGTAGCTTAACACCTGTTTGAGTTCTGTCTGCTCCACTTCTGATCCAGCTTCCTGCTGATATGCCCAGAAAAGCAGCTGAGGATGGCCTGAGTCCTTGGACTCATGCACCCACATGGGAGACGTAAAAGAAGTTTCTGGCTCCCACTTTTGGTCACTGAGGTCTTCTGATGAAAATTAACCAGAATGTGAAAGACCTCTCTGTTCCTCTCACCCTGCTATTACCAGCCCCCTGGCAATTCTGCATTTCAAATAAATAGATCCTTTTTGTGTGGAGAAGAAAAAAATAAGTTATTTATTTGTTTGAAAGTTATATTGAGAGAGGGAGAGACAGAGATCTTTCATCCACTGGTTTACTCCCCAGATGGCCACATTGTTAAAGCTGGTGCAGGTTGGAGTCAGGAACTTGAAACTACATCTGAGAATCCCTGGTGCAGGGCCTCAAGTATTGGAACTGTCTCCTGCTGCCTTCCCAGCTCCAGTTAGGGAGCTCATTGAGGGGCAGAGCAGCCTGGGATCTTGCTGACGCTCCCCTACGAGGTGCTGGCATCATAGGAGGTAGCTTAAGCTGCTGTGACACAGCACTGACTCCTAATTACTTTTTACTTTTCTTTTAAAATTAAGGAACATGGTCTATATGCACAGTTCTGAGTGCAAAGAAGGGACTGTAGACCGTGTCATGGTGATACTGCCTTTTCTTTGGGCCTCTGTTTTGTTTTGTTTTGTTTTGCTTTGTTTTAACTTAGAAAGGCAGATACACAGAGATAAGAGACAAAGATGTTCTGTCCACTGGTTCACTTCCTGAGTGGCTGTAACAGCCATTGCTGAGCCAATCTGAAGCCAGTAGCCAGGAGCTTCTTCCAGGTCTCTGATACAAGTGCAGGGTCCCAAAGCTTTGGACCATCCTTACTGCTTTTCCAGGTCACAAGCAAGGAGCTGGATGGGAAATGGAGCAACCAGGATATAAATTGGCTATGGGATCCTGGCAAATACAAGGCGAAGATTAGCCGGGCCTCTGGTTTGGTGGCTGTTTCTTTCCTTTTATCCACACTGTTCCAGATCTTCCACTGGCTGTTTGGGAACCTCTGCAGTATTAGTATTTCATGTTCAATGAACCCGCACACCCCATAGACTGCTTTCATCTTAGCTATCACTTCTTGAAAAACCGGAGTCCCTGTAATTGTCATGAGAAAACAGTCCCTTGATTAAAAAAAAAAAAAAAAAGAAAGAAAGAAAGAAAAGATTTTAAGAGGCAGATAAAGAGATCTTACATTAGCTTGCTTTCTCCTCAAATGTCTGCAGTGGTCCAGACTGTGCCAGGCTGAAGCCAAGAGCCTGGAATGCCATCCAGGTCTCCTGTGGTGGCACGGGACCAAGCACTTGGATCCATTAGCAAGGAGCTGGATTGGTAGTGGAATAGGCAGGATATGAAGCAGACAGACAGCTGCCTAATGTGCTGTGCTACAATAGTACCCCCCAGTCCTTTGATGCTGGTTGGAATATATCCCAAGAAGTGACTGCCATTTATTCAGGGTCGGATAGGTGATGTGCTTGCTACTAGAAAATATCCTTTATCTCATATGACTCAAGTCTGTGCTGTGAGTTGAGAATCATCTTTCCAATATCCAGATGAAGACACATCTAGATAAGTCCAGTCACACAGCTAGTAGAAGAACATGGGCATGCACTCCTGGTGTCTGCCCTGTTGTCCTGAGCTGCCCCTGGTACTGGCACATGAGGAAGACCCAAGAAGATCAAGACCAGGAGCCTGGTGAACACAGTACCTGAAGCATTGCCATGGGGAATGAGAGCTGACCTTTCTTTGAGTCTAGAAGACAACATTAGAATTGACACGAGAATGTTTGGCTGTCTCTCATCCAAGTGCTAACCAGACCCAACCTTGCCTAGCTTCCAGATCAGAGGAGATCAAGTCAGTGATGAGAATTTCCGAAAGGAAAATGGGCTGTCCTGTAAGGCAGTGATGTACCCATCATTAGAAGTATTCAAGCATAGGCTTTGCTACGTCATTCCAAGGATATGATGCCAGGGGAAGGGGGTTATACTTATGTAGGTATTATACTCACTAATTTTTCAGTGTTTTAAAGTCTGTGATCCTGTGGGATGTTCTAAAACTTTTCATCTGTAAAAAATGAACATTGAGTACTAACTAGGTTACTTGTTAGATGCTTTGATACTTCATTTAATTCTCAGAGAATCTATAAAGTAGAATTATTATCCCGTCTTTAGCAAGGAGGAGGCTGAGGCTCCCGAAAGCTGAAAATAGGCTGATGTTTGTTGTTAATAGTTAGTGGTGGTAGGGCCCATATGTAAATCCATGTCTGCCTCTCTCAGCTGTGTGGCCAGACTAAACCGTGTGTGTTCTGAGGTGTGGCTTGCATCTGGGTAGAATGCGGCTATGACAGTTCTTGCTGTATGGTGAGTTTAGGACAGAAGGGCGTACTGTGTGCTTTTCCAGTAGGCCTCGGCAATTGCCCTCCAGACCAGTGACTTGGGACTGAAGCAGAACACCTCTGGGTCTGCTTCCTCAGAGGGGATGGCGGCCTGCCTGTGGCCCTCAGATGTTGGGACACATTTTTTGTGCTCTTAGTAATAGTTTTAGGCTCCTCAGAGAGCTTTGTGGCATTTGTGACTAACACCTGAGAACCTTGGAGCCCCGGTAAGGGCAGGGTGCACCCAGCAGGTCCCAGCATTGATGGGCGTTTCAGAGAGCACCCCACTATGGATGGAGAAGGAGTCTGGGCTCACCCTTGGTGTGTTGGTGTTTACCATCATTTAGCATGCACAAGGTCACAACGGCTAGGGCTGTGCTGAGAATAATGACCCTTAATCCTCCCTGCAGCTGTCTGTGGTGGGATTAACCCCATTTGCACGCAATGGGGGCAGGATCAGACCTGGCCCACCCAGGAGCTGTCCAGGGGTGTCCTGAGGGTGCTGTGGGGTCAGTGCCTTATTCACAACTCCTGCATCTGCTTGCAGAAAGAGTGAAGTCGCTTATCCCTGACCCTGATAGGGAGCCATTCTCAGAACCAGCACCTGCAGTTAAGGGCCTGGGTGTTGAAATACCAAGGGCTTCCTTGGTCCCCTCTCAAGTCATGAGTCCAGAAGTAGCCCAGCTCCTGAGAAAGGAAGCATCTTCAGAATCATTGACTTACCTTGAATCATTGGTTTACCTTGACCTTTCTGCTAAGAGTAAAGTGAGAGGGTGGAACTTTCCTTTAAAAGGTACTCTGAATTGTGCCAGAGTTAAGAAAGCGCCAGTTAAAAGTAGATTCAGGGCCAGTGTGGTAGTGTAGCACAGTAATCCTCAGCCTCCAGTGATGACATCTCATATGGCAGCTGTTTAGAATCCTGGCGGCTCCACTTCCTATCCAAATCCCTGCTTATGGCCTGGGAAAGCAGTGAAGGATGGCCCAGTACTTAGGCCCCCATACTTATGTGGGAGAAGCTTCTGGCTCCCAGCTTTGGACTAGCCTAGCCCTGGGCATTGTAGCTATTTGGGGAGAAAACCAGCAGATGGAAGATCTTTTTATTTCTCTAATTCTTTCAAGTAAAATAAATAGATATTCTTTGTTTATTTAATCTGAAAGGCTGAATGAGCAAGAGAGGGAAAGACAAAGATGTTCCATCTGCTAGATCACTTCTGAACTGGCCATAACAGCCATGTCTAGACCAGGTCAAAGTCAAGAATCAGGAACTCCATCCTGGTCTTCCATGTGAGTGGCCACATCCGTGTACCTGAGCCATCTTCTGCCTTCCTGGCTACATTAATAGGGAGTGGGATTGGAAGTGGACCAGCCTGGATGTGAAGTAGTGCTCTAATATGGGATGCCACTGTTGCAGAGTAAGAGTTAACCTGCTGTTGCCCCAGGGGCATTATTATAAAGCTAGATCTGAAGTGGCCAGCCTGAAGGTCGAGTCATTGTCCATTTGGGATTCCAGTATCTCAGGCTGTGGCTCTACCTGCTATGCCACTACACTGGCCCCCTCGTGGGTATTCGTAGAGAGAACTGCATTATCGGAGTATGTTCCCTATTGTCTGTGTCTTTCTACTCCCTCGAGGGCTAGTGAGTCTAGG
Source organism: Ochotona curzoniae (assembly GCF_017591425.1). NCBI lineage: Eukaryota > Metazoa > Chordata > Mammalia > Lagomorpha > Ochotonidae > Ochotona > Ochotona curzoniae. The sequence continues at coordinate 5,049,638 of NW_024465777.1, forward strand.
AGAAGGCTGCAGTCACTCCTCTGCTGTGAGAAGCAACACGTCTGGAGGAAAGAGGGTACAGGTGCTCGGGGTTCTGTTTTTGGTTTGGTGCTAGCTAACTAGCAGTGTCTCCCAAGCATCATAGAATAGTGTAATTGGACAGCTTGTCTGATTTCACCTCTCACTTTACAGCTGGGGAAACAAAGGGAGCCAGGGAGCCAAAGGCAGGGGCAGGTCTGCCGCACAGGCCCCTGTCCTTCCAGTCCATCCTCCTGGGCACCAGCCCGAATGCTTCTGTTCTCTCTTGTTAACTAATTACTTTCTTGGGATTATTGTGAAGATCAAACTAAAAACAAGAACCAAGATGCTTCTCCAAGTATTAAAAACTCTGCAAGAGAATCATGCTATTATTCATTGAACAAATACCAGTTGTCACGTGAAGTTCACACATGAATCATGAGAAACTGGGAGGGTTAACAGGTGAATCAGCTTAAGAACTGGTCCTGAGATGCTTTTAGTGTTTTAGGGAGAAGCCAGCTAACCACGGACGGACATAAGAAAAGGTAAGAACTAAATTGTGATAGTAAGGTAGAAAAAAGCATTTTGTAATTTTCTTTTTGAGATATAACTTATCTAACATAAAACTTACTTTAGGGCCTTGTGCGCAAGCCTAGGGGCTGAAGTCCTTGTTTTGCACATGCTGAGATATCACATGAGCGCTTGTTCTAATCCCGCATTCCCGCTCCCTATCTAGCTCCCTGCTTGTGGTCTGGGAAAGCATTTGAGGACGGCCCAAAGCCTTGGGACCCTGCACCTGAGATCCGGAAGAAACTCTACTCCTGGCTTCAGATTGGCTCAGCTCCAGCTGTTGTGGCCACCTGGGAGTAAATCATTGGAAGGAAGATCTTCTCTCTGTCTCTCCTCCTCTGTATATCTGACTTTCTAATAAAAAAACAAGCAAATCTTTAAAAAATAAGTGACCGCCACTGCCGGTGCTGTGCCAATCCGAAGCTGGGAGACAGGAACTTCTTTCCAGGTCTCCCACACGGATGCAGGGTCCCAAGGTTTTGGGCCGTCCTTGACTGCTTTCCCAGGCCACAGGCAGGGAGCTGGATGGGAAAGCGGGGCTGCCAGGATTAGAACCGGTGCTCACATGGGATCCCAGTGTGTTCAAGGTGAGGACTTTAACCATTACCCCATCGTGCCGGGCCATACTCTATTATTTGAAAGACAGAATGACAGAGGAAAGAGGAGACCTTCCATCTGTTCATTCACTCCCAAAATGCCCATAAATCCATAATGGGTTGGTGCTGAGTCAGGCCAGCTGGAACATGGGAACTCAATCCTGACTTCCCTGTCTTTTTCTTCCCAGGATTGACATGGTTATCTGTGTTAGTTATATATGATTAATGGTTTTCTAATTAGTATTTCACACTTAGTCACTAATGGGATCTTATTTTTAAAGATTAATTTTATTGAAAAGGCAAATTTACAAAGGGGAAAACAGAGGGAAGGTCTGCCATCCACTGATTCACTCCCCACGTGGCTGTAACAGCTGGAGCTGAGCCAATCCGAAGTTAGGAGCCTCTTTGAGTGTCCCACTTGGGTACAGGGTCCCCAGGCTTTGGGTCATACTCCACTGTTTTCCCATACCAGAAGCAGGAAGCTGGATGGGAAGTTGAGTACCTAGGACACAAACTGGCATCCATATGGGATACCGGCATTGAAAGGCTGAGGATTAGCCATTGGACTATTGCTGTGATCCCAAACAGATGAATGCATACCTGTGCACCTGTTGTCCTGTTTCATGTGTATCTTCCCTACTTTCTAACTACTGCTTTGTTTTGTTTTATGATATAGCTCTGGGGTTGTCCATGCCTTCCCCAAGGTCCCCCCCCGCCCCCCCTCGTTGATTTCCCCTCTAGTTTTACAATGGATGTGCTTCATGAACTGCTGCTTGATTTTTAAGGTAAAATTCACAAATACTATTTAGTGTACTAATGTTGATTGTGTAATTTGACAAATAGGTACACTGGTATAGCCCACATTCAAAGTGATATACAGAACTTTTCTCTAATTCTGGAAAGTTCTAAGTGACCTTTCCTTTCCAATCTTCCACGACTACACTGAGGTTTGTGTGTGTGTGTGTTTTAATTCATTATAGTTTTGCCTGTTCTAGAACATAGAATTAGAATTGTATAGTATTCTCATGTTTTTATGTCTAGCTTTGTCATTCATCTGAGACTTGTTCGTATTGTCTTTTTTAGTAGTTCCTTTGTGTTTTGAGTTATTGTTTTCATAACTTCATTGAGATATAATGAGCAGTTCACACATTTAAAGTACTCAAATTAAATGTTTTTAGCATATTCAGATATGTGCAAAAATTAAAAACATTTTTTATTTTTTCTTTAATGAAGAGATTATCTGTTTACTTGAAAGAACCATAGTGAGAAAGCAAAGAAACCTATGTATTGGTTCAGTCCCCAGATGGCTGGAACAGCCAAGGCTTGAGCCAGGCCAAGGCCAGAAGCCAGAAACTGCATCTAGATTTCCTACCTGGGTGTCAGGGACCCAAGTACTTGAGCCATCTTCCACTGCTCTCTCAGACACATTAGCAGGAAGCTGGATTAGCTGTGTGCTGGGAGTTGTGGTATAAAGAGTAAAGCCACTTGCTACAATGTCAGCATCCCACATGGGCTGGGATTCATGTCCAGCTGCCCCACCCGGAGCAGTCTATCTCCGTTGGAGAGGGCCGAGAAGGTCCTGGCTTTGGCCTGGCCAGTGTTGGCAGTTGCAACCATCTGGGGAGCTAACCAGAGAGTGAGAGGGAGATCTCTCTCTCTCTCTCTTTCCCTCTCTGTCTCTATTCTGATTTCCAAAACCTTTTTTAATTTTTCATTTTACTTTTGATATTGTTTACATAGTTGGATTCACCCCCATGTGGACCCCCGATTAGGATGAGTTGAGTGAGGTTTGGAGGAAAGTAGGTGGGACAAATGCTTCCATTTTTTATTCTCTTATATCTCTTGAGGGGTAAGGTGGGTGGAATGGGACTGCTGCTTGCTATCAGACTACAGCACCCAGGTATAGAGGATGATCATTTGGTGATGTTTTAGAAGACCCCGTTGGGGGGGAAGAGTGTTCCAAGGGTGTTATTTGAGTGGTTTTGATAGTTCTGAGACATTGTTGGCTTCATTGCAGCAGGATTGAGAAAATCTTTCCAAGGCCTGTTGGGCAACCAAGTCCACTTCAGTTTGCATCCATGGGGCCAGGAACATGTTGCAAAGCTTGGTCAGGGGAGTGGTCCAGCCTTCTGCTTTCCATCCTCTAACAAGGCACTCCACATTGTCTGCTGGCCCAGATGAGCTGGCAACTAGCTGCAACATCCTCCATGTGCATCTGGGCATGCTGGCCACTGCACAGGCATCAGGAACTGAGGACACCCAGTCCCAATACATGCACTCCAAGGTTGGACCATATCTTTCTCTCTCTCTCTCTCGCTATATATATATACGTATATGTATATATATAGAGAGAAATATATATATATATATTTAAAGATTTATTTATTTTTATTGCAAAGTCAGATATACAGAGAGGAAGAGAGACAGAGAGGAAGATTCCGTCCGATGATTCACTCCCCAAGTGACCGCAACGGCTGGTGCGGCGCCAATTGGAAGCCGGGAACCAGGAACCTCCTCCAGGTCTCCTACATGGGTGCAGGGTCCAAAAACATTGGGCCATCCTCCACTGCCTTCCCAGGCCACAAGCCAGTGAGCTGGATGGGAAGTGGGACTGCCGGGACTAGAACCAGTGCCCATATGGGATCCTGGCGCATTCAAGGCGAGGACTATAGCCTCTAGGCCATGCCGCCGGGCCTGACCATATATATTTTGATTTTCCTGTGGCCAGGGTTTAAGTTCAGCCATCTAGCTGGGGAGTACCCCAAGAAATCTCAGCTGGGGTGACCTCAAGGTTGACTCTTATGTACACCAGCCAGTGTAAGATAAGGTTCGGTCATGGAAAGTGATTCAGCAGAGGGAAAATTCATGCCCTGCTCCTCCGTTCCCCACCCCCACCAAGCCCTATCCATTCCCATCCACCCCCCTGCCTTGCCATTATACTTTTCAGATAGCGCTTTAAAATAATATCCCATTATATGGATATACATTGTATTTCTCTGCTCATCATTGTTGGACGTTTGAGTTACTTTCATCTGTTTGCTATTACGAGTCAGGCTGCTTTAGTTTTTGTGTAGATACTTTGTTTCTGACAAAGATGTGTTTTCCTACTCTTTGGGCATTCCAAAACTGACAAAATTTGATGAAAATATTCTACCTTCTGTGACCTGGAAACCTCAGTGCTAGCTTCATGTCTGGGAGTGAAACAAGGGAGAATTGTTACATCCATCCTGCTGAACAAATATAACAGGTGTCACCAGATTTTAGTAGTTTCATAGTTGGCTAACATCTGTTGTACACCAATTAGGATCAGGTGCTAGGATGTGTCTTCATATTTATGTATTTTATCAGTGTGTTTCTCATGGCATCACATCGAAGTAGGTGTTAACATCCACATTTAACAGCAAGGAAACAGAACTCAGAAAAGTTAAGTAAGGTGCTTAAATAGGTACTGAGGGTGCTAAAGTTCAGGCCCTAAATATTATAAGTTTTTTTCCTTCTTCTACATGGCCCAGGGCCAAGGAAAATGGTACACTGTGAAATGGCTGCTTCCACATATCTGAACATTGTCCTTTACTTTTTTTAAAAAAATTTATTTATTTTTATTGCAAAGTCAGATATACAGAGAGGAGGAGAGACAGGGAGGAATCTTCCATCCGATCCAATAACTCACTCCTCAAGCTGCCACAACGGCTGGTGCGGCGCCAATCCGAAGCCAGGAGCCAGGGACTTCTTCCAGGTCTCCCACGCAGGTGCATTGTCCCAAGGCTTTGGGCTGTCCTCGACTGCTTTCCCAGGCCACAAGCAGGAAGCTGGATGGGAAGAGGAGCTGCTGGGATTAGAACCGGCACTCATATGGGATCCAGCACGTTCAAGGTGAGGGCTTTAGTCACTAGGCCATCATGCCGGACCCCTGTCCTTTCATTTAAAAATTTTTTTTTCTTAAAGATTTATTTTTATTATGTTTTTATTGGAAAGGCAGATATGCAGAGAGGAGAGACAGAGAGGAAGATCTTCCGTCCAATGATTCACTCCCCAAGTGAGCACAACGGCCAATACTATGCCGATCCTATGCCGATCTGAAGCCAGGAGCCTCTTCCGGGTCTCCCACACGGGTGCAGGGTCCCAAAGCTTTGGGCCGTCCTCGACTGCTTTCCCGGGCCACAGGCAGGGAGCTGGAAAGGAAGCGGGGCTGCCTGGATTAGAACCGGTGCCCATATGGGATCCCGGGCATGCAAAGCGAGGACCTTAACCACTTGCATCACCGCGCCGGGCCCTAAAAAAATTTTTTTAAAGATTTATTTATACTTATTTGTATGGCAGATTTATGGAGGGGAAAGAAAGAGAGAAAGCGAGATCCCCCATCCTCTTTCACTCCTCTAATGGCCTCAACAGCTGGAGTAGGCTGGTCCAAAGCTGGGAGCCAGGAGCTTCCTCAGGTTCCCATTCATGGGTGCAGGGCCCAAGGACTTGGGTCATCCTGCTGGTTTCCCAGGTTGCAAGCAAGAAGCTGGATCAGGGGCCCAGCGCGGTGGCGCAAGTGGTTAAGGTCCTCGCCTTGCACACCCGGGATCCCATATGGGCGCTGGTTCTATCCCGGCAGCCCCACTTCCCATCCAGCTCCCTGCCTGTGGCGCGTGGAAGACCCGGAAGAGGCTCCTGGCTTCAGATCGGCATAGGATCGGCCGTTGCGCTCACTTGGGGAGAGAATCATCGGACGGAAGATCTTCCTCTCTGTCTCTCCTCTCTGTATATCTGCCTTTCCAATAAAAACATAATAAAAATAAATCTTTAAAAAAAAAAAAAAAGAAGAAGAAGCTGGATCAGAAGTGAAGCAACCAGGACCAGAACTCTGCTGCCCATATGGGAAGCTGGTGCTATAACCAGGATTGGCCTATAGAGCCACATACTGGCTCCTGCCCTTCAGTTTTTAGATACAATGAGTAATCCTCACAGATGGACTTTATTCCAAGGTTTGTTCACTTCAGGCTCTTATTGCTGGTGCCCTTTTTTCACTATGTGTGGGTTAATTCCTCTACTTTGAACTGACCGTTGGATTTTCTTTTAAGTGTTATTTGTTTGAAAGGCAAAGTGAGAGATCTCCCATTCACTAGTTTACTCCCTAAATCTGCACCAGTAATGTCTGGAGGCAAGAACTCCATGCAGGTCTCCTGTGTGGGACATAGGAACCCAAGTACTTGGCCCATCAGCTGGCATCTCCCAGGGAACATAGCAGCAGGGATCTGGACCAGAGGCAGAATGAGAACTCAGTCCTAGACACTGGAATATGGAGCTTGGCAGCTTCATATCCACTCTAAATTTTCTCACTTTCCAATAAATACATTTTTGCAAAAAAGAAAAAAGTTCATGGAAGAGATGGGGTTAAGTAATGACATACTAGATATCCTGCAGTTCCAATAATAGAATTATTTTTGAGAGGTACAACATCTGCATAGCAACTCCTGTGTTTTTGACAACATTATGTCATATGTTTTCCTGTATGCCATAGATACTTTTTAATATAGTCTTTATATTCTCAGCTCTGAGAATTAGATTTCTTTCTTCCTTTTCTGTTGAATGTCTACATTATAGTAGATAGAATCCTTAAACCTTTGTACTCTAACTAAAGAATGTTGGGCCTGGCACAGTAGACTTATGGCTAGAGTCCTAACCTTGCATGTCCCAAGGCGCTGGTTCCAATGCTGGTGGCCCCATTTCCCTTCCAGCTCCCTGCCTGTGGCCTGGGAAGGCAGCTGGGGATAGCCCAAGGCCTTGAGACTGCACACGTATGGAAGACCCAGAAGGGACTCCAGGCTCCTGGTTTCGGATTGGCTCATCTCTGGCCATTGCAGTCACTTAGTGGATGAACCAATGAATGACAGATCTTCCTCTGGCTCTCCTCCTCTCTGTGTATCTGATTTTGCAATAAAAATAAATCAATCTTGAAAAAAAAAGTTTGACTGAGCTTTTGTGTTCTGCTAACACATTAGCTCTTGGTGTTATTGGAGCTTTAAGTGTGAAAACCAGGTCACATTAACAGCCCTCCTTAGAATGAAGAATGCACATTGACATTACCTGTGGTCTGTTGACAGCCCCAATTTTGTATTTGTGTTTTCCAAGTTACGTTCTTATTCTTGCAGATGTTCTTTTAATTTTCTCCACTGTCATTTTGTGCTTTCTTGTAAGTTGTATGAATAAATGATTATAAACAAGACTTATTATGCCATAAGTTCCTTCTGAATTCACTGTCCTGGCTATTCCTTTTCAGTCATTTAGTTAAATTTGTCCTTTTCAATCCCTCTCCAGTTTTGTTGTCCCTGATACACAGTTAAGGACAATCATAGTGTCAGCTCTGGAAGAAAAGGCTGTGTTTGGCTTGTTCTCTAATGTATTTTCTTTTTTTTTTTTTTTTGTAAAGATTTATTTATTTTTATTGCAAAGTCAGATACAGAGGAAGATCTTCCGTCCACTGATTCATCCCCCAAGTGACCACAAGGGCCGGAGATGAGCTGATCTGAAACCAGGAGCCAAGAGCTTCTTCCGGGTCTCTTCTTCCAGGTGCAGGGTCCCAAGGATTTGGGCTATCCTCCACTGCTTTCCCAGGCCATAAGCAGGGAGCTGGATGGAAAGTGGGGCTGTCAGGATTAGAACCGGAGCCTGTATGGGATCCTGGCACGTTCAAGGCAAGGACTTTAGCCACTATGCTGTCATGCAAGGTCCCTTTAATGTATTTTCAAAGCATAGCACTATTTGGGCATAACAGGCATTGAAAAATTTATTTGTTAAAGATTTGTTTTCTCTTTTTTTAAAGATTTATTTATTTTTTTATTTATTGGAAGTCAGATATACAGAGAGGAGGAGAGACAGAGAGGAAGATCTTCCATTCATTGATTCAATCCCCAACCTGCCACAATGACCAGAGCTGTGCTGATCCAAAGCCAGGAGCCAGGAGCTTCTTCCGGGTCTGTTTCTGGGTGCAGGTTCCTAAGGCTTTGACCATTCTCAACTGCTTTCCTAGGCCACTAGCAGGGAGCTGGATGGAAAGTGTTGCCACTGGGGTTAGAACCAGTGCCCGTATGGGATCTTGGCATGTTCAAAGTGAAGACCTTAGCCGCTAGGCTACTGCATCGGTCCCTGAGCATCTTTTGTTATTTCAGCTTCCTACTAATGTGTGCCCTTGGAAGCTGTAGTTGATAACTCCGACTGTTTGGGTCCATACCTAGAGGGGAGCTTTTAGCCTCAGTGTGGCCCAAAATTAGGTATTGTGAACATTTGGACAGCGAACCATTGGGTTCAGTCTTTCTCTGTCTGTGTCTCTATCTTTATGCTTTTCAAATTGATGTACTTATATATATAAGATGACTAGATTATACGTCAGGTTTTTGCAGGTGAGATTTCGTCAAGGTCCGATTATATCTTTTATTTGAAAGATAGTGACTAGGGCAGTGGGGTGCAAGTTAATCCTCTGCCTGTAGTGCCAGCATCCCGTATGGGTGCCGATTCCTATCCTGGCTGCCCATTTCTGACCCGTCTCCCTGATAATGGCCTGGGGAAGTGATAGTGGTGGAAGATGGCCCAGTTCCTTCGGTTTCTGACTCCTGATTTTGGGTTGGCTAAGAAAGAAAGAAAGAAAGGAAGATAAGGAATGCCAGCATCATGAACAGTGACTTAATCTCTTCCTTTTTCTTTACACTTCACTGGGATTTGGGGTCAGCATGGTGTAGTAAGCTAAGCCACTGCCTGCAGTGGGAGACCCGAAAGAGCTCCTGGCTCCTTGCTTCAGTTTGGCTCAGCTCCTGCCATTGTGACCATTTGGGGAGTGAACAAGCGGATGGGAGATCTTGTCTGCCTTTCTCTGTATAGCTCTGCCTTAACCAATAAAAAGAAATAGATCTTTTTAAAAAAAGTAAATATCACAGTGATAACTGTTCATTTCAAAAGCAGCATGTTATTGTGATATAAGCATTTCCTTCCATAATTAGAGTTTCTTATTGTTGCTAAATATTTGGCCATTCATTATTTAGACGTTTTTTGTTACTGGATACTAGGGTCATTTTAGTTTTTTTTTTTTTTTTTTTTTTTTTTTTTACTGTTAGAGAATCTGGACCTTTATGTCTTATTTTGGATCCTTTATGGTAGCATTTCAGAAATGGGATTACTTGGGGCCAGCATTGACAGCAGGTTAGACCACCTGTGATGCTGGCCTCCTATGCTGGCATGCTGAGTAAGGTTTCAGATACTACCCTCCACTCCTCTTCCCTGCTGATGCACCTGCGAAGTTCATGGGAGAGTCCACGTGCTTGGACCTGCTCCCCATGTGGGAGACCGGGATGGGGTTCTGGCTCCTGGCTTGCTCCTAGCCCAGTCCCAGTTACCAAGGCTACTTGGGAGTGAACTAGTGGGTAGAAGATCTTTTTCTTGCTATCTTTCCCTCTGTGTCGTCTCTGCCTTTCAAATAAATAAGATTTTTGTAGAAAGAAAAAGGTGGAAATATGTGGTCTTTCTAATCAACAGGTTCTATTACAGAAATTGGTTTCTTCAGGGGCTAGTGCCTGGGACTGGAGCTTGGTACAGTGGTTACACATCCCATGTTCATATCCCATGTCTAAATGCTTGAGTTTGACTCCTGGCTCTGCTTTGAATCCTTGCTTCCTGTTAATGTGTGCTCTGAGAGGCAGCTCATGGCTGAAATATGTGGGTCCTTGCTTTGTACATGTGGAACCAGGATTTAATTTTGGGCTCCTGACTTCAACCTAGCCTCCTCCCAACTATCGCAGCCATTTGGAAGTGAATTAGCCGGTTAAGATATTTGCATCTCTCAACCTTTCAAATTAAAAAAAAAAAAAAAAAAAAGAAGAAGAAAAAGAGAAAGAAAAAAGTCTTAAGATCTCTCTTTTGAGAAAAATTTAAGTGAGACTAGAATTCAACTTTTGAAGACATTGGGAATATTTCATTAGATTGGATTTTCTAGTCTTTTTTTCCTCTTTTTTTTTTTTTGTTTGTTTTTTATTGGTCTTGTGTTTTGTTGGATCTTGTACATGGTGACAATTGTATTTTTTTTTTTAATTGTTTGGTACAATTTTGTGTATGCTGGGATTCCCCCCCAAACTCCCACCTCCTGTAAGACTGACAATTGCATTTCTTTCCCACTCTGATTCTGTGACTGTCTCAAAGATGTGTAATTGCCCCACTCCTGAAGGGCCATGTTGGTGATTATAGCATCATAGAAAATTATCAACTTAAAATTTAGCCTACTGTAGGTTTATTGAATTTGGAGTCTTGCCTATGGTCCGACTTGGCAAGGACAAGATTACATGGGCTTTATGTCCTGTGTTTCAAACGTTCCCCATCCATGTAACAATTGAGTGTTCTGTCTGTGATGTTGATTTGATTTTGGGGAGAGCAAAGCTGAAGGTCAAGGATTTGAATCATGATTTTTTTAAAAAGTTTTATTCATTTTTATTGGAAAGGTAGATATACAGAGAGGAGAGACAGAGAGGAGGATCTTCCGTCTGATTATTCTCTCCCCAAGTGACCACAATGGCTGGAGCTGAACCAATCCGAAGCCAGGAGCCAGGAGCTCTTCCTGGGTCTCCCACACAGGTGCAGGGTCCCAAGGCTTTGGGCTCCTCCACTGCTTTCCCAGGCCACAAGCAGGGAACTGAATGGGAAGCGGGGCTGCCGGGATTAGAACCAGCCTCCAAATGGGATCCCGGTGCATGCAAGGACTTTGGCTGCTAGGCCACGCCGCTGGGCCCTTGAATCACAATTTAGGGTTTGGCCCGGGTATTATGGCCTACTGATCCTGTCAATCTGGACTCTAGCTATTATGTGTTGTTCTTTTCCTGGGTATACTATCATTTTCCTCTACTCCTACCCCTGGTCATACGCCTTCAATGTTTCTTTCAGTGGCTTCCTGTGATTGTGAAATTCTGTCTTCCCCATTCCAGAAGTTGGTCATCACTATGGAGCAGGGCCAGTTCACTGTGCCATGAATTATGCCAAAAGCCGGTCTACTTTGTGGGTTGGTGGGCTGTTTTGGGGAAAATTGGGGTTATAAAGCCAACTTTTTCCATTTTACAAGGTTTGATTCTCTCCTCTCTCTTCTCAGATAGCTAAATGTGTGTCTTGTGGACCTGGGCTTGGCTGGAATGCTCAAGGGTCCTGAAGATTCTTCTGTAATTTCCTTCTGTTGAATCCGTTAAGAGAAGATGGCAAAAGTTAACATAACTAGAGACCTCATTCGCAGGCAGGTCAAGGTAAGCAGCACAGATGTTTGAACCTGAACTCAAGATCCTTCCCCACCCCTGCCACCCACAGCTTCAACAACCAGAAGACCATGAGCTAGAGTCAATTGCCAGAAGTCAGTTAAGTAGCAGACATTCCTCAGCCACTTTTATCCAAAAACAGGGGCTTTGTATGGCTTTTCCTGTCCCAGAACTTGTACCTGGGCAGCTAAGATTATGTAGGTCCATGAAGGAGAGAAGCTATCCAAGAGTCATGCACAGGCTTGCACACGCATGTGTTGGTGGGAGCTTGCAGAATAAAGTCATGGAGCTTTCTCTTGTTGCTCCACTGGAACCTGGGAGAGTCTTAGTCCCAATTCTTTCTTTGCTCAGCTGTACTAAAGCCCATCCTTATATGCAGAAGACAGTCTGATGCTTGTATGATGAAGGGATGGGTGGACTCCAAAACAGCAGGGCAGCCCCAGGCTTTGCCTGGAAACCCCCAGTAGTGGAGGCACAGAGGTTCGGTGGAACAGATGGAATGCAGGCAAGATGTACTGAGGAAGCCCCAGCTGGAAACTGGAGCTGATTGTGCTGCACCACTGCTTTCCCTCCCAAGCAGGAGGCATTTGCTGCCATGTGCCTCTGTTTTCTGTTAGGTAATGATCGTGTCTGCCTGCTTGCAAGCAAATAGGAAGGATCAAATCTAAATAAACAGGAGCAAGTTCTTACACAAATTTTTTTTAACTATTATACCAGCTGAGCAGTGGTCATCATCAAAGACTTGAGTATTTACCCCATGTGCATGATGATTACATTTCGTATCTTCCCTGCATTTTTAAGTCCTTTTAGTGTGTGTGTGTGAGAGAGAGAGAGAGAGAGAGAGAGATTTGATTGGGCCGGAAAGAGCAGAATCAACAGTTTGGTTTTTTTACTTAAATTTATCCTAAAGTGATGCTCATCAGCTGTCTTAATTCTACTGCATAACTTAGTTAATATACTTTGATCTATTCTCTAATCCCTCCAAAAAGTAGTGCAGGCTCCTCTTAGTTTTTCTAGCTCCTGCATTGCCCAGCGTGGGACTCCATATCTAATAAGCACACTGTCAGTGTTGGTATGTCCGTAGGACTGTAAACTTGTTTCTGTCCCCAGGAACGGGGTGCTCTGAGCTTTGAGCGGCGCTACCATGTCACTGACCCCTTCATCCGACGGCTAGGCCTGGAAGCAGAGCTGCAGGTAGGAAATCAGCTGCTTTCCTCTCTGCCTGGCCTCATTCTAGATACAAACAAGTGTTTCTCTGAAGGTCATACCTGAAGGTTATCTCACACTTTATTAGACAACTAAGCCTGAATCAAGAGCAGTGATTGACATCATCACAAAAGATTATTGAGTGTATTACTTGTTTTGTGCTTGGAAAAGGTTTGAATTTCATGTCACTCTTTTTACTATTGCCTTACTAGTGATTCTTATGTGTATACAGGATTTAACAGTCACAGAGTGAGTGTTGTCTTATATGTGCACACAGACACACTGGGTATGCAAATATATACACTTTGTCATTTTAGCTTCAGAGCAGTGCTGTGGGGAATGTGCGTAGGAAATGTTTTTGTTTATTTATTTACTTATATATTTATTTATTTTAAACAAAGAAACAAAAAGATCAGGTTTAGGAAGGCCAAGCAGCTTGTCCCTTGTCTGGGCTTTTGTTCAGTCCATGGAAGAGTCAGAGCTTGGGTGCAGATGGCCGGTTTTTTTCACTGTGTCTGACCTAGACATAGACATTCCACAGTGTTGCAAGATCATGGCTTGGGTTGGACTTTTAGCTGATTTATGCAATATAGTGTCCCATGAAGGTTGAGTGAAAATTTTTTTCTTTAGGTAGTATTTACAAATCATCAATCTTAGGAAAGACTAGAAAGGGACCCAGTGCATTGACTTAATTGGCTAATCCTTCCCCTTAAAGTACTAGGATCCCATATGGGCACCAGTGTGTGTCCTGGATGTTCTGCTTCCCATCCAGCTCCCTGCCTGTGGCCTGGGAAAGCAGAAGAGGATGGCTCAAAGCCTTAGGGACACTGCGCCCATGCTTTTGGCTTCAGATTGACTCAGCTTGGAACCATTTTGGGAGTAAACCAAATGGATGGAAGAAATTTCTTTCTATCTCTCCTTTTTTTCCTTTGCTTCTTTTTTTTTTTTTTTTTAAAGATTTACTTATTTTTATTGGAAAGTCAGATTGCAACAAGAAGGAGAGACAGAAAAATCCTCTAGCCGCTGGTTCACTCCCAAAGTGGCTGCAACAGAGTTGAGCCAATCAAAACCAGGAGCTTTTTCCAGTCTCCTATGCAGGTGTAGGATCCCAAGGCTTTGGGCCATGCTTGACTGCTTTCCCAGGCCACAAACAGGGAGCTGGATGGGAAGTGGGGCCACTAGGACATGAACCACTACACATGGGCTCCTAGTGGCCCCATGTATTTTTTAAGACTCAATCAAGTCTTCATGAGAACATTTACTAAGAATTTTTTCTGATTATAAATGTGGAAAATATTGCTAACAGAATGCTACTTTATGTACTGTGAAGCAGAGTTATGGTTAAGAAACAGGCACTGGGGGCAAGTGTTGAGCACAGTGGGTTCAAGTCTTTGATGCTTTATTTCTCCTCTAGCTTCTTGATGATGTATCTGGGAAGAAGATGGCCCAAATAACTGGCTCTGCCACCCGTCAACCAACCTCTTAAAAATGTTCCTGTTCCAACTGAGTCCCTAGTGAAGCTGAGTTTCTCTCATTTCATTCAGCCTACTAGATGAAATACAAAACATGTGAGAATTTACTAATCATTCATTAGCTAGACGTTGAAGAAGTTTGCACAAATGGAGAACAGGGTTTAGTATTGTGGGACAATGGATTCAGCCACCACTTGCTACACTGACAGCCCATATCACAGTGTAGGTTTGAGTCTAGCTACTCTGCCTCTGTGTAGCTTCCTGCTAATGCACATGCTAAGGCAGCAGAATGATAGCCCAAGTAGTGAACTGCTGCCACCTCCCTGGGAGACTTAGCTGGGGTTCTGACTTCTGGGTTCAACTTGACTCTGCCTTGGCTGTTGCAGCCATTTGGAAAATCTGAACCAGTGTATGGAAGAACTTCTCATCTTTCCTGCCGTCTACCCCACCTCTCATGCCTCCCTTCCTGTCTCCTTTTCTCTGTTACTATGCTGCACTCTGACTGATGGCCAAAGCCAAAGTTTAATGGGGCTTAAGACTTTATTTACTAAGGGTCGTATAGGATAAGGGTGGAGGTATTGAGCTTATCAACAAAACCCATCAACTGTTTCTATACTTTTGTCTTGTATATTCCACCAAGTGTTCCTACACATGCTGTCCTCTAAACTGTTCTCATATAAATGATATCCAGTCAGGTGTACAAAAGGTATCCATTAGGTAATCCTGTGCTCCCTGGCCTTCTAGGGTTACAATGTCCTACACTATGCTTATATGAGAGTGTTTTCTTATATGTGCCTTTCAAATATACAATGTTTGGAAAAATCACACTTTTCATTAAATTGTTTTGTCTTAAAATGTTAGTGGTTGGGACTGACATTGTGGTATAGTGGATAAAAACACCACCTGCAAGCCAGCATCCCATATGGGTGCTGGTTCAAGTTCCAGCTGTCCCTGTACCCAGGTGGTAGACCAGGAGTGAACCAATGAGTGGAAGATTTCTGTCTTTTTCTGTAACTTTTAGATGAATAAATTAATCTTTTAAAAAAACCACAAAAATTAAAAAGGTAGTTACAGGTATTTATTCTAGGAGTTAATACACTGGCAAGAGGTCCATACCCCATGTCAGAACACCTGAAAGAGAGTAGTGATGGCTGAAGTACCCGGATTCCTGCCACTATGTGGGAGGTGTAGATTGAGTTCCCAGCTCCTAGATTCACCCTCGTCCTGTCTTGGCTGTTGTGGGGCATTTGGGGAGTGACAAAGTAGATGGGACATCCTTTTTCCTGCCTCTCAAATGTATGCTTCCTAAGATTTTATGTCAATGAATAAATTTGTGTCTAATTGCTAATTATTTCATGGATTCCGAATGTTGTGTGAATGTACCTTAATTTGTGTAAGCTGTCCTTATCAATGGACAACAGTTTGCATCTGGTCTGTTATCTATATGAGGCTATTCTTTGTGATATGTGTTACACTTGGGTGTATAAGTACTTGTGTTGGAATTAGCAGGTGTCAGAGAATGTGTACATTTTTTATTTTCATTAATATTGCCAATATTTCCAGCCATGGAGTTTTTGCCAATTCACCCTCATGTCATACTCCTTCAATCGTTTTTTTTTTTTTTTAAAGATTTATTTATTTATTGGAAAGTCAGATATACAGAGAGGAGGATCTTCCATCAGATGATTCACTCCCCATGTGACCACAACGGCTGGTGCTATGCCGATCCAAAGCCAGGATCCAAGAACTTCTTCCGGGTATTCCACATGGGGTGCAGGGTCCCAAGGCTTTGGGCCGTCCTCGACTGCTTTCCCAGGTCACAGGCAGGGAGCTGGATGGGAAGTGGGACTGCCGGGACTAGAACCGGCGCGTTCAAGGCGAGGACTTTAGCCTCTAGGCCACACTGCCGGGCCCTACAATTCACTCTTTTTTTTTTTTTAAAGATTTATTTTTATTATTTTTTCATTGGAAAGGTGGATATACAGAGAGGAGAGACAGAGAGGAAGATCTTCCGTCCGATGATTCACTCCCCAAGTGAGTGCAACGGGCCGATACTATGCCGATCCGAAGCCAGGAGCCTCTTCCAGGTCTCCCACGCGGGTGCAGGTTCCCAAAGCTTTGGGCCGTCCTCGACTGCTTTCCCAGGCCACAGGCAGGGAGCTGGAAGGGAAGCGGGGCTGCCGGGATTAGAACTAGCGCCCATATGGGATCCTGGGCGTGCAAAGCGAGGACCTTTAACCACTTGCGCCACCGCGCCGGGCCCTCTACAATTCACTCTTAAACACTCAGTGTTTGTTCCATCATTATTCTGAGAAATTTCACTGATGAATGCAACCTGTTAAAGCACAAAGACTTCACTTCTAGCCCATGTCTTGGCTAACACCTGAAGGATGGATGTAAAGAATTGACATGCTTGATGGAGATGGTGAGAAAAAGTTTTCCAGGTCACAGCAGTGTGAAGCAGAAGATGGTAGAGAGGACCAGTTCAAGAGGACAAATAGACTCCACCTGGAGGAGAGATGATAGAGGAGGCTGAGGCTGGTGAGGGTAAGAGGGATATTGAAAATGAAAGATGGGGTAAGACTTGAAGGACACTGAAGCACTATTGAAGGGTCTTTTTAACAGCATAATTAGAATTAGGTTTTTAAAAAATTCATCTTGGCTTGGGCCAGACATGGTAACCTGCTGGCTAAAGTCCTTGCCATGCTTGCACCAGGATTCCTTCTGGACGCCAGGTCATGCCCCAGCTGTTCCTCTTCCCATCCAGCTAGCTCCCTGCTTGGGGCCTGGGAAAACAGTGGAGGACAGCCCAAAGCCTTGGGACCCAGCACCCGCATGAAAGACCTGGAGGAAGTTTCTGGCTCCTGGCTTCTGATTCACTCAGTTCCGGAGTCAGATGATCCCAGGCCTGACCTTGAACCTGGCACCGGGCAGTCCAGTGACTCCAGCACTTGCCTCCGGTGTTGGCACTGGCAGAGGGCACAGGACAGCCACTCTGTGTACGGGTGTTAAAGCCCTCTCGCTTGTAAGTTGTACACACACACTGATTGCCACGCTTCATACTGGAATGGCCCCAACCTGACCCAAAGACTCGGAGAAGCACAGATGTACCTGTTGAATCTTGGAGGGCCAGGCTTGCCCTGTCCGTGTCTGGCCTGGAGGGGAGGCTCCATGCAAACACAGTAGGCTGAACACTGGCAAAGCAGATGGCCCTGCAGAACAGCAAAGAGAATGTGGAGGGGATGTACAAGACGGTGAGAGCCTGATCTACCTGCACTCCTTCATTCACTCATCAGCAAGTGAAAAAATAAACAGATAACTTCTGGCTCTGTAAACACCGAGGCAGTGGGTGAAGCTGCTGTCTGCAGAGCCAACGTCCTGTGTCAGAGTGTCAGTTCTATTCCTGATGATCCTGCTTCTGATCCAGCTCCCTCCTGATGTGCCTGGGAAGGCAGTGGAAATGGCCCCAGTGCTTGGAGTCCTGGTAGCCATTTGTGAAACTCAAATGGAGCTTTGGATCGGCCCCAGCTGTTGCAATCATTTTGAAAGTGAATCAGTGCTTGGAAGATTTCTCTCTCTTTCTCCCTCTGTCCCCACTCCCACCTGCTTCAAATAAATAAGCCTTTTAGAAAAGCAACACAGCACAATGGATCAGTGGCAACGCCTCGCCTTGCATGTACCGGCAGCCTTTATGGACACCAGTTCGTGTCCCAACTGCTCCACTTCCCATCCAGCTCCCTGTTTGTGGCCTGGGAAAGCAATGGAGGACGGCCTAAAGCCTTGGGACCCTGCACCCGTGTGGGAGACCAAAAGAAAGTTCTTGGCTCCTGACTTCAGATAGACTCAGCTCTGACTGTTGTGGCCACTTGGGGAGTGAACCAGCGGATGGAGGCTCTTCTCTCTGTCTCTTCTCTCTGTAAATTTGCCTTTTCAATACGAATAGATAAACCTTTAGTAAAAAAAAAAAAATTCATCTTAGCTTCATAATAAAAATAGATTATGGGACTGAAACCAGCTAGAACCACGTGAGCAATTATGGCAGTGATTGAGGAATGGTGATGAAGGACCTAATGAACTGAAATAGTGGTGGATGGAACAAAATCAAAAAAGAATTTTTGGTGATTACATGTGGAAAGATAGGATAAAAGAGGAATAGAGAACAGGTTTGCAGCCTAAGTGGCGGGATAGATGGTAATATCAATTGCTGAGTTAGGGAGTGCTCGGGAAGTAAATTTAAGGGTGAAGGACTATATGTTTAGTGATAGATATTTTGGAGTTGCAGAAGTGGGTTGTCCAGTTTGTGCTGTGTGGACGCAGTTGGGGCTTTTGGATTTGAGTTTGAGAAGGTTGTGTACCAGAGGTGCTGATTCAGGTGTATTCAGATACACTGGAGCCTTAAAGTAACCTGTGATTACCCTGGGGAGTTTGTACCTGCATTTTAATATTATTCTTCAAACAGAAGTATAGGATGGATAGGCAGTGGTGAAATTGGTCACTTCCAGGGCTAGAGAAGGTTAAGAATGATACGTAAAGAAGAAGACGTAACCCTCTCCAGACCTTTGTGAGTTTTGCTTTAAGCCAGGAGAGGAGGATGTCAACTGACAGCATTTTAAAGATTTACTTATTTTTATTGGAAAGTCAGATATACAGAAAAGAGGACAGAGTGGAATATCTTCTGTCCACTGCTCAGGATCACATTTTTATGCTTTGTCCGACTTTGTCCACTGACAGGATCCACAAGCAGAGATCTCTGGAATTATGAATTATATTATTCCCCAGTAAAAGGAAACAGGAGTCATAAGAGAACCAACTGATTCTAGAGTTCGACAGGTAGAGTACGTGATGGGTGTGAAACATCTGTGCCAAGAAAAAAAAAACATGAAGAATTGTAGAGACATAGGAAAAGGGCCTAGGAGCTAGGCTGATGGGTATATTGCTGGCCTAATCTAGGATATTAAAGCATTAGGATGAATGATGACAGTCATACATTGAAGGCCCCTTGAACAAAAAATATGAGTCTGCACTGGGTAAGATGTACACTCTATTTTCATAGAATGCCAGCCACTAAATAAAGAAGTCACAGAATTAAAAAATCAAGACTTTGCCACCACTGTACTAATAAATGACTCAGGATAGGATAATCAGTGGCTGATTGACGACACTGCATGTAAATTTGATGGACAGGGTATTTGCACATGATAGTAACATGATAGTTAAGGTACCACCTGAACCAAGACAGACATCAGCTGCTGCCTGACACTGTGCAGTGAGGACACACAGTCACTAGGTGGTACTTCTGTCAGAACACTGCCTGAAACCCAAACTGAGAGACGTTTCTCTAGCACAGCTAATATATTCTTCAGAACTGGCAATGTCAAAAAGACAGGATGAAGAAATGTTCCAGATTAAAAGAATGGAGACCAAAAGGATATTTAAATGACCTAGTATTTGCATGTACACATCTTCTAAACCATCTGTAGAATGTCTAATACAATGTAAGCAATGTTAAGATAGTTGTTACAGTTTGGGCAGCAAATGTTGAAGCTGCAGTACAGACTGAGCCATCATAGTCCTAACTACATTTGCAGTCCAGTTGATTTAAGCCATGGGCAGAATCCACGGATATAAAGGGCCAACTGTGTATCTGGCTGTATTTTCATTCTTACGTAATTTGAGCATAAAATTAAGGAAGGTATTTATGGAAGAGAGCTCATGTCAAACTAGGTTTATTTTCCTTTTAGAATTGAGGTGGTAGGCTAGAGAAGTTAAATAACGTGATTCAAACAGACATGGCAGAGGTTTTGTGTTTTTATTGTGCACCCTGAGAAACAGTGGGTGACAGTTCAAGTGCCTGGGTCCCTGCCTCTGAGGTGGGAGATCTGGGTTGAGTTCTAGCTGTGAGCTTTCTCCTGGCCCAAGAATAGGAAGACTGTTAGAAGCATGTGAGGAATGAACCAGCAACTGAGTGCTGTCTCTGTTTGTGTGGCTTTTTCTTTTCTGTTTCTCTGCCCTCCAAAATAAATAAATAAATAAAATACTGAAATAAGTTAGAGGTCAGCAAATTACAGTCTGTGGGCCAAAGCCAGACTTCTGCCTGTTTGTTTGCTTTTTATTCGTTTAAGTGTACAAGCCAGTGGTTTATTTAATGAAGTTATTAATTTATTTTTAAAGGCAGGGTTGTTTATTTATTTGCTTGCTTGTTTGTTTGTTTGTTTGTTTGGAAAGGCAGGGTGACACATAGAGAGGGGAGAGAACCATCTGCTGGTCCATTATTCAAATGCCCACAAGATCCAGGAGCGGACCAGGTCAAAGCCAAGAGCCCAGAACTCCGTCAAGATCTCCCATGTGAATGTGATGACTCCAAGTACCTGAGTCATCATCTGTTGCCTCCTAGGAAGTGTTTACAGAAGTATAATAGCTGGGACTCAGATCAGCTCTCCAAAATAGGAGATATATAAATAGGTACCCCAAGCAGTAGTTTGACCTGCCATGCCTGCCCCATAAGTTTTTAAGGATTTTTTTTTTTTTTTTCATTCGTTTCTGTGTAGTTTTGTGGGCTTTTGTTTTATTGTATTTGTTTTGGCTGTTGAATATCTTAGCACTCTTTTCAGAACTTAGTTGACCCAAAGTGTACGGATTTATTGATGAACTCAACTCTAGTCTGTGGATCTAGATGCGTGCCCTTATGCCAGTACACCATTGCCATTGCTGCAGTATTATACTGTTATAAAATTGGGACATATGACTTCCAGTTTTGTTCTTTTTCAAGATTGTTTTGTCGGCTATTCTAGGTTCTTTGCATTTCCATATGAGCTTCAAGTCTATTGCCACCTGTTTTTATAAATAAACTTGTATTGGAACACAGCTACACTCATTCATTTATGTATTGTCTATGTCTGCTTTGGAGATCCAGCAAAAGAACTGAGTAGTTCAGACAGACCATATGGCCTGCAAAACCTAAAATATCTACTCTCTGGCCCTTCATGCCTTCAGACACCAGAGCGCCTACATAGGAGCCGCTCATTAATATAGGCATATATTCAAAAAATACTGATGCCTTTTATATGCCAGGAATTTCCCTAGCCCTGAGATGAACACAACAGTGACTAAAACAAGCTCCTGGCTTCATGCCTTGGCCTCTCAAAAACCCTTAGATTCTGGTGCAATCCCCTTTGTCGCTGCTGTCTAGCCACGTTGCCGTCCTATTGCTACAGCCGACTGAGCCAGTGGCTCCCTGTATGCTGGACTTCTGCGGGCCAGGAATGCGTTTCCTTCAAGCCTTCGTGTGATTTGCTCCTTCACCTCAGATATCCCTGAGAGCTTTTCCCCTGTCACCTGGTCTCCACTGCCGCCTTCTGGATTCTTCATAGCAGTAACTGTCTGAACTTAACCTTACTCCCATTCCACTAGAGCTCTCTATTTTGTTTGCAACAGCAGCCTTTGCGTATACAAGAATTCTAGCATACACAGGTGCTCAAGTAACAGAATGATGAAGTGGATAAAGACAGCCTGGAGGAACAGACAACAGATAAAAATTCAGAACAACAGGAAACTTCCTAATCTGAACTACGATTATTGCCTTTTCCCACTATACTTATGAGCACTTAGATTTTTTAGCTCGAATATGTGGAAAAGTTTATTTCATTAGAAAGACAGAAAAAGAAAAAGCTCTTCCATGGGCCCAGCATCATGGCACAGCAAATTAAGCTGCTACTTGCAACACCAACATCTCCTTGGAATGCCAGTAAGTCCCACCTGCTTTCCTTTCTGATCCAGCTCCCTGTTAATGCACCTGGGATGGCAGAAGATGGCCGAGTGCTTGAGGTCCTGCTACCCATGTGAGAGAATATGCTGGAGTTCCCAGCCCCCAACTTCAGCCTGGCCTAAACCTAGATGTTGGCAACAGTTTGTGGAGTAAGTGCGTGGACGATCTCCTTTCTCTCTCTCTGCCTTCTCTCTCTTTTCTCTCTTTCTCCTTACAATGCTCTGCCTTTCAGATCAGTAAATTGGAGAGAGGGAGAGGGTGGGAAGCAGGGGACTTCTATCTAGTGATTCACTACCTACATGTGCATAATAGCTAGAGCTAGGTCAAGTCTAGCTGAGTTCGGAAGCCAGGAGTTCGGAACTCTGTCCAGGTCTGCCCTGTGGGTGACAGGGACCCAAGCACTTGAGCCATCACTTGCTTCCTGAGGAAGGGACATTAACAGGAAGCTGACTTTGGGAGCGAGTCAGGTTTAAAAGGCAGGCACTCTGCTCAGCAGTGTAGGTGTCCTGATCAGCATCCTCAGGGATCCCCCAGATGCCTGGCCCCCACTCACTGAGTGTTTCTTGGGGGGCAGGGTGTTGGTTTTATTCCAGAACAGACAGGAAAGGCATTCTAGAGAAACAGCACAGATAGATCAAGACAGGTGACTGGAAGTGTCTGGAAGGGACCTGTGCTTACCTTGCCACGGCCTTTTTTTTTTTTTTTTTTTTTTAATTTTGTTTTTAATTTCATTTCATTTAATGACACAGTTTCATAGGCTTTGGGATTCCCCCAACCCCTCCCCATACCCTCCCCCCATAGTAGATTCCTCCACCTTGTTACAGTATTACAGTTAAAATCCAGTCATGATTCTTTCATTATAAGCATGTACCATGCATAAGAGTCCAGCATCTTATTAACCAGATAAATTCAACAGTTTTTTGGGGAGACCACCTCTGGTCTGAAAGCAGAACTGGCAGAATATCATCCCGTCCAATGAAAAGCCACAACATATATCAACAACAATTTACAACATTATGGAGTTCATTGACATGGTATTGAGTGACTCAAATGTTAGAAAATGCAAGTTCTTAACCACATCCCGTGACTGCGTCATTGACATTTCAATTTTAGTGTATACACAACCAGCTGCTGTACACCTTAAAATGGCTATAGGGTACTATTCAGCTGTCTCATGTCTATTTTCACTTTTAATATTTAGCAGTTTATAGCATTGAAGCATAATTTTTACTGAACTTGGCGAATTTTAGGATAGTCCAAACTGGCTTATAACTAACAAGGCATATGTCAAACAGTTGAGTTGCAGAACAGTTTTAGGAGGGGTGTGCAGAGAAATCTTCAATACCTTAGTGAGGAGTAACTAATCTTTGTGTCCTACCTAGTAAGGCATATGTGAGTCCACGCTGACCATTTCCTGTCT
The DNA here is from genome assembly GCF_017591425.1 of Ochotona curzoniae. NCBI lineage: Eukaryota > Metazoa > Chordata > Mammalia > Lagomorpha > Ochotonidae > Ochotona > Ochotona curzoniae. Next base: position 5,072,929 of record NW_024465777.1, read on the forward strand.
GGGTCTAAGCTTTCCTTATTGGTCTCTGTCTATCTAATTAATTTTTTTGAGAGGGGAGCCAGCGCGACCCTGATGGTCATTGCAAGAGAGGGTGGGGATCCAAAGTTGGAACTAAGTAAGGACCAGAGAAAGCTCCCCTCCCGATCCCCCAAGTAAGTGTACTGTTCTGTTTCTGAGGTCCACTCAGGGCTCCCAGCTGTTTCAATGACATTAGATCCTGTGAGGAAGGATCTTCTTCCAGTTTTCCAACGCGGGTACAGGGTCCCAAGGCTTTGAGCTGTCCTCATGTCCTCAACTGCTTTCCCAGGCCACGAGTAGGGAGCTGGATGGGAAGCAGGGCGTCCAAGATTAGAACCAGTGTCCACATGGGATCCTGGCATGTGTTCGTCAAGGACTTTAGCCTCTAGGCCATCGCAGCAAGCCCCTTTTTGTTTGTTTGTTTGTTTAAGGCAAAGGAACTAGGGAGAGATATTCTGTGTTAATTCACTCTCAAAAATCCTGCAAAGACAAGGATAGGTCAGACTGAAGCTAAGAGCCGAAGTACTTAACCCACATTGCTACATGGGTGGCTAGGACTCAAACACTTTGGACTGTCACCTGCTCTCCTCCCAGGGTATGCATTGGCAGGAAGCTGGGATCAGAAGTGGGGCCAATATTCAAATCCATGCACTCCAATTTGGGATGTGGGCATCCCAAGCAATGTCTTACCTGCCACACCAAATGAATTCTCTTTAATGTAGGAAGGAGTAACAGTGGAATTTGAGTACAGCATTAGCCACATAAATAACATATTTATTGTTTGGGCTGTCACTTGTGTTCTCACATTTACTATTTGTTTGCCCCTGGGTGCATTATTTAATATTGCTAAGATTTGGTCTCACCTATAAAAATGAGACCACACATATAAATATAATATTTTACCTACTGTTGTCATAGCAAGGTGTGAACAGTAGTTCATGTTGTAAAGGAGTGCATAGTGTCTAAGAAATTTAAAAGTAGAGGCTAGCATTGTGGCATAGTAGGTAAAGCCACTTGCTATGAAACCAGTATCTCTTTTTTTTTTTAAGATTTATTTATTTATTGGAGAGTCAGATATACAGACAAGAGGAGAGACAGAGAGGAAGATCTTCTGTCTGATGATTCACTCCTCAAGTGAGCGCAACGGCCGATGCTATGCCGATCCGAAGCCAGGATCCAGGAACTTCTTCGGGTCTCCCACGCGGGTGCAGGGTCCCAAAGCTTTGGGCCGTCCTCGACTGCTTTCCCAGGCCACAGGCAGGGAGCTGGATGGGAAGTGGGACCTCTGGGATTAAATTTAGCTGCTAGGCCACGCCGCCGGGCCCGAAACCAGTACCTCTTGAGTGCCAGTTTATATTCCTGCTGCTGCACTTCCTGTCCAGTTCCCTGTTAATGACCAGGAAAGGCAGTGGAAAATGGGACAAATGTTTGTGCTCCCCCGTCCACATGGGAGACCGGATTAATCTTTTTGGTTTGCTTTAGCCCAGCACAGGGACCATGTTTCTTGGGGCCATCTAAGGAGTGAACCAGCAGATAGAATATCTCCCTTTCCCTCGTTCCCTCTCTCTGTGTAGCTCTTTCAAAATGAATTTTTAAAAATCGTAAGTTAGAAAACAAGAAATTTATAGGCAGTAATAAAACCAACTAAAAATCCATTGGCTTTTATTGTGATTATACTTGTACCATTCTAAGTGGTGTGTCAATAGTGACATACTTCTGTCTGCTCGTTCTTCCTCCTCTGTACTGTGCTACCCAGCAAAGTCAGAGACTTTAGTAATTATACTCAATATATGTAAAAAGGTTATATAGGGACTGAGTGTGGGTTGTGACTTGGAACGTAGATGAGCCTTGGCTCTTTTCTTGCAGGTGCTTTCCCTGCAACACTTCCTGTTTCCTGAGCTAAGCTTACCCAGGTAGAAAGATTTCCATCTCTACAAGGTCTTTCCTCTCAGTTTCCCTACCTCTGTGTGCCAGTTGCTTACCTCTGATGTCACGCACCTCCGACCAAGCCAGACTTTCTGGTTGAGCCTGAGATAACTCCTTAAATGCTGTGTTCCTTGTCAGGAATGTTATCAAGTGTGGATTCTGACTTATTAAGCCTTTTATTACTACAATAGTCACTTTGTATCTTTGTAAAGGTGTGAACTTTTTCTTGACTTTCCCCAATTTGCTTGTCTTTCAGCTAGCTCTTTTTTTTTTTTTTTTTTAACCAGTCAGAAATGAATCAAATGCCAGATCCATCCATGGTGGCCTGTGTCTGGTGTGCTTTGAGTGATTACCAATTTGAGGACAAATACAGTCATTCTGGGAGCACTAGTGAATTTCTCAGATATCACTTGAGGATCTGCACTTTTGAGTTGAAATCTTACATGTTGCCACCTTAGGCAGATTTACCTAACCTCTCAGTGCTGTTTTTCTCGTTTGTGAAGTGAGTAATGATGCCTCCCTCTCAAATAAGCTAATGGGCATCCAAGCGCCCATTATGTCCACAGAGTGGCTACACCTGAGTGGGTTACCCCACAGTTCTGTAGACCAGAAGCTTGCCAAAAGTTTCACCAGGCTGAACGTGGATTGTTGGCAGGACCCCACTCTCCCTGGAGGCAGTGGAGCAGAACCTTTCCTCCGTGGTTCCAGCTTCCAAAAGCTGCAGCGTTTCCTGGCTCCAGTCCCTTTCTCACCCTCATCTCTTTAGTTCTCTATGATTAGATTGGACCTGCCTGGATGATCGAGGATAATCTCTCCCTCTTGAGGTCCTTAACCTGCATCACGTCAGCAAAGTCGTGCTAGTCACCTTAAATAGCATGTTTCCTGGTTCCAGAGGATTAAGACAGGAACATCTATCTGTAGGAGGCCATTTCTGGCTGCAAGGCCATGCCAAGGCTCTGCAGGCCTCAGGAAGTGGCACCCACCAGAGACCCTGGTGATCTGTTAGAGCCTAGGCTGTTGCTGCGACACCCCTCGCCCGCCCTGGCAGGCTCCGGTGGAGAGAGAAGGGCAGAAATGAGTGACCCAGAAAGAGTGGCAATGGGAGGTGAAAGGTCTCATTTAGTAAGGGAGCTTGTAGGCTTGAACAGTGTGTCAGTAACATATAGAAGTGGAAAACCCAGATGAGAATCTGTAGGGCAAAGGGTGAGAGTTCACAAGAAAGTGAGCAAGAGGTCATTTATTACCAGGCAGCTGATCATCTGAATAACAGGTACCTAGCAGGCTCTGTACTTGGCCTTGCAGATTCAGTGAACATAATCCACAAAACCTGCTTTTTCGTGGTCAAGTCTAGTGGAAGAAAACAGCCACGCTGACATAGGGCCTTAGTGCAGGATGACAACAAGAAGATATGCCTCCCTCCCTAATGTACAGAACAGGGAAGGCAGCTTGAAGAAGTTACCACGAGAAGAGTGAATTGGAGATTTTGGTTAGGTTGCCTTAAGTCACAGCAGCTAACAGTCCAACTCAAATTGCCTTAGATAATATGGGTTTGTTTATTTTGTTAAGATTTGTTTTATTTATTTGGAAGGCAGAGTTATGAAGAAACAAGAGAGAGTTCTTCCATCTGCTGCTTTACTCCCCAAATGGCTGCAATGACTATTGCTGGGCCAATCCGAATCAGGAGCCCAGAAGTTTTCTGCAGGTCGCCCACATGACACAGGGACCAAAGCATCTTGGCTATCTTCCCTCACTATCCTAGGTGCATTAATTAGCAGGCAACTGGATCCCAAGTGGAACAGCCAGGTCTTGAACCAGCATCCATATGGGCTGCAGGTGCCATAGGAGGTGGCTTTCTGGCTAAACCACAGCACAGCCCTGTCTTAGGTAGTATTGAGCATATTGGCTCATTTAACTCAATTGCAGGAGTATGGTAGGTGTTACTCTGGTCTCTCAGGGCCCATTTTCCCGTGATTCCCAAGGCCTACTCTCCTCCAGGTGTTGGTTTCACCTTCTCACTGGTTTCCCTCATGAGCAGCAACTCCAGATATCACATCTCAAACCCAGAGAACAGAGGGAGGTAGTCATCTCTTCCATAGACTCTGTTTTCTATAATGCTATTTAATTTTATTTTTGATGATGTTTACATAGTTGGTTAGGGTGGGAAAGGTCGAGGGTTAGGGGAAAGTGGGTAAGACCATTGTTTCCAAATTTTTCTTTTTCCTGTATCTGGGGGAAGGTAGGGGAGAAGCTGCACCCAGGCTCCCAACTGCCTCAGTTCGCTGGGGATGGGAAATGGTCACCAAGTGTCATCCCCGGGGTCCCTGATGTGGAGTATGCGCCAAGGGTTCTGCTCAGGTGATTTCGATAGTTCTGAAATGTTGTCAATCAAGGATGAAGAAATCCTTCCAAAGTCCATTGGCTGACATAGTCCACCCTGGAGTCTCTAATTGACAGATATTTGCTGTCAGCACCTGGCTGGGGCAGTTGACCCGTTCGTTATGTCCTCCATCCTCTGCTATGGTACAAGATGTCCTCTGCAGGTCCCTGCACCTGGGATTACCTGAGGGTGCTCCCACAGGCCAGCCCAAGCCAGACTAGGGACCCATGGCTCCAAATGGCACTCACGTGGATTGGCCCAAACCAGGCTGGAGGACTATGGCACCAAATCCCTTCACATATTTTTAAAATAAAAATTTAATTTAAAAAATAGAATAGGTGACTATGCTGGCACACTGGTATAGTTAACACAAATTTGGCATTAACCAGGCCCAGGATGCTCCCCACCTATTAGCTGCTTCTCTTCCAGGAGTGTAACACTTGCCTAGGTACAAGGCAACCTAGGCCATTGCCTACAGCTGGGATCTTTTTTACAAGTTCCCAATAACTGTTTCCTCTTATATGTAAATCACATTGTGTGTTTGAATTAGGCCTATGTTCCTGAGCTGTCACTGAGGCAAGAATAATAGGTTTATGATTCCTGAAATGTGTGACCTGATGTGTGGTACAGAGATGGTCACATGTTAATCAAGGCGCTGTTAGGAGTGAGAGGTAAGAAGGAGAGTAAGCCTCGTGGTTATTTTCTCCTGCTGTCTGTGTCCTTATGGCTGTAGGTTTGCCATGCCTTCCCTCTACAGCTTTCAGTTCACTGTCTGCTGTGATCTGCCTCAGTTTCTCCACAAACTTAAAGTAAGCTCCCAAAAACTAGGGACTTGGGCCCAGCACAATAACGTAGTGGTTAAATTCCTCGCCTTGAACGCTCTGGGATCTCATATGGGTGCTGGTTCTAATCCCAGAGGTCCCGCTTCCCATCCAGCTCCCTGCCTGTGGCCTGGGAAAGCAGTCAAGGACAGCCCAAAGCTTTGGGACCCTGCACCCGCATGGGAGAGCTGGAAGAAGCTCCTGGCTCCTGGCTTCGGATCAGCATAGCATTGGCCGTTGCAGCCACTTGGGGAGTGAACCATCAGACAGAAGATCTTCCTCTCTATCTCCTCCTCGCTGTATATCTGCCTTTCCAAAAAAAATAAATGAATCTTAAAAAGAAAAGAAAAGAAAAGAACTGGGGACTTTATTATTTGCATGCTGCTGTAACCCTGGCCTCTGGACAGCGCCTGGCCTGCGTGCAGCAGGGACTCAACATACATCTGCTGAATTAATGAGCAGTGAACCTCCTAGGTTAACTGTCTGCCTGTGGGTCAAACAACTCCCTGGGCTGTTTTCTAAAGGGGTGTGCCTTGAAGGGTTTGGCAGCATATGAAAGTTTTTTCTGTCTGTGTGTTCAAGATTTACTGTATTTATTTGAAAGGCAAAGTAACAGAGATCTTATGTTTGATGATTCACTCCCCAAATGGCTCCACTTCCTAGGGTTGGGCCAGGACAAACCCAGAAGCCTAGAACTCCATGCAAGTTTCCCATGTGCGTAGCAGGGACTCAAGTAACTAGGCCGTGTTCTGTTGCTTTCCCAAGCATATTAATTAGCAGGGAGCTTGATTGGAAGCTGAGACTCAAACTGTCACCTGTATGCAAGCCTAAAAAGCAGCAGCTTAACCCACTGTGTTTTCAGTGCTGAACCTTTGATGCACTTTGATATCAAGATGAGATTTTGACTATGAAAGTACTCTGTATGCTGTAAGGTGCCAGTCAGTTTGAGTCAGTTCTGGCCATTTACATGCCTATGGAAAACACTGAAGATGGAAAAGCCGATTAACTCACCCAGTTCCACTTGGAAGTAAGGTTCCCCTGACAACCTCTCTAACCAGCTGTTTTTTTGTCACCTTTCATTTGCTCCCCAGGGTCATTCAGGCTGTGTCAACTGTTTGGAATGGAATGAGAAAGGAGAGTAAGTATGTTCTGGAAGGCTGAGAGGGTGCTGGAAAAGGGGGCCTTCCTTCTAGCAGGTCTGAGGGAAGGGGAACCCAGAGAAGAAGAGCCCAGAGTTTCTAGGACACAGGCAGTGTGTGGATAATGGAAAGCTGGAGGAGAATCCAGGCTATGGTTTTCAAATAAGCTGGTGTGAAAGGAATCATGGGAAATCCTTGAGATAAATAGGCTGGAAACAGGGGCTGGGGAGCCTGAGAAGTCAGACGTCTTCCTCTGCTTACAGCCTGCTGGCCTCCGGCTCTGATGACCAGCACACCATTGTGTGGGACCCACTGCACCACAAGAAGCTGCTCTCCATGCACACGGGACACACGGCCAACATCTTCTCTGTCAAGGTGAGCAGGAAATGGCACAGAATAAGTAGAAAAGGCAACTGAGCCGTGAACACAGCCATGTTGTATTGTGTATGTGTGTGTCCCCTCATACGCACCACTGGGCTCACTGACTCTGTTCTGGTCTCGAATGTCTGAAAGTCCTTAAATCTCATAGTTTTGTTTGTTTTTATTTTAAGATTTGTTAATTTTTAAAAAAGATTTATTTTTATAGCAAATTCAGATATACAGAGAGGAGGAGAGACAGAAGGATCTTCCATCTGATGATTCATTCCCAAGTGACCACAGTGGACGGTACTGCGCCGATTCAGAGGCAGGAGCCAGCTCTTGCAGGGTCCCAAGGCTTTGGGCTGTCCTCGACTGCCTTCCCAGGCCACAAGCAGGGAGCTAGATGGGAAGTAGTGCCGCCGGGATTAGAAATGGCCCCATATGGGATCCCGGCACATTCAAGGTGAGGACTTTAGCGGCTAGGCCACTGTGCCGGGCCCAATTTGTTAATTTTTTATTTGAAAGAGTTACAAAGTGAGAGAAAAATGCAGCTTCCGTCGTCTGGTTCACTCCCCAAAAGGCCCAAGTGTCCAGACCTATAATACTGATTCTAAACTGAGAATCAGGAGCTTCTTCTAGGGCCATCCTCCCTGCTTTCCTAAGCCATTAGATGGGAGTTGAATTGGAAATGGAGCAATCGGGATCTGCCGCCAATATGAGATGCCAGTCCCACGTATGGAAGCTTAGCAAATTACACCACAGTGCAGGCCCCTATCTCCTTTCCATGCTTGTCTTCCCTCTCACAAAACCAAGAGTCCAACTGTAGATGACTTCATGCTTGTGTCATTGGTGACCAAACAAATGTGGGCCTGAGGCAGGAAGGAATTGCTTGCTGCTTAGAGCTACTGGAAAATGCTTCTAAAGATGTAAATGACCTGGGCCCGGCACAGTGGCGCAGTGGTTAAGGTCCTTGCCTTGCACGCCCGGGATCCCATATAGGCACCGGTTCTAATCCCTGCTGCCCCACTTCCCATCCAGTTCCCTGCTTGTGGCCTGGGAAAGCAGTCGAGGAAGGCCCAAAGCTTTGGGACCCTGCACCCGCGTGGGAGACCTGGAAGAGGCTCCTGGCTTCAGAGCGGCATGACACCATCGTTGCGGTCACTTGGGGAGTGAATCATCAGACGGAAGATCTTCTCTCTGTCTCTCCTCTCTGTATATCCGCCTTAACAATAAAAATTAAAATAAAATAAATCTTAAAAAAAAAAAAGATGTAAATGATCTAACCCTGCAGTGGTCTACTTGGTGGGCATTTTATCAGCCATTGTGCTGCTTTCTATACCTGTAAAAGTGCAGTTGAGTCTATGCCTCAGTCAGGAGAAAGGAGATATAGGAGCCTTTCCTTTTGCATCAGGGAGTTCTAGATTTCTCAGTACTCTTGACACTTTCTGCTGGTAAAGTTTGGTCAAAGTGCTCACAACTGGACCCACAGTCTCTGCACTCTGAAGCGGTCAATTCTATTCACAATGTTTAGCCTATGCGCTCCCTCTGGTGGCAGCCACAGGGTGTGGTGTGTTTTTCAGCTCTTGTAGGCCCCTTGCAAGGGCGCCCCTGCATCCCCTTGCTGCTCCCCCCATCTCCGCCCCCCCCCCCCCCCCCCCCCCCCCGGGCCCTACATTGAAGCAGTCTCCACTGCTTTTCTAAACGAATCCTGCTGTGACCATTTCTTCGTAAGTCCTATTTTTCTCTTCTTTATTTTTTTTTTTTTTTGGAGAGACACAGAGCTTTCCATTCACTGGCCTACACCCCAAATGTCCACAATGGCAAAAATTGGGCCAGGGCAAAATTAGGAACCAAATCCAGGTTTCCCACTTGGGCAGCAGCAGTCCAACCACTTGAACCATCAGTGCCACCCCTGCACAGCATCTGTATCACCTGGAAGCAGGTCTGTGTGGAACACAGGTGTCCCAACTGCTAGGCCAAATACCCACTCTTTTTCTTTTTTGGAGGGGTGAGGTAGTTTCATACAATTGAAAGTTAGGTCAAAAGATGGGAACATTTTCTTTGTTACCTATTGCTAAATTATTCTCCAGGAAGAGCTGAGCAAATTCAAGACACCCTGTCCCTTAGAATTAACCCTGCGTGGGGTTAAGAGGGTGCAGACCTGCTTCATTAAGAAGCTGAGGGTGGGACTTGGTGGGGAGACCAGTCAGGAAAATCCCCTTATTTTTGTTTTGCATAAGAGAAATGGTAGAGAAGCCGCTTGAGGCTCTCTAGCTTAATTAAAAAAAAAATCATGGAGTCTTAAGAAGACTTCCTAAGTGTTAATAGGGGTTTTATCAGCTAATTTCGATTGCAGTCTCAAATTTTAAAAAATGTTTGGATAATCTTTTCCAACTTTCCCAAATTCTAATTCTCATAGATTCAGTAGTGTTGAACCAACACTTTCTCATGTCTCAATTCTTTGCATATGCATTCTTTTCAGATGTATTAAACAAACAAAACCCTTCACACACACACAAAAATTCCCTGTATGAGGGCCAGCTTAATCCTTTGCACTAAAGTGTCAGCATCCCAAATGGACACGAGTTCAAATCCAGACTGCTCTGCTTTCAGTCTAGTTCCCTGCTTAGGGTTTGAGAAGGCAGCAGAAGATGGCCCAAGGCCTTAGGACCCTGTACCCACATGGGCGTCCTGAAGGGGAAGGGAATTCACTCCTGGCTGCTGGCTTCAGATCAGCTCAGCTCTGGCTGTTGTGGCCTTTTGGGGAATGAACCAGCCAATGGATGATCTTTCTCATGTCCTCTCTTTAAGTCTGCCTTTCAAATAAATATTTTTTAAAGATGTATTTATTGGAAAGGCAGAACTAGAGAGAAAGTTCACTCCCCCAAATGGCCATAACAAATCAGGACTGGGCTAGGTTGAATCCAAGAGCCAAGAACTCTGGCCAGTGATCCTACATGGGTGATAGGGACCCAAGTGCATGGGCCTTCTTCCCTTGCTTTGTTAACAAACAATAAGATGGGGCCAGGCAGTGTGGCCTAGTGGCTAAGTCCTCACCTTGAACGCGTGGGGATCCCATATGGGCGCCGGTTCTAATCCCGGCAGCTCCACTTTCCATCCAGCTCCCTGCTTGTGGCCTGGGAAGGCACTCAAGGATGGCCCAATGCTTTGGAACCCTGCACTCGTTGTGGGAGACCTGGAGGAAGTTCCTGGCTCCTGGCTCCAGATCGGTGCAGCACTGGCTGTTGCGGTCACTTGGGGAGTGAATCATCTGATGGAAGATCTTCCCCTCTGTCTCTCCTCCTCTCTGTATATCTGACTTTGTGGTGAAAATAAATAAATCTTCAGAAAAAAAAAGAATCAATAAGATGGGCGCAGCGCGGTAGCCTAGTGGCTACTGTCCTCATCTTTAAATGTGCTGGGATCCCATGTGGGCACTGGTTCTAATCCCAATGGCTCCGCTTCCCATCTAGCTTCCTACTGTGGCCTGGGAAAGCAGTTGAGGACGCCCAAAGCCTTGAGACACCCTGCACCACCATGGGAGACCTGGAAGAAGTTCCAGGCTCCTGGCTTCAGATCGGGACAGCTCCAACTGTTGCAGCCACTTGGGGAGTGAATCAGTAGATGGAAGATCTTCCTCTCTGTATATCTGCCTTTCCAATAAAAAATAAAATAAATCGTAAAAAAGAATCAGTAAGATAAAGTAGCTCCCAGGTGATTAGTATATGCAAATGCTAAATAAATGGTGACAGCTGTGATTATCATCCTCTCAGTTCTCAATTGGACAGAGATCAAAGGAAAAGCTTCCTCTGGGAGTCCAGCCTGGGCTAGGTCAGGACCACTCTGCTAAAGTAAAGGGATGTGTCTCAACATGGATCTTCTGCACTGTAGGAGGCTGCTGAAGGTCTCAAGTTTGGTTGGGAGGTTTTCTTGGATGGATTCATTCTTGCCATGGAGGGGAAAGGGGTGATGAGAGCAGCCAGGCTTTTTGACCGGCTCTTTCCCAACACCCCCTAATCCGTTTTCCAATCTTTCCCGGACAGTTCCTGCCTCATGCTGGAGACCGCATCTTGATCACAGGGGCAGCTGACTCCAAAGTGCATGTCCATGACCTCACTGTAAAGGAGACCATCCACATGTTTGGAGACCACACAAACCGGGTGAAACGCATTGCCACGGCCCCCATGTGGCCCAACACATTCTGGAGTGCTGCTGAGGATGGACTGATCCGGTAAGGGTGAGGGCATCGAGGGCCGGTGCCTCTCCTGCTCCCACTGTGTGATGGCTCTCCAATCCTACCTGCCCTTGGAGCTTTCTTCTGCAGACCTGACTCCTGCCCTCCGGCCTCACTTGTCTGCCCAGTAAACTATTTCTCATAAGCCAGCTCATGCTTGGCATCTCCTCAGTTGTGGCCCTCCAGCCCAGCACAGTGCCAGCACAGAGGCTCCTGGTGCATTTCTGTGAATAGTTGGTCTGTGGGTATGTGCGTGGGTATATGCCTGGCAGGGAGAGAGCCAGTCAGAGATGGTAAAGAGAGCTATCCTCTTTCCCCGACCATGTTATTGAACACGGTGCCACTGCTTCCTTCCTCAGAGAACAGACCCATTACCCTTAGAACTTTTTCTTTGTGTCTTTGTGTCCTCTTCCATGTAACAGAAAAAAAAAGAGCAGGGCACTGAAGTCATGATGATTATGTGGTGTCAGTCTGAGTTCTTTCACTCTCTTTGGGCACATCACTTCAGCCCAAACCCTCAGTTCCTTCATCTGTAGAATCAGAGTAATCACAGTGTCCTCCTGATTGTTCTGTGCATGAATGTGGAAGTGGCACATGTCAAACTTTAGCAGTGCTCAGAAAGCCCTGGTCAGTGGCAGATCTGATTGTTGCCCTTGACTGACCAAATTGTGCCAAGGCTGCCTGGCATAAGCTGAGCATCTTGGGCATTGGGTGGGTGCCCAAGTACTTGGGCACAGGTATCCCGTCAAACAGGAATGCTAGCATAGTGAGTACAGCGTGGGAGAGGGTTTGGGTTGGCAAGGAGGAGCAGAGTGGCCTCCCAAGGTTAAGCAGAGTTTGTAAGGGCAAGGTACTGAGTGTGTTATAAGGTAAAAGAATCCTGCAGGTAGAATGAGCCCACATTTAGAAAACTGGAGAATAGGCTGAAGAGGTCTGTGACATCAAACCTGGAAAGCAGAGAAGTCTGTTAGAAATGTTGAGACATCGCTGTGTGTTTTGAGCAGGAGAGTGATGTAGAACAGTATTTTAGGAAGAGCAATCTGGTGAGGACAGCGTGGGGAGACAAGGTGAACAGCAGAGAGATTGTTAGAGCTGTCTAAGCAAGAGGTGGGCGAGCAGATGGCCTGCTCCCCACTCTGGCAGGTAGCTGTGTGTCACAACAGAAAGCTCCCCGGCTGGAGCCTGGGAATCTGTTGGTGCTGGGGAGACTGTGTAGGCAGTGCCTCCACCAGGTGGAGTTTCCTAAGAAGCTCTTAGATGACCTCCAGATTCCGTCACCCCAGCACTTCCTTGGTTTCCTGAGAGAAACCAGATAGATCAGAAGGGAGCAGGGCCGAATAGCTGCCTGTGGATCAGGAGGCAGGCCCAGCTCTGCTTTCCCAATTCTGCCATCTGAGCGGTCATTTTTTCGCCTTCAAGGTTTGTGGACTTCAAACTTCTGGTGGTACCTGGAGGTGGAATTAGGATTTAATTAAATGATAAACATAAAAGAATCAGGGACAGCACCCAACAAAGCTCTGTGTCACTCGAGGAAATGGCGTTGTAGTCATGTAATGGCAGCAGTATGGACCACCACGTGGAGCTGTATGTGAGAAGCCTGCAGACCTGGCACACGTGGGCAACAAAGGACAGTCCATGGCCCTTCCCAATCCACTTACATAATGAGGAGTTGGCTTCTCCCCTGCCTTCCACACAAGGACACCCCACGTCTTGTCCTGCACAGTTAGGGAACCTGGATTCCCTAACTCTGTCCTCTCTCACAGCCAGTATGACCTTCGGGAGAACAGCAAACACTCAGAGGTGCTGATTGACCTGACCGAGTACTGCGGCCAGCTGGTAGAGGCCAAGTGCCTCACGGTCAACCCCCAGGACAACAACTGCCTCGCCGTCGGGGCCAGCGGGCCCTTCGTGAGGCTCTACGACATCCGCATGATCCATAACCACAGGTGTGACCGGCTCCCCCCCCCCCCACCCGCCACTACCAGCAACTCCCTGGGAACCTGCCCTTTTTGAGGTTTGGGTTGGTTTTTGGTTTGTTGTTGTTGTTGTTAACAATTTAGTTGTTGTTGTTGTTGTCAGAACAATTTAGTCCATGTTTGTTTCAGAAGCTAAAAAGCCTATCCTTTAAAAGACAGAAAGACAAGTTCAATCCGTTGGTTTACTCCCAAAATGGTCACAGTAGCCAAAACCAGGACCCAGGAACTCTATCCAGATTTCCCATGTCGGTGGCAGGAGCCCAAGTACCTGGGCCATCTTTCACTGCCTTCCCAGGAACATCAGCAATGAGCCAGATTGGTAACAGAGCAGCCAGGACATGGACTAAATTCCAGTGTGAGATGCTGATGTCAAAGGCAGCAGCTTAACTCATTGTGCAACAATGCTGGCCTCTATATGTCATTTTTAATACATGTGATTTTATTTTTAAAAAGGAAAATAATATACCCAAACCAAGTCTGAGAGGCCTTTACAACTTGGGCTTTCTGTGAATCTGGACAGAAGCAGGAATGTCTGGCCTGCTAGACCTTCATTCCTGGATTTGGGCAGCCACTGCTTCCCCTCACACACTGCCTGCTTCAACCACAGCTTCCTTAGCTGTACAGTGGGCCTAGAGACTCAGATGACCCTGCAATATATATGTCCACTGCTTCTGCCTGGGCCTTTGGGTTTACTTAGATAAGGAAAATTCCCTCCTGTATTTCTCAGGGACACTAACTTGGGTTTTCCTCTCAGACGGGAAATCTGGTCCAGCCGGGGGTACTATTAGTTTTGACCTGTCTGATTCTCCTTCCCAGAAAGAGCATGAAGCAGAGCCCCTCAGCGGGCGTGCACACCTTCTGTGACCGGCAGAAGCCCCTTCCGGATGGTGCGGCCCAGTATTACGTGGCAGGTAAGGCTCAGCCCAGCCGTGGCCCCAGGCTCCTGGCTGGACCCTGGGTCTTTCTAGGACAGCATGGGAGGCAGCAGGGCCTAGTGGTCAACAGCAAGGGTTTTGGGGTCAGATCTGGGCTTTAATCCTGACTCTGCCGCCAACCGGCTATGTGACCTTAGGCAACCGCCACATCTTGATGAGTTTCTTTGCTAAAAAGTGAAGTTGAAATGACTGCCTTGGGTGAGACACAAGAAGCAGTTGGCTCAGCCTGAACACTAAGGACTCAACACCCAGAAGTGTTTACACTTTATAAAGAGTTGGTTGCTGTCCTTTTCAACATGGCTAACATCTCCCAACCTGTCCTTTGGAGGGGCAACCCGGAGATCCATCTTAAGGCAACTGGTCTCTTTCTCTAGGTCATCTGCCAGTGAAGCTGCCCGACTACAATAACCGTCTGAGAGTACTGGTCGCCACCTATGTGACCTTCAGCCCCAACGGCACAGAGCTGCTAGTCAACATGGGCGGGGAGCAGGTACGTTCAGTCTCCTGGGGTGGCTCTGCACCCTCTCACTGTGCCCTACTCAGCTGCCAGCACTGTGTATGCCATATGTGCATTGCCTGGCTTTACACGAGCAGCGGGCTTGTTGTAAATGACATTATCAGTATACAGTGGTCCAATGCTTTGATCAACAACTTGGGCTTTGGATTTGACAGACCTATCCTCAAATGCTGGCCTGTTGTTGGCTGTGTCTGTCAGTTTCCATTTTTTTGAACCTTGGTTTCCTCATCTGCCACCTCCCTAGGAGAGCACAGCTGAGCTATGGTAGGCCCGTCATGCCTAGCCTTCTGTTGCACAGTGGTGCATAGATCAGAATAAGGTTCTGGCTCCAGGGCTGGGCCATCACTTGGCCTGTTGGTCGCATTCCACTGAGTGGAGAGACGGGGTAGCAGACCCATCAGGAGGTACACAGACCCAAGTGTGGGTCTGGGCTGTGGCACCTGCTGATTTTGTGACCCTGGATAAATGATGTGAGCACTGAGCCCCAGTTTCCTCATCTATAAAAGGGGTGATTGTAACAATCTCTCTTCTTGTGATAGCTTTCTGCAGTGAAACAGAAAAAATCATGTAAAGCACTCAATAATAAGAGTTCAGCAAGAGGCTGATGAGAGTTTGCCAAAAGAAGTGACTGGCCATGTTGCTGTCAGGCACGGCCCCTCTCAGAGGCTTTCGCTCTTCCCCTCAGCAAGACTGTCTGTGACTGAGGGCCTCTGCAATGGAAACCCAGGACTCTGTTAAGTGACTGAGAGTCCACCCCAAGGGCCCACGGCCAAGAACCACTTCCTGCCAAGGGTTTACTTCCTAGACACAACTTTAGCCAGGTTCCAGGGCTCTGCTTTCCACATCCTGAGTGTCCTCCTAAGACCATGGTTCTTGAGTCACCAAAGCCTTGCAGTGTCTCCCACCATGCCCTCATGTAACAGGCTATTTCCTGGCTTCTTCCCACTAGGTCTATTTGTTTGACTTGACTTACAAGCAGCGGCCATACACCTTCCTCTTGCCCAGAAAATGCCATTCCTCAGGAGGTAGGTCTTCCCGAGGGTCTCCCCTGATGGGGTGGGAAGCTTGAGCACACACCGCCCCTGCTGAGGAGCCTGCACACTGCTATAGGCCTTGGCTGCCGGCCTCGGAGAAGAGCACGCCAAGCCTGTCTAGCCAGCGAGGAGACAGGAGGGCAGAAAGCCCTACCCAAGGACTCTGTCACACAGCACTTGTCACCTGGCTCTGACAAGACAGGCTCTTTCAGTGATTTGGCTCTGAAGACCCTGGAATGGCTGCCATTCCCCTTTGTCCTGGAGTCTGCAGTTGCTTGAGGCACCTGCTCAACCCTCACTTGTCACTCTGTCCCCTCTGCTGAGGGTAGCTTGTACTGGAGCTGTGTCTCTGGCCAGGCAGCAGAGGGCGCCCAGGCCTCACTTATGCCACTGCCTGCTCTGCTGTCAGAACCAGTGTTCTAGGAATGGACTTACCCTTAGTGCCACAATGGAATCTTGTGGTCTGAGTGGAAGGGCTGCTGAGAAGAGAGGGCCTCTTCCTCAGCTGTTACTTTCTCTCCATTGCTTGCAGAAGTTCAGAATGGCAAGATGTCCACCAATGGAGTGTCCAATGGTGTGTCCAACGGCCTGCACCTTCACAGTAATGGCTTTCGGTTGCCGGAGAGTAAAGGAAATGTCAGGTGAGGCCAGTGACTTTGTCCAGCCCTTCAAGCCCCATTCCAGGCACGTGTCCTGGAAACCTGCCTTCTAACCTGCACCCAGACATACACGGAACCAATGGGATGGGGTGTAAGGCCTCTTGGAGGGTGGCCAGTGGCTCCCTTGCCCTCTGCCCAGGAGGGCATCAGCCATACTCCACCTCAGGCTGTGGTCTTTTGGTATCAGTGGCCAGGATCAGGACCCATGGACAGAAGCTGTCTCCAAAAAGGGAAACCATACAGATGGGCCTCCTGCTATGATCCCCATTCTACAAGAATCTTTTCTCTGTTCTCTTAGAAGTCCTCTCTTTGGTCTTTGCATGGTTGCTTAAATTTTCTCCCCCTCATGGGACCTGGGTGGCCCTCAGGCAGAGCCCCAGGCTTTTCAAGGAGCCGTTCCTTTCTGTTCCTGCAACTGATCTGACCGTGGCTCTGTTTTCCCAGCAGCCCCCAAGTAGAACTGCCTCCTTATCTGGAGCGAGTGAAGCAACAGGCCAATGAGGCATTTGCCTGTCAGCAATGGACCCAGGCCATTCAGCTCTACAGCAAGGCTGTGCAGAGGGCTCCCCACAATGCCATGCTCTACGGAAACCGAGCTGCCGCCTACATGAAACGCAAGTGGTGAGTGGACACTACGGAGGGGTCAAGGCGGGGCAGAGGGAGGAGCAGTGGGACCACAGGCAGCAGGCTGTGTGGGGCTGCAATGCTGAGGTGTACAGAGAAGGTAGCTGGCTGGTAGGGGAGGCACCTGCCCCAGCGATAGAGAAGTCTCAAGCACTGAGGTAATTGGTAGTTGAGCAGAGCATTGCTGACAAGTAGTTCCAGTGTGGTGTTCTGCATGCTATACCACTAGGGAATCAGGGGCTGAGAGGATGGCTGCTGCAACTGTTGGAGAATTGGACCTTGAGCGAGCGGTGGAATGTGACTGAAGGGTTTGATATTTGTCAGCCAGTCCTGGAGCACCTAGACCTAGGGCTTGCTCTCCGCACTCTTAGACCCTCAGACTCCAGACAGAAAAGTCCCAGGGAGCCACTGCCAGCTGGGGGTGCTGTGGGAGGTTGGCTGGGCCGAGGGGAGGGGGGCTGCTCCTTGTCCTGAAGAACCCCTCATCCTGGGAGGGCATCAGGGCCCCAGCCCTTCTGCCTGCAGCAGCAGCCGGCAAGCAGGCAGGCAGACCCCTCCCCCAGCCAGGGCCAGGACGAGAGATGGATAGAGCTGGGCCCACAGCCATTTCTGCTCCGTCTGGCATCCGTCGACTCTGCCCAGACAGACAGGCCAGCTGGTGTGCCATCGTCTGGCTGAAACGAGGCAGGCCGGAGAGGGAGGCTTCAGAAACCCACCCAAGTCAGCAGCCTGGCAGTGGGGGCGGGGAGGCTGCCTCCCCCCAACCATGGGCTTCAGCTCAGGCACCAGGGATTTGCCAAACCCAGGAGATGCCTGAAGGGGCCTCTCCGTCCTGGTCATTAGGTAGACTTCAGGCTGAGAGCTCAGCTTCACTTGTGTGTTCTTGCTACAAGAGGCTGCTGATCCCATCCTGCGTGTGTCCACGGCACATTTTCTGTGTGAACCCCCACTGTGTGCTGGGTACTGGGGACACTAAGTTTTGTCACCAAGTCCCTTATTCAGAGCAGCCAGCATTAGGACAGGCGTGGAGTCACAGGATAGTTTAGCAGGTGACACACCACAGGCAACAAGAAAAGAGGGTTGCTCTAGCTGGGGATCCGGGAAGCAGCAGAAAGCCAAGGCGTCTGAATGGCTGTGAGTGCGGGCAGGCCTAGACAGGAGATGGAGGGGAGGAGGGGCCTGTGGGGGAAGGACATTCCAGGGAGATGAAATGGTGTGAACAAAGACGTGGGGGCAGGGGCTGCCTGAAGAGCTTGCAGCAGAACAGCAAATCCATTTGGCTGGAGCAGAGGGTTCAGGAAGGGACTGGCAGGAGATGAGTCTGTGAGGTAGCCTGGGGCTGGCCTGGGAAGGGCTTGGAATGCACACAGAGGGGGTTGGCCTCAATTCTGTGCCTGTCAGGCAGCCATGGAGGGTCTCAGGCAGGAAAGGGCCTTGCAGAGGGCCGTCCTCCCTCGGAAAGGGATCTGGCAGTGTGCTTAGGGTGGGTGGGCCCTGGGCCTGCCTGCTCTCCCTGCTCCCACCCCCATCCCACATGTCTGCCAGTGACCCTTCGAATGTCACGTTCTGTCTTGGGCCAATCTCCCCAGGGCTGCCATCTGCTCCTGGATGCAGTGGGAGCTGCCACCCTCTGGCTCCAGGCCGGTCTCAGCTCTGTCCTCCCCAGGAGCTCAGAGGGGCACCTTGCAGGCGGTAATTGGGTTTCCACAGCGCGCCTGCTCCTTCGTCACAACCACTCTTTCTGACGCAGGCCACTCCATGGAGGCAGCTCTGGATGCTCTGCCCCCACACCGGCTAGAATTGCTGGCACCAAGCTGAGTGCTCCCTCTACGTGCAGAGAGGCAGTGTAGGGTCCTGAGGCTCTATGAGCAGTACCCCAGGTTAAGAGGCCAGCAGGTCCAGCCAGGGAGTGCTGCTCACTGCTCAGCCAAAGGGAATAAAAAAAAAGAGAGAGAGAAAATGCTCCGAAATGACAAGTGGCTTCTGTGACCTCCCCTCATGAGAGGCAGGGGCAGGCCCACAGGGGCAGGGACAGGGAGTGTCTCCCACATTCTAACACAAGGTATGAAAGGCTGACTTCTTCAGTCTTGCCCACCAAAGAAAGCTCCCTCACTTTCCTTCATCCTTGCTGGAGAAAGCTGCAGGAGCGAGTGGGGAGGATTTGAGCTCCTGGCGTGTGCAGTCCCCTTGCCATCAGCTTCCAGAGAGCTGACTCTGCCAGGCTGTCAACCCCATCCTCCAGCCCCAGGAGGTAGAGGCCACAGCTGCTGCGGATCAGTCAGCCAGGACCGAGGGGGGTCTGGCTCAGGGCTTGCTGCCTGCTGGTCAGCCCCAGAGCCCCCGGCTTGGCACTTCTGGCTTCGCTAGACCACAGAGCTGTCCTTGAGGGCCCCCTGCTTGGACGTGGCTTTGAAGGCCAGCCGGGGGGATTGGAGGATGTGGGTGGAGGAAGAAGGAGGGCTTGGGGAGCCCGAGGTGGGCAAGATGCCAGGCCTTCTGCTGCAGAGCTGCGGGTGCCTGGGGTGAGCAGGCACACAGTTACATTCTGTGCCCAGCAGAGGGCACCCTGACACCAGGGTTTGCCGCCCCCAAACCTACAGGGTTCCTGGCTTACTCTTTTTTGGGGATAGAGGCCTAGGCTAAGCCAAGATTCTTTTCATCCCCAAGTCTCTTCACCTGAGATCTGTCAGAAGAGAAATGGACTGGAACAGCCACAGGAAGCAAAGACAACATGGGGAGGAGGGGTAGCCCTGCTTGCCATGTGCCCCCCCCCCCTCAAGGCAGACTCCCTTGCCTTCCAGGGATGGTGACCATTATGATGCTCTGAGAGACTGCCTCAAGGCCATCTCCCTAAACCCATGCCACCTGAAGGCACACTTCCGCCTGGCCCGCTGTCTCTTTGAGCTCAAGTATGTGGCCGAGGCCCTGGAGTGCCTGGATGACTTCAAAGGGAAGTTCCCAGAACAGGCCCATAGCAGCGCTTGTGATGCCTTGGGCCGCGACATCACGGCTGCCCTCTTCTCCAAGAATGATGGTGGTGAGTAGGCACTGCAAAGGAGCCACGTGGCCTTCAGGGGAGGTCATAGCTCCAGGATTGAAGAGGCCTGCGGTCAGGTGGCTGCCTCAGAAGCCACATGTCCAGGGCATGATCACTTGGTCTCCTCATTGGAGAAGGGTTAGCACTGCCACTGAATGATTCTGTCCAGGTACAAAAGCACGTGGGAGTTACCCATTCACAGCCAGGGCTGTGGTCCTTACCACACCCCATACCCCCACTCCCTCCTCTTTCCCTTCCTCATGCACCTGACAGGCTGTAGCTGGTTGGCTTGTACAGGGAAGCAGAGATAATAACACAGGGACTAGGAATGCGTCCGGGGTGGGGTGTGGTGCCTTGGCTTCCAGGCTCTGCCCTGCCTTGTACCTGGTTGGCCTTGAGTAGAGCACAGCCCAGGACCACCCTTTGGGCTCATGCTGGTAGTGTTGGGGAACAGGTCACAGTGTGTGATTCCTAAAAGCAGATGGTTCCTTGGCTGCATGCCCTAGCCCCCTGCCCCAGCCTGGCCATGAGACTGCCTCACCAGAGAACACAGCCGTAAACAAGACAGGCGACATTTCTGAGTTTGTAGGATATACAGTCTAATGAAGGAGAAGCAAAGTAAGAGGAGTACCTTGGGCCCACATAGCAAGTGGCCACAGGATGCAAGAGAGAGTATCTTGATTAACAGCTGGGAATCTTTAAGAAGACATTTTACCCAAGCTCCGCAGAAGGCAGGAGATAAGTTAAATAGAGGGGGGTTGTGGGAAGTGAAGCCTTCCTAGCCTGAGGACCAGTTTGTGCAAGGGCCCGGATGCAGGAAGGACTAAGGCACATGCAAGGAACTGAAAACATGTGAGTTTTCCAGGGGCTGCCCCGTGGCTTGCCGTCAGAGACAGGGAGCTGGGTCCTTCTGTGCTGAGAAAGTTGCCCAGTCGATGTCGAGCTTGCTTCGCCTTGCCTCTTGCCCCTGTAGAAACGGCCCTTGAGCAACCTCGGAGCCTGGATCCCCCACAAGATGGTCCCGAGTTTCCAGTGCAGAAACGGGGGCAGTCGCAAGGCTCAGCGGGACTTGGGCTGTGAAGAGGGCCGTGGGTGGGGAGCGGGTGAGGCAGTGGAAACTCACACCTGTCTCGTCTCTGCCCTCAGAGGAAAAGAAGGGAGCTGGTGGCGGCCCCGTCCGCCTCCGCAGCTCAAGCCGCAAGGACTCCATCTCCGAGGATGAGATGGTGCTGCGGGAGAGAAGCTATGACTACCAGTTCCGCTACTGTGGCCACTGCAACACCACCACGGACATCAAGGAGGCCAATTTCTTCGGCAGGTCTGAGCCCGAAAGAGGAGGGGACCACGGGCAGTTAGTAGGAAGTGGTGGGGGTGGAGGAGTTAAAACATCTCAAGCTCTGCCTTGGTGTCTGCCCTTGGGCAGACAGCTTCATTTCTGTGGGTCTCAGTGACCTCACCGAGGAAGGGAACTTTACTCACTTGTCAGGCCATAAGAAGGACCCAGTGAGACAGCTAACAGGGTGCCACGGTGCCCACCCTCTGTCTCCCCACCTCATATTGCTTTGGCTGCTGGAGCCACAGCCCAGTTTCTTTTTCTGGGTGCTCCAAACTTCTGTCCGCTGGAGTATGGGGCAACCCCCAGAGGCTGAGGAGCTTGACAGTCCTATATGGGCCATGTAGCCACTGAGGAACAAAGCCCATGTCCCACACACTGTCAGCCTCACCTTCCTTTGATTAAGTGAACAACTCGGAATTCTCCCTCAGGATTCCCTATAGATGCCAGCCGAATATGAGGGGCTGTGCTGGTCACGTACTGGGAGATAGGGGCCTTCATCCAGGAAGCCTAGGACTTGGGAAAGCTTAGGTGAAGCTGTTCCTAGAGACCCAAGGCCAGACAAGACATGATCCTGGCACCATGAGATGCTGATGTGCTTTAGGGACCCAGTCACTGCCCTGAGTTTTAGAGAGTAACCCCAGTGACCGGCCCTGCAATGTGGAGGACTCTCAAGGTCATAACCCAGAGCAAGGGGGACCTGAGTGTCTCCCGACTGCCCAGCTCCCCAACACCTTCCATTCATCTGCCTTCCCTGCCCTTTGGCCCTGCCAGTAATGCTCAGTACATCGTCAGTGGCTCTGATGACGGCTCCTTCTTCATCTGGGAAAAGGAGACCACCAACCTAGTCCGCGTGCTCCAGGGGGATGAGTCCATTGTCAACTGCCTGCAGCCACACCCGAGCTACTGCTTCCTGGCCACCAGCGGCATCGACCCTGTTGTCCGGCTCTGGAATCCCCGACCAGAGGTAAAGAGGCAGGCAAGGTGAATCAGGCCAAACAAAAGGGTCCCCTGTGCAAGGCCAATGGTTGAGCCCACACAAGACTGGGCGAGTGAATAAGCCTTGGAGTCCAGCAGCTTTGGGGACTCAAAGGCTGCAGCAAGGTGAGAGCCCTCAGGTCCAGGAGACACCAAATGCATTGGGCACATCCAGGGACAGGAGTTGGCTCCTGGCTCGCCATAGTGTATCCTTGAGATAGCTGCTGAGGTGTTACATGGAGGTCACAGATGGGCTAAAGAAGGACAGAGGGAGGAGCAGATCAGCCCTCCTCCCCCTGTCAGAGAGGCACACCTCAGGCCCCCAGATTCTTGCCCTTCAGCCACAAGGGAAATATGCAGGCTTCAGAGTCCAGTAGGCCACCTTGGAGTCCTTCCCTACTCACTGCCTGCTTAACCATCCCTGCCCACGCTTATCTGTATGTGGGAAATGGGGCAAGGCCAGCACGCAGAGCCACTTAGGGCAATGTAGCCCTGCCACTCTGCAGGGCAGCCTCAGACCTCCGCTTCCTCCCCAATCCTGGATCTGGCTCTCCAGAATCCTCCCCTGAGGAGAGGACATGGCACCACAGCAGCTCAGGGTCTCCCTATGGATGTAATGTCCCCCCATACACACACATACATATCCTGTGTGCCTCCCTCACATGTCCTGGTGGCTGTCCCCTCTTACCACCACAGAGCGAAGACCTCACGGGCCGCGTGGTGGAGGACATGGAGGGCGCCTCTCAGGCCAACCAGCGGCGCATGAACGCAGACCCTCTGGAGGTGATGCTGCTCAACATGGGCTACCGGATCACAGGCCTCAGCAGCGGGGGCGCTGGGGCCTCTGACGATGAGGACAGCTCAGAGGGTCAGGTGCAGTGCCGGCCCAGCTAGACGCTCCTGACCCCACTCCCCAGGCCTGCTACTGACTGTGCCCTGTGCCCTGGGCATGAGGTCAGGGGATCTCGTTTTGGTTTGTCTCCCTTCCCCCTTCCCCACGCCCCCACCATTTTTTTCCCTTCCTTTCCCCTATTTTGTTTTGTTAGTTTGGCACTGGGGGTGGGGGTGCTACAACTTGCCGGCTTTCAGACTCTTGGGTTGATTGTGCCTGAACTGTCCCCAGCTCTGAGCAAAAGAGCGGGAGGGGATGCCCCTCCAGAAACCCCCCATCTCCTGCTCCCACCTCCCTGGAGGGCTCTGGCCGGCCTCCGACCCCTTCTGCCTCAGGTGGCAAGGGCTGGAGCTGCCTTCCAAACTGCCCTGGCTTCCAGTTGCAAGCAGGAAAGGGCATGGAATTCCCAGTGGGTAAGGGCTAGCCCTGGCCTGTGGTGCCTGCTGCCCTCTGTGGTCTCCAGGGAAGGTTTGGACAAAGGATGAGCTCCAACCCTCCCTCCTGAGCCTCAGCGTTGGACCCAAGCATGGGGAAGAAGGGAGCCCGGGTCTGGAGCCTGTTCTGCCTGACCACCTCCTGGGGCTTTGTCCTTCCTATGGGCCCTGGCAGAGAGTGGGGCATCGCACCACACCCAGCCCACCAGTGCCAGCCCTTCCACACGCGGGCAGCCCCTCTCCTCCTGGGCGCTCCTCGGCCTCACTGTGACCTTTCTGCCGGAGCTCCCAGTCGGGCCCTCTGCTGAGGTGGCACTTCCTGCCAAGGGCCCGCTCTGCCCTTTCTGCCCTCCTTCCCACCCCACACGCTGAGCTGAGCCTGAGCCGCCACAAAGACCAAAGAAGTGATGGCTTTTCTCAGCCCCCTGCTGCTCTGGGGGGAGGGGGGTGGCAGACAGGCAAGTTCCTGGCCCAACCTTCCCTGCTCAGCAGCCCAAGCTTTACACTGGACAACGCAGCAGCCCCACCGCGCACCAAGCCGCTCGCAGGCCCCTTGGCTCTGCGTTCCCAGCTGCTCCGGGAGCCGGGCCTGCCTGCCTCGGCTCTCCCACCCCTCCGTGCTTACTTGGCTCCAGCCCTCCAGCTGCAGCCTCTGGGGAGAAGCAGCCTCCCTTCTTCCCTCCCACCTCCCCCACCCGCCCTCCTCTCCTTCCTCCGCCCGGTCTCTGCCAGGTGCCTCCTCTCAGTCAGGCTTCAGAGCGGCCCTGGAGACAGGAGGGCCATGTTAAAAGCTTTTTCACAGTTTTAAGAAGACAAGGGGGGTGAGGAGACTGGTGGGGGGTCTGGCTCCATCTCATTGCTTTAATCCCAGCCACACAGGTGGCAGCTTCCCCCTCTCTCTCCCCACCCCAGTCCCTCTTGCCACCCCTCTCCTCTCCCCTCTAGCTTGGTAATGAAGTATATTTATTGGTGAAGGAAACAGCTGCTGCTGCTTCTCCTGCTGCTGGGACTCACTCCCCATCTCTTCTCCACGACCTTTTTCTCTCTGGGGGGGAAGGGGAGCAGAAATATTGGGGCTGGGGGCCAAGGATGGCCAGGGCCCTTAGCTTACTGTGTTCAGCGCCACCACCATTGCTGCCACCGCCGCCATTTCCTCCCTCCTCCCCATGCCACCCGCTGCCCGTCCCCTGCCTGCCCAGCCTGGGCCCTGCAGTGTGGAGAGACACTTAAGCCTTACTGTCCTCCGGGGCAGGAGCTGAGCCTTTTTTTTTTTTTTTTTGCTCCGCTCCCAGGAAAGTGAGGGTGATGCAATTGATTAAAATCATTTTGTTCTAGCTGTGACTGGTGGTATTTGTGGGCTACAAATGGGTCTTGGGGCCAAAAGGAGCAAGAACACCTGGTCCCTAACTTCCATGGCTCTGATTTTGACCACATCCCTGCTGAGCAGAATGAAGCGTGCCTTGCAGGGTCCGCACTGACCAGTGGCCACCGCCTAGCCGGGCCAAGCACAGAGTCGGGTCCTCGTGTGTGATTTGCAATAAGCAGCTTTCACTCCACGACTGTTCTCATCTGTGTTGTACAATGCTTGGAACATTAAGTCAAAACCTAAATATGAAATAGACATTTTACATTATAACCCAAAATATACATGCTTGTGTGTATATAATGAACAGTTTTACACAATACTGTGTAACCTTACTACACACGGTATGCTCTAGTCACCCTTCTGTTTTGTCAGGAGAAACAAAGGATACTTGTGCCAAACAGAGTTCCCTGGTGCGCTGGATTCTATGATCTGTAAGATCGGACTCAGCACCGGTAACATGATTTTTGTCTTGGAGCGCCTGTACCAAAGCAAATACCTGGAAGTTCAGTGTATTAGTTAAGCCCAAATCCATTAATAAGTCTTTATGACATGACAAATCAGTTGTCATCTTCCAACATAATGCACATAAATTGGGAAAAATAATGTTAATTCCTTCTTAAGTAACTTCAGGCACAAATGGGATCTGTGCACCTGTTGGACACTACACAGATACCACCCCCTTCATTTCCTGTTCCCTTCTGGCTTGTGTTTGCTTTTTATCACAGCAGCTTCTGAAAACAACTCCTTGGTGATGACACAATCAAAAAAAAGTTGTACCATCTAATGAACCTTCCAACTACCTTGAGTTCTCACAGAAGCCGACAGGTGTTGGACGGTCCTCACATTTTAAATTAGCCTACTTTTCCCCCCTCTGAATTTGTCAGGGCGCTCTCACGTGCCTCATTAAACAGTTTGGGAATTGTAGTCCAGTGCTATGAGGACAGACAGGTTGTAGTTTCTTCTGTATATTTGGAAAGAACCAGGTTGGGCCAGCTGGTTAGGCTTGCACAGGAAAGTGGTCCTGCCAGAAAACTAGGTGATATGCAACAGGTCCTACAGGTTGGTATCTTTCTCCTGTGTTCCCAGATTGAAGTCTGCAGAAGCATCTTCAAGACATGACCAGGGCAGGCTAAAGCACATGTTCCATGCCCGGGACTTGTGCAGAGTCCCATGTGCACAAGTGATTCAGTTTGGCTGAGTGTGGACCTGAAGCCAAGGAAGAGCCATTAGAAGAATTTATACCAGCAACTTCCTTTTCATTTGGAGCTGCTGCTTTAAAGATACTTATTTTGGGGCCCGGCATAATAGCATAGTGGTTAAAGTACTCACCTTGGCATGCCGGTTCTGATCCCGGCAGCCCCACTTTCCACCTAGCTCCCTGCTTGTGGCCGGGGAGGGCGGTAGAGGATGGCCCAGGGCATTGAGACCCTGCCACCTGCATGGGAAACCCAGAAGTTCCTGGCTCCTGGCTTCAGATTGGCTGAGCTCTGGCCATTAAAGGCACTTGTGAACCAGCAGACAGATATTTCTGTACCTCCTCTGTAAATCTGCCTTTCCAAATAAAACAAGGTAAAACAAAATAAAACAGATCTTCAAAAAAACCAAAACCAGAAGTGGAGCAGTCAGGATCCCATATGGGCACCAGTTCTAATCCTGGCAGCTCCACTTCCCATCTAGCTCTGCTTGTGGCCTGGGAAAGCAGTTGAGGATGGCCCAAAGCCTTGGGATCCTGCACCTGCATGGGAGACCTGGAAGAGCTCCTGGCTCCCAGCTTAGGATTGGCGCAGTACTGGCCATTGTGGCCACTTGGGGAGTGAATCATCGGACAGAAGATATTTCTGTCTGTCTCTCCTTCTCTCTGTATATCTGACATTGCAATAAAAAATTTAATAAATAAATAAATATACTTATTTTAAATACCTTGTGGAAGAGGGAGAGACAAATCCACCAGTTCAGTCCCCAAATGATAGCAACTGCCAGGGCTGGGACAAGCTGAAGTGTCAGAAGCTGGGAGCTCCGTTCAGGTCTCCCACATGAGTGGCAGGAGCTTAACTACTTGAGCTATCCCTGGTGTTTTAGCAAGATTCTTGATTGGAAACCAAGCAGCCAGGACCAGAACTGGCACTCCACATAAGATGTAGGCATCACAACTGGCTGCCTACCAACAACTCCCAGCCCTGGCACTTTGTGAGAAATGAATAGCCATTATTTTCAAATAAGTGAATCTTATGGCTTCTCTCAGTGACTCGGTTTTCCCTGTTATTAACATTTTGCATTAGTGTGATTTTTAAAAAATACTTATTTTTATTGGAAAGATAAAGAGCATTGTGTAGTCCAATGAATTTTGACAGTTGAGTAGTCATATATAACCTATGCTAGCCTACAGAAGTTTAACAGCTCTAAAAATACCCTGTACTCTATTCAACCCTCATTCGCATGAATATAACTACACAGGAATAAATAACAAAATATGTACAATATCCGCATGAATATAACTACAGATAATTCATGAGTAAAAAGACTGTTATTAGTAACATTTTAGTGCTTTCCAACTTATCTGCAGCTTCAACATCATCCCAATCATCCCAGTTAAATTCCCAGAAAGTTACTTTAGGAATGTCAACAAGCTATTCTAAATTCTTTAGAAAGGCAAAAAACAAATTTTTTTTTTAATTTAATAGCACAATAACAGGCAGATTAATACAACCCAACTTCAAAAGATGGTGGCATCAGCCAAAGAATGGACAAACCAGGAGAATGAAGAGAACCCAGGGACAGAGTAAAATCTGTAGGCAGGCCTGGTGCAATGGCTCAGTGGCTAAATCCTTGCCTTGCACGCCCAGGATCCCATATGAGTGCCAGTTTGTGTCGCAGCTGCTCTACTTCTCATCTGGTTCTCTGCTTGAAGCCTGAGAAAGCAGTAAAGGATGCCCAAAGCTTTGGGACCCTCACCTGCGTGTGAGACCCCGAAGAGGCTCCTGGCTTCTGGCTTCAGATCAGCTCAGCCCTAAGCTGTTGTGGTCACATGGGAAATGAATCAGTGGATAGAAGATCTTTGCCTCTCCTCTGTAAATCTGCCTTTCTGGGCCTGGCACGGTACCCTAGTGGCTAAAGTCCTTGCCTTGAACATACCAGGATCCCATATGTGCTCTGGTTCATGTCCTGCTTCCCATCCAGTTCTCTGATTGTATGTAGCCTGAGAAAGTAGTCAAGGACTACCCAAAGCCTTGGGACCCTGCATCCACATGGGAGACCTGGAAGAGGCTCCTGGCTTCAGATCTTAGCTCTGGCCGTTGCAGCCGCTTGGGGAGTGAATTAGCGGATGGAAGATCTTTCCCTCTTTGTATATCTGACTTTACAATAAAAGTTTAAAAATCTTTTTTTTTTTTTTAAATCTGCCTTCCAACAAAAATAAATCTTAAAAAGAAAGAAAAACACAGCCAGCTGAGTTTGGACAAAGCAGAAGACTTAATTCAGTGGAGAAAGGACATCAAATGATGGTAGAGCAACTAGACGTCCATGTGCAAGCAGAATATAGACCCTGACTTTATACCTCCCACAAAGATTGACAGACTTACGTATAAAACCCAAAACACTAAAATGCTAGAAAATAACAGAAAATCTCGGTGGCCTTGGTTTTGGAAATGACTTTGTAAAAGATAAAATTGGTGAGCCTGGCGTGGTGGCCTAGTGGCTAAAGTCTTCACCTTGAATATGCCAAGACCCCACATGGGTTCCAGTCTTAATCCAGGAGACCCGCTTCCCATCCAGCTCCCTGCTTGTGGCCTGGGGAAGCAGTTGAGGACGGCTCAAAGTCTCAGGACCCTGCACCTGCATGGGAGACCTGCAAGAAGCTCCTGGCTCCTGGCTTTGGACTGGCACAGCACGGCCATTGCATCCACTTGGGGAGTGAATCATCAGACGGAAGATCTTCATCTCTGTCTCTCCTCTCTGTATATCTGCCTTTCCAATAAAAATAAAAATAAATCAAAAAAAAAAGAAAGTGAAGCAGTGGATGAGATGGCTGTCTCATAAAAATAGGAAAAGAATAGGAGTGGGCAAAGAGCTAAGCAGATGCCTTACCAAAGATGATATGCAGGTTAAGCTACTCCCTGCAACTCTGGCTCCCCATTACCTGAGTAACTATTTGAGTCTCCTTCCCATCCCTGCCGCCTGCTAGTGTGGCTGGGAGAACAGCAGAAGATGGACCCGTAACTGGGGTCCTGGCCACCCATGTGAGAAACCCTGATGGAATTCCTGGATCCTGGCTTCTGCCTGGATCAGCCCCAGGTTTTGTAACTATTTGGGGGAGAAAAACAGCAAGTGGAAGTTTCTCTCTCTCCTCTGTCCACTCCCCCCCCCCTCAAGATTTTAAACAAGATGTGAAGACACCTAATATATAGCACTTGAAAGACTGCTTGACATTAGGGCATTGAAAATTAAAACTAAGATGCCACAACATGCTTATTTAGGCCGGCTACAATTAAAAGGAACTGATGATCCAGGTGCTGACAAAGATGTGGGCCAGCAGGATCTTCTCAGTCACTGCTGATGGGAAGAGAGAGTGCCTGAGGAGGATGGGTTCATACAAAGCTAAACATGCATGTAACATCCAGTCCAGAGTGCAGAAGGTCTCTACACCTATCACTTTGTGAAAGGACATAGCCTGAATAAGCTGTGTGCAGTGAGATTCCAGCTCTGATTCTCTGGGAAGGCAGAACTCAGAGGCAGTAAAAACCTCAGCGGGGCCCCATTTCTGCAGTGCTGCCATGGGAGTGACTCAGCCAAAGCTCCTACCCGCTCTGCTGGTACAGTGCCTGGGGTTCACACAGAGCCACACCCAGGAGTGCAGAGCCAGACAGACATGGAAGTTGGGACTTTGTGTTGTGCATGGAAGATGTGGCCCTGGAGGCCTGTTGTCTGTGTCTGCTCCGGAGCCTGCCAAAAGTAGTGGCGGAACTTGGAAAATACAATGAGAAGTCACCTGGGACAAAGGGCTCTGCCCTGGCTGTACATTCAATTCATAGGATGCTCAAGAACATGGCACTCCAGAGATCCTGGTTGCTGTTGTTTGATTGCTTTATCTATTTATGTATTTATTTTTTAAGATTCATCTTTATTTGGGTTGCCAGCCATCAGTCAGTAGTCCACGTGGCGAGTCAGAGCCCAGCAGAGCTGAGAGCCATGATCATCCCTGTGTGCTCCCTCACCTGTGGCAAGGTCGTTCGGCAGCAAGCGGGAAGCCTACCTGGGACTGCTGCAGGGCAGGCCAAGTACACCGAGGGGATGCACCTTGGATGCCCAAGGCCTGGAGCACTACTGCTACCGCCACATACTGCTGTCCCATGTGGACTTGAGAAACTGCTCAACTGCATGCCCCTGGAGAAGTGACCACCTGCCCAGCACCCTGCTGCCCACAACTACAGCCGTCCACGTCCTGCCTGGAGATCTCACTATGTGGGGGAGTGGAGGAGGGCGGTGGTCCCTGTGGCCAGTCAGTCCCCTGAAACACATGCTGCCCAGTAAAGTCCTTGCAGGAATATGTATATTATATATACATATATATATAGAAAGGCAGATTTATAGGGAGAAAGAGACAGGGAAAGATCTTCTGTCCACTGGTTTGCTCCCCAGGTTGTTGCAACAGCTGGAGCTGAGCCAATCAGGAGACTCTTCTGGGTCTCCCATGCGGGTGCAAGGTCCCAAGGCTTTGGACTGTCCTCAGCTGCTTTCCCAGGCCACAAACAGGGAGCTGGATGGGAAGTGGGGCTGCCAAGATTAGAACTGGCACCCAGATGGGATCCCGGCGTGCTCAAGGCAAAGACTAGCTGCTAGGCTACTGCGCCAGGCCTGATGGTTAATTCTTTTAAAGATTTATTTGTTTGAAAATCAGAGTTACAGGAGAAAGGAAGACATGGAGAAAATCTTTCTTACACTGGTTTACTCCCCAAGTAGCCACAACAGCCTGGGCTGTGTCAGTCTGAAGTGAGGAGTCAAAAGTTTCATAAGGGTCTCCATTTATTTATTTATTTGGAAAGGAAGATGTACACAAAGGAGGAGAGACAGAGAGGAAGATCTTCCGTCTGATGATTCACTCCCCAAGTGGCCGCAACGGCCAGTGCTGCACCAATCCAAAGCCAGGAACCTCCTCCAATTCTCCCATGTGCAGGGTCCCAAGGCTTTGGGCCGTCCTCGACTGCTTTCTCAGGCCACAAACAGAGTTGGATGGGAAGTGGAGCTGCCGGGATTCGAACTGGTACCCATTTGGGATCCCGGCAGGTTCAAGGCGAGGACCTTGAACCTGGACGTTATTGTGCCGAGCCCAGGGTTTCCCCTTATAAAGGCTCAAGCCCTTGGGCTCTTTCCACCACTTTTTCCAGGCCATTAACAAGGAGCTTGCTTGGAAGAGGAGCATCCGGTACACAATCCAGTACACATACCCATGTGGGATGCTAGCATCCCAGGCGGTAGTTTTACACGCTACAGCACAACACTGCTCCCAACACACACCAATTATTTGAAAACCTCCGCATTGATTTTAATGTGCAGCCAAAGGCACTTATTGTTGTCTAGCCCTATCCCTGTAATACAGACAGGGACAGTGGATTCCAAAGAGGGGATGACTTTGCCATGACCACCAGGGAAATAAAATCAAAACCAGACTGGATCCCTGATCTCTGATTTCTAGTTCAATTATTTAAATATGATTTTGTCTCTTTCTCGGCTCCATTTTGGTGGCAGTGGCAAGGAGGCGCTGCAGCTCAGATCTTACACACATGCCACCTTTCTTTGCCAGTTGCTGGCAGCAACTGTTCATCTGCACGCAGGAGCTTCATACCCCTGAGGTGACTGTCCAGGGGACAGTACCCAGATCAAGGCTCATGTGGCCCCCCTGGAGAGGGCATCGCCCCGGAGGACCAGGTCATGTTGCTCGCAGGCACCCTGTTGGAGGACGACACTGTCCTGACCCAAGACCCTTAGCACGCTGGAGGTGGCCGAACGCATGCTGTGGGTAAAGTCTACAGCACCCCGGCCCACATGGGGCCAGGGGGAGTGCAAGATCAGACTGCAAAGATGACCAAACAGGAGAGGAAGATGGGCCAGGCCAAGCAGTGCATGCAATACAACTGGCGCTCCGTCAATGTGGTGCCCACCTTCAGCAAGAAGGGCCCTAACGCCAACTCCTAGGGTGCCCCCCACAGCCCTGGCACTAATAAAGCTGCTTCACCCGCTAAAAAATATATATATATAATTTCCTAAATGCTGATGCTTTTGGAGCTCCTACTATGTGCCTGGCACTGACCAAATGAAAATACAAAAATACCACACAGCAGAGTCCTGTGTGCTACACCTGCACGTGGTCTGGAGGTTGTGGACCAGCAGTTACAGGAAAGTGTGTGAAAACACAGGCATTGGAGTTCACTCTGAAGCAAGAATTGCCCTGCCATCATTGCATGCCAGGTTCTTAGCTGGACAGAAGAGAGGCCATCCACCCACTCGCTCACTCCCCCAAATGGCCACAATAGCTGAAGCTGAGCCAATCCCAAGCCAGGAGCCTCTTCTCAGTCTCGGTGGATGTAGAGACCCAAGAACTTGAGCCATTCTCTGCTGCTTTTCCATGCCAAAAGCAGCAAGTTGGATGGGAAGTAGAGCAGCCAGGACATGAACCAGCACCCAAATGGGATACCAGTGCTTGCAAGAGGAGGATTAACCAATCAAGCCATCATGCTGGGCCTTTTTGTTGTGTTAAAGATTTATTTGAAAGGTAGAGTTACAGAATGCCATCTATCCCCTGATTTTTGCAACTCCCCAAATAGCTGCAAAGGCTTGGGCTGGGCCAGGCCAAAGTTAGGAGCCCTAAACTCCAAGTGGGTCTCCCACATAGATGTAAAGGGCCACAGGACTTGGGCCATCTTCTGTTGCTTTCCAAGGTGCATTAGCAGGGAGGTGGATTGGAAGCGGAGCAGCCAGGACTTGAACCAATGCCTACCTGGGATGCTGGGATCACAGGTGGCAGCTAAACTCTTGCCACAGCACTGGTCACTGTTAGTTTTGGTTCAATTTTGTATAAACTAGGTTCTGGTCCTGATGAGGCCACAAACTGACAGCTACTGGTAATGATCTCTACATAGCTAGCTTGGTCTTTCCTCATCAATCTCTAATGGCCCTCAAATGGGTGACCAGCAGAGACAGCCCGGGATCACAGCTACAAATCCTAACTCTGTGCACTACATGCTTAGGCCTCAGGCCAGGACCAGACCCTGTCCTCACAGGCAAATGGCTATCCTACTACCCACTCTGTCCACCTCACTGCATCCTAACAAAGGATCCAGATCACGGTGAAATCATGCACATCCAAGTGCCCTGTCAGAGGCTCGAGGTCCTCACCTGGTGCCAGCTGGGCACCGTGCAGGCACAGCCTCTCAAAACTCCACTGAGAGATACAGAGCATTGATTCCCTTTGGAGAGGTGAGGAAACTGACACCCCAACAGGTTCAACTCCTCCCATAAGGTATGGACAGCCACAGGCCAACTCCAGAGCCCACAGTTCGGGAATTCATGCTGTCCTGTCTGCCCTGAAGCAAGCTTTGACTCTGGACCTCACTGTGTGTGCTTGCTGTAGTCCTGGATAAGTTTGCCCACCTCCTCAATGGAGTGAAAAAAGCAGATTCCATCTAGGGATTGAGGGAGCTGGTTTTCACAGGTTTGTGACCTGCAGGAAAGAGGCCGCTACCCACCCTCCCATGCCAGTGGCCACAGCATTAGGCCCCGCAGCAGCTCTCACCTACAGTCCTGAAGCCCAGCTTAGGCCTGCTTCTGGGCTGCAGGATGATTGAGGAAGGTGACCCTTCCCCAGCAGGCCCCTACCCCAGGAGCTGCAGGGACAGGGAAAGTCCCTGAGCACTTCCTAGCTGCCAGGTGCCCTGCAGGCTACAGGGGCCAATAGATCCCACCCGTCCCCTTCTCCAGGAGTTCACAGTCTCTTGGGGGACACAGACATGTAAACAGCCAATGTTAATGCAAGCACACATGAATATTCAGTAGGCAGAAACAGCCTCCGTGCTCTGGGAGCAAAGAGGCATCGTTTGCCTGAAACCTTGAAAATGGTACTGGAGAGGAGGGGAAGGGCATGCCCGGTGGAGACAGGAAGCGGCGGAGGGGGGGAGCGCAGGGCTCATCCCTGAAGGGCAAACAGGCCGGGAGAGGCAGCTGCCAAGAGTCCCCAGGGAGGCAGCTGGAGAGCCAGCCGAGCCTAGAAAGGAAACATGGGCTCAGACCATGGGGACCCTGGAATGGCAGAATGAATAAGATGGCCTGGGAGAGAAGGTTCCAGAGCCCTTGGGGCCAACTGAGGGGGTGCCCCGACTCCCGCCAAGAGAGGAAGTGGCCCCGAGCTCTCCTTGGCACGAGTGGCATCTTCACATCCCAGGCTGGCTGGCTCCAGCTCTGCCATCCTCCCCTGCCCCACCAGCCCCATAACTGGATCCAGATGGTCATTCCTGTTTTAGGTCAGTGTGTGTTGGGGGAGGGACAGCTCCAAACCCTATCAATTCTGTTCCCACCCTCCACAGGAGGAGCTTCTTCCAGGCCCCTGCTGCGCTGCTCTGAACCTGCAAGGCAGTTAGTCTCTGGTGGAGATTTCCCATCTGTCTGTAGGGGAGGAGGGAAAGGAACAGGCAAGGGCAGAAGCCGGAGGGCACTTCCTCAGGTAAGAGTAGCAAGATGCTGTGAGAGAAGGGATGGGAGGGGGAAGATGCAGAGGGAGACAAGCCTGGGAGAGAGGCCAAAAGTCAGAGTGGGAGTTGCTTCTCCTTGGGTAGTTGGTCCTCGAGCCCCAGCTTCTACCTCTGCCTAGGTCAAAGGTAGGATGGCTTGGCCCCTTGTACCTGAGCCAGGGACCACCTACCTCCCCAAGCCCTATATAAAGGCCCAGAGCACAGACAGGGAGCAGGAACCCCACTCCATTCCCACTCTCTGACCATCTGTAACTGGCATGTGACCCTATCTGTATAAGCCTTTGCCAGCCAATCTAAGGAATGTTCATTATGTAAATACAATGCAAAGGGGGCTTACAGAATTGAGCAAGACACAGTGGGCATGGTGCCTT
The DNA here is from genome assembly GCF_017591425.1 of Ochotona curzoniae. Classification (NCBI taxonomy): domain Eukaryota; kingdom Metazoa; phylum Chordata; class Mammalia; order Lagomorpha; family Ochotonidae; genus Ochotona; species Ochotona curzoniae. The sequence goes on from NW_024465777.1 coordinate 5,107,697, forward strand.
GAATCAATTCCCCATTTGAGACTCTCCCCCCCAATTCCTGCAGTGGAGTGCCCACTTATTCCGGATTGCTCCCCTTCTAATCCAGTGTCTTAATGAATCCTGAAGGCTGGAGACTAGAGCCCAAGCACTTGGGTCCTTGCCACCACATGGGAGACCTGGTACCACCCAGGCTGGTGTGGAAACTTGGCATATGAGGCAATCTCTCCATCTCTCTGAAATATTTACTTCTAGAAATTTGAGCAAGACTTAAACAGCAACAACAAAAAAAAATGTTGCTGTTTATTTGTGTGAAAGGCAGAGTTAGAGAGCCAAGAGAGAAATCTGTCTGCTGGTTCATTCCCCAGATTGCTGCAACAACCAAACTGGATCAGTCCTAAGCCAAAAGCTAGGAGCTGTTATCAGATTTCCAAGTGAGTATAGGGGCCCAATGACTCAGACCATCCTCTACTACTTTCCCAAGCCATTAGCAGGGAGCTGGATCAGACATGGAGAGGCAGAGACATGAACTGGTGCCCATATGGGATGCCAGTGCCACAGGTGGCATCAGCCCCACAGCACCAGCCCCATACCACAAGGCTTTTTTTTTTTTTTTCAAAGATTTGTTGGGCCTGCATGGTGGCCTACCAGCTAAAGTCCTTGCTTTGAATGCGCCGGGATCCCATATGGGTACCAGTTTGAATCCTAGAAGCTCCACTTCCCATCCAGCTCCCTGCTTGTGGCCTGGGAAAACAGTGGAGGACAGCCCAAAGCCTTGGGACCCTGCACCCATGTGGAAAAACTGGAGGAGGTTCCTGGCTCCTGGCTTCAGATTGGTATAGCACTGGCCATTGTGGCCACCTGGGGAGTGGGTCATCGGACTGAATTTTTACCTCTCTGTATATCTGACTTGCCAAAAAAAATAAATAAATCTTTTTTTCTTTTAAGATTTGTTTATTTGAAAGAGTTACAGAGAGGAATACACGGAGAGCTATCTGTATATGCTGATTTACTCCTAAGTCGTCATTAGCAGCCAGGGATGGACTAGTCTAAAGCCAGAAAACTGAACTCTCTGTGGTTTCCTGGCAGCACCCCATTTATTTTGTTCATCTCCTGCTTCTTTTCTGAGTACATTAGCAGGGAGCTGGATCTGAAGCAAAGTAGCCAGAACTTGAACCCATCAAAAATCAACATTCAAATGGGAAGCCAGTATTGCAGGCAGCAGCTTTAAGCTACCAGGTCACAACTCTGGTCCCTCTCTGCCTTTCAATTTTTTTGTTTGTTTTAAGATTTATTTCTTTTTATTGGAAAGACAGATTTACAGAGAGACACAGAGAAAAAAAATCTTCCATTCACTAGTTCACTCCCTAAATGGCTGCAACGGCAGGAGCTGAGCCAATCAGGAGCCTTTTCCAGATCTCCCACGCAGGTACAGGGTCCCAAGTCCTTCCCAGGCCACAAGCAGGGAGCTGGATGGGAAGCAGGGCTGCTGGAATTGGAACCAGCATCCATATGGGATCCTGGCATGTTCAAGGTAAGGATGTTGGCCACTAGGTCACGGTGCCAGGCCCTAGATTATTTTTTTGTAAGGCAGATTTATAAACAGAGAGATCTTCCACCCACAGCTCTTCTCTCCCCCAGTGCCCTCAACAGCTGGAGCTGAGCCAACCCATATCCAGGATCCAGAAGCCTCTTCCGGTTCTCTCATGTGGGTACAGGGTCACAAACACTTGGGTCATTTTGTGTTACTTACCCAGTCCATAAACAGGAAGCTGGATCAGAAGTTGAGCAGCCAAGATACAAACCGGTGCCCATTTGGAATGCTGACACTTGAGGCAGTAGCCTACTTGGCTACTGCACTTTTGATCCAGCTCCCTGTTGGTGTGCCTGGAAACGCACCAGCAGAAAATGTCTCAAGGTCCTAGAACCTTGAACGCAGGTGGAGACTCAGCTGAATTTCCTGGATTCTCACTGTAGCCTGAACCAGTTCTAGTCATTGTAGCTATCAGGAAAGTCAATTGTTAGATGGAGTCTCTCTCTCTCTCTCTCTCTTTCTCTCTCTGTGTGTGTGTCTAACTCTGTACTTCAAAATAAGCAAAATTTAGGCCCAACATGTTAGCACAGCAGATCAAGTCCTCACCTTGAATGCACTGGGATACCATATGGGTACCAGTTTTAATCCCAGAGGCCCCGTGTCCCATCCAGCTCACTGCTTGTGACCTGGGAAAGCAGCTAAGGATATCCCAAAGCCATGGGATCTTGTACCCATGTGGGAGACCTGCAAGAAGCTCCTGGCTCCTGGCTTTGGATTGGCTTAGCTCTGGCCATTGCGGCTGCTTGGGAAGTGAACCATCAGACAGAAGATCTTCTCTGTGTCTCCTCCTCTCTGTATATCTGCCTTTCCAATAAAAAAGTAAATTTTAAAAAAATAAGCAATTTATTTTTCCTCAAAAGTGAGTAGTGGGAGCCCGGCAAAGTGGCCTAGAGGCTAAAGTCCTTGCCTTGAACACGCTGGGATCCCATATGGGCACCAGTTCTAATCCCGGCAGCCCCGCTTCCCATCAAGCTCCCTGCTTGTGGCCTGGGAAAGCAGTCAAGGACGGCCCAAAGCTTTGGGATCCTGCACCTGTGTGGGAGACCCGGAAGAGGTTCCTGGTTCCCAGCTTCAGCTCGGCACAGCACTGGCCATTGCACTCACTCGGGGCGTGAATCATCGGACGGAAGATCTTCCTCTCTGTCTCTTCTCTGTATACCTGACTTTGTAATAAAAATAAATGAATCTTTAAAAAGAAAAAAGTGAGTAGTGGGTACATTGCAGGTGAAAGGGAACGGTGTGTATCAAGTCCCCAAGATAGGACAGAGTAGGGCCTGGTGCGGTGACCTAGTGGCTAAAGTCCTCACCTTACATGCACTGGGATCCCATATGAATGCCAGTTCTAATTCCTGCAGCCCTACTTCCCATCCAGCTCCCTGCTTGTGGCCCGGGAAAGCCATCAAGGATGACCCTAAGTCTTGGGACCCTGCACCCACGTGGGAGACCAGGAAGAAGCAGCTGGCTCCTGATCAACTAAGCTCCAGCTGTTGCGGTCACTTGGGGAGTGAATCATCGGATGGAAGATTCTCCTCTTTGAGTATATCCTCTCCATTGAGTATATCTGACTTTCCAATAAAAACAAATAATTAAAAAAATTTTTTTTTAAAAAGAGAGAGGATACAAAACTGGAAAAAGCCTCAGGTGGCTGTAGCAGAGTGAACAAGGATAGTTCAAATGATGGAGGGCCGTAAGAGGCTTGTATTTTATACCAAAAGTAACAGGAAGCCACCAAGGGCAGCCAGGTTAGGTGTATGAATTATCAGTTATCACAACTGACAATAAGCAACAGGCTTCGGTTGTTTATTCATGCACATACTCAATACAGGTTTAAGGATGTCACCTGCCAGCCTATGCCAGAGGATGGCTGACAGAGACCGCAGAGGGACATCTCCAGCACAGACCCTCCTTGGGGGCTGTGGCCCAGAGCAGCTGCAGCAGCTGAATCAAGTGCTGGAATTGATCCACTCAGCATTCACTGGCTGCACAGCCCATCGATCCCTGGGGCCTGGGCTCCGTACTGGCTCCTGCCCATCAAGGACCACACAAGGCTCAGGGATCACTGGAGGGGGAGCACCCAGGCACAGTGAACTGTAAGTGGGTCAGGCTCTGTTCAGCCATGGAAGATGAAAGATCTTTATAAAAACAAGCCATTCTTGTTCAATACCTTAATAACCACTCAGCAGGCACTGATCCTGCTGGGTACTGAATTTGGGGACCTTGAAGCTTCCCAATGAGACAAACAGACCTATGCCGTGCATTACAAACACCACCTGCTAGAAACAGGTGTCCCCCAGATCTGCCCTGGGGGACGAGGCAGGGAAGGCAAGACTGGAGCAGCTCCCACGTTCCTGAGTGGCCCCTCCCTGAAGCAGCAGACTGCCTGCCTGCCCTTCTACTTATCCTCCCCGCCCCCAAGACTGCCCAGATCCATTTGGCATCATTCTTTTTAAAATGATTTAATTTTTGTTTTTATTTGAAAGACAGATATAGAGAGATGGAGAGAGAGACAGAGGTCTTTCATATGCTGGCTGACTCCCCAAATGGCTGCAAGAACTACAACTGAGCTGGTCCAAAGCCAGGAAGTTTTTACAGGTCTCCTACACAGGTGCAGGGATTGAACCATGTGGGTCATCCTCTGCCTCCCAGGCCATTCACAGGGAACTGGATTTGGAGCAGAACAAATGGGATTCGTGCTAGCACCCATATGGGATCCTGGTACTGCAGGTGAAAGATTAAATTGCAATGCCACAGCACCAGCCCCTACTTAGGCTTTTTCTTTTTTTAAAAGATTTGTTTATTTTTGCTGGAAAGGCAGGTTTACAAAGAGAAGGAATTACAGAGAGAGATTCTGTTTGCTGGTTCACTCCCTAAGTGGCCACAATGGATGGAGCTGAGCTATCTGAAGCCAGGAATCAAGAGCCTCCTCCAAATCTCCCACATGAGTGCAGGTCCCATGGTTTTGGGTCATCCTCCACAGCTTTTCCAGGTCACAACCAGGGAGCTGGTTGGGAAGTGGAGCAGCTGGGACATGAACTGATGCCCACATGGGATCCTGGCACTTACAAGAGGATTAGCTAACCATCACTGGGCTCTTTGGCATCTCTTAAAAAGCCAAGTAGAGGATTTGCTATGTAGAATAGTGGTAAAATTGCCACCTGAGATGCAAGCATCCCATATGGATGCTACTAGCTCTTCAGTCTGGCCCTACCCTGCCTGTTGCAGTCATCTGAGGAGTGAACCAACAATGGAAGTATGCTTTCTCTGTCTTGTTGCTCTATAATTCTTCCTTTCAAATAAATAAATAAACCTTAAACAATAACAACGAATGGGTCCAGTGCAGTAGTCTAGTGGATGTAGTTCTCACCTTGTATGCATCATTAAACCAGTATGGACACTAGTTTGTATCGCAGCTGCTCCATTTCCCATCCAGCTTCCTGCTTATGGCCTGGGAAGCAGTGGAGGAAAAGGATCCTGGCTCCTAGCTTCAGAACAGCTCAGCTCCAGCTGTTGCAGCTGCTTGGGGAGTGAACCAGTAGACATAAAATCTGTCTCTCCTTCTCTCTGCATATCTACCTTTCCAATAAAAGTAAAAAAATCTTGGGGCCCAACGCAGTGGCCTAGCAGCTAAACTCCTTGTCTTGAACGTGCCGGGAGCCCATGTGGGCTCCAGTTCTAATTCCAGCAGCCCCACTTCCCATCCAGCTCCCTGCATGTGGCCTGGGAAAGCAGTGGAGGACAGCACAAAGCTTTGGGACCCTGCACCCACGTGGGAGACCCAGAAAAAATTTCTGGCTCCTGGCTTTGGATCGACTCAGCACCGGCTGTTGAGGTCACTTGGGGTGTGAATCATCGGATGAAAGAACTTCCCCTCTGTCTCTCCTCCTCTCTGTATATCTGACTTTGCAATAAAAATGGATAAATCTTAGGGGGAAAAAAACCTTTAAAAAAGTACAGAAAAAAAGCGTCAAGATTTGCCCCTGACCTCTTTGTGAAAGTGGCTGTGTGGGTTCTCACACAGTATTCTTCGCTGGGCCTCTGTTTCCCCATTTGTACCATGGAGGGATGAAACAGCACCTAAGGCGTGTGGCCCATTCCAGCCAGGCACTCAACGCTCCTGCACGCCCCACCTCCGTGCCACCTGTGCCACCTGCCTGGGGGTCCCTCCTGCACTCGCTCACTCTCTCGCTCCACCCTCATGCTACTACTACCTGTGGAAAGCCACAGGAAGATAAGGACAAGGGAAACAGTAAGCTTTGAGTTAAAGCTGTGGCGCTCCCTTCGCCTCTTGAGCCTTCAGCCCACCTGTTATGTGGGCTAAACTTGTTTATGGGGAATAGAAATAAGGTATAGCACATGCTTAGCGACGACACCACACCTCCCAGGGCGGAATCGTTAGAGTTCTCGGCCGGTCTCCCAGGCCAGCCCGCGCGCGGCCTGAGGTCAGCCACCCTAACACGCGAGGCAAGCCGGCCCCCAGAGCAACGCGGCTTCAATTCCCAGGGGGAAGCCCCAGCGAACGGACCCCACCTCCAGGAAGTGACGCCAGGGGGCCGAGCGTCGCCGCAGCAGAGGCGGGCCGGGGCGGGCCGCGCGCAGCATGGCGGAAGCGGAAGGGAGTTCTCCGCTCCTGCTCCTGTCGCCGCCGCCACCCCCGCCCGAGATGGCGGAAGTGGAGGTGTCGACGGCGGCCGAGACGGACATGAAGCAGTACCACGGTTCGAGCGGCGTCGCCATGGACGTGGAGCGGAGCCGCTTCCCTTACTGCGTAGTGTGGACGCCCATCCCGGTGCTCACGTGAGTGTCCTCCGGCGTCCACCCGGGCACCAAGAGGGTCCCGGTAGAGCCGAGGCGAGGGCGGCGTCCTCGGTGGAGGGATCCCCGCGCCGGCCAGGGGTCCGACCGGCCCACCTCGAGTGGTCAGCCAGAGATCCCGCCGCCCAGGCCAGTGCCGGCTTCCATTGACGGCCGGGATTCGCTTCCCGCCTTGCTTGCACCTGAGTCCTAGTGCAGCGGGAGCGGTCAGGGGGCCGGGAGGCTCTGCAGCTGCGCGCGGACCGAAGAGGAAGCATCTTCATTCATTCGTTCGTGGGCTTCTTCATTTGTTGAGTAACAAGGTCACCTCCTGCTGCAAGGGGTGTGGTGTGGGTTTGGGGCCGCGCAGGCTCCGGGGATCTGGGGTCGCACCCCTTGTCCCACACAACATCTCAGTCGCTGAGAGGATTTAGATCCTAGGTGTTGCACCTTGCAGAACAGGTGCGGGGAACGGGGGATGAGAAGCCCCTGGGTGGGAGAAGGGGACTGCCCTCGCAAACCCGTTTTCTCCGACCCTGACAGCCAGTTTGTGCAGTAGGTACTGTGAACGCGTAATGGGCACAGCGTCAAACCCCAATAGCCAAAGCGTCCCAGACTCCTCCTCCCCAACTGTAACTTTCTTTGTCCACTGCCCCTTCTCCTAGCTCAGCTAGGGGATGAGTTTCTTCTCCTGATCGAAAACCAGCCAAACGAATGGAGTCGTTGTTTAGGCCCTTGGTGTTGCTGATCCTCAAATGACCTTAAATTTGTATTGTGTTCAAATAATTGGATCGTTTTGTGTTTTCACATGCTTGTGTACTTGCTTTAAGTATGCAAATCTGAGTCCTCCAAAAATAAAATGTGCATGAAAATGTGTCCATGAATTCCTTCAGTTTGCCACATTTGCTGAGACTCCTATGTGCCCAGCCACTTCTAGATGATGAGAAAATATGGTGGCGCAGAAGGCAGAGAGGAAGCCCAGGAGCCCAGGGGAGGGCTCCTGACATTTGACCCCCGTTGGGGGAGGATGTCAGTATGAAGATCATAGGGAGGGATGCCCAGAGCATGCTGGGGTTTTGCTCAAACCTGTCCTGTTACCTGGCCATTTCCCATCCTTAGTGATGTGATCTCCTCTACAGAGACCTGGTGGCAGCAAAGTATAAAGACACCAGGGTTGTCGGTGACCTTATCAAGAAGCAGCTTACACACCATTTCCATTCAGATCTCTGCAGGTTGTCAGAAGACCAAGATGAGGCAAGGGTTGGGGCACTGCATCCCATACACACGCCGGTTTGAGTCCCAGCTTCTCCACTTCTGATTCAGCTCTCAGCTAATACGCCTGGGAAAGCACAGGAAGATGGTCCAAGTGCCTGGGCCCCTACACCCATATGGGAGAACTGAGAGAAGCTCCAGGCTCCCGGCTTCAGCTTGGCACAGTCGTGGCCATTGCAGCAATTTGAGGAGTGAACAGCGGATGGAAGATCTCTCCCTTTTCTCTCCTCTCTGTAACTCAGCCTTTCAAATAAATAAATAAATCTTTAGAAAAGAAGAAGGCTGGAACAGGTGAGGCCCCATCCCTGCAGCAAAGGGCTGAGAGATTGCTTGGGGAGAACTGACTCCAGCAGGAGGGAAAGTAGGGCAGGTCAGTTGACTTGCTCCGGTGCTGTGGTGCGGGCCTGTTGAATGCAGCTCTGGCTGTTGATGGGGCACAAGGAACCTGTTCTCTGTCTACCTCTCAGGTGTGGATAATGCTGTGCAAAAAGCCAGGTGCTGGTATACTGGAGGCTGAGGTCGTCACCTTACATGCGCCGGGATCCCATATGGGCGCTGGTTCTAATCCCAGTGGCCCTGCTTCCCATCCAGCTCCCTGCCTGTAGCCTGGGAAGGCAGTAGAGGATGGCCCAAAGCCTTGGGACTCTGTATCCTCATGGGATACCTGGAAAAAATCCCTGATTCTTGGCTTTGGATCAGTGAAGCTCTGGCCATTGCAACCACTTGGAGAATGAATCAACGGACAGAAGACTTTCCTCTCTGTCTCTCCTCGTTTCTGTATATCTGACTTTCCAATAAAAAATAAGTGAATCTTAAAAAAAGAAAAAAGAAAGCCAAGTGAGCTAAGAGCTGCCAAGAGCTGTGGATGTTGCCTCTGTCCTGGGGCCTGGTCTGAACACCTCATGTTCATTATCAAGTCTTCCACGCAGATGTAGGAACCATCGTCCACCTTTCACAGATGAGCACATGAAGGCTCAGAGGCCAGCAGGGCTCTTTCCACGGAGATAGCCTACTTTCCTCGCCAGAGCTCCAGTCCAGGGCTCCTGTATTCAGTATCAGAGACCTATGGGAGTCTTCAGAAGTTCATAGACAGTGTGTATTTTGAAAATAGGCATTCCAGAAACTATAGATTTAAATTTCAGGTTATTTACACCAAAATAGTTATTCCCACACACTTCTCCCTCCCCCCCCACCAAAGATTTATTTCTTTAGGAGGCAGAGTTGGAGGGGGAAACAGAGACCTGTCATTTCTGTCTGCTGCTTCACTCCCCAAATGGTTGCAGTGGCCATAGCTTGCCAAGCAGGATCCAGGAGCTCCCCACAAGCTTGCACGTACGGTCCAATCCCCCAGGCCATCTTTGCTTTCCCAGGGGCACTGGCAGGAAGCTGGAGCAGAAGTGCAGCTGTCACAACTCAAACCAGTGGCCTTCTGGGATGCTGGCACTGCAGGTGCCTCAGCACAAACCTCCACAGAAGCCCCTTTCTACACACTTTGGTGCCAGTCCACAGGGCAGCTGGAGAACTTCCTGAAGCTTCCTGCCTGATCAGCACTCTGAGGGCATCACTCTCAGCACTTCCCCAGGTCCAGGGCTCTGCTGCTGCTGTCCCCAGCCTTATTGGCACTTGTGCCTTGTGAACATCTGGTCACACCCAGCCAGATGAAAGGATGGGATGGGCAGGAGTAGCCAAATGGGTTGCTCTCGTAATTGCCAGTGTCCATCTCCGAGATGCAGGGCTGCTCATCAGTCAGTGGGCGTTCAGGATAAGCAGCAGCCATGGAGGCTCAACCTAGGAGCTGCTGCAATAAACAGGACAAAGTGTGTGCTCTCGGGCCCAATGCGCTAGCCTAGTGGCAAACCCTCGCCTTGCATGCGTTGGGATCCCATATTGGCACCAGTTTATATCCCAGCTGCTCCACTTCCCTTCTAGCTTCCTGCTTCTGGCCTAGAAAAGCAATCGAGAACAGCCCAAAGCCTTGAGACCTTGCACCCACGTGGGAGACCCAGAAGCTCCTGGCTTTGGATCAGCTCAGCTCTGTTGCAGCCACTTGGAGAGTGAACCAGTAGATGGAAGATTTTTTTCTGTAAATCTGACTTTTAAAAAAAAAAAAGTGTGCTCTCCCTCATGACAGGAAACAGCCCCCATGGAGTAACTCGGATTACTGCAGATAGTGGCAGCTCCTGCGAAGAAAACAAAGCCAAGCACCAGTGCCTGGGCTTGTGCGTGTGGCCGCTTGCAAAGGCTTCGTCCAGAGGCACTTCCAGAGCCGACTGTCAAACAAGGCTGAGCAAGGCGCCAGCTGGGGAAATGCGTTCCCAGCAAGTAAGCAGCGTTGTCACTGGGACAGGCGGTGAGGGGAGTCCCAAGGCATCCTCGGGACCACACTGGGAAGGGGGTGCAAGTATGATGGGCATAATAGGAAGCCGTCAGCAGGTGCTGGCCAGAGAGGATGGAAGCTGAAGTCTGTCCTCTAACGGCCTCAGCATCGCTCAGGCGTGCGGGTTATAGATCCTGAAGATCGCTAGGCTGTCCACCTGCATCTGCCCAGTCCTCCTGTTTAGGACCTTGAATCCTGGTCCTCACCACTGGTAGTGCTGTAGTCAGGCTCACCATCTGTGCCTCTGAGCCGGCCTCCCTCCTGCCCGGCACAGCTCCCTCCACATCCCATTCCCCAGACAGGCTGCACTTTGGCTGTCTGCTGATACAAGGCAGCCTCTGTGAAGCCTTCATGGCTCCACCCCAGGGCCATGGAACAGCTTCCTGGAGCTGTGTCTGCTGCCCCAACACGTGCCGAGTAGTCATGTTCACATGTTCTTGTGGCCCCGTGAGACCTTCACCAGCTGCCACAGCTCTGTAGCCCCCAGCCTTGGGAGGGCTGTGTCTCAGGTTGGACATGTCTGAGGTCCCTGGCTGGAGCATGATGGGCTCCATCTGAGACTGGGGTATGTGTGTTCATTCCTTAGTTACCACGACTTTTTACAAAATGGCCTTTTAATTCCTACAACCATGCTTTTGTCCTGATCGTGCTCTTCAAGAAGCCATTCCATTCTTGTTATTTTTAATGATGTATATAATGATATTTTGAAAGTCAAGGTTATAGAGATGGGGGAGAAACAGAGACATCTTCCATTCACTGGTTTACTTCCCAAATATCTGCAACAGCTAGGGCTGAGCCAAGCCTACACTATGAATCAGGAGCTTCATCAGGGTCTTCCCTGTGGATACCAGGAGGCTTCCTGGGCTGCTTTCCTGGGCACATTAGCAGGGAGCTAAATTGGAAGCAGAGTAGCCAAGACAAGAACCAGCATCCATCTGAAATGTCAACATTACAGGCAGAGGCTTTACCTGTTATGCCACAACGTCAACTCCATAAACTTAATGAAGTGTAACCTTTTAAAATATATATATATGTATATAGATATATTTGTTGTTGTTGTTAGAGTTACAAGTTGGGCCCGGTGGCGTGGCCTAGTGGCTAAAGTCCTCGCCTTGAATGCACCGGGATCCCATATGGGCGCTAGTTCTAATCCCAGCAGCTCCACTTCCCATCCAGCTCCCTGCCTGTGGCCTGGGAAAGCAGTCCACAATGGCCCAAAAGCTTTGGGAACCTGCACCCGCTTGGGAGACCCGGAAGAGGCTCCTGGCTTCGGATCGGCATAGTATCGGCCCGTTGCGCTCACTTGGGGAGTGAATCATCGGACGGAAGGTCTTCCTCTCTGTCTCTCCTCTCTGTATATCCGCCTTTCCAATGAAAAAATAATAAAAATAAATCTTTAAAAATAAATAAATAAATAAATAAATAAATAAATCTTAAAAAAAGAGAGAAAGAGTTGCAAGTTGAAAGATCTCCATACACTGGTTCAGTCCCCGGGTGGGCACAATGCCTAAGCTGAATGCAGAGGCCAGGAGCTTCTTCCAGGTCTTGCACATGGCTGCCGTGGCCTAAGGTCTTGGACTATCTTCAGTTGCTTTTCCAGGTGCATTGACAGGAAGCTGAATCAGCAGTGGAGCAACTGGGACTCAAACCAGCACCCGTATGGGATGCCAGTACTACTGGTGCACATATTATGAGGATGCAGCTTAGCACACATGTGCAACCACTGTGTGGACAGAGAGCTCATTTCCTGGGCACAAAGGATTCTTTGTGCACTTTCCCCATCAATTCTCCAATCACAGTCTCCCTTTTTACCTCTAGCTATGGATCTTTTTCCTCTTTTATTTTTTTTCAAAAAAGATTTATTTATCTGAAAGTCAGAATGACAGAGACAGGGAGAGAAAGATGCTGTGTGTGCTAGCTCACACACCAGATAACCACAACAGCCAGTGCGAGGCCAGGCCAGGCCACACCCAGGGGCCAGGAATGCTGTCTGGGTCACCCATGTTGATGGCAGGAACCCCAGTATTTGGCCTCCACCCACAGTCTACCCAGGATGCATTAGCAAGAAGGTAGGTTGGGAACCAAACCGTGGGGACTCTGATGTGATATGCGCGGCAGGCGTCCTAAGCAGCAGGTTTCACTTCTGTGCCACCACACACATCTCTACTATTGCACCTCCTTAAACTCTGTGTAGTTGACTACATTATATAGAATCTGAGGAAGGTTTCTCACTCAGCCCCACATAACTGAGAGTGTGTTTTATAGGTAGCAGAAGTTTCATTTGTTAAGTGTGATTTCATTGTATGATTCTTATTTAACCACTCTACTGTTGAACACTTCAGTTATTTCTAGTTACTTTTTTTAATCAGCTGTATTAAAATATAGCTTTCACTCATTAAAATTTTAAGAGTGCAATAAGTTTTGACCAATATTTCCCCCTTTTAAACAAATTGAAAAGTGAGGCTGGCATGATGGCATAGCAAATTGATCCTCAGCCTGTAGGTGTCAGCATTCCATATGGACACTGCTTCGTCTCCCGGCTGTTCTGCTGTTTGTTTGTTTGGGTTTTTTTTTAAGATTTATTATTATTATTATTATTATTATTATTATTATTATTATCATTGGAAAGGAAGAATACAGAGAGGAGATACAAAGAGAAAGATCTTCCATCCACTGGTTCACTCCCCCAGTGGCTGCAGTGACCAGAACTGAGCTGATCTGAAGTTAGGAGCCAAGAGTCTCTGGGTCTTCTACGTGGGTGCAGGGTCCCATGGATTTGAGCCGTCCTCAGCTTCTTTCCCAGGCCAGAATCAGGGAACTGGAAGGGAAATGGAGCAGCTGGGACATGAACCAGTACACATGGGCTCCTGGCACATGCAAGGCAAGGATTTAGCCAGTGAGCCATCGCGTTGGGTCCCTGGCTACTCTACCTCTAATCCAGCTTCCTGCTAATGGCCTGGGAAAGCAGCAGAAGATGGCTCAAGTCCTTTGTCCCTGCACCTACATGGGAGACTTGGAAGAACCAGAGTGAAAGAAAAACAGATCTTCCACCTGCTGGTTCATTTCCCAGACACGGGGACTGGGCCAGCTGAAGCCAGGAGCTGTTTCGAGACTCCCACTTGGGTGGCTGGGACCCAAGTACTTGAGCCTTGGTCTGCCTCCCAGGACGCACATGAATAGACAGTGGGATCAGCAGTGGAGGTGGGCCTCCCATGCAGGCACTCTGCCGTGTGGTGCCTGGTAGATATTCCAAGCAACATCCGCTCAGCTGTACTCGACACAGCCGCCAACTCCAGCTATTTCAAGTGAAAGTGCCAGAAACATCCTTTTCATTTTTTTGTTTTGTTTAAGGTTTTTGTTGGAAAGGCGAATTTACAGAGGAGTCAGAAAGATCTTCCATGTCCCCAAATGGCTGGAAGATCTTAGCTGATCTGGAACCAGGAACTTCTGCCATGTTTCTCACATGAGTGCAGGGTCCCAAGGTTTTGGGCCATCCTCAGCTGCTTTCCCAGCAGAGGATAGATGAGAGCTAGACGGGAAGTTGAATAGCTGGGATGTGAACCAGTGCCCATATGAGATGCCAGTGCTTGGAGGTGAAAGATTAGCCAGTTGAGCCCTTGTGCCAGACCCTAAACATCCTTTTCAATAGCTCTGGTGAACGTGGCACTCATTCTGCTAATGCTCTTAGAAGTGGAACCCAGAATCCTAGCTTATGTCGCCAGGCTGTTTTCCAAAGTGATGGCAGAAACAATTTAGAGTCCGCTTGCGGTGAATAAATTCTGGTTGTTCGTCACTTTGTGCATTCAACCTCATCCTTTAACTGGGACCAGCTAGGGGAGGCGAGTCTTTCATGTTGGTGTCCCCTTAGGTGGTCATCTGCAGCTGCTCCTGAGGACAGTACAAAAGCCACCCCACAGTGCGTGTTTGCATGCTTCCTCTTCGAAACATCCCCAGTGTCTGGCTGGCTGGAAGATCCTTGACCCTGTCCCTTCCTTCTCCTTCTCCCTTACAGGTGGTTTTTCCCCATCATTGGCCACATGGGCATCTGCACATCCACAGGAGTCATCCGGGACTTTGCTGGCCCCTACTTTGTCTCGGTGAGTCCCCCTTCTGCCCCTCTGGGGATTCCAGGGCTTCCGGGGAAGGCTGTCAGTCTTGTGCCTCCATAGCCCAGGAGCAGGTAGACAACACAGCTTCGCAGACCCAGCCTCCCCAGCCTATGATCTCTGCCCATTTCTCTTGTCTTTAGGAAGGACCAGGAGGGCAGTGTTGGTGGAAGGATTCTTAAGTAACTGGCCCAGCCTTTTGCCCCAACCTCTGAGCTCTGAGACATGAATAGGGTTAGGGTTAGAGTGATGAGTTAGATTATCTGGGGAACACAGCTCTGCACCTGCACAAGGTGGGAGTCACCATAGGCAGCAGCGAGGCCGGTATGCTTCCCTGGGGTAGACCAGCACTGCCCCTCTGGGCCGGCTTCAGTGAGCATGCCCAGTGTGCCTGTTTACGCATCTGTAGCTTGAAGGAAGGTGTGCAGGCTCCAGGGAATATATCTTCATAGTTGTCACATCATCTTAGCATAGTCTCACTTCCCATATACCAACACTTTCCCAGGCACTACTCCCACTGCCTCTTACCAGCTTTGTCCGCAGGACCTCCCTGCATGTGACCCCCAAGAGCCCAGGTCTCAGGTGGTGGGCCTAGGGCTTGACGGCAGCCTGGCAGCCCCTGGCCTGCCACCCACAAAGCTGGGCTCTGTGGGGGCCACTAGCCAGATTGGGAGGCGAGAGTTCTGCTGTCATTCACACTGGGAGAGGAATGACTTGCTTGACAGTTGATGAAGTGTCAGAGATGAGTGACCAGAATACCAGAGAATGAGACATCCCTGGTGCCATGCAAGGGCACTGGTGACTGGAGCCTCAGGCCTGTGGCCTCCCAGTGAGGTGCCCTGGACACTTCTGCCATGCTGCCTTCATCCCTCAGAGCAATTGCTAGTAGCCATGCAGGTGCTGTGGCAGCCCCTGGGCAGGCCCAAACCACTCTCCCACTATTGACCTCTGCTCTTGTCCTTTAACAGGAAGACAACATGGCCTTTGGAAAGCCTGCCAAGTAAGTGAACACCTGTGACTGGCCTCAAGGTCAACTTCCTCTTTCCAGGCTAGGCCAGGCCTTCCAGGGTGCAGCAGGGCCAACACCCTAAAGAAGGGATATGGAGGGGAGGGGCGGTGGGTCTATCAGAGTGGAGCAGCCCTGTACTGGCACCTGCCAGGCCAGGTACTGGCTTGGGCCTTTACCTGTGGAGTGTACAGGTTTTGCCTCAGCTTTGCAGGTCACGCTTCAGCTCCATGGCACAGGGAACGAAAGAGAAGAGATGGGCGGGAGGGTTCTCCTTAGGAAATGATGGAGCCGCCCTTGGCCCCACTCCAAGCCCCTCTGCCGCCCGCTCCCTCCTGCTCCTCGGAGTAAATAAAGTGTCAGAGGCAAGCCAGGTCTCGGGCAGCTGGCACTGTTGTAGCTGCGGATTTCTTATTTCTCAGTTTGTTTCACCGCAGATGCATGCCTGGGGAAAAAGTGGCCATCAGGATTCTCAGAGGAGCACCTGGTGCCCAGGTACTCATGGTTGCATCAGGGCAAAGGAGCCAAGGAGGGTGGGGGCCCCCAAGGCCAAGGCAGCTAGAAGCCCAGCTCCCCAACCAACACTGGTCTGACTTGCTCAGGATGGGAAATGTGGGCCAGGGCCTCTGGGCCAGGAGTTGGTGGCAGATGGGTTTTCAGACACCCTTAAGGAACTCCTCCTTCAGGCAGGAGCCCTAGCAACCAGCCATGCCATGGTGGGTTTTCACAGTCTGGGCCCTTCACTCAGCAGCTGGTGCCCCTCTGACCTGCCAGCACTCTTAGGCCTGGAGCCACCAGAGCACTCCATGGCCTAGAGTGGCCATTCCTGTCCCGCTTGCTGAAGGCAATGGCTCAGCGGCCCCAGCTTCATTCCAGCACATCCCTTGGCTCCCATCGCAGCTTCTCCTGAGTGCTCCAGCAGGGCCCAGCCACTTGGTCCCTGGGGACATTGCAATGGGATCCCTCTTGCTGTGTCATGGCATCCCTCTGCCCAGAAGGTCCACCTCCACTGTGCAGGCCTGGCTGACCCCTCCTCTAGTCTGGCTCAGCTTCAAGAAGTGGCCTCTTACCTGGTCTGGGTCACCCAGGATCGTGGACTTGTGTCTTAGAACCCACCAAGTCCTCTCACACTTCCACGGGATGGATGGCCAAGGTCAGGGCGCCAGTGTATTCAGGGTCTGGAGGGCCCCCACGTGCCCTCTCCCCATCACCTTGCCTAGCAGAAGGGCCAAGGGTCTCTCTAGGCCTTTCTTCCGAGGTCACTGATCCTATTCAGTTGGGCTTCACCATGACCTAATCCCCATCTCCTGACACCACCACTGTGGGGTTATGGTTAACCCCAGGGAGACACAGACTGTGGTTCTCTATGACTGAGCGAATCCATCTGCCAGGGTCCCCCAGGGCAATAGACATTTCCTAGGTGCCTGAGCCTTGCTCCCAGTCCCAGGCCTGGCTCACCCCGAGCCTCTGCTGCCAGCTACAGAGCAAGCACAGAGCAGTCATCTGAGAACGTTAGCAGGGCTGAGCCATTGTCTAGAACCCCCTTTCCCGGTAGGTACTGGAAGTTGGACCCCACTCAGGTCTACACCAGCGGGCCCAACGCGTGGGACACAGCCGTGCATGATGCCTCTGAGGAGTACAAGCACCGCATGGTAGGAGCTGGCTCTCCAGGGGCAGGGTTGAGGCAACCCCTGCAGCCCATCCTGACACAACCCTTCCTGTACCTCCAGCACAATCTCTGCTGTGACAACTGCCACTCCCACGTGGCCCTGGCCCTGAACCTGATGCGCTACAACAACAGCACCAGCTGGAACATGGTGACGCTCTGCTTCTTCTGCCTGCTCTATGGAAAGTATGTCAGGTAAGCAGTCCGCCCACCTTTAAGGCCTCAGTCCTGCATCAGCAGGGACAGTTGAGGCCAGTGCCTGTTGTGGCCGTGAAGGTTCTAGAATGTTGAACTGAGTTCCCTGGAGAGGAACGCGTCTGTGCTGAAGTGCAGCTCTGCACAGGCAGGTCCTGGGCTCAGCTCTGCTGCTTGCCCCCTGCTGAGGCCTCTGCGTGCTGCTGCTAACCTTGGCCAGATGGGGCTGAGGAGCCACCTTCTTTCTTAGCAGGGGGAATCTTCATGAGCTGGTGTGGTGGCCACCCCCATGGGAACTTGCCAGGCAGCCCTGTCAGAGACAGGCCGCTGGGCCCAGGGGTGGCCCAGGTAAACCTTGGAAGCTACTGTCTTGTGACTGGTGAGATAGAAGGCATTTATTCTGATTCCTGGGTGACAAGGGAGCTCTGAGAGCTTGAATGAGGCCTGTGGTCCCAGCAGGGTCCAGACACAAACCAGCTTACACCTGAGCTAGTCTGAGCACCTCTCTCTGTTTCCTTCCTAACTGTGCTTATTGTGGAATTTCTGGAGTGGAATTGTGGGGAAAGGCTCAGAAGTCTCCTTGAGAACAAGACCAGGCCACAGGGACAGATGGTGCCAAGGCTGAGCCCAGCTGTGCACTGTGCTGGTGCCCGTTGCCCTCCCCCGCCTTCTGTCTTGGTGCCCACAACAGCTGTGGGTTGAGAGCATGTGTGGCCTCCACGCTCAGTTCCTGGTCCTCTTCCTGGAGACAGGTGCTTGTGTATGGAGTCTGTGCCTACAGGAGGTCAGTAGCTCTACACCCAGAACCTGGCACAGGCCCTCTGTCGTGAATACCAGGCTGGACCCTGTACCTTGATTGACCAAATTTTGGGCTGAGGGGCTCCAGGGGGCTTCCGTGGGGACAGTGGCGCTGTTGGGGACTGGGAGGATAGCTCTGTGAGCCACATATTTGTTCACCTGTCCATGCCTGCCCCTCTTCTCTCTCCCTCAGTGTCGGGGCCTTTGTAAAGACCTGGCTGCCCTTTCTGCTCCTCCTGGGCATCGTCCTGACATTCAGCCTGGCCTTCAACCTGCGGTGATGGCTGCCAGAGGCCCGGAGCCAACCATACCCTCAAGAAGGCAGCTGCTACCTTTTTAGGTTCAAATTCATCGCCCTCCTCATTCCTCATCAACAGCAGAGTTGACCTGCTGTTTCAGACCCAGTGGCCTGGGCTGGGGGTTGGAAGGGTTGAGGGGGAGCATGGGATGGGATGGGTGTTTGCTGGTCCTGCTACCTACGAGCTCCCTGTGCCCCCTACCCTGTGGCACCCTCTTGGTTCCTGTGTTAGAAAGTCCTCAGCCACCTCTGTAGAGCTTCTCCTACCCCTGCCTACAGGGTCAGCCCAGTGCCAGGTCTGGGGACATTTGGCCCATGTTCAGGGCAGGACAGGGACTGTTTGGGAGCCAGATTTGGAGTTGTCCCTCTGCCACTAGCTCCGGGATGGGGTGGGTTAGGGCCACTCAGCTGCCCTGGAGCCTTGGCCAGGGGCCTCAGGAATGGCCAAGGGGCGGGCTGGGCCCTCCCTGGGCACCTGCCAGCAGCTGCCCTTGGGGTTTTTTGAGCCCCACCTGCCAATATCCACCAGCTCCTACAGCCACTTCCCCCTCTCCTGGGACCTCCCAGCCCTCGGGCCCAGTCTCCCCTGCTTTGGGGAGCCTAGCTGGTGTGGGGAGCAGAGCTGGCTTGTATAGAGTGGTCCCCTATAGATGAAGCCCAGTTGTAGGCTTCATATGGGGGTGGCAACCCTTAGGTCCAACAAGATGGGTGGCCCATCAGGGCAGGGGGCCAGCTCCTCAAATCAGTGAGCCCTGTGCTGCTCGCCTCACCCCTGCTCTGTGGGTCCCTTTGTAAGGGGCTCCTGAACAGGACAATAAAGACTGTGACTCCGCATGCCGCCCTGTCATTGTTTCCCTCTGGGGCCCAACTGTCCCTTCACTTCCTTGGTACCTCTGTGCCTTGTAGGGGGTGGGACCCAGGTTGCCAGCACAAGCTGGGAGAGATTGGGGTGGGGGAGGGGCAGAAATGTCAGTGTTGTGTGTCCTGCACCTGTGCCAGGTTCACGAGTCCCTGCCATTCCACACATACGATCCCACAGCCTTCTCCCCCAGATGACTATTGGAGCCCCTCCTACACTCTGTGGGGACGAACTTGGCCACATGGTAGGGATGGGGGCTGGCAGCCCGCCCCCTTGTCCCTTCCCACCTCTCCATTCATTCTCCGACAGCCTGCAGCTCTGGCCCACTTGCGCACCTTTTTCTCCTATTGAAATCGTGGCTGCCTTCCCCAGGCCCAGCATAAAAATGGCTTTGTTGGGGCCAGTGTTGTGTCATGGATAAAACCACTGCCTGCAACTCCAGCATTTCTTGTGGGTGCTGGTTTGTGCCCTGGCTGTTCCACTGTTGATCAGCTCCCTGCTAATGGCCTAGGAAAGGCAGCAGCAGGTGGTCTAAGTGTTTGGACCCCTGCATTCACATGGCAGACCTGGAAGAAGCTCTAGGCTCCTGGCTTTAGCCTGTCCCTGCCCTGGCTGTTGTAGCCATCTTGGGAATGAACCAGAGGATCAGAAGACCTCTCTCTCTCTCTCTTTCTCTCTCTCTCTTTTTCTCCCTCGCTCCCTCCCTCATCCCTGTGTCCCCTCTCTCCCCATAATTTTCAAATAAATAAATCTTTAAGAGGGAAAAGAGTGACTTCCTTATTGAAGTCTTTCCCATTGCACCAGCAGAGGACTTGGCCTCTGACCCTGTGTGGCTCTATCTGCTGCCATGGAGACTGCTTCTGGTGTCTGTCAGCTCCCCACCGCTCCCCCTGCCTGACTGCAGGGCTGTGGCTTCCACACCAGGACCAGCAGAGGGGCCCTCCCCACTTCCAGGCTCTTCTTTCCCAAGATTCTGTCTTGCACTGTCAGTCCTATGCAGTGCACGGACAAGGTGTGGTACCAAGGACGGCCCCAGCAGGATGTGCAGAGCAGGCTTTAAGGCCAGCTCCAGCCCGACAGGGCGTGAAAGCCACCAAAAGCCGCATCAAGCTCTGCTCAACCTGCAAGTCCTGGCAATCCCTTCCTCCCCCTGGCTCCCTGTCCTTCCATCACTGTGTCACCTTGTTGCAATTTCCAGCCACCAAACCCTGCTCCCCTACCACTCAGAGTTCATCTGGCACCTTCTCCACTTGAAACCTTCCCTATGTCTCAGTATCCTCTCCTAGCAACAGTGCCCACCATCTTGCGGTCCTCCTATGTGAGTTGCCTTGCAATTAAGAAGTGTGACTTGGGCCCGGCGGTGTGGCCTAACAGCTAAAGTCCTCACCTTGAACGCCCCGGGATCCCATATGGGCGCCGGTTCTAATCCCAGCAGCTCCACTTCCATCCAGCTCCCTGCTTGTGGCCTGGGAAAGCAGTCGAGGATGGCCCAAAGCCTTGGGACCCTGCACCCGAGTGGGATATCCCGAAGAAGTTCCTGGATCCTGGCTTCGGACTGGCATAGCATCGGCTGTTGCGCTCACTTGGGGAGTAAATCATTGGATGGAAGATCTTCCTCTCTGTCTCTCCTCCTCTCTGTATATCTGACTTTCCAATAAATAAATAAATCTTAAAAAAAAGAAGCAGCATGACTTGCCCATAAGATAGGTACTACTATGCCATTCTACAGACAGGTAGGGTGGTTGCTCAAGATCGCAGAGCCCCCTCAGAACTGCCCTGAGAGCCAGTGCGCTAGACAGGAGGGCTGTCTCCAGAGATGATGCAATGACCAGAGGGGATGGAGAGCAGCCGCTGTGGAGAAAGCACTCCCGACCGTGCCCTGTGGGAAGGAAACTCCACCCAAGGTCAGGTGGAGACCAGGCAGAACTTTAACCCAGAAGGTCAAGGATGTTGCAGGGGCAGGAAGAAGAGTCCATCTAAGGATAGTCGGGTCAGGTGGAGGGTGTCACTGGAGAACACCAAAGGTCAGAGGTCAGGCATGGGCTGGATACTACCAAAGGAGGTGGGGCTGTCTCTGAAGTTAGTGTGGCCATGACTAAGGGAAGGCTCTGGTTTAGAATAGATGGATAAATGGGCCAAGGTGTACCCTGGCTGGCTAGCGAGGTAGCACCCTCCAATCTGAGGAGCCAAGTAGGAGGGGAAGGCTCTCTGATAGCTGGGCAAAGAGGACTGGAGGGTCTCCTGTAGGCCAAGGAGACCAGGGCAAGAAGTGCACCTGGGCAGAGAAGAGGTACAGCTGGAAAGAGTCGGATGGGGAGTGGGCAGCCGCTGGAAGCTGCAAGATGGTGGGCACTGTTGCTAGGAGAGGGTACTGAGACCTAGGGAAGGTTTCAGGTGGAGAAGGTGCCAGATGAACTCTGAGTGGTAGGGGAGCAGGGTTTGGTGGCTGGAAATTGCAACAAGGTGACACAGTGATGGAAGGACAGGGAGCCAGGGGGAGGAAGGGATTGCCAGGACCTGTAGGCTGAGCAGAGCTTGATGTCTCCCTGGGCTCATGGCTGCTGGAAGCAGGGACTGGGGTGGAGAGTATCCTGGGGAAGTGGGGAGGCTGTTCTGGCTGCTCCCTGTCCATCCAGGGAGCCGAGATGGAGGTGGCAGGCATTACTGCACCCACTCCCATTGTGTACCCCCAGAGGTGGTCCACAAATCCTTGTGTTTGTGTCTTACGTAGAGCTTGTCAGAGCCTCAACTGTAGGAAAGCCCCTACTTGATAGAGGTTTGGCACCAGTGTTGTGGTTAAGCCTCTACCTGCAACCCAGCATCCCATATTGGGACCAGTTCAAGACTCTGCTACTGCGCTTCCGATCTAGCTTCCTGGTAATGGCCTGGGAAAGCAGTGGAAGATGGCCCAAGTGCTTGGACCCCCTGCATCCACCTGGGAGGTCTGGAGGAAACTCCTGGCTTCTGGCTTCTGGCTTCTGGCTTCTGTCTGGCCCAGCCTTGGCTTTTGCAGCCATTTGGGGAATAAACCAACAGCTGAAAGAGCTCTCTCTTCCTGTGTCCCCTCCTCGTTCTGTAAACTCTGCCTTTCCAATAAATAAAAAATAAAAGCAAAATAAATCTGAGAGAGAGGGAGACTCCCTGGACCGTGCTTTGTAGTGTCATGGGCCAGGCTACCACCAGTGGCATCCCATATCAGTGCTGGTGTGTACCAGTTCGACTCAGCTGCTCTGCTTCTAATTCAGCTTCCTCCTGATGTGCCTAGGAAAGCAGCAGATGGTGGCCCACTTCCTCCTGCTTCTCAGTTGGGCAAAAACAGGTGGTGCTCCTGGCTCCTGGCTTTAGCCTGGCCCATCCCTGGCTACTGGGGACATTTCGGGAGTAAACCAGCAGGTCTGTTTCTCTGCCTCTCCCTGCCTCTGTGTGCTCTGCCTTTCAAACTAAATAAATAAAACAGGCTCAGGAAATAAGACTGACTAGCACAAAATAGAAGGAGGGCTGACCTGTGGGCTATAGGTCATTCAAGGTGATGGTGACATTTGGACCTGTCTCTGGTCCCACAATGAGAGCAAGCAGAACAGCAATTTGTTCAGTGCCCACACCAGGGTCTGTGAGTTGCCCTCTGTCCCCCGTGGTGTCAGCAGGGGAGGCAGGGGGTGCAGGGCAGGGCAGACAGATTGGAGGGGAGCTGGCAGGAAATAGCATGGCCTGTTGGGGATGTGGGAAACAACAACAACAGCCCTACAGGTTCGTGTGCCAAAGCCAGTGTAATCTAGGGCCCAAGCTTGCCATTATTCTCCAGATGTACAGGGTCGGGGGACAGATGGCAAGGGCTTAAAAGGGGCCTCTCATGGAGGGGATGGGAAGTGCCCAGGTCTCCTCAAATGGATGGGGCCTAGGGTGGCAGAAGAGCTAAAGAGATCCCCCTCTGCAATGGCCAGCACTCCCCAGAGAGTGCACGGACGCCAAGGGGTCAGTTGAGGAAATATCTGTGGGCTACATGGGACAGGGCAAATCTGGCACATGCTACCTGCCCGCTTGTCTCCGGCACACGATTCTCACAGTAGGTGCTTTGCATTCAGCCTCCACAGTCTTCATGGCAGGAAGCTGCAGTTCAGAAAGGCTGTGACACTTACCGGGGGTCCCCCAATGACAGAGCAGGAACCGTGCTCTCAGCTGCAAAGCCCTCCGCTCTTCCATTTCCCTGTTCTTAGTGTGGTTTCCAACTTTGCTGTCAAACCAAGTTCCTATCAGCTCCTCTGTGGGCCGGGTGGGGCTGCTTCCCCTTGCACTGACGGCCACTGGGCCCAGGGCTTGGTCCGACTGAAGCTACTGAGAGAGTCTGTTGGAGCCAGGGGCCAAGCCCCAAGCCTCTCCATGTACCCACCAAATGGGTTCTGGGTTCTGAAGGCTGCTGCAGGGTGCCCCCACCCCCGGGAGCTGTGAGTCCAGGCCCGGTTTTGCATCAGGCCCTGCTGAGGTGTTTCCTCCTCCTCCTCCTCCTGCTGCTGCTGCTGCTGCGGTGGGGGCCCAAGGCGCTGCTGGCTGGCGAGTCAGCCTTAGTGCCTAGCTGCTCTCCTTCTGACCCCCGAAACTCCAGAGCCGGGTCACCACCACTGCTGGCCTCCCATTCTGGACTCACACAGGTAACACACCTGAGGGCCAGGTACTGCCACCCGGGATCTTGAGAACCCTCTAGCCCTGAGGACCTGTGGGGGGAAGGGACACTGTGTGAAGCTAAAACCTCTGGACAGACTCTCCCAACGCTCTGTCCTGAGGATTTGAAACAGCAGGGAGGGCTACACTGGGAGGAGAAGGGACTGTGAGGTGAGGGGACTGCTGGGGACAGGGCTGCAATGCCCCGGGCAGAGCCTCAGGACGCACCTACCGCCACGTTTAGATACACAAGCTTATTGGCTGCCTCGGCACCAGCATGCAGCACAGTACACACAACCACAACACATAGCACATAACACAGTGCATAGCATATAGGACAATACACAGCATAGCACATAACACAACACACGGTGCACAGCACACAGGACACAACCAACAGCACATAGGACAACACACAGCATAACACAGAGCACAGCACAGAGCATAGCATGTAGGACACAATACAATACACAGCACACAACACAGTGCATAGCACATAGGACAACACAGAGGGCACAGCATAACAGTGCACAGCACACAGCATAGCATATAGGACATGATACAATACACAACACATAAGACAACACAGCACACAACACAGTGCACAATACAGCACACAGCATGGCAGTGCACAGCACACAAGAGAACATACACCACACACATAGCATATCACACAGGACAGCACTCAGCACCAAAGGCAGCCCAGCACCCAGGTGAACACGGTGACAACGCAGAGAAGGGTGCCCTATGCACATCCCCACTGCTCTGGACACACTGCACGATGGAATCAACCCAGGCCACATCTACAAGTGACATGATACATGGACCCCACGTCCACCCTACTCAGACTTTTGGCAGTACTAGAGAGGGAGACAGCACCCATCCACCTTGCAGGGGAGCCAACACCAGCATCCACCCTGCACCCATGCAGTGTCCACCCTGCATGGTGTTCATCCTGCGCCCACACAGTGAAGACTTGCAAAAACCCCAGGCGGTCAGAGGGGGCCCCAGGGGAGGAGGCCACACGGGTTTTGACACTGACTCAGCTGGGAGGAAACTGCCTAGAGACAAGCCAGTACCTGCCTTGGAGCCACCCTCTGCCCAGCTCTGCTCCATCGGGTATCCTGGCACAGCAGGGTGGGAAGAGAGGAGAGGCCTCCTCATGGGCTCAGGTCACAGCCAGGACTGAACTGTGCACCCCTTACTGCATCCATGTACCCCTCAGAACTGGGCAGTTTCCTTCTAGAGTCACCATAGTACCTGGGCACCACTTGCTCTGCCAGCCTATGCCTCCACCCCCAGGAGCCCAGCCAGGTCTTACAGGGTGGAGGAGCCGTGTGGCCAGAAGAGCCTAAGGCTCCAGGTGAGAGGGCAGGACTGAAAGCCTCCATGGGAGTGGGTGTGGCAGTTACCTCTGGAAGGAAGTGGGGGGTGTGGGCTGGGACGGAGGTTGCCTCAGACAGGAAGGGCAAATGAGCCAGGGCAGGACGGACATGAGGGGTGCAGGGAGGGAACCCAGGTCCAGAGAATCCTAGACAGGAGGGCAGCAGATGCTGTGTATGTGTGTGCTTCCGGGTAGATGGCTATGTGTGTACATCCTGGTGGGTAAAGGTACATTTCAGCAGTTGACTGATACAATTTTACAACCACCTGCTGTATGCACATAGCTGCTTTGAGGGAAAGGTTCTGTTCCTCCCTCCAAGGAGGTCACAACCCCACTAGGTACTACATGTAGTGTGCGACAAGGGTCTGTGTGATGTGTATGCATACAGGGACACATACTTGTACTCAGAGTTACACAGGTGAATCAGCTGGTGGGCCCCTGCCTCCCCACGTGCAAGCTGACAATGTGTGTCTATTGCTCCAGAGTACAGTCTGAGCCTGTGTCTGCATAGGGCTCTGCCTGGGGGCCAGGTGACATGCACCAGCCTGCACAGATGTCTGTGTGCACTGTCTTGAGACTCCCCTGGGTGTGGGTGTGCATGCGTGTGTCTGCACACTTCTCCAAGTGGGTTCACATGCGGTGGATCACATATGTACCATCCACTTCACTGACCTCAGCCACCCAGGTTGTTCCGGACACACCACCAGGGTAGTTGTTTGGGGTGATGAACATAAGGGGGTATCAGAATGTGTTGTATTGGGCCAGGGCTTGACCTGACCCCTTGGTCTTCCCCCCAGGAAGCCGTGTGTGCCCGACTGGGACACAGCCCCAGTTAATGCCCCACAGGGGCCACCCATCTCAGGAGGGCCCTTGGGCCCTGTCCTCCATCCCCATGGCGCATGGACCAGAGCTAGAGGCTGATGGACTATTGGACCTCAGCTTTTTGACGGAGGAGGAGCAGGAGGCCATTGCTGATGTCCTCAAACGAGATGCCCACCTGCGCCAGCTGGATGAAGGGCGGGTCAGGTGAGCAGGGGAGCTCAGGGGGCAGGAGCCTCAGGTGCTGGGGGTTTGAGCCTCACTGCTGGCTCCAGGCCAGCACACAGTCAGACACCTCAGGGCTCCTTGGTTCCACCTTCCCATCCCCTGTGCCCATGGCCCACTCAGCGTGGCTGCCCCAGCTCTCTGCTGTCTCTTCGCCACTCCCTCTAGACACTTGCACCTGCTAAGTGCTGCCCCTCCACCCCAGTACTTCAGTCAACGGTCAACTCCTGGGCAGTGTCCACAGGCCTCCCTAGCTGGGCCCTGCTGCCTCACTGGCTCATCTGTCACTGAACCCCACCCTGCACACATGTGCATGCTCACACACACGGTTGCTTGGGGCTGCCCATTCCCTTGGCTTCTCCACCAAAGCTATCCGACTGTCCTTCCTTTCCTGTCAGGACACGGCGGCAGAGGCACTTGGGAGTTACAGCCAGATCTGGGGACAGACACTCCCTAGCCCTGTGAGGCCAGCCCTTCCTTGAGTACAGTGGTGTTAGGAGGGATGATGCCAAGGCTGCCCACAGCCTTAACTGAGTAAAGTGTTATCTTCTTTGCCTGGAGAATCCCAACTTGCCCTGTAAAATAGCAACTCAAGTGTCACCTCCTCACTCAGGCGCTCACCTCACTCAAATGCACTTGTCTAACCCCAACCAGGTCTCGCCCACAGCCTGAGTTCCTCCAGAGCAGGGATCCAGTCTGGTAGCTGTTGGGTCCCTGGTCCTCCAGTCCCTAGTAGGGTCCTGGCTTGGGTTGAGAAGTGACAGCAGCACCCTCTGCCCTCCTCCAGCAAGCTCCGGGCCTCACTCACTGACCCTGGGCAACTGAAGACCCTGACGGGGGACTGGTTCCAGGAGGCACGCTCCCAGCGGCACCAGCATGCCCACTTTGGCCCTGACCTTGTCCGTGCCTCTATCCGCAGGAAGAAGAGTCCAAGAGGTGAGGGGAGATCCCCCTGTCCTGGGAGGGATAGGAGTACAGGGCAAGCCTGGCCACAGACAGGGAGGGTATCCTGGCCACCACGCTGCCTGGCCCTGAGCCTGTGTCTCTGGGCAGGCACTGCCTCTCGGGCTCTGGGTGGGTGGGTGCCCTGAACTCCAGGCAGCACCTCCCCACCAAGGCCCTGAGAATAGGGACTCATGGAACTTCACACCAGCTCCAAGGCACCAGGCTCTGGGCAGTGATGGAGACCCCAAGGATACTGGGAAAGAGACTGGAGAAGAGCCAGTGGCCAGGTAAGGAGCCATGGGCAGGAGTGGGAGAAGGTGTCTGCCAGTCCCTGCCCCTCCCCCTGAGTGCTGCCTCTGCTTACTCCCAGCACCCCTAAAGCCACGGTCCCTGTGGGGAGACTCAGCGAGACCCAGGATGAGGTGAGGGGGTGTGTGCCTGGGCTGCTGGGGACCAGATGCTGTGTGGGCCTCAGCTGGGTCCTTGGTGGGACCTCTGGATCTGGCTGTCCTGAGCCCACCTCCCACCCCACCCCTGGTAGGGGCAGGGCCTGGGACTGAGTTCTCCTGCCCCCACCTGGGAACCAGGCTGGCTGGGGCAGGCTTAGGCAGGCCCAACTGGTCCTGCAGCTGGTTACCAGCCCTGCCTTGAAGCGGGGCAGCTCTAAACCTTAAAACTGGTACCTGGCTGAAGCCTCTGACAGCTGACCCTAGTGTGACCTTTGACCCCTCCTCACAAGCCCCCTCCACGGCCTCTACCCCTTGCCCTCTTCAGGCACTGGATGTATGCTCTCCATCTGCCCCAGCTGAAGCCTCCAATTTGGAGGCACCAGGACCGCATGAAGGTGAGTGGGTGCCTATGTTAGGGGCACAGAGAGACTGTGGACCCCAATTGGCTGTGGCACCTTCCTCCTCCCGCCTGGAGGGTGGTGAAGTGGACCCAGTGGCCCAAGGCAGTCCTGGCTGGTCCCGAACCTGCGGACCACCAGCCCCTCCCTATGGGCTCAGGCTGGTAGGAGGGGGCGCACTCAGCAGCTCCGATCCACCCGGGTGCAGGGGACTTGCAGATCCACTCCCAGGAGGCGGACCCGGAGCCGGAGCCTGCGGTGGCGTCGTGGGCAGAGCCGGAGCCACAGCCCTCGGCGGCCCAGGTAGGCGGGAGAGGCCGGTGGCGACTCGCAAGACCCGGAGCGGACTCTGGGTGGAGCGGCGTGCGCCTGTCCCGTCGGTGGCCCAGCGCGATGAAGAGGGGGAAGGGCGAGCAAAGAGGGGGCGCCCCAGTCATTTGCGCGCTGTCCAGACCGAGGCTGCATCCAAGAACCTGGAAAACGGGGAAGAGGTCCCGGGGCCCAGCCCCTCCCTCAACCGCATGCTCAGCTGCAGCTCCTCCGTGTCCAGCCTCAGCTCCTGCACGGTGAGCGAGGCCGGGAGGGAGGTCGCGGGTGGCGAGGTCGCCGAGCCCCGCGCCCCGAGCCCCTGTCCGTGACCCTGCACAGCCCTCGCCTGAACCCCGCCTCGCCCCGGAGTCCAGTGCCCCCAGGCCCGCCCACCCCCTCGAGGCGCTGTGTGCGGCCTCGCTCGCTCTATCCTACAAGGCGAGGTGCCCCCGCGGCCCCGACGGGCGGGAGGCCGCGTCCACCGGTCCTCACTCCTACCCCTACCCGCCGGCAGCTGAGCGGCAGCCAGATAAGCCTGACCGGGGAAACCGAGGCGGGCGCCGTGCAGGTGTGCGGCTCCCTGCACTTCGCGCTGCGCTATGAGCCCGACACCGCCGAGCTGCGGGTGCAGGTGATCCAATGCCAGGGCCTGGCCGCGGCCCGCCGCCACCGCTCCGACCCGTGAGTGCCCAGCTCGACCAAGTTGAGGGGACTAGGGGGCAAAGGCTCCCAGGGCAGCTCTCGAGGCTGAGTACCAGAAGGCCCTGGCCTCACCACGCATCCTCCCCTCTCCCGCCCCAGCTATGTGAAAAGCTACCTCCTCCCCGATAAGCAGAGCAAGCGCAAGACGGCAGTGAAGAAACGGAACCTGAATCCCATCTTCAACGAGACGCTGCGGGTGAGGGCTGCTTCGACGGGGCGTTTCCAGTCCCCAACAGGATGCAGGGGCAGCCAGTTTCCTCCGCTCTGCGGGGGAGTGGCCGGGAGGAACCCTCACCCCACCATCGCTGGTCCCCTGACTCTGTGCTTTGGTCCTGTCGCAGCCGCACGGCAGGTGTCCCATGCCCCTCCGGCTTCCTAAGATGCCCTTCCCAGCATGCGGGAGGATGTGGACTCCCGTCCCCGTAGGGTCTGCCCACTAAAGTGCTCCTCCTGTCCCCAGTACTCCGTCCCGCAGGCCGAGCTCCACGGCCGGGTGCTGAGCCTCTCTGTGTGGCACCGTGAAAGCTTGGGTCGCAACATCTTTCTGGGCGAAGTGGAAGTGCCCCTGGACACATGGAACTGGGACTCGGAGCCCACCTGGCTCCCTCTGCAGCCACGGGTGAGGCATCCATGCCCAAGCGCGGAAACCCATCTGCCGCCTGCCTTCCGTGGAGGCCTGCTGGGGGATGCTGGGTTCTTCGGTTCCTCCTCTGGAGGCCCTGCCCCCACACCACACCCCCTCTGGAGACTCCACTGCCTTGCGGCTCCTTGGACCGCCCCCTGACGAGCCCACCTCCCACAGGTCCCACCCTCTCCCGACGAGCTTCCCAGTCGCGGGCTGCTCTCCCTGTCCCTCAAGTACGTCCCCGCTGGCTCTGAGGGTGAGTGAGTGACCACCCCACGCGAGGTCACCCCGGGCGGGCCGAGGAGGCGGGAGACCCTGGCTCCCCTAGGCAGTGGACCTGAACCCTGAACCGAGCCTCTCTGCAGGTGCGGGCCAGCCTCCTAGTGGGGAGCTGCACTTCTGGGTGAAGGAGGCCCAGGGCCTCGTGCCGCTGCGCGCCGGATCCCTGGATACTTATGTGCAATGGTGAGGGCCGCAGCAACAGTCCAAGAACCCCTATTTAGTCACCTCTCGGGGGGACCTAGCCTGGGCTGTGAACCCAGAGCTCCTCCATAGAGACCCCAAAGGTGAGGCTATGGTGCTTGGCTCTGAACTTGTAGTTCAAAGTAAGTTCTACAAGACCTCTAGGGCTCACACTGGGATGTGAGATGAAGGTAGGCCAGTTGGGTCCTGGGTTCCACCAAGGACTTTACAGATAGGGTTATGAAGCTTTGAAAACTTCCATCCCCACACTGTGGGGAAGAGGGGAGGGGGAGGAACCAGTGCAGGGAAAGGGTGGCAGAGCTCCCCTGCAGGCACAGGAGCACAGGGGGCTGCCCAGAGGAGGTGGACATTGGGAGGCAGTGAACCTAGGAGGACAGCCAGAGCCAAGGTCCCAGGGCTCCAAGGGTTTGAAACCAGGTCTCAAGCAGGAACCAGGGGACGCAGACATGTGGGAGGGACAACGGGTGGCACTTTTGGCGGGATGGTTCTAGAAAATGTGAGGGTGGTCACCTGGTGGTGCCCCCTCACCCACAGCTCAGTGCTGCCTGATGACAGCCGGGCCAGCCGCCAGCGCACCAGGGTGGTGCGTCGCAGCCTCAGCCCCGTGTTCAACCACACCATGGTTTACGACGGCTTCGGGCCTGCCGACCTGCGCCAGGCCTGCGCTGAACTCTCACTCTGGGACCACGGGACCCTGGGCAGCCGCCAGCTGGGGGGCACACGCCTCAGCCTGGGCACTGGTGAGACCAGCAGGGCCTCAGTCACTTCTCTTGCCCATCCCTGAGCTTTGGTGGCCCCTGAGATCTGGCGGGGGTGGGGTGGGGTGTCATGGGGCTTGAGAGCATCTGAGACCAGGCAGGTGTCTCTTGGGGTCTGAGCTATGCAGCATGCCCATCTCTCCCTCTCCTTCTGGCACCTGCAGGCAGTAGCTATGGGCTCCAGGTGCCCTGGATGGACTCCACGCCTGAGGAGAAGCAGCTGTGGCAGGCCCTGCTGGAGCGGCCCTGTGAGTGGGTCAATGGCCTGCTTCCCCTCAGAACCAACCTGGTCCCCAGGACATAGCCCTACCCAGCCTTGGTCCACACAGCAGGACCTGCCCTTGACCGAAATCAATAAACTGTGTTCTGAGGGCAGGAACAGGCTGCACTGTGCCAGGGTACAAAGGGGAATGGGACACATGGGGTGGGGGGGAGTTAGAGGGAAGTGAGAGGGACCAGCTTCAGGGGCTTCGGCCTTAGACACAAAGACCTCCGCCCAACGCACACGTGCCCCTCCCAAGCTGCCAAGACAAGGGTACAAAAAGAGTTCTGTTTAATAGTCATTGGTCCCTCACAGAACACACGGGGAGGAGGTGCCTCTGATTAGTTCACATACACCACCCTACAGCACCAAGGCCTGAGTCCTGCCTGACCCTCACCCACCCTCAGCTGCCCAGACCCCAGGGCACAAGTGTTAGAAGCTGCCTGTGTGGTCTTCATGCGTCCATCCATGGTCCCTCCTGTTTCGGATGCTCTCACTCAGCCTCCCGGGTTCCGGGTGTCCCTGACATGGATCCTGCTCGCTGGGCCAGAATGGCTCTCCAGATGCGGCAGACCATCCCTCCCCTGGAGGTAAAGGTTGCATGTAGCTTGGCCTGAGGGTCCTGGGCTCTTTGTAGTCCCCACCTGTCTTCCCCTGAACCCCCTCTGTCCCCAAGGGCCCTACAGTTTTCAGGGCCAGCAACTGGGAGTCAGGATGTGTGGCTCAGCCTAGGGGGCCGGGGCTGTACCTGATGCGGGTGTAGATGAGGTCATCTCGCGTGGCACAGGTCAGCAGGGTGTGGAGGGTGAAGCTGTGCTTCAGCAGCTGGTAGTGGACAAAACCCCACAGACACAGGAAAAGGTAAAATGACACAAAAGATCCAGAAAGACAAAAGATAGCAAATGCTGGCAAGGCTGTGTCGAAAGAGGAACTCAGGTATACGCTGGTTAGGAATGTAAGTTAGGACAGCCCTAACAACCTAGAGCTGGAATACCACAGCCATGATTCAGCAGCCCCACTGTGTGGTCCGCAGAAGTTCATAGTCAGGTGGGATGGGGAGGATGGGGGGACACTGTAGCATCGCTGTCACTTGGGGCACCTACATCTCATCTGTGTGCTGGCTGAAGTCCTGCCCCTCCACCAGTCCCCGACACCTCAGAGCCAGCTGCCTGCTGAAGTGCCTGGAGCAGCGATGCTGCTGCTGGGTCCTTGGGTCCTGCCTCCCACAACGGAGACTTGGCATCAGCCTGGCCAATTCAAGCCGCTGTATCTGGGGAGCAAACCAGTGGATGGAAGACTGACCTCTCCATCTCTTCCTGTCACTCCAACTTACAAATACATAAATAAATCTTTTTAAAAAGGCTTAAAAGATAAATTTGTTTTGGTCCAAAATCTTTTTGAAATCTATGCAGAAGAAAGGTTTTCTGAAAGTTCACAGAAAATACATGTGCTGCTAGGCCCAGTGCCATGGCCTAGCAGCTAAAGTCCTCGCCTTGCTTACGCCAGGATCCCTTATGGGCACCGGTTGTAATCCCAGTGGCCCTGCTTCCCATTCAGCTCCCTGCTTGTGGCCTGGGAAAGCAGTGGAGGACAGCCTAAAGCCTTGGGACCCCTACGCCTGTGTGGGAGACCTGGAAAAGGATCTGGGCTCCTGGCTCCAGATTGGCACAGCACTGGCTGTTATGGTCACTTAGGGAGTGAGTCATTGGATAGAAGATATTTCTCTTTGTCCTCCTCTATGTATATACTCTGACTTTGCAACAAAAATAAATAAATCTTAAAAAAAAATAAAGAGGAAAAGAAAATGCATGTTATGAAAAACCTGTAGGGCCCAGCATGATGGCTCAATTGGCTAATCCTTGCAATTGCTGGGATCCTATACGGGTGCTGGTTCATGCCCCAGCTGTTCCACTTCCCACTCAGCTCCCTGTTTGTGGCCTAGGAAAGCAGTAAATGATGGCCCAAAGCCTTGGGACCCTGCACCTGTGTGGGAGACCAGAAAGAGATTCCTGGCTCCTGACTTTAGAGATCAGTTCAGCACCAGCCATTGTGACCATTTGGGAAGTGAACCAGTGAATGGAAGATGTTTCGCTCTGTCTCCTTCTCTCTGTAAATCTTCCTTTCCAATAAAAATAAATCTTTAATATAAAAAAGAAAAAAAACCTGTGCAAAGATTTCAAAACATTTTGCAACCAAAATGAACATATCTTTTTCATTCCATCTTCCTTACACTTTGAAGTGACCTTGTATACCTCAAGGAACAGAGATGAGCCTGCCGGCAAGACATGTGTCTTCTTGCTTACAGCAGCACTGCCTGTGAGTCGGGCTATGGAATCAGCCCTGTGTGCCCCAGTGGATGGAGAGAAAACGTGGTGCATACACACAAGGGAACATTATTCCATGGTCAAGAAGCAGGCACTTCTGTCATTTACTGTCCTTATCATCCAGTCTGTAGCATGGATGGAACTGGATGACATCATGAGTGAGATAGGCCATGCATAGTGACAGCACATGGCCTCGCTAAAGCTGAACTCAGAGAAGTAGAGGCCAGAGCAGTGTCTGCCAAAGCCTGGAGGGCGTGGGGTGGAGGGCGATGGAAAGAGGACCTTGATGTGCACCTGGGGAGGGGGAGTAACTGCCAATCCAGCTCACAGTTGGATAATGACGATGACAACAATTAATTGCATATTTCAATATAGCTAATTCAAAAGTGAGCAGTGTGTGCGGCAATACATGTGCCAAGTACCTGGTCATTATACATTGCGTAGACTGAAACGGCTCACTGTACCTGAGAAATAGAAAATAAACACAGACGGCCGTGTCCACACAGAGAGTAGGACACTGCTCCACTTGACCAGCAACGTGCTGGAGGCAAGGATGGGTGCGGTGACACAGTGGTTTAGAGTGCCTGACTGGAGGCAGGTTGGCTGCTCCAGCCTCCAGTCCAGCTTCCTGGGAATGCACACGGTAGCAGCAGATGATGCTTGCGGTCCTGACTTCTGGCTTTTGTCTGGTCTAGCCCTGGCTGTTGCAGACATTTGGGCAGTCAACCAGGGGATAGAAGATTGTGTGTGTGTGTGTGTGTGTGTGTGTGCGCGTGTGTGTGTGTGAGAGAGTGCTTTGTGAATAAATAAACTTAAGAAAAAAAAAAGCTTGAGGCAGCTCGCATCCTTTCTGGGTTTCAGTGTTTCCATCTGCACAATGGGACAGTATACTAAATATTCTTCTAGTATCAACATTTTTCTTCTGAAAGATGGACAGAAATTGAAGGTTTTGGGGGGGTGGGAGGGCAGGGAGAGCCAGCATTCTCCTTACCATTTGGATGGTGTCAGAATCCACGCGCAGTTCCTGGAGCCACTGGACCAGGTTCTGGTCTTCAGGGGTAGCAGCTGTCAAGAAGTCAGGCAATGAGGCTCTAGCGAGGAGAGCCTCCCATTAGAGAGCAGCCTCCACCTGCTGCCCCAGCCAGACACCGCTCACCTGGGGGCTCTGAAGTCAGCATGCGGGTGCTGGCCTCATCCATCTGCTGTAGGGCCCGCTGCATCAGGCTCTGGCACTCCCGTTCTTTCTTGGCCAGAATGTCGCGGAGCCTGTTGGAGGGGGAGAGAGGGGAATGGAGTGGTGGCTGAGGCCAGCGGTAAAGCCCATTCTCAGGCAGCGTGCGACCCTCCGTGATTTCACCTGTCTGTCTCAGCCTGCAGGAGATCCAGTTGTGCCATCAGAGTTGGGGGCTCCTCCTTGGGTTCTCCCGCGGGCGGGCTCAGATGGACCACGGTCTCCTGCTCCTGCTGTGGGGACTCGCCTTCTGGACCCAGCTCCTCTGATCTCAGTGTCACCGTGTCCTTCTCCACCTCTGCAACCAGAACTGGGTGAGCTCAGGTGGGGTGAGATGTTCCCCAGCCAACCCCACCCCGCCTCCTCACACCTGCTGCCCATGCCCCCAGGGTCATACCCTCACTGGACGCCTGCGGTCCCTGCTCCCTGCTCCCACTGGCACCTGGGACCAGCACGGCCAAGGCGGCCCTGACAGCGCGGCTGAGCAGTGAATCCAGCACGAACATCCAGTGCGGGCGGATCCGGCGCCTGCGGAGGATCTCCTTCACCTGGGGAGAGAAGGAAGGTGCGGCTGGGTCCCCTGAGCCTAAGACAAAAGTGTAAAAGTCTAGAACAGCGTAGAAAACGTAGGAAACAAGTGGGTTTAGTTGGGGCCCAGCAAAGGGCTGGGAAGCTAGGACAGGGCAGACAACCCCATCTTCATGCAGAAGACAAGGAATCCAGGACCCCCAAGGCCTAGCACATGCCCAGGCACTGGGAGCTCGTGGCCTGCTGTTGGGTACTGTAGCTGTGAGAAGGCACCCTCACCGCATCCGGGAAGGCGAAGAGAGGGCCGTGCAGTTGGGTAGGCCCCAGGCCCTGGGCCTGCAGCTGCTCTTGCAGGGCCCGCAGCTCCTGGGCCAGCTGCCGGCGGTTGGGCGTGTGGATGTGTGCCCCGAGGCAGCGCACCAGCTGCTCCACGTGCAACCTGTCCAGACGGGAATCCTGAGAAGAAACGAAGGGATCAGCAGGTGTTGGCACCTGAGCCCCAGAGATGCTGGGAGCTGGAGGAAAGGCCATCAGTGCGAGGCCTGTCCACGCACGACCACCAGGGGGCGGTGGGGCGGGCCGCCCACCTGCTCTGGTTCCCCGCACAAATTCTCGGCCAGCTCAGGCAGTTCCTGCTCCAGCACCGCGGCCAACATGGCCCGGCGCTCGCTCTCCTGGTGCAGCAGGTTCAGCCCCGAGCTCTCCTCTGAGGACGTGGATTCCTCGGCCCCAGGCTCCTCGGGCACTCTGGGCACAATGGAGAGCGGTGGCTGAAAGGTGGGCGGCAGCACCATCCAGCCACATCTGTCCCAGGGTTTGAATCCTGGCTCTTTTACTTGTATGCCTACTTCAGAGGAATTAAAAAAAGACCAGCCTTGCACTGAGGGGACACAGTGGGAGTAAAAGTTCCTGAGAGAGGGCACAGGTAGACACCAAATGCCACTCTTGTAAGTGACCCAGATGCCCAGGCTCTTAGGAGGGCTTTATCTGGAAGGAGTATGAA
This sequence comes from Ochotona curzoniae, assembly GCF_017591425.1. NCBI lineage: Eukaryota > Metazoa > Chordata > Mammalia > Lagomorpha > Ochotonidae > Ochotona > Ochotona curzoniae. The sequence continues at coordinate 5,143,736 of NW_024465777.1, forward strand.
GGCAAAAACAGACCAAGAGGACCCTAGGTTCTCACCGGAGCTGGCTGGTGCCCCCATAACTAAGGCAGCGCTTCGGGGGGCTGGCAGAGCCCTGAGGGGGTGTCTGAGGACTTGGAAAGGTCTGGGCCTGGGTGGCGGAGTCAGCCGAGGGAGTGGGACTGGCTGCAGGGACTCCTGAGGGAGGGAAGGAAGGGCAGGGCTGTCAGCTCGGCTCCTCCTCAGCCCTCTCCCCTCCCCCCTCCTCCCTACGGCACCTGAAGGCCGGGGAACATGTTGTGGGGAACTGGGGCTGCGACTCCTCTTGCCAGGCTGCAGGAAAGGGTCCCCCAGCAGGGCCTGGGCACTGGCTCGGAGGCGGGGGTCTGGCTCGAAAGTTCGAAGGAGGAAGGTTTGAGCCTCAGCGGAAAGAGAGGCGGGCATTGGCGGGTGCACCTTGTACATGCCCACCTGGGGGTGGGGAGCGAACAAGGGTCAAGGTCAAAGGTGTTCATGGCCCAGGCTGGCCCTGCCACCTCCACCTGCCAAGCCGTGGAAAAGGGCTCTCACCTGAAACATGGCAGCCTGTGGGCTTCCCAGCTCATGGAAAGGGGGGTAACCTGTGGCCATCTCGATTACAGTGCAACCTAATGACCAGATGTCAGCTGCCTTCCCATAGCCTCGTGGGCCCTGGTCAATGATCTCTGGGGCCATGTACTGAAGGGTCCCTAGGGTAGGAGAAAGAAAGCAATGGCCATCTAGACTCGACCATAGGAAAGCAGGACTCCATCCTGTAGTGGCTGCCTGAACCAATCATCTAAAACAGCACCCAGCGCCACCCCTGGCTGCTGACATCCATCCTGAATTTTGTTGCCCACCCTAGTTTCCATCAACACCCCCTTCCCCCACCCCCTCCCTGGAACTGCCTCTCCTGCTATCCCCTTTGACACCTGGTTTGGCTCACACCAACACACCTGGGCTGCATTTCAGGGGCTAAACTCAATGTCATCCATTGCCTGAGCTCTATTTTGAAATGCCATCACTTCACTCCAGTCCAATCACCTGCTCTGAGTTCCACACCCCCTTTCCCCATTAGGACTCCAACCCCACACAGGACACTTCACTCCCTGGTACCTCCAAGAGGCCCTCTGCTCCCCACCTGCACGTGTCATAGCCACCCTGTCACCTGTGAAGGTCCCGGCGCAAGGAGTGATGCCTGCCAGCCGCTTGGATGTGCCAAAGTCCGAGATCTTGAGCAGTCCACTGAAGGTGTTGATCAGCACGTTGTCTCCCTGGTCAGTGAGGACACCAAGCTGGGTCCCTGACAGCAGTTCTAGAGCCCCATCTTGGTTCCTTGGTGCCTGGGAACCCCCAGCCTGGCCCTTCTTCCCTAAGCCTTCTCCTGCCATGCCACTTACATGCCCCTCTGGGAACAGGCATCTGAGCTGCTTTTGGCTCTGAGCCTCTTCCCTCTCGTGACCCTCGTCATCCTTTGGCAAATCATCTGCCCACGGGATGGGAGTTGCAAGCTTGTGGATGGGACTCAGCCCTGCTCCAGCAAGCCTAGGTTGGACGCGACTTGGCACGCGGCTCACCTTGATGTCTCGGTGTACGATGTGGTTGTCGTGCAGATAGCTGAGTCCCTGCAGGATCTGGCGGGTGTAGAAGCTGATCGTGCTCTCGTTGTCCTTCAGAGCTCCCCACACCGACCGCAGCAAGGAGGACAGGCTGCCTGGGCAGATGCAGTTCACTCCTGCCTTTGGAGGCCCACTTACGCCACCCAGTCTCTATCCAGGGATCAGACGCACCCACGCAGGGCCCAGACTCCATCACCCAACAGCCGCCACTCCCTCCGCTAAATCTGGGCTGCTCCACCCACACACGCTAGGCTTCCTTTGCTCCTGGGGGTTCTCCACCCGCGGAGTTCCACACCTTCCATTTCGTTCCCATCCCACACAGGCAGATACCTCCGGGCACCTCCTCCATGAAGATCTTGAGGTAGCCGCCTTGGCTGGCAGAACCCAGATAGCGCACGATGTTCTTGTGGCGGAGGCGTTTGTGTAGTGCTATCTCCTCGTGCAAGGGCTGAGAGAACCTGGCAGGAGGTGGAGCAGAGAGATAAAGAGGTTCGCGCAGCTTCGGGCTGGCGGGAAGGCTTCGCCAAACCCAATACCGGCCGCATTCTGACCCCAGGACCCCACCACGTCCACAAGCCGCCACCCTCGTCCCTGCCATCACCCCACCACATCCAGACCCCTGCTGTCCACAGCAGGAGGTCTTCGGAGCCCTCCCACCCTCGCCGCCGTCCACCTCCAGGCACCGCCTTGCTGCACGCCAGCCCCGCCCACCCGGGCGCCCTGCCTGCATGCCCGGCGTTCACCGCACCTGCTGTCCCGTTCGGGAATCTCCTTGATGGCGATGCGTACCCGAGTGTGGCGCTCGCGGCCGGCGTACACCACCCCGTAGGTGCCCTTGCCCAGCACCAGTCGCTCGCCGGTTTCTGTGTACTCATAGTCAAACTGGGAACCGCAGGATGACAATGGGGTTCAGCGGGGCACACAGCCTTCGCCCTTCTGCAGCCCTCAGTCCCGCGACCTCACCTCCAGCACCTCCCCCACGCCCTCTGCCTCCTCTGCCGGGGCCGTGGAATCCGAGTTGGTTACCAAGGCTTGGATCAGGCCGCAGAACCTGAGGGCACGGGGAGGTCAGGTCTGAGGCAGAGCCGTACCTGACTTCTTCTGGCCCCCTCCACACCCTCCACCCTGCCAGGAGCATTCTCAGAGGATACGCACCACTGGCAGTGCCCCACGCTGGGGAAGCAGAGCTGTGTGTCCTGAGCAGGGGGCAGCGCGTAGAGGAAGCAGCAGCGCTCATCCTGCTTGGAGGCGCTGCGAAGGAACAGGACAAGGAAACCCAGTGAGCGCCAGGCCTGACCTGCAGCACCAGGACTGACCAACTGACAAGCAGCACCCTCCCCACCCCTGCCCCTGGGCCCTGCCTCTCACCTGACCCCACAGATGGAGGCCACAGGAAAGGTCCAGCTGGCTTCGCCACCCTGCCAGAGATGGAGAGTTTGATGGAAGATGCTGGAGCTGGGATAAGATAGAAGAGGTGCAGAGAGGGGAACAGGGGAGTAGGGGCTCAGCAGGGACCTCACCTGGGTCTTGGGCTCTAGCAGGCTCAGGGTCACAGCATCTACCAACTCCTCCCCTTGAACCTGCAGCCTGGCCGGCAGTAGCACCTTGTTCATTTCCACCACCAGCACCTGTGGGCAGTGTGGGTCAGAGATCAGCCAGGAGGGGCTTGGTTCCATCCTGGACCTCCCCTCCTTCCCCTACACTGCCTCCACCTCCCGCCCCCAGCAGCCTCACCAAGCTCTGGCTTCCCTGAGGCGAGGCGGTTAGGAAAGGTTGGCAGGACTGCAGCAGGAAGTGGAGCCAGAAGTGAGCCTGCCGCAGCGGGCCCCCAGGGGGATCGGGCATGGGCCTGAAGTGCTGGTAGAGCAAGAAGGTCTCCATCACCGACACCAGGTACCTGCAGGCACAGTCTTTGCCTCAGCTCATGCCTGGCACCAGCCAGCACTGCTGGGGAGAGCATACTGACTGGAATATGCCAGAAGGTGGGTGTTGGGGTGCTACAGGCACAAAGCTGAAGCTACCAGGTCCTGGCCTTTGGGTTCAGGCTGGAATGCCAAGGTATAGGGGTTGACAGCCCAAGGCCAGGCCAGGCACCTCTGGATGAGGCCACCTACCAGATGGGGGCGTTGAGTTTGTAGAGCTGCTCGGCAGCCAGTGCCACCTGGTTGGAGTCGTTGGCGAGGATCTGGGCCCCCAGGTAGAAACCTACATCCCAGTAGTACTGCATCTTCTCCACGCAGCCCTTGCGGGCCAGCAGGCAGCCCAGCTTCATGCCTGGGGAATGGAGGCGTGAGCTCCATTGAGAGTGGGTGCGGTAGAAGGGGAGGTTCTGGGTATGTAACACTTTTCACATGATTGGGAAGTGAAAGTGTGGCGGGATCTCGGGAAGGCGCACAGAGCAGTGATGGGCTCCGGCTGATGTGTAGCTCGGTGTGCACTGAGCACAGGTGCCGCTTAAGCAGGGCTCCTGAGGGCCCAGATCAGATCTGAGGAAGGACCTGGCAGCAGGTGGGGGCAGAGTGCAGTCAGAAGGGATGGACTCGTCCTAGCTCCGGCCCTGTGTTCTTTCCAGGCCCCCCTCTGCCTCCCCATGGTGGGAGCTAAGGAGCTGAGACCCGGGCTTACCAATGAGCTGCAGCTCCTCTGAATCCTCAAAGTGCTGGCCGGCGGCAATGAGGAGCACAGCGGCATTGATGCCCGAATGGAGACTCGGCTCCACATCAAAAGCCTTGCGGTACCTGGCAGTGCACAAGTGCCAGCCGTGGGCTCACAGCCTGCTCCTCAGCCCTCTGGCCCGGCCCACCGCCTGCGTGTCTGCCTCCTCACCAGTGGTAGGCCTGCTCCAGGTACTTGATGTCCTGGAAACCAGAGCTGAAGAACATGTCCTTGTAGACACGGCCACACATGCAGTACAGATCTGGCGCCACCGAGCCCTCGAGGCGCACCAGCGGCAGCAGCACAGCCAGGGCCTTCTCCCGGTCCCCAGGCCTGTTCCTCCTGCAACAGGGTGGAGTGGGGCTGTAGGGATGTGGCTGATGGCTCTCCCTGACTCTGCCCAGGAACCTCTGGACCGCAAACAGCGACGACTCTTCTGGGACTCCATATAACAGTGATGTGGTCAGCATTGACCTCCCCGGTTGATAGTAACTCCTGGTTGCACTGCTTCTAGGGGCGGTGGCCTTGGGCAGCTGTGACCCAACAAGTGCAGTGCCACCTCCCCTGTGCCTGCCAGCAACAGTGGCTCAGAACAACAAGGATGTTCTGATATCCGTGCATCAACCAGCTCTCTGCACAGCAGGGCTTCCATGCCACCCTTGGCCCAGCACGTGGCCCTGACCCCAGCCCTGCTCCAGCACTCACCGGTTGAGGGCAAAAGTGTAGTGGAAGCAGATGTTGTGCTGCTCGGCCACATCACAGGTGGGCAAAGCCTGCAGCGTCTCTACCAGCTCGATCATGGCAGTGTAGTCCTGGGTAAGGGAGCAGGAGCGCTGGCGGGATGGATTTGGGCTCTGGGAAAACCTTGGGTTGAGGTCCTGCCTCCCCTGACACCTCCTCCCCCTGTAACGCATACATACACACACACACTTGCCTAGGCCCCAGTCTCTGTGCCATCTGCCAGGGTCAGGAAGCAGAGCCCCACACCTGGTGTCCCACATCTCACACCTGCACTCCCCTTACTACAAACAAGGAAACAGGCCCAGGGAGGTTAGATGGCTTTCTCATGGCCACCAGCAGCAGAGCCGGGAGCCCGGTGGCATCTCTGGCACCTGCACGTCGCGGTAGGACAGCAGCAGGTTCATGATGATGTCGGGGCTCAGCAGCTCCACACTGTCCAGCCTCTGCTGCAGGCGAGCCAGCTCCTGTCGTAGCTGCTGCCCACTGAAGCGCTCCCGGGCTTGCCGGATGTCCTGCCGAATGGTCTCCCGGAAGTAGCCACTGAAGCCCAGGACAGGAGAGGGAGAGAGAGCATGGAGGGGCCTGGTCTCAACCCACTGAACCCTCACCATCCTCTGCCAGGTGCCTCTTCCCTGAGCACCCCATTACCAAGAGTCTGTCGGGGTGGCCTCCAGCAGGCGAGCCAGCCGGCTCACCAGGGGGGTGAGCAGGGCCTCAGTGCCCATCCCCGCCTGGACCAGCCCATCAGCCAGGCCCCTCAGGAGGCCTGCCTCACCGCACAGCACCCGACCTGTCGCCGTCACCACATAGGGGATCAGTGTGTAGCTGCCAGCGCAGTCCTGGGAGGTGGGAAGCAGATATCAATGGGGTCAGAGGTCAGTACTGGTGTAGAGAGGGGGCTATGACAGGGTCAGAGGTCAGTGCCAGGGTAGGGGTGGGGGTAAAATGGAAGGAAAAAGGCACACTTGGAGAAAGGTGCCAACAGAGGGGTCCATGATGGCAGGGAGCTCAGGGGCGTCAGAGGTACCTGCAGAGGTCAGGGGGCAGGGGACATATAGAGGGGAAGAGTAGGGTCTGCTCACCGCATTCTTCTGGAAAACATCTTCCTGCAGGAGACACATACAGTCATCCCATGCTCTGGTGCCCCCCTTCCCATCCCCTCATCCCTGAGACCACCTACACGCAGAGCCTGCAGGTCTGGGAGGTCGGCCTGGGAGCAGAGCAGCACGTTGTTGGTCATACTGAAGCTCTCCCGCACGCCAAGGTGGTAGAACAACGAGGGCTGGGCCAGGGAACTGCTCACCTCCAGCACCACCACATCTGCAGCACACGGTACAGGTGCAGGCCCTGAGCCCAGGAGCCCAGCATGGCGGGGGAAGGGGGTACACCAGCTGGGGCCTCAGTTTCCCCCTCCTAGGGTCCTTGGGCTTTTTGCCATAACTGACATCTGCCGTGTTGGAGAAGAGTAGTTGGGTTCACTGGGCTACGGCCCTGATGCTCACACTGGGCACAGGGGAGGGGAGACTGCACTCCACCTCTGACCCTGTTCCCAAGTCATCTGGCAGGCAGGACTCTACCCTGGGATCTCAAACTGATGTCTGGAAAGGGGGCCTGCACCATCCTGCCAGCCTGTGTGTGTACACAGCTCATGCCCTCCCACCCAGATGGGCAAGGACCCTTCACGTGAGGCTGCGATTTCATAGACATCCCGGAACCACGGTTGGCTAACTCTGGGATGTCCATGTCCAGACAGGTGGGAGAGAGAGGGAGCAGCCGCCTTCTGGCCCCGCCTGTTCTCTCGCAGCTGCTGAGTCTATCTTAGGAGCCACAAAAGCCAATTCCTCCGGTTCAGCCCCTGGCCCTAGTCCGAGATTTCCTTTCCATGTCCTAATTACAACTTCCCTTCCGGGATTCAGCCTCGCGAGCTCCGCGTGCGCCAGGCCCTGCAGCCCCGCCCCCAGGGCCACAGTCCCGCCCCTCTTCCCGCCCCGCGGCCGTCGAGCCACGCCCATCACCCGCCCTGCGACCAGGCCCCGCCCCAAGCCCTTCGGCTTTAGTTTAATCCTAAACTCCACTCCTATCGTGGCCCCGCCCCGCGGTCACCAAGCCACGCTCCCAGGCCCTCTGCCACCGCGGATCCCGGGCCCGCCCTGCGTCCAGACCAGGCCCCAGGCCCGTCGTGACCCCGCCCCACAGTCTCCGAGCCACGCCCCCACCAACCCGCCCCCAGCCACTTTGCTGCCGCGGATCTCGGGCCCACCTTGCCTCCAGGCCCCGCCCCGCGGGCGCCAGGCCACGCCCCCACCAGCCTCTGGCGCCGCGGATCCCGGGCCCACCCTGCGTCAGGCCACACCCCAAGCCCGTCGTGGCCCCGCCCCACAGTGGCCGAGCCACGCCCTCACCAGCCCTCCCGGCCCCGCCCCCGGCGCGCGCTCACCCGCGTTGTAGAAGGAGTCGAGCGCGGCGGTGTCGCCCAGCGCCAGCGTCCCGAAGGGCAGGCTGCGCAACTGCGACGGTGGCCGCGGTCCCGGGAGCTGCGAGCAGGCCTCGCGCAGGCAGCGCAGGGGCAGCGGCTCCGCGTCCGAGGCTCCGGCTCCAGACCCGGCCTCGGGCTGCGGCTCGCGGGTCAGCACGTAGACCACTCGGAGCGGCCGGCTCCGGGAGCAGCCCCGACCCTGGGGCCCCGTGAGCGGCCGGCCCCGACTCAGAGCCTCGGCCAGCGGATCCTGCCAGCAGCTGCCGGCGCGCTCCAGGGGCCCGGACCGGGGGCGCGGCCCCGCCATGTGGGGGACGCCGAGAGCTGAGGAAACCTCGGCGCGGCCCGAGTTCTGGAGGCCGGCCAGATGCCAGGTTCTGCCAATCTGGAGTCGGGGGGGGGTGGGGGCAAATGTCAGCCCAGACTTGCCAAGTCCTGCAGATCTGATACCCAGGGAAGTCCGAGGTACCCGGTGACCGGCGATCCCGGGAATCGGTCGGGCCGAGACCGCCACTCCTCAGGGGAGCACCGCCGTCGCTCTGTCTTGCCTTCACATGTGGGCCGGCCCAGCCCTTTTCCCGGCCGCCTGGGAAAGCTCCACCCTCGGCCCTGGGGCAGCGCCTCTCCCTGAAGACTAGGGATGCGTTCTCTCGCCTCCCTCCTGAACTTATGAGACCGGCCACTTCCGGACAGCCAGTGTGCCCTGTGCGCGCCTGCTGTACGCCAACTGGGGTGGCGTGCCCAGGCCTGGGAGTTTGCAGGCATTCCCCTGCTGGGCTCCTGGAGGAGAGCTGGCTGTGCAGGGCAGGGTGCACAGTGGGTGTGCTGCAGGGCCCGCAGGTGCAGGTGGGAAGGGACTGGAGTGTGGGGGAGGCCTGTTTTCCAACCCTGGGCCTCAGCAAGGAATGGGACTTTGGCTCTGGGCCAGAGTCTGTCCTCTGACCAGGGGGACTCCTACTGCCCTCTAACTTTTCCCTAGAACATATCTCACAATCACAACTTAATCTGCTTGGAAGAACCCCATGACCGTTTGAGCTGCAACAGTGTCCCAACCTCCAGCCCTCCAACTGTCTGGTGTAAATTGGTAACCAAGGCAACCTGGTGTAGACCTTAGTGGTCCCTAAAACCAAGAACTGGGAACTTCAAGAGACGAAGTGGCTTGTGCCAGATTGCTCAGGTGCAGGATCATTTCTGCCACCACCTGTTACCAGCACACACATGGCTTTGGGCAAATCACTTGCTTGGTCGATGCGGCTGTGGTGACTGCTGTTTTATGCCCCAGCTGCTTCTTGACAGATCTAGTTTGACCCAAGGTTCAAACTGGCCCCAGGCAGGCCAGGTAAACAGCAGAAGGTGAGAACTTGGCCTGCCATGGAGGCTGGGACAGGGGACGTAGGGATGGGCAGACAGCTTACAAGAGACAAGTGTGAATGGCAGGAAGGGCAAAAGAGCTGTGCGGTTCCTACCAGAAAGCCACCTGCTTGCGGACCCTGGGAGTGTATGTTCAAACTCCAGCCAGTCTCTCCCTGGGAGGCCCTGCTGGCTTGGCCTTGCACACCTTCAGGGGCAAACCCCTGGTGGCTCCCTGGGAGCTGTGTTGCTTCTCCCAACTTCCAGGAAGTTCTTGCTGAAGGGGAGCTGGCAGGCCTGGGGTAATGGCTCAGTGGCTAAATCCTCACCTTGCAACCGCTGGGATCCCATATGGGTGCCAGTTCATGTCCTGGCTGCTCCACTTCTCATCTAGCTCCCTGCTTGTGGCCTGGGAAAGCAGTAGAGGATGGCCTAAGGCCTTGGGACTCTATACCCATATAGGAAACCTGGAAGAAGCTCCTGGCTTCGGATTGGCTCAGCTTTGGCCATTGTTGGTCCCTTGGGGAGTGAACCAACAGAGGGAAGATTTTTGTATCTCTTTCTCTCTGTAAATCTACCTCTCCAATAAAAATAAACTTAAAACAACAAAAACAAAAAAGAAGAGCTGGCACTTGGGTCCTTGTCCTACCCTGGAGGGTTTGTTCCAGTAACTAGAAGAGCCAGGAAAGCATGTAAATGATTTATTGTTAATTGTGGACAGGGATGCAGTGGCAGTTGGCAGTGAGGAGGTGGCGAAGGAAGCTGCCTGGGAGAGATAAGGGCACTGGCTGCAGGGGGTGGTGGTGGCGGTTCAGGCAGCACCAACTCAGTGCTGTGGCAGGGGGCTCACCCTTTAGCCAGAGCCCAGGCCAGCCGATGGCGCACCTGCAGGCCGCGATCTCAGCCACAGCCAGGTGCCTACTGAGATCAGATTGTTAGCAGAGTCATAGCGCCAGGCACCAGGGACAGGCGGGGCACAACTGCCCCCAGCATGAGTCATGGTCAGCATCATTGTAGCTGGAAGCTCAGGAAGTGTGCCCCAGGCTGGGCAGGCTGGGCAGGCATGACGGTGCCCAGCACCCCAGTTATCTCATGGGATCTCAAAGTCACTGGAAGAGGTGGCTGTTGATGGGCCCACCAGGGAAGGGCAGTGCCAAGCTGCAGGTGGGACTTGACTTGACACTCTCTGATTTCAGAGCCACCAGCAGGCCTTGGTGGCACCTTCAGAATTCATAGCTTCTCTGCAGCTCTTCCCAATTCGTGTCAGCACCCGCCCCCAGCACCCAGCACCCAGCACCCAGCACATGGTCCACCACAGAGAGCTGGGCGGACTTTGCGGGTGGCTGAGCAGGAAGGAATTGCCAACACTACTTCCCTCTTTCAGCCCTTCTCCCCAACCGTCTCTGGGCTCTGCGCTGGTTTTGCTCACAAACTAGAGTGCAGATGTTCGGAGGGTGGCACACACAGCCATGCTGCCACCCACCCATCCTGTTGTGCAGGAATGCAAGGCTCCCACGAGGACGGTCATGTGCTTGGCAAATTTCACATCTGCCCTATCCACAGGATGGCTGTCGCTCAGAGGCAAAAAAACCAGGTGGCCATTGAGGAAGGGAACACCCCCAGTCATTGTTGGAGGCAGTGGCTGTGCTGAGCCGGAGCCTTCCCTGTAGATCCAGTACCCGCAGTGCCCTGTGCCAGCTTCCACAGGCAGGTGGTAGGACACGCAGCGGACAAAGGTGTAGCTGCCACTGATGTCCCAGATCTGCTAGTGGCTGGGTACCTGGGAGGAAGAGACAGGCAAGCGTGACCAGGGGAGGGATTGGGCACCAAAGAAAACACCTATTATGTCCCCTGGCCTCAGCTAGGACTATGACCAGGAAAGTAAGCTGGTGGAAATTCTCATTCCCAGGCCAGACTCCTGCCGTCTAAAGCTTGATATAGAAGAAATCCACAGGACACTGTTGGCCTCTGTGGGACATCTGGGGAGGCAGGGGCTGGCCCCTGGCTGTTACTCCAGTTAGACACAGAGAAGCCAAGCAGATGACAGCACTGTTCTGTAAGCGAGGAGCAGGTTCTTACCCCTCCTCGGATCAAGGGCATGTAGAAAAAAAGTATGATCCCTTCAAATGAACACAGCCTGATGTTGTGGCATAGTAGGGTAAAGCAGCAGGTATCCATATGGGTGCTGGTTCAAGATCTGGCTGCTCCGCTTCAGATCCAGCTCCCTCTTAATGCACCTGAGAAAGCAGCAAGTGCTTGGGCCCCTGCACCTATGTGGGAGACCTGGTTGAAGCTTTGGGTTCCTGGCTGCAGCCTGGCACAGTCTCAGCTGTTGTGACCAACTCCTGTATACCAGCAGATGGAAGATCTCTGTCGTTTCTCCCTCTCACAGTAACTCTGCTTGTCAAATAAAAATAAAACCTAAAATAATAAACATAAGGGCCTGGTATGACAGCACAGTGGCTAAATCCTCTCCTTACATCTGCCAGAATTCCATATGGGCACTGGTTTGTATCTCTTCCAGCTCCCTGCTTGTGGCCTGGGAAAGCAGTCGAGGACGGCCCAAAGCCTTGGGACCCTGCACCCGTGTGGGAGACCCAGAAGAAATTCCTGACTCAGGGCTTTGGATTGGCTCAGCTCTGGCCATTATAGCCACTTGAGGAGTGAACAGCAGACAGAAGATCTTTCTCTCTGTATCTCCTTCTTTTTGTAAATCTGCCTTTCCAAATAAAATGAGGTAAAACAAAATAAAACAAATCTTCAAAAAGCAAACAAAAACCACAAGTGGAGCAGCCAACACTCACCTGGAATGTCTATCACAGGTTGCACCAGAACATGAGCCCCGCTCCCCTGCTGCCAAGTCTCCCCGGCTCCCTGTTGTCTTCCACTCTCCTCAGCCAGGCCAGCCATCAACTATCCTCACAGCCAACTGTAGTTGACAATGCAACTGCTCTCAGCTCACTCACAGGGTGCCCCCAGGCCCTGCTGTATTCTGCCTTTTTGAGTTTTTCTTTCCCTTCCATATTGCATCTGTCTAGGGAACTTCTACCCAGCCAGCAGGGTCCTTCCTAACATCACCTCTTCTGTGAAGCCCACCTCAGTGAAGGCCTTCAGGGATGCCTTGCTCTAATGGGCTCTGGCTCCCCCTAGGGCCAAGAGGGAGAAGTGACCACAGGTCCCATCTACATCTCTTTTTTTATATATGTACTTATCTTTCAATTCCATTTTCCACACATTTTTTTTTAGATTTATTTAATTTTTATTGGAAAGTCAGATATACAGGAAGGAGGAGAGACAGAGAAGAAGATCTTTTGTCCCCAAATGGCCACAACAGCCGGAGCTGAGCCAATCCAAAGCCAAGATCCAAGAGCTTCTTCTGGGTCTCCCACACGGGTGCAGGGTTCCAAGGCTTTGGGCCATCATGTACTGCTTTCCAGACTACAATCAGGGAGCTGGATGGGAAGCAGAACTTCTGGGATTAGAACCAGAGCTTACATGGGATCCCAGAGCATTCAAGGTGAGGACTTTAGCTGCTAGGCTACCATGCCAGGCCCAGAGCTCCATTTCTGATCTGGTTCCCTGCTATTGACGTGAGAAGGCATTGGAAAGGGCCCATGCACTCACACAGAAGACCTAGCAGAAGTTCCTGGTTCTTGGCGTTGGTTTGGCTCAGTTCTGGCCATTGAAGCCATTTAGCAAGTGAACCAATGGATGGAAAATTTCTTTTACTCTGTCTTTCTCCTTCTCTCTCTGTAAATCTGCCATTAGAATTTAAAAAAATTGAATCTTGAAAACAAAACAAAACAAAACAAAACAGCTATAGGCAACTGCCTAGGTTGCCTTGTACCTAGGTGAATGTTACACTTCCAGGAGGAGAGCAGCCAGTGACTGGCAGGCATTCTGGACCTGGTTAATGCCAAATCTCTGTTAACTATGCCAGTGTGCCAGCGCAGCTGCTTATTCCTGCTTCCTTTTTTTTTTCTTTCATTTCCTTTTCTCTCTTTCTTCTTTCCTTCCTTCCTTTTCCCTCTCTCTCTCCTTCTCTCTCTTTTTCTCTCTTTCTTTCAGCATAATTGGGACGGAGGGTGACGCAATGGCTCTACAGGCTGATCTTCCACCTCCAAGCACCAGCATCCTATACGGACGCCAGTTTGTGTCCCAGCTGCTCCACTTCCCATCCAGCTCCCTGCTTGTGGCCTGGAAAAGCAGTAGAGGATGGTCCAAAGCCTTGGGACCCCGTACCAGCATGGGAGACCCCGAAGAGGCTCCTGACCCTTGGCTTCATTTTGGCTTATCTCTGTCTGTTGTGGCCAGTTAGGGAGTAAACCAATTGTTGGAAGATTTTTCTGTCTCTCCTCTTCATAAATTTGCCTTTCCAATGAAAAATAAATAAGTATTGAGCCCAGCATGGTAGCCTAGTGGCTAAAGTCCTCGCCTTGCACATGCCAGGATCCTGTATGAATACCAGTTCTAATCTTGGCAGCCCTGCTTCCCATCCAGCTCCTTGCTTGTGGCCTGGGAAAGCAGTAGAGGATGGCCCAAAGCCTTGGGACCCTGCACCCATATGGGAGACCTGGAAGAAGCTCCTGGCTTTGGATTGGCTCAGCTCTGGCCATTGAGGCTGCTTGGGGAGTGAATCATCAGATGGAAGATCTTTCTCTCTGTCTCCCTCCTCTCTGTGTATCTGAGTTTCCAATAAAAATGAATAAATCTCTAATAAATAACAAATAAATAAAGTATTTTAGAAAATTATAAGTGGGGAATGCAGGAAACTCCTTGCTGGGACACACCACCAGGCCCCCAGGCGGCGTGGGGGTAGGGCAGCAGATTGCTCAGGGAATGGAACCTGGGGACATATTGGAGTGGGAATGACTGAGAACATGTTTGACAAGTTGAAAATGACTTCCGGGGTCTTCCATGGACCCGGCCACTGCACTCACAGGTAGGCCAAGGAGCTGAGATAGAATAGTTTAGAGGGAGGAAACAGCAGGCCATGTCTGGGTCAGGCCAAGGTACCCACTCATATGGGAGATCTGGGCTGGGCTAAACAGCATTACCCACCACCCACGGGCACATACAAAAGCTGGACTGAGCTAGACTGCAGTGGAGGCTGGCACATGCAAAAACCAGGGCTGCGGATGGGCCTGGTGGTGGTTATTTGGAATCACTTCAACTGGGATGCATGAGGACCAGGTTTGTGGTGGGCTGGCTGGGCTGGGTCACAGCACCTGTCAGTTCACATGAGCTTTGAGGCTGGGCTTACCTGACCAGGCACCTATTTCCACCAGTATGTGCGTTGACTGATGCAGGTGACAGACCAAACCTGACCAGGCACTGACTGACACACACAAGAGTCAAGTCTGAGGTCACCCCAGGCAAGGTTTCTTGGGAGACTCCCCAGCTAGACCAGTGGATTCAGACACTGGCCATAGGTGCAATCACAGGTTGTGTGGTCTGACCTTGAGGGCAGGGATTGGAACTGGGCCTCCTCACGTGCTGATGTCCAGTTGCGTGCCAGCATGCCCAGCTGCACATGGCAGACCATAACGGCCAGCTTATCTAGGTCAGTAGGGGACATCAATGGCCTCATTAGACGATGGAAACAGCAGAACAGTTTGGACAATTGTCCTGGCCAAGCTTTGCAGCATCTTCCTGGGTCTGTGGATTCACTAAGGTGGGCTTTGTTAACCAACAGTTCTTGGGAAGATTGTTTTCAACTTTGAAACAACAAAAACTGGCAATGTCTCAGAACTATCAGGACTACTCAAGTAACAGACTTGGAACATTCTTCCCCACGCTAGGGTCTCTAAGGTGTCATCAGATGACTGCCCCCCATCCCTGGGAGCTGATGTAGTTTGACAGCAAGGAGCAGCCCTCTCCCGTTCCTCTCCTGCACACAGGAGAAAAACAAACTAACTAAAACCTGTGTCCCATCCACCTTCCTCCATGCCCAACCCTCTCCACCCTAACCAGAGGCCCACATGGGAGTGTATCCTTCGCAACAATGTAAACAGTGTTAAAAAGGAAATAATTTAGAATTTTAAAAAAAGGGCCAGGTAGCATGGCCTCACGGCGAAAGTCCTCACCTTGAACATGCTGGGATCCCATATGGGCACTGGTTCTAATTCTGGCAGCTCCACTTCCATCCAGCTCCCTGGCTTGTGATCTGGGAAGGCAGTCGAGGATGGCCCAATGCTTTGGGACCCTGCACCTGCGTGGGAGACCTGGAAGAGGTTCCTGGCTCCCAGCTTCGGATAGGCACAGCACCGGCCATTGCACTCACTTGGGGAGTGAATCATCAGACGGAAGATCTTCCTCTCTGTCTCTCCTCCTCTCTGTATATCTGACTTTCCAATAAATAAACAAAAATCTTTTAATAAATAAATAAATAAATAAGTCTTTTTTAAAAAGCAGAGGTGCCTGGACTTAAACCATTATTCCAATATGACATGTGGGGGGTCCCAAAGTGGTGGGCTGACCGCCTGTGCCACACTGGCCCCTAGTGTTTTCTGACCTTCTGGCCGCCTCCTGCAGTGTCTGCCCAAATCACAAAACACCAGGAGGGCCTCGCCCTTTGGTAGGCACCTGTGGCACAGACCGCCCTCAGCAGGGAAGGGCGAGCGAACTGAGGGAGACCCTGAAGCTATTCCCTGTGCCCCCTCCACAGCATAGGAACTGGCCAAGCGTGGAGTTCCAGGGTCTCAAGGCCCTGTAGTGGTCCCAAAGAGGACCCGGGGGAGGGGCGTGGCCAAGCCCACCTGACCCCAGTTCCTGTACCACCACCAGGTCCCTGGAGAGTGCTGTGCAACGCAACGGAGCAAGGGGAGGCAGAGGAGGGAGGCCTGGTCCTCCCACTCCTCCCAGCCCTCCTCCCATCCCCAGGAACTTCATTGTGCCTCTCAGTGCAATGGACCCCTCCCACCTGGCAGAGTGGATTCGGGGACACAGGTATCCGGCTGAAGTCTGGCACAGAGCCGGTTCCTGGCCTTCACCTGGAGCTCTTCAGCGCAACAGTAACTGCTGCACCTCTGCCTTCCCACAGTTCCCTGCTGGCACCTGGTATCTCCTATCTTAGAGACCTGGAGTCCCCTGCTCCCTGTGGACCTTCTCTGCTAGCCTTTGAGGACATCCTCCCTGGCTTCAGGTTTCCTGGGTTCTGGGTGGAGGCCCCAGGCTGGGTGAGCTCAGGTGGGTTGATTCTCCCAGGCCCCTCTGTAGTTCTTCCCCCATCTCCTGCGCTCTAGCTGTTAGGACTCCTGTTTCCTGTGTTGGAAGGTTTGGTGCTATTTACATCCTATTTGCATATATTTGCATACAGTGTTCAAATTTCAAGCTCCCACCTTGGTTGGGAGGAAGGAAGCAGGGGCTGTGGGAAAAGAGCTCCTGCAATCTTGTCTGAACAGTTGAGATGGTCCTGGCTCCCCAGACATGCAAGACCCCAAGCAGAAGAGTATATGGTCCATAGAAGGCCCGCGTGGCCAGGGTCCCCAGAAGGAGGGAGCCAGACCTGGCGCAAGTCCTGACATTTCTCCAGGGACATCCACCCAACTCTGGCTGAAGCCTACAGGGGATGCAGTATTTCCTTGCTCAACTCTAAGGGAATGGCCTGGTTCCTGCCCTCCTTCTCCAGCCTCCAGGGAGCCTAACTCCTGGCTGTGGCTTTCAGAGTTCTCCCGCCACCTTCACTTGCCATCTCCCCAGAGCTCCACATCCAGGTGGATTTGTCCACCTCCAACCTTGGTGTGCTTCCCCCAGAAACTCTTCCTCTTCCTCTCCACCTGTGAACTCTGCCTGTCCTTGAGGGTCCAGCCCAAGGGCCATCTCCACCAGAGAACCTTCTGGATCCACTCCGTCAATAGTGAACCCTGTTGGGCACCTGCTGTTCTTGGCTCTGGTACTGAAGATGCTGTGCACGTCATCATCCATCCTTACATGGCCTTCCTGCAGGCTTTGGCTGTGGGCCTACAGTGAGCAGGTGCTCAAGGCCCAGGGGCAGAACCTGAGTGTTCCAACTCTGGCGGTCAAACACTCCAAGCAAAACCCCTTCAGGAAACTGAAACCCCTTTAGGAAACTGAGTCTGGGCCCAGCCTTTGGGCATTGGGAATAATGGCTATTCCCGCCCCATCAAGGAAGCAGCTTTGGCAAGGGATGACAGGAGGCCTAGAGGTGAATGGGGTGTGAGAGATACTTTCTTGGTAACCTGCTCTGTGCCAGGCTCCATGCCAGGCCCAGCACGGCAGGGGTGGGAACATGAGGAGTGCCGGCTGCCAGGCAGTGGATGCATCCTTAAGAAGAGCCGTGCAAGGCTCTGTGATTCCAATTCCAGGCAGGGATCTTCCAAGCCTGCAGCTGTGGTGCCAAGTCCGCATACAACCTGCTCCAGCACTGCTGCTGGAGGTTGCAGAAGGAGGTGGAGTATATGGGGAGGGAACCACTGGCCAGGAAAGCTGGTGCTGACTCTTTGAGAAGTCTCAGGTGAGCGTGTCTGTGAGGTGGGGACAGGGTCGCAGAACATGGCAGCCTGAGCCCACTTTCTAGTTTTAAAATGTTTGATTACAGAGTTGACATGATGGCTCTACTGGATAATCACGTGCCTGCCAGCATCTGTATCCCATGAGGGCGTCGGTGTGTGTCTTGGCTGCTCTATTTCCCTTCCAGCTCCCTTCTTGTGGCCTGGGAAAGCGGTGGGAGATGACCCAAGGACTTGGGACCCTGCACCCACGTAGGAGACTCAGAAGAAGCTTCTGGCTCCTGATTTTGGATAGGCTCAGCTCTGGCCATTTTGGCCATTTGGGCAGTGAATCAGTGATCTTTCCCTCTGTCTCTCCTTTTCTCTCTAAATCTGCCTTTAAATTAATTAATTAATTAATATTTTTAATAAAATAAAATGCTAGATTTTGCAGGCACTGTAAATTCGCAGAAAGCAGAAATGTTGCTGGCCCTGGTGGCTGCTTCTCGGGAGGAAGGCTGAGGGCAGACATGGCTATCAGTACCTTCTTAGTTTTTAAATTTATATTTATATTTAATTTTATTTTTTAATGATGTTTATATAGCTGAGAAGGACAGACACCCATATATACCACTAGTTAGGGTGGGAAAGGTTGAGGAATGGAAAAAAGTGAATGAGAAAATTGTTCTCAATTTTAAAAAATATATTTATTTATTTTTATTACAAAGTCAGATATACAGAGAGGAGGAGAGACACAGAGAAAGATCATCCATCCGGTGATTCACTCCCCAAGTGGCCACAATGGCCGGTGCTGCGCCGATCCGGAGCCAGGAGCCAGGAACTTCCTCCAGGTCTCCCACACAGGTGCAGTGTCCCAAGGTTTTGGGCCGTCCTCGACTGCTTTTCCAGGTCACAAGTAGTAGGGAGCTGGATGGGAAGTGGAGTTACCGGGATTAGAACTGGTGCTCATACGGGATCTCGGTTCTTTCTTCCTTTCTCTCTTTCTTTCTTTCTTTCTCTCTTTCTTTCTTTCTTTCTCTCTTTCTTTCTTTCTTTCTTTCTTTCTTTCTTTCTTTCTTTCTTTCTTTCTTTCTTTCTTTCTTTCTTTCTTTCTAAAGATTTATTTATTTTTATTGCATAGTCAAATATACAGAGAGGAGGAGAGACAGAGAGGAAGATCTTCCATCTGTGGTTCACTCCCCAAGAGAGCGTAACGGCCGATCTATGCCAATCTGAAGCCAGGATCCAGGAACTTCTTCCGGGTCTCCAACACAGGTGCAGGGTCCCAAGGCTTTGGGCCATCCTCGACTGCTTTCCCAGGCCACAAGCAGGGAGCTGGATGGAGGGAAGCAGGGCCACTGGGATTAGAACTGGTGCCCAATGGGATGCTGGTGTGCTCAAGGCGAGGACTTTAGCCACTAGGCCACTGTGCCAGGCCCCCCAATTTTTTTTAATCTTCCTGTATCCGGAGGAAGGGAGAAAAAAGAGCAGAGTGCAGGGTCTTTCTCAGGAGTCTAACTGCATCAGTACCCAGGGATGGCAACAGTCACTCAGTGTCATCCTAGGGGTCCCCAATGTGGAGCACGTTCTAAGAGTACCTCTTAAGTGATTTCGATAGTTCTGAGGTGTTGTTGACTGTGTTGTTCCAAGGTTGAAGACAGGCTTCCAAGGGCCACTGGCTGACCTAGTCCACCTTAGAGTCTCCACTTGCCCGGATATTTGCTGTCAGTGCTTGTCTGAGAGAGCTGTCCAATTTGTTCTGCCCTCCACCTTCTGCTGTGGTACTAGATGTCCTCTGCAGGCCCCAGTGAACTGCCGTATCCCCCATGTGCATGCCACATCCTCCATCTGGGCATGCGGTCTACTGCACCACTTTCAGCAACCGAGGAGGCCCAGTTCTGACACATGCTTTTTATGATCAGATCACAGAGCCTGCGATTTTCCTTGTGGCTGGAGTTTTGAGACCAGCTGCAGGGAGAGGGGTGTTTCCCAAAGAAACCTTGCCAGATCTAACTCCTTGTGTGTGCCAACCAGTGTGAGGTCCAGCTCAGTCTGTCATCCACTTCAGTCTACACACACACATTGGTAGCTTCAGTTCCTGGTGAGTTCCGTCCCCAGCTCCATCTCATATACAAACCAACGGATGCTGCAGCTGAGCCCAACCTTACCCACCACACACTTGGCCCTCATACACACCAGCAGGAACTGCAGCCTAGCCAGAGAGACCCCCACTAACCCCACCAGGCCTAAAGCCAGCCCTGGTTCCTGTGCATGCTAGTATATACAGCAGGCTGGTCCAGTCCATCCCACATACCATTTGGTTCTTGTATACATCAATAGATGCTATAGTCTAGCTCAGTCCAACAGACCCCATAATCCAGCCCACACTGATGCTGGCTGGTGTTACAGTCTATTCAGCCAGGCCTGCCCCCAGCCCTGGTTCTCATGCTCATCAGTAGGAACTACAGCCCACCATCAGAGGGGTGCCCACAGTTTCCCTACTAGACCCACTCCTAGCCTTGGATCTTGCACTTTGCAGGTGGTACTATGGTTTAGCTCCCAATCTCAGCACTGGCTAGCTGATGCTGAGGCAAAGTCCAACTATCCTGCCCTTACTCTGGCTCCTGTACGCAACAATGGGTATAGTTTGTTAGTCCAGCCTGACTCTCCCCCTAATACAGTTCATATGCAGGCCAACAGGTGCTGTAACTCTGCCAAGCCTGGTTCCCTTCCCCCCATCACCCAAGTCCCAGCTCTCATGCTTACCAGCAGGAACAGTGGCCCAGCAGGAAAACTTCCACAGCCTCCCTACTGGGCTCACCTTCCCACCACCAGGTATTACATTTGCTGGTGGGTGCTTTGCCCAGCGTAACTTGGCCCACCTCATGTCCTGGCATATACAGTGGCCTTGCCCAACCAGCCCACGACCATTCTGGCTCTTGTTATTGGGTACTACAAGCCAATCCCACTTGGTCCACCTCCAAACCTACCTTTCATGTGGCTCAGTAGATGCTGAGACTTAGCTCAGCCTGTCCTATACCCACCCTGGCTCTTGCGAGCACCAGTGGGTGCTGGAGCTTAGCCCAGACTGGCACACCCCAGACCCAGTCTACACCCATGCCGAGGGATGCTACAACCATGTCCAGCCCATACCACCACTCTGTTCCTGCTTTCACACTCACCATTGGGAATATCAGCCCAGCAGGGACATCCTTTTAGCTCCCCGACCAGGCCTGCTCCCAGCCACAGATCTTATGCATGTTCACAGTTGCTCCAACTCGTCCTGGTATAGCCCATCCTCTGTCTTGGCCTTTGCCTTTGGATGCTGCAGCCTGGCCTATTCCCAACTCTCGCTGGTGAGTGCTGCAGCCTAGCCCTGCTCAACCTGCCCCCATCCCTGACTTTCATGCAAACAGGTAGGTGTGGTAGCCTAGCCTGGCATGGCCCACATCCTGTCCTGGTTCCTGTGCATATAAGTGTGCTACTGTTTGGCCCAGCCCTACCTAGTACACCATCACAGAGCCAACCCATATACCTGCCAACAGGTAGAGCAGCCTTGTCCAGCCTGACCAACACCCAACCCTGACTCATGTGTTCACCAGCAGGAGCTACAGCTAACATGGGAGTTCCCAAGTTTCCCCACCAGGATCACCTCAAGACCCAAATCGCACACGTGCCAGGGTGTGCTAGGAGGCATACTCCACCTCCAGTGTTGGTCTTTGTGTGTGCTGGTTGATGTGGTCCAGTCTGCCCCACTCCCAATTCTTTTTTTTTTTTTTAAGATTTATTTATTGTTATCAGAAAGGCAGATATATAAAGAAAAGAAGACACAGAGAGAAAGATCTTCCATCCACTGGTTCACTCCCCAAGTGACCACAATGGCCAGAGCTGAGCTGAGACAATTTGAAACCAGGAGCCAGGAGCCTCTTCTAGGTCTCCCATGTGGGTGCAGGGTTCCAAGTCCTTGGGCCATCTCCCACTGCTTTCCCAGGCCATGAGCAGGGAGCTGGATGGGAAGTGGAGCAGCCAGGACATGAACTGTCTTCCATATGGGATGCAGACACTTGTAAGGTGAGGATTTACCCACTGAGCCATCACACTGCACCGCCAACTCCTACTTCCTCAGTGTACCTGCAGGTACTGCAGTCTGGACTAGCCTGGTCTGTTTTGAACTCCAGTACTCATGGGTGATGGCGACTACAATGGTTATACCTAGTGTGGTCTGTTACCACCCTCAGTTCTTGAGCAAACCAGAGAATAATGCAGTCTCACATGTGCGAACCCACATATTCCCCTCTGAATCTGCCCCCAGACCTGGTTCTCTCATGTGCTGGTTTGTGTCATGGCCCAGCCTGACGCAACCCATCCCTTGTTGAACACTCATTAACAGGCACTGTGGTCTAGCCCTGCCAGCTAGGCTCCCCAGCCCTAGTTTTCATGTGCACTGGTTGGCAGTGGGTGATGCTAACTAGCTCAGCTCTAGTCTTCCACATGGTCAGGTGCATTGGTCTGACCCAGAAAGATCCTTATTTTCCTCCTTGATACCTTTGGGGCTCAGCCCCCTTACTTACCTGCAAGTACAGCGGCCCTGTTGGTAGTTTCCTAGAAGTCATTCCTCACCTGTTCTCCACTCTCACACGTCCCTTTTCCATGACCAATCCATAGCCCCTGCACCTATGAGCTCATGGGTTCCCCAGCCCGGTTTTCTGGTGGGTTGGTGTGTTGGGCTGCCCACCCGAGACCCCAGATCCAGTCCTGTGGCACATGTGCCAGCCTGGGACCTTACCCCCCCCCCCATTCACCCAGGACTCAAGCATATTAATGAGTCCCCAAGCCCCGTCAACAATGCCAGCATGCTAACCTGGGACCCTAACACCCACACACACGCCGCTGCCCCAGCATGAATCCCCAGGCTCCCCCTCACAGGCAGCCTAGGCGCCAGCAGGAGGTACTGCTCCCTTCTAATCCCCCTGATCCTTTCCCTCATGGCAATGACTGCCTTTTTCTTTTTAAAATATATTTATTTTTATTTGAAAGGCAGCTATAAAGAGGGAGAGAGAGAGATCTCCCATCTGCTGGTTCATTCCCCAAATGGCTGTGACAGCCAGGGCTGGGACAATCTGAAGCCAGGAGCCAGGAACTCCATCAGGGTCTCCCACAGGGGTGCAGGGTCCCAAGTACTTGGGCCACCTTCCACTGCTTTCCCATTGCACTAGAAGGAAGCTGGGTTGGAGGTGGTATACTTGGGATTCAGACTGTGCTGCAATATTGGGTGCCAATGTTTCAGGTGGCAGCTTAGTCTACTATACCACATTTATTGCTTTTGAAATAAAAAAGGAAGACTCTGCTTGCAGAATAAGGCAGGGAGGGTGACCCTGGCAGGAGGAGGCACCAGGGCAAAGCCTTGAAGAAAAGCAAATACTGGGAAGGCTGGGAGCAGGAAGCTGCCAGCTGGGAGACTGAGTGTTGGAGGGTGGGTCACGTGGACTGTGACTGGCACAGGTGCCTCTCTGAGGCCAAGCAGTGCTGAGACTAACTGTGGACCCCAGGCTCCCTGGGAGACCCCAGAGGCAGACAGGGGTTGGTTGAGGGGAGGAGGCGCGAAAGGCACCTGCTGCAGGCTGCCCGACTGAAAGGGTGGCTCGGCATCCTGAAACACCAGAGTGTGTGCACCTGCCACATCCCCTTCAGGTGGAGATCATCGTTATCCCACCTGCCCAGACCAGGACCCTGAAGCTCAGGGACAAGAAACCACTTGCTGACTCACCCCGAGTTCCCAGCACGGAGCCCTCAACCATGACTCTCCACCCCTCAACTCCACACGCAGGAGCCCGTGAGATCAACACAAAGCAGCAGGGTGTGGTGGGGCCAATTAAGCTGCCACCTGGGACACATGCTGGAGCACCGGTTCAAGTCCTGGCTGCTCTGCTTCTGATCTAGCCCTCCGCTGGTGCACTAGGAAAGCAGCAGATGGCCCAAATGGTCTGACAGCCATCTGAGAGACTCTGACAGAGTTCTGGGAGCTTGGCTTTCCACCCAGCCACAACCGTGGTGGCCATTAGGGAACAAATCAACAAAGGAAGATCTCTCTGTCTATCCCTCTCTCTTTGTCACTCTGCCTTTCAAATAAATAAAATATATATTTTTTTAAGGCTTCATTTATTTTTATTTGAAGGCAGATTTACAGAGAAAAAAGAAAGGACAGAGAGATCTTCCATCTGGCTAGACATGAGCCAATTGGAAGCCAGCAGCCAGGAGCTTCTTCCTGGTCTCCCATGTGGGTACAAGGGCCTGAAGCACTTGGGCCAGCCTCTGCTGCTTTCCCAAATCATAAGTTGAGAGCTGGATCTGAAGTGGAACAGCTGGGACATAAATCAGTGTCCACACAGGATGCCAGCACTGCAAATGAACGCTTAGTATTCTATGCTACAGCATCAGTCCCACAAAGTAAATCTTTAAGAAAAGGAAAAGTAGAACCCTCACCACTATGCCCAACTCCCAGCAAGTGCCCAGTGAGTGGCAAGTGTTATTCATCAGAGAACTGCTGTGGCTAGGGGTAGTGGCAATGGACAGGGCCTGCCAGGAATTGCAGGGCGCTGTCCAGCTGGATGCTGGGCAGCCATGGCTTTAGGGAGTTGTAAGAGAAGGCAATGGCTCTGGAGTCAGAAACGTGCAGATTCGAACCCCAGCCTTGCCTGACCACCTGTGTACCCACAAGCAAGAAGCAGCACCTGCCACGTCTCTACGCCTCTCTGGAAAGGGGTAGGAGGAGGTGGATCTCCTGGGATCCCTGGGAGGGGACAGCAGCTGAACCCCCACTCTATGCGGTCCACACTCAGCCTAGAACACAGCTCACGTAGTAGGGCTGAAAACAGTGCTTTATTTTGGGGCAGTGCCCAAAATGAGGTGAGAGTAGAGAAGGGCCCAGAGGCCAGGTGGGACATGAGGCAGCTGGGGATTCTCTCGGGCAAGGCCCAGGCCCAGGTCCAAGAAGGAGTCAGGCAGCAGGTGTTGGACCCGCTTGGTGCTCACAGGAGCCGGAAGTGGGAGGCCAGCAATGGGGCCACGAGGATGGCTTGAGGGTGTCAGAGCCCGCGGAGGCCAGACTGCGAGGCCCCTGAGAGGCCTGCCTGTGGGTGACCCAGCCTCAGGGAGCAGGCAGAGGCTGGGGAAGCAGACACGTTGAAGGGGACTGTGACACCTGTCACATGGGGTCTCCGAAGAAGGGTGTGGCCCTGGTTCCTGTGCTGGGTCAGGGATCTGTATGCCGGGGACTCGCCTAGGCCGTCACCTACTGGTTCTCCTCCCTGCTGGCAGCACAAAGGACGAAGATATGGGGGAAGAGGGGCGGTGCTCAGCTGGGCTCCAGAATGCCAGGCCCAAGGTGAGCAGAAATAGCCCCCACCCTCCTGAACACCCTCAAGAGAAGAGGAGAGGACATGGCCATGGAGGGAGATGGAACTGGCACTGGCCAAGTACTCACAGTGTCTGGTACGTGCTGTCCTTGGCCTTGAGGAAGCGCAGCACAAAGAAGGCTACCGCCTGCAAACTCAACACCAACACGACGCCCCCGATGAAGCTGGCCCCGTCAAAGCCAGGGTTGGGGCCTTCGGGAGCTGGGGGTTCCCCTACGGGGCCAGAGCACAGTGAAGGTCAGAGAAGGTGAGGTATACCAGGGCCCAGGCTCTCCAGAGTGTGGCCAGGGTACTGCAGGCAGGGGTGTGTAGTGTGTATGTGTGCTGTGGGGTGGGGTGTGTGTGTGTGTGTGTAGGCTGGCTAGCCCTGGCTCCACTCCGAAGCTGCCCTATGGCCTCACACTGCATACATCCTCTCCAGATCTCCTGATGGTCTGGCGGGGGTCCCATAGCCATCAGCTCCCTTTGAGCCTCCCTACCTCTCACTAGCCCGAGAGCATGAGAATGCGCCTAGGGCCCGTGTTGCCAGGGCGCTAAGCACATGACTTAGGCTTTGTCCCAACCTCCTTGGCCCTGAGCGC
Source organism: Ochotona curzoniae (assembly GCF_017591425.1). Classification (NCBI taxonomy): domain Eukaryota; kingdom Metazoa; phylum Chordata; class Mammalia; order Lagomorpha; family Ochotonidae; genus Ochotona; species Ochotona curzoniae. The sequence goes on from NW_024465777.1 coordinate 5,169,017, forward strand.
TTAGAAAGCAGCATAGGTTGGCGTAGAAGCCCCGGGGTCAGCAGCTTAGTCGAGACAGAAGGCTGGAAGCAGGCTTTGCAGGTCAGATCCAAAGTGACTCCACGCTTGAGGCCAAGCAGACCCCTAGCCCTCCCTTGCCCCCTGTAGGGTGCAGTCATGAAGTCACAGTTGCTAGGTGAGGTCCGAGTGCCTTCCAGCTGTGCCAGGTTACCCACTGGTTCCCAGCAGGGATTCAATTTCAGGCCCTGGGCCAGGCGCCTAGAGCAGGGCAGCTGGCAGGTACAGCATCCGTCTGGGTCCATGGATAGGATGCCTGCTATGAGTGGGCCCCCAGAGGGGGTGAGTGGTGGCAGGGGGTCCAGGGATATGAAAGGCCAAGGGGGGTCTTAGCTGCAGCTCAGGGGGTTCCAGAGGAGGCTGTTGTGGGAGAGGAAGAAGACATGAGTTGCCCCAGGCAGGGCTGAGGTTCTGACTGAGCCATCAATAATTCAGCCTCAGTGATCCGGTTTCGGCTTTAATTAACCAAGAGCCACTGCTGGCCAGGCCAAGTTGGCTGACCTCTGAGGCCCGGAGGGGCATGGGGCCCCCGGGGGTAGGGCTCTTGCCTCTGCTCTGCCAGGAATCTGCTTTGTGAGCCTCTGGTCTTGGAGGTCACAGTAGGCAGTCCCCAGGGCCATCTGATTGACAGGTGCAGCCATACATCTGGACTCGGAGGACAGGTCCTCAGGGGTCACTCAGCTCCCAGACTGGGGCTTGGGGGGATGGGAGCTGTCATTTGCGAATCACCAGAGGGGCACTATGCAGCCTGGTGGAACCCTCAGTGCAGCTGTGGGGAGGTCAGCCGCGTCCAATCCATCTCGTGGATGTCAAATCGGGCATGGAGGCGCAGCCAGAGCAGCAGGCACAGAGTGGGTTCAGGCCACAGCCCTGCTGGCTTCCAGTGGCTTCTGGCCATCCCCACCCCAGGCAGCACCTTACTTGTCGTGATGGTCTCCGGCTCATCAGTGGGGTGGTGGTGGGCAGCTGGGAAGACAGGGGGCCCAGGATGAAACAGCCCCTACTCTCAGCAAGGCCCTGGAGACAGCTCCAAGCTGCCCCTCTGGGTAAGATCAGACCCCCCCGAATGTCCCTCCCAGGCCAAGACACACAGCTCCCTTCACTCTTCAGGATGCCACCTCCTACTGAAAGCCCCCCAACTCAACGGCCTTCAGAACATCTCCAAGCCCTCCCAAACCTAAAAAGGAGCCACTCCACGCCGACCCTTGTCCCCTCAGCACACCTGTGGCAATCTACAGGTGCCACAGGCCACAGAACGAGAGTTTCTCAGTGCAAGAGGCAGAGTGGGCCCTGGGCCCAGGCAGGCTCCGGGCACTGTCCATCCCACATGGAGGAAGGCCGGCTCCTCCAGGAACACCTCCGCCCCCTCCCTCCAGTGAGGCCGAGGCTGGGGCGGACCCCATTACCTGGGCACAATTCAGAGCGGTTGTAGATGGAGCAACCTGCCCTGGCCGCCTCCCCTTGGGCCACGCAGTGTCCTGGCAGAACAGGGAAAGGGAGGAATTGTGGGGAGAAGCTTCCCCACCTCCCCCGGAGCTCACAGCTGGGGGTACTCACCATGGACCCCGCCCTCCCGAGTACCTGATTCCTCAGGGCCACAGCGCCTCCACACACAACCGGAGTGGTTATGTGCGCCGGCCGCCTGTACGCAGCGCTCACAGGGCTCCAGCTGCTGACAGGTCCCCGCGACGGCAGGTCGGACGCTGAGGCGGAGCAGAGCTCCCCTTCCAAAGCCGGGGGCTCCTTTACCTGGGAGCAGAGGTAGGGGTGGGGAAAGCTGCAGTACCTGCCCCTCTGTACAGGCCCAGAGCTGGCACCCCACAAGGTCACACCCCAACAGTGTCCAGGCTTCCCTCTGTCACACACCTGGGGTCCCCAGAGGCGCTTGCAGTCCCCTCCCCACACACACACCCAGCGGCGGGCCCTTTGCTCCCTGCCGGAGCCCTGCACCTCCCGCGATCCCGATCCCAGAGGGTTCTTGGGAGAATACCTAGCGGGTAGGTGGATGCGCTCCACCTGCCCTGAGCTAGGGCCCCTCCCCACTTTACCAGCGGCAGAGAGCTGCGCGCACAGCAGCAGGCAGCAGCAGCCACCACAGAGCGCGGCCCGCAGGAAGCGGGGTCCTAGCGGGGCCATGGGGGTGCTGGGTCTGCTCGGATGACGCAGCCCCTCTGGACTTGGCACCTCGGAGCTTGTGGGGACCGAGACCCGGGCAGCAGGGGCGTGGCCAGGCCCGGGGCTTGGACTCCGGTGGGGCGGGACCTGGGCAAAAGGGGCGGGGCCGGGGATGAGTGGCAGACGTGCTACTTTGTGACCTCCGGGACAGCTTCAGGAAAACTCTGAGTGGAAACTGTTTCATCCTGGCTTCACCCTTGAGGAAACGGGAACGCTGAGGGAGCAGTACCAACTGCGCGGTGGCGACGGGGTTTAAATTGAGGTGGTTTCCGTCACTCAGTCTTTGCCTTCTCTTGCCTCCGTCCCTCTGCCCTGGCCATTGCTAGGGCCACGTGTGCCTTCCCACGGGCCACGACTCCTGCCCTGACACTGCCTCTTTTTCTTTATTTATTCAAAAGGCAGCCAGATCCCGCATCTGCTAGTTCACATCCTGCATGAACAGCAAGGGAGCTGGGCCAGGCAGAAGCCAGGAGCCTGGAGCTCCATCCGGGCCTCACATGTGGGTGGCGGGGACCACTCTCCCCCCAAGTTCTTGAGGTGTGCATGGCTGGCAGCTGGAATGAACAGAGCTGAGGGTGTCCTAACTGGCGTCTCCATCACCTGCTTGTGCCTCTTTCTGGTCTCCTGCAGTCAGCTGTGAGAGGGAACACCTCATCTCTTCCTCCTCTTCCTCTCCCCTCCTCCCTTCTGCTTTGCCTCCTTATCCAGGGTTGTCCCAATGGATCCTGAGCCATCAGGTCATCTGTTTGTTTTAGATTTATTTATTTACTTAAAATTCAGAATTACATAGAGAGAAGGAGAGACAAAGACAGAGAGATCCTCCATCCACTGGGTCACTCCCCAGATGGCTTCAATACTGGAATTGAACAGATCTGAAACTAGGAGCAAGGAGCTTCCTCCTGGTCTCCCACATGGGTGCCTGGGCCTGAGCACTTGGGCCAGCCTCCACTGCTGTTCCAGGTGCTTCAGCAAGGAGTTGGGTTAGCAGTGGAGACGCCGGAACCTGAACCAGACGCTGGAACTTGGAACAGGCTGAGACTTGACTTGTGTTGCCGCAGTGCCAGCCCCTACCAGGCCATCTTGGCACGTCATTCATCTCAGTCCCTGGGTAACTGTGGGTCTGGTCATGCCCAGTGTTGCGGTGCAGCAGGCACTGGGGATGAGGGGAAGGGCGGGGGCGGTTGGCTACTCTCTGCTGTGCTCCCTGCTACCTGGGCACCTGTGACCCAGTCCCCTCTGCCCAGTCAGGGAGTCCTCCCTCTCCCCCAGTCATCTGCATTGGCAGCCGGGATTCATCTCCTGTTTCAGCTCCCAGCTTAAACTCCTTCTCTGGTCCCTCTCGCATCGGCCAACCCCTGCCCTGCCTCTCTCAGCCTCCAGGCTCCGCTCCAAGCCAGCTCTCCTGCAACCACGGACACGGCCCTTTTCTTCTGGAAGACAATTTCTCAGCCATGCCTGGCCTCTGTGACCCTCCCACTCCCAGCTCTCCCATTCCCTTCCTGTCCTACTAGAAGCTAGATCAGCAACCCTCCTACCCATCCTATCTTAGCATTCTCACTTCCTAAGGATCCTCTACTCTGAATCCATCTATCCCTTTGAGATGCCACTCAAAGGCCGCCTCCTACAGGAAGCCCCCGAGACTGTCCCAGGACAAGGCTGGACTGCTGTAGCACCTGTCTCAATTAGTAAATCCAAATTCGCTGACCTTCTTGTGTGGGTCCCTGGCCACCCCTTGCCACAATGACCACAATGCCTTCTCATGGGATTCCTGTTCTCCAGCCCCTTCTCCACTTGGCAGGTCTCCCAGGAGGCCTTGCTGGCTTCCAGCTCACAGCTGTCCCTGGCCAAGTGAATCTTCCTGCTTTCCTCTCCTCACTCAGAACCCCTTTGCCTGGCTCCAGATGTACAGGCTTCCTTCCTCCCCCTCTTCCTTTGAGCCGCCCCCCCCCAAGGTCACTCAGCACTCCACAAGCTGTCTCACGGCTCCCCTCCAGCCCATCCCACAAGCTCCCTGTAGGCAGGGGTCTCCTGGTTATTGCCCATCACATCACCTGCTTCTTGCGCACATCATGTCGGAAGAATCAGTTGCTTCCCAGCTGCATGAAAGCTACAGCCATGCTGTCTCCTACACCTAGTGAGGATCTAAGCAGGTGTTTATTAAGCGGACAGTCGGCTATGCTGGGACTGTTGCTGTACGTGTTTGCCCCTCTCGGCTGGGAGACTCTCCCACTGCCCTATCTGATATTCTTGTATCTACCGTGCCCATCTCTCCCCATCAGAATGAAAGTGCCTGGAAGGGGGCAGGGTTTTTTACCCAGTGCCTGGGAAACAATAAGCGCTCGCCAAATGCTGAGCGGATGTGGAAAACAGGGATGCAGCCAGATTATCCGTCCCTAGAACCCACAGAGAGTTGAGCACCAGGCACAATCCCTGAACACAAATGATGAATAGTCTGGGCTGAGCATGCGGGCTCCAGTGATGCTAGACCCCCAGCCATGGAAGAAGGCCTTAGATGTAACAATTACCTATATCACCATCCAAACGCCCCAAGATTCCCAGGACAGGTGAAGGAGTCTTACCTGGAAGAGAGTGTGCAAAGCCACCTGGTGGCCCCGTGGGGAACTGCAGTTATTGTCAAGCCTTCCTGAAACTGGAACCCCCCCACCCCTCACCAAGCCCCTTCCAGCCACATACCAGCTAGAATAGAAGGCCAATCAGACCTGGTTGCAGATTAACTTGGCAGCAACACCTATGAAATGATGGCAATGCCACCTACCTTGGTAGGGTTCTTGTAAGCACTTGACTTGGATATCACACCTAGTGGGTGAAAAGGATTGGACCAGGTGTCTGTGGGCACAGTAAGAAACCAGATCAGGGGCCATGGGGAATACAGGCAAAAGAACTGTTTATTCCTGGAGTGAGCATGGCCTCTCATTGGTGGCATCCATTACCCTGGTGACATGGGCAGTTTCAGGGCATGAGAGGGCATGCATGGGGAAATCCACAGCTTGATTCAGTCTTCCAGCTCTGCAGGTGGGGACTTTGGGGTCAGACTGCTCCTCCACCCCAGCCACCAGAGTCTTACCTGTACTGCAAAGCTTCATGGCAAGCCACCACCTCAGCAAAACAGATGGTTGGAGGCGTCCTTTACCCTGGGAAGGCAACAATATCAGAGAGAGAGAGAAATTTGGGAAGAACCAGCCCAAATATATAAGATCACATTAGGGGGCTGTTGCCATGGCATAGCACATAAAGCCTCTGTCTGCAGTGCCAGCATCCCAGTGGGCACTGGTTGGAGTCCCAGTTGCTCCACTTGCAATCCAGCTCCCTGCTGGTGCACCTGGGAAAGCAGCATAAGACGGCCCATGCGCCTGTGTCACTGTATTCACATGAGGGACCCAGATGGAGTCCCAGGCTTCTGGCTTCAATCTCGCCCACCCCTAGCTGGGCCATTTGGGAATAAAACAGGAGGTGAAAGATTTCTCTGTATCCCTTTTCCCTGTCAGTTTGACCTTTCAAATAAATAAAACTTTATTGTTATTATTTTTAAAAAGCAAACTAGTAGAGCAGCAAGAGGACAACATGAAGGCAGTGGGGGTGGGGTGGGGCCCACAGGCCACTACAGACAGGAGTGGGAGCGGCCGTGGGGAGCAGCCATGGGGAGTGGCCGTGGCTTCATGGCGGTGCTGCCCATGGCACCAAGCTTTCAGCTGAGGATCCCTAACTTGTGGCCGTGACAGCAGCCCCTCATTGCCACTCAGGAGAGCAGACAGCCAGTTGCCTGGCACTTCTGCACCTATTCCCCACAGCCCCAGGTCCAGAGCTCTATGCTGGTGTTCTCGTGTTTGCTCTATTACACCCTTGGGTTTGTTGGCCCCAGGCATCCTCATCTGTCTCCTTTCTTGGGCTGCTCCTCTTCAGTGTCATCAGCTGCCAGCAGATTCTGAACGTCCACCACCTGCCAGACAGGGAACAAGGACAACCACCATCACCGGGACTGGGGGCTGACAGGTGGGAAACAAGCTTGAAGACAAGCACTGGTTCAGGGGCACAGCATGCTCTGGAAAATGATGTATTGGTGGGGAGGGAGGGAGGGAGGGCTCTGGGGGACCAGCCTGGCATGGAGGTTGGGAAACCTGACTTGACAGCAGTTGCTGAGAGCAGAGCCTAGAGAAGCCACAGGGCTCCCTGCAGAGGGAGCAGGCAGTGCAAAGGCCACCTCCACCAACAACATCAGCTTCACCTGCTGCCCTGGGCCTGCAGAGCGGCCCCAGCGTCAGTGCCGGGACACACTTGGCTCTGCAGTTAAGACGGGGACGAGGAATGGGACACTTGTACCCCACCTCTGAGAGCCTTGGTCTGAGTCTCAGCTCTGCTTCTTATTCCAGCTTCTTGCTAACGCTCACCCTGGGAAGCAGCAGCAGATAGTCCAAGGACCACCTGTAGGAGGTGCCTTTTGTGTGCCTGATTGGATATCCTTTGCATGAGAACAACCGAATGGCTGCCTTTTGTACACCTGATGGGATATTTTTTGTGTAAGAACAGTTTAGAGGACAGCATGTGTATGGGAACACTTGGTGGAATATACAAGACAAAAGGAGTTCCAAACAAAAGCATAGAAACAGTTGATGAGCTTATTGATAAGCTCAATACCTCCACCCTTATCCTATATGACCCTCAGTGTATAAAGTCTGTTGATCATCAGTCAGTAGTCTGTGCGTGTTATTATCGGCTCCATGCACCAAGTCCATCACTCTAGGACAGCGACAAGTGGCGCCTGTGAACAGGGACCTGCATAAAGAAACGAAAGTGCGACGGAGACCCCCACAGAAAGAGGTGAGTGGGAATGATGGGCCAGAATCGCAGCCTTTTTTCTTTTTAAATAATTTATTTTTATTACAAAGTCAGATATACAGAGAAGAGGAGAGATAGAGAGGAAGATCTTCCGTCCAATGATTCACTCCCCAAGTGACCACAACGGCCAGTGCTGTGCTGATTCAAAGCCAGTGTTAGTTATTTAAAAGAATGTAGAGTTCTAGTGCTAGGTTATAGGATATTAAGATACTTTACGCCGCAGCTAATTCTCGCAACCTGGTTCTTTACCGTGAGCTGAAAACACCAGACGCAACAACATATCTTAGGAAGTTTATTCCAGCGAGGCAGGAATAGGGGAAGGGGAAGGAGGGGGAAGGGAGGTAAGAAGGAGGAGAGGGAGAGCAGGGGAGAGGAACCAAGGAGAGAGCAAGAGCAAGAGAGAGAGCAAGAGAGAGCAAGAGAGAGAGAACCGAGTGGGGCAGGAACAGGGGAAGGGGAGGGAAGGGAGGAAGAGCAGGGGAGAGGAACCAAGGAGAGGAAGACAGAGAGCAAAAAAGGGGCGAACCGCACCTGGGGGCCTTTTTTGTCTGCCAGGTGTGGGAGGGCGGGGATTGGGAGGGATTGAGGGCAAGGCCCCAGGGGATTGGTGCCTGCAGGTGAATGCCTGGGGATGATTGGCAAGTGGGCGGGTTTGGGGAAGGGGCTGGGAGATTGGGGGTGGGATTCTCAGGTGGAATGCCAGGTTACATCCGATTGGTGGATGGCTGCACTGGCGCGAATCCCGTGAACAGTGAGGAAGAAGAAATGGCGCAGGGTCCAGGGTGGGATATTGGAATAAATCCTTATATTCCTCCCTTTTGTTATATATAAAGGAAGAGGGGCATTGTTCTCTATGGCTTCTAGGAGCTGTTTTCTCTTGGCAGTGGTTGCAGCCTGGTGGAATAGGAGATGGAGGGATGCTTCTAGTCCTGCAAAAGAAACTTGTTAATGGTTTGATTAGAATAGAATTTTACATTTCAGTGGATGGGAATGGAGGGAAGGGTTATTAAGAGTCCCTTGGAAAAGCTGGCTTGAGTTCATTTTCTGTTAGCCAGGCCTTGTTATACTGGATTCTTCATTACTCCTGAACGGTCAATGCAGACAAAGTAGCTTCACCAGGAACCAGAGACCCTGACTGCCTATCATACTATCTAACTCCTCACATTGCCAAACAGGAGTGAACAGGGATAACGGGACGACGACCGCTCTAGCTTCTTCGAGCTGAAAGGGGGCGTTGAGCAACTGTAGCAGTAGGGGGGTTCTAGAGGTTCCTGGTAGAAGGTAGAAGTCATCAGATGTCTGAAGTACTACTGCCTGGCACTTGAAGGCTTCTCTTTCTTGGTCTAGATAACAAAACATATTAGAATTATAATCTTTCCCAACTTAGCAGGTCATGAGTTCAGTTAGAAACCCAGTTGGAATACTTGGGCTTTCAAGCTTAGATATAAAATAATTGTCCGGTTTCAACCTTTGTCAGAGGAAACATTGCATTAGATTAAAACAATGGACTAGATCTATATTAGGTTTAACTTAACTATTTCACATCCCAAATTTTGAAACATACCCAATGAATGCAATGGAACACATGAAACCTTTTCGGTTATATAAAATTGTTATCTGAAACAATGAAAGGATTAGTATGTGGCATCAGAACATACAGGTAAATGCAAGCCAACTTCCATTTGGAAATGCTATAGTAGTTTTGCATCTAGCTAGAGAATGGGCAAGTGTTTGATTTTTCAAAACAATTATACTTTACCAATCGTTGTAAGCCCTAAGAGTTTCAAGAAGACATCTAGCCTAGAACATAAAGCACAGCACTTAAAACATTCCGGTACAAGATCTACTGGTCACATTGTAGATGGCACAAGATGTTAACTATTTAGTATTCCAACAAGATTTTACAGAACTTTACACACTTTAAGGCAGAGGCAAGCAATCTACTAACTTACAGGCTAACAAGCATGTACTAGCAATTTAGGAACATAAGAATCTTAAGTAGATGAGCTGAGAAATCCGAAATGACTCGGCAAATAAGGAGGACATGAAGTCTACCTTATGACAGTTCAGGGGTTCTACCTCAGTGAAGTCTAGTAAAACTGAAGAGCGAGATGGCAAACATGTCTATCAGGAGCCTGGTCATTGATGCAGGCTGAACAGTTACAGGTGAACTAACCTTTCCCTAGAAATGGCTTCTTTTCTGAGCTTCTAGATTACTCTGTCACCTAAGCTAATTTGTGGCTCCTGAGAGACCCTGATGGTCACTGTAAGAGAGGGAAGAAGCCAAAGCTAGCTAGGACAGAGAAGGCAGTGTCCAGACGGAAACTTACAGTTTTCCCTTCCACTGTGAGAACCACCCGTGGCTCTTGGGTGCTGTTCCGTGGTGTCACCGAAGTCCATGGATGGCCTTGAGCCTGTGCAGGTTCCAGGGCTGCTTCCGTCCCATGTGGGAGATCCAATGGGAAATGACTGACCTGAAGTACTTGGCCTTCAGGGACAGTCACATCTCCAGTGACCTCCTTGGTAGCTGGGACATGGCCCTGGGTGTCCTTTCTGATGATTCTTGGTGAAGTGTCCATTGCTTCTGCAACGAAGAGCACTTGGGAGGCCTCCGGGGGTCTCACTGGAACCAGGAGCACACACCTCTCTCATCCTGCTCTGCCATGGGATCCCCTCCTGGTCTTTAAGGTAAAAGACCATAGTGACCCCTTTAAGAGGATATCAGGGTATGTTCAGGTCCCATTTGTAAGTTTCTAAAGTTCTGTCCTAACATCCAGGGTAGTTAAGAATCTAGCATCTATACAGCACCTATTCTTTTCTGTATAGGATCTAATGGAATATACCCAGTCATTCCTCAAGCATTCTAAGAAGTTGGAGGATTTCTCTGTGGCCCTAATCTCAAGGAATTATTTACAAAATGAAGAGATTTAACTTAGCAATTTTCATCTATGAACACTTTCATCTATGTTAATTAAATAGACTACATAGCTTGCCACATAAACATGTACATGCATATCAGTTAACAGATTATAAAACAAAACAGCTTTTGAAAAACAAGTTTAAAGTTTCAAAATGCTTTAAAGTTATCAGTTTAAAGTTACCAGTTATTTAGAATTATATCTTGCTCTCAGAAACCCAAATTAAAGATGCTTTCAGTTGGAACCTGTAGCTTACTGTTTAACTTTAGCTCTATCTGCAATGGATGCAATAGTATCTATTGGAACCTAGAAACAAACGTAAGCATCTATTTACTTCACATTACATTAAGTTACAGAACAAGTTGCATTTTTTCTTTTCCTTTTTTTTTTAAAAGGAAAGGCTAAATCACTTATCTCTTACTCCACCCCTCTCTGCTAAGGGGTGGGAGGGAAAGCTACAGAAATGTAGGCCCTTAGGGTGTTTCGATGTGGTCAAGACAAAAGAAACTGGGAGAGCAAGTTAGGCTAAGGGCTAAAACAGAAAAGTTCTAAACAGGAAATCTTTGCTTCCCAGTGGGGAGCAAATGGAGACCTTCAAACAGTGGGGGATGGCAGGGAGAGAAAAGGCAAGATGGCGGACAGAGAGGGTGGGGGTCGACTGCACATGGAGGATAAGATGGCGGTTGCACGTGGCACCAGGGCCCTGGAAGAGGGCACTGGGGTTTCCTACTTCATAGCTAGAAAACTACGGAAAAGACAGACAGAAAGCCGAGAGTGAAGAGGGAATGAGACTTCCCCTGATTTTTCCGAATGCATGCAGGAATGAGCTAGGTTCCGAAAGATGTCCGGATGCGAAATGCCATTAACTGGCCACTTGAAGGAGTTAGCTAGGGAATACTGCGGCCAATCCACATCACAGAGGCATATTAAAGTATTAGGTAACAAGCCAATTAAAGGGTGTCTAAATTTGCTAGAAGACAGCCCAAAGGGGTGTTGGGAGCAACTGGCAACGAAAAAATAGCTCCCATTATTACAACTCAGGACTGATTACCACGGTGGACCCAGTGGTCCATAAAAGCGACCCAGTGGTCAGGAAAAGACGGCTCTCGTAGAAGGTCGTCACCCCCTACGTAAGGGACGAGCCAGGTCCCCAAAACACCGCCTGTATCCGAAGTCGTAAACAGCCCAGTGGCCCGACTCGGAGGGACAGGGGGGCCCCCAGAGTGACCCAGTGGTCGGGGGACTTCCGCCCAGTGGCTAAGAGACACGGCACCCGGCTGGGGTTTACCAAGGTGGACCCAGTGGTCCGTAAAAACGACCCAGTGGTCAGGAAAAGACGGCTCTCGTAGAAGGTCGTCACCCCCTACGTAAGGGACGAGCCAGGTCCCAAAACACCGCCTGTATCCGAAGTCGTAAACAGCCCAGTGGCCCGACTCGGAGGTACAGGGGGGCCCCCAGAGTGACCCAGTGGTCGGGGGACTTCCGCCCAGTGGCTAAGAGACACAGCACTCAGCCGGGGTTTACAGAACCGGTCTCCCAAAAACTCCCAGAAGTGGAAAATCAGACCGATTCAGAGGAGCACAAATATGCCAAGCCAAACCCAAAACTCCAAGGGCTGAGGAAGGGAACCCTATCTACAACAGTGTATGCATGCAAAAACTTAGCATTCGGAAAGATGGGGAATACCTCTTGCGCTCCACATGGAGATGGAGTACCGGGGAGCACGCGTCTGGGCAATGTTGCTGCTGGATGGATGCAGATGCCAGCACGGTCAAGTTAGATGAACTCAGGAATGGCCACGTGGAGGTAGAGAATTCTGGAACCGGCAGGCGAAATCAGGAACAGGCCGAAGAAGGCAAAATCAGGAACAGGCCGTTGGAGATGAATTCACGAACCAGCGGGCGGATGGAGACGGATTCTGATGGCTGCTGACGAGTCTCGGTGGCGCAGATGAAGACAGTTAACACAGATCACAGTTCTCACGGTTCGGGTCCCGGTAGTGGCCAAAGGCCCGAAGGCCACGTGGCCAAGTGCCGGGGGAAACCGACCGGTCACGGCACCAAATGTTAGTTATTTAAAAGAATGTAGAGTTCTAGTGCTAGGTTATAGGATATTAAGATACTTTACGCCGCAGCTAATTCTCGCAACCTGGTTCTTTACCGTGAGCTGAAAACACCAGACGCAACAACATATCTTAGGAAGTTTATTCCAGCGAGGCAGGAATAGGGGAAGGGGAAGGAGGGGGAAGGGAGGTAAGAAGGAGGAGAGGGAGAGCAGGGGAGAGGAACCAAGGAGAGAGCAAGAGCAAGAGAGAGAGCAAGAGAGAGCAAGAGAGAGAGAACCGAGTGGGGCAGGAACAGGGGAAGGGGAGGGAAGGGAGGAAGAGCAGGGGAGAGGAACCAAGGAGAGGAAGACAGAGAGCAAAAAAGGGGCGAACCGCACCTGGGGGCCTTTTTTGTCTGCCAGGTGTGGGAGGGCGGGGATTGGGAGGGATTGAGGGCAAGGCCCCAGGGGATTGGTGCCTGCAGGTGAATGCCTGGGGATGATTGGCAAGTGGGCGGGTTTGGGGAAGGGGCTGGGAGATTGGGGGTGGGATTCTCAGGTGGAATGCCAGGTTACATCCAATTGGTGGATGGCTGCACTGGCGCGAATCCCGTGAACAGTGAGGAAGAAGAAATGGCGCAGGGTCCAGGGTGGGATATTGGAATAAATCCTTATAGCCAGGAGCCAGGAACCTCCTCCAGGTCTCCCACGTGGGTGCGGGATCCCAAAGCATTGGGCTGTCCTCGACTGCTTTCCCAGGCCACAGACAGGGAGCTGGATGGGTAAATATAACCCTTGGTTTCGGGATGAAGGGACACTAGAAGCTGAAGTCTGGGGTCGTGCCAAGAAACATGTAGAAGAGGCCCGGATGGCAAGAGAGGATATTCCTGCTGACTCTTGGAGTACATGGTCTTTAATGAAAGCGGTTATTACAATTACAGAAGGGGAAGCCAGGGAGGAGACCCTCCAACAGGCTGTCGCGAATTCCTTTGATGACTGTGAGTTAGTTGGGGAAATGAAGGAAAAGCCTAAAAAGCAGAAAATACTTCCTAATACCATTCCCTCTGCACCTCCACTCTCTGACTCACTTCTTCATCCCCCCCAACTCACAGTGCAGATAAGGAGGATGAAGGGGAATCGTGATAAACCCCCCTCACCAGGGAAACCACCGTTTTACGGCCAGAAAGGAAACTCTTCAAAGTACAGATAAGAAAGAAAACAAAATTAGAACTAAGAAAAAGAAAACTTCCAGTGTTAAATCCCAGCATTTTTCTCTAGTGGGGAAGATAACGATGAGATAGAAAAGTTAAATACCAGCCTATACCGTCTCACCCTTAAATCTGATCGAAGATGTTCTCAAAGGTCTGATATTCTGTCACCGCCCAGCCGTGGCGGCACTAAAACCACGAGGCACACTCTTGAGGGTCTGGGAAAAGCCGGGACCGCAACCCCTCGCTGCCCAAAGCGGCCACGTTTAAACCCTTTTCTCCGCTGCCCCTTTCCCCATTGGCCTTAGCTTTCCTCTGCCGCTTCTCCAGCCCTCTCTCTGCCACCCTTCTTCATTCTTGTCCCCGTCTTCTGCTGCATTTCTCCGTTCTTGTCCCCGAACTTACGTCTTACTACTTCTCTTCTGCTTTTGTATACCTCTTCCTGCTTTTGTCCACTCTTGTTCGCCTTAACTTTTCCAGCTGAGGATCTTAACCCTTCTTCCCCTCTCTGCTGCCCTATTCTTTCTGTTCCGTCCATCGTTCTTCCCCCCGTCTTTCTCATTGTCCTCGTCCTTCCTGTCCCTCTTAGTCGTCCATCCCAGCTTTTACAATGGCTACTTTTATGTTGTTCTCCACCAATCACTTCTCCCCGTGGGTGCACTTGGCGCTACGTGATAGGCCAATAATCACAGAGAGGGCATTAGCCTAACCCTGTGACTTCCTGTATACCTGCTGGCGAGACCAATTCCACCTCCTGGCCCTGGCCCAGCCACCATCTTGCAATGGCCCCCTCAATCCCAGAACGGCTTCAGCACCCTGTTCCCCGCAATATTCCCCCGCAGACCTCGTGAATGCCAATCACTTTTTCCAATTATACTTAGTCAAGAGCTCAATCAACCCATGTACGAGAGCCTAGATTTCAATGACGTCACAACTTTTAAAAAGGCTTGTGTGTCCTATGAACCCACTTCCACATTCCGTCTTGGAATATTTGAATAGTTGGAGCCGAGAAGCAAACTAGATTCCTTATGATTTCGAAGTAATAGCAAAAGAGGGCTTTCTCCTTCGCAATATCTACAATGGAAGATGTGGAGGAGTGATACGGCTAAGAAGAAGTTACAATCTTTAGGACGGGCAGGCCGACAACTCCTGGAGGGTGGGCAATTAACTTATGATATGCTGGTAGGAGATGGACAGTGGGCTACTACAGAGCAGCAAATTCAACTGGCTCAAGGTGCGCTTACTCATATACGGGACGTAGCATTGTGGGCCTGGGAGAAAGTTGACACTGGGTCTGCGTTTGCAGGCAGTTATACAAAAGTCATCCAAGGAGCTGGAGAATCTTATGCTGACTTTGTGGGACGGACAGTTAGCTTTTGATAATGCAAATGAGGACTGCCAGGCTGTTATTTGTCTTATAAAAGAGAGGATCTTCTGGGTTACCTAAAAGCCTGCTGTAACATAGGGACCCATGGACCGTTTAGCCACAATGGAAACCTTTGCTGTTCAGAAGCAGATGAAGGCTAAATGTTTCAATTGCGGCAAGCCAGGTCATTTTCGCAAACAATGCCGGGAAACTCCTGGCAGGGCCAGCCCCAGGCCCCGAACAATCAAGAGCCATAACAGGTTTAAAGTGCTGTCTTGGACAATGATAACTCCCAGGATTTCACTATTACACCATCTCAGTGTCCTTGTAAAGTGCCCACTGGAATTTTTGGACCCACTCCTGAAGGAATGGTTGGCTTAATAATCGGACGTGGTAGTCTCAAACTTTGAAAAATATTAAGGTACATTTGATTCTGATTATAAAGGAGAAGTTTTTGTGATGATTACAACTCCATGTACCTGGACTTTTAAGGCAGGAGAAAAAATTGCACCGCTTTTACTTCTGCCGTCTTATATGCCTAGTTTTTCTAATAACAAAAGAATTGGGATTCGGTAGTACTAACAAATATGTCAATTTGACAACTCTTATATCTGAAGGGAAACGACCCACACTTGAATTGACCCATCAATGGCAGAAAATTCTCTGGGTTATTAGACACTGGAGCAGATGTTTCAGTTATTTCAAATAAGGAATGGCCTTCTAACTGGCCCACAGAACCTGCCGATTGTGGGCTCCAGGGTGTAGGGGCAGTGAATGCCACTGTGCTTTGTGTTAGTACAGAGAAGTTAAGATGCGTTAATCCTGAAAATTTACAGGGTATCGTGCAACCTTATATTGCTCCAATTCCTATTAATTTGTGGGGGAGAGATTTATTACAACAATGGAATGTGGAGGTCTGCTTATAATAACCCTCCCCCTCTCAGCCAAGAGTGAGCAACATAGACCACTGTTCTGGTAAAATTTTAGGAAGGAACTTTCAGGAAAACATAGAGCCAGTTCCTACAGAACAAAATCACCGCCAATATGGGCTAGGTTTTTCTTAGGGGGCCATTGAGTTTATGAAACTATCACCAATACCTATTCTATGGAAATCTGATTTGCCTGTGTGGAGGCCTCAATGGTGCCTTAACCAATTAAAGTCACAGGCTTTAGAATCCTTAGTTCAGGAACATCTACAAAGGAACCATATAGAAGAGTCTTTCTCCCCGTGGAATTTCCAGTTTTTGTAATTAAAAAGAAGTCAGGCATGTGGTGATTGTTGAATGTAAATGCTACTATGACCTCTATGGGTGCCCTCCAGCCTGTTTTGGCTAATACTGCAACCACCTGTGTGAAAGACCCAGCTTGAGCTTTGGGCAAGCATTCAGGGAGCGACCCAGCAAATGCAGGTTCTCACTTTTTCTCTTTCAAATGAATAAAAATTAGTAAGTGAAATTGAAACAACAACAACAAAAAAATGCATAGCCAGCAGCTCTATAAAGGAGTAAGTCACAGCATCCCTGGTTGGGAGTTGAGAAAATGGGCCCACAGACCCCAGTACCCCTTGGGGTCACACAGCTGAAAATGGACAACCTGGGATTCGAACTTAGTTGGCTCTTGACCACTTCTGTGGCTTAAGTCCCTCAGATGAACCATGACCCACCAGAGACGACCGGAGAGGTCTCGGCTTCTCCAGCCCCTTTCTCCCTTAACTGCCCCTCAACCTTCCCCTTGTGCTGTGCCCAGGCCCACGCCTGTGCCATGCCTCCATCCCTGGGCACTTGCATTAGAGTCACGTGCATCAGGAGCAGCCAAGCTAAGGGGGCGGGCGGAGGACGAGGAGCTGTGAGGGCCGGCTGTCAGGGTCTCTGCTTCCAAGTTCTTCCCGCTCCCCAGCTCCTTCGGGGAAGTGTCCCCACCCTTGGCTTTCCAGATCCTTGGATAAATAATTCAGGGTTTGAAACCTCGCCAGGCCACCCCTCCCCCGGGGTGGAGAGGGCGCTATTGGGCTGACAGGCGTGATGTCACCAGCCCTCATCCCAGCCCCAGCATCACGGGACTTACCCTGGCAGCAACTCACCTGTCTGGCACTGTCTCCTGGGACCCGGGACCACAGTCACTTGGGGTCTTCATATGCCAAGACCCCACAGGTCTCATGGCTCAACTTCCTTAGCTCAGTGCCTTGGCACTTAGAGGGTACTGGGACCCGAAGTCGCCTGGAATGCTCCCACTTCCCCTGGAATCCCCCATCCACACAGGATACTGAAACTGAGATGTTTGCCCCTCCCCACCCCAAGCTTGGTCCTCTCCCGTCAGCGTCCCACGGCCACCTTCCCCCCTCCAAGATCCTGTCACCATCTCATACCGTCACTGCCACCAACCTCCCGGCTCTCCCTTGTGTTCCTGTCATCGTCACCTCAGAGCCCCACGATCGGCAGCCCCGTCATCCTCCCCGGGGACGCCCATTCCGCCCATCGCCTCTGTCTCCGTCACCTGGATCCCCACAGCCTGTCCGGGTCCCCTTTTCCGCAGCCCCCGCCCCATCCTCTGCAGCCTTTTCCTGAGACTTCCCTCGGGCTGTCCCAGCGGCGTCCCCGGCCCGCAGAGGGCGCCGCGTCAAGGACAGCGCGGGCCCACTCGGGAGGGGCGGGGCCGTGGCCACGGCCGCTTTTTATGAATGGGGGAGCGGGCGGCGCGAGGCCTCATTACTATGCCGCGCAACGCGCGCTGCGCCTCAGCGCGCTGCGCCCATTGGCTAGCGGGGCGCTGACGTCAGCGAGCTGGGGGCCGGGGGCGGGGCGGGGTGACTCACGCCGCTTCTCACCGGCCGCGGGGGCTTCTCGGGGTCCGCGCACACCCTGAGCCGCCGGACCCGAGCGAGGACTCCCCGCGGCCCGGCCGCACCCGGTCCGGAACGGTGAGTAGCAGCCGCCGCCAGGGCCCCCGCCAGGGCCGCCGCCGCGCACATTGAGGCGTCCGGGAGGGCACGCAGGTTGCAAGGGGCCATGGGCCGGGCCAAGGCTCCTAGCTGCCCGCCAGGGTCAGAGGTCGAGGCTGGGATGCTGGGTTGAGCGGGCGGGGCGGCATCCAGGTATTCGGGTGCCGGAGTGGTCAGTTGGGTGACCTGGCGAAGAGTGAGCATTTCTGCAGGGACAGCGGGTCATCTAGGGTCGTGGAGGTCGGGCCTGCAGGAGACATCTGGGGCGGGGACCCTGGGTCTGATCTGGGGATGCAGATACGCGGGGCAGGAGGCTGAACCTGGCCTGAAATGCAGGTGTCCCGGCACCCAGCGGGTCTGACTCAGGGGGAGCCAGGCTTCCAGCACGGGGGGCGAGGGCCCTTCCTGGAGACCCAGGGGGTTCGGACTGAAGGAGGGGGGCCCCCGCTGGGCACAAAAGTCTGGGAGGGAGAGGGCCAGCTCCCCAGGTGTGGCTACCCCAGAAGGCGAGGCGGGAGGGGGCAGATGGGGAGCTCACGCGCTCCCTTGGGGGCGGAGCTTGGAGCTGCCAGTGCAGAGCACCCTGAAGGGTCTGGAGCATCATTCATGCAGATGGCAGGGCAGGCGGCTGCCTTCCACCCCTGTGCACTATCCTCTCCTGGCCACCCTGTCTGGAGTCCCTGGTGTCCCCCTGGAACCCTATCCCACTGGTGTCAGCCCCTGGTCAGGTTTGCTTCCCGTCACCCACGTGGGAAAGGAGGCCTGTAGGACCCAGAGAGGAGGGTGCAGAGACCAGGATAGGGATCCCCAGGAAAAGATGGAGGGGCTTGGGACATCCAAGAGGTGCAGATGGCCTGGGCTCAGCATGAAGCGTGTTGCATGCATGAAGGGTGCCCCCCCACCCATACTGAGGGGTGTGCTACCCCTTCTGGAGCCCTCTTCCCAGCACCCCCAGTCCAATTCAATTCTCACAGGATCTTTCTCCCGCAGGTGCCACGATGTGGGGTGCAGGTGGCCCTCTGGCCTGGCTCTCAGCTGGCCTAGGTGGTGTGAATGCAAGCAGCACAGGCCCAGCTGCAGAGGGGTCCGCAGGCCCCGCAGCCCCGCCGCTGCCCTCCCCCACAGCTTGGGACGTGGTGCTGTGCATCTCAGGCACGCTGGTGTCCTGTGAGAATGCCCTGGTGGTGGCCATCATCGTGGGCACACCTGCGTTTCGTGCCCCCATGTTCCTACTGGTGGGCAGCCTGGCCGTGGCAGACCTGCTGGCGGGCCTGGGTCTGGTGCTGCACTTTGCTGCCATCTTCTGCATTGGCTCAGAGGAGATGGGCCTGGTACTGGTGGCCGTGCTGGCAATGGCCTTCACCGCCAGCATTGGCAGTCTGCTGGCCATCACCGTGGACCGCTACCTTTCTCTGTACAACGCCCTCACTTACTACTCAGAGACGACGGTGACACGGACCTACGTGATGCTGGCCCTAGTGTGGGGAGGCGCCCTGGGCCTGGGGCTGCTACCGGTGCTGGTCTGGAACTGTCTGGATGGCCTGACCACTTGTGGGGTAGTCTCACCTCTCTCCAAGAACCATCTGGTGGTCCTGGCCATTGCCTTCTTCATGGTGTTTGGCATCATGCTGCAGCTCTACGCCCAGATCTGCCGTATCGTCTGCCGACATGCCCAGCAGATCGCGCTCCAGCGACACCTGCTGCCCGCCTCCCACTATGTGGCCACCCGCAAGGGCATCGCCACGTTGGCCGTGGTGCTTGGCGCCTTTGCCGCCTGCTGGCTGCCCTTCACTGTCTACTGCCTGCTGGGTGATGCCCACTCCCCACCCCTCTACACCTATCTCACCCTGCTCCCCGCCACCTACAATTCCATGATTAACCCCATCATCTATGCCTTCCGCAACCAAGACGTGCAGAAGGTGCTGTGGGCCATCTGCTGCTGCTGTTCCTCTTCCAAGATGCCCTTCCGCTCCCGTTCCCCCAGTGATGTCTAGTCCTGTCCCTCTCACCTTCTGGCCCCAATCTCGCTACAGGATTCCAGAATGTTCCAGAATGTTCTTCAGGGCCTCATTCTCACCCCCTACCTCTCCCACCCCGGCTCCACACCCCTGACTGAGACCCAGCTGGTTCTGGAGTTCTAGGCCATCGGGTGTTTCCAGCAGATCCCTGCAGGGGCCCGACGGGTTCATGGTTTCAGGATGTGCAGGTGTTCGGGGTTCTACTAAGAGTTGCCCCACGGCCCAGCTGATGTGCAATTCCAGAACTCTGCGGGGGGAGCAGGGAACTGGGAGGAGGAGGAAGTGGTTTATAGAGCCATTCCGAGTCCTCCATCTTCCTCTGCCCCTAGACTTGACCTTGACCATGTCACTTTACTTTTGAATTTCTAAGCTTGAAGAGAAGCCAGTCACTTAGCTGCCTAGACCAAGACAGATTTATCTATATCTATGTGCGCACATACAAAGAGAGGATCTATTTATGAGTTATTTATTTATTTATGGATTTTCTTACGGATAGTAAGGGAGGAAAAGAGACCTTCGCCCTGAAATCCAGGCCATACCATGGGATCTTGGATCCCTACACTGTCCTGACCTCAGTTCCTGGAAAGCTGGGGGGAGGAGGGTGGAGAGAAAGAGAAATCACGTATTTTGTTATTTATTTTGCTTATTTTTTATCGGAGAGATCATAGGAACCAGAGCCTTCTCCCCAGGCCCGCCCCCCGTCGGGCTGCAAGGGGAACACACCAGCCTCTGGTTTTTTATTTTTTTAAGAAGCCATCACCTGAGCAACCGAGAATTCCTCTGCGCTGGGGGCAGGCTGCCCTCTGGTGGCCGTTTCGGGGGAACTGCAGCCTGGCTGAGCAGCTGGGACCAGAAGCAGCCCCAACTCCACTCTAGCCTGGTGTCCAGCGCCACAGCCATGGCATGGGGGCCCGGCCTCACCCCGCGGTGCCCTGGAGGAGGCGGGGCACGAGCCAACTCCCCACCCCTCTGCCAACCGGGGTATGGCCCCCAGTGCATTCCCTGTTCTTGTACCTAAACCCAATAAAACGTGATTTTGTGATAAGCACGTTTCTGTCAGCTGTGTGTGTATGGTGTGTGTGAGGTGTGTGCATGGTGTCTGGTGTGTTTGTGTGGTGGGGGATAACCAGAGGGCCAGGCCAAGCCATGAGGGCTTTTTGGAAGAACTGGAGACCCAGCGTGGGGTATGCCTGGCAGGATGCCAGTTCCCCTCTGCTCAGACCTGGGCACCATTGGACAAGGACTTCCTTGCCCTGGGGACAGGAACTAGGATTCCCACATCAGGTCACCTGAGGTTCTGGCATGAAGGACGTGCTCACTGCAGGTCAGTTTCCTGAGCACTGGGAGTGTCCCTTGTGGCCAGTGGCTAAGCCCACCAGGCGCCTCTCGGCACATATGAGGAAGTAGAGATTGACCAACGGTAGGGGACTGGCCCTGGTCCCACAGCTAGGAAATGCCAAAGTCGGGACAACCAGGAACACCTGTTTCCAGGACTTAGGCACTGTCTCCTAGGCAACGGCCTCCCACTTCCTTCCTCCTGAGGCTTGGGGCCTCCACACCCCAGGCTCTAGCAGGTGCACTCCCAGGGCCGCAGGCCCACCCCAGGGAGGCAGCCAGCCACAGCCTAGTGGTTCTGGAGCTGGAAAAGTGAGTGACTGTGAGCAGGTGCTTCTGGGCTGTGCAGGCACATTGTCCCAGGTTTGCGTGTTTGGTAAGAGGATCGCTGAAGAAGCACTGACCCACCTGGCTGTTCAGGTGCCCAGACCTGACCACTGGGCAGGGCTTGGAGGCAGGGCCCTATGTGGCCCTGTGGGCCAGCAAGCAGAAGCACAAAGGCCAAAGGGGAACTGCACCAGGCCAGGATCCAGGTCTTCCCTGTCTTCCCCCACCCCCGACAGCTCTTCCGCTTGTTGTGGTTGCCACCTCCCAGCATCAGGTGGAAGAGTCCAAGGTGGCAACCACAGTGGTGCCTCCCAGACACAAGCTCAGCTGGGCCTTAGGTCCAGTTCCCTGCCTTTCCAGGGAAAAGCCGGCCCAGCTCAGCAAGCCATGCCCAGGCCAAGCTCTGAGGCCAACACAGCCAAAGATGGCTCACAGCTTCCTCAGGTTGGTTCTGTGTCCACTTTACAGATGCAGACACTGTGGCCCACATGGGGAAAGGACCTTCACCCATTCTCTGCTGCCTTTGAGGGTGGCCTGCTTGCTAGCCGTGGGAGAAAATCATGGAAAGAAACATTTTTTCCCAGAAATGTGGTGTCAGTGACATGTTCCCAGGGTATGGCAGGAAGGATGGGAGTGTGAAATGCAATTGTCCAGAAACTGTCTCTTAGAAAGGTGACTTTGGACATGCCCTAAGTCGCAGTGAGCAGGTGTGTGGGAGACCAAACCCGCCTCTCGTGGGAGTGGGTTTCAGGCGCAGGCAGGAAGGTTGGGGGGTAGGGGATACCTGGCAGTGCTCCGGCCTGTTGAGGGCATCGCTGGCACCTGAGCACAACTGCCTACTGCCCCCTGTGCCTCTCAGGAGGGGAAGGTCAAGGGCCAGCTGCTCCTGGGCCAGGGCTCAGCCCTGTGTGCCCCCACCCCAGCTCCAGGATCTGAACAGGCCTGACTTTAATCACCCTTTGTGGGAAGGGTCTCTCTGGGGGCTGTGGAGTGGGGAAGGGTCTGAAGCATTTCCAGGCATGGGGGGTTTGGCCACCCCTTGAGGTACATCTGGTCTGCCCCTTGGGCTGAGCTTGTGAATGTGGTGGTATATCTCCTGGAACCCCACAGACGAGGCCTCGCTTTGAACCTCCACCCCACACTCCTCCAGGAAGCCTTCCTGGTTGAGTTCTTGGTGGCAGCTGAAGTGACAGATATATGGTGCCCACTGCGCCTGTCAAGGGATCTGGGACTGAAGCTTCTCACCTGGCTTCTGCCTCTGACTCGGACCCCTGGAGGAAGGCCATGTTGATCCTCTCAGACTGAAGGCCTGAAAAAAGCATGAGGGGCTTCTAAGTACAAGGTCGTGTCTCCCCCGCCACACTGGGAATCCTGGGAGCCGGCCTCCTACTTTAGACTGAGGGCAGGACCACGCCTTCCCCCTCCTGACACTCAGTGCAGGGCTGCTCCACACACATGTGCATATGTGTGTGTGTGTGTGCCCATCTGTGTGTGCATGCATGCGTTTGGGGAGGGTAAGCCAGCCTCTGCAAGCTGCCCAGCCCCCATGCCGGATCCAAGGAGGCAGAGCTAAACAGGGGTGCCCCCATCGCCTTTCCCCACTGCCCTCTGTCCTGTGTGAGAGCGAGGCAGCCCCGCTGCAGCGCCTGGCCGGGGCCATGACTGCCTCCCCCGGCGGTGAATGAGGAGAGAGCAGCTATTAATATAAGATGAGTTCACGGGCTCACAGCTTCCACTGGCTAGAAAACAGGCTCCCAGGGCCGGGGGCTGCAGCAAGCCTGTCTGTCAGGTGACCCCCCTGGAGCTGCAAGGCTGCCAGCCCCGCACCCCCAGCTCCCTCCACCCTGAGGACTGAGCACGCACATGCGGGCAATCACCCATGGGTACACACAGGCACGTGGACAGGGCCTGGCTCCTGACTGTCCAGAGAACATGCCCTCAGGCACACACATCCTGACACGCATGTATAGCCAGGCACACCTGCATACAATGCACACGGGCCGTGTCAGCTGTCCGGGCATGTCTGTGTGATGCAGCACACAGGTGAATGTTTGAACAGGCTCTTGCCCACATGTGCATAGGGACCAACCTTGCTTGCACGTCTAAAGCCTTTGCACACGCAGCTGCACACAGCGTACAGACATGTGTGTATGTGTGCAGGCAGGGTCCGGTCAGGTGTTGACACAAGCCCTGAATGCTTGTGCCTGGCTTTTTACATGCACGTGCTCCCTGCTCAGGACTCAGCGATCTTGAACTCTCCTGCTCCCCCTTGGCTTCAGCCTCCCGCTCCAATCTCATGACAAGCACCTCACACTCCTGCTCACCCCGTGCCTGCCTTCAGCTTCCCAGCCCCCAGGGGCCCCCAGATCCCTAATTAACCCCCTCGCTAATTGGCCGCCAGCTCCTGACTTTGCTGCAGGCCTGCTCTGGAGCTGGGAGCAAGAGGCTGCAAATTGGCCAAGGGGGGAGGTCTGGGAATAGGGGGTTCGTGGGGGTGAGGTGGGGGCACTGTGCGCTCAGTGGCTGGCTGGAGTGGGGTGGGGCAGCTCCTGTCCCAAGGCCAGTACAAGGAAAAGTGATGTCCTGCTCTTGGGGGCGGGGGCTCTTGTGTGGCTCCTGTGCAGTCACCCAAGGCTGTCCCTACATGCGCACTCACACCCACTCCCAGCAGCACATATGGATGTGTTCTACAGCAACAGGACACCCATGTGGGTGCACACTAGCACCTGCAAAGTACGCTCAGGAACAAACCGAGTGTACACACCTCAGCAACAGACCCAGGTACGAAGAACTGCCATGCACACCCATCCATGTCATAAAACTGTCAGGGTCCTCTGGGATGCTTGCAGGCTTGACCATGCATGAGCACACAGCAAGTGGCCACAGGTTCGGGAAGAGCCCCCCTCCTGCCTGCCTCTGGTCTGGCATAAAAGCCCCAGGGCCAGTGGGGTGGAGGGTGGTGAGAGGCAGACTCCTCGCCAGGCTCCAGGCTGCCTTTCTCCAACCCCTAAGCCACATACCTAAGCTTGCCCACAAGGCTTCAGACAGCAATGCAGACCTTGTCAGGGTTCCCAGACCCAAGGCCAGCGCCTCTGGCTCTAGCCTCAAGGCTCTGGGCCCAAGTCCAAGGGTGCTCCACTCTCTTGGAGGCAGACTGAAGCACTGGGAAGAACAGTTTCTATTTTCCTGTCTGCTGTTGGCTTGCTGTGTGACTTTGGATAAATGGCTACACCTCTCTGTGTGCTTGTCTGCAAGATCGGAATGAGTGATTCCACATCCGTAACCCCTCCAAGACTGTCCCGAGGAGCCAACAGGGTCGTGTCTAGCGGCTGTGCTTTACTCGGGCACACACACCGGGGAACTCCCAAGAGCGTGAGACGCCATTGTCACAGCTTGTTGCTGAATAGAGATGCAGCAGCAAAGCAGGAGCTAGAAGACTTGACTCCCGACTTCTCTGGATTGGCCACATGTCTGTGCGTGCAGTATGTGCAGGCACAGTTTGGCTGCTGGTTGGAGTGGGAGGGGTCCAGGTAGGAAGGACCCCTGTCCCAAGTACTACTGGCTGGCTGTCATCAGCAACTGATAGTCCCACCGTGCCATGCCCCTTTGGCTGTCAAAGGCTTTTTGTTTTCAAGTTGCAGGAACACCCTCTAGACACCCACAACTCTAGTGCTAAGATGCTGTGCCGAGGGAGTGCCTGAACCTGCTGGTCACCCTTAGGATCTAGAAAGAAACCAGGCGGACAACACCCCAAGAGCAGAGCTTCCTGGTGCCCTGGCTACCAGGTGGCCAGAAGGGGGCAGTAAGGAGCAGGCGGCGGCAGCGAGCAGGGAGGGGTGACTGTGAGCATGGGTGTGCAGTTGGCAGCCACTGTGTGTTCCTGGGACTGCAAGGCTGCTGTGTGCCCTGATTTGCACAGGGGCAGGGCTCTGTGCACAGTGAATGCTTGTGTCCCTGGGCTGTGTGCTCCTTCACGCGTGCCGCTTTTCAGCTCACGTGTGAGCAGGCACACGTGCACGTGGGTGCGTACCGAGGCCCAGCTTCCCCCCATGCGTGGCTGAGGGTGCAGGGAACTTGCAGTCCTGAGGTCTGGTTGCCCTGGGTGGAGCCCAAAGAAGCACCACCTGTTTACTGCGCCTGTAATGCTTCACCCCAGGGGTGGGGAGATGGGAATTGAGACCTTTCACAAACCCTTCCAGCCCTAAACCACAGCGTTCTGGAGGCAGACGCGAGCTGGTAAGCCTGCCTGGGGATGGCGTCCGCCGTGAGCCCCGGCTGGAGCCAGCGTTCGACCCGCAGGCTCTGTGCCCAGCCAGCTAGCTCTGTGCTCTCTGGCATCTCACTTGACCTCTGTGAACCTGCTTTCCCCAGGGCTGAGATGGGGGCTCCTGGCCTCTCAGCGGGGACTCATTCAGCTCAGAGAGGTGAAGGGACCTGCACAGGGTCACAGCTCCCGGATGGCGGAGCCAGAACTCCAGCTCAGGCCTTCCTGGCTTCCCAGAACCACATTCCTTCCCTCCAACTCCCCAGCAAGGGCGGCTCCCGACACCACCATTTTGTCTTCTGCCAGGGCGGCCGTCTGGCTGCTTGTCAGTCACCGGCCTCGGGCAGCCAAGTGCTGACTAAACACAGGCCCGAGCAGGAGGGTGGAGTGGAGGGGCTGCAGGGCGAGCGGCGAGCGGCCCCCTCCCCGGCCACCCCCGGCTTGCACGATGAGCTCAGAGCGGCTGGCGCAGCACTTGCTGACAATTCAAAACTTCGGCCCCCTCTCCTGGGACGCCAGTGGGTGACTCTCTCAACAGCAGGCGTGACCCAGCTCCCGCCCCTCCCGGGGGCCACTCCACTGTCTCGGTGGGGCCCGGAACTGGGTGTCTGCTCATAAATTACCCCCAGGGACAGTTACCCGCAGCAGCTGTGCTGGGAACAACCGTTGCTTCCTGGGTAGGTCATTTTTTTGGGTCAGAAGCTAAACCCAGCCCCCTCGCCTTCCTCAGGCAGGAGAGGGGGCGTGCGGCAGCCTAAACCTTTTATCGGATTCCATTGTAAATCGCTCTATTTAAGGTAGGTTGCCTGGGTCTGAGAGGCAGACAAGATGCCGGCCAGATGTTGGGAGGCAACATCAGCATTCAGCCCCCCGCTCCTCACCCGAGGCCAGGCGTTGCTAGCAGCCCGCCTCCCCTGCCCTGCCCCCCTACCGGAGGGGGGCGCAGACCGACAGGTTCCCCAACCTGGGTCTCCTCCTTGTTCAAAATGGTTTCCAGCCCACTTCACCTTCAGTGACTGGCCTCCTGCCCTTCGTGCCCACCCACACAGGAAGCCCTCCCGCCGGTGTGGCTCCTCCTAATCTCTTCTCCCAGGAAAACAACTCACACACACCCTGGGTGGCTGAGTGGCTACAAAGACTTTATCAGATGATTTTCAACGTTGGCATTTCAGGACTCATGTGCATACAGAAAATGGTTCCGCGGAACCTGCAGGTCACTGGGGCACAAATGCGGTACACGCATGAGCCTCGTGGGGAGGAAATGAGAGCAGAGACCCGGTCGACCTTCTGAGGGTCTGAGAAGAACCGGGCAGGAGAAGGAAGGGTCGGGCAGGGGTCTAGCCTTGCCCCAAGTCTCCAGGTGTCTTCCACCTTCCTCTCTGCGCAGGAGGGAGGGGCCTGCTGGCAATCGGGAGGCCCCTCTCCGCGGGCACTTTCTCCCTAAAATCTCAACATGGCGAACACGCCCAGAAACCCACTGGAATATGTCCTTATAAATATATTTATATCAGAGAAAACAAGGCACTTTGGGAGCGTTACGGCTTACTCTCCTACATGTACATCATTCTAGACAGAAAGTAAAAATTGGTTAGTTTCTCAAGTGAATTAGCTGGATAAAGTTAATACAATAACAAAATTGTTCCCTAGCCCTCACTGACGCACTGTCCAAGTGAACGTGGCAGCAGGCACAGAGTGAGAAACATTTCTGCACAACATCTGGTCCCAACAGGTTAGCTGGTCTCTAGCCTGGCCCCCCGGGGAAGCCCCCATCCCCAGCCTGGCCTGGGCCCTGGGGTCAGGTGGGGGTGGTGACGGGAGGCGGTGCTGTAGCAGAGCTGGACACGGTGGGAATGCTCAAGCAGGGTCACCGGAGCCACAGAGACCTCAATCTGTCCAAGCTGGCGCTGCAAGTCAGAGGATCGGCGCCACGGGAAGAGATTTCACATTAGCTCTGACAACGCTGCCCTGGCTCTGCGGTGACATTGGCCAGGGTCGTTTCTGAGGGCACTCGAGCTTCCACTGGAGGAAGCTGGAGCTTGGGCCAGCTGCTCGGAGCCTCCCAGGGATCACCGAGCTGTCCCTGCCCCCCTCCCCCCCTGCTCCTTTGGAATGAAATCATCTCATAGCCAAGGAAAAGCCACAAGTCACTCCTGACACTGTCGCCGGGAAGCTGGACCCTTGGGCCGCGGGAATGAGGGCAGCCCCCCTGGGTCGGGCAGCCCAGGGAGGGTGGTGGCTCCTCAGCTTCGCCCCTGAAGAGTCCTTATGGGCCATTGATTCACACTCTTACCAACACTGGCCCAGTTTAAATAACCACTAAACTTTGCATTCTACAATTACAGGATTCCAAAAACACACGATGACTACCTGCACTGGGTCCTTTATCATCTTAAAGGGCTCTGGGTTTAAAGAAGCATCTTTTTTTGGTGTACATATGCATAAGTAGAGCCCAGAGGGCCCCTTGGCTGACTGGGTCCCCAGCCCCCCGAGCTGAGAAGGCTTCGCAAGGCCGGCTGCTACAAAGCGCCGAGCTTGGCTGCATAGATTTTAATGAGAGCGCCAGGCAGAGCTGTGCTGTTGCTCTCCGGGACTTGCAGATCATTACCAAAGCAGCTGTAGGATGAGAACACAGCACATCGAAACCCTAGGAGGTCACTGAGCTAATGATCTAATCCTACCTTCCGCGGGCAGGGCCCCTCCCCACCTCCTCCTGCCCCTGGCCCTCTCCACGGTGGACTCTGTCCATTCCAGAAGCCAGGCCAACACCGCCCCCTTCAAGGTCACAGCAGAATGACTGTGAGCAGCTCTGGCTCCCCCTTTTCCGGAAAGGAGGAGGATGGGGGTAATTTAGTCAGAGCCATTAGGCCCAAGCCCTGGCCTGGCCAGGCCCCAGGACTCCTATCTGGAAGAACCACTGCCCTGCCTGCCTTTCCAGCCGCTGCTGGAAAGAGGGTTGTGGCAGAGGCCCCTTCATCGGCCATTTTAGGGTCCCAATGCAAAGCAGGATGGGAGATGGGAAGAGGTGGCACGGTATGCTGAGAGTGGAACTGGGCGCCTGCCCCGTGCCATGGATACCTGGCCTGAGACTGGTTGCAGCTAGGGCGCCTGCTTGCATCTCCAGGCTTAGCCCCATGCCCCAAGTTCAAGGCAGGCAGGTGGAGGGGAGGCAGACAGCGGCAGTACCCGAGATTATACACACTCTCCTCGAGCCGGAGGGGTTTACGAGGGCTCTGGCAATTACTACAACCATTTGCTGTGCTGGGTAGAGACAGATCCTGTTTTTCTTTGTTTCAGGGCTCTGAAAGCCCAAGAAGCCAGGAGCAGCCGATTTCGGCAGAAGAGGCTACACAATAGTTAGGGCAGAGAGAAGAAACCTCGCTGAGGGTCAGAGCTGACCAGCTTCCCCCCTTCCCCACCGAATAATAGCACCTGTGTATGAGCTCTGGGCACAGCAGGGAGCAGCGTAGGGAACCTTGCCACGCAGTGAGGGGTGCTGAGAAATGGACCTCATCACGCCCCTCTGCCTCCCAGCATCTTCCCAGCTGCCAGAGCCCCCGCCCCCATGCCTACCCCGCAGGGACCTGCTGTGGCTGCCAGCCTGAAGGACCCAAGTTTCTACAGTTGGCAGAGTCTAGGCTTAAACGGGGGAAGGAAGAGGGGGAGGAGCTGCAGAGGAATTGAAAACAGCACCTGCCAAAGCTGCCGGCCCCTTCCTTCCCACTGCTCTTGGCCCCAACAAGGGCCGCTCTCAAGGTTACGTGGTGAGGGGGTGATGGAAAGGGGCAACAGAGGATTAGAGGCAAGGTTATAAGGAGCTGAGCGGTGATGGGGGCAGGGGGCCCTCTCTGACCCCCCAGGCTGAGGTCTGGAGTAGCTATGGAGCCAGAACTGTTCCACTCTGGCTCCAGCTTGGGCTGTGATTTGGTCCCAGAAAGCAGAGTCGATTTGAAATCAAGCACTCAGGCTCTTGCTCTGTCACCGGTCAGCCAGGTGACCTTGAACAAGTCCCTTCCCTCTCAGGCCTTCAGTGCCAGCTCCCGGCTCTGCTCCTGAGAGCAGGCATGGGCCTGGCTCCCTGTGCCAGGGCTGCTTTGGTCACGCATGTTAGAGGTTTGAATTGGGCCATGCTCCCTGAGGACTCCTGGGGGGAGGAGTGGGGAGGGTATTTAGGGGAACAGCTGAACACCCTGTTCCCCAGAGCAGTCTGCGAGGAGGCACACCTCAGCCCTCAGAAAAGCGCCATTTGGGGGTGAGGTGGGGAGCCACTCAGGAGGGCTAACACCTCCTGGGCCTGGGGCATGCCAGCAGAGGGAAGGTTTGGCCAAAGCCAGTCTGGCTGCTGGGACACTGCACTGCCTTCCCAGGGGAGCATGCGAGGGGCTGGCCGCATCCATGCAGGCTGCTCTCACTGATCAGGACCAAAGAGGGCTGGCATTTTCAAAGCTTTGGGGACAAGGCACGACTGAAATGGCTTTTAGGGGGAGATACCGCATCCGGCCGGGACCCAAGCGGAGGGTTTAGGAGTCTTCCTTCCTTTCAGTATGCAGCAATAGCTTGCAAGGACAAGGGGTGTCTCAGCGGCTGTGGCTGAGGAGGCCCATGGTGCCTGACAACAGGGACAGGAAATCCATGTTCCTTTTGAGGAAGCATTTGGATATATCTTTGGTTGCTTCAAGGAAAGCTCTGGCCCCTTAAAATTCTTTTCTTCTCCCCTTCCGCCTCTGGGACTGTGGGGGTAGGCGGCAAAGGCGGCAGGTAGGAAGGAAAGACAAAGGAGCGGGTGGCAGACAGAGTTAATCGGACCAGTCGTCTTCATCGAACTCCGAGGAGTCGTCTTCTGAGTCGCTGTACTCAACAGCAATGCGCCGGGACAAGATGGTGGCCACGTCATTGCCCACGACGTCCCGCTTCTCTTGCTCCTGCTGCTCCTCAACCCGGCGCAGCTGGAAACCTGGTGGCAGGGGAGGGGGAAGAGAGTGAAGGGGTGTGCCCAGCCTCGGTTCTGCCCTGGCAGGGGGTGGGACTGAGGGACGGCCAGGGCCAGGGGTCTGTGGCAGAGAAGCCATTCTTCCTGACTGCAGAGGATTGGGCTTTCTCAGGAGGTGTTGCGTGGGGAGCCGCCACTCCACTAGCCATTGTGAAGCCATGACCAAGGAAGAGGATAAGGGCCAGATTGTGGCATAACACTGAGAACTTGTTGGAGTCCCCTTCCAATCCAGCTCCCTCCTAATGCGCCTGGGAAAGCAGCAGCTGGCCCAAGTGCTTGGGTCCCTGAACCCACACCAGAGACCTGGACAGAGTTCCTGGGTCTTAACTTCAGCCTGGCCCCAACCCTTTGGGAAGGGGACCTAGGTGATGGAAAAACAATCAGTCAATTTCTCTCTCTCTCTCTCTCTTTCTCTCTTTTTTTTTGCTAGAACTTTGCCTTTCAAATAAATAAATCTTAAAGAAAAATAGAGAGAGAGGAAATGGGGAGAAAAAAGGGATGAGGAAAAAAAAGTGGAGGAAAGGAAGGCAGAGCAGTGGAAGAGGACCAGAGTGGCTGTGTCCTGCTAAGACAGTGACTTTTTTCTGGGGCGCAGAACCTGATGAAAAATGAGTGTCCTTCCTCAAGAAAAGACAATGCATGTATACATATAAAGCTTACATTTTTAAGGAATTTTTCAAAATCTCAGGTTAAGAATTCTCGACTTTTGACTTCAGGAGGAAGGCATTTGGCCTGGTGGTTGAGACACCACTTGGAGTGCCCACATCCTATACGGGAGGCAGAGGGTCTCTGCAACCTGGGTGGCAGACCTAGGGGCAGTGTGGGCTCCTGATTTTAGCCTGGCCCAAATGTTGTATGCATTTGAGGAATGAACCAGTGGATGGGAGATCTTGGTTTCTCTTTCTAACCTCTCTGTCTTTGAAACAGAATTTTAAGAGGTGGGAAGAAATCTGTTCTCAGGCCTGAGGTCTCAATCACTCTTTCCTGGGAAGAGCACAGCCCTCACACCATATCTTCATCAGTTACCCCCATCTTCAGAAAAACACAATCCCAAACCCACCACTGGAGTGTACCTTGACGGATGGCGGAAAGCAGATCGCTACGGGCATCACTCACAGCAGGCAAGGAGGACTTGGGCTTGATGGCATCCGAAGGCGGTGGTGGTATAGCCGGTTGGCCATCCCCACCACTGAAGGGGAGAGGAGGTGGTCCTGGGGGCGGGGGAGGAGGGGGAGGGGGTGGGGCTCCACCTGCTGGCTGGGACAAGGGGGGTGGTGGCAGTACTGGGTAGTCAGCTGCTGGTGGTGGAGGAGGAGGTGGAGGAGCAACAAAATCAGGGTGAAGTGGGAAAGATGAGGGTGGGGGTGGGGGAGGGGTGCCTGGAGACCCAAAGCCCACAGGTGGTGGAGGAGATGTGATGTCCACGGGAGGCGGGGGTGGAGGGGCGGGTGGTGGAGCAAAGCCATGTTTGGAGCCTGGCGGAGAGCCCAGAGGTGGAGCTGGGGGTGGATGGCTTGGGCTGACCATGCTGGATCTTTTGGGTCCAGCCAAGCCAGATCCTCTCTGGTTGTCTGCTGG
Organism: Ochotona curzoniae; assembly: GCF_017591425.1. Classification (NCBI taxonomy): domain Eukaryota; kingdom Metazoa; phylum Chordata; class Mammalia; order Lagomorpha; family Ochotonidae; genus Ochotona; species Ochotona curzoniae. The sequence goes on from NW_024465777.1 coordinate 5,201,085, forward strand.
GTAACTAAAAAGAAAAGACTCACCGTCACTTTCAGGATGTAAACACCCCGCCACTCCCACTGCCCTGTTCAGAATTAACAATTATTGCCAAATCTAGCCTTATCCTAGCCAACTACACCATTTCAATTTCACTATGTGGCTCAGTCAGAAAGAAAAACCCAGGAGCTCTTCAAAGATGCAGTCAATGGAATGGGTACTGTGGCTAGAAAAAGAGCTTCCAGCCAGTTGGAAGTTGAAGATGACCACCAGGAAGGAGACTTGTCCACAAACACTTGGATCCTCCCCTAACCCTTCAGCACTCAGGGGAGGCATCCCCCTGGAAGCCCCTCTCCAAGGCGCGGGGTGAGTCATGGGCAGCTGTTAGTTTTAGCTTGGAGCCAAGAGTCAGAACGCATGGAAGAAGTCACTAGAATACAAATGTCTCGGGCTATTAACATTCACCAGACTTGGTGAGGGCAGGAAACCTGAGGCAAGCTGACCAAACCCAAGCAGGATATAGATTAGGTCAATGCATCCTCAGTGCTCACGGGGACGGGGGTGGGGTGGGGGGGAGACTTCAGAGCGAACCAGTCTCAATCTGAGAATCTGTCGCGATGGGAAACGAATCTGCCACATGACTCTTGACCCAGGTTTGAAAGAGGATTAAGGCTCCACCTCTCCTGGGATCAGATTCGCTCCGCTGCAGCTGCAAGGGCTCCAGCCTCCTGTGAGGCTGAAGGTTCCTCCCACCTTGGTATCTGCCCTGTACTAACAGCTCCTCCTCAGAAAAGCATCCATCTTGGAATTTTCCACAGCCCCTGAAGCCTCAGCTGCATCTGACAAGGCAACCAGCAGGAAGTGATTTGGGATTAGTGGTTTCAAGGGGCAAGAAGAATGGGGGAGACAGCACTGCTTCAGGTCTCCATCTGAGGGGTGCTCAGAGTCCAAGGAAAAGAACGCGCCTTTCCAGACTGTCAGGAGTCAGAGGAAAAAAGTGAGCGAGCATAAAGGGCCATCCCAAACACCCCCAACCTCTCTGCAGCCGTGACTGCTGGCCCTTCCTGGGTCCCTCTGATGGGGATATAGACTCCTAAAGGGACAGAGCCTACATTTTATGTCCTTTTCCTCTTTGTTTCATTTTTTCTGGAGATTGCATCCGGCAGCGAAATGAACCAGAAGATATAGGAGAGACAGTGACTATCTGCAAGGTTCCTAGATAACTGGGAAAACCACCTGCGAACTGTTTTCCGAACAGTGCATCATTCCACTTCAATTCATGCTGAGCTAAAGCAGAGGAAAACAAACAAGGGATGGGTGGGGCTTTAGCCAGTGAGGGCACCTGTATCCCAAGTCAGAGCACCTGGGTTCACTCCCTGCTTGGCATTAGGGAGCTCCTAACTCGAGCTTCCTGCTCTGTGGGCACTGAAAGGCAGCAGTGACCGCTCCAGTCACCTCAGCTCCCACCTTTGGGCCCCCCTCCTGGGGGTGCTGCAGGCATTTGGGAAGCAGGCCAGTGCAACATGAGTGTTGTCTGCTGCTCAGGTCAAAAACTAAAAGCTACAGAAGAGGTGGGTGTTTGCCTTAGTGATGAAGACACCTGCACCCCATTCTGGAGGGTCTCCGTTTGAGTCAACTCCAGTTCCTGTTAAGGCACACCCTGGGAGTCAGCAGCTAAGTGCTCCAGTCAAAGGTCCCTGCCATCCATGTGGGAGGACCTGAACTGAGTTCCTGGTTCCCAGCTTTGTCCCGGTCTTGCCCTGGTTGTTGTGGGCATTTGGAGAGCAAACCAGTAGATGGGAGATTTGTCTCTTTCTCTGCCTTTCAAATTAAAAAAGTAAAACTTTTTTTAAATAAAGGAAAAAGCAGAGAAGTTGGTGGCATCTGTCTGTTCAGTTGTAGGTAGTATGGCAAAACAGTTAAGAATACAAGATCAGCAGCCAGCTTTGTAGTAGGGCACATTACTGGTATCCTGGCTGCTCCACTTCCAATCCAGCTCCCTGCTAGCACACCTAGGAAGGCAGCAGATGATGGTCCATGTGCTTGGGACCCTACACCCACATGGGAGACCTGGATAGAGTTCCCTAGTTTCATTTAGGGAGTGAACCAGTGGATGGAAGGTCTCCATCTAGTCTTCCACTCTCTCTGGATCACACTGCCTAAGGCTCTGTCTATAACTAACTGTATGATAAGTTCACTGAACCCTGAACCCTCTTTGCTTCACAGTTTACTCATCTGTAACATGGAGGGGGGGTAATAACAATATCTATTTTAAGAAGGCTCCTGTGAAGATTAAGTAACATATACAGTGTTTAGCGTAGTGCCTGGTACCTACTAAACGCCTGACAAATGTTAATCATTTCTATTACCTAGACAGATTTGCCTGAAAGTTATTTCAGTGGTCCTGGCCTAGATTTTGAACATTATACTGGTTAACTACTCACAGCGGATGAAAAGGAACCACAATTACCTGAATTCTGCTGGTGGGGGCGGCAAGTTGTCCTCAGAGAAGGAAGGCGAAGGAGAAGAGGTGGAGTCAGCCTGTGGTGGTGGTGGTGGATAGCTGCCTGCATCCATGTTTTCAACCGAGCCCACACGTCCATTCTGGTACACCAAGGTGGGTGAGTACCTGGAGAGAAACCCAGTGCCAAGCTTGTCATTCACAGGCCCAAGGGAAGTATTTTTTTTTTCTTCTTAACAGATACCACATAAATATGTCTGATACAAAAATCATTAGGAAGAAATAAAATAAGAATGCACTATTTTCTCCTATACTGAATTTTGCTGTAGGACTAGGTATCCTGCGGTCAAGTATCGCCCAGATATTTCTGCCACACTGTCTGCAGTAATGGGATTCAACCCAGATTATCAAACATGTTTCTCTTCTCCAGGACTGGCCTTTTTCAAACTCAGTTCTTTTAAATTCTCTCCTGAATGTTAGATGTAGCTTATATCCCGAATGTTAGGTGCAGTTATAACTGAATCCCAAGTCTACCTTGTGGCAAAGGGTGAACACCAAACACATGACTAGCACGCAGCCTGAGTTTGAGGTTGGTAAGTCTCTGGAGTGCTCAAAGGCCAAAGAGGCATGTGATTGCAAAATCAAGCCCAGGATGAAGGCAAGTTGTTGCGTGGTAGTAAACGTGGTCTCTCTGCCAGGTCTCTTATCAAAGAAAATGAGCTGCAGATTAAAGCAGGGTGCCTGCTAGGGCTTGCCTCCTGAAAACTTGTCCCTCAGAGCCTTGAGTGAAGTGCTCTCCTCTCAGCGAACACCAATAAACCTCCCATTCCAGGTGCTGGCCAGAAAGCACAGCCTGCTCTGCTCCATCTCATCATCTCTGTGCCATCACTGGGTCCTAAAAGAGCTCCTCTAGAACAGACATGGGGAACCAGGCTTGGAGAGAGCAGACTGAGTCGAATGACACTCTGATGTGGAAAATCCCAAGGCTTTGGCGATGTGGGCTTGGCACATCTCTTTATAGGCTTACCAGCAGGCATGTCCACATAGACTAGCCATGAGGCCAAACCATCTTTCCCAACCCCATTCCACAGACACACAAAATACACATAAGGGTTGGTGTTCTGAAAATGCAAGCTCCTGACCTCAGGGTCACTGAGCCGACTGCAAGTGCCTGTCCCAGCAGGATGGGACCACAGCACAAAATGGCTCCTTTGAGTGGGAAGTGAGGTAATGCAGGTCCCCTTAGGGTTGATTCTCCTGTAGAGGAAAAGGTTCATTTTTCTTCTCCCCATGTTCATCACTCTTTAAAACATCTCTTAATCCAGAAAGAACAAGTGTCAGAAGTGTCAAGATTTTTTAAAAGTCAAGATTTTCATGGTAGAGTTATTCCTAAAAGCAAGAACACAGTTCTTTCCTTTTATCATTCCTGGACACCTGGCACTGGCTGGCATGGTTTTCTGACAGTCAGGATGCCACATATTTAGAGGGAAAACCAAGGCGACATTCAGGCCAGGCAGTCGTGGTGACTTGGCTTTGAATATCACACAGGTCAGACACAGGGATAGGCATCAAACCAAGCTTTAAAACCATGTTCTGCCTTCAAGTTTCCAGCATGATTTGGTATTAGGAAATGGGGTCAAATTGACATCGCCTGTTTCTCTACAGAGATATATAGCCTCAATACTGGCCCGGGAGCCTTTCCCACACTGTCTCCGAGGTCTGCATTCAGTCCTTGCCCAGCTTCTCTCTCAAGACCGACAAAGGCTGGCTGAAGAGTTGCTCTGGTGATGTGCACAATTTCACTTCCTGGCTGTGTCCTCTCTCCCGGGCAATGCCCAGCTTGCAGGCACGACCTTCAGCTCAGGGCTCTGGAGGCAAAGGGCTCCCAAGAGCTCTGAGCTTCGCTCTGCAGTCCTTGCTCTGAGACCCTCAGCCACACCAGGGGCTGGCAGAGGAAGGGCACTAGAAGCCACGGAGCTGTTTCAGACCACTCCACTCACCTCATTTAAATTGCTGAGTGTCCTGATTTATTTAGCAAATTTTAATCATCGGATGGATGTGCTTTAAAGTAGCTGATTAATAGTGGTATTGATTTAAGCTACACAGCTAGACTTCAGGGGCTGTGAAAGGCATCGTGCCAGAGCTGTTAGACAGTTGTCCCCAACCCCTTTAAAAAATGTCACTGAGAACACAAAAGTATCACTTACCCTGAACCCTTTTCTTTGGATTCCACAAATTCTTGTCCCATCTTCAGTTTCTCCCATTCTTCTTTACGGGTCTTGATTTTACGTGGGTTTACATTCCCTCGGTTTGGGTTATCTTTCTTTTCTTTCTATAATGAAAATGAATAGAAAAGCCTCTGCTAAACATTTTCCAAAGTTGTTCATTAAATTCCACCCATCTTCACAGTCGTGGAACCCCAGAGCTGATCTGCCTAGGTAGCATACAAGGTACCTGGAGAATTTATAGAATGACTGGGTTTGGAGTGACCCAGAGGCCATCTAACCCAAATTACCTCCTGGGCAAAATATTTGCTCAGTCACATACTCAAACACCTCTAGCTCTGGCAACCCACCACTTCTCTGCATAACTCATTCAAGTTTTAAACAGCTCTAATTGTTTGGAAGTTAGGAAGCAGCTGTTTGTCATTTGCTCATCCATACAAGTCTGTCAAGAGATGAGAAGTAATGACAGGTACAGATATCTGGGACAGATACAAGGAAATAGTTAAAAAAAAAAAAAACGGTGAGGAAATTTTCAGTGTGTATCACTGCACTAGCCTCTGGCGCTCTCCTGGGCCTCCTGGCAGCCATGCTAATGGGATTGTGAGGTCGTAACTGACAGGTCACACACACACCATTAGGAGTCCAAGCAGAGAGGGGCATCTCCCAAACCCAGGTACCTCCCCTCCCCTTGGCCCCGCCCAGCCAGCAGGGAAGGTATTAAACTGCTCCTGTTGCTAATCAAACACTAGAGAAGTAGTACTCATCTCGGAGAAATGAGCTGCACAACTGGCAGGGAGAGGACAAGCCTCACTCATGTGTCCAGCAGAGTCAGGTGCAAATTGCAAGAGAAATAAATGGTGGGTAGAAACGCCAATTTCTAAAACTCAGCCTGAATATACTCAATTGTTAATAGTGCTAAGGGGAACAAACACATTTTTGGTATGATTTACACTTTCATCTTGGTGGTGCTTGGTGTGGACACATTTTTTTCAGAGTTTTACCTGGCATCCAAGCCAGCAGCCACCCGGAATTACTTCACATAAGGCTGCCTTCCTTTTTATCCCCCTCCACAACCATGCCTACTGATGTGCAGAACAGAGGCCCCTCTCCCCTCACCCTATGCTTTCTCTTCTCTTTCATGATATCCTTGGTGTCCTGCAGCATCTTCTCCTTCCAAAGATCAAAGAAGTACGAAGGGTTGGTGTAGAATTTGAGTGCCTCTTTCCCATCATCCCTAGGATAGAAATGAAGACAAGCAGCTGTCAGTGGACAGATGAGCTCCCAACCACATCCAATATTCCAAACACCTGCCAGTTAGCAGTTGTTACACCAAGGACTCAAGGAGTCATTCGAATCGATCACTTATTTCCTTTCCCATACCACACTCAGATGCCCCTGAATGGGAGGATCTCTCTCCTCATTTGGCTTTTTAAGAACCTTAGCCTTACTTTCAATTCCTGGTGGAGGGATTTGCATGGTCAGGGCAAGAGCAGACTACAACAGCAGGAATTCTGATGATTTCTACACATTTGCATGACCACAGACATCTCCCGGAAGCTATCTGGAGGGCCTGACACAGATGAGGGATTTCTACCACTAGTTTCCCTTCCCCTCCCCACTCCCCAGGACTCTAGGAAAGGCAGGGGCTTTCTCTCACCTGAAACCTGGGCATACTTAGGCAGGCTCGGATGTGTACACATGCAGATGCATTTCTGATATATAAAACTGTTCATGTGGGCATCGCTGTTACTCCTCTGCACACCCAGATAACTACAGCACCCACCTTCTTGTTCCCTTCCAGAACAGCTCAGCATCCACACCCCCCAACCACAAGGGGGCTCTGGTGAGAACAGATGGCCAGTTGTTCTGGGACCCCAAGGCTTAATCATCATCTTTTAGTAGCTGCGAAAGTAGTGCACAGTACACCAAGTGTCGCTCAACCATCCTGGCTGGAATCCCACAGTCTGGCTAGGATAGGCCCCTCCCACTGCTAGGAAAGCATGGGCTTATGGGGAACATTTATTTTAGTATTATTCTGAAATAAAAATAATTGGAAGGGCTTTCCAACCCCATCACAATATACAGAAAGTATTTCCCAACTGCAGTGATTTTACATTAACTCTTGCTCTGAATGAGATACACCACCACTTGCTTGCTTTTGTTAGTCCAACTCCAGATTATTGAGAGGAGATGGTAATTCTGGTATTGTATTTATGAAGGAAAATGCCATTAACAGACAGAATTCTCTAAATGTCACTCATCTATCCCATCCTGCCACACAAGTACTTGACCGTGCTCCCTGACAGATCGGCTGTGTGATCTCTCCTGACTCACACCCCTGCCTAAAACAACTGGACTGAACGACAGAGGCTGCGGAGTCCAAGCTCCACTCTGCTCTGCTGGCTGGTGCCTAGGGAAGTGCAGGGTAAACACAATCTCACACAGCAAAGAAAAAGCGAGATGCCACTAACTCCCTCTGGATCTATGTTGGGAGAAGCTGCCGGGTCCCTAAATCAGGTTGGCATCCTTGAATTTCACAGGGGTGCACCCACTTGTGCTTGGCAGTACAGCCATGTCTGATAGCAGACATCTGCCTCCAGCGATCAATAATTACTTTTTACCTGTTCCAAAGACACTTATGGATGGCAAGATAAATATGCACCCCTCTGCGGTGTTTATTTGTTTTTTCAGCATGACAACACTACCAAACCACCAGAGGGAAGGGACTTTTGGTTGTCTATAAGGCACCCTCTTCTTTCAAGTCCAGTCACAGCAAAGTAGGTCCTTTCAGAACAAAATGTCAAAAGGATGTTCAAAACACAGTGAACTAACGACACTCCTCTGGAAGAATGCCAGTTACTCCTTAAGCTTTGGAAGGCCCCTCTGGGCCCAGAGCAGCCAGTCCATGAGGCAAGCCTGACTAACACGCCCCAACATCTGGTAACCTAGTGGTTTCCAAGCAAATGGGGGCCTCACTAGCATGCTGCCCCTGGGATCCATGCTGTAGGACCGCCTTATAACAAAGTCCTGTTGGTTCTGTAATAACTAAATACCTTGGATGGAATCCAAGCTGGACCTGGCTTATACCAAATTAAACTCTATAGGACGCAGTGCTACAGCAAACTTTTGGTATACATGATATGCACTATGAATTTCAGAAGCCAAACAATACTAAGTGACAAGTGTTTACAGGGTAAACTCTAGCTTCTGTTGCCACAAGCCACCTTGGGATAGAGAATACGCTTTGTGATACAATCTTCTGATGTAAACAACGTCTTCAGATAAAAGAGTCTAGAGTTGTTTTTGGTACAGGCTGGAAAAGGGAAGGAGCTAGCCAGCCATTACCTGTACGGAGTGAGATTGTTGAGAGGGGGAGGAGTATCACAGGTATTGTATGTTTCTAAGACCGGCACTGGGAGGGAGTTTCGGTCAAAAAGCTTCTGGTCTTGAACAGTAGAGCTTCGGAAGGCCTTTCGGGAGTTGATTCCTTGCAGCGACACTGGGAGAAGAGGCAAGGCATTAGAAAATGGACGGCAGGCTGAGCAAACACTGAGTCACATCAGTCGGAGAGGCCTCAGCTGCTGCATTTCTCGGCTGCGGCTGTCTGCAGCCAGGTTTTTTTTTTTTTTCCCTTCCCCTCTGGGGAAGCCCCACAAGGCTGTCAGCAGCCCAGCCATTTCAAGACTGAACAAAATGAGGGAACACAAAGGTTTACTATGTGGCCAGATAGAGCAGGCCTCTCCTTAAGAGGAAGGAATCTTCCAAGTACTTTTATGGTAGCAAAATACAATTGAGAAAGGAAAGTTGAGCGCCAGGAAACTGGGGGTTTTGGGGAAAGGGAGCATGTGGGGTGAGGTAGAGTTAAAAGGTGTCTTTACACCTCCCAGGCGTGTGTCATTTCAAAGCAGAACTCCATAGGTCTCTGTGATTCCCCCCTTGCTTTTTTACAAATGGGGGAACATTTCTCAGGAACTGCTCAGTAGAGCCTGCAAATGCTGAGCTCAGCTTCCTTACCTTCTTCTTCCTTGGGATCCAGCTGAGTGACTTTAACTTGTAGTCGGTCGACCCGCTCGGCAAGGGAGCTTACCCGAGAAGCAAAGGTTTTCGCCTGAGTGAAGAGCTCTCCAAAAATGTCCTCTGCATATTTACCTGCAAAGAACAAAGGAACCAAGTCACCAGTGCACAGAAGGGACAGAAATGGTCAGGCACGAACCACCCTACTCCCACCCCTCTACCCCCGCTAGGATATTCTGCGCCACAAGCAGATGCTTGCTCTGAGAGATGAAGACACTCTCCAGAGCCTGGGCCATCTGCATATGTTCTGTAGAGAGTACAGCCTTCTTGGCCAACTCTGAACAGTCACGAAACTCAAAACAGGCTGAATAAAGCTGAAAGGTGTAATGCAAAAAAAATTAACGCTGGATATTTGCTCATAGCACTCAGCCTCTGGTTTATGCAAAAGCACCTTGTAAAATGGTTCTGAAAAACACACGGGAAGTTAAGAGGACCTTCTAGGTAACTGCTATTAACATGATAAAGAACTGTCTTCTGCAATGGGACTATAAAAGTACAAGGGACAACTCTCAGGAGTCATGGTATCTTCCAGGGCGCCTGAATTTACCAACAAGCCACACGCAGATATGTGTAACTTCTCTGAAGGGGTGAAAGGTTACTTTTTTATGTTTTATAAACTACAACTTTCAAAGTTTTTGCTCTAGGTTACAACCCTTCAAATCTACATCTCAGGGAACAAATGAAAAGCTCACATTTTAAGCCCTCCCTGCAAAACAACATACCAGCCATCTCTTTCCACAATGTCTTAGAAACTGTCTTTTAGAAAAAAAAGAGTTCTGTGCTTTCAACTCTAGAATGCAAGCAGAACTTGCAGCCAAAGAAACCTAACAGCAATCTGACACAACCTCCATACTGTCATTCCAAGCCACGAGGCATACTCTTCCTGGGAATGAAAGGCAGTGCATAAGAATAAAGATGCCAACCAGCTTCTGGCTTGAAAGGTAAAGGTGGGCAGAAACAACCCAGCCTAACCAAAACCTAACTTTTTGGAGACCGACTTTGGCAAGCTCTCAATTTTAGCTTATAAACTACATTTAGGTTCAGTCTATATCCGAGGAGCAAGGTGTCTCCTGAGAAGTCAGAGCAGAACCTGCAGGTGGCTGCAGTTCCACCCCGCCCCCCACCCCAGGACAACCTGGAGAGGAAGGATAAGGCCAGTCAACTGCATGGTTTGGTTTGCTAGGAAATGGACGTCAAGAAGGAGTTCCTAATCAAGGAAGGGGCAAGCCTCTGCACCCTGAAGGGTTTTGTGAGGGAACAACTATGGGAGGGGAGGGGAGCACCTCAGCTCAGAGGTCTCACGCTGGAGCCTCACCTCCATTCCGCAGCTTGGAGAGCCAACCTGAGCCCTGTCCAGGATAGCCCAAGTTTCTCTAAACCACAAAGTATCATGCTCATCTTCACTGGATTCATGCTCATCCAGGCTAAACTAGAGAAAGGTATGTGTGGGAAGAAAAAAAAAAAAAAACAGATTCCAAAATATATATCTATTCCCAAGAAAAAGAAAATTGACCCTGAGGTCACCAAGAGTAGCAGGGTTTCCCAATCCTTCGTGAAGGGAACATTGGTAGTGGGAGTTGTGGAGGTTAGCATGGTGGTTTTCCAGATAAAATCTTCTATTTATTTGAAAAGTAGAGTTGGGGAGGGAGAGAGAGAGAGAGAGAGAGAGAGAGAGAGAGAGAGAGAGAAAGAGAGAGAGAGAGAGAGAGATCTTTTCCTGTCTCTCTCCATCCATCCATCCATCCAGATGGATCATCCATTTGCTGGCTCCCCAATGGCCCCTATAGCCAGGGCTGGGCTAAGCAGAAGCCAAGATCGAGGAGCTCCTTCCAGGCCTCCCATGTGGGTGGGCAGGGGCCCAAGGACTTGGGTCAATTTCCCCTGCTCTCCCAGGCACAGTGGCAGGAAGACCACTAGTGGAACAGCTGGGACTTGAACTGGCACTTATGTAGGATGCTGCCATTGCATGCAGCAACTAAATTGATTGAATCACAATTCCAGCCCACCAGATAAAAATAAAAAGGGGAACCTTGAGATGTCTTATGGAAGAGGGAAGGAGGAGTGAGGTGGTTTGAAGGCTTCCCCCTGCCATATCACCTCATGCAGACTCAGAATGACACTATAAGACATGAAAGGAGCAGCGGACTTCATATTAGCAAATTTGGTGTGAGTCCCAACTATTTAGTTCCATATACTCAGCAAGCCAAAATGTCCAAGCCTCAGTTTCCCCATCTGTAAAGTGTGGACAACTAACCCACCATGTTACAAATGATTTTAAAGACTGTGAATATCTATATTCTTTTTTTAAAAATAGTTTTAAATTTAAAATTTTTATTTGAAAGGCAGAGTTACTGAGAGGAAAGAGACAAAGAAAGAGATCTTCCATCTGCTGGTTCACTACCCAAATGCTTCTGTGCCCAGAGCTGAGTCGATCTAAAGCTAAAAGCCAGGAGCTTTTCCCCAGGTCTCACACACGGATACAGGAGTCCAAGAACTTGAGCTATCCCAGGCTATGAGCAGGGAATTAAATGGTACGTGGAGCAGCCGGGATACAAACTCAAGTGCAATGCTGGTGCTACAGGCCTACTATACCACATCAACAGTTCATATGCTCCCTGTTATGCTCAGAGGAAATTTTCAACACAATTTTAACCAGTTATTTGATAGTCCCTATTCTTCAAGTGCAAAAAATTACTCCAATTCTGAAAAGAGAAGTATGAGACTTGGAAAAAATCAAAGTCCTTGCTAACATTTAAATTCTATTCATTCATACCATATATGAAGACATTCACAACAGGTATTGCATTTTGCACAAGATTCCAGAGTAGTCTTCATTTTTTTTTTCCCTTAGCAGAACTCTTCAAACTAGATGTTACATGAAAGTAAAACTGATTTTTTGAAATGGGGAGTTGCCCCTGTCACAGCCTGAGTGGGAGTCCCAGAGCTCCCTGGCCCACGCAATGGGTGTTCCGGTACAATTTCCAAATGACATTTTTTCCTTGTGGGTGGCCACAGTGCTGCTCAAAAGTGCTAGCTGCACCTGTATTCCTAAGACATGGCAGCCTAGGATGTGAAACGCAGTGTTACAGGACAGAAGGAAAATAAAAATTCTGGATGTACTGTCATGGAGGAAGCTATGGCTGAGGAATTTTTAAGTTTTGTGTTTTATCTATTCCATAATTAGACTTCCACTCCCACACTGAGCACTTCTGGCTAGAGTACAATGCACACAAGGCCAAGGTCAGGGCCTGAAGAACACAGAGCCCATCTCTGCACACTCTGCCAGATGAAATCACAGTCATCTTTCAAGGCCCAGTTCAAATGTAACCTCTTCTGTGAAGGCTTCCTTGACCCTCTCGATCCCCACCTGCACCCTCCCTCCCCACAGAAAGTATTCCTTCCTCTGCTCTATCCTCTGGGCACCAACAGCATGGAACGGGAGAGATACATATGGTGAATTGTTCAACAAACCTTCACTGGTGGGAGGGACCAAACAAGGCAGACAATGGGGTTCAAGGATGAACAGCACATGAGTTCTGCTTCCAAAGACCCTTGGATTTACTTTAAGAGACAGATAATTTGCAACCTCTGATAGTTAATAATAAAAGCCTACAGTGGGAGCTCAGAGGAGCACTTAAGCCAACCTGGGGAGGAGGCCCTGAGCTAAGTCTGAAGGATAAGATATGGGGAGCCAGGCAGACAAGGAAGGCCAGGGTTGTCCAGCCGGGGGCAGGGCAGCAAGAACCCTATGTGGAAGTATGGGGGAGCAAGCCTATCTCAGAATCTTAGTAATTGGTAAATTATTCTTTATTCTCTTCCTTTCTTTCTCTCTTTGTTTTAAATGGCATGGCTGCAAAATGGAGGAAGACAGACTGCAGGAAAGGAGGCTGGCACCCTTTGAGAAGACTTCGTTCAACAGTCTTGTGTTCTTCGAGAAGAAGGTGCTGACTACTTGGCTAAAGAACTTGGATATTCCAGAGGAACAGGTGAAATAAACTGTTAAGCTTTGTATTCCTAGTTTACAAGTGTGTTAAAATCCGAAATTTAACCCAGACTTAACCAATTCAGAATTATAAAAGGAAAAAAGTAAAATTTACATTTTAGGGAGATCATTCTGGAAGGGGTAGAGAGGACAGAACTCAGGTTGGATTAGAGAGGAGGCCAGAGGGAAGCCTGGGCAATAGTTCAGGTGAACGTCAAAGCTCTAAATGAGGGCACTGTTGGCAGAGACTCAAAGCAAGGGACAATGGCAATACACAAGTCTGAGGTTGTTTTGATTTTACTTTTTAAGAATTTATTTTACTTAGAAGAATTAGAGAGAGGGAGGGAAAGAGATATCTTCCATCCACTGTTTTACTCTCCGCATGGCTGCAAGGGTCAGAGCTGTGCCAGCCTGCAGCTGGAACGGGGAGCTTCTTCCGGGCCTCGTATGTGGGTGCAGGTGAAGCTTTAACCTCATACATCATAGGACCAGCTCCCTTTTTTCATTTTTTAAAGATTTATTTTAGACTTAATCATTTTTATTGGAAAGGCAGAGCTTCTGAGAGAAGGAGATACAGAGAGAAAGATTTGCCGCGCACTAGCTCACTCCCCAAGTGGCTACAGTGGCTGGAGCTGAGCTGATCTGAAGCCAGGAGCCTGGAGATTCTTCCAGGTCTCCTACAGATGCAGCATCCCAAGGCTTCGGGCCGTCTTCAACTGTGTTCCCAGGCCACAAGCAGGGAGCTGGATGGGAAGCGGGGCTTCAGGACATCAACCAGCGCACCCATATGGGATCCCGGTGTGTGCAAGGCAAGGACTTTAGCCACTAAGCTACCATGCTGGGCCCAGGGGCTAGAAGATCCTGAGAGAGAAACTTTCATTTTTGCTGCTTTACTCCCCAAGTAGCTGTAACACAGCTGGGGCTAGTCCAGGCTTAAGATCCAGCTCCCTGACAATGTGCCTGGGAAAGCCTAAATGCTCAGGCTCCTGCCATTCTGGATTCTTGGTTTTGGCCCTGGACGTTGGGGTCATTTGGGGAGTAAATTAGCAGATGAAACATCTCTCTTTCTCTGACTCTCTCCTCTCTCTGAACTTTACCTTGCAAGTAAATAAATCGTTAAAACAAAACAAAAAACAACTGTGCTTGCTTGCTTCCTTCAGGCTGTGTGTCTTTAGGCAAGTTATCTTAATTTCCTGAACTTTCATCTCTTCATCTGAAAAATGGGAATACCATCCTCTATCCTCATAGGATTACTGGGATGAACAAGTGCGATAATTTATGCCAAGTTTCTATCAGAACCTGTCCTAACAGACAAAAGACAGATGGGAGTTCCCTTTTCACGCCTTTCTCCCCTTAACTATTATGCATTTCAGAGCTCCTAGAAGGCAGCGATCATTTATTACCCCCTGGATCTTAGCATCCAGTTCACAAAATACACTAGAATGGTGCTACTGGACACACAGAGGGTTAGATAGCCACACAATGTGAGGAAATGTTGTTTCCTGGGGCACAAGCCAACCCCAGCCCTCAAATGAGCTTCCACCAACACTGGTGCAGGCTCATCACAGGTGGGAGGGCCAGCAGTAGCATCCACCCAGCATGTCTTGGAGAAATGCCTGCTAGTGAGGGACGCTCCTGCCGTGTGAGGAGAGAACCAGGAGCTGAACGCATGTTGTCTAGTGGAAGGAGCCTGTGTAAGACTGCCTCCTACCCGCTTGGTCTTCTCGGGGCAACGTGAGTGGGGACGATGATTTCTGCAGCAGTGAGGTGGGGCTCTCGCAGCCCTCGAGTGCTTCCTTGTCAGCTGCGCTGCTGTCAGTGTTCCTTTGTGTGCAGCAGGCACTGGCAGGGCTTCGCTTCTTTGTGACGCTCATCCAGGTTTCCCTAAGCCCTGGATCAACCAAGATGGTCCCTGAGCTGGGTGAGGGCTTTGGAATCTCAGACTCCATCTATCACTGGGCCGCAGAGCAGTGTCTCCTCAGGCTCCTGGTGAAAGCCAGGGCCTATGACTATCTGGGGGGAATGCAGGCTTTCTTTACATTCCACTGCCTTCACTAAGGGCAGTGATGCGACAGGAGGGGTGAGTGTCTGACATAATTCACACCAAGATGCCTTCGCTAAGGTAGATCACGACACTGGATTCTGACAGAGGTTCTTATGGGAGCTGGAGTGGCACGAGACAAGTGCAGAGACAATCCATGCAGCTGCCCTTCTCAGAGATCTCCGCTTCAAGCAAACAAAGTCAGCTCGATTCAGAATGAAATCCAAACCACATGCATGCACCCCACCCAAGGCAGCTCATTCATTCTTGCCAATTAAAAAAAAAAAAAAAAAAAAAAAAAAGCACAGTTGAGCTGGCTTTTCTTCCGTCAGCTCCAAAACAGACTGGGCTAACCCCCATCTTCCTCCTAGAAAAGAATGGTTCCAACTACTATTTGTGTCACTGTGTGTTCAGGCAGCTTGCAAAACTCCCAATACCCTTGAGACTGTGGAAGTAATTTGTACCCTGAACTTGGACCTGGGGGCTTGCAGCACAATTAAATGTATAGCAGGGTGGACAAACCAGCCAGAAGCTCTCTGCGTGTTTGGTTTACTCTTCTTTGGAAAGAGAAGGGGAGGGTGTTGGGGAGATAAAGACTATTGGCACATTTGAGGCTTCCACCAAGTCAGGCTACATGGAACAGCTCATGTAATTACAGGCACATTCCCCGACCCAAGATACTGCTCTGTGAACCTCCCACTTTACACACACAGAATTCTGCTCTGTCATTCCATCTGCAGTTTTTGCTGCAGCCCTTCCTGCCACCCTTCCCACAGATTTCTTTTGAAGCAGGTGGAGGGGGAGGGGGAGGGAACCTAGAGGGTGGTGATAGATAAAGAAAGGAGGGAAGGGAGAATCTGCACAGAGAGGAGCCTTTCTTTGGGGAGGGGTGGGATGCAGTTTGCATTACCTAGGGAAGGCATATGGGGGAGAAATAGGACTGTGGGAGGAAAAGGAACTAAATAAAGAGCACCAACGACCCCTGAGGGCAAAGCACAGGCTCTTGGAGGCACTCACTCAGGCTGCCCAGCTGTCGGATGACATTTGCCAGGGTGATGTTGGTCATGCATTCCAGCTCGCTTCTCACTCTGGGCAGCGTCTGCCGGCACAGGTGCCTCGGCTCGATGTTCCTCGTCACCAATGGCATGGTGGACCTGCTTCAGGCGATGTGCAGAACGATGAAAAACAACCTCAAAAAGAAATAACAGGAAAGTATTACTCAACCACAAATTCCAGGCACACTAGGGTTGTCTTTTTTTTTTTTTTCATCTTGCTCTCATATAAAATGGTTTAAAGGGGCCAGCATTGTGGCATAGGGAGTTAAGTACTCCCTGGCTCCTTCCCAAGCCCTGCAACACCAGCATCACATGAGTACTGGCTCGAGTCCTAACTGTTCTACTTCTGATTCAAATCCCTGCTAACACACCTAGGAAAACAATGGAAGCCAAAACCAAGTACTCGAGCTCTTGCCACCCACATAGAAGACTCAGCCCAGGGCCCAGTGCGGTAGGCTAGTGGTGAAAGTCCTTGCCTTGCATGCACATGTCACCAGGATCCCATACGGATACCCATTCATGTCCCAGTGGCCCCCCTTCCCATCCATCTCCCTGCTTGTGGCCTGGGAAAGCAGTTGAGGACAGCCCAAAGTCTTGGGACCTGCAGCCACTTGGGCAGTGAGTCATTAGATGGAAGATCCTTCTGCCTCTTCTTTTCTCTATATATCTGACTTTACAAATTTAAAAACAAAAACAAAGACCCAACCCAATCCCAACCACTACAGCCTGAACTGTGAATGGAAGACCTCTTTCTCTGTACCTTTATCCCTGTAACCCCACCTTTCACATAAATAAATCATTTTTTAAAAAAGATTGATTTATTTTTATTGCAAAGTCAGACACATAGAGAGAGGAGGAGAGACAGTGAGGAAGAGCTTCCGTCCGATGATTCACTCCCCAAGTGACGGCAACAACTGCAGCTGAGCCGATCTTGCAGGTCTCCCACATGGGTGCAGGAATCCAAGGCTTTGGGCTGTCTGATTGCTTTCCCCAGCCGACAAGCAGGAAGCTGGATCGAAAGCAGGGCTGCCGGGATTAGAACCGGGCACCCATATGGGATCCTGGCGTGTTCAAGGCGAGGACTTTAGCTGCTAGGCTACCACGCCAAGCCCCAAATAAATCATTTTTAAATGAATAGACAGGGGCCAGCATCCCATATGGGTACCAGTTCATGTCCTAGCTACTCCACTTCTGAGTCAACTCTGCTGTAGCCTGGGGAGAATGGTGGAAGATGGCCCAAGTCTTTGGGACCCTGCACTTCTATGGGAGATGCGGAAAGAACTCCTATCTCCAGGCTCCAGATCGGCTCAGTTCCAGCCACTGTGGTGGAGTGAGCCAGTGGATGGAAGACCCCCCCTCTCTATCTCTCCTTCGCTCTCTGTGAAATCTGCCTTTCAAATAAAAAATCTTTTTAAAAATAAAAAATACATGAAACAGCTTTAAAAATAAACACTTCAACTCCTTCTTTTCTCATTACAACCCCCCTTCCTTTTTAAGGTTTGCCATCAAAAGACAGGTTCCATCAGTTTAGAATTTCTGAATTGTAACTGCTGAATGAATTACATAGTAGCCTAAAATTTTAAAGTGACAACCACTGCTCCAACCAACAAGACTTCCTAAAGACAAGGAGATGTGGTCATTTCACTAGGCAGAAAGAGATCCTATCCGAGGTATCCATACCCATATTCCAAGCAACTAATTAAGGCAGAGAAAAAAAAAACTTTTTTTTTTTTGGCACAGCTAGTTAAGCCATTGTTGGAGAAAATGGCATCCCATATGAGCACTGGCTTAAGTGCGGGCTGCTTTATTCTCCATCTCCGAACCATTCCTTACTACTATGCCTAGGAAAACAGGAGAAGACGACCACATACTTGCATCTTTGCCACCTACATGGGAGACCAAGATGGAGTCCCTGGCTCTTAGCTTCCTCCTGCCCAGCCCTGGCCACTGCAGTCATTTGGGAAGTAAATCAGCAGATGGAAGATCTTTCTTTGCCTTTCAAATACATTTTAAACATTTATTTAAAAAAGAGCTTCTGGGCCTGGTGGTGTGGCCTAGCGGCTAAGGTCCTTGCCTTGAACACACTGGGATCCCATATGGGCACCGGTTCTGATCCTGGCAGCTCCGCTTCCCATTCAGTTCCCTGCTTGTGGCCTGGGAAAGCAGTCGAGGATGGCCCAGGGCCTTGGGACCCTGCACCTGTGTGGGAGACCCGGAAGAGGTTCCTGGATCCTGGCTTCGGATCGGCATAGCATCGGCTGTTGCGCTCACTTGGGGAGTGAATCATCGGACGGAGGATCTTCCTTTCTGTCTCTCCTCCACTCTGTATATCTGGCTTTCCAATAAGTAAATAAAAATCTTAAAATAAAAAAAGAGTTTCTGTCATTTGATAATGTTTCACATGGAAATTAAGGGGCCAATAGTAATTCCATTGGTATATATCAAGACTTAACCCTTTCAGATCTTCCCTGAATGGGTGACTGTTAATGTACAACTAGATACTAGCTGCTAGTAGCTATTAATACTACTAACAAACTATTAAGAACACTTTTACATGCTCAGTATGTCACACCTGAGGCTGAACAAACTGCTCCAAGATAACCTGTCCTCTCTCTTCTGCTCAAAAGCTCCCCATCCTCTTCCCACTTGGTTCAAATATAGGTGCTTGCAAGACAGCAGGAAGTGTCTGGAGCTGATCCGGGAACTTTCCTACTTACTGTTTCTTTTCCGGTGGATTGCTGAGGCCCTTTCCCTGGGAAATCCTCCAGCCCTTCAAGCTCATGCTGAGCTGTTTTAGATTTACTGAACTCCTAGCTTTCTGATGAAAGCGGGGCTTTTAAAAAAATAACATTTATTTATTTTATTTCAGAAAGAGTGCTGGAGAGGGAGACAGAGCAAGTGAATGATCAATCGAATGCTCTCCTCCTCTGGCTCAGTACCCAAACACTGTAGCAGTAGGTGACGGGCCAGGTTGGGCCAGGTTGGGCCAGGTTTGGCCAGGGGCTTGGGAGCTTTGTCCAGGACTCCACTGAGGTAGCAGAAACCTCATCACCATTGCTGCCTGGGGTCCACATGAGCAGGAAGCATCGATGCCGGCTCAACTACTAGGCTAGCAGCCAGTCCACTAAGGTTTCAACCTCTAAAAACTGGATTGGCACACTGGGTTTATTCCGTTTCCTTAGCTTGTGAACCTAAGTAAGTCTGATGTGACCTAATGGTTTTTGTGCTTGGGAAAATGGCAAATTCACAATTCACTTTACATGAAAAGTTAAAGCATAAAGGTAACACATCCAGGTCCCCAATATTATTAATTCCTAAAGATAAAAAAAAGCAAAAACATCAGCTCATCGCCAAAAAGCTGATTGTACATAGAAAACGTTTAAACCAAACTAAACATGAGAAAACACCACAGATCTGAAAGGTGAAACAACAATAACAACAACAACAGCAAAGGGCTGAGGAGCCAAGAGGAATAAAAGCAGCAACCCTGCAGGCTCAAGGGGGGTGGAACCTTCAGAACAGACTGCTCCTTGTTATGGACATTCTGCTCGGCTGCAGTAAAAATAAAACAGGAAGCCAGCAGCTTGGGGAACAAGATTTCCTGTCACCAACAGCAACAGCCCAAGAACCCAGAGAATCAGCTGTTTGCTTATAACTTTGAACCTCCCTTTAATAGTCACTGTGTGGCAGCTGTGCCTATCTTTGGGGTGCAGAGGTGTTTCCTGAATACTTGTCTAGTGTCTAAGGAAATGATTTCCATTCCGTTTCTCTGCTAAGTTCCTCCTCTGACTCAACAGGTTTTCTAATCCAAACTTTGGACTTTCCATGTAACTCTTTTCTCTTTTACTCATGTAAAATCTTGGGTACTAAGATGCAAACTTTAAGGACACAGCCGAAGAGAGGTTAGAACAGGAAAGGAAGCAGAAATGACAAATAAAAGGAACTTTGCAGGGCTCTGATACCATCCTCCAATGCTCTTAGAGTCTCAATTTTCAGGCTTTCTGAAAGAACCAGAAATTCAGGGCACAGCCAAGAATGATTGAAAACAGCCACTGTGCCTCTCTCCACTTACAATCACTTGAGTATTGTTCCTGCTTCTCAAAGGAGCTCAAAGAGCCAGACCACCTTGAAACTGTCGAATGCATCCACTGACAGCACATTCCAGACTTTCCCCTGGACTCCTAATGGAAACTGGATTCCAGATGGCCAGTAAATGGTGGACCTGGGCCGGGTGTGGATTTCTAACACCTTGGTACTTTGGCATTTATGTTCTCCAAGTGCCTTGGGCAGGCAGATGCAAATGGAGTTAACTCCATATCATCAGGCTAGACATGACCAGGAATCAAGTTTTCAATAGCAAGACAATCTCCCCTTCTCAAAAAAGCCAGTGCCCATAACCAGCTGGTCAGTACTCAAGAAATGGCAACATGTCAATATGCACCAAGAAAACACAATTGGAAAAGTGTATCTGCTATTAAAAAACCATTTTTTTTCAACATCGTCAAGTAAGGCAAAATTCTGTGATATGAAATTACTACACCAGGACTCAGACTTCTCTTGGATAACCAATGGTTTTCTTCTGCACAAGTACTGAATTATACATGATCTGAACTATAGCAGTGAAAATCCTGCAGTCTAGTGGAAATAAACTTACAAGTGGGCAACAAAAGCTTTAAGGCTCTTCACTCTCAAGTTAGCTTCAAGATGTAGAAAATTTATAGGCTTTGAAATTGATATATACTTGGGTTAGAATCATGATTCTGATACTTGTCATGTTTGGCAAATTTTCTAGAGACTTTAATTAATATATATAACATACACCAATTACCCGCAATAGGGCTAATAAAAACAATAAAAAGAAAACATAGGTGTAGCTATTTATAGTTCCTTCAATTATTCACATCTTCCTGGAGAATTAATTATAGTCACTGATAAATGAATAAGTAGTTCTGAAAAAATGGGGAGAGGGTGCAGATTGTGTAGTATAGTGGGTCAAGCCTCTATTCGGAATGCATGTCTACATCTGATACTGAAGTACCAGGCATCAAGTCTTGCCTCCTGCTGTGATCCAGCCTCCTGTTAATCTGCCTGAAGAAGGCCCAAGAATTTGCATTCCTTGCCACCATCAAGGGAGACTTGGATGGAATCATGGCTCCTGTGGCCCAGTGCTTGCTGTTATAGGCATTTTAATCTCCCCTTCTGAAACAAATTAAACTCTATCTTATAAAATTTTCTTTGAAAGGCAAAGAGATTGATCTGTTCCTTCTCCCAGTGTTCACAGCAGCTAAGGATGGGCTGGGACAGGAACTTCAGTTGGAATTCAGTAATGCAAGCCAAGTCTCCCACACCCAATTACTTGAACCATCACCTGCTTCCTCTCGGGGTTTGCATCAGCAAGAAGCTAAGGCCAGGAACTGATAGACGGGAATCCAGAGACTTAATACAGGACGTGGCTGTCATTTTTGTGTATGATTTATGTATTTTATATTTGGAAAGGCAGAGTGTCAGAGAGAGACCGACAGAAAAATTTTATTCAGTGGAAATTTTATTCACAGCAATAATTATTGCTTAAGTTGGGTCAGGAACTTCCATCTTAGTCTCCCATATGGGTGTACTTGAACCATCTTCCACTGCTTTTCCAGGAGCATTAGCAGGGAGCTGGATAAGAAGCATAGCAGCCAGGACTCAAACCAGCTCTCTAGTATGCAATGCTGATATTACAGGTAGCAGTGTAACCCACTGTGCCACAATACAAGCCTCATTTTTGTTTGTTTTTAAAGATTTTTTTTTTTAATTGGAAAGGCGTATATACAGAGAGGAGAGACAGAGAGGAAGATCTTCCATCCACTGGTTTACTCTCCAAGTGGCCGCAACGGCTGATCTGATCTGAAACCAGAAGCCAGGAGCTTTCTCTGGGTCTCCCACGCAGGTTCAGAGTCCCAAGGCTTTGGGCCATCCTTTACTGCTTTTCCAGGCCACAAGCAGGGAACAGCTGGGATACGAACCGGCACCCATATGGGATCCCGGCTAATGTAAGGCAAGGACTTTAGCTATTAGGCTATTGCGCTGAGCCTAGGCTTATGTTTTATTGCCCTCCCTTCCAAATTTATTAATTTATTTTTCACCTATTTGAAAGGTGGTAGGGGGTGAGAAAGAGAAAAAGAGAGATCTTGCACCCACTGGTTCACTCTTCAAGTACCTACAACAGCCAGGGCTCCATTTGGGTCTCCTGTATGGTTGGCAGGGGTCTAAGAATCTAACCCATCCTCTGCTGCCTCCCAAATGCATTAGCAGGAAGTTGGTTCAGAAGTGGAGGTTCTGGGACTCAAACCTACATTCCTACAAGGTATGCAGGCATCCCAAGCAGACTACAGCAGAGACGTGGATGACTTTTTTCATTTATTTATTTGAAAGGCACAGTCAGAGAGACGAAGAGAAAGACACAGAGAGAGAAAGAAACCCCTGCATCTGCATCTTTATCCCCAAAAGAGCCTCAATGGCCAGACCTAGGCCAGTCTGCAGCCAACGGCCAGGAGATTATTTTGGGGGAAGTAGAGCAGTCAGGACACAAACCAGAGCCCATGGGGGATATTAGAGATGCAGGTGGCAGTTCTAACCACTACACCACAGTGCTGGCTCCAGGATGTGGATATCTTCATCACAAGGCTAAATGCCCGCCCTTAACACATTTTAAAAGATTTTGTTTTTGGAGGCTGGTGTGGTGGTAAAGCAATCTAATCCTCTACCTATGGTGACAGCATCCCGTAAGGGTGCTCATAAGTTTGAGTCTTGGCTGTTTGACTTCCAATCCAGCTCACTGCTAATGGCCTGGGAAAGCAGCAGGAGGATGACTCAAGTCCTTGGGATCCTGCATCCACTTGGGAGACCCAGAAGCAGCTCCTGGTTCCTGACTTCAAGTCAGCACAGCTTTGCCTGCTGTAGGTATTTGGGAGAGTAAACCCATAGATTAAGAATATCTCTCACTACCTCTCTTCTCTCTCTGTGACTTTTCTTTTTTTTTTTTTTTTTAAGATTTATTTTATTTTTATTACAAAGTCAGATATAAAGAGAGGAGCAGAGATAGAGAGGAAGTGGAGCTGCCGGGATTAGAACCGGCACCCATATGGGATTTTGGCACGTTCAAGGCGAGGACCTTAGCCACTAGGCCACACAGCCAGGTCCTGACTTTGGTTTTCAAATAAAAATAAATCTTGCCCAAAAATTATGTGTTCTAGAAAGCATTTATTCTATTTGAAAGGCAGAGAGCTACAGAAATGTTTTATCTATTGGTTTATATCCCAAATGTCTGCAAAGCCAGAGGTAAGATATGCTTAAGCCAGAAACTAGGAACTTAATCTGGGTTTCCTAGATGGGTGTTAAAGATCCAATTATTTGGGCCTGGCACGGTAACCTAGTGGTGAAAGTTCTCACCTTGCACGAGCTGGGATCCCATATGGGTGCCGGCTCTAATCCCGGTGGCACTGCTTCCCATCTAGTTCCCTGCTTGTGGCCTGGGAATGCAGTTGAGGAT
This sequence comes from Ochotona curzoniae, assembly GCF_017591425.1. Classification (NCBI taxonomy): domain Eukaryota; kingdom Metazoa; phylum Chordata; class Mammalia; order Lagomorpha; family Ochotonidae; genus Ochotona; species Ochotona curzoniae. The sequence continues at coordinate 5,224,430 of NW_024465777.1, forward strand.
GGCCCAAAGCCTTGGGACCCTGTACCTGCATGCAAGACATGGAAGAAGCTCTGGGCTTCCGGCTTCAGATCAGTGCAGCTCTGGCCAATGTGGCCACTTAGAGGGTGAATCAGCAGACAGAAGACGGAAGATCTTCCTCTCTATCTCTCCTCTTCTCTATATATATCTGACTTTCCAAGAAAAAAAAAACTTAAAAAAAAAGATCCAATTACTTGAACCATCATCTGTTGTCTCTCAGGGTTTGTAAGAAGGTAGTGTCATGCACTGACCCTGCTCCGGCGTGCAAGAAGAAGCTCATGGCTTTGAATTGGCTCAGTTCTGACCGTGTGGCCACTTGGGGAATGAACCAGCTGATGGAGGATCTTTCTTTCTGTTTCTCCTTCTCTCTGTAAATCTGATCTGCTTTTCCAAAAAAAAAAAAAAAAAAAAAGGAGTGGGGGGTGGGGGAGAAACAGAGATCTTCTGTTGCTGTTTCACTCCTCAAACAGCCACAACAGGCTGAGCTGGGCCTGTCCAAAGTCAGGTGTCAAGGGTTTCTTCTGGATTTTCCACTGTGGTGCAGGGAACCACCCTCTGATGTTTCCCTGTTATATCAGCAGGCAGTAGCTTTACATGCGATGCCATAGTTCTAGCCCCAAGGGTGTGTGTGTGTGTATTTTTAAAGATTTACTTATTTTGGAGTAGGTATGGTGTTTCAATAGGCTAATCCTCCACTTGCAAGCACTAGAATCCCATATGTGTGCTGATTCATATCCCAGCTTCTCCACTTGTGATTGAGCTCCCTGCTTTTGGCCTGGGAAAGCAACAGAAGATGGTTCAAGTTCTTCGGCACCTGCACCCAAGTGGGAGACCAGAAAGGGCTCTTGGCTCCTTCAGATTGGCTCAGCTTTAGCCATTTTAGCCATTTTAGCCAACAGATGGAAGACCTTTTTCTCTCTGCCTCTCCTTCTCTCTATAAATCTGCCTTTCAAACAAAAATAAATTCCTCTTAAAATTTTACTTATTTTACATTTTGAAAAGCAGAGTGTCAGAGAAAGAGAGGAAAAGTTTATCTAACCCTTCCCCTGATAGACTGAGAGATTTTCCATGTGCTGGTTTACTTTCCAAATAGCCACAATGCTAAGAACTGGGCCAGGCTGACAAAGGAGTCAAGAACTCCATCTGGGTCTCCCACGTGGCTGGCAGGGGCCCAAGCATGTAGGCCATCTTCTGCTGCTTTCTCATGTGCATTAGCAAGGACCTGGATAAGAAGAGGAACAGCCAGACTGCAAACAGTGCTCATATGACATGCTGACCTCACAGGTGGCTTAACTTGCTGTGCCACAAAGGCGTAAGTTGATGCTGGACATCAGCATCCCATGTTTGAGCACCAGTTCAAGTCCTGACTGCTCCACTTCCAGTTAAGCTCCCTGTTAAACATGCCTGGAAAGGCAGCAGATCATGGCCAAGAGCCTGGACCCTTGCCACCCTTGTATAGATCCAGGTGGGGCTCACGGCTGCTGGCTTTGGCAAGGCACAGCACCAACTGCTGCAGCCATTTGTAACTCTGTAACTCTGCCATTGAAATAAATAAAATCTTAGCAAAAAATGTGTCATGCAAAGAGCTAGAAGCTAGTGTCAGGGACAGAAAAAGGATATGAAGATAAACAAGAGCTGTGAAAAAAAGAAGTGGGAAAAAGTTTTGGGTTCATGCAATGCTGTCCTATGTGATCAGCACTGGTCTCTTCCAATCACACTTAACTTCAATAAGAGGAAATCATAAACTATGATGGCATTTGAGGATTTGAGAAGATCTTACCCTGAAGGATGTTCTAGAGGAATTAAGTTAGAACCACTAGGAAGATAAAAGCTATAGGGAAACAGATGAGTTTTCTAGCTCCTTTTCAGTAGTATTGTCCTGTAACAGAATAGGGTCACTTTAGGTGAGATTATGAGGTCCTCTGAAAGGATTCCCCCATCCTTGGAGTGGTGAGGTCAGCAGCATTTCAGAACTATCAAAATAACTTGAGCAGAACCCTTGGAGCATGCTCCACATTGGGGACCCTGGGATGACATCAGGTGGCCACCCACCACCCCTGGGTGCTGATACAGTCAGGAAACTGGGTATAGCTTCTCCTCTTCTCTCCCCCTTTCATCCCAGATGCAGGAGGAAGAAAAACAAAACTGAAAATAATAGTCTCATCCACTTTCCCCTATTCCTGGACCTTAATCAGTGGTCCATATGGGCATGCATCCTTCTTAACTAGGTGAAAAAAAAAAGATTATGAGGTCTCACACTCTCCCCACAAATTAGCAATCAGATAGGCTGGAGAAAATTCCCAGAATATAAGAAAGTGCCAGGAGGACACACTAGATAATGTTCACTGTGCCTTCTAAAGCAAAGATGTTAGAATTCTCATCCTGGGCTTCAGTCTCCTCATCTACAAAATAAACAAACTAAACTAAGTGATCTAGCAGGTCTCTAAGCAACTTCCCAGCTCTGAAGCTTCTGGATCTGCTTCTGCCCAAGCTGTCATAACTTCCCTCAGCCAACTTCCACTTGTAACCTGAATACAGGATCAGAGGCAAGTTTAAAAACCACACAAAGAGCTGGACCATGCTATGAATTTAAGTATCATCTTCAGGTCTAGATCCACATGTGAGATCTGTGAGGTCCAAAAGGCACTCCAGACTGAGACCTGGTTTAAGTGGTTTACACAGTCTTGCAGCTCCCAGTCTGATTTGGGAGCTGGCTACTCAGAGATGCAAAAGGGAAAAACTAGCTTCGTGGCCAGTTCCAGACACCTACGCCAGACTCCACAGCAAATCCCATCTTTACTTTGAGCTAGTTTTAGCTAAAGACTTGAGAATGACTCCAAGAACAAATAAAAGACTTCAAGACATCCTTTCTCACAATGGTCTGGCAGACTCTGGAAAGGTATGGGCTGACAGTGCCTTGATAGGATTCATGCTTCAGAATGGAAACTAGATGGGTGCAGCACTGTGGCATAGTAGTCTAAGCCTCTGCCTGCAGTACTGGCATTCTATATGGGTTGCCAGTTCATGGTCCAGCTATTCCACTTCCAATTCATCCCCCCTGGCCTGGGAAAGTAGTTGATATGACTTAAGTCCTTGGGTCCCTGCATCCACTTGGGAGACCTGCAAGAAGCTCCTGGCTCCCAGCTTCAGATCAACCCACCTGAAACCAGTTGTGGCCATTGGAGAATGAGCCAACAGATAGAAGATCTGTATGATTCCCCTCTCTGTAGCTCTGCCTTTCAAATAAATAAAATGCATTGGGATTAGTGTGGTGGTGTAGCCATAGTAGCATTATGAGGCACTGGCATGCACTTCCAATCCAGCTCCCTGTTAATGGCCTGGGAAAGCAGTGGAGAACGGTCCAGGACCTCGGGCCCCTGCACTCCTGTGGGAAACCTGGAAGAAGCTCCTGGGTCCCAGTTTCAGACCAGCCCAGTTCTGCACGTTGTTGCCACGTGGAGAGTGAACCAGCAGATGAAAGATCTTTCTGCCTTTCCCTCTCCATTTTTCTAATTCTTTCAAGTAAAGCAAATATATCTTACAAAAATAAAAATAAGTTGTTTTTAAACAAAGAAATGGAAACTGGATAAGGTGTTCTTTCAGGTCTCTTCGGTCAGTCTTCACTCCAAATGGTGAAAGTTAAAGTTATCAGGAAACTGGACATCTCACATTTGGTTAGTAGAAAGTCCAAGAGACTTTGACACCCATTCTACTTTCTGAACTCCCACAACACTGCTCCCAACAGCCTGGAGCGGGAGTAGGGAGAGGAGGGGTTGTGGGTAGAAGCAGGTAACAACAGTCCCTCAAGTACACCTCACAATCTGAATTCCTGTTATCATCAAGACCAATGACTGCTTGTGCTGGAAGGGATGTTATAGATAAACAACGTTGCATTTAGAGCCAAGGTCATTGGTAATACCCACAGAGTTCTATCAACACAGTCAAAAGGCAACTGTATCTGTGCTATAGCAATAGCCATCACAACAGAAATGCTTCTCAAGGCAGTTCCTCTTTGAAAAACACCTCAAAATGCTGATCAGCAGGAGCAGGGGATGGGAACACGTGGGGACGTTGGATGTAAGACAATTAGGACTTCTGCTTTCACTTCAGCATTTCCCACTATTCTGTAGTTAACAGCACTTTAGGTGGGGTGGGGGTGCATAGGAGAAGAGGTTTGTAGTTTCCTCTTCAATGAGATGAATTTCTTTACGTTAAAAAAATGCGTTCCACAAAATTAAAAAACTTCAGTTGGAAAACAAGATAGTCATCTTATTTCAAAATGAGAGACATTGTACTTCAGTCTGTATACTAAAGCAGTCCCTAGCATCGTGCAGCAGCTACAAGGATAAAACTCTCATCATACCTTAAGCACTCACCCACTTCCTGTTGAAATAAAGGGTGGGGTTGAACTGACAAACAGAACCAGACTGTCTCCAAACACCAGGAATGGCTAGCAAATTAGTGCAGGTCACTAAAACAATGTCCAAAAGAGCCAGCAGGACAGAAATGGAACTCCTGGGGTAGACAGGAAAAAAAAATCGGACTGGAACAATCAAGGAAAAGAGCTTATTTATGATCTAAAATTGAGAGAAGTTTGAATTTCATAAAGGAATGACACCAGCTCTGGGCCAACATTCGGTCAATAGAAGGATCCTTCTTGTCTTGATTTGGTTTTGAGACAATAGTGCAGGACAAAGGACTTCTGAACTCCAGGACTTTACTCCTTGAGCACATGGTACCTCCATCAAGGACCATTTCACACCTGGTAATTCCATAATTCTCTATTATCTTCTGGGGCATTCCATCTTTTGCTCTTTCCTTTATTACTCTTCAGGCTCTAATCATACCTTTGCTCTAAAAACTAAAATTTAGGGCATCACTTTTACCTTCAAAGTTGGTTCCTTTTAGTCTCAACTTTACCACAGAAAACCACCTTGTAAATGGCCAAAATTGGGCTCTCAAAAGTATATATTTACTTATTTGCAAGGCAAAGTTAAACAGAAATAGAGATAGACAGATTAGATAGATAGATAGATAGATAGATAGATAGATAGATAGATAGATAGGGAGACAGAGAGAGAGAAGGGAGCACTTCAATTCACTGGCTCACTGCCCCCATAGCTGCAACAGCCAGGACTGGGCTAGGCTGAGCCGGGATCATGAAACTCCATCCAGGTCTCCCATGCCAGTGCCAGGAGCCTACGCACTTAGTCTACCTTCTTCTACCTTTCCAGGCACGTTAGCAGGGAGTGGCATTGGCAGTGGGATAGTCAGGACTCCAAGTGGCATCATACCAGATACTGATATTACAGGTAGAGGCTTAACCTGTAGCACCACAACACTGGCCCTGGGTTGTCTGTTTGACAGGATATATCTGGTTGTCCAAAAGAAAACACATTTACCTGAAGTCAGAAATCTGGATTCTAGTTATTAGTTTAAGAATGACTGGCAATCAGGGATACAATTTCAATTCATCTAGCAGTGAACTTTGGCAAAGAACACTCAAGAGATTCTATAGCAAACTGAGATTTTGTTTGCAAAGTCTTCTGAGCTCTGAAGAAAAGACTGATCCACATAAAGTCTTTTGTATCTCCATCTTTGCCTAATTTCCTGTTATACAGCCACTACTGTTATGCAAGTTTTATGATGTTGCTGTCATTGATGACTTCCAGTTACAAGAGTTCATTTTATTTTCCAAATTTACTGCCAAATTATCAATATTCAAATAATCAAAATGGTATAGTTTGAACTACAAACTATTCCTCTCACTGGGCTTATTTTTACTTTGATTGGATAAATGCAGATTAGAAATAATTTACTCATAAATGGAAAAATCCTTATGAGTAATAATATTTACTTTACCCTAATATTTATGGGCACTAGTTTTGTTTTTTTGTTTTTTTTTTGTTTTTTTTTTTGCCTTCATCATCAACTGAGCATTACACTAACCCAGAAGTTTAACATTAAAAAAAAGTTAACTAGGACCTCGTACAGTGGCAGAGTGAGATAAGTAGCTGCCAGTGATGTGGGAGTCCCATATAAGTTCAATATCCAGCTGCTCTACTTCAGATCTGGCTCCTTGCTAAAACATTTGAGAGAAGAGAAGATGGCCTAAGTGCTTGGGTCCCTGTTCTGACAGGAGAGACCAGCGTGGAGTTCTAGGCTCCTGCCTTTGGCCAGGTCTAACCCTGACCATTGCAGCCATTTGGAAAGTGAACCAGCAGACAGCATCTCTCTCTCTCTCTCTCTTTGTCTCTTCCCTTTCTGTAACTGTTCCTTTAAAATAAATAAATAAATAAAATTTTTAAAAGGTAAACATAAAAATAAGCAAACTATTCTTAAAAATACCTATATGCACACACAAAAGTTATCAAATCAACAAACAAGTTTGTAAGATTACAAGAAATATGTCAATATTCACAAAGCTTTAGTTATTAAATAACTAATTAGTTAGTTATTTAGCTTAACAGTTATGTTTACATCTCACATTAGAACAGCTAGGCTTAATTCCCAACTCCAGCTTCCAACTCCAGCTTCCTGCTAATGCAGACCCTGGGAGGCAGTAGTGACAGCTCGAGAAACTGGATTCCTGCCACCAGTGTGGGATAGCTAGATTATATGACCTGGATTGTGTTCCTGGTTCCTGGCCCGAGCCTAGCTCCAGCTATCTGCAGGCATTTGCAGAGTGAACTAAGTAGTAGATAAGAGCACCTTGGCTGTCTCTTAAATACATTTTTTTAAAAGATTTATTTATTTTTATTGGAAAGTCAGATTTACAGAGAGAAGGAGAAACAGAAGATCTTAAACGCACTGATTCACTCCCCAAGGGGCCCGCAACGGCCAGAATTGAGTCAATCTGAAGCCAGGAACCAGGAACTTCTTCCAGGTCTCCCTTGTTGGTGCAGGATCCCAGGGATTTAGGCCGTCCTCGACTGCTTTCCTAGGAAGATGGAAAGCAAGTAGAGCAACCAGGATATGAACCAGTACCCATATGGGATCCCAGCGGCTGCAAGGCAAGGATTTAGCCTTAGCTATTGATTTGTGCCCTCTTAAATAAATTTCTAAAGTATCTTTAAAAATAACAACTTACATAAACCCCAATAAAGCTACCTTTATTTCAAATATGTTCCTTTAAAATGTACAGCCAAGGATAGAAGAGTGTGATCTCCAACTGCTGATTCCCAAAAACTTGAGATAAGAGGCTAGATACAAAATGCATTCCTCTCCAAGTCTGGGAAGAGGCCTATCCTGGGTGTGTCTTCTAGACTCCCAGACAAGCAGAGTCAAAAACCTAATCCATATGGGAATCTATAGTTGGTGTTTATGGAAAGGACTATTTGCCACCTTATTCAGGAATGCTGAGGACAGTGGTGCTCTGGCTCTCACAGCAGCAGTGCGTTCTGTACCAGATTAAACTCCCTGTAGTCAAGACACTGGGATACTCACTGCTGGATTAAATACAGTGGCAGATTTGAAAATGAAAGAGGAAGGAGATAATTAGAGCTGAATTGCACATCAGGCACTGAGTAAGTCTCATTTCATCTGGCCCACTGTCTAACCATTCATTTTTGTCTCTATGATGTCTTACTTGGTATTTCAAGCTTCTCTCTGCAGTAACTGCTCCCTCTCTGGGATGGAAAAGCCAAAAAAGAAACTGACTTTTCATAACTGAGAAAGGCTAGGGAAAAGAAGGTTGTAGAGCAGCAACAGAAAAGGAAATTCAGCAAAATGTTTTGCTGACAGCTGAGGGCAACATACAAATACACCGTGTGGTCATGGAACAGGCAGGCAGCAGTCTGAGATAGGAGTGTTAATACAGTGACTTCGGGGAGGGGAGAGACCCAGCAATCACAACTGCATCTGAGCAACCGGGGCAGGAATTACGGAGCAAACTGCCATGCAATTCCGTAACAACTATTTTATTCTGCCAGCTGTAACAAGAATTCATTCCTGAAGAAGTGTCACACACTCATCTGTCACTAACAGCCCAGCCGCCAGCAACTGACTAAGAGTCAGCAGCAAAGGGCAGCTGTATGTTTACTTCCTCTCACAAGGTCTAGCCACCACTCAAAACGTGGGATTTATAAGGAAAAGTCCTGGAGAAAAGGAAAAAAAGTACTATTTTTTTCTTTCTCCCTTCAGTCTACCAGGCAGTTACCAAAGTCCTAAAACCTCATCAGCAAAGGGGCAGAGGAGGGAGCGCATGAACAATCAGAGACAAAGGGTTGCATTTGACTCTACCACTGCCACATTTTAGCTCTGGGACCTTTGCAGCAAGCAGCCTCATCTCTCGGTCTACTAAACTGTTAAATTAATGCAATGCTCTCTACTTCATAAGAAGTAGCCTGGTGGCTAAAGTTCTCACCTTGCATGCACTAGAATCTCATAGGGGTGCTGGCTCATATCCCGGCTGCTCCACTTCCCATCAGGTTCCTTCTTTGCAGCCTAGGAAAACAGTTGAAGACAGCTCAAAGCTTGGGTACTCTGCACCCATGTGGGAGACCTAGAAGAAGCTCCTGGTTCCTGGCTTCAGACTGGCTCAGTTCTGGCCACTGCAGCCACTTGAGGAGTGTACTAGTGGGTAGAAGATCTTTCTGTCTTTCCTTCTCTCTGTAAATCTGGCTTTCCAATAAAAATAAATAAATCTTAAAAAAAAAAAAAAGAAAGAAAGAAAGAAGAAAGAGAGACCAAGACTATGTGTGGCTCACTCAGTCATTATATAATACTAACTCAATAAATTTCAGGTAGTATTAATGGTTAACTAATTTTACCCTATTATCAGTCAGGAAGTATTTATCAAGTAGACAGTAGAAGATACAAAAAACTGTGAAGTCTTTCCCTTGAAACTAAGAGTTTATAATTTAGTTAAGGAAGTATAAAGTCACAGTTAAGTGAAAATATAGCAATAAATGGAAGTTTACCAAATGAATGATGTAGTCAATGCCTTCAACAGGAAAGAGGAAAAGGTCACTGGAAACTGCAGAGACCAAATGGGCTTCTGAAACAAAAACATGAAGTAAGCAGAATTTAGATATAAAGAATAAAGACAGGAGCCCCAGCACAATTACTCAACTGACTAATCCTCTACCTCCAAAGATCCCACACGGGTGCCAGTTTGTGCCCCAGTTGCTCCACTTCCTATCCAACTCCCTGTTTGCGGCCTGGGAATGCAGCATAGGACTGCCCAACGCCTTGGGACCCTGAAGCTGCATGGGAGACCAGGAAAAAGCTTCTGGCTTCAAATCAGTTCAGTTTCAGCCATTGTGGTCACTTGAGGAGTGAACCAGGAGAGGAAAGGCCTTTCTCTGTCTCTCCTTCTCTTTGTAAATCTGCCTTCCACGCAAATAAATAAACCTAAGCAAACAAGCAGCAAAGAGAGAGAGAGAGAGAGAGAGAGAATAAAGAAAGGAGAGTTTTCAAAATAGGGGAATATGTGCGCATAGTCTTAAACTCTAACACTAGTAGAAAATAATGATTCCAATGGATTTCTATCATATTTCATCAAATCTGAACTGCCACTGATCCTATTTCTTAAAATACTTATTTACTTCTTTTTGAAATGGGATTTAGAGAGAGAAGAGAGACAGAGAAAGAACCTTCTGTTTTCTGTTCACTCCCCAAACGGCTGTAACAGCCAGAGTTGAGCAGGTCCAAAGCCAGATGCCAGGAACTTCTTCTGAGTCTCCCTTGTGGGTGTAGAGGCCCAAGGACTTGGACCACCTTTTGCTACTTTCCTAATCACACTAGCAGGGAACTGGATCGGAAGTGGAACATGTCAGACTCAAGCTGGCAGCCATAAGGGATGCCAGTACCACAAGTGGAGCCTTATGCCACAGCACCAGCCACTGAGAGGTCACTGATTCTAAAAGGCATAATGGTTCAAGGGATGTTAAAAAATGTGGGGGAAAATGTATATTTTGGACTTAGCAAAACACATATTTTGTTATGACATAAGAAGGGAACACGATCATTGTGTAAATTTCATCAAACCATCAATACTATAAGAATAAAGTTTGGGCCCGGCATAGTAGCCTAGCTGCTGAAGTCCTCGCCTTGCACATGCCGGAATCCCACACAGGTGCTGGTTCTGATCCCAGCAACCCTGCTTCCCATCCAGCTCCCTGCTTGTGGCCTGGGAAAGCAGTCGAGGACGGCCCAAAGCCTTGAGACCCGACCCCGTACCCACGTGGAAGATCCAGAAGCCAGAAGAAGCTCCTGGTTCTCGGCTTCGGTTCAGTGCCGCTCTGTCCATTGTGACCACTTGGGGAGTGAATCAATGAACAGAAAATCTTTCTCTCTGTCTCTCCTCCTCTTTGTATATCTGACTTTCCAATAAAAATAAATAAATCTTTAAAAAAAAAACCCAATGATTGCAAAAATAGAATCATACTCCACAATCTGCAAGGTTAAAATATCTAACTAGTACATTCAAGTTTCACTTTATATAATTGTACACAGTTATTACAGCTGGTTCAATATCTTTGTTTGCCAATTCCAACATCTCTGTAATTTCTGTTTCTAGCAATTTTTTCTAATTATGGGTCACATCTTCTTGGCATGTCTTACAACTTCTGATTGCACACTGGACACTGTGATTTTATATTGCTGAATATTTAACATTGCTATCTTCCAGAACACCGGATTTCCACCAGTAAGCAATTAAGTTACTTTTAGTTAGAATTGGTATTTATGAAGCTTGTTTTAATAAAGTTTTGTTAAGGTAGGTTTAAAGTAGACTTTAAGAAAATATATATATCTTTAAGATTTATTTTTTTATTGCAAAGTCAGATATCCAGAGAGAAAGAGAAATAGAAGATCATCTTCCCTCCGATGATTCACTCCCCAAGTGGCCACAATGGTTGGAGCTGCGCTGAACTGAAGCCAGGAGTCAAGAGCCTCTTCCGGGTCTCCCATGTGAGTACAGGGTTACAAGACTTTGGCCCATCCTCAACTGCTCTCCCAGGCCACAAAGCAGGGGGCTGGAAGGGATGCAGTGCTGCCAGGATTAGAACCAACACCCACATTGGATTCCAGTTCATTCAAGGCGATGATTTTAGCCACTAGGCTACCGTGCCAGGCCCCAAATAAATATATATATATATTTTTTTAAGATTTATTTTTATTATTTTTTTATTGGAAAGCCGGATACACAGAGAGGAGAGACAGAGAGGAAGATCTTCCGTCCGATGATTCAGTCCCAAGTGAGCGCAACGGCCGATGCTATGCCGATCTGAAGCCAGGAGCCTCTTCCGGGTCTCCCACGCGGGTGCAGGGTCCCAAAGCCTTGGGCTGTCCTCGACTGCTTTCCTGGGTCACAGGCAGGGAGCTGGAAGGGAAGCGGGGCTGCCGGGATTAGAACCGGCGCCCATATGGGATCCCGGGCATGCAAGGCAAGGACCTTTAACCACTTGCGCCACTGCGCCCGGCCCCAAATAAATATTTTTTAAAATGTATTATTTCAAAGAGCAACAGAGAGAGAAACAGATATTCCATCCTCTGTTTCACTCCCCAGATGGTCCTAACAGCCAGTTCTGGGCCAGGTCAAAGCCAGGAGCCAGGAACTCCACCTTGGTCTCCCACATGGATAGCAGAGGCTTAATTACTACAGCTAATTTCCACTGCCTTAGCAAAAAACCAGATGGGAGGGCCCAGAGCAGTGGCCTCCTGGCTAAAATCCTTGCCTCAAATGTGCTGGGATCCCATATGGGCTCCGGTTCTGCTCCCAGCAGCCTTGTTTCCATCCAACTCGCTGCTTATGGCCTGGGAAAGCAGTTGAGGACGGCTCAAAGCCTTGGGACCCTGCAGCCATGTGGGATATGTGGAAGAAGCTCCTGGGGCTCCTGGCTTTGGATCAATTCAGCTCTGGCTGTTGCAGCCGCTTGGGGAGTGAATCTTTGGACGAAGATCTTCCTCTCTGTCTCTCCTTTGTACATCTGACTTTCCAATAAAAATAAAAGAAATCTTTAAAACAAACAAACAAAAACACATGGGCAGCAGAACAGTGAGAAGTTGGGTTAGGGTTGGGATTCAGATACAGGATACCAGCATTACAAGCTGCTTAACCTGCTGTGCTACACTGACCCCACTCTAGGGTTCTTTCAGTCCTTGAACTAAAATATATCCCTCCTGAAATCGTTACTGAAGGCCCTCAATGAGCAATGTGGACTTCCCACCTTGGCTTGTAGAAACTCAAATTCTGTCCTACTTTGAGAACTAGCAGCTCAAAGTGTCCTAGTGTCCTGACCACTTTCCCCTAGCCTTCTGGAGTTAGACTCTAGACATGCACTTGGTCATCAAAAGGACCTAACAGAGATTCCTAAGGCCATTTTTCTACACAGTTCCCTCTCTCTAGAACTCTGCTCCACATCTCCAAGCTCCCTTAAACTATAACTTCTTTCTCTACATTGTTCTAAAAACCCCCAGACTGCTCCCTGGTTCCAAATATGCACCCCACTCAAGAGCAAGGATAATCCCAAAGCTCATCTCCATTTCCCTTTTCCCAGGGATGGCAGACCTGCGCTTCCTATTTAAGCCAGGAATCATTTCTATCGGTTTTACAAGGCTCCCAGTCATAAAGTGGTACGCTAAAAAAGACTTCAAGAAGACTTAAGAGAGGCCAGTATCCCTTTATCAGTGGTAGTTGGTGTCCTGGGTGCTTCGCTTTCAATCCAGCTCTCTGAAAGCAGCAGCTCCAGGCTTCAGCATGACCCAGTGCAAACCACTGCAGCCGTCTGAGGAGTGGTTCAACATATGGAAAATCTCTAACTGCCTTTCACATAATAAATGTTTCTTAAAATAATGATGTTTTTGTTAGAATCTCAATCTTCCACAAGTATATACCTCAGAGTGCTTTTGGGAGTAAGAGGATAACAAACAAATGTCCTGACATCAAGCAAACGACTGCAACTGCAAATACGTAGGATATTGTCACCATCAGCATATAATATTTGACTGCTGTATTAAAGTTTTTGAATGATTACTGTTGAGGAAAATGTCTGGAAATTTCTCTTTTTTAAAAATTGTTGTTAACATTGTATTATGTGAAATTTCTCTTTTTTAATGCTAAGATTCATATGGGTATTCCTCATATTTGTGTTAACTCCTGGGTGAACCCTGAGGCATGTTCTATCACAGAGTGAGCCTTAAGAACAGGGAAGATGACGGCTACCCCACTGACGGTTCTAAGCACCTGTCCAATGCAGACGTGCACTCAGGAGCCAACAGCTCTCCAGGTTACTGATTGAAAGGCATGCTGAGGTTGTCTGCTCTCACCTCTGAGTGGCTGTGGACTGATTTAAGGTGGGCAAGCAAATCAAACAAGCAACGCACAAGGGCTTCCCTATGTCTCCTCCCAGGCCCACTGTCTTTGCGTCCAGAGGAGGCCAAGTCGTGGCTGAGCTTCTGACCTCCTGTCACAGGTTCTCTAAGAAAAGTGGAGAAAAACACTAAGGAAGAAATGATGGCCTCAGCTCACATTATGCCAATTTTAAGGATTATAACTGAGTATCAGATCTCCAATCACAGTCAAGAGACCATTCAGTATGTTCATTTTATGTACTTTGCAAGTGAAACAGCCTCAAAAGCACTATTATAATAGGTAGTGGCCTTTCTTTTGGAAAACACACCATTTCATCTTAAAGGCCCAAAGCAAACGCCACCACCTCTGGAAGCCTTCCTTGACTTATAGTCTGAATGCAGACTCCCTCTTGGAAAAGCCACAGATATGTAGAGCCCTTTCTGATACTCCTTACATTCTGTTCTGTAGCAGATTGAGGGGTAGGAGGGTATCACTAACTACAAGAATTGAAAAACAAAATATCTTGGGACCCAGCACAATAGCCTAGTGACTGAAGTCCTTGCCTTGCACGTGCTAGGATCCCATATGGATGTCAGTTTGTGTCCTGGCTGCTCCACTTCCCTTCCAGGTCCCTGCTTGTGGCCTGGGAAAGCAGCAGAGGATGGCCCAAATCCTTAGGACCCTGCACCTGTATCCCGGATGGGAGACCCAGAGAAAGTTGCTACCTCCTGGCTTTGAATCAGCTTAGCTCTGGCCATTGTGGCCACCTGGGGAGTGAACGAATGGACGAAGATCTTTCTCTCTATCGTCTTCTCTCTATATCTCTGTCTTTCCAATAAAATAAATACATCTTTAAAAATGCATCTTTACACTAAACAGAAAATATCTTTACAGCACCAACAGCACATACCTGGATCCATAGTTAAGATTCTTAAAAGTTTCTTAGCATTCTATAGTGTCTACCCAATAAATATTAAATTCCCAAATTGTGCCAAGTATTTATTCACATTTCTTGAATTTTTTTTTAAATGTATTTGTTTGATTGGAAAGGCAGATGTACAGAGAGGAGGAGAGACAGAGAGGAAGATCTTCCATCTGATGATTCACTCCCCAAGTGGCTGCAACTGGAGCTGAACCAAATCGAAGCCAGGAGCCAGGAGCTTCTTTCTGGGTCTCCCAGGGAGGTGCAGGGTCCCAAGGCTTTGGGCTGTCCTTGACTGCTTTCCTAGGCCACAAGCAAGGAGCTGGATGGGAAGTGGAGCTGCTGGGATTAGAACTGGTGCCCATATGGGATCCTGGCGCGTTCAAGGTGAGGGCTTAACCACTATGCTATCTCGCCAGGCCCTTCTTGAAAATGTTTAATCCTCAAGGTAATTCTTCATGAAAAGCAGTGATAGTTTGATTTTTACAGCTGAGAAAGCTAAAATTTAATCTGGTGCTGTAACTGTATTGAAGACACACACACAGTTTTTGAACAGTCCAACCAGACCCAAAGGCCATACTAGCTCCACATCACGACAGCTCTTGACAAAGACTCAGACCTTCGAGCAGTTATGGCAGATAGGCCCACAGTGCTCATGCACAGGTGTTCCCAAACCCCAGACTGGTTTTCTTTCCTGCAACAAAAGACTGCATGCTAACACAGGGAAGTCTCCCTGACAGACCTACCCGAGGCCTGGAATGGTGTTAATGAGGAGCACACGCTGCCTTTTCCCCCTCTATACCCAATTTTAGCCAGCTGCTCAGGGGCTTCACATCTCTCACTTTAAACAACATAAACACTGGCTCATTTAAAGTGCCAGCCTCAGACAGCATGTTCAGCTGCTGCTGCTTTTCAAACAAGCCCCTGTTTTCAAACAGCAAGGCATTTGGGGTTCCGTCACTTCTGACAGGTTACTTTTATCTACAGGGTCCCTGAAAATCACTTTAAGCTTCATTTTCTATTCACTGTTCAGCTCATCAAATCTTGTCATCAGGGACTTTTTTTAAGCACCTAATCTTTCATCTTCTTTCACAATGAACCAAAACATACTCCTATGGGTAATTCCTAAACTGTACATGTATATTTTAAAGTAATAGTCTTCTGACCATTTTTCTAAAAAGCACAGTTGTTTCTCCTATTTAGCTCAAGTCAAGATAATTACATCACAAGTTCCCCCCATCTCTTTCTGCATATAGGGAATACTGAAAAGATAAGTCTTTTTAAATTATTAAATGTAAATAGCTCATTAAATATAATCCAATTATTTTAATTGTAAAAAGTAATTACAATATGTACATGTATTCTTGCCTACTCCATTTAATATCTTAAATTAATCTTTTCAGCATTAATATTTTAAATTAACCTTTGACATTAGAAAATGCAAGAAACTGATGTCTTAAAAAAAAAAAAAAGTAAAGCTGTACCACATGGATCTTTGTTGCGATTTCACCCCTATTTTGCTGGAAAGAGGCCCATTCCTGCAGAGAAAGGGGTATAATTAAATACCACCTGCCCAAAACGAACTGGTGTTTCTTACCTCGCATAAATTGTTAAAGAGTTTGTTTTGAAAAAAATTTTAAACTTTTCTTTTTAAAAATGTATTGGCTTTAAAGGCAGAAAGACATAAAAAGAAGAGAGCTTCCATTCCCCAAATCATGCCCCGACGCCTGCAGCTACCCAAGCTGCGGGGGTGGGGGTGGGGGTGGCCAAAGCCAGGAGCCAGAAATTCTGACCAAGTCTCCTTTGGGTGGCGACAACTCGATTACTCCAGCCATCCCACTGCCTCCCAAGGACTACTTTAGCAGGAAGCTGGAGTCAGGAGTACAGCTGGGTTTTGAACTTGGGCATGCATAAACGGGATGTGAGCCTAAATGCTAATACCTTTATGAAACAAAAAGCCAAGAGATGAATTCTGTGGCATTCCAATCATCACAAGTTCTTTACTTGGAAAGAGAATTCCAAGACAAGATTTGTTAGAAGAATGCCTTTATTAGAGCCGCCTAAACATCTCATGACCTTAATTCTGCTAGTCCAGTCGTAGCTACCTGAGATCACCCCAAGCGTTTGATTTGCTCTCTGGACTTTCACTCCTCAGTTTCTCTCCTCCGCTATTTTCCCCTCCAGTTATTTGGCTTTTATTCTTTCTTGGTGACCTATAGTAAAAAAAACTGGATAGCTAAATCTCTATGAACTGCTTTGAAAACGGGCTTTGTCACTGGCTGTGCACTAAAGAACTACAAAGGAAGGAAAAGGCTTACAGGAGGAGGAATTAAAAAGATTGAACTTTGTTTTCCTACTACTCCTTTTTCATTTTTTTAAAAAGATTTATTTCTATTGGAAAGGCAGATTTACAGAAAGAAGGAGATAATATAAAGATCTTTCATCTGCTGGTTCATCCCCACAAGAGGCCGCAACTGCCAGAGCTGAGCTGATCCAAAGCCAGGGGCTTTTTGAAGGTCTCCCATGCAGGTGCAGGGTCCCAAGACTTTGGGCCCTCCATGATCGCTTTCCCAGGCCACAAGCAGGGAGCTGGATGGGAAGCAGGGCTGCCAGGATTAGAACCGGCGCCTATATGAGATTCTGGCACATGCAAGACAAGCACTTTATTCGCTAGGCCATGGCGTCGGACACTGTTTTATTTTTTTAGTGATTTTCAATATTCATTTTGTTGAAAAGGAATACACATGCACTCACACACAAAGAAAGAAATCCTCCATCTACTGGTTCACACCCCCAAACGCCATGACAGCCAGGGTAGCACAGGCCAGGCTGAAGCCAGGAGCCTAGAACTCTGGGTGTCTCACATGGGCGCCAGGAACACACTCTAGCTAGCGATCATCTTTGGTCTTTCAGGGTGTGCATCAACAGGAAGCTGATTCAACAGCAAAGCCAGAATGCAAACCCAGGCAGTTTAATGTGGAATGCAGGTGTCCCAAATGGCCTCTTAACAGCTTTACTAAACACCTACCCCTAAGAAGTCATTTAATAGAAAGGACAATGACACGTCACTACAGGTTCCCTCATCTAAAGCACTGACAGACAGCAGATGATGATTTGAGTATCTCAGTCCCTGACACTCATGTGGGAGACCTAGCTTGAATTCCAAGTCCCGGGCTGACCTGGCTCAGCCCCAGCAGTTGTAGGTATTTGGTAAATCAATCAGCCAATAGAAGATCTCTGGGTTTTTTTTTTTCTCCCTCTCTCTCTCTCTCTCTCTGGCTTTTAAATAAAATAAAAATAGTTAGCAAAGACTACTGGCAGAAGCAGAACCGACAGCTGCTGCTGATCACAGTGCTCCAGGACAGCACCATTAAAAAGACAAGAAGTAATTTCCCTAGTAAAACCAAGCCCCTTTCAAAATGTAAATGATTCAAGTTCCATCTTGATAACACCGGTATTTTTGTACAAAATCTATCTTATTAGTCTAGCCCTTCAGGTTAAAAAGGTGTCTTCAAATGCCTCCTGACCTAAAATTGCCATGTTACAGGCTTCAAAGGTATTGATTTTCTGGGGAAGGACAATATGATGCCAAATGCCGTTCAGTGGAGATTGGAAGAGTCTCTGGTGGAAGTATTCTGCACCTGTGGAAGTAACGACGCGGCTGACTCTCATGCCCTGCAGTGAGGATGGCATTTATGTGGGCTCTCCCTATGGCCTCTTGGCAGCAAATGTAAGAAAGTCCTTTTTTGAGCCTGAGGGGCGGGCCCAGGACTTTCAACAACCCATTCAAGCAGGATTACGATTCCCCTCCTCCATAATTAAGTTCCCTTTCCTACTTTCCATGCACGCATGAATTGCAGTGACATTGACATGGGGTCTGACATTACTCTTTGAAGGTCATTTAAAACCTCCTTCTTCCAAGCTGCCTTAAAAGCAAAGTGTCATCCATTCCACAAAGTCAGAGTGCAGGGTTTGACTACATCTTACTTAAAGCAGAATCACCTAAAGAATACAAAGAAAGAACTTCATATCTGGGTATCATAAAAATAACAAATTCAAGAAATAAAAATTCAATTGTTCAAGAAAACAACAGTAGAGAAACACTGAATACCTAACACTGGATGAATGAAAGTATTTCTATCATTATTTACAGCTATTTACAGCTACAACTAAAAAGAAATTTAGTTATTGGAAAGGCAGAGTTACAGAGAGAAGGAGAGATAGAGAGGGAAAGATCTTTCATCTGCTGGTTCACTCCCCAAATGACCACAACAACTGGAGCTGAGTCAACCTGAAGCCAGGAGCTTCTTCCGGGTCTCCCACATGGGTGCAGAGTCCCAAGACATTGAACCACCCTTCACTGCTTTCCCAGGCCATCAGGAGGGAGCGGGATGGGAAATGGAGCAGTTGGGACAAGAGCTGGCGCCCACATGACCCCAGCGTTTGCAAGGGGGAAATTAGCCAATTTAGCCATTACTTCGAGCCCTATTTATCACTATCTATTCTTTGTATCCCTCATCAAAATCCAGCAAAATAATGCTCATGATATGGTCCCTTTCTGTAGTATCAGCCTGATTTCTTGTTACATGCTTTGTTGTTGTTTGTTTGTTTGTTTGTTTTGTTAAGACATTAGAAAGGGGCCTGGTTTGGTAGCCTAATGACTAGTCCTCACCTTGCATGCACTGGGATCTTCCACTTCCCATCCAGCTCCCTGCCTGTGGCCTGGGAAAGCAGTCGAGGACGACCCAAAGCCTTGGGACCCTGCACTCGCGAGGGAGACCTGGAGGAAGCTCCTGGTTTCTGGTCAGCTCAGCTCTGGCTGCTATGACCAGAAGGCAGAAGACTTTTCTTTCTATATCTCCTTCGCTCAGTAAATCTGCCTTTCAAAAAAAAAATAAATAAATAAAAAAACAACAACAACAAATGAAAGGAAGGAAGGAAGGAAGGAGGCCTGAATTCCAACCTGTTCTCTCATATGGGTGAATGGCTGTTTTTCCAGGTACACAAGCAGAGAACTCCACCTGAGAGTTTAGTCAAAAGTGAAGCAGGCGGCAGTATGGTGGCTCATTAGGCTAATCCTTAGCCTTGAAGTACAGGCATCCCATGAGCACAGTTCTAGTCCCAGCTACTCCACTTTCAACCCAGCTCTCTGCTTATGGCATGGGAAAGCAGTAGAGGAAGGCTCCAGTCCTTGGCTCCTGGCTTCAGATCAACTCAGCTCCAACTGTTGGTTGCAACTACTCAGAGAGTGGGGCAGTGGATGGAAGAGTGCGCTCTCTTTCTTCCCTTCTCTCTGTAAATTTGCCTTTCAAATAAAAATAAATCTTTATAAGAAAAAAAAGTGGGGCCCGGCGCAGTGGCGCAAGTGGTTAAAGGTCCTCGCCTTGCACGCCCCGGATCCCATATGGGCACCGGTTCTATCCCAGCAGCCCCGCTTCCCATCCAGCTCCCTGCCTGTGACCCAGGAAAGCAGTTGAGGACGGCCCAAAGCCTTGGGAACCTGCACCCGCGTGGGAGACCCGGAAGAGGCTCCTGGCTTCGGATCGGCATAGCATCGGCCGTTGCGCTCACTTAGGGAGTGAATCATGGGACGGAAGATCGTCCTCTCTGTCTCTCCTCTCTGTATATCCTCCTTTCCAATAAAAACATAATAAAAATAAATCTTTAAAAAAAAAAGTGGAACAGCCAGGGCTCAAACAAGAACTTATATGGAAAGAAGGTGCTGCAGGCGGCAGCAGTTTATCGTGCAGCACCACAATGCCAGTGCCTTCTGTCACACTCTCCTATCTAGGCACCCCTTCTGCCATCCCACAGACCTCCCACAGCTCCCTGCTGTATCACATACTCTCTTATTCTATATTTTGGATGATCAAGTCTGACCGCCCACTATAATCTTCACCAACTTCTAAGGTCTCCAAGGCTGAGTGTACGTGAAACACTTCTTGACAGGCCTTGTCCCAAGGCCTTTCTCCCTCATGCCACATCACTTTTCCAAACACCTTGTCTATGCCTATACCATCACAGTGCATTAAAATGATGGTTTTGCTTATTCCCCCAGCAGACAGTGAGTTCTTTGAGGCGGGTGCTATTAGTCATCTCTAATCTTAGCGCCTACTACCAGGCTAGGGACCCAGAGAAGGCTCAATAAATGTTTAACAAACAAATGAAGCCACAGTCAGCAGATCTTGTTTTTTAGCCCTCACAAGGTAAGAGTCGGGAGGGGAATGAGTTTGAACCACTAGTCTAATAACACTCCTTCCTAATGGAAGAAAACACAACCCAAATAGCCCAAGGTCAATCTCTGTTCTAGCACTGACTCCCTGCAGTTCACCAGGTCGTGAAACAGAATTCACAGGCATTTCTCAAGCCCAGGGAAGTGACCAGGGCTCCATTCTGGGATAAAGCATAGTGAAGACCTAAAAATCAGAAACTGAGGCCACCATTACCAACATGAGCTGTCATCCCCATTTTACTAATCTATCTCAAAGTTCTAATTCCCTAATGTAAAGAGAGAAAAATGATAGCTATCCGCCAAGGGAGAAAAACTTTCAAAAAAGGCTAAGGAAGGTCATGAAAACTAGCACATATCCAAAACCTGAAAAAAAAAATGCAGGCTGTCTTGAACTGTACAGGCACTTGCCTAAAATGTTCTCAAGCCCCTGAGTCCTTCCTGTCCTTCGTGAATCAGTGTCTTGCTTCGCTACCTGTAATATTCTTCTCTTACCAATTTACCCACTGCCTGCTGACAAGGAACTCTCCTATCCATCCTCTTTGCTGTCTCTTTCTCACTTATTTTCTCTAAAAACATGGACAGAGCTGGTGAAAATCTAGCACACAAATGACAACTATAAAATGATGGGATTTATATAAAGTGGTAGCCAATCACTTATTCACGCATTCATTCACTTAATGAAGCTCATTTACCACATTGTGCCACACATGGAGGGGAGCTTCCTCTGCCCTCACTGAACTTGCAAGCCACACAAAGGCGATGGAAAGAAAACAAGGATGTTCTGTGGTCAGTGTGACAACAAACACCAAACTCAGACTGTTACACAGGATCCAGCTCAGGTTAGGACAAGCTAGGACATGTTGTGGGGGAGGGGTCTGGGGACCAGTTAAGAAATGGTGCCTTGGGGCCAGTGTGATGGCTCAACTACCTAATACTGTCTGCAAACACTAGCATCCCATACCAGCACTGGTTCATATCCCAGCTGCTCCACTTTGCTTCCCATCCAGCTCCCTGCCTGTATCCTGGGAAAGCAGTCAAGGATGGTCCAAAGCTTTGGGACTCTGCACTCATGTGGGAGACCTGGAAGAAGCTCCTGGCTCCTGGCTTTGTATCAGCGCAGCTCCAGCCATGGTGGCCATTTGGGGAGTGAGTCAATGGATGGAAGATCTTCCTCTGTCTCTCCTCCTCTCTGTATATCTGACTTTCCAATAAAATAAATAAATAAATAAATAAAAGGGAAAGATAGGGGGCCTTTAAGGACAGGTAATGTTGATTCAAAGATAAAGGTACAGGGAACAGTGTGTGTGCACAAGCAAACTGTGTTTCAAGAACCACAAATGGCTTGGTGTGGCTGAAGCGCAGGCAGGCATGAGTGATGACGCTAATAAGGCAGACAGAAGCCAAGGCACAGAGCACCTTGTGCACTGAGCTAGGGCATTCACAGTGTGCTGAAAGCTACAGGGAGCTGTTTAAAATGGAGCCAGAGAGTGACATGATCAGACTTGCATTTAGAAAGCTCTCCCTGGCAGCAGCACGGAGAACATACAATACGAAGGGGTGAAAGACTGAGCTAGTAGTGCAAGTGGAAGCACTCACAATCGATCAGAAAAATCTACCAAAAGGAATAGCTGCATCTTAAGATGACAGTAAGCCCTCCACAGTGGGTTTGACACAGGGTTTGGTCACCAGCAAGCTTTCTCTTTCAGTTTAACTAATTAATCCCTCTGTATCTTATGTTTATGTGTGAAAGCAGAACTAAGAACAGTAGACTAGATCAAGAATCAACTTTTTCTTTAAAAAAAAAAATTCATTTTACTTGAAAGAGCTACAGAGAGAAACAGGGAAAGACAAATTTTCCACCTGTTGTTTGCCAAATGGTGGCAACAACCAGAGCTGCTCTGGTCCAAAACTAGCAGAAAGCAGTTTCTTCCAGGTATCCCACATAGATGCAGGGGCCCAAGCAACTTGGACCATCTTCCATTGCTTCCCAGATACATCAGCAGGGAATTGGATTGGAAGTGGAGTAGCTGGGACTTGAACTGGCACCCATAAGGGATGCCAGTGGCACAAGTTTAGGATTAGTGCTGCTATGCCACTGTGGCAGCCCCCATCAATCTTTTCTTAACACTCTAAAATTATTTATAGGCGCTGGAGTTACAACACAGCAGGTTAAGCTCCCACTGGAACACTGGCCTCCTATACTAGAGTGGCAGTTTAAAGCTCAGGTGCTTTGCTTTCAACCCAGTATCTGTTAATGTGCCTGGGAAGGCAGCAGAAGATGGCTCAACTGCTTGACCTCTTGCTATCCACATGACACCTGGATGGAGTTCCACTTCCTTGTTTCAGCCTGGCCCTAAATACGCGATTAAGGGCATCTGAGAAGCGAGTCAGGAAATGGAAGATTCCACCTCTCTTTCTCTCTCTCTCTTTCTTGCAAATACAAACATCTTTTCCAAAAAAAAAGAAAGAAAGAAAGAAAGAAACACAGGCCCAGCGCAATGGTGCAGTGGTTAAGGTTCTTGCCTTGCATGCCCCGGATCCCATACGGGCGCCAGTTCTAATCCCAGCAGCCCTGCTTCCCATCCAGCTCCCTGCCTGTGGCCCGGGAAAGCAGTACAGGATGGCCCAAAGCCTTGGGACCCTGAACCCGTGTGGGAGACCCGGAAGAGGCTCCTGGCTTTGGATTGGCTCAGCTCCAGCCATTGCGGCCATCTGGGGAGTGAATCATGGGACGGAAGATCGTCCTCTCTGTCTCTCCTCTCTGTATATCCGCCTTTCCAATAGAACTAAAAACCTTAAAAAAAAAAAAAAAAAAAAAAGAAAAAAGAAAAAAAGAAACACTGAAATGGAGACAGAAAAATCAGAGCGAGCAATTCTAAGAGCAAAAATGGGCTTCACGAGGCCTTTCCCTATTGTACACCAGCATATTTTGTGAAGCATCCTTCAGGTCACACCCTCCCAATGCTCATCCACTGACCACCAATGCCTCTGTGATTTCACCAGAGACATTTCCCACCCACCAGAAGACCCTTCTGTTTTTTCCTTCTTTTTGAAATTGTATTAATCCGGGGCCTGACGCCGTGGCCTAAAGCCTAAAGTCCTCTCTTTGAACAAGCCAGGATCCTATATGGGTGCTGGTTCTAATCCCGGCAGCTCCACTTCCCATCCAGCTCCCTCTTTGTGGTCTGGGAAAGCAGTTGAGGATGGCCCAATGCTTTGGGACCCTGCATCTGTGTGGGAGACCTGGAGGAGGTTCCTGGCTCCTGGCTTTGGATTGGCACAGCACCAGCCGTTGCACTCTCTTGGGGAGTGAATCATCGGACAGAAGATCTTCCTCTCTGTCTCTCCTCCTCTCTGTATATCTTTGTAATAAAAATAAATCTTAAAAGAAAAAAAGAAATTCTATTAATCCTTCTGTTCTCCAGAATCGACCAAATTCTCTGTGACTCCAACAGTTCACCGCAACTCCTGTATTGGAAGCACCCGTCTCATCCTGAGCCATAACAGGAACAGACTGAGAGGTAGGCACTATGGCTTTTTCAAACTTCTTGTTGACTATGAAGGAAAAAAACCACAGAGACAAAAGGACAGAACCTGGCACTGAGGTGCAGCAGCTTAAGCCACCATCTGCATCACAGCAGCACGTATCAGACAGCTAGTCTGAGTTCCAGTTGCTCTGCTTCCTATCACGGTCCCTGCTAATGTGCCTGGGAAAGCAGTGGATGACAGTTTAAGTACTTGGGTCCCTCATGTACAGGGAGCCATGTGGGAGACATGTGGATTTCCAAGCTCCTAGCTTCAGGCTGACCTAACCTCTACTATTGTGACCATTTGAGAAGTCAATCAGCTTATGCAAGATTTCTCTCTTAGTCTCTCTCTCTCTGGCTATCCCTTTCTAATTCTGCCTTTCAAATAAATAATTTTTTGAAGTATCTATTAATTTTCTATATTAAGTAAAAAGTATAAAATTGGTAATTTAAGCCAAACTAGTATCTTATTTCTTTAAATAGATTTTATTTATTTGAAAGACAGAATGACAGAAAGGAAGAAACAGAGAGATAAAGAGATCTTCCATCCACTGGTTCACTCCCCAAGTGGCAAAAACAGCTGTAACTGTGCTGTTCCAAAGTCAGGAGCTTCTTCTGGTCTCCCACAGTGGGTACAGGAGCAATTTCTTGGTTAATGCCACTAGTAGGTAACTGAATTGAAAGAGGAGCCACTGGGACTTAAGCTGACACCCATACGGGATGCTGGAGCTGCAAGTGGATGCTTAGCTTTCTATATCAAAGCACCAGGCACCCAAAATAAGAAATTTAAAAGCTCTGAGCTATATTAAAAATATATATATAGACCATTTGGTATGCCTGCATCACATACTCAAGGGTCTGGTTAAGTCCAATTACTCTGCTTCCAAATCAGCTTCTTGCTAATGAGCCTGGGAAGGCAACAGACATAGCCTGGAAAGGCTCAGATATATTCGAGTTCCTGCGACCCACATGAGTAAACCAAATGAATTTCTGGACTTTTGGCTTTGGCCCAGGCCTGCTCCAACTACCATCTCTTGCAGGCATTTTGTAAGTGGAGCAACAGATACAAGATCAATTGCTCCTCCTATTTTTCTATGTCCCTCTGCCTTTCAGACAAATAAATAAATCTTTTTATTTTAATTGAGAGGCAGAAGGATAAAGAGAGAGCACATGTGGTTACACTCACTGGGAAAATTCCCCAAAGACCTATTACAGACAGCAGAGGGCAGGAGGAGGGGGGGCGGCGGGGGCTGAGATAAGGAATCAACCCAGATCTCCCAGGCACACTGCAGAAATTCCACTGAGTCATCACAGCTATCTCCCAGGATCTGCATTAGAACCCATGGCCGGAGGCACTAAGGTCAAGTGTGTAGGATATAGGTGATTTAACCAATTGGCTAAACGCCCACTCCCCCCCACAGTATTATTAAATAATAATAAAAATAAAAGGAAATTGTTATTAAGACCACTATCCTGTGAAAGTACATTTCATGATCTAAGAAAAAAAAAAAGTTGGAGGCATTGTCATGGCGTAAAGGGTAAAACACCTCTGACTCCAGTATCTTGTATGGTCAACCATTCATGTTCAGGCTGCTCCAATCCCATTCCAGCTCCCTGCTAATGGCCTGGGAAAAGCAGCAGAAAGTGGTCAAAGTGTCTGCACCTCTGACACCCACACGGGGACCAAAGGAAGAGTACTCAGCTTCAGCACGACGCAGCACGGACTGTTGAGGCCATCTTGGGAGTGAAGCGGTATATAAGATTTTCTTCCTTTCTTTTTTTTTTTTTTAAGATTTATTTATTTTTATTGAAAAGTCAGACATATAGAGAGAGGAGGAGAGACAGGAAGATCTTCCCTCCGATGATTCACTCCCCAAGCGGCAAACAACAGCTGATGCTGCGTCAATCTGAAGCCAGGACCCCAGAGCTTCTTCTGGGTCTCCCAACGTGGGTGCAGGGTCCCATGGCTTTGGACTGTCCTGGACTGCTTTCCCAAGCCACATGCAGGGAGCTGGATGGGAAGCAAGGCTGCCAGGACCAGAATCAGCACCAATATGGTATCCTAGCACGTGTGAGGTAAGGACCTTAGCCACTTGGCTATCGCGCTGAGCCCTAAATATGTGTTTTATCCACTGTTACAAGCCTCATAGTATAGCAACTGGCAAAAAAAGCTATCTGATACAAATTTCAGTGTCCCTGGCCTATTCCATCCCCTGTTACCATTGTAGATGCATACTTCATTAAATATATACCACATGAAAAAAGAAAAGCAAAAAGAAGGCAGATATTTAAAAATTCAGACCAGATTGTCCCAGAACAACTTTGAAAGCTTGTTTAGCAATTAACCAAAAATACTAGCACTCCATCAGTGAAGGTCAACTTCTAATTGGATGTGACTCCAGGAGAATGTTACTGCAAATAAGCACAGTTAGAAAAACGGCCATAGATAACACCTGGCCAACAGATCACTGAGACAGCACAGCCATCTTGGAGTCTAGACTGCTTTAACCCTTTCTAACAAACATGAACACTGTCTCCAGCATAACACAATATTTTTCTTTCTTTTTAAGATTTACTTATTTACTTGGAAGTGTTGAGAGACAGGTAAACACTGAGAGATCTTCTATCTGCTGGGTCACTCCCCAAATAGTCACAATGGCCAGGGTTGGACCAAGCTGAAGCCGGGACCCAGAGGCTTCATCCAGTGCTCCTATGTGGGTGACAGGGATCCAAGCACTTGGTCCACCCTCTGCTGCTTTTCTAGGCACATTAGCAGGGAGCTGGATTGGAAGTGGAGCAGCCAGGACTCAAACTGGAGCTCCTACATGGGATTCCGGCATGGCAGCTAGTGGCTTTACCATTATACCCCAAAACTGGCTCTTCCTACTGGTATTTTTCAAACTTGGAGGAAACGGGTTTTGAAAAAGAATATTTTCTAAGTGGTGTAGAAAAAAGCAAAGGAATTAGAAAAAATGAAAGAAGAAAATATGAAAACATATTAAGTGACAGAGCCTAAGTTCTATTGGCAGGAGAAAAAAAAATTTGTACTGTATAAACAAAAACCAATGTAAACAAAATTCAATTATAATGAAGTAATTAGGTCCTGTCACATTTGTTAAAACTGAACTCTGCCAAGAGATACCTTTTAGGGTGTCCATTAATCATGGTTTACATCAATCATCTCAGGGTGATTATTAATAGTATTCCTTCTTACTCTTAAAAATTAACTAATTCACACAATAAATTATATGACCACCCTATCCTTAAAGAACCAGGAGACAAGGCCATTAACAAAGCTCAGTGTTTAGGATACAATCACAGACCCATAGACAAATTTCCTCACAGATATACCTTTATTATCTAGCACTGTGAATAGAATACCTAGCATTGCAACTCTTTAAAAACATTTATTTATTTCAAAGTCAGAATTACAGAGGCAGAGAGAGACAGACACCCTACATCTATTCATGCACTCCCAAGTGGCTACAACGGCCAGATCTGAGTCAAGTCGAAGGCAGAAGCCAAGAGCTTCATCCAGCTCGCCCACACAGGTGGCGGGCCTGGGCCATTTTCCACTGATTTTCCCAGGCCGTTATCAGAGAGCTGGGCTGAAACGAAGCAGCCAAGACTGGAACAGGCAGCTATGCTGGGTACTGACGTCGCAGGCGGCAGCTTTACTCATATGCTACAACACCAGCCCCTGAAAAACTGCAATTAGGATCATGGATTTTGTTTTGTTTTGTTTTGTTTTTAAGATTTATTTATTTTTATTACAAAGTCAGATATACAGAGAAGAGGAGAGACAGAGGAAGATCCTCCGTCCGATGATTCACTTCCCAAGTGAGCGCAACAGCCAGTGCTATGCCGATCCGAAGCCAGGAACCAGGAACTTCTTTCTGGGTCTCCCACGCGGGTGCAGGGTCCCAAAGCTTTGGGCTGTCCTCGACTGCTTCCCAGGCCACAAACAGGGAGCTAGATGGGAAGTGGAGCTGCCGGGATTAGAACCAGCACCCGTATGGGATCCCTGCACGTTGAAGGCGAGGACTTTAGCCACTAGGCCATGCCGACAGACCCAAAATATATATAAATCTTTTTTAAAAGTTTTTTTAAAAATACAAGGATACTTCAATAAAATTCAAGAAGACACATGCTTGGTGCAGTAGCTAAAAAGCCACCTCTGCAAAGCTGACATCCCATGTGGGCGCTGGTTTAGGTCCTGGCTATTCTATTTCAAATCCAGCTCCCTATTAATGTGCCTAGGAGGGCGGTGGAGGGCAACTTGAGTACTTGGGCTTCAATCACCCGTGTGGGAGAACTGCAGAAACCTCCTGGCTCCTGGTTTTGGCCTGCCCCAGGTTCAGCCACTGCAGCCACTTGGGAAATTGAGCAAGCAGATGGAGAATCTCCCTTTGTCTTTCTCTCTATATATAACTCTGCCTTTCAAATAATAAATAAATAAATTTTAAAATAAAATAAAACCTTGAGTGCTGGTGTTACAGAGCAGCAAGGTAAGCCACAGAAATGATCCAAGTACTTGGGACCCTGCCACCCAGGTGGGAGTCTCAGGCTCCTGGCTTCAGCCCGGCCAATCCTGGCCAATGCAGACATTTGGGGAGTGAGCCAGCAGATACATTTCTCTTTTTCCCATCTCTCTGTACACTCAGTCTTGTAAATAAATAAGTTTTACTCCTCTTGGGACGTCTGCATAGCATATCAGGAGTGCCTGGGTTGGAGCCCTGGCTCTTGCTAGTGTACTCAGGAGGCAGGAGGTGATGACGCTCCTGCCACCCACGGGGGAGATCTGGATTTACTTCAGGTTCCTTGCTTCAGCCCAGTCTAGCCCCATCTTGCCACACTTGGGAAATGAAATAGTGGCTCAAAGATTTCTGTCAGTCTGCCTGTCCGCTTTTCAAACATATGTTAAAAAAAAAAAAATCTAGAATCAAAAGTGGAATTAAAAGGTAAGTTTACTTTCTTGTAAAAATGTTTAACTTTTTGAATGAGGGTTCTTTAAAACACAAAACATGGTGTGTTATAAAAGAAACTACACATGTATTTGAAAATGTTTGGCACAAAATAAACTGACCTTTGAACTCCATATTTGAAATATCCTCATATATTACATATAAAAAATTTAGAACCTGCCTTTGGTGCACGTGTTAGCTGATTTTGGAGAATAAGAGACTCCAAATTACGTAGAATTGTCAGATAACAGAAAAAGATCTTTTAGATATTTGACTTTTTTGAAGTTATTTTTATAAAAATCTCTGTAAAGTATAATTGTGCATACCACCATTTCTTATACAGAGTTATTACCAACTTTTGCTTGGTAAGGAAGGGTCCTGTGACACTGTCCGAAGCCCAGAAAACGTGAAGGCTGCTGGCTTCTGTGGCACTTCGACTACCAAGATTGGGCTGACATCATAAACCCCTCCTCTTGCTGCTGTGCTGCACACCATTAGAACATCTGCATAAGTCTGATTTGTGTTTTTCTAATACTCAGAAACACACAAAGCTTCCAGTTTCAAAACATGGGCCTCCTCAGTGGCTTTGACCAAGCAGTGGACAGCAGTACACTGGAGCCTGCAAAGGACACCTGGTACCATAACAGAGGACGGGCACAGAACAAATCAATCAACTACCCCAGCTAAGAGTTGGCAGTGAATATCTGGGCAAACGGAAACTCTAAGGTGGACTATGTCAGCTGACGGATTCTGCAGAGATTTCATCGTGATTGGAGTGGCAAGATTGGCAGCAATTCAGAACTGTTGAACTATCAAAACCACTTGAGGACCTGGCACGGTGGCCTAGTAGTTAAAGTCCTTGCCTTCAACGTGCCGGGATCCCATATGGGTGTGGTTATAATCCCTTCAGTTCCACTTCCCATCTAGTTCCCTGCTTGTGGCCTGGGAAAGCAGTCAAGGACGGCCCAAAACTTTGGGACTCTCCACCTGCGTGGGAGACCTAGAAGAAGTTCCTGGCTCTTGGTTTCAGATCAGCACAGCATCAGCCGTTGCAGTCACTTGGGGAGTGAACCACAGATGGAAGATCTTCCTCTCTGTCTCTTCTCCTCTCTGCTTATCTGCCTTTGTAATAAAAATAAATAAATCTTTTTTTTTTAAAGATTTATTTTTATTATTTTTTTATTGGAAAGGCGGATATACAGAGAGGAGAGACAGAGAGGAAGATCTTCCATCCCATGATTCACTCCCCAAGTGAGCGCAACGGGCCGATACTATGCCGATCCGAAGCCAGGAGCCTCTTCCGGGTCTCCCACGCGGGTGCAGGTTCCCAAGGCTTTGGGCCGTCCTCGACTGCTTTCCCAGGCCACAGGCAGGGAGCTGGAAGGGAAGCGGGGCTGCCGGGATTAGAACCGGCGCCCATATGGGATCCCGGGCGTGCAAGGCGAGGACCTTTAACCACTTGCGCCACTGCGCGCCGGGCCCAAAAATAAATAAATCTTAAAAAAAAAAAAAAAAACCACTTGGGCCCGGCGCGCAGTGGCGCAAGTGGTTAAAGGTCCTCGCCTTGCACGCCCGGGATCCCGTATGGGCGCCGGTTCTAATCCCGGCAGCCCCGCTTCCCATCCAGCTCCCTGCCTGTGGCTTGGGAAAGCAGTCGAGGACGGCCCAAGGCTTTGGGACCCTGCACCCGCGTGGGAGACCCGGAAGAGGCTCCTGGCTTCGGATCGGCATAGTATCGGCCCGTTGCGCTCACTTGGGGAGTGAATCATCGGATGGAAGATCTTCCTCTCTGTCTCTCCTCTCTGTATATCCACCTTTCCAATGAAAAAATAATAAAAAAATAAATCTTTAAAAAAAAAAAAACACTTGAGCAGGACTCTCAGAGTGTGCCCCACATAGGGGACCCTGAGATAATTGGGACGCTGGGTTTGTGGCTTCTCCCCTTATTTCTCCGCTCCTCCTCTCCTCCCAGATACAGGAAGGAAAAAAGAGAATGTCAAAACAATGGTCTAACCCACTTTCCTCTAGCCCTTGACCCTTCACACCCCATTCAAATATATAATAATTATCAAAGATAAAATGTATACATAAAAATTTTTTTCCATCTATCATCTCCCATTAATTCAAATAATATTTATTATATCAGCTTTTTAACTAGCTCATTTGACTCTCACAAGTAGTTTGTACGATAAAAGGAATATTTAAGACCTGGCTAAACAGCTCAATAGCTAAATCCTCACCTTGCAAGTGCCAGGATTCCGTATGGATGCTAGTTCATGTCTTGGCTGTTCCACTTCCCACCCAACAACCTGCTTATAGCCCTGGGAAAGCAGTAGAGGACAGTCCAAAACCTTGGGACCCTGCAGCCATGTGGGAGACCCAGAAGAAGCTCCTGGCTCCTGGCTTTGGATTGGCTCAGCCTACTCTGGCCATTAGGATCACGGATGGAAGATTTTTCTATCTCTCCTTCTCTCCTTAAATCTGATCGGCCTTTCCAATAAAAATAAGTCTTTAAAAGGATACATTTATTACTACTTCATTTTACCTACCTCATTATAGATGAATAAATTACAACTCAGAGGCCAAGTGACTGGGGCCACAGAGTCAAAAGGCAACACAGGCAGCACTCACACACCTGTGTCCTCTGCGCCTCAATATACACAATTTTCTGAGTGAGGCCCTCGGGTGATGCTGCTGTGGGGAGAAGTGAAGGAGCTTTCGGTACGCTCTCTTCCCTCTCTTCCCGCAGCAGCACTCTCAGCTGACTTGCACACGCAAGGAGCTGTGTGCTGGTTGGCTGAACTGCCAGATGTCTGACTTCTTCCTCTGCACTTTCTCAAATATCTTTCTGAAATTCTCTGAATTTTACAGCAACATTTTATTCATATAAACTCCACATATTTAAAACTTAAAATGAATTCAGATCTGAGCTGAAGTTTACTTCTACACTCTAATAAAGAAAAAGATTCAGAAACAGTGTAAATAAGATTGCAGACAGAAATGTTTAATGAGCTGTTTTTAAGCATTCCAAGAGTCTAATTTACATAAATTAAAGTTAAATTACACATCGTTTTCAGCTATTCATTAAGGCAGGTACAAGGACCTCTACCTAACAAAATAACCTAGTAACACTATTAGCCTAGTTTCAGTTACTCTGTGAACTGCAAGTAACAGCTGCACCTCCAGAAAACAACATACAGCATTCTTACCAGGTTTTTTCCCCAATTAGCCCAAATTAATGAGGTTTGATAATTTCTCCAATGGTGACCCACAAAACCTATCTTCCCCTTATGGCCTAGAGTGGAAACTAAAATGTAGTCAAACCACAGTAGAAACTAGGCAGAAGCTGTAAGACAAAATGGCAATGGCAAAGAGGGAGGAGCCAGAGGACCTGGGTCCTAGGACACATCCTGGCACTAAACCTGTGTGACCTTGGTTAAATCAGACATCACTAGCCTTCAGCTGCTTCATTTACAAAACAAGGGAGCCAGTAACATGGCTTCTAAATGTCCCACTAAAAGGATCCAAAGCTCTTTGAGGAAGGAGCAGGAAATGTACAAGAACAATCTGGAATATCTTAGTTTTTAGAAGCAAGAAACACTATCACAGAGTACCGCTGCTATGTTGAAAGGAATCCGGGAGGCAGGCACCTTGGTGCTGCACTTAAGCCTTCACTTAGGACACTCACAACCCATTTCACTTAGGACACTTAAAGCCCATTTCAGAGTACCCAGGCTCAAGCCCCACCACCACTTCTAATCCAATTTCTCCAATGCACACCCTGGGCGGCAGTTAAGAGTGAAGTACTCGGGTCTTGGCCACCACTGTGAGAGACCTATACTGAGCTCTTGACACCTGGCTTTGTCTTGAACCAACCCTGAATGCTGTGAGCGTTTGGAGAGTAAACCAGCAGACAGAAAACTCCCTCTTTGCCTTTTGAATAAACAAGTAAAAACAAACAAAATAATGACTTCAGGAGCCAGAGTTGTGGCAATAGTGAATTAAACTACCACCTCTGATACTAAAATCCCATATGGGCACTGGTTCATGTCTGGGCTGTTGTATTTCCAGTCCAGCTCCCTGGTTTGGGCCTGAAGAAAGCAGTGGAAAATGGCAAGTGTTTGAGTCCCTGGGCCTCTTGTGGGAGACCCAGATGAAACTCCTGGCTTCTCACTTTGGTCTGTTCATTATAGCCATCTAAGAAGTAAACCAGTGAATGGAAAACTCTCTCTCTCTCTCTCTCTCTCTCTCTCTCTTTCTTTCACTTCCAAGTAAATAAATAAATCTGAAGGAAAAAACAGTTACATCTCAAACCTCAGGGTATTCAAAGAATTAAAAAGGGCAAGTTTTTTGAGGCATTCCCCTGATTAACAAAAAAAGAAGGGTCACCACAGTGGGTTAAGTAACCATCTGTGATGCTGGCTTTCCAAACGTGAACCTGTTCCAGTCTCAGCAGCTTGAACGGCTTACAGATCCCTGCTGATGCACCTGAGAAAACAGCGAATGATGGCCCTGCCACCCATGTGTAAGACCCAAATTGAGTTCCATACTTCTGGTACTGGCCTGGTCAAGCCCTGACTGTTACAGCCATTTGGGAAGTGAACCAGCTGATGGAAGATCTCTCTCTCTCTCTCTCTTTAGATGCCTACATTCCATATTGGGATGCCTGGCTAGAGTTCTAACTCCTCTAATTTCGAGCCAGCCTCTTGCTAATGTGTAACCAGGGGACAATGGAAGCCAGCTCAAGAACTTGGGTCCTTGTCACCCACGTGGGAGACTCAGACTGAACCCAATTCCTGATTTTCACCTGACCCAATCCTGGATGTTACATACATGTGGGAAGTTAACCAGCAGCTGGAACAACTCCTCTCTAGCTGCCTCTCTCTCTCTCTCTCTCTGTCTTTCAAATAATTTGTTTTGAAAGAATGTTCACTGAAAATTTAAAAGAAGCTTATTTGTAAATGGGCAGGATTAAAAAAAAAATTTTTTTTTTAATTGGAAAGTGAAATCTACAGAGACAGAAAGATCTTCCATCTGCTGGTTCACTCCCTAAGTAGCCACAACAGTCAGAGCTGAGCCAATCCAAAGCCAGGAGCCAGGAGCTTCTTCTGGGTCCTCCTTGTGGGTGCAAGGTCCCAAGGCATTGGGCATCCTGTACTGCTTTCCCAGGCAACAAGCAGGAAGCTGGAAGTGGAGCAGCCAAGATACAAACTGGTGCCCATATGGGATCCTGGTGCATGCAAGGCAAGGATTTTAGCCAGTAGCCTACCATGCCAGGCCCCAAATGGACAGAATTTAAACATGCAATGATGACTGACAAGGAGTATTTTATGTTAAGTGGACATAGAGTGTGAAAAAAGCACAGAAACCGAAAATGAGAATTTTTTGGGAAATGAAGATGAATGCATTATCTCACAAGAAATAGGACAAAAAGTTGAAAAGACAAGCAGAGGCCAGATTATAGAATCTTTATAGAATCTTCGTTTATACACCAGTCAATAAGCAATGGGAGTCCCATTACTGGAATTACAAATTGCAGAATATTTGGGAAAACGCTGTACATCTCACCTAAGTAGGGCAGAACAGACTAGAGTTACGGAGAGAGATCAGAAGTAGAGACCAAAAAAACCCAAGGTAACAGGACCAGAACCACAGTGAGGAGAAAGACAAGGACGACCTGAGAGTGTCCACACACAGGAAGAAGGGTTCAGGGACATCAACAGTAACTAAGGTTTATACACAGATAAGCTGGGAGAATGGCTGGGTCAATAATTAGCATCTTGGCTGACCTAAACAGTACTGCAAAAGTGAGTGAACAAACAGAAATATGTGAAAGCCAAAGAATGGCAGGGAAGGGTTGGATGGAAGCAGAGCAGGAGCAAAACAGAAGCTTAGCTTCATCACTTTCATCACCTATCAGAAAGCCAAGGTCTTTAAGAAAAAACCACCTCACCAAGTGTGCCAAGCACCTTTCCTAGAAATGTACTTCTCTAAAGCAAAGTATCCACCATTAACACCCAAGAAGGCTACAAAATTCAGGGATGGACACTGTAGGCTAATAGAGTGCCTAAGTTCCTACCATCCACGTGGACAGCCCTGATGGAATTTCTGGCTCCTGGCTTCAGCTTGTCCCAGCTCTAGCTATGACAGACTTCTGGAAAGGATCTCTCTCTCTCTCTTTCTCTCTCTCTCTCTCTCTCTCTCTCTCTCTCTCCCTTTCTCTCTCTCTTTTCCCCTCCCTCCTTCTTTTACCCATCTTTAAAATAATAAAGAAATGAGTCTTTACAATGTTACAAAATCTATCCTTAAACTTCTCACAAACTGTAACAATCTGATCAACTGTCCCAAAAGCAGACAGGCCAGGAAAAGCTAGACTTGCAGACAGGACAGCAATGGGTGGTACGACAGGAATTCTGGAATTAGAGCTCAGACGCAGAAATAGATAGATATGGGAGCTACATACAGAGGTCGCAATTAAAGACAGAAGAGCAGGACAGGCAGGCAGGCACTGCAGCACAGCTGGCTAAGCTGCTACTCGGATCATCGCATCCCACAGCAGAGCCCCTGGTTTGAATCCCAGCCACCCTGCACTTTAAGTGCTTGGGTTCCTGCCACCCACAAGGGAGATCTGGGTAGAGTTCTTGGCTCCTAGCTCTGGCCTGGCCTAGTGCCCGTTGTTGTGGACATTTTGGGAGTGCACAAGTGGAAGGAAGATTTCTGTTATTCTGCTTTTCAAAAAAAAGATACCAAGGCAGATGGCCTCCCAATACAAAAGAATGAAGTAAGTAGCAACGTCAGAGGACAACGTAGACTGACAAAAGAGGATCAGGAAGACAGAAGGAGAACCAGAATAACATTGTGTCTTGAAAGCTAATAGATTCCAGAGAAGCCATGTTCACACACTCATACACATATAAGTATACTTTATATTTTAAAATAAAATTCTCTCATGATCCCTTCATCTTTCAAGCAGAATTAATTAAAAAATAACAACAAAAGAAACCATGCTCAGTGACTGTTTTCTTCCATGAACCACATATATAACTCATCAACAAGTCCTGTCAGCACACAAGAAATACACACAAAATACACCACATCTCTGTCTCCACCAACCCTGCTTGAGCCTCCACCATTATCTGGACTTTCGTAAAAGCTTTCTGTTACCCATCTCAAACAACTCCTGCTTCCAGAGAACCCATTCTTTTCATAGCAAGTAGATTAATCTTTTAAAAATGAAAATCAGGGCCCGGTGCAATAGCACAGATACACATACAGAGAGGAGAAGAGACAGAGAGATCTTCCGTCCGATGATTCACTCCCCAAGTGGCCGTAATGGCCAGAGCTGAGCTAATCTGGAGTCGGGAGCCAGGAGCTTCTTCCAGGTCTCCCATGCGGGTGCAGGGTCCCAAGCTTTGGGTCATCCTCGACTGCTTTCCCAGGCCACAGGCAGGGAGCTGGATGGAAAGTAGGGCTGCCGGGATTAGAACCGGCAACCATATAGGATCCCGGTACGTTCAAGGCAAGGACTATGCTTTCGCGCTGGGCCCGATTTATTTATTTTTATCAGAGGTATATTTACATAAAGAAGGAGAGACAGATGAACATCTTCCATCTATTGATTCACTTCCCAAATGGCCCCAATGACCAGAGTGGAGCTAATCCCCTTCAAAGCCAGGAGCCAGGAGCTTTCTCCAGGTGCAGGGTCCCAAGGCCCTAAGCCATCCTCCGCTGCTTTCCCAGGCCACAAGCAGGGAGCTAGATTGGAAGTGGAGCAGCTGGGATACAAATCAGTGTCTATAGCGCATCTTGGCACTTGCAGGCAGAGGATTTTTCAGTTAAGCCATCACAATAGCCCCTGAACTATGATTAAAATGCACTCAACAAAACAGGAAGAGAAAGGAATTTTCTCAATCTGACAAAAATCTACGTCTATGAAAAAAAAAAACCTTTGCTTTACATCACAATTAATAATGAAAGACTGAAGATGAGAAACAAGATTAGACACCCTCTCTCACCACCTCTGTCCAACACTGGACTGTAGGTTCTATCCAGGGTAATCAGGCAAGAAAGAAAAGCACTCAGACGGCCAAGAAGGAAATAAAACTATATTTGCAGTTTAAGTGATCTTGCCTATAGATGTTTCACACTTACATATTTTATGAAAAATAGAAGAGGAGTTTGAAGGTTCCCTACACAAAGAAATGATAGAAGTTTAAGGAAATGGGAATGCTAATGATTTGTACTGTGTACATGTACTGAACTATCACATTATTCTCCTTAAATATGTACAATTACTAGGTGTTGATTTACAAAAAGAAACAGGCCTGGTACTGTGGCACACCAGGTTAAGCCACCACCTACGACAGCGTCCCTTAGGAGCACAAGGCTCACGTTCTAGGTACTCCTCTTCCAGCCCAATTTTCTGCTAATGTGCCTAGAAAAACAACAGAAAATGGGCCAAATACTTGGGTTCCTGCCATCCATATGAATGACCTGATGGAGATTCCAGCCATCGCAGACATTTGGGGAGTAAATCAGTGGAATGAAGATCTCTTTCTCTTGGTCTCTCCCTCTCTCTCTTTCAAATAAGTGAACGGCTCTTCAAACAAATAGCCAGAGAGGCAGACATTTAACTCCGCACCCAGGGCACCAGGCAGGATACCCGTGTTCCACGTTGGAGTGCCGTGAGCCTACCCCCAGCTCTGGCTTCTCACTCCAGCTTTCTGCCAATGCAGACCCTGAGAGGCAGCAGTGATGGCTCAAACAGCTGAGCTAAGCTCCTACCACCTGCGGAGGAAACCTGACTTCAGTCCTGGTGCAGAGCCCCGCCTCAGCTGGTATGGTCATTTAGGCAGTGAGACAATGGATGGGAGCTGTCTCCGTCTCTTAAATAAATAATTTTGAAGAGGTCTTGCATTGTGATGCAGCAAGTGAACCCACCACCTACAACTCTGGCATCCCACACAGCGCTGGTTTGTGTCCTGACTGCTAACACCCAGAAAAAAGCAGCCAAAGAGTCCGAATGCTTAGGCTCCTCACCCACACAAGCAACACAGATTAAGCTCCTGGTTTCAGTCTGCCCAGCCCCATCTATGGCAACATTTTGGGAAATGAACCAGCAGACAGAAACCCTCTTTCCCTCACTGACTCTCTCACCATACTGACTTTCAAAATAAATAATGTTTACAAAATAATGAGTGCTTTTGGGGGACAAATATCTTCTATTTTAAAAAATATTATTACCCATATAAACACCTGAACACAAATGGTCATAACAGATTTAGTCTAGAACTGGAAACAACTTAAGTGTCCATCAAGAGATGAACTGATAATCAAATTGATATTCATATAATGAATTATAAAATGGCAATAAAGAATGAACTATTGATATATGCACCAACATGGATGAATTTTAAAACAATTATCCTAAATGAAAGCCAGACACCCTTCAAATGAGCACATTCTAATGATTCTATTAAAGTAAACTCTAAAAAATGCAAACTACTTCACAGTGAAAGAATCAGATCAGAGATTGCCTGTGGAATGGTAGGGGGGAGAAGAGCAGAAGTGACTGCACAAGGGATGATGGGTGTGTCATTATCTTGACCACAATGGTATACACATGTGTCAAAACTTATCTGGGCCCAGTGCGGTAGCCTAGTAGCTAAAATCCTCACCTTAAAAGTAGATCTTCCTCTCTGTCTCTCTTCCTCTCTGCATATCTAACTTTCCAATAAAAATAAATAAATCTTAAAAAAAACTTACCAAATTTTAAATATGACTGTCCTTAATAACCATGAGAGATTGATTCTAGAAACCCCCACAAACACCAAAATCTGCAGATGCTCAAATCCCTTGTATTAAAACTCTGTACTTAATCCATGCACACCCTCCTGCATATTCTCTAGATTACTTACAAGACAAAATGCAACGTAAATACCACGTAACTGTTATGCCATACTGTTTAGGGAATAAAGATGAGAAAGAGCCTGGACCCTGACAGGCAGCAGGATGGCTCAAAAGCTAAGCTCCTCCTACCTGCAGAGGAGACCGGCACCGAGTTCTCATTCCCTGACTTCAGCCCTGGCCCAGAGCAAAATCTAGAAAGATCCAAAATCTGCAACACTTCTGGTCCCAAGTATTTTGAATAAGGTATACTTAATTGTATCTGGCATACAATCAGTATCCAAAATTCTGCTGAATGCTAAATAACCCAATACTGAGCATCACCCTATTGTTGAGCATTAATATGACAAAGGCTTACAGAGAATCCGCTGTTTGCCAGACACTGGGTACCAAACATACACATGTGAAATAAGATACATAATGAGTGAAAACAAAATGGACGGAATTTTAAAACTGCTCCAAAGGTGCTCAAAAGAGCACAAAAAAAGTAGCAGCAGGGGGTGGGAGGGCCAATTTTTTCCTTCACACAGAAATTCCACTTAGAAACAAACAGCAGAGAGCAGCAATAGTGTCTGCTCTACACAGATGTATAAACAAAGGGCACCCCGGGACTGAAGCTGAGACCTATCACAATCAACATTTTCAGAAATTATCTAGAAAGAATGTGATCTAGGGATGCCTTCCCGGTTTACGGAGAATTCTACAGTAACAAAGTATGATGGTATATGTGTCCAGAATGTGGAAAACAGCTCCCAAGCAGACAAAAGTAAGCTAAGGTAACTCAGTAATGGAAAAACACAACAAACTGTTATTAGGCGATGATGAGCTGGAGCTACCTGTAGAAGCCAGGAAAGGGGCTGTAGCCTCTTGACTGTGTCCTGGTCGCAGCTCCACAGAGGCAGCAAGAGGCTGGCAGTTATTCTGAAAGCTCTGGAAACAGAACACATTATCCTATCCTTGTACAAACCAAAGTGTATCTGTACCTAGAATAGAACGTGCAGCTATGGTCATCACAGCACAGGCATAGCAAGGTACTGGAAAAGACCAAAAGACAGAGGGGCTTCTGGGTAAGCACAGATTTTTTTTTCAGAAAATATAAAAGACACTTTAATATGAAACAAAAAGGATGTGAAATGGTACATAGATACTTCTGCATCAAACCTCAGAAGTTATGAAGCAGTTAAAAATCTAAAGAAACAATGAAACACATTTTGGAACACTTTAAACCCAGATTTTAGAATTAAGAAGACAGGAGTTTTGAATTCTAGTCCCAGTTGGCTTAGCTGTGTGACCATGGGCAGTTATAAACACAGTATATATTCACTACTCGCAACTACTATTTTTATTTGAACCGACAAAATCTAACAGTTTACTACAGAATGCAGTATACAAATAAAACTCATTACTCAGGTGGGCAGTACAGAATATAAACATAATTCAAGACGTCGGTAAGATTTCCAAAACTACCGATTTAGAATAACAACTCTAAATTTCAAAGATGTTCAGGCCTTCCCCACAAGCAGCCCCATCTAGAAAGCTGTAGTGAGAAGAATTCTACCTTCTTACCTAGACGACAGTGAAGGTGAAAACAGACACTCGTGTCCCTCCCCAAGTCAAAGCAGAGGCCTTGCCGACCACGAAGACAGCTCCACAGATCCCTGCCCTTCACGCCCTCAGTGTCTCCAAGGGCAGGCCACAGACCTAAGAGCAGATCCAGGAGATACAAACCTGACCAGAGTCGGCTTGAGGAAGGCAGAAGGCAACACACTCATGCTCACCATGCAAGGTCAAGCCAGTCCAAGCATCAGACCAAACAGGCTGTGAGGAAGCTCCAGGGGAGCTGACCTGTGGCATAGTGAGTAAAGTCTCCACCTGAGACATGGGCATCCCATATGGGTATCAATTCAAGTCCTGAATGGCCTACTTCCGAGCCAGTTCCTTGCTAACATGCCCGGGAAAGCAGTGGAGAATGTACCCATGTGAGAAACCTGGAGGAGGCTCCTGGCTCCAGGATTCAGACCAGCCCAGCTCTGGCCACTGAAGCAGTAAACAGAAGATTCTTTCTTCCCCTATCCCTCTCGCTAACTTTCTTTCCTTTCTTCCTTCCTTCTTTCCTCCCTTCCTTAAAAAAGAAAGAAAGCTTTATTTTCATTGGAAAGGCAGACTTACAGAAAAGGAAGACAAAGAGAAAGATCTTCTGTCCGCTGGTTCACTCCCTAAGTGGCCACGATGGCAGGAACTGAGCCAATCTGAAGCTAGGACTATGTGGGTGTAGGGTCCCAAGGTCTTGAGTCATCCTCTACTGCTTTCCCAGGCCACAAGCAGGGAGTTGGATGAGAAGTAGAGAAGCCAGGACACAAACTGGGACCCATATGGGATCCCATCATGACCAAGGCGAGGATTTAGCCACTGAGCCAATCATTGCACAGGCCCTCTAACTCTGCCTTTCAAATAAATAAAATCTTAGGGCCTGGCACGATAGCGTAATGGTTAAGGTCTTGCCTTGACCACGCTGGGATCCCATATGGGCACCAGTTCTAATCCTGGCAGCTCCACTTCCCATCCAGCTCCCTGCTTGTGGCCTGGGAAAGCAGTTGAGGATGGCCCAATGCCTTGGGACCCTGACCCATATGGGAGATCTGGAAAGAAGTTCCTGGCTCCTGGCTTTGGATCGGCGCAGCACCGGCCGTTGTGGTCACTTGGGGAGTGAATCACCAGATGGAAGATCTTCCTCTCCGTCTCTCTTCCTTCCTCTCTGTACATCTACCTTTCCAATAAAATAAGTAAATCATTAAAAATAAATAAATAAATAAATAAAATCTTAAAATAGAGCAAGTGAGCAAGAAAGAGAAGCTCTATGATATGAAGTAGCCTAAGTCAACACTTTCTTCAGGCCTAACGTAGAGAAAAGGGCATACATATGTTCAACTCATTCAAGACTATGATGTTTTTGATACTGCCAACAAAACTGCAATTATCTAAGCTAAATCCAGTTGAGTAAATCTAAACGTACAGTTTTTGTTTTTTATCACTAAAACACACACACACACCAGCTAACACAACTATATTCCCTATCAGAGCACCTCCAACCTCCACTAGTGCAGACCCTGGAAGGCTGTGTTGATGGTTTAAGTCACTGAGTTTCTGCCATCCTTGTAGAAGATCTAGATGAGCTTCTAGCTCCTGGCCTCAGTCCTATCCCAGCCCTAGTCACTGCAGGCATTTAAGGAGTAAGCGAGTAAATGAAAGCTAAGTCTCTCAAATCTATTAAAAACACAGATGTAGATATACAGAAATAGACAGATACAAATAGCAGGCCAGCACTATAGCACAGCACATTAAGCTACCACCCGAAACACTGACATCCACATGAGCGCCAGTTCAAGTCCAGGCTGCTCCACCCCAGATTCAACTCCCTGCTAATGTGCCTGATAAAGCAATGGCAGATGACACCTGCCATCCACATGGGAGATTCAAATGGATGTGAGCTTTTGGGGAGTTACCAGTGAGTGAAAGATCTCTTCATCTCCTCTCTCTCCTTCATGCTCTTTCCTTCTGTCTATAACTTTGTCATTCCAATAAATAAATCCTGTTTAAAACATAGAACTGAGGGCCCAGCACAACGGCTCAGTAGTTAAATGCTCACTTCGCACGCACCAAAATTCCATATGGGCACTGGTTTGTGTCCCAGCTGCTCCTCTTCCCTTCCAACTTCCTGTCTGTTGCCTGGGAAAGCAGCAGAGGATGGTCCAGGGCCCTAGGAACCTGCACCTGCATGGGAGGCCAGGAGGAAGCTCCTGGCTCCTGCTTTCAGATAGGATCATCTCTGGCAGCTGTGGCCATTTGGGGAGTGAATCAGCAAACAGAAGATCTTTCTTTGTCTCTCTCTCTCTGTAAATCTGCCCTTCCAATAATAATAAAAATAAATAAATAAATAAATAAAGATTTATGTATTCATTTGCGATTCAGAGTTAGACAGAGCAAAAGATAGGGATAGAGAGACCTTCTATCTGCTGGTTCTTTTCCAAAATGGTCACCATGGCCAGGGCTGAGCCGCACCTAAGCCAGGAACCAGAAGCTTCCTCCAGGTCTCCCACATGGGTGGCAGGGGCCCAAATACTTGGTTCATCCTCCACTGCTTTTCCCAAGCTCTTAGCAGGAAGCTGCATCATTAGTGTAGCAGGAAGAATATTAACTGGAGCCCACATGGGATACTGGCAAGACAAGTGTTAGCTCTAGCCACTACACCAATGTCAGCCCAATTTTCTTATTTGTGTTTGTAGTAAAAGCATTCCTTATTTTCGTAATTGAAAAAAAAGGCAGAAATAAAAATCTGAGAATATTTTCACTCGTGATTATTTTATGATTGTATCATTTGTTGCAATGAGCATTTTTTTGTTGCAATCGCTGCAATTTCAAGGAGTTTTTAAAACAAGTGAATGTAGGACATGAGAAACGAAAACAAACTACATATAAAAAGTAAGCCAACACCTGCAATGCCAGCACCCCATATACACACCAGTTTAAGTCCTGGCTATACCACTTCCAATTCAGTTCCCTGCTAATGTGCCTGGGAAAAACAGCAAAAAATGGTTTAGACACTTGAGTACCTGAACCCACATAGGAGACCAGGATAAAGCACTAGTGGAGATTGGCGTCAGGTGCCAAA
This sequence comes from Ochotona curzoniae, assembly GCF_017591425.1. NCBI lineage: Eukaryota > Metazoa > Chordata > Mammalia > Lagomorpha > Ochotonidae > Ochotona > Ochotona curzoniae. Next base: position 5,267,965 of record NW_024465777.1, read on the forward strand.
GCTGGGAAATCCAGGTGCTCTGATAGGGAATATATGCTTTCTGTTGCCTGTGGCCCGGGAAAACAGTAGAGGATGGCCCAAGGTCTTGGAACCCTGCACCTGTATGGAAGATCTGGAAGAAGTTCCTGGGTCCTGGCTTTGGATCATCTTAACTCTGGCCATTGTAGCCATCTGGGGAGTGAACCAGCACACAGAAGATCTTTCTGTATCTCCTTCTCTTTGTAAATCTATCTTTCCAATAAAAATAAATAAATCTTAAAATAAACAAATATATATGCCAAGTGCAGTATCCTGGGATTCCGTATGGGCACCAGTTCTAATCCCAGCGGCCCCACTTCCCTTTCAGCTCCATGCCTATGGCCTGGGAAAGCAGTTGAGGACGTCCTAAAGCCTTGGGACCCTGCAACTGCGTGGAAGAAGTTCCTGGTTCCTGGCTTCGAATCAGCTCAGCTCCAGCGAGTGAATCAGCAGACGGAAGTTCCTCCTGACTGTCTCTTTAGAGGACAGGCAACTAGCATGACAGTTTAGATGCTCATCAAGGTACCCAAGTCCCACATCATCGTGCTTCGGTCTGACCTCTCACTCCAGCTGGTGATTTGTTGTCTGCTGCAGCAGGCCCTGGAAGACAGTGGTGATGGCGGAAGTCACTGGATTCCTACCAGCCACGTGGAAGAACCGCACGGAGTTCCTAGCTCCCAGGTTCAGCTTGACCCAGTTCTAGCTGTTCCACACATCTGAGAAGTTAATCCAGCTGACAGGAGTTCTCTCTTTACCTCTCAAACGCAAAGTTAAAGGTACTAAAATTGATCTTCTTCCTTAAGACTTATTTATTTGAAAGGCAGAGTCACAGAGAAAAAGCAAACACAGAAAGATCTTCTGCCTGAATGTTCATTCCGCTAAATGGCCAAAGTGGCCAAAGTGGCCAGTACTAGGCCAGCCTGAAGTCTATCCAGGCCTGATGGGTGGCAGGCCCAAACACTTGGGCCACCTTCTGCTGCTTTCTTAGGCGCATTAGCAGGGAGGAGCAGCCAAAATCTGAAATGCTACTCATATGAGAGCCAATGATACAAGCAGTACCTTAATGTACTATGCCACAACATCAGTCCTACAAAATTGGCCTTATACTTCTCATATTGCCTTTGGTTAAGGCAATATCTTATTTTAAAGACCATCAATAATCTACAAAGGTAAATTCACTTATAGTTCTCAATTGTAAAAGGAAGGGAATATCAATGGGCATAACCCACAAGACCTTCTACAGGGTTAAGCACAATTTCTCAAAATCTTACTTGAGACAGTGTTCTCAGATTGAATACTTGCTAGAACAATGGCACAATTAGGAGGGAAAGAAAAATTCAAATTTTAAACACTTGAAAGTAAGAGTCACTAGTTGTTGAACACCAAGTTTATATTTCCACTCAAAGTGCAACTGACTTGAACCACTACTTCCTCAAAAGGGCCTCTTTTTTCTAAAATTAGGAAAATTGATTTTAACTAAAATTAATCTTACAATAAAAGAGGGTATCTAAGACTTCTCCACATTAAAGCTTGACAATAAACATCACAGGCAAAGCCTTCCCCAGGAATTTCAAACTGTTTATTTTATTAGTATGTTGAAATCATGATGAAAAGCAATTTTTCTAAGATACTTCTATATCTGTACATTATTTCCTCTTGTAAGCATTCTACAATTCTTGTTTCTATTCTTTCTCTTTTCTAATTCAATTCTGTTTGGTTTCTAAGTTAAGAAGTGTGTTTCATTTGCATAAATGGTAACTATTCTGAGACACTATTCATAACTATACATTTGAATTCTCTAGAATACCATTCATAACTTCAAATGAAACAGAAAAGAAAAAACCATTCATTCAGCTTCACCTTAATGGTAATTAAGACATGAATGATTACAAAGTTACATTGCAGAGGATTGGCCAAATGTTACTACTACCTTGTCAATAATTTACCAATGCCCAAAGAAACCAAGGACTACTGCCTTGACCAATCACCATAACATAAAAAATACAGAAATTAGAGAAAAGCATGCTCAGCAGCTAAAATGCCTTTTTTTTTTTTTAACAGTCATAGAGTATCTATGCAGTCTCATCAGAAAATAAATCTTAGCTATGAAGCACAAGCAGCAGGGCAGGTATTTAACACAGCCAGTACAAAGTCACCGAGGAGCACCCGGCTCATACTGGAGGGACTGGGTCTGCTTCCAATTCCAATCTGCTGCGAGTGTACACCCTAGGAACACAGGAGATAACTCAAATATTTGGGTCCCTATCATCTAGAAGAGGGGGCCACAATTGAGCTCCTGGCTCCTGGCTTCAGCCTGGCCAGGCTCCAGCTGCTACAGGCACTTGGGGAGTGAAGCAGTCAACAGAAGACCTCTGTCTGTCTCTAAAATAAATGAGAATAATTTGTAGGAAAAAAAACAATACTGGTTATTCTTCAGGTGTTAAACTTTTCCGCTACTGTTTTTGAGACAGCCTTCATGCTAGTTCATAATATTCCAGTAGTGCTTTCCTCAATCTAATCTTAATCAGTGACAGAAATTGAATTTACATAAATCTGCATAAATAATTCAGCTATCTGCACTGCTCTAATATATTTTAAATGAATAAAATAAAATTTGAAGAGAATAAAACCCTCGATTTCCTTCATTTTCCTTTCTTATCGAAAGCAAGACAAGAGACTGTATAACCAAAAAGAAGGAATAAAAGCAGAACAGTATCTGAGGAGATCTACACTCACTTCCTTCTCCCACTCCCACTGCTGCTAACACAGTGGCACTAAGAGGGAAACTCTGTCTCCCTGGGGTACATGTGACACGCCTGGAAACACTTCAGCTACAACTCAGGTGGGAGGAGGGGCCACTGTCACCCAGGGGTCGAGACCAGAATGGATGTTTCATCATTCCTGGTGTCGGGGTAGACACTGTGGCACAGCGGTGAAGCCTCCTCTGCTTGGGACCCTCACGTCCTGCGGGCCTGGCACTAGGTCCCAGCTCTCTTCTCACTCCAACTTCCTGCTAACACACACCCCAGGAGGCAGCAATGATGGCTCCGGTACCTGAGTTCCTGTAACCTGTGACAGACCCAAACTGAGCTCTGGGACCCGTGATCTCAGCCTGGACCAACCCCGGCTATCACAAACACTGGAGAAGCAAAGCAACAGACAGACGATCCCCTTTTCTGTGTCACTCTGCCTTTCAAATAAACATTTTTTTAACAAATAAATAATGAGCTAGCACATCAACTATATGCCACACCCCGTACTATATATTGTAAACCTAATCAAATGACAACATTCCCTTTCTTTCCCAGGTGCCCAGTAGTCCACCTCCCTCCCACCTCAAGAATTCTCCATTTCTATCCATTCCTAATTTAGTAATTGCCACTGTAATCAATTTTGGTAGGGACACAACTCAAAGTGTAAACAAACTTTCAGTTTGACACAGACTGCATCCAATTCTGCCTAGGTCAAAAATTGAAGGTATTCATATTTGCACAGTGCCAACAGTGAGCTGACTGTGGGTATGGACCCGCCAACTATTAGATACGTTGGTACTGTTTCTAATATTTACTTAGTTATTTGGGGACTGGTGTTGTGGAGCAGCAAAACAAGCTGCTGCCTGCAATGCCAGCATCCCATACGAACACTGGTTCCATTTCTAACTGCTCCACTTCCAATCCAAGTTCCCTACTAACACAGCCCGAAAAGCAGAACACAGCCTACATGTGGAAGACCTAGATGGAATACCAGGCTCTGGGTTCAGCCGAGAGCACTAACATTTGGGGCCATTGAGGGGATGAGTCAGTGGATTGAGGATTAATCAATCCACTCTACCACTTTATCTTTCAAATAAACAAATTTTTGAAATCACAAGATGCTCAAGTATCAGTGGCTCCATTCCCCATCTATCTCTCTGCTAATGCACATGGATGGCAGCAGGAGACCGCTGAGGCCCTGGGTTCCTGCCACCCACATGGGGACCTGGAGGGAGCAGAGCTCCTGGCTCTGACTGGGCCCAGCCCTGGGTGCTGCAGGCGTTTGGAGACCGAACCAATGGATGGAAGATCTCAATCTCTTTCTCCCTGTTTCTCTCTCTCTCTAATGCTATGTCTTTCAAATAAAACAACTCTTGAAGAATAAAACTACTCTAAATTACACATTTTAGTAAAATGCTGATTAAAATGTACAATTTATGTAACCTTTGTGTATTAAAAACAAAGAAAATTTTGGTCCAAGTTCCACCCAGTAGTATTATCTTATGCTAAAGACCACCCTGAAGGGAAAAGTCAGCTTTAAGCATGAATCTACAGACCCTAACCTGATTTACCTTTCTCTGAATTACATGGAAAAAGGTAGAATATTCCTAATTACAATACAAAAAGTGATATTAATAAGTTAATATTTAAAAAGGGGTGGAAGATGTCATCCTAACACTTCAACCAAAGACCAGTAAGATATTAAAATACACATTTTTTGGTATCAGATACACTTTAGCAAGATTTTCACATGCTAGAAATGAAAAAAGATTTCTAGTATAGAATACGGTCTTTAGGACCTATGACTTTATTTTTATTGAACAGGAAGATTTACAGAGAAAGAAGGAGAGACAGAGAAAGATCATGTATTGCTGGACTGGTTCACTCCCCAAGTGGCCACAATGGCTAGAGGTGTATGAGCCAGGAGCCAGGAGCCAGGAGCCTCCTCCAAGTCTCCCACATGGCTACAAGGTCTCAAGGACTTGGGTCGTCTCCACTGCTTTCTCAGGCACATCAACAGGGAGGCAGATAGGAAGTGGAGCAGCCAGGACTTGAACCAGCTTCCATATAAGTTGCCAGCACTGCTGGTGAAAGATGAGCCAACTGAGCCACTAGAACGGCCCCTAGGACCTGTGACTTTTAAATATTATTTTTTCCTATAACTGTTCTTATCATCATTTAAGTTTTACCCAGAGGTCTACATTCCTTTCACTTTAACTCCAAAATTCTGTCACAAACTTTTCATTACTCATTTAGTAGAAAAACATAAGAAACAGCATCAAGTTATTTACAATATTTACCCCAGTTAGTGTGAACATCAAGTTAACTAGAGAAACAGCCGGATCACAGGCTGTTGCCCAGCTCTCTCTGTAGTGTCACAAAGCACAAACTACATGTACCATATTTCTTTCCTAACATCCCAAAATTTCTCATCCCAGGAGCACATCTGGTCCCAAGAACTTTTGGCCCCAATATGGACTGTCAGAGTAATTAAAAGACTTCTTCTTATAAAGGAAATACAGCTTTATTCAAAATTATTATTATTGAAAATCATGGTACATCTTCATATACAAGTTCAATGTCTTAACAATTGTCTCTCCCTCTCTCACACACATACTCACTCATTCACTCCAGAAAAATATATATTCAAAAAAATTTTTTTCAACAAATGTCAAAAAACTGAGTATTCCAATTTATTTTTCAAGCAATGCTGACATTCGCATCCTCTAATATCTAAATCAAGTCCACTTGATTTAAAATCCACTGACTGAAATCACAGTTAAACAAAGGCAAAGAATGGACTACTAATCGCATTGAAAAAAAGAACTATCCACTGATAAACACCATGCTCAGTAAAATGTTCTGATTTTTCAAAAATTAATCAGAGAGGGTTCAGGACTTAAAATTTAACTCTAGAAGATAAGCTCTGCCTGTCTAACAAACTACCGCCAACTTCTCTGTGCAAGTGGGGCTCTGGAAGAGGATGGATGCACAGACAGCCCTTAAGGATATCGGAACAGGAGGAAGAGTTCCACAGCTCTTCCCTTCCTTCCTCCTTTAGTTGTTGCTTTTCTGGTTTTAGAATTTCAAACAAAGAAATACATATTGGCTCCGAAGCTAACAAACGCCCTCTTTCTCTGCAACTTCCTCTTCCAATTTTCCTCTCTACCATTAACAAATGAGAACAATACCCACAGCCAGTCAGTCCCCTACCATCTTGATTAACCAAAAGCTCTGGGGTTTGGGGGAAAAAAATTGAGGCTATAATTCCTAGTACCCAATGACCTCCTAATCTAAAATCTACAATCTTGAAACTGGGGTTTCAAACAGCACCAAGAGGTAAGAAATTTGAACTGACAAACGGGAAACTTGTTCCATCCCAAGAAATTCCGGCCTTCCTCAAGAGGAGAAAAAAAAAAAAAAAAGCTTCTGGGCTGGCACCGCCCTGCCCTGCCTTCCAAGTCTCCTCACCAATAGATGGTGAACTTCCTCCTAGAGGCCATGCGACCAGCATTCAGACCAGGCTCCCTCCCCGGCCTCCTAACTTCACAGTGACTTTTATAACACAGGACTGGTCCTTTGCACCCCACAGATGGGCAACAGGGATGGACTACTTAATTAATCCTCCAGACATCAAGATCAGCCCGGCTCCCCGCCACAAATCAGACGTGTCTGAGACCGGCCCCCTCCCTCAGTTTCTAACAAAGCAAACTTCCCTCCTCTTCCTGCCTTGTAAGTGATCTAAGTGACTTACTCTTTGCCCTTAACATAGTTCAGTTCTGCTTTTACTGTGTGACCCTGGAAAAGTGACTTAACTCCTCTGAAATCTGGGTTTCCTAGGTGTAACGTCTCAAAAGTAGCTACACAATTTTTCAGTCAGAACCAGAGGCATGGTAGACAACAACAAATAAACTCTCCTCTAACTGGGTACTGATTCAATTCCAACCCCGGCCCCCCAAAGATGCTCTGCTCTTCCCTATGGGGCACCCGCTCAAAAACTATCCCATCTGAAGCTCTGAGATTGCTGTAGACCCAAGACCCATCCCACGACTGCATCCCCGCGTGGCCAGAGAGCCGCTCCGGCCGACTCTGCTTCCTCAGCAGGCCCTCCTGTCAACCACACGGGCCCGGTCTCCGGCGAGGCCGCCAGGCACGGAAACTGATGCTGGGCCTGGGTTCGAACTTGCTCCCCCGCCCCAGGACCTCCCACGAGAGCCGGCCCTTCAACTCTTCTGCGCCCACTGATAAAGCTTTTACAAATGGAGAAACCGAGGTCAACAGAAGGAAGTGACTCGCTCAAGATCACCCCGACAGAGCGGGAGGCAGAGCCAAGTCCCGGGCGGGACATTCGGGGGGGCCTCTCATACTTGCAGGACCCTCCAAGTCTCCGAGGGGACTTCGAGCCACCCCGCTTAGGTTGGGGCGCGGGGGGGAACTAAGGAAAAGGCCAGCAGGCGCTGACGGCTCGCCCGGCCTCCGCCGGTCGGCAGCAGGAGGCGCGGCACCCCATCTCCCCCGGGACCCGGCGCGGTGCGCGAGGGGCGGCCCCGCCGGGGTCCGTGCCTTACCGCGGGGCCCGCCCAAGGGGACTTGTTGCTCACCTGGCCTCGCGCGGTCGCCCTCAGAGACAAGAAGGGCCGGCCGGACGCCCCGTCTCCACACGGGGTGTGGCCCCGCGAACCGCCTCACGGGCTGCCACACAGCCGGACCCCCCTCACTGCGCTACGCCCCCAGTCGCGCTCGCCCGGCCCGTGTCCGCCATTACGCGATTCCCCGCCCCGAGACGCAACCACACCCCGCCAAGAGCTCTGATTGGTTCTCTGCCCCACCCACCCGGCCCTTGCAGACATTCCATTGGCCTGAGTGGAATGCCAGTTAAATACCTACGCAAAAGACGTACTCAGGGGTACCGTCCCGGGAGCTCCACCCGAGAGACTTCCGCAATCAGAGTAAACAGCGGGGCGCAGACCAAGTGAAGTGGGGGTGGAGATTAAATCACGTCGACTCCTAAATTCGGAGTATAAAAATCCGCCCCCAACAAAGTGTAAAGTACATTAAAGGACGAATTCTCCTCATTAGGGTTCAGAGGATCGATATGTTTGACGGGCAGAAGGGGCCAAGCTCATAAACTTTCTGGAATCACCCCTCAAGTTGCAGTTAGTTGTATCTCTTTAGTGTGTAACCGGCGGAAAGTAGGGTGGGGAGTGTGAGTCACAGGTTCCAGTCCGCTGAAGTATCCATCCGGGGCGAGGTTCGGTTCCTGGGGCCGCAAACTTGGTCAGAAATGCCAGTGTCAGGCCCGAGTGCAATGGGCCACCCTACCTTGCGGCGACCTCAGCTCCCTGAGCCCATCTGGTTCTCAGTTTGTCCTTGTGCAAAGCAGGAGCGTTCTCTCTACCTCACCTCCTGGGGTGGGGTTGTTGCGAAGGCATGCCTGAGTGACCGACCCTTCACGGCGACTTGTTAAAACCAAAAGGTTGCAGCTGGGTCGCAGTGTGACCCAAGAAAGCTCATCCTCTTCTCCAGAGGAAGCCTGTGAGGCACATGCTGCCCTCATTTTTGCAAAAGAGGAAATCGAGTCTCTGCCGGTTGCTTGATTTAGTCACCCGGTTTGAAGCCCGGGGGGCGGGGGAGGGTTTCAAACCTGTATTGAGGATTTTCCAGAGTGAATGAAAGATGTGTCTGATGAAAAGAAAACAAAGTGTGGACTTCAAAAGTGTTCTGCACCAAAACAAACTTTCCTTTCAATTCCACTTTGCCATCAACATTTTGAGGTAACTGGAAGGCATCTGTCTTCAGCTTTCACTTCCTGTATTTCTTCCTCCTCAGCTCCTTCCTTAAGGAAGCCGGGCCAGTCCCTCTGGTCTGAGACCAGGTCATCCTCCAGCCAGGGTTAGTCACCAGGGTTCCTGAGGAAGAGGGACTTGAGGGGTGTGCCCGTGCTGTTTCTGGCCGTTAGGAATCTAGAGGGAAGGAATAGATGGCTGTGAGGCCAGGACATGGGGACACCACGTGGGGGCCGTGGGCGTGTTGGCCTGCAGGCCAGGACCTCACCCCAGGTCTCTCTGGGCTCTCTGTTCCCCACAGGCTTGTTTTTTTTTTTTTGTTTTTGTTTTTTTTTTTTCCCAGCAGGGCTGTCCTGGCTGTTGTTCCACGTCCTTTTCCCTCACTGGAAAGGAAGAAGGCCAATAAGGGAGTGGGAGGGGGAGCAGCCCAAGACTTCAAGAAGGGTAGAGTCAGCCAAATGGGTGGTGTCACCAGAGCCTCCACGTGTCATCTGCATTGGTGTCCTCCCAGCTCACATTGGGACATGTGGTCTGAGACCAATGACTATTTTAATTCCAGCTGAGGCCTGCCGGGGGCTGGGAGGCAGCTGTGCAGAGGGCAGTGCTTTGGGGGTCAGACTGACCTGAGCTTGAATCCAAGCTCCACCACTTTGGAGCTTTGAACCTCGCCAACTCCTTCTTTTAAATGGGGCCACATGCCAGTTGTGAAGACACAATGAATTCGTTGTGCTAGTAATGAACCATTGCAGGTAAAATCCTGGTAGTTATTTATTCATTCCTGGATTCACCCGTTCAGTAAGAAATCACGAAGCACCTGCAGGCAGTAAGGGCCACCTACTGATGGCTCAGCCACAATGGTGAATAAAATAGACCTGTCAGAGCTTGGAGTCTTCAAGGAGAAACATCTCTGGGTACAGATGCTCAGGCAAATCAAGACACAGAAATGGGATAAGGAACCAGAAGTGAAAATAGGATGAGTTTTTGATAGTATCAGGTGACCTGGTGGGGTCAAAGGAAGTTTCCAGAAGATGTAATGCCTGGAGTGAGGTGGTGTGGGAAGTACATCTGTTAGTGAAGATGGGAGGCTGGCAGAAGCTTTGCTGACCAAAGGAAGGGTGGAGTGTGGAAGCAACGTAGGTCAGGGGACAGTGGCAGCAGGGATAGTGGGCCGAGCAACCAGGGCTAGCACACAGCCTAGGGAGAGTCCTGGTGATTGCTGAATGAATGATAATTACAAGGAAAGGAAACTGACTTGAAAAGTAAGGCTGTTCTCTGATGGTCTAATACCCCCAAAATACATGCAGACAGTGAGACAGACCACCCCGAGTTCACTTATTCATTCATTACCTTCTTTCAGAAAGCAGAGAGCCCTCCCTTTTGTTGATTCGCTTTCAAAATGTCTGTAACCACCAGGCAGAACTGGGACTCAAACTCAGGCCCTTCATTGGCACAAGATGTGGGCATCGTAACCAGCATCTCAATCTGCTGTGCACAGGGCTCACTCCCTGCCTAGGTTAAAGTCTGTGTTTTATTTTAATTTTTAGTGTAGTTTTTAAAGATTTATTTTTATTGGAAAGGCAGATATACAGAGAGAAGGAGAGATAGAAAGAAAGATCTTTTATCTACTACTGATTCACTTCCCAAATGGTCACAGTGGCCCGGAGCTGAGCCGATCCGAAGCCAGAAACCTCTTCCAGGTCTCCCAGGTAGGTACAGGATCCCAAGGCTTTGGACTGTCCTTGACTGCTTTCTTAGACCACAGGCAGGGAGCTGGAAGGGAAGTGGAGTATCCGAGACACGAACTGGCACCCACGTGGGATCCCAGCGAGTGCAAGGTAGTGCTATAGCCACTAAGCTACCACACCTGGTCCCTATTTTAATTTTTTGTAAAATTGGAAAGTCAGATATACAGAGAGAAAGAGAAACAGAGAGGAAGATCTTCCGTTCAATGATTCATTCCCCAAGTGGTCACAACAGCCGGAACTGAGCCAGTTTGAAGCAAGGGGCTTCTTCTGGGTCTCCCATGCAGGTACAGGGTCCCAAGGCTTTGGGCCATCCTCAACTGCTTTCCCAGGCCACAAGCAGGGAGCTGGATGGGAAGTGGGGCGGTCAGGAAATGAACCGGCACCAAGTAGGATCCTGGCGTGTACAGGATGAGGACTTTAGCCACTAGGCTACCACATCAGACCCCCTGTTTTAAGATTTGTTTACTCGAAAGGCAGAGCTATGGGGGGGGTGGCGAGGAGAGAAAAAGAGATCTTCTATCCACTGATTCACTACCCAGATGGCCACAATGGCTGGCTGGATCAAGCTGAAATAAGGGTCAGAAGTCTCCCTGTAGGTGCAGGGGCCCAAACACTTGGGCCATCCACCACTGCTTTTCTCAGGCCATTAGCAGGAAGATGCATTGGAAGTAGAACAGCTGGTACTTAAACTGACACCTATATGAGATGGTACTGTCTCAGGTAGCTTGACTTGCTATGCCACAAAGCCAGTCCTCTGGACTTCAATCTTGGACCTACCACCTCACCTCACAATGCTTGAGCCTGAGCATTCACTGAGCCTGGCAGTTCCTCGGCCAATTTCCTGAAGAATGGGCACAGTAACAGTGGCTATTAAGTGACACAATAATTCTCTATTTGGGACAAATGCCACAGAGTATCTGGTTGAGACCCAGCTATTGCACTTTAGATTCAGTTTCCTGCTAATGAACACCCCTGAGAGGCAGCAGGCGATGACTCCAGGATTTGGGGCCCTGCCACCTACCTGGAAGATTCCGGTGGAATTCTGGGCTCCTGGCTTCATTCTGGCCTGGCCCTGACTTTTGCAGGCGCCTGGAGAGTGAATCAAAGGAAGGCAGATATCTCTCTTTCAACCCATCAAGTAAAATAAGGGCTGGGGGTAGGCCAGGTTAGGTACCCATTGGCCTAACCTGGGTCTGAGGCAGGCCTGGAAATAGTCCTCAGGGTTAGGGTTAAGGTGCTCCCAGCTAGGCCACAGCACGTGAGGTGCGTCTGTCTGAGAGCCAGGTCTGGAGACTAGCTGGGCTGGGCTAGGGTGCAGTGCTCACTGGCATGCACAGGGGCCATGTCTGTGTGCAGGCCTGGTTAGGGTACTGGGGGATTGCTCTCACCAAGCTGCCGCACCCCTGGCACATGTGAAACCAGGTCTTGGGCTGGGTTGGGCTGGGCTGCAGTGCCTGCTGGCACACAGGACAGCCGGATCTGAGGAGTAACCCAGTAGGAGCTCTAAGGAGTTGGCCTGATAGAACCACTCCAGTCAATCCCCAACCTCAGGAAACACGACATGGGCATCTGATCTGGCCTCGGAGCATATGTGATAGGACTGGGCCACCATTTCTGACTCCGTGTAAGGAGAGACAACATACTGGGGTACACACAAAAGACAGGATTCAGGCCTACCACAGTGGCCTAGTGGCTAAAGTCCTCACCTTGAATACACTGGGATTCCATATGGATGCCAGTTCTAATCTCAACTGCCCTACCTCCCATCCAGCTCCATGATTGTAGCCTGGGAAAGCAGTTGAGGACGGCCCAAAGCCTTGGGACCCTGCAGCTGCATGGGAGACCCGGAAGATGTTCCTGGCTCCTGGCTTCGGATTGGTTCAGTACCAGCCATTGAGGGCGCTCGGAGAGTGAATCAGTGGATGGAAGATATTCCTTTCTATCTCTCCTCATCTCTGTATATCTGGCTTTGCAATAAAAATAAATCTTTTTTTTTTTTTTAAAGGCAGCTGGATTTTTTGATTCAAAGAGGACCTTGGGTATCTCACATTAAAAAAAAAAAAAAAAAGGAAAGAGCAGGTTGAATAACGCTATAGGCCAAATTCTCCTCCAAGCATCTAAAGCAATGGACACACCAATACACAGACAACTGAAAAGTATGGGAAGCATTATCTCATACCTGATGCAAGGAAGTCAGCACCATCTCAGAACAGTTGAGACTATTCAAGTGACACCCTTAGATAATTCTCCCCATCGGGGTCCCTGGGACAAAACCAGGGACCCATCTCTCCCCTGGCACTGACATGATCTGACAGCAAGAAGCAACACATCTCCCCCTTTCCTGCCCCATGTTCACAGGAGGTAGGGCAAGGTCTTCTCCCTCATTCACTTCCTTGCATCCCTTCCCATCCCACCCAGAGTCTGCATGAGTCTGCAGTCCCCTCACCTAGGTAACAAAAATTTAGATGGAAATACATTTTAATTTTTTTAAAATATTTATTTATTTTTATTGGAAAGTCAGATATACAAAGAGAAGGAGAAACAGAGAGGAAGATCTTCTGTCCACTGATTCACTCCCCAAGCGGCTGCAATGGCTGGAACTGAACCATCCAAAGCCAGGAGCCAGGAGCTTCTTCCAGGTCTCCCGCACAGTTGCAGGGTCCCAAGGCTTTGGTCTGTCCTCAACTGCTTTCCCAGGCCACAATTAGGGAACTGGATGGGAAGCAAGGCTGCAGAGATTAGAACCATTGGCCATATGGAATCCTGGCGCATGCAAGGCAAGGACTTTAAGCACTAGGCTACTGTGCCAGATCCATCAGTCCATAAATTTTAATTTTTTAAAAAAAATAATAAATATTTAAAAGGCAAATAGAGTCACAGGACTTGATGAGGTAACATGTGGTAAGTGTCCAGCACACAGAAAGAACTCCCTAAACAATGTGTGGCCTTCTCAACATGGAGGGAGGTGAGTCCTGGGCAGCAGACCCAGAAAAGGTCTTGGGGATGGAGCTGCTGCTGCAGGAGTCCAGGTGCTGAGCAACCTGTCCCCTGATCTGAATTGTCATGGGAGGCTGATGTCAAGTCACTGCTACTGCCACTTCCTAGTTGTATGCCATTAAGCAGGTGACCTCGCCTCTCTGAGGCTCAGGTTTGTTTTGTTTTAATATTTATTTATTTTTTATTACAAAGTCAAAGAGGAGGAGAGACAGAGAGGAAGATCCATCCGATGATTCACTTCTCAAGTGGTCACAACGGCTGGTGCTGGACCGATCCAAAGCCAGGAGCCAGGAACTTCTTCCAGGTCTCCCACGCGGGTACAGGATCCCAAAGCATTGGGCCGTCCTTTCCCAGACCACAAGCAGGGAGCTGGATGGGAAGCAGGGCTGCCAGGATTAGAACTGGCACGCTTATGGGATCCCAGCGCATTCAGGGCGAGAACTTTAGCCACTAAACCATTGCACCAGGCCCTGTTTGTTTTGTTTTTAAGAGACAGAAAGAAAAAGAGAGTTCGTATGCACTGATGCCCTACCCAAATGCCTGCAAAGGCTAAAAGTAGAGCTGGACTAGGCCTGGAACAAGGCTTTTCACATGGGTGACTGGAACTCAAGTTTCCGATCTATTACCTGCTGCCTCTCAGGGTGTGCAACACCAGGTAGCTGGCAGTGGCAACCTCAAGCAAGCCTGGGCACTCTGACCTGGAACTGCGGGGTCCCAAGCGGCCTCTTAGCCACTGGGCCAAGCACCTCCCCTTGCCCTCACATTATTGATAGCAGCAGTCCCTTACAGGCCTGGAAGATAAGCCTATGGAGAGGGCAGGTCTTTGGCCAAGCAATTAAGACACCCGCATGCCACACCAAAATGCTGGGCTCACTCCCTTCTCCTGAATCTGCAGCCCCATGAACTCCCGCTGTCACAGACTCTGGGAGATCATGGTGGTAAGGGCCAAGTGACTGGGTTCCACAACCCTTGGGGGAGACCTGGATAGAATTCCTGGCTCCCAGCATAACCCAGCCCTGGTCATGGTGGGCATTTGGGGAATGAGTATCAGATTAGGAGGAAGCTGGAAGTGGAGCCTCTGGGACTTGAGCCAACTCCAAAGTATGGGCTGCTGCTATTGCAAGTGGCAGCTTAACCCACAGTACCATAATGCAAACTGCTGAAAATATCTTTTACTTTTTAAGATTATTTTTAATTGGAAAGGCAGATTTGATAGAGAGAAGGAGAAACAGAAAGAAAGCTCCTTTGTCCATTGGCTCACTCCCCAAGTGACTGCAACATCTGGAGCTGGGCCACTTCGAAGGAGCCAGGAGCCAGGAGCCAGCTCTCCCACACGGGTGCAGGGTCCCAAGACTTTGGGTCCTCCTTGACTGCTTTCCCAGGCCACAAGCAGAGAGCTGGAAGGAAGTAGAACAGCTGGGACATGAACTGGGATCCATATGGGTTCCTGGCATGTGCAAGGCTAGGACTTTAGCCACTAGGCTACTGTGCCGGGCCCTGAAAATATCTTTTATATACGTGTATAAAAAGATTTTGACACTTTGCTTGAAGGATATCTGAGAACAAGAACTTCCCCTTTAGGCAACAGAGACAAGCAAGTCCTTTCAGAAGAAGCAGTACTGAGCATATTAATAGTAATATTAATAAATAGTGACACTTAGGATTTACTATATGCCAGGCATGTGCTAATTGCTTCACGTGTATTAGCTCATCCATCCTCATAGCAATCCTATAAAACAAGTTAGAGGCCGGTGTGGTGACACAGCATGGTAAGCTGCTCCCTACAACAAAGGCATTCTATATGAATGCCCACTGCAACTGCAGCTACTCTTTTTTTTTTTTAACTGCAAAGGTACTTTTATAGAGAAAAGTTAGATATTCCATCCACTGATTCACTGCCTGAAATGATCACAAGAGCAGGAGCTGAGCCAATCCGAAGTCAGGAGCCAGGAGCCTCTTCCACTGTCTCCCACATGAGTACAGGGTCTCAAGGTTTTGGGACTGCTTTCCCAGGCCACAAAGCAGAGAGTTAGATGGAAAGTAGAGCAGCCGGCACATGAACTAGTACCCATATGGGATGCAGGCACTTGCAGGGGGAAGATTAGCCATTTGAGCCATCATGCCAGGTCCAGCTGCTCCACTTCTGGTCAGCTCCCTGCCAATGCTCCTAGGAAAAGCGGCAGAGAATGGCCCACATACCTGGGTCCCCAATGCCTATATAAGCAGATGCAAATGGAACTTCAAGTTTCTGGCCTTGGCCTGGTCCAGCCCAGAATGTTGTGGTTAATCAGGAAGTAGTACACAGGATGGAAGATATCTCTATCTAACCATCTAGCTCTCTGTCTCTCCTTAGCTCTGCCTTTCAAATAAAATAAAATTAAATAAAAATTTAAAAATATTCCAAAACACAAATGGACCCAGCATTTGGCACAGCAGTTAAACTCCTCTGGAGCCACTCACATCCCATAGTGGAATATCAAGATTTGACATGAAGGGCAGATTTACAGAGGAGAGAAGGACCTTCTACCTGCTGGTTCATTTCCCAAATGGCCACAAGGGCCGGAGGTGAGCCAATCTGAAGCCAGGAGCTAGTAGCTTTCTCTGAGTCTCTCATGTGGGTGCAGGGTCCCAAAGTGTTAGGCTGTCTTTGCTGATTTTCCAGGCCACAAGCAGGGACCTGGATGGGAAGTGAAGCAGCTGGGACAGGAACTGGCGCCCATACGGGTTACAGGAGCTGCAGGCTGAGCCATAGTTCTGTCCCATCTGCCCCTGCTCCAGCTTCCTGCTAGTGCACACGTGGAGACAGCAGATGCTGGATCAAGTATGCGGGTTTCTGCCACCCACACAGGACACCTGGACTGAGTTCTGGGCTCCTTGCTGTAGCTTAGTCAAGTCCTAGCCATTGCAAACAACTGTGGATGAACCAGTAGAAGGGAGATCTTTTTCGATCTCTCTATATATCTGCCTTTCAAATTAATTGATGATTAACATTGTATGAGGTCCATATCATCTTCCTTTTACAAAGGAGGGGAAGGAATCCCAGAGAGGGTAAGTGAGTTGCTCAAAGACACCCAGCTCAGTAGCCCAGCAGCTCTGGAATCCAAACTGAACCATGGAACAGTGGGGGAGAATTCTACTCCCCTGAGGAGCTGGCTTCCCTCTTGTGTTCAAAGAGTTCGCAATGTCACCTGGAGCCAGAAATTACAGTCTGTTGCAATCCCCAAGTTCCAAAGCCCTCATTCTTTGCTAGGAATTATGAAAAGCAGTTCCTGTTGCTCCCTGATAAGAGTCGGCAGCAGACCCTCTGCCTCGGCAAGGAGAAGCAAGAAAGACCTTGGGACTCGCCAGAACTGGCTCTGTATCCCTGTCTTGCTGCCCCGTGGCTCTGTGGTTTTAGCCAAGTCCCACCCCCGCGCTGCGCCTCAGTTTCCTGATGGCGGGGTGCTGAGAGCCCTGCCTTAGGCCTGCACTGAGAGTGCCTCTTGCTGTTGCTATGGGGATGGCAGGCACTTCGGCAAAGCCAGCGCCGCCACCGCCAAGTGGGTACAGCAGGCGGGAGGGATGCCTGAAAACAGGATTGAGGCACAGGCCCCAAGTGTGCCAATTCTGCCCTGTCCAACTGGGGACATATCTGATAAAACATCATCGGGGTCTCAGTTTTCTCATCCAGAAAATGGAGTGAAGAATCCGATCTTGTAGAGCTGAAGAGAAAATGCAGTGAGAGATTAGTAAAAAGCCACACATTCCATTGCGTGGTGCAGCACTGTTAGGGAGCAATCAGTTAAGGCATTCCAAGGTCAAGGACAGGGCAAGAGGTAGTGAGGTCTCACCCCGCACATCTGCAGGAACAGGGTGCAGGTGCTATGAGCCTAGCATGTTGTCCAGGCCTCTCTCTCAATCTCTCTCTCCTTTTCTCTCTCTCTCCTCTCTCGTCAAACAAGTTCTTCTTCACTGAGCAATCCCAGGGGGCCCCAACCTCGGCTGCAGCAAGCTGGGTTCCAGCCGCCTGCGCACACTGCCCCGCCTCCACTGCCTTGCCTGCAGCCTTTTGCACTGGCCATCCCTTCCTCCCTGTGTGCCTTTGATGGGGGGACAAGGAGGCTGCTGCTGCAGGGAAAGGATCTGGCAGGATGCTCCCCCACCTCCGCACACCCCTCCTTTGCAGCCCCCAGCTGCCTGCCTGACCTCCCCCTCCCAGCACTGCCTCATCCCCTGCGCTGGGAGGGGAGGGAGGAGGGAAGGGACTCAGGGAAGGCCTCCGTGGGGGTTTTCACCTGCTTGGAAGAGGCAGACAGAAATGAAAACCCTGGAAAAATGCCTGCCGCTAGGCTTCCAGGCCCCAGCACAGGGAAGCACCCCCCCTCCCCTCTGTGCCCGCTCCTCCTTCACCCCCTCCTCCTGCAGGCAGGTGCCACAAGCAAGGAACATAGGTGGGTGATGGGCCCAGAGAGACCTGGGTTCAAGTCTCACCCCCTACTTAGCAAATGACCTCATCGAGTGCTGCTGCCTCATTCCTCTGTGCAGAGAGCCACAGCTCCTGCTCTCAGGCTGGACGAGGACTGAGTGAGGTGGCAGATGAAAGCGCCTGGCAGTGGCCAGGCCAGCAGTGACAGCAAACACACACGGGGTGTGTGTGCCTGGCACAGCACTCCACAACCTGCATGTGTTAACCTCTGCCATTCCTGATGTGGTACTTGCTGTTGTTAGCCCCATTTTACAGATAAGGAAGCAGAGGCACACAAAGAGTATATACAATCTGCTCAAGCTGACACAGCCAGCATGTGTGGTGTGTGTGTACGTGAGTGTGTGAAGTGTGTGTGGTGTGGTATGCATGTAGGCATGTGTGTATGTGTGTGTGGTCTGTGCATGTGTGGTGTGTGTGAACATAAGTGTGGTATGTATGGTATGCGTGCATGATGTGCATGGCTGTGTGTGGTATGTGTGTGACTGTGTATGTGTGTGTGACATATGTGTGTGCAAGTGGTATGTGTGAGTGTGATGTGTGTGCAAGTGGCATGCTTGTACATGTGTATGCGTGGTGAGTGTGTACGTGTGTGCATGCATGTATTCATGTGTGTGGAGTGTGTGTGCGTGAGTGTGGTGTATATGGTGTGCATGCACATGGGTTGTGTGGTGTGTGTAAGTGTGTGGGGTGTGCCTGTGGTGTGTTTGTGCGTGTGTGTGATATATGCATGTGGGGGTGTGTATATATGATGTATATGTATGGTGCCTGCATGTGGTACGTGTGCATGTGCGTGTGGTGTCTGTGCGTGCATGTACGGTGTGTGTGAGTGTGTGGGATGTATGCAGGTGGTATTTTGTGCATGTTTATATATGATGTATATGCGTGAGTGTGCATGTGTGGTGTGTGCATTGTGCATTCATGTGTGTGGTGTGGTGTGTGTGTCTGTGTTTTCTTTCCTCCCCCTTTTTCCCCAATTAATAATTTGAAAAGCAAAGTTACAGAGAGAGAGAGACAAGACAGAGAGATAGAGATTTGCCATCTGCTGGTTCACTCCCCATGTGGCTGCAATACCAAAGATTGGACCAGGCCGAATCCAGGAGCCACTAATTTCATCTGGGTCTTCCACATGGGTAGTAGGGGCCTGAGAAGGGCCATCTTTCCCTACTTTTCCCAGATTTTTATCAGGAAGCTGAATTGGAAGTGGGCAGCTGGGACTCAAACTGGTATCTGTTGCAAGTAGCAGCTTTACCTACTACACCACATCGGCTCCCTTTTTCTCTTTTATAAACAATTTATTTACTGGAATGAGAGAATAACACAGAGAGAGAGGTAAATCTTCCACCCTTCGGCTCAGTTCCTAAATGGCCACAGCAGATGAGGCTGGGCCGGGCCAAAACCAGGAGCTAGGAATGCCACCTATGTCTCCTAACTGAGAAGAAGGGAATCAAGGACTTGGGGCACAGGCTACTGCCTCCCAAGTGCATTAATATGGAATGAAGTCAGAATTGGAGCATCCAGGACTAGAATCAGCGCTTAAATGTGGGAAGCAGATGTCCCATTCAGGAGATTGCCCGGTTATGCCTCAGTGCCAGGCCCCGGGTCTGTGTCCTTGGCCACTGCACTGTGTGGCACACCTAGTAACAGTTGCCATGATGATCACGATGACTTGCTTTTCTCTACACTGACTCCATGCCCACAGCAGCTGCAGGTCACTCTCTTTCGCCTCACCTTCAAAAGCCTGCCTGCATTTTACCTCTTTTGTGATGTTTTCCAGTTGGCATTTCACAAGTGCATGCTGCTTCCTGCTCTGGCTGGACTTCGACCAGGTGCTGAGGCCCCAGGATTCAGTCTAGCCAGCCTCTGTCCTTGCGTGGGTCTCATGCTGCTGAGGAGGAAGGCATTTCTTAAAAAAACAAAATAGGGCACTGGATAAAGCCACCACCTGCAACACCGGCAGTTCATGCGGGCACCAATTTGTGTCCCTGCTGCTCCATTTCCCATCCAGTTCCCTACTAATGGCCTAGGGAAAGTAATGGAAGATGGCCCAGGTGTTTGGTCCATTGCCACCCACATGGGTGACCCCTGTCTTCTGGCTTGCACATAGCCTGGAGCTGACCAGTATAGCCATCTGGGGAATGAACAAGTGGGGTGGAAAAAATATTTGTCTCACCCTCTCTTTCTGTAACTCTGAATTTCAAATAAATACAGTTTATAAAAGAAACATTGTAAGAAGGAGACCCAGGTTGCAGCAGAAGCTGTGAGTCTATAGCAACAAAGAGAGTAACTCAACTAAAAGACTAGAACATATTTCTGGAGCAAGGGCCATTTGCATGGGGTCTTGAAGGAAGAGTAGGAGTTCCTCAGGCAGAATTACATGGGGACAGAGAAACTGATGTATAGTACAGATCCTACAAAGAGTACTGAACAAAGCAAGGCCAGAGAGTGACATGTCTGCATTCGGTGTTGTCTTAGGTTCTGCCCGGGTGTGGAAATAGAGCGGCATTACTTGGGCTTCAAGCAATTAAGAGATTTTGGGTACTGAGACTAGAAGAAATATGTATTAGGTCAACACTAAAAACAACATAAGTCATAAAATAAGAGGAGGGAACACCAACAAAGTTGAATTTTTCCCATGAATACTATTTCAATGTTTGTTAAAGATTTGTTTATTTTTATTTGAAAGACAGATTTTACAGAGAGAAGGAAAGAGATCTTCTAACCATTGGTTCACTCCCCAGACAGCAACAACAACCAGAGCATAGCCGATCTGAAGCCAGAAGCCAGGGGCCTCTTCCTGGTCTCTTATGTTTCTATAGGATCCCACGGCCTTGGGCTGTCCTGTGCTGCTTTCCCAGACCACAAACAGGAAGCTGGATTGGAAGTGGGGTAGCCAGGACTCTAAATAGTGCCAATATGGGATGCCAGCACCTCAGGCGGAGAATTACCCTTTTATGCCACCATGCCAATCTCTTAGTGTTTGTTTCTTAATTATCAAGGGTCAAATATTTGAAAAGGAAGTTTGCAGTGTCCCTCCTTTGCTGGTATTCTAAATCCCTGCTTAATCAGCTTCTTGGGGGAACTGAAGGAGTCAGTCAGGTGCAGGTGGAGACGGCTGTGGCTGACCATGGAGCAATTCATCCGCAGAGACCAGAGAAAGGAGGCCTGGGAGTGGGGGGCTTGCTGCGAGAAGGGCTGAGGAGAGGGGAGAGGGGAGAGGCAGAGATGGAGGATGGGTCCAGGTGTGTGTGTGGGGGGGGAACAGGGAGGGACTGTACTAAGAGCTGTGTCATCATCCACTGTCCCTTGGGTGAGCTTGCCCTTAATGTTCCCACTCAGGACTGTAATTCATTCAAGATAAGCAGCCCTGGCACCCACAGCAGTTGGTGAGGAGTCCTTTTGCCAGAGCCAGGGGTAGGACCTGAGTGTCACCCCTACAGGTGGACAGATAAAAAGACTTGGACAATTTTTATCAGAAAACAAAGGTGAGCCCTGGTCTGGGCCACTGAGCAAGGACAAGGAGATGGCCCGCGGGAACACTGCCAGCTGTGGTTCTTGCTTCCCAAGACCCAGGAACAAAGGCCCCAAATTGCCCCTTGGCCTCAGAGGGAGTGGGTCAGGAGAGAAAGTTCCAGATCCCGTAACCTCCACAGACGGCAGCCAAGTGGGCACAGGGGCAAAGTCTCCAGCCAAGTCCTTGGCACCCCCAGTTTGCTCACCCCTGCAGCTCTTTTCCTACTGGCTCCAAAAGTTAGATTGAACCCTGGAGGGCCGAGGGGGCGGTGAGGTGGGGGCGGTGGGGGACAAGCCTGGGCCTCACGCCCCAGCCAGGCCTTCCTCCCAGCGCCTGGAGCCAAGCGGCTGTGGAGCCAGAGGTTACAGGGGAGGATTAAGGAGTTGGTTGCTTTTTCTACTCAAACCGTGGCTGCATTTTTCTCTCTCTCTTCCTCTCTGTCTCGCTTTTTTTTTTTTTAAAGGAAAAATGTTCCCGCACCGCACCCGGAGGCTTGCAGGAGGCGGCTGTTGGAGGACTGGGAAAACAAGCCAAGAAACAAGAGGAAAAGACCACGCCTCGCCTGGCAGATTCCTAATGGCCCAGGAGACCTGCTGCTTTGCAGGGGGAGGCTGGCCGGGGCTGGCTCTCGGATAGGAGGGAAGGGCAAGCCGAAGGACAGCCACTTGCTGGTCAGTGACCTTGGGCAGGAGGCTGCCTGCTTCCCCCTGGTGAGGATGGGAGGAGGAAGCAGGGGCAGAACTGGCTGCTGAGGTCACAGGAAGGCCCCTTGAAGCCTCCTGCCAACCTGCAGCAACCCTGGGCCAGCAGAGATGAAAGGCTGCTTGGCTCCAGCTTCCGGTCCCCCAAGGCCCCCCAGGCCTCTAACTTAGAGGACTGAGAAGTTGCTGCAGCTGGCTGGAGCCGGTTCCTGAGCTCCCCACCCCACTGAGGTCATCCACCCCTCCTTTCCCTGTTTTGTAGCTGCTGCTGTGGTTCAGAGAAGGCTGGTGACCTGCCTGAGGTCACACAGCAAGCTGGGGGAGCGGGTGGCGGTGCTGAACCAACACTGCCCCCGAGGTCTTTGACCTCCAGTTCCAGGTCACCTTACCTTTCAGGGTCACTTGGCTGCCTGGGGACCAACCACCCTTGGGAATGTGGGAAGCTGCCTGTTGGAAGTCACAAGCCAATATGCATTTTTTTTAAAGGAAGTTCCCAGCCCCTCTGCAAGCCTGGACTTGGTCTGTTGGCAGCAGGGGAGTGCAGCCCTGGCCATCACAGCTGCTGGGGGCCAGCTGCAGCCTCAGCTCCTGCTGCGCCAGACCCAGCAGGCAAGGGGACAAAGGCCTCCACTCAGACCAGGGCCCAGCAGCCCCCAGGATCAGCCTTCAAGCCATTGGCCCAGCGCCTCCTCCAGCACAGACCTGCTAAGTCATTGGCCCTTTCTGGGCCCTAGTGCCCTGTCTGTGAAATGGGAACAGGGCCTGACCTAATTCTTAGCGCTGTTCTGAGGCCCCGGAGAGGTCGATGGAACAGAAACACACAAAACTCTGCGTCTACTGCACCACCTGATCCCCCAGGCCTTCTGCCCCCACTGTCCTTTCTCTGCCCCTCACTTGACCTCCCTCTGCACAGCTGAGCAGGCCCATGGTTTGGCTCACTCTGGGCTAGAAGCTGCCTGTCCCCCCCCCCCCCAACACCCCTCCAACCCTGCCCAGATTGTGCTGCGCCAATGTGTTTATCACTGTTAGAGTGAAGTAGTTCATTAGGTAATGGCTCTGTCTCCACACTAAGATGTGAACTCTGTGATGTTGGCAGCTGGTTCTGCAGGCATAGCCAGCATGGCATCAGCAACACACACATCTCAAACTCTTTAACCCCGTGGTGGGGGACTGTGCCTCTCCCCATCTCACAGGTGAGAATACTGAGGCAAGAGGTTCATTCACCTGAAGTCAGAGTAAGCGGGAAGCCAGGGCTCCCCTCAAAGAAACTGCAGAGCTAGGATTGCAATCTGGACCCCACTTTGTCACAAATACCTGCTAATGAGGTAGGTTCAGCTTGCTCCCTGCCATATCCCCAGCTCGGAGCCTACATCTGGAATCCAGTGGGTGCCCTTACATTTTGGATGAAGGCATGCACAAACAGGTGATGAATATGCATGAGTGTTTGGAGAGGAAGAAAGCACCTTCCAGGAGTGAATTTTGCAGGTGCCATTGTGGGGGAAGGGGGGCAGACGCCCAGTCTCTGGTTGAGCCCCAGTCCTTGAGCCTCCTCCAGAAACACATCAGCCCAGAGTGCCAGACGTTGTCTTTGACTCCTGCCTCTATTCCTGCCACCAGAATGAGCCAGGCCTTGTGTTCTGTCTCTGGTGCATCCCCTCATCTCTGTTCCTCAGCTCCCACCACCCCCCTTCTGTGGTGTTTTTGCAGTGCCTCTTTCAAAGTGGGCTTCTGTAAACAAAGCTAATCCCACGGTTCATCACTCCTTATCCTCCTATGGCTCCCCATTGCCCTCTGGCTAAGCCACCCTCCCAACAAAGGCTTCCCCCATCCCACCCCTGCCTCCTTATCTCTCCCACCTCTCCTGCCCCTGTCCCTGGGTGATCATATGCTCTTTGCCTCAGCTACCCTATGGAAGTCAGACACAGTGGATTCTGCCACTCAGCCAGCTCTGAGAATTTAAAAGCAAATCCGCACCTGCCACCCCTTGGGGCTTCAGCTAGTGCGACTGGAAAATGGGTATAAATATAATACTATTTCTATTGTGAATCATTATGGAGTTTAAATGAATACATAAGGTGCTGAGCACAGAACCTGACACTTCCAGGCGACCCTGCAGTTCTTTACAACCCAGCTCAGATGTCACTTGGAGAAAATTTCCTGTGCTTTGTACACACCATACTCCAAGTGTGAGCTGCCTGGTTTTCTACACTCCACTGCACCTTGCACTTCTGTGAAACCCCTAGAAGAGTACTGGCTCTCCCCCAACGCTCCAGGGTCCCCAGAGAGTAGGAACAGCAGCCTTCCTCACTCTAGCATGGTGCCTGGCAAACAGCAGTACTCCAGAAATGTCCGTCATGACTGGTGCTTTTCCTGAGCTCCTTGCAGGGAGCAGCCCTGAGGGATGACAATGCTGGACACTGTGGCAGGGACTTGGCTGCCAGGGGCGCAGCCCAGCTCAGAACCAGAGGCTGGTGATAAGCGTGTGGTGGTGGGAGTGAGCAGAGGCAACTCCTGACCTCTGGGCTCTTTCTTCTCCAGGGAGGGAGAGGGCAGAGGCAGGGAGGAGGACCAGGTGCAAGCAAGGGTGGGTGGGGCACTCATAGGAGCTGAGGTGTGGGTGGGAGCTGGTAGTTGCCAGCTCCTCTAAGACCAGGGCAGGGCCTGGCAGGACAGAGCTCCCAGCCCGAGTCCCCACCTGCCGTGCCCCACCTCATTCTGGCACCTGGATTAAGCGACTTTGTAAGTTGTAAAACAAGGTCTGGGTTGCAAGCAGCTGAAACCCAGCCTGGCGCTGTCTTGCGGCAGGGCAGGGAGCAGGAAGTGTTCCCCTTTCTTCTCCCTTTTGTGCAGGGAGCACCTTGCCACCCTGGGCACATCAAGGATGGTAACTCCAGCTTCTGTCTTGTCCCCAGCCAATGCTTCGCTTGCTGCTCCTGCCATTTTTTTTTTAATTCCTTTTCCTGATTTGAAAAGCAGAGCTACAGGATAGAGAGCTACACAGAGAAAGAGAGACAGAGAGATCTTTCATCCACTGGTTCACTCCCCAGTTGGTCCCAACAGTGAGGCTGGGCCAGGCAAAAATCAGGAGCTTCTCCCAAGTCCCAAATCTCCCATGTGGGTACAAAGACTCAATGTTGCTTCCCCAGGAGCATTAGCAAGGAGTTAGGTTGGAATTAGGAGTTAGGAGTTAGGAAGTAGGACAGCTGGGACTCAAACTGCCACTCATTTGAGATACTGGCATTGCAGGCAGCAACTTGGTCCACTACGCCAGAAGCCCTCCACAAGAGCTTTCTCTGACTGTCTATTACCGTCAGACGAAGTCTCCAGTGTGGCCTCTGCCTCCTCCTTGGACTGCCTTTACTCCTGCTAGGTTTTTCTTACTTCCCCAATTGCCTCTCACTCCCCTGTCCATCACATAGCAGCCTGTGTCATAAGCACTGTTCCCTACCACTGTACTTAGGTTTTAGGCCTAGTGCTTTGGATGCCTAAGAAATTTTTGCCTTGGGCTGGGCCCAGTAGCCTAGCAGCTAAAGTCCTCACCTTGCGCATGCCCGGGATCCCATATGGACACTGGTTCTATTCCCGGCAGCCCTGCTTCCCATCCAGCTCCCTGCTTATGGCCTGGGAAAGCAGTCAAGGGCAGCCCAAAGCTTTGGGACCCTATACCCACATGGGAGACCCAGAAGAAGCTTCTGGCTGCTGGCTTCAGATCGGCTCAGCTCCAGCTGTTGCAGCCACTTGGGGAGTGAATCATTGGACGGAAGATCTTCCCGTCTATCTTCTTCTCTGTGTATCTGACTTTGCAATTAAAATAAAAAACTTTGCCTAGTACAAGGTCAGTTAAATATTTCCATTTCTTTTAGAACATTATGTACTGATAGCTTTCACAGGTAGATCCATGTTTCATGTTCAATTCATTTTTATTTGTGTACTTTCATTTTCTTGAAAGCAGACAGAGGACCTGGCCAAAGTCCTTGCCTTGCCGGGATTCCATATGGGCGCTGGTTCGTATCCTGGCTGCTCCACTTCCCATCAACCTCAGTGCTTGTGCCCTGAAGTGGTGGAAGAGGGCAGCCCAAAGCCTTGGGACCTTGCACCCCTGTGGGGGACCCAGAAGATGCTACTGGCTTCAGAGCGGCTGAACTCCGGCTGTTGCGGTCCCTTGAGGAGTGAACCAGCAAATGGGAGATTTTTCTCTCTGTTTTTCTCTCTGTCTCCCCTTCTCTCTATAAAATCTGACTTCCCAATAAATTAAACAAATCTTTTAAAAAATTGTAGGGGGCCGAGAATGGTGGCCTAGCTGCTTGAGTGCACTGGGATCCCATATGGACGCTGGTTCTAATCCTGGCAGCCCCGCCTCCCATCCAGCTCCCTAACTGTGGCCTAGGAAAGCAGTTGAGGACAGCCCAAAGTCTTGGGACACTGCACCCACGTGGAGACCTGGAGGAAGTTTCTAGCTCCTGGCTTCAGATTGGCTCAGCATCAGCCATTGCGGTCACTTGGGGAGTGAATTATCGGTCAGAAGATCTTGCTCTCTGTCTCTCTTCCTCTCTGTATATCTGACTTTTTAACAAAAATAAATAAATCTTGTTTTAAAAATTGTAGGACCAGATCCCATAGGGGTGCCAGTTCGTGTCTCAGATACACCACTTTCCTTTCAGCTCCCTGCTTGTGACCTGAGAAAGCAGTCGAGGACAGCCCAAAGCCTTGGGACCCTTCACCCACGTGGGAGACCTGGAAGAAGCTCCTGGCTCCTGGTATCACATCAGCTCAGCCCTGGCTGTTGTGGCCACTTGGAGAGTAAATCAGTGGATGGAAGATCTTCCTGTCTGTCTCTCCTGCTCTCTGTAAATCTGACTTTCCAATAAAATAATAATATTATATATTTATAATATGTATATATGTAGAGAAAATTGATGATTAAAAAAAAAGCAGAGAGTGAGTGATCTTCCATTTATTGATTCACTCACTAAATACCCATAACAGGGGCTGGTGTAGTGCCCAGCAGGCTAATTCTTCACTTATATTAATTGTTGATCAGTATCCCATACGGGCTCCAGTTCGTGTCCCAGCTGCTCCACTTCCGATCAAGTTCTCTGCTTATGGCCTGGGAAAGCTGCAGAGCATGGTTCAAGGCATTGGTGCCCTGTACCCACACGGGAGGCTGGGATGAAGCTCCTGGCTCCTGGCTCCCAGCTTAGCTCCAACCATTTGAGAGTGGATGGAAGATCTATCTGTAACTCTGCCTTTGCTATAACAATAAATACCTCTTCAAATAAATAAATAAATAAATAAATAAATACCCATAACAGACAGGGCTGAGCCACACTGAAAAGAGCCTGGAACACCAGCTAGGACTCTCATGTGGAGGGTAGGGATCCAAGCAGCTGAGCTATCACCTGCTGCCTACAAAGTATATGCTAATTGAAAATGGTGCTAAGAACTAGAACCCAAACATCCCAGTATGGGATGCAGGTATCTTAAGGGGTATCTCTTTTTTTTTAAGATTTATTTTAGTTTAGGCCTGACCTGGTAGCCTATTGCCTAAAGTCCTCATCTTGAACGCGCTGAGATTCCATATGAGCACCAGTTCTAATCCTGGTGGCACCGCTTACCATCCAGCTCCCTGCTTGCAGCCTGGGAAAGCAGTCATGGACGACCCAAGCCATTGGGACCCTGAGCCCACATGAGAGACATGGATGAAGCTCCTGGCTCCTGGCTTTGGATTGGCTCAGCTTCAGCAGTTGTGGCCACTTGGGGAGTGCATCAGCAGACAGAAGATTTTCCTCTCTGTCTCTCCTCCTCTCTGTGTATCAGACCCTACATAGCCACTCTCACAAAGAGGTCAGGTGCAAATCTTGGCACTTTTTTTCTTTTTTTTTTTTTAAGATTTGTTTATTTTTATTGGAAAGTCAGATATACAGAGAGCAGTAGAGACAGAAGGAAGAGCCTCTGTCCAATGATTCACTCCTCAAGTGACTACAATAGCCAGAGCTGAGCCAATCCAAAGCCAGGAACCAGGAGCTTCTTCTGGGTCTCTCATGCTGGTATAGGGTCCCAAGGCTTTGGGCTGTCCTCTACTGCTTTTCCAGGCCACAGTTAAGGAGCTGGATGGGAAGCAGGGCTACTGGGATTAGAACCGGCACGCATATGGAATCCTGGCATGTGCAAGGTGAGGACTTTAGCTGCTAGGCTACCGGGCCAGGGCCTACAATTTTATTTTTAACATTGTTTACACAGTTGAGAGGGAAACTCATGTGGTCTCTGATTAGGGTAAGGAGGGTCCAAGAATGGAGAAAGGGGGTGGGACAAGTGTTTCAATTATATTTTTCTTCTGTGTCTGCAGAGAGGGATAGGGAATGGGTCATTCCTTGCTATCAAACTTCATTAGTACCCGGGATGGGAGAACTGCCACCTTAGAAACCCCGATGTGCAGAAGAGCGTTCTGAAGGTGTTGCTTGGGTGAGTTTGATAGTTCTGAGTCATCATTGGCTTTGCTGCACCACGGTTGAGAAAATCTTTCCAAGATCTGTTGGCTGACCAGTTCTACCTTAGTGCCTCCGCAGGTCCAGGAACATATTCCAAAGCTTGGCCAGGAGAGTGGTCCAACCCGTTCTGCTTTCCAACCCTTGACAAGGCACTTGACATCCTCCACTGGTCCAGATGAGCTGTATGTCACATCTCCTGTGTGCATCTGGGCATGCTGACCACTGCACAGGCATCAGCAGTTGAGGAGGCCCAGTCCCCATACATGCCCTCCAAGGTCAGACCACATATATTGTGATTTTCCCTGTGGCTGGGGTTTGAGTCAGCCATCTCATTAGGAAATCCCCTAAGAAACCTTGCCTGGGGTGTAAAGACTTATTTATTTGAGGGAGAGAGGCAGAGAGAGAAAGAGATCTTTCATCCACTGGCTGTTCCCGAAATGTCTGTCGCAGTCAGGGCTGGGCCAGGTGGAAATCAGGAGCCATGGAATTCCATCCAGGTCTCCCACAAGGGTGGCAGGGGCCCAAGGTCTCAGGCCATGATCTGCTGCCTTCCCAGAATGCATCAGCAGGCAGCCAGAGCAGAAGCAGGCTAGCTAGGACTCAAATCAGCCCTCTCATATGGGCTGTTGCTATGCCAAGCAGCAGCTTAAGCCAATGCGGCACCGAGCACCCACTCCCAATTTTTATTGCCTGAAAGAATTCAAAGGCAATGCTTCAGTTTGTTTTTTTTTTTTTCTCCAAGATCTTGATGCAGAATCTTCTTGCAGCTCTAGCCCCAGCTCTAAGGCAGCTTGAGGAAGCCCCTTCTGCTCTGCGGGCCTCTGCTGCTTGTGTCTGAGTTAGCAGTGGTTGGAGGCAGACTGGGCTAATAACCTCCTGGAGACCTCTCTAGATGTGGTAGTGGCGTTTGGGGCCAAGTCAGCCCCCAGGCTTCTGGCAGCACGTTGTCGGGCTTGTCAGGAGGTCAGAAGGGCCAGGTGGAGTCCTGGCCTGGCCTCTGGGTGACTTTGGGTGCGTCTCTTCCCCTCCTTCCCAGTGTTCACCCAGTAGGTGAGGGATAATTTGACCTTGAAACAGTCACATGGGCTCATGGACTCCAGCTCTCTGAGGGCTAAGGGTCAATTCCTGCTCCAAGGGCGATACTGGCCCTGGGCTCCTCCCCACCATGGACTATGTGGGGAGAGAGGGCAGCACACAACGTGATCCTGCCCTGGGAAGGGAGCTCGCTTGCAGTCTGGCCAGGGAGACCCAATGTTCAGCCAGGAACCAAATGGAAAATGGGCTGCTGCTCCAAGTGATTCTCTACGTGTGGGGCTGCAAGGAGAGGGGCTGGAGCATTCCAAGGCGGGGTTAGCCCACCCTGGGCTTGGGGTGGGGGTTGAGGGTGGAGGAAAGGGGAATACAGAGATGGTTTCCTGGGGGAGAAGCTTTGGAAACTGGGGAGGTTCCCAGAGATGGGAGGAGGCAGGAAGAAGGAAATTGGGTCCAGGTGACCACAGAGGAGCAGCTTGGCTGGGAGGAGGAGAGGCGGGGCTGGCGGGATCTTGGGCAGCCGCCCCACAGCTGGGCCTTGAAGGCAAGGCGGGGGGCGGCCTCTGCCTGGGCCATGGGACAGCGCCATCTTTGCAGGCTGTAGGCTTGGAAGGGGGGCAGAGTTGGGAGCTCAGAGCTGCTGCGTCTCTCAGAGCAGTCCCGGGGCTCTGCTGGGCTGGCCTGGGGCTGTAGGACAAGCCCTGGCCTGGCAGGTCTTCAGACAGGATCACTAATCTACCCCTTTCTGGCTGGCTGCACAGCCAGGAGCAGCCAGGTGGCCAAGGTGGAGACTGCCTACCAGCAAAAGGGACTGAATTGTAAGTGTGTTCATGAAAACAGGCAGCAGGCTCTAAAGGATTGAAAGCTTGCCTGCCACAGGGCAAGTGCTGTAGGAGTGCTGGTTCAAATCCTAGCTGCCTCACTTCTGATCCAGCTTCCTGTGAATGTTCCTGGAAGACAGCAGATGATGGCCCATATACTTGGGCCCCTGCCACCCATGTAAGAGACCAGG
Source organism: Ochotona curzoniae (assembly GCF_017591425.1). Lineage (NCBI taxonomy): Eukaryota > Metazoa > Chordata > Mammalia > Lagomorpha > Ochotonidae > Ochotona > Ochotona curzoniae. The sequence continues at coordinate 5,298,473 of NW_024465777.1, forward strand.
ATGGAGCCACAACACTGCCGCTTCTTCATCTCTCCAATAGGATGAATCATTGCAGGCAGGTAGGAAGATTATCAAGGACAGATAGTTTCTAGAAAGAGGACACCAGAACCCCTCTTTTGCCCCTTGCCAGCAAATTCAAGCTCTGCCCATTGTCCCCACCCCAACCTATGAAACAGCTGTCCTCAGGCCAGGCTCCAGGCAGGGGCCCAGCCAGCTACCATACCTCCTTTCCCCAATTCTCCTGCCAGTGAACCTGCTGTCAGTGAGGCAGCAGGAAGGCCAAAGGGGATGGCATTGTCCTGATGAAGACTCAGCCACTAAGCCTGTGCTGGTGCACAGCTAACCCTGGGAAACAGTCACCATGCCTGCTGCTCATCGTCTGCCCAGCCACACACAAGATCAGGTGCTGCTGAGTTCACAGCTGAGATGCAAGGCTGAATCTGGCACATCTGGGCTGGGCTTCCCAGGGTCACCAGTAGGTGACCAAGAGCTAGGGGCCGCTCTGGCCCCAAGTGACTCCCAGAATAGAGGGTTTCATTTACCCACCAGGGGGCTGATGTTATCATGTAGTGGGTTAAGTCACATCCTATGACACTGGCATCTCATAGTGGAGAGCTGGTTCAAGTCCCAGCTGCTCCACTTCCAACCCAGTTCTCTGCTAAGGTACCTGGGAAGGCAGCAGAAAATGGCCTTAGTTTTTTTTTAAAGATTTATTGGGCCTGGCACGGTGGCGCAAGTGGTTAAAGGTCCTCGCCTTGCATGCCCGGGATCCCATATGGGCGCCGGTTCTAATCCCGGCAGCCCCACTTCCCTTCCAGCTCCCTGCCTGTGGCCTGGGAAAGCAGTCGAGGACGGCCCAAAGCAGTCGAGGACAGTTGGGACCCTGCGCCCACATGGGAGACCCAGAAGAAGCTTCCTGGCATAGCACCGACCATTGCGCTCAAATTGGAGAGTGAATCATCGGATGGAAGATCTTCCTCTCTGTCTCTCCTCTCTGTATATCTGCCTTTCCAATAAAAATAAAAAATAAATCTTAAAAAAAAAAAGATTTATTTATTTTTACTGGAAAGTCAGAGAAAGATCTTCCATCTGCTGGTTCACTCCCCAAGTGGCTGAGCCAATCCAAAGCCAGGAGCCATGAACTTCTTCCAGGTCTCCCATACAGGTGTAGGATCACAAGGCTTTGGGCCATCCTCTAATGCTTTCCCAGGCCACAAGCAAGGAGTTGGAAGGAAAATGGAGCAGCTGGGATACGAACTGGTACCCATACAGGATCCCAGCTTATGCAAGGTGAGGACTTTAGCCACCAGGTTACCATGCTCGGCCCTTCTTTTTCTTTCTTTTTTTATTTTTTTAAGATTTATTTATTTTTATTGGAAAGGCAGATATATAAGGAGGAGGAAACACAGAGGAAGATCTTCCGTCCAATGGTTCACTCTCCAAGTGGCCATAACGGCCAGAGCTGAGCCAATCCGAAGTCAGGAGCTCTTCCGGGTCTCCCACGTGGGTGCAGGGTCGCAAAGCTTTGGGCCGTCCTCGACTGTATTCCCAAGCTACATGCAGGGAGCTGGATGGGAAGAGGGGCCGCTAGGATTAGAACCAGCATGCATATGGGATCCCAGTGCATTCAAGGCGAGGGATTTAATCACTACACTATCACACCAGGCCCATCTTTCTTTCTTTTTTTAATAAGATTTATTTTTTTTATAGTGATTACATGGTGGATCAGTGTGGAAGGACTGAGGGTTAGGGAAAATTGGGTGTACTAATTGTTCCTAAATTTGCTATTCTTTTGTTTCTGAGGGAAGAGGAGAGACAAAGGGGGGAACCACTCATGACTTTCCATACATTCCAGCACCCAGGAATGCGGAACCGCCACCTCCTATCAGCCCAGAGTCTCCATGTGTACATATTCCGAGGGTTCTGTTCGAGCAGTTTGGATAGTTCTGAAATGCTGCCCATTTCACCAGTCCGAGGATGATGTCATCCTCCCAATGTCCATTGGCTCCAGTCACTGAGATTGTTTGCTGTTATCGTTTGTTTGGGGTAGTTGTCCAGTTAGTTCTGTTCTTCTGCTACAGCACCAAATGAGCTGCCATATTCTCCTTTTACAACAGGGGCTGTGTTCACTGCTCCACTTTTTCAATTAAGCAGGACAAGTTCTTGCAGGCAAGTCCAAGTACCCTGGCCAGGCGTCCCAAGCATCGTTGACCGTTGACCGCTGGGGCTCAAGAACCTGACACCCACCTAGTAATTTGAAAGGCAAATTTTTTAAAGAGAGGAGAGACACAGAAAGATCTTCCATCTGCTGGTCACTCCCCAAATGGTCACAGCAGCCAGAACTGAGCCAATCCAAAGCCAGGAGTTTTTTTCTGGGTCTTCCACATGGGTATAGGGGCACAAAGATTTGAGTCATCCTTTGCTACCTTTCCAAGGTCATAAGCATGGAGCTTGATCAGAAGTGGAGCACCTGGGACATGAGCCAGTATTCATATGGGATGCAGGCAGAGGATTAGCCTGATTTGCCACTGGACCTTCCCATGGCCCCATGCAGACTGGTAACTAAGAAAATGAGCTGTGGTAGCACCCTGCCTGGGTGAGGTTCTAGGTAGCTCTTTTGAGCCTCTGTTTGTTTGTTTGTTTGTTTTTGATGTATTTATTTTTATTACAAAGTCAGATATACAGAGAGGAGGAGAGATAGAGAGGAAGATCTTCCTCTCGCTAACAGCCGGTGCTGTGCTGTGCCGATCCAAAGCCAGGAGCCAGGAATTTCCTCCAGGTCTCCCACACGGGTGCAGGATCCCAAAGCATTGTGCTGTCCTCAACTGCTTCCCCAGGCCACAAGCAGGGAGCTGGATAGGAAGTGGAGCTACCAGGATTAGAACCGGTGCCCATATGGGATCCCGGTGCGTTCAAGGTGAGGACTTTAGCAGCTAGGCCACAGTGCTGGGCCCTTGAGCCTCTGTTTTACCCAAGCAAAATTTGAACAATAAGACAGCTTCTCCCTCCCTCCTCCTTACCATCCATCCCTCCTTCCTTTCCTTCTCTCTTTTTTTTAAAAAAAAAGATTTCTTTCTTTTTATTGGAAAGGTAGATTTATAGAAGGAAGAAGAAACTGAGAGAAACACATTTCATCCAGTGGTTCACTCCCCAAATGGCTGCAATGGCCAGAGTTGAGCTATCATGCTGGCCCCCAAGATAGGTTCTTTCTTAGAAGACAGGCAATCAAGGTCAAAATGACCATGACGGTACAGGGCTCCTATGCAGTGTAACACCCACAAAGAAATGCATTTAGCTTGTAACGGAGAAGCAAGAGAAATGGACTCCTGTAGCGGAAGCAGCTTCCTAGAGGAGGCAGCATCTGTCTGCCCTGGGTGTTGGGTCCTCAAAAGGGAAGTGGGGGAGGGCCTAAGAGAAGGAATGTGTTACCTGGACGCAGGCCCAGGCGGTGCTCTGGAAGGATCTGACCTGTTTGGGTGTGGTTGAGCGCAAAGCTGGCTGGGAAGAGCTGTGAAACAGGAGGCTGGCAGGCGGGGGGGTGGGGAGGAGGCAGAGAGGGGGCGGCGGGGCCTCCAGGCTCTGGCTGCTGAGCGCTGACTTTAAAAGACCTGGGGAGACAGGACAGGATTTGAAGAGCAGAGACAGGAAAGGACTGTGCATATTGGAGACAGATGACTGCACGGAAGGTTAACTGTGGTGTGCAGAATGAACCGGAAGGACAGAGAGTGGGAGTAGTGCTGAGTGCTCCCCCTCCGGGGTTGAATCCCCCCTCCCCAACCCATGGCTTTCCAGCAGCCTCCAGAGAGGCTTTGACCTCCTACTTCCTGCCTGCCCACTTGCTCCTCTGCTGGCAGCCTCGCCCCCTCCCCTTGCCTGCCGAACCCCTTGTCCTCCTGGGGGTCTGCCTGAGCAGTACTTCCTCGAAGAAGTCCTCCCAGACACCCTGTTCCAGATCCGGGTCTGTCTTGCTCCTCCTTGCTCGCACAGGCCTGTCTGCCCTTCCCCACCGGACTCTGGCCAAGGGCAGGGAACAACCGTGCGCCTGTCCCCACAAGGCCCCGAGGCCCGGGGCTGGGCACACCACTCACTGTGCCACACCCATGATTGGAGCCATGAGTGGATAAGCCTGGTGCGACAGGCAGAGTGGAAACGATGGGGTCTGCGGTGGCCACGAACAGTGGCGACAGAAGTGGTAGGAGGCAAGGACAATAACAGCAGAGTGCAGGGGGAGGAGAGCTGGCAATGACGAGGTTTGTCCTGTGCCTTGGAGAAGTCCTGTGCCTTTAACCAAAATGGGAAACACGTGGGGGGGTTGGACGTAAAGAGGGAGGGGCAGGGGGCAGGGCAGAGCGTTCCCTTGGCAAGAGACAAGGCCCTGGCACAGGCTGCCCCCAGGAATGCTTTTCCCCTCCATCTACCCGGCAGGGGAACTTCATCCATGGCTGTGATTCTGTTAAGATGCTGCCTCTTCCAAGAAGCTCCCCCTGGCCACCCTGGATCCACTGCCTCCCCTGCAAACTGGTCTTTACCAACACATTCCATTTCCTGCTCAGCCCCCAGTACGATGGTAGGACGAGAGAAGTTGGACGGGTATTTTGTTTTGCTTTCAATTTTTAGTTTATTTCTAGAAGCACAATGAGACAGAAAGAAGGTGTACCCTCATCTACTCATTCACTCCCGAAGTGCCAAGCACTGGGACCTACCTGTTCAGAGCCAAGAGCTGGGAACTTAATCCGCGTCTCCTATGTGGGTCGCAGGTACTCAACCTCTTGTGTTGTCACGTGCTGCCTTCTGGGCTACTCACCAACAGGAAGCTGGAATCGGGAGCAGAGCCAGGGCCTGAACCAAGACACTCCTATGTAGGTTGCAGGTGTCCCAGGAGACGCCCTGCCCACCCAGCAGAAAGGGGTGTTTTGTCTATAGTGAGTTCCTCATTAGACAGGAGGTTCCACCAGGGCAGGTACCTTGTTTGTTTTATTGACTGTGTGATTTTGACAGGCTCCTTTGCACACAGTAGGGGCTCAAAAAGAGGCTTGCCAAATACACACATGCATGCCTTGAAGGCTGTGAGAAGGAACTGGTTGCTTTGCCTCCAGGGGCTTGGGAGCCATGGAAAGTTCTTAAAGAAGGCAGTGTTGGGATTCAGCTCGTGTTTTCCCAAGCTCCACCTGGTGCTGTGTGGAAGATGGATCAGGGAGGGAAGGCAGGTGACTCGCCGAGGGGGAATGAAGGAGCCACAGGGGCAGACAAAGACGCAGCACCTGGCGCTGTGCCTGGGCGCTCCCCCCTCCAACCTGTGCAGCCCTGAGTGCTGCTCCCCCCACCTTCCAGTCCTCCCCCACCCGCCAGGCCTGTTGTCTCTGGGCCCAGCGGCGGGAAGAGCAAGGCTGGCAAAGCTGACACTCACTAATCACGGCCCTCACCCCGGAGCCGCAGCCGCACTGACTGTCTGGTCTCCATGGAGACACGGCAACCTCCGGCCACTTGTTAATGGCAGCTCAACAAGGCTGCAGCAACAGAGACGGGCCTGACCAGCAGGCCCAGCCCGGCACCACTGTCCTGGTCTCAGCAGTGAGTCCCGCGGGTGCCTGGGCCAGGAGACTGGGCCCGAGGGCCTGTGGCTGTGACGGTCTGCCACCCCTCTGCGGTTCTGCCTCCCTTGGCACTGCTGAGCAGGGAGAGGACAGAGGCAGCTGTGCCTGGCCTGCCTCCTCCGCAGGGCTGCTGGAAAGCTGAGCTCATGCAGGTCACCCAAGCCAGGCCGGAGGGCTGGAGGGGCCAGTGCACACCGGGAGGGGCCTGCCCACCTCCCGCACAGCTGTTGGGCCAAGACTGCACTCTGCTCTTGGCCCTGACAGCCCTCTGCTCTGCCTGCCCCAGGCAGGGGCCCGACTGGGCACCATCTGTCCAGATCCTCTTCCCAGCACACATGGGGTTGCTACGTCTGAATGCCACCATTAGCAATCCCCTCCTCTGGGAGGCAGTGTGGTATTGAGGGCAGCAGCCATCACCCAGGCCCGGCTCCATTTCTCTATTTCTCAGCACCGCTTTCCCTGTCTGTATAATGGGGCTAATCGTTGAGCTATGCCTGTCCACCCCCTCTCATCCCACATCTCAGGGGGCTCAGTCTGACTCCTGGAAACCTGGGCTCCATCCCTGTGTCACCTCCTGCCTCAGCCCACAGGATTGAGCCCTCAGCAGGCTGCTGGCTCCTGTGTGTGTCCCACGCTTGTGCTAGTAGGGCTCCCACAGCGAGTATCCACAGGGGGCGTGGAATAAACAAAGGTGGGGGTGGGGCAGAGGTACCACCTCTGCCTGTTTTCCCCAGCACCCTCCTCAGGGTGTGCTAGGCCCCTGGAGCACTGGTCAGCACCCCTCTCCTCTCCTTCACGATTCAGTTGGTCTATCTGCCCATCTACCTGCCTGCAAGTAAGTCCTTACCTGGGACCTCAGAGAGCAGTCAGCCACACCGTCCTCCCCCCCACAGCCTAAAGGTGAGGCAGGGGCCAGATTTTCAGGTTTCCAGGCCCTGAGGCATACACCCTGGCCTGCTGGGGTCCCTGGCACTGCTGCCCACTGGCATTGTTTTGCCATGGTCACTCCTGAGGCAGCACAGGAGGCCAAAGTGACCCTTGCAAATGACCGAGCCTGAGCCATGAGAGCCAGCCAGGTGGACAGACCGGGGCCTGGAAAGGCCCAGAGAGACCCAGGTCCCACAGCAGCTCTGGCTTAGAGCTGACAATGTACCAATTATGTGGGCCTGCTGGGGAGGCGGCTTTTGGCTCTTAGGGCTCTGCTGACAGCTGTGTTCCCAGTGGCAGCTGGAATGCTGGTGGGAGGCCTGTCTGGCCTTTGCACTCTGACTCCCCAGGGCGGGACCAGGTGGCTCTGAGGGGGCCCAGGGCTGGGAGGTGAGGTGGGTGGAGGTGGGGGTGGGGAAGCCTGGCTGGAAAATGAGGGCACCAGTGCTGATTTTAGACTCAACCAGATGCCCCGAGCGCTCACTTACTGTTGGCTTCTGGGAACCTTAGTTTTCTTATCTGTAAAATGGTGGAATGTTTATCACTGGGCTGAGAAGCTGAGCTGGGGAGAGGGGAGGGACCAGCCAGCCCCGAGGCTACAGAATGAGTCGGAGACTGGGATCTGGGGCTGGAAGAAGGGGCCAGTCCAGGCTGTTCTGCACAAGGGACAGCGGGGAACAAGTCGCCCAAGGTCACGCAGGGAGTGCGCGGCCAGTGTGGGCCTGAAGCCCAGTCCCTGAGCAAGGTCCCCCTGCCCAGCTGCCTCGCTTGCTCATCCAGCCCACTTGGTTTTGTCTCCCCCAGCGAGTGGGCGCACAAGCGGCCCAGCTTCCTTCCTGCCGCCCTGCCCGCCGTCTGCCACGTTGGCAGCCGCCCGCAGCCTTCTCGGCCCCTGCTGCTGCTGCTGCTGCTGATGCGGCAACAGCCGAGACCAACCCGCCGAGAGCTTGCCCAGAGCAGCCTGGGCTGCTGGAACCGGGGCTGGGCTGGCTAACTCTGCCAGACAGGAGGGAGTGAGCCAGCCGGTAGAGGGAGGGAACAAGGGCTGAGCCAGCCCCCAACCTTCCCAACCCTTTCCTAGCTTCACCGGCCAAGAAAGGAAGGCAGGGGGCTGGGTGGGGGGAGGGAGGAGAAGGTCTGAGAGTGAGATCTGTCCAGGGGAACATGTGTGTGTGCCTGGAAGAGTGTGTTGGAGGCAGTTTGTGAGTCTGGGTTTGTCTCAGTGTGCAGGGGTGTTCAAGGATGAGGTTTTGCTCCTGGGGCTGTGATGCCGCTGGGTGCTTGTGGAAGCACAAAGGACAGCTGCATGTGTCCTGGGGCAGAGCATGGGTCTGTGAACACAGGCACACTGTGCCCAGCAGTGCATGTACCTGGAAGGCACTGGGTGCCGTCTGTGACAAGGAAGGCATCCGTGTGTGTGTGCCACAGGGTCAGTGCTCTCGTTGGAGTCTGTGTACGTCACGTCTGACTATGTTGTGGCTGCCTATGTGTTTACGTGGTGCAGCAGGATAACGAAGTGCCGTGGGTATGTCAGTGAGCTCATCTGTGTGCACCCAAGGGACAGGGTTAGCCTGTGCACAAGGCATGGCCGTGTGTCATTGTGATCTCGGGCGTGTTTCTCAGTGTGCAGAAAGATGCTGAGTTACCAGTGTGGGTTGGTCTGAATGCCCAGGGGCTGGGCCTGCAGTGGGTCTGTGTTTCGCAGACTTTGCGTGTTGTGTGGCTACTAACTGTAATGCAGGAGACCTTGGTGACTGTGTGCTTGACCGTGTGGACAAGGGAACAGGCGGCGCAGGCATTGTGTTCCTGGGACTGCAGGCAACCAGGGCAATGGCAGGGATGGTTTACAGCAAGCACCATGCGATGGGGTGGTGCTGGATTCTCTGCACAGCTAGGTCCTGTGTGTGCTTGTGTCTGTGTGTGTTTGTGAGCGGTGTGTGTGTGTGTGTGTGTGTGTGTGTGAGTCTGTGCTGAGGTTGGTGGAAGAAGGGGGAGGGAGCCCACGGCTGTGTTTGTGCTTGTCAGTGAGCCCCGGGTCAGTTGCGCTCCATGTGCTGCCTCCTGTGTGCACAGGTGGCCGCCGTGTCCAACCGTGTCTTTGTGTGCTTCGGGTCGCCTGAATGTGCGCAGGAGGACTTGGGGCGGGCGGGGGGATTTGAGTGCGTGCCTGTGCAGGCCCCTCTAACGTGGCAACTCTAAGAAATATCGGCCTTCTTGGCAGCTGATCTGGGCTTGGCTCCACTGGGGGTGTCTGCAGAGAGGGGCTCTTAGAAGGGACGTGCTTGAGCGAGAGAGACAGGAAGGGAAGGGGGGGGCAGCCCCAGCTCTGGGTTTCCAGGAGGGAAAGCAGACATTGGAACTTGTCAACGCTACCACTGTCCCTGCCCCCACCTTCCCCACTGCTGCCTCCCCTCCCGGCGCCTGCAGGCTGTTGGCAGAGGGACAGACAGACAGACATTGCACACATAGACTGGCTTTCCGGCTCAGAGCCCAAGCCCAAACCCACAAGCTGGGGGACTCTGGTCGACAAAGGGCAAAGGCAGTGAGCGGGCGTCTGGGCGTGCAGGGTGAGCAGGCGCCTTTATCTGTGCTGAAGGCCAGGGGGTGCTGTTGGCCTCTACGTCCCAGGCCTGGGAGGGGGAGGAGGCCATTGGGGCACTCTGGGAGGAGAGGGCTTTTAAGGCTCTGACCAGGCTTTTAGGGCTGCCAGCCTCTCTCTCCCAGTTTCTCCAACTGCTGCTGTGTCATTGAGAATCCCTTGGCTTTAGAGATCAATCCACTGCAACTCTCTGTGTCCAGCAGCAACAGAGGCCCAGAGAGGGGTAGCAACTGCTCCAGAGCCACACAGCAGGACCAAGATAGCAACTCAGTGCTGCTTCTCCCACTCCTGTTGGCTGTGCACATGGGCTCAGAGCCAACAAGGACGTCCCATCCCTTGCCTGCTTAGTCTTGTCTCCCACCCAGGTTCTTCAGGTCATGACAATGACCTTCTTTTTTTTTTTTTTTTAATCGGGTTGGTTCTCTCAGCCTCAGGAGTCTGCTTGTGTGTTACAAGGGCTCTCATCCCCTCTAGTAGAACCTAGAAGAGGAAGGGAGAGCTGGGTTCTGGGCCACAGGCTCCCAGAGAGGGAGGAGGCAGAGAGCAGAGAGTAGGTAGGCACTGGGCCAGGGCTGGCCTCTCAAAACTTCCCCCTAGGCTGGGCACAGAGGAGCAATTTGCAGGCATACAGGATCCTGCCTCCCTGGGTGGGGAGACCATGGGGTTGGATTCTTCTGAGGGCTCCACTCCCAAGGCCTGGGGACAGCGGGGCTGAACCCGTTGAGGGTTGTTGTGTGCTATGCAGGGGCATCCTCATGGCATCAGGAAAATCGAGGGGGGCTATGGGTGGGCAGCATGGGCACACCCTGGGTATGTGTCCCCCAGGTTGTTGAGTGTGAAGCTGTAGACTGTGTAGCTGTGACTTCCCTGGCTGGGTGTGTGTGTTGGGGGTGGTGGTGACGGTGGGAGTGCCTGTCTGGGTGTCAGGCACAGAACGGCCTAGGGATGAGGAAGAGCGTGAACCCTCACTTACCTGCTCCTAGGGAGGCTGCATTCTGCACACGTGTGTGTGTCAGTGCAGCGGTGACTAGATCGGTATGTGCCAGTTAGTGAGAAGCACACCTTTCTGTGAAGTGCGTAATGGTGTATGTGTGCAACCGAGTTCCGAGTTCACACAGCTGGTGACTGTTCTCACATGCATGTGCTTGGGAGGCAGTGAATGTAAGAGTTCATTCCTGTGGCTGCATCTTTTGAAGGACTGGGCTATTCAGGTGGTTTTTTCTAAAAAAAAAAAAAAAAAAAAAAAAAATTCTACTTTATTCACTTATTTTTATTTTATTTGAAAGGCAGAGAGACAGTGAGAGAGAGACAGAGCTCTTCCCATCCAATGAGTCATTGCCCTATATGTTTGCAAACAGCCCAGGTGGGCCATGCCAAAATCAGGAGTCCAGGGCTCAGTCTGGGACTCCCATATGGGTGGCAGGGACTCTGGCGTGAGAGCCATCACTGCTGCCCCTCAGTGCGTGCCTGAGCAAGAAGCTAGAATCTGAAGCAGATGGGGATGGTGGCCCAAGCATTCTGACATGAAACCAGGGCTTTTCTAGTGGAGTTTTCACTGCCGTGCAAAGTGTCTGCCCAGCTTCGTGATTCTTGGAGCAGTCTAGCACTTCACAGATTTTTTGCTTATTGTCCCCAGCTAGAATGTAAACTCCATGAGGACAGAAACATTCATCAATTTTGTTCATGGTGTCCCAAGCCTCTAGCATAGTGCCCAATACATTGTAACTGCCAGAGTCCTTTTTCTCCAACCAAGGAGCAACAAGCATGTGGCTGCTTGGTTAGGGTTGGGGAGTATGTGACATGGAGGAGTCATGTGTGAGCTACATCCTTTGTGTGCTGGAGTTGCGGGGTGGGGAGTGAGGTTGCAATCCTAAGAGGTGTAGGAATCTAGCATATGCAGAGGTGTGTGTGTGGCCAGGCTTGGCACGCTGAGGGCCTGGAGCTGTGCTCCTTCTGGGAGCACTGTGGCTGTGTGCGTGCCCTGTTGTGCGTGCATGTGCAGGGGGGCGGGCAGGCGCTGTCGGCTTCTCCCAGCCTTCAGCACTCACTCAGCTTCAGCCCAGGTCGCCTGCTGCGAAATGTCAGTGGCAGAGAAGCTAAAAATATCCACTTTCCTCCTTCTGCTCACTGCTGGGGCTGATGGGACTGTGGGGCCCCAGCTGGCCCCTTGGGCCCTGGGGGGAGGAAGAACTGCTGGATGAGGGGGCGGAGTAGGGGAGAAGGGAAGGAGGCCCTCATCAGCCCTGCATACCCAGCCCCTTTCTTCTCGGGCTGCAGAGCCAGGCCTGGGGCTCCCCTCTTTCTGAAAACCCTCAAGTACCTCCCTCTTGCTCCAGGAGCGACCACATGCTGGTGTGCATGTGTGTGTATGTGTGTAGAGTCCAGAGGTGCCTGGGACAGAGACACATGACCTCCACCAGACTTGGCCCCTACAGCCAGGGCTGAGCCTCCCGTGACGAGCCAGAGATAACAGGATGGTTATCAGCCCTCTAGAGGCCTCAATGGGGCCTTGGCTCTCCCTGGTGCTGGGCCTCCCAAGTGCAGCCAAGGCCCTACCTGCACATGGGTAGCGCTCCTGGGAGCTCGAGGGCAGGGAGGAGCCTCAGCACTGCCCACACCACACCCAAGGCTGGCACAGGTTTGGGCCACGGGTGCTTGTGTGGGGGGTGCAGGTGGGATATGGGGAGATCCACTTCACATATAGGGCCCCTGGGTGTGCCTCTGCCTACGCTGGTGGTGCTGCCCACCTGGGGCCCTGCATGCAGTCAGTCCAAGCTGTGGTGAGCTGTGTTCCTCTGTGTTCTGGTGCATGCCCATGAGCTTCTGCTTGTCACGTGGCAGGCCAGCAGGAGCCACGCTGTGAAGGCGGGGGATGGGCTGCGTGCGTGTCAGTGTGTCGGAGGGCGACTTTGTCAGGTGGCCAGGGCCTCTGCCTCGCACCACGTCCCTCCGATGAGTTTCCATGCCCTCAGGCCTGGACGACACTGTGCAGATGAGAGCCACTCTTTCTCATTCTGATTCTGCGTGTCCCAGGGTTCCAGGGTAGAGGTGTTTTTGGTATGACTTGGAATCTGTACTTCTCGTTTATCTCTGCCTGTCTGTTGTCCCAGGCCTCAGGCTGTGTGCGTGTGTTTGTGCGTGGGTGTGTACACACCAACCTTCCCCAGCCGCAAACCTCCAGCCCTGGGATCCGCTCGCCCACTCCTCCTCCGTTGGACTTGAGGTGCGAAGTAGAGCAGAGAGGGTAGGCAGGCAGTGAGCCCTGGACAGCCGGGGGCCAGGCTGCCACGAGGGCCCTGCCTCAGCTTTCCTCCAAGCAAGCGCTAAGCCAGAGCCTCGGTTACATGTAAACACCAGCTGTGTCAAGACAGCGCAGCTTCTTCTAGGTCAACAGACAGCTGTGGGGTTGCTAGGCAACTGCCTGGCTCCCCCCATTAGGTCCCCCTCCCACTGCCTCTACCTGCAAACCCTCTGGCGGCTCCCCCAACCCCAGGATATGGCCTGGCTCCTCCATGCCAATTAACACAGCAGGGCCAAGAGGGTAGGGGGTCAGGACAGCTCTGGGGGACTGTGATCAAGGTAGGGGGAGGTCTTAACCCTTCCTGTGCTGCAGCCCCCTTCCCTTGGGGCTTGGTGGTGCAGTCTTGCACACTTCCTGCCTCCCCAGGCAGATTCAGGCCACACTGCAGGGATGAGGAGCAGAACCAGGGCTGAGATCCTACCCGGCCCCTCCCTCCGAAAAATCAAACCAGTCCTGAGGGCTGCTGGAAGCTGGTGAGAGAAGACAGCAGCAAGGAGGGGTTAACTTCCCCTGATTGCCTCCAACACCTCCACACCTATCCTCTCCCAGGCTGGCCTTCCTTATTTGCAAAGCAGCTGTCCACCCTTGTGGGGCCCCTGCGTCCCCTTGGCCTGGGCTTGGACCTTCTCTGTTTAAAGAAGTGAACTGAAGGCCCTCAGGCCCAGGCAAGAGGCTCAGGCCCCAAGCATGGGTTGGAGGACGAGGAGCCCGCGGCCATGTGGGGCAGTGGCCATGGCAGCCCCAATTAGTATGCGGCCCAGCTTCCTGCGCCATGGCAACCACCCCCATGCTGCGCCAGCCGCCAGCCTGGCAGCCCTGGGCGCACAGTGCACCTCTCCTTCCACAGGTGGCCATGTGTGCAGTGGCGGGCACACATGCACACATGCACCAGTATGGATGCACCCTGGACCCACAGGGTGCCTGGGGGTGCGCCGCAGGTGCCAGGTGTGCTGGGACCACCCTACCCAGCCCCTGCCACCTCTGGGTATGTCCCCAGGTGCTCCAGAGCCCCGTGGGGTAGGAGAGTATGTACCTGAAAGTGTTGATCTCCCTCTGGGCCCCCAGTGTGCCTGTCTGCTCCGCCTTCCTCGCGGCCACCCGCCTGTCTGGACACACCTGCCTCCTTGTCGTGACTGGATGTGGGGCTGTTGGTAACTCAAGTCCCTGAGCCTTTGTGTGCTGGTGTGTGCTGTTTGTGTATGCTTGGGTTTGCTGTCTTTGTTCTGTATGTGCCCGAAGTGTGTGTGTGTGTGTGTGTGTGTGTGTGTGTGTGTGTGTGTGTGTGTGCCTATGTCCTTGTGCTTGCCCGTGGCTCTGGGTTTTCTGCGGTAGGAGTGTTCCAGGTGTTTGGCAGAAAATTCATGTGCCCGGATGTGTGTGTGTGTGTGTGTGTGTGTGTGTGTGTGAGCACATACCTGCCTTTGTATCTGTGCACATAGTGGGAGTCTCCAATACCTACGAGTGACCTGTGCTTGGCACCCTTGTGTGTGGTTGGGCATGGCTGTGTGCTGCTTTGTCTCTGTGACTGTCCCCTGGAGCCCATCTCTCCGTGGATGTCACTGCATGCCTGTGGGCGCCCTTCCACTGCAGACTGCAGTGTGGCTGTGACCGGGGGCTGCTGGCTCCTTGCCGGCTTCAGCTTCACTCCCTGCTGCCCGAGTGAGCCGACACCTGCTCCCTGAGCCCTGGGCCCCTCCCCCCACCTGGCAAGGACAGGGAAGGACACGGAGACAGAAGCAGCCATGGAGGCAGAGCCGGAGACACGGAAGGGGACATGGAGCCAAGCAGGCTGGAGAGGTGGAGACCCAGAGTCACGTGGTTGGCTTCAAAGCTCAAGACCCAGAGGAGACAGGAGGAGATGCCAAGATCCGGACTTGAGAGAAGAGACCCAGAGCACCCGGAACTGCCCAAGCACAACAAGCCAGCATGTGCCTGTTTCTCTCTCCCACCCTGGAGTTTCCAGCCCCTACTGGGCCTCCCCCACATTCCCCAAGCAGAGTTCCAGGCCTGAAACCCAGCCTCCTCCTCTTCACAGCTGGCTGTGTGTGCAAGCATGCGTGTGTGCGTGTGTGTACAGTGCCTCAATGGGGCTTTCTGGGCTGCTGTCTGGATTGCCCACAGCTCTCATTCAGCACAGCCCTTCCACATACACACTCTTGTGTGTCTGTATTTTCACAGGTCTGGATCACACGAACCTCTACACACACACCACGCCATCAGCCATATTTATTCAGAGTCAGAAAGCCACATTCACCAGATCTCTTCACCCTCAGTCACACGTGCACACAGGGGACAGATAGGGACATACCTGCCAGCCTGGCAAAGCTGTCCACCTTTCACCAATCCACACGGGTCCCATATCCCTGGGCTAATGGCAGGAGACACCCAACCGGACTTGTTGATGCCATCATCACATACTCAAAGGTGGGGCCTCTGTTATACCCCCTGGTGTGTCCCCAAGTGCCTGGTACAGTGCTTGGCAACTTGTAGGAGATCAGGAACTTTGTGTTGCACGAATGGATTCTCACAGGGACTCTTGCACCCAGAGAACACACACTTAGTGAAAAACACTGGCAGGCACCTCAGTGCTTGCCTGAGGAGGCACCTGTCACACGTCAAGCACAGCACGTTCTACACTTGGCACACTAGCTGTGTGAGGGATTCTCTAGTCCAGCTGTATGCTGGAACCATCCAAGGAGCTTGTAAAACTCAATCAGAGTTCACACTCTTTGGCCTTGTGGTAAAGATGCCTGTGCTGGAGAGCCTGCTTGGAGTCCCAGCTCTGACTCCTAACTCCGGCCTCCTGTCTTTACACAAACACTGGGAAGCAGTGGTGATGGCTCAAATGCATACCAGAGCTGGACTGAGTTACAGGTTCCTGGCTCTGGTCTTGGCCCAGTCCCAGCGTGAGTATCTGAACTAACAAATGCAAGATGTCCCTCTCTCTGCCTCCTGAAAGATATATATATATGTGTGTGTGTGTGTGTGTGTGTGTGTGTGTATATATATATATATATAATTTATTTTTATTTGAAAGGCAGATTTACAAAGAGAGGGAGAGGCAGAGAGAAAGATCTTCCATTTGCTGATTCACTCCCCAAGTGTCCACAACAGCCAGAGCTTAAGTAGATCTGAAGCCAGGAGCTAGGAGCTTCTTCTGGGTCTACCACATGGGTGTAGGGTCCCAAGGCCTTGGACCATCCTTGAATAATATATATATATTTTTTTTAAGTAAAATATTTCAGGCCCTACGTGGTAGTTCAGTGGCTAAAGTCTTCACCTTGAACGCACCAGGATCCCACATGCATGTCGGTTCTAATCCTGGCAGTTCTGCTTCCCATCCAGCTCCCTGCTTGCTGCCTGGGAAAGCAGTCATGGATGACCAAAGGCATTGGGACCTGTACCCACATGGGAGACCCAGAAGAGGCTCGCGGCTCCTGGCTTTGGATTGGCTCAGCTCCGGCCGTTGTGTCCACTTGGGGAGTGAATCAGCATCAGATGGAAGATCTTCCTCTCTGTATATTTCAATGTCCAGGCCTCTCCTCAGAAAAGTGAAATCTGATTCTCTTGGGGTGGAGGCTTTGTTGTGGCACAGCAGTTAAGCCTCTGCCTGGGACACTGGCATCCCATATGCTCTCCTCCATTTCTAATCCAGCTCCCTGCTATTGGTCTGGGAAAGGAGCAGCAGGTGATCTGAGTGCTTGGGCCCCTGTCACCCATGTGGGAGACTTGGAAGAAGTTCCAGGGCCTTGGCTTTAGCCTGGCTTAGCCCTGGGCCAGTATAGTCATTTGGAGAATGAACCAGTGGATACAGATCTGTCTTTCCTCCTAACTCTGCCTTTTGAATTTAAAAAAAAAAAAAAAACTTAAAAAAAAATCTGTTGGGGTGGGATGTGAGCATCAGCATTTTTAAATTTTATGCTTTTTAAAGATACATTGATTGGGGCTGTGGAATGGCTCAATTTGCTGTTTCTCTCTGTGTTAACAGCCAGCATCCCATAAGGGTGCTGCTTCATATCCTGGCTGCTCCTCTTCTGATTCAGCTCCCTACTTACGGCCTGGGAAAGCAGAGGAGGATAGCCGCAAGAGTTGGGACCCTGCATCCACATGGGAGACTTGGAAGAAGCTCCTGGTTTTGGATTGGCCCAGCTTTAAGCTGTTACAGTTATTTGGGGAGTAAACCAGCTGATGGATGATCTTTCTCTCTGTCTCTCTGTAAATCTGCCTTTCCAATAAAAATAATTAAAAAAAAAAAGATTTGATTGATTTGAAAGGGAGATTGAGATCTTTCATGTGTTGATTTACTCCCCAGATGGCCATAATGACCAGCAATGAGCTAGGCCGAAATGAGAAGCTAGGAGCTTCATCTGGGTTTCCCATATGTGTAGTGGGATCACACTTGGACCATCTTCTGTTGCTTTTCTCAGGCCATTAGCAGAGAGCTGAATCAGAAGTAGAGCAGCTAGGATTTGAACCAGTGCTTGTGTGGGATGCTGGCATCACAGGCAGCAGTTTTATCTGCAATACTATAATGCCAGCTAGGGTTGGTCATTTATTTATTTATTTGAGTGATAGAGAGGGACACAGAAAGGTCTACTTTCCCCCAATTTTCTCAACAGTTAGAGCTAGGCCAGGTCAAAGCTAGGAACCTGGAACTTCAGCTAGGTTTCTGGTCTCCCACATGGGTGGTAGGAATTCAAGCCCTTGAGCCATTATCCACTGCCTCCCAGGTACGTTAACACAAAGTGCAGAGTACCTGGGACTTGACCCAGCACTCCCATAGGGGCTATAGGCATCCCAGGTAATGGCTCCACATTGTGTATCACGCAATACCTGGCCAGGTGTCTACCTTGTGAAACTTGCAAGTGGTTCCTCTCCAGCTGGCTGGAGACCCTTTGATCTGGATGGATGGCCTTAAACCTGTGGGTCTGGGGATGTTCACAGAGCAGGCTTCGCTCCTTGGAGTTGAGCCTGGAGAAGCAAATTCTTGAGCCAGGGTGCCTGGTTTAACCTAGGGGCCCATCACTTGCTCATGGCATGGCCTGCACTGGAGTTTCCTGTCTGTAAAATGGGGGTGATTGTTGCAAGGAACCTCCTGGCCTTGCTACTGGCAATGAGTTTCTCTGGAACATGTTTAGAGCAGTTGGTGTATAGTAAATGCTGTATCTTTTTGTTGTTGTTGTTATTGCTGTATTTTCTATCATTTAACTTTCTAAAAGATTTATTGATTTTTATTGGAAAGGCAGATTTACAGAGGGAAGGAGATCTTCCAACCACCAGTTCACTCCCCAAGTGACCACAATGGTCAGAGCTGAGCCAAACCAAAAGCTAGGAGCCTGGAGCTTCTTCTGGGTCTCCCACATGGTGCAGGGTCCCAAGGCCTTGGGCCATCCTGTACTGCTTTCCAAGGCCACAAACAGGGAGCTGGATGGGAAGTGAGGCAACTGGGATATGGACTGGTGCCTATATGGAATCGTGGGTGTGCAAGGCAAGAATTTTAGTCACTAGGCTACTAAAATGGAGGCTGGGCCTCCATTTGACTTTTTGAAGCATGGGATGGATTGATTTTTGGGTTTTAGGAGAATTTCTTTTTTTCCTTAACTTATTATGAAAAAGTTAAGGGTCTGGAGTCAATTCTCGATCCACCTGCTCCCGCCACTTCCGTGTGACCTCGGACTAGCAACACTTCCTTCAGGTAGCTCCGAGAGCCTGTCTTCTCATCTGCAGACAAAGTCTCCTTCTGCACGACTGGATGTTGTTCTGAATAAGCCCCCTTGGATGAGTGTTTCATCTAAACAGCTGGCAGCCATGTTGCCCCCATACCTTCTAGGAGTCAGGTATGACTGCGGTAGGGCCCCAACCTCAGAAAAAGTCAGACCAGGGGGCCCCCCAGCCCTGCTCCTCCCACCCAACAAGGTTTCTGCTGGTTTCCTCAGGGACTTCCTCAAAGCCTTCCACCCCCAGCCACACCTAAGCCCTCCCCACCCTCATGGTGCCTGGAGCTGTTCTCTGCACCAAGCCTTCTCTGATTCCCATCTTACTCTGGCCAGGCAATCCCTGCCTGTCCTCCCTTCAAGCAAAGGCCCACCTCACTGCAATTCGATGACTTCCCTCCACACTGTTTCCTTCCTGCGTCCCCTGCCCCTGCCCCATGCCAGAGCCCTGGGCTGTCCACTCTTCACCACTCTCCTCCAGCTCTCCATGCAGTGTCTCAAGTTCAGCATCAGTCCATCTGTCCAGGGCAGAACTCTCCCATCCTCCACGCCCAGCTCAACCTTCCAGGCCCCACCAGTTAGGATCCCCGACTCCCTGTCCCCGCTGCTGCTGTGCAGGGTCCTCTTCTCCCTGAAGGTGACTTATGGGGTCTGGCACTGGCTCCTCTGCTGCTGGCCACTCCCACAGCTTCCTGATACCCACCCAGCCCCCGCCATGCCCACAGGGTTCTCTCCAAAACCCCTGACCTTTCCCAGAGCACTTCTGGTTTGTCCCCAGCACACCACACTGTGGAGGGTCTTTGCATGTAGCTTCCCCCCTTTTCCTGCCTAGCACCCCAGCCTTAGCTCCTCCGGGTAATACCACTGCCTGACTCTCAGTGGAGGCTGTGTGAGATGGCTGCTGCAGTGTGAGATTTGTGCCCCTCCATCAGTGGGACAAGGTCTTTATCCTTGAGTCTTGGTGTGCAGTGGGTATACCTTTACCTCCAGCACAGTTTGGCAGATGGAGTCCTCTGGCCTGTGGAGTGCCTAGGCAGGGGCTGTGTTGCCCCTCAGACTGAAGGTTCCTCTGTACATTCCTGGTCCAGGTCTTGCTGGCTGGGTCATGGAGGGCAGACTCCATGAAACTGTCCTTGGTGTCCCCAAGGAGGGACACAGAGAAGTCATGCTCAGCAGAGCTGTAACACAAGTTCCCAGTCATGGGAAGGCCCACTCACAAGACCCAGGGACACCCTAGTGGACAGCACTTGGCCAAGAGTGTCCCACGGTCGAGGCTGGCAATCTGCAGGCTTCCAAAAGCCTTAAGAATACCCAGAGCTGGCATGCGGGGGTTAGGAAGGTGGAATATGGGGGTGGCTGGCTTGGTCCTACTGTGGGTTTTCCACAGCAGATGCAGTGTGCTGGAGTAAGGTGGGGGATCTGAAGGTCCAGGAGCCCTGGGCCCTGCAGGAGGGGACATGGCAGTCCCAGGAGAAGGCTGGGGTCCACATGTTCTCCACACAGGAATGGATATCTCAGAGATATACATCACTGAACCAGGGTAGAACCAGAGGACCCAGCCCAGGGGCACACAGGACAGAGGGACTAGAGGCAAAGCCCTGGAACCTCGCTGCAAGGACAGAGGCAGATGGAGGAGACGCACAGTCTGGCCTAAGATGGGGGCAGGGAGGGGCCATCTCAGGGAGAGGAAACCCAGGAATGGGGGTCCAGGGAAAGATTAGTGAGATTTGGAACTTGGGACAGAATACCAGGGGGGAGGGGTATGGCAGCATCTGGGCTGTGTGAAGGTTGTAGAACCAGGGGCCCGAAGTCGTGGGGAGAAGACGGGGGGGCCTGGAGCAGGGGAGATTTAGGGCCAGGATGGAAGGGTGAGGGTTCAGGGGAAAGGTGACACAGCCCTCGGGCAGAAGATAGGGGACACATGTGGGTGCTTTAACCCCTCTGAGGAGGAGACCCAGCCACATGGCACCTTCAACTCCATCCGCCCGCACTGCCCACCCTCCACAAAACACGAGTTTTTTTTTTTTTTTTTTTTTTTTTGCTTTTTTTCATTTCTTTTTAATACAAACTTGGATCTTTGGGTGTGTCCTGCCAACAGAAAACAACAACAACAACAGAAGAAAAAAACCCAAGAGTGAAAAATAAGAAAGGAAAACAAACAAACAAACAAACAAAAAAAACAAAAGCTCCCGCAAGGTTCTTCTCCCTCCCCCCCGACCATGCGAACTTGCACACCACGGGACCACAGCAGGTTTACACAATGCAATATACAATCCACGATTTATAATAAAACAGTATGTACAATAAATAGGATATTGTTCATTTGTGTCAAACGACCTGTAGATAAATTTCTCAGTGCATTCTTGCAGGGGCTCTGGACACTTCAGGGCCCCGCTTGCAACCTCTTGCACACGCTCGCACTCTCTCGCTTTTTTTTTTTTTTTTGTCTTTTTCTAAAACTGTGTTTTGTTTTTTTTAAGTTTTGTACATTTTTAAAAAGTATTTACAATTGCTGGTTTTGTGCAGAAAGGGCTCACCTTCGGCTTCTGCGTGGAGGAGATGGGCAAGGAGGGGGAAGTGAGGGGAGGTGGGGCACACGGAGGGGTGCGGGGCACAGAGAGGCAGGCGCTCCTGCCAGAGGGCTGTGTGGATGCTGGGACGCTGGGAGGGGTCTCGGCGTTGGTTTTCTGAAAGCTGCAAAGAAAGAAGAGGCACAAGTCAGTGGCCAGTGCACACCGAGCTTTGAGCTCAAGATGGTGGTGAAGTACTGGGGACCCTGGCTGTTTCTCCAGGACCCTGGGAAAGGATTAGTGTGTCATTCTTTTGCCAAATAAACTCCACATGGGCACCTGGAGGACTTCAGAACTGCAAACAGTGAGGCAGGGATGTGCCAGGGTGGGGGTAGAGGGGTGAGCTGCACTGAACCTAGCTGAGAACTTGCACTCTGGAGCCAGACACAGCTGAGTGCAAATGGCAGTACCACCGAACAGCTCTCCAGGACCCTGGCAATTCATGGGGCCCCAGGAGCCTCAGTTTACCCACCATCCCTGAGATCTGTCAGAGGACCCAGTGGTTTTGGGCAGATGAGGCCGGGTCCTCGAGTACAGGATGAATTAAACTAATCACTGTTTGCTATTGCTTCACAGTCCCAGGCTCCCTGTGGGAGAGAACAGCTTGGTTACCTCCAGGTCTAGGCCACTTTGAGGGCTGACACCAGGCTCTTGGCCAGCACAGGTGTGGACCCTGCTCACCCTTCCTTCATCCAGTCCACTTCCCAGGCCCCACAAAGCCATCTGGAGGCACTGAGTCAGTGACTCAGGAAGGTGCCCAGCTCTGCGTCACCCACACGTGGCTGAACACTATCTTGCTGCATAGACACTCAGGTCCCTGCTCTCCCTACCTACAACCCCATCTGGTGGGACCCCAGCCTCGTAGGAGTAAGAAGGCATCCAGGTCAGGGCTGGGCCAGGCCAGGCCACTCCTTAGGGCCCCCTTAGGGTCCGTCCTGTCTTGAGGGCTGGCTCCATGCCTCCCGCCTCCAGTGAGTGACAGCTGTCAAGCGAATCAAGGGGTATGGGGGTGAGCCACCAAGCCCCTCTTCCCTGTAGGTGGCATAGAACCCGTCTCCAAACCCTTTCCTTCGCTTCTCTCTGCAACGGGTCCACATTTAAATTCCACTCAGCCTTGGCTGCTGTCTGCCAGGCAGCCAGCCCCAGAGAGGACTTTTGTCCTGAAGCTGGACTTGCCAGAACTCCCCCGAGAGCCAGGAACAGCCTCCTATCTTGGTGCAAAGACCAGTGGCAGGTACTGGTAGGAAAAGGAGGGCTGAGGTGGGTCTGGCTGTCAGGCCCACAGTGAGGGTAGATGCAGTTAACAGCTGTTGGGGGAGCCCCATGCTCACCAGGGTGGTGCTGGGTTGAAGTGGGTTGTGGGGGACAGGTAGACAAGTCACTCTGGGGGCTTCCCACAGTTAGGGTGACCAACAAGGCCAGTGATCCAGATGAAGACAGCTTGGTGATCACATCTGGGTATGCAGGCTCAGCCAGGAAGCTGAGGGTTTTTATCCAAAGGGAGGCTTCATTACTAAGCCAGAGACCCCCATGGTGCTGGACAGGTATAGTGTATGGGGGTAACGGGTAACAAATGAGTGGGAGGCTCAGGCGGCTGCCACAAACCACTTGGCAAACCAATGGTGCTGAACCCCAGTGCTCCCCACCCCCTCAAGGGCCCAGGGGCAGGCTGGGAGCTTCTGCACAAATCCCTGCCGCCCCCACCCCTTTCAGCCCTTAGCCACTGCCAGTGACCCTCTCCAAGCCAGGTCTCCATGGTGATCTCAGCCCAGCAGGCGGCTCCTGCCAGAACCACCCCTGCGGTGCCCGCGGCCAGGCAGCAGGAGGCTTTCTCACCCTCTGCTAAGCCGCCAGGCAAGGCTCACCTTCCTCCTCCCACCGCCCTCCCCAGCTTTTAGGACTTGGCCAGCTAAAGGCTCTGGCGGGACCTGGGGGATGGGGGAAATCAAAAGGCCAGGGATCCAGGCGGTTGCAATGGGGGTGGTGGTGGCAGCGGGGAGGAGGTGGTGTTAGTGTGACCTAGCACAGTGCTGGGTCCTGGGGACAAAGCAGTCAGGAAGCAGAGCAGACCCCCAAGCCAGGCAGCTGTAACACACCGGGTGAGATGGAGGGGGGCTGTGCCAAGGGAAGTCTGGGGGCTCAGGAAGAATGGAGGGGCCGTGGCTCTGAGCTCATTGTTAGGTACATGGCCCAGCACGCACCGGGGTCAGAATGTGTGCACACTGAATGGACAGGGCTGTGAGGGCAGTCAGAGTTTCAAGGTCCAGCTTCAGGCTGACACGTCTCTGGGACGTGCCCTGGCCATGATCACCCCGTTGCTATAGCTACTGGTGCACTTGGCATTCACTACCCTGCTCCTCTAGGGCATAGACCTGCGTGCAGCACCTCTGTACCCCAACACCCATGGGGTACCCACCACCGGCCCCATGACTTAACCCTTGAGTGTCTCCACAAGGAGCTAGCAACTGTGGTGCCACATTCCACTAAGTCTTGAGGCTCTGGCAGTTTTAGCATCTGAGGTGCCAGGACAGGAAGTGGTGTCTGCCTGTCAGAGGGGGCTGGCATTGGCAACGCAGAGGGACAGCTGGGCAGAGTCGAAGTGCTACAGATCAGCGATAAATCAGGCTCTCCGGATGGAGCTACTCTCTCTGGCCAAGGCTCCAGCTGGTAGCTGCAAGAGGCACAGGCTAGGTCTCCCCTCTCTCCCCTCTGCCCTCCAAGGGGTCTCAATATTGAATAAGGCCAGAGAACATAGGAGGACCTGAGGCTGACTTGTTGTGTGAAGCAGAGCAGGCTCACTTTCTCTGAGCTTCAGTTTCTACTTGGTAAAATCAGGAGGACTGCACAGGCAATGCGAGAGACTTCTGGGGAAGAAAGGAGAGGCAGCCCCCGCTACCCTCAGCACTTGCAGGGTTAATTCTTCTTCCAATGGCTCAGGTCACACCTGACAGCCAGACTGTGAGGCTAGCTGGACCTGCAGCTTCCAGGTGTCCCTGAGGTTGCCCAACCCCACAATCTGTGCTCACAATGGAACAAGGGCATCCCTCACATTGTGGCTCCGCCAGCCATGCCCACCACAGAGACCTTGCTGCTTGCCTCCCTTGGTCACGGAGGAGACCTCAAGTCCTCCTTACTGGGACTGGAGGGGGTCCATGTTCACGGTCACTCAGCAACTGTGGGTTCATCTCCCATTTGTCTGACTCACCACCATAACCATGTACCAGCCCTGGTGCCTAGCGGCAGATGCCCCATGGCAAGACAGGTGCTTACATGTACCACTGAGCTGGACCAAAAATGAGAACAATGCAATCGGCTGGTATCATGGGCCCCTCCTGGCTCTGTACATTGGTAGGTGCTGTGCTCGGTGATCCCCAAGAATCGGGACTGGGGCCGCCCCCCATTCCCGTTCTCTGATGCTCAGTCTTTCTCCCTGTTCCAGCCATGTTTCTCTGATTCAGGTTTTAAAATAAATAAATAAATAAACATCATTCCAGGCAGCATGAGATGGAGTGGGGGGGAGGGGTGTGGGCAGAGATGAGTAATGGGCCCAAAGAAGCCAATGGTGTACAGGGGAGGCCATGCCCAGGAAGGCCTGTCACATGGGCAGAAAGGGCTCACTGGGTCTGGGAAAGATCCTGGAATGCTTCTTGGAAGAGGTGAGGGATTAGTCAAAGATAGGAATCGACAGGTGGGAGACCATGGTGGGTGGGAAAGGGCAACCCAGGCCAGAAACAGCAGAAGCACATTCCCAGGGCTGGTAAGGAAGGGAGTGCCTGGGGAGGAGTTGCTGACAAGGAGGCTGGGTGCCAGGCCAGGCCTTGAATACCTCCAGTGCCCTGTCAGGAAGCTGGGTCTCAATGTTACAGGCAAAGAGACTGTAGCGCTAAGAATGCAATCTGAAGGTGTTAAGCAACAGAGTCGCAGGAGCAGATGTGTTTTAATCAATTCATCCAATAAATATTTTAGGGGCTCCAGACACCATGCATCTAAAAGCGCTGAGGACTAAGCACTTTGGCGGCCAAAATGGGGAGGATGATGTGGGAGGGCAGGGTGGGGGAGGGGAAGGGCCAGGGACCCAGGTGGCTGAGCTCAAATCTCAAATTCAAGATCTATTTCTTGGCTCTACCAAGTTCCTGCTGCTGGCTCTGTTCATAGGGCTGGGAAGGGGTGGTCCCTGGGGTGGCGCCAGGGTCCCCACCCTGGGGAACAACACCCACGTGGGGGCTGTTAATGCCTACTGTGTGTAGGCTATAAGCTCCACAAATGGCCAAGGGAGGGACACTGTGGTCAGAGCAGGCTGCGTGCTTACACACGGTGTTCATGGAGCTGATCCTCCTCTCCTTGCCTCCCTGCAAGGAAGGGGGCACTACAGTGGCAAAGACGCTCCAGGAGAAGTCATACTAGGTGACAAGGTCGCACTGGGACAGAGGACTGAGGTGCCCCACTGTGGACAGGGCTTCCCATGACCTTGCTTCCTTGGGAGAGGGATGTTAGTGGCTGACTTCATCTTGGCCCCTCCATTCCCCCTTCCTCCCACTCCTGGTCCCAGGAGGATACAGTCCAGGTTCTATGGAGAAAGACCAGGTGGTACTTGGGTACCTCCCTTCAGAGGAGCCAAGGTCTTCCTGGGAGGGCAGCTGGGGACTCTGTGGTGCAGAGCAGGGGGACTGGAGTGTGTGCCTCCCACAGCCTGGGTCAGAAGCCCTGAACCACTCCCTCCCCAGCACTGCTCACAGGCCCACAGTGCACTGGATGGGAGCCACAGCCTCACAGACCCATGGTAAATTCTCCCAGGAGACACAAACAGGCCACCTGACTGGTAAACAGAGGCCTGTCTGTGGTTACAGGAAGGTCCCTAGCCACCACCCTCATTTGGGGGCCCTGCTCCCGGATGTGTGGCAACAAGAGGAAGGGGCGTCAGAGGCTGGGTTCCCAGAGAGGTTACCTTCCCAGGAAATGGGAGCTCAGCCTACTCCAGGCTGCAGGAGAGGCGGGAAGCAGGTCGGGAAGGCTCCTTGGCCTGGGAGAGGGGGTGCAAGCTGAAGCCCTGCAGAGCCTGGACCTGAGACCTTTTGCTTAGAGCCAGGGGCAGGAACAAATGACCTCTTGAGGTTTCAAGACTTAGCAGAGCAGCTGAGGCCTGTTGATCCTGACTGAGCACTGAGTTTGGAAATGGTTTACTGCTCCAGTTGGGCCGCAGCCGGGGTGACCTTGCAGGACATGTGACATTTGTCTTGGCCTCAGGTCCAGATCTGGGAGGGGAGAGGGACTCGAGATTCCTGAATACCTCAGAGGACTCTTCCTCCCTTCCTTGCCTTGCCCTGGGGTCCAGGAGAGAGAAGCCGTCTTTGGCCATGGGGGGGGTCTCTTGTGAAGCCAGCATGGCTGACTCTGCTTGAGCTCAAGGCACCCTCCCTTGACCCATTCTTTTTTTTTTTTTAAAGATTTATTTATTTTTATTGGAAAGACGCATATACAGAGAGGAGGAGAAACACAGAGGAAGATCTTCTGTCCAATGGTTCACTCCCCAAGTGACCACAATGGCTGGAGCTGAGCCAGTCCGAAGCCAGGAGCCAGGAGCTCTTCTGGGTCTCCCACTTGGGTGCAGGGTCCCAAGGCTTTCCCAGGCCACTAGCAGGGAGCTGGAAGGGAAGCAGGGCCACCAGGATTAGAACCTGCGACCACATGGATCTGGTGCATGCAAGGCGAGGACCTTAACCACTACGCTATTGCGCCGGGCCCGACTGATTCTTGTCTCTGTCCCATCAGCCACAGTTCTCAGACCAACTGGGTCCCACATTTTCTCCTCTGACCTTTCACGTCCCAATCCACAGTGGGATGTGACCTGCCCTTCCTCATAGTTCCCACTGCTTAGTATGTCCTCCCTCAGTCTCTTAATCTTGCCTATTCTTCAAGGTCAAGATCAAATGTAGCTTCTTCCACATCAACATTTTCCGAAAAATGTCAGATGCCAAAGGAGTTGCAGGAACTGTCCAGGCCAAGCCATTATCCTGCAGATGGTGAGTCAGGACTATGGGGATGGAGCACTCTCCAAACTTTGTAGGGGCAGTGTGGGGTCCATGATTATAATAGCTTCTAGCATTGAGCCAGGGTTGTGGTACAATGGGTAAAGCCCATCAGGTGCAATGCTTGCATCCCATGTAGGTACAAGTTAGAGTGCCAGCTCCTATACAGTTCCCCGCTAATGTGCCTGGGAAAGCAACAGAGATGGCCCAAGTACTTGGGCCCATGTCACTCACTTGGGAGATCAGGATGGAATTCCTAGCTCTTGGCTGTGGCTTGGCTCAATTCTGGTTAATGCAGCCACTTGGGGAGTAAATTAGAATATGGAAGATTTCTCCCTCTTATTGCTTAACCTTTCAAGTAAATAAGCAAAACTTTAAAAAGGAAGGGGGCAGGCCTGGTGCAATAACCTAGTGGCTGGATCCTTTCCTTTCATCTGGTGGATCCTGTATTGGGACTGGTTCATGTCCCAGCTGCTCCACTTCCCATCGAGCTCCCTGCTGTGGTCTGGGAGGGCAGCAGAGGATGGCCCAGGGCCTTGGGACCCTGCACCCATGTGGGAGACCTAGGGGAAGCTGACGGTTCCTGGCTTCAGATCAACTCGGCTCCGGGAATGAAACAGCAGATGGAAGATCTTTCTGTATCTTCATCTCTCTGTATATCTGCCTTTCCAATTAGAAAAAAAAATCTTACCAAACATAAATAAAAAATAAAGAGAGGTGGCAGTGCCATGATATAGTGGGTTAACCCTCTATTTGCAATACTGGCTTTCCATATGGTTCCAGTCCCGGCTGTTCCACTTCTAATCTAGCTCTCTGTTAATACACCTGGGAAGGCAGTGGAAGATGGCCCATGTGGGAGACCCAGAAGAACCCCTGGGTTTCTGGCTTCAGATGAGCTCAGCTCCAGTTTTTGAGGCCACTGGAGAAGTGGACCAACAGATAGAAAATCTGTCTCTTGTCTGTAATTCTGATTTTCAAACAAAAATAAAATCTTAAACAAGAAGAAAACAGGCCCACCATTTTATAACTGCATTCCCTGCACAAGATTCAGAGCTGCACCTGTTTCCTCAACTCTGTGATGGGAGGAGAGGCAGGCACACCTCCCAGGCTGCCCACAGGTCTATGAGGCAGTGTTGGGCCAAAGGCCTAGCATAAATGGGTATCCCTCTTCTCGCCAAGGGGGCAGATGAGGGTGGTTTCTGACTATAACACCTGGCTGCCTGGCATTTCAGAGCCGAGCAGGTGCTTTCAGGCTCTGTGTGCTGTTTTGGCCTCCTGGGGTGGAGGCTGAGTTCGAGAATGGGGGGGGGGGGGGCATGTGTGCTTTGTGTGCCCAGTGCCTGGCACTGACCAAGCTGCAGGGGCTCATGGGGCGAGACTGAGTCGAGTGGCTGCTTCTCCAGTACCCAATGTCACAACAGCTCGCTGCCCGCTGGTGAACGAACGTGTCTTTGTCCTTTCTGCTTAAGCTCTCTGTTGACAATGCAACTCCCTTTATTAATTCTTCTTCCTTCCTGTCGTCTCAGCCCTTTCTCACTCCCACGATGACGGCAATCCGTCCCTGGCACTGGAGGGTTGCCACAGATGAGGCAGTCCGCCTCAGGTGCAGAAGAGAGACAGCTCTTCCGTCAGCTCAGTGCCCGAGCTCCCATCACTGCCTGCCCGGACTGCCGCAGTGGTTTCCCTCTCAGAATCCCTGCCCTGCTCCAGTGTGACCCCTGGCATTCCAGCCAAGAGCTCCGAAAGCCCTGGGTCCTAGCCACACTGCCTTACTGCCTTCCCCCAGCAGTTCCTCCCTTGTGCCAAGGCTCTGCACTGTGTGCTTCCCTCCCCCAAGCTGACCTCCCCCCTGCCCCGCCGCAGTCCAGCTGCCTCTCCCTCCGAGCTTTCAAGCATCAGCTCCAAGGTCTGGTCAGCTTGTTGGAGGCTCTCACAGCCTCCTCGCTTGTTTTCTCTTACACAGTCCTTCCCACGGCTGTAATTATCCAATGCTTTTGTGTCATTCTGCTCGCTGTCTTTCCCTCCCAACTGGAAGTCCCCCGAGGACCAGAACCTCATTTGCAGTGTTCACTGTGGTGCCCACCCCCCCTCCACAATGTCTGGTGTATTGAAGATACCCAACAGATGTCTCTGGAACGACAGAATGCACGGAGTTGAGGATAGCGCTGGTAAGTCCCAGCCATGAGTGGGAAGAGTGGCCAGGACGTGGGGCTGGCTGTTAGCCCAGTTTCTCCTGCGTCCAGGCCTCCCTGGGTGGCTGTTAGGCATTTCACTGAGCTGTGACCTGCCCAAACACCCAGCCCCCACCCCTGCTCGTCTTCCCTCCCTGAGCCTGGGAGAGATGGTTTTTGGATTATTTCACATTTCTGGATTATCCACGAGACATCTCCCCTCCAGTGAGAAGGATCAAGAGTTTGACATTTTAAACCCTAAGCAGCTTCCTCCTAGCCTGCTTCAGATCTGCAGTGAGATGCAAGGGGACTAGAAGGCCATTTTAATCTTGGCCTGGCCTCGCGAGAAAGGAAAAGATGCTGCCAAAAAAAAAAAAAAAAGTTGGGTCCATTGTCTCGACCACACAGAGCTGCAGAGAGCCTCAGAGGAGACTGCATCCTACTTCCTGGGCTAGATGGGGAAACAGAGGTCTGGGAAGGGCAGAAGCTGGCAGCAGCAGGTGGCTGGTCAGTCATGGAACGAACAAAACCCCAACTCCAGGTGCCATCCCTGCCACCCATCAGGCACTAGGGACACAGAATCCACTGACATGGCTTCCAGGACCCCACGAGACCCCAACCTGGAAAGGATGGAGCTTTCCCAGGAGGCTGTGCTGGCAGTGGGGGGTGAAAGTGAGAGGCTCAGCCACGTTTGCAAGCCACCCACCAACACACCCCCTGGGCCCCTGTGGCTGGCTGGGCCAATCTGAGAAGTCTTCTTGGCCCAATGTGGGGTCAAGTTGTGACCTGTATTTCTCGAGCAGGTTGTTCTTCAAGAAAATTGTTCCTGCTTCCTTTTAAACATTTTGGGGGCACTCCCTCTCCTTTATTTTCCTTTTTTAAACACCAAATCTTGCGAGTACTCAAAGGACTCCAACTAACGAGGTCTCGGTGCCTGATCAAAGTCACCTGGGGCAGAGCTCACAGCATTAACCCAACTCGCAGAAGAGCCTGTGGCTGTAGGAATGGCGATGGCTCCCCTGGAGTCCTGGCACCCTGATGGGACCCCCCCACCCCTCTTCATCTCTGGCCCCCTAGCCCACAGCCGCTCACCACACACAGCCCATCGCAAGCTAAAGACACGACAAAACAGCCTCTGGTGGGGCATCCTCTGCTTCCCGACCCCTGCTGAGGGCGGGTCCCTTCAGCCACCCCATAAAGTCCTTGCAGTGTGTGAGCGTGATCACTGTTGCTGCACTGCAGCAGCCCTGAGCACCTAGGAAGTGGAGTGCCCGGTGTGGCTGGCACTCAGGCCAAGCCCTGGATGGCCAACTTGCCATCTGCTTCATCATTCCTCTCGCCCTCCCAAGCAAGGGTAGGCATTTCCCTAGGGTTCAACCCCTAGCATGAACAAGGGACACATGTTTGATGAACTAACCCAGGGACTGCCAACTCTGTATTTCATTTCCGTCACAGGACCTCTGAGATGTCCAAGACTTTCCCCCGCCGAACGGTTTCCCCCAACACACCCAATCTCTCTTCACCCGCACGATACACCTGGCTCCGTGTCCCTGCTTCCTGTTGTCAAGCCAAAGCCCTACACGCAGATAACTCACAGACCTCCTGTGCACTCCCTTCCCCTGTTGATACTACGCCATCCTCCTCCAGGCCTCTCTGCCCACTGCATCCACATCCTCAGACTTACCCAGGAACAAAACCTCGCGGTCCAGTCGGCACTTCAGTTGGCACTACAGGGAGGTGACGGTGAATGTGTCCTCGGGGTGAGGTTCCGCCATGGGCCCCAGGAAGCCACTCTTAGGGCCCCCACCCAAGCCAGGATGCGCCTGCGGCATGAAGCCCGGGTACCTGTAGGCGGTGTCCTGCAGGGGCAGCAGCGAGTCCCTTGGCACAGGGGACAGGGTCAAGTCACTAAGGAGAGGGCAGCCATAGCCAGCAGCAGCTGCAGCAGGGCCACGGGGCGGGCCAGGTGGCCGGGCCATCTCCAGTGGCTCCTTGTCAGTCTTAGGCGTGGCTGGTGGGCTAGCCAGGTGAGGGGCACTGAGGCACGCAGCCTCCGTCCTGCCCAGAAAGTCAGCAAGCAGCCCCGCCCCCACCTTGCCTTCATAGGGTGGGCTGCGGGCAGCTGAGCCAGGTGGATACCAGTAGGCTGTGCCCTTGCAGCTGGGGGAGTCGTAGTGGGGCTGGCCCAGAGGCAGGTCCCGGCAGCTCAGGTGGGCCTGGGTTGCAGTCACGTGGCCCAGGCTGGCCCCCTGCAGCCCATGCTTAAGGGGCTCACAGGCAGCCAGCTTTGCGGGCGGTGGCCGCAGTTCTTCCTTGAAGCCCAGGGTGGGTGAGCAAGTGGGCGAGTAGGCCTTCTGTAGGCCAGCGTCGAACACCGTGGGCGGATGGGCCAGTGGTGGGAAGTGCTTGCCGTCAAGCTCAGGGGCACCCAGGCTGGGTGAGTCGCAGTGGAAGCCCTGGCCAAAGGTGCCATCGGAGGGCGTGGATGGGTTCATGGAGTAGGGTCCCATGAAGTCACAGGGGTCCCGTTCTCCCACACTGAAGGCCCTTGACTGCGAGGGGAGTGGGGACATGCTGCTGTCCCCGCTGTAGTAGTCTATGCCCAGGTCCGGACTGTCCTGGAACAGCGGGTTGACTGGTTGGGGCTTGGGGATGAACTTGGCTTTGGCAGCCGCACCACCCCGCTCCTTCTTGGCTGAACAGGCCCCGCCGCCTCGGCCTCCCCGTGGCTGCCGGGGCCCCGTACTGCGTTTGGATGGGTAGCCCGAGGCGGTGGCCGAGGCGGATGTCGGGAAGCCTAGGTGTGAAGCCTCAAACAGGTCTACCTTCTTCCGCCGTCCACGGCCTGGCTTGGAGCTGCTCTGGAAGAGGACACTCTGGTTCCAGTTGTAGCCGGGGGCCGACGAGGCCTCATTCCAGTCCATCATCAGCTTCTCCAGGCTGGACAGGCTCGACTGGCCCTCACTGCTTGAGGCCTCGCTGTTGGCGCGCCGGAAGCTGCCGCCCCCACCACCACCGACGGGCTGATTGAACTGGGTGCTGTCGGAGGATGACTCTGAAAACGTCTCGGACACGGCTGTCTGCTGCTTCACCTTTTGGGGTGTGTAGTTGGAGATGTCCAGGATCACGTTGGGCTCACTGACGTGGCAGTCGAAATTAGGATTGTAGAGCTGACTGAAGGCCTCAGAGGCCCAGTCCAGGCCCCCGTAGCCCTGCCGCAAAGGCCACTGAGACGCCCCCGCAAACTGCCGACAGTTTTCAGGCGAGGGCTGGAAAGAGGAGGATGAAGAGGAAGTGGCAGAGGCTGCAGAAGCTGTGGTACCCTTGGGCACCATGTAGCCACCGGGCGACACGGTGCTGGCCCGGCTGTCACAGCGCAGGGGTGTAGGGGCAGACCCAGAGAAGGGGGCCCCCTCGGAGCTGTTGAAGAAGGAGGCCTTGCTTGGAGGCAGGCAGGGGCCCCCAGTAGGTGGTGGGGCATAGCCAGCACTGTGGGCGCTGCTGGGTGAGGCGGGCAAGCTGTTGCCACTGCCATATGCGAAGCTGCAGTCCTTGCTGTTTGCACAGTCCTGGCCCGTGAAGGGCTTAGCCGGGGCGAATACACTTTGTCCAGTCCCATAGCCGCCATACTGGGGCGGGTAAGTATTGGTGGGTGGGTGGGCCGTGGGTGAACGAGCCACGGCTGAAGGAGGGGGAGCCAGCTTGGGGAAAGTTTCGGCTGCCCGGCAGTCTGAAGCGGCTGGGGTGATCCCGTAGCTCGCTGCCCGGCCTGGTGGGAAGGTCTGACGAGCAGGCAGGACGGGCTGGAAGGAGGGATCGGCTCCAGCCCCACTGCTGCCCACCGCCACCGGGCTGGCTTTGGTGCCCCGGCTGGGGAAGGTGGCCAGGCCCCGCTGGGCAGGCAGGGCGCTGGTGGGAGGCCCAGCATAGGTGCCTGATGCCTTTCGGGACTCCGGGCGAGATGCCGACAGCGCGAAGTCCAAGAGGTCGGAGGAGTCGTCCGAGTCAAGCAGCGAGCGGAAGTAGCCTGTGAAGAGGTTCTGGCGCTCCTGGCTGAGCTCGGTCTGGCCTGAGGGCGTGCCTGTGCTGTAATAGCTGCCTCGGCCTGAGGCCCCGCTTTCCAGGCCTGTGGAGGTGAAGGCCCGGGCCTCGGTCCCCTGAAACCCACAGTTTCGGCCAGCCTGCCCACCTGGGTGCCCATGGTGAGGGGCCCAACCGCCCGCCTTGTCTCCAGCCCACTCGGTGCCCGCCTCCCCGAATCCAGGGCCACCGGGCACCTGCTCTGGGAACAGAGTCCCATTCTTCCGGGACCGCCTCTTGCGCTTGGGTTTCCCGGTCACTGCGTCCACCTCCCCTCGTCCCCGCTTGCGTGGGTGCCCCAGCTCAGTGAGGCCTGGGCCCCCGACCCCGGCCACTGCTACCACCTTCTTCTTTTTGCCAATTCCCTCAAAGAAGTCGCTGAAGGAGCACCGGGCTGCCTTGGCTGCGTGGCCCCCGCCCCGGCCACCAAAGCCACCTGTTTTGCCACCGCGCCGCCGGAAGCCCTGCACACGATGCAGGAAGTGCGAGATGCTCTGCGTGTCAGGGGCCTGGTGCACTGACTCGGGCTCGCTGGGCGTCCAGCAGCGAGGTGGGGAGCAGCGGCCGGCGCACTGGCTCTGGCGGTTCAGGAAGGCCAGCTTGGCCAGTACATCTGAGTACTCGGCCTTGCTGTCGTTGGCGTCTGCCGCGTAGGATGGCTGGGGAGACGCCAGCTTCTGCTTCCTCCTTCGCCGCTTCTTGACCTCTGGCATGGCCATGGTGGCGGCTGCCACGGTGGCCGCCTCGGCAGCCACCACGGCTGGCTCCTTTGGCTTGCCGGGCCCCAGCAGCAGGTTCTTAGGGGGACGGCCACGCTTGCGTTTGAGGATGATAGGCATCTCGCCGGGTGGGAAGACGACCACGACGTTCCGGCCATTATTCTTCATCTTCAGCAGGGGTGTAGGCTCGGCTGACACACGCAGGCCCAGCTCCTTGCCCTCCACACTCAGGCTGCTGCTCAGGGATGACACTTTGTACGTGGTCTTGTTCCGTCGCCCCAGAGACACGGGGATCTTCGCCATTTTCACCACCATGCGCCGCACGCCCCGGCACTTGCCCTTGCGGCTGGGGACCATTGCTGTCTGGGAAGACTCTGGTTCCAGTTCTGGGACTGGGACTGGAACTGGGCCTGGAACTGGACCTGGCAGGGCAGGAGGAGGTGGCGGTGGTGGCGGTGGCGGGGGCTCGGCCAGAGCGGCTGCCAGCCCTGTGGTCATGGGCAGGGGCAGCAGGCGGCCCTCAGGTCCGGCGTCTGCTTTGCGCCCCCGGCCGGCCTTCCGCCGGCGACACAGAATCTTTGGCCTATCGGTGCGCCGCAAGGCGTACTTGGGGTGGCCCTCAGGCCCAGGGGGGCCGTGGGGGGAGCACAAGTCTAGGCGCAAGGGCTCAGCCAGCGGGCAGTGCCCTAGGGGCTGCTGAGACTCCAGACGGCGACCCGGGACGTCAAGCAATTTGGGCAGGGGGTCGAGTGCTTGGGGGTCGAGCAGCTGTGACTCCAGGGAATCGGGCAGGGTGTCTAAGGCCTGCAGAGCCAGGGATGGCAGCCCTAGAGGGTCAGCCAGCGGCTGCAGGGGTGGCAGCTCCAAAGCTTCCCCAAGCGGCTCGAGGGCCTGTGGGTCCAGGAAGCGGGGCTGGGAGTCCAGGAGCTGAGGCTCTGGCTCTGGTGAAGGCGGCTCCAGGGCCTGGGCCTCCAGCAGCTGGGCCTCAGGGCAAGTAAGGGAGGCCAGCTCACTAAGGATGTCAGCTTCGGCGAGCTCAGAGTAGTCAGGGCCGTCAGGCTCTGGCTCTGGGGGTAGGCCAGTGGCTGCGGCCGTGGCTCCAGGACTGTGACCTTGGCCAGGCTGGGGGCTCTCCCTTGGCTCAGGCTCGGGCTCATAAAGCGGGTGGCTGGGCCGCTCTGACTTGGCATGGGGGGTGGCCCGCTCCTCAGGGCTGCGGATGCTGTTGGCCAGGCTGGGGGACGAGAAGAAGCTGTACTGGAGGTCGCCGGGCGGAGGGGCAGGTGGGCGGCTGAGCCGGAGCCCGCCACAGTCCAGGTGCACACCGCTGTGCTGCAGGTCCTGGGAAAGCCGGGTCAGGTCCTTCATGATGTCAATTAGTTGCACCACTGGTCGCAGAGTCACCCGCCCGTTGTCCCAGCGGCGGTGAGAGCTGCTGCCGTCTCCAGCCGGGGTGGGGCAGCGGGCCTGTGAGACGGGCCTAGCTGCCCGAGGGGGCAGTGGATCGTCCCCCTTGGCAAGGACTGGTGGGCGCCGGGTGCTGTGGTCCCGGCGTGGGGGTGGGCGTGGGTTCTCGGAGAAGGCGTGGGTAGAAAAGGCCTTGTCGGGTGGGCTGGCAGGGGGCCGGGTGGGAAGCAGGGGCCGGGGGGTGGGGGGGCCGCCGGGGTAGTACTTGGGCTCCCGGAGGTAGTCAGGAGAGCTGCACACGGTACTGGAAGTCACCACCAGGCCCTGGGGCT
This sequence comes from Ochotona curzoniae, assembly GCF_017591425.1. Lineage (NCBI taxonomy): Eukaryota > Metazoa > Chordata > Mammalia > Lagomorpha > Ochotonidae > Ochotona > Ochotona curzoniae. The sequence continues at coordinate 5,333,913 of NW_024465777.1, forward strand.
TCACACGCATCCTGACCTTGTCCTCCGCGGGCCGCCGGGCGTGGCCGGGGCTGACATGAGGGTGCGAGAAGCCGGGACCAGGACCTGCAGGGCAGGAGGGGCAGGTGGGCCCACAATGAGTATGTCTGTCCTCCCCAGGTTCCCTTCTCCCATTGGCCCAGGTCCCTAGGCCTCATTCCCCCTGCGTCTCACCCAAGCAGACCCTGACTATAGCTCCAGGATAGCAGGAAACCTCACCACAGCATAAGGAGGGCACCCCAGGGTCCTTGGTCCCAGCCCCAGGACGCCAGGAAGATCCTGGCCACTCACCCTCGGCTCTGCCGCCTGGGCTGTCACACTGGAAATCTCTGTGGACAACCAGAGAGGTTAACAAGGAACCTGAATTGCCACAAATTCACCCACAGCCTAACTACCTGCTGCTGTGGCCTCCTCCACGACCCACTCCCAAGCCCCCCATGTTGTTCCCTGCTGACCTGGGAAAGAGAAGAGCCCCGTACTCAGGGGTTCTGCCAGTCGCTGGCTGTCAGCTGGAAGGGCTGCACAGCCCAGGTCTTGGGCGTGGATAGCGCCTGCAAAGAAACAATGCAGCTTGGGTTTAGGGAATAGGCCCCAGGTGTGCCAGGCACTTGGCACGAGCTGCCTGGGCACCCCTTCCTTTAGCTCTGCATCCACATCCTTTGAGGGGTAGGCTATGACGAAGTCTGTTCCACAGGTGAGCCAGTGGAGGCTCTGAGAGGAGCATCACCCACTTTCCTGCTTGCTCCTTATGGAGTGCCCACTTGGCACAATGCCAGGGCAGACACATGGACATGGTGAATGATTTTATTACTGCTGAGATAGGAGCTGCACAGAACTTCGGTGGTCCCACAAAGACAACAGACACCCTCAGAAAGCAGTCTCTGGTGACCAGTGTGGGGCCAGCATGTGACACAGACTTGCCTGCCCACCACGTCTGCACACTTGCAAACAGGGGGTTGCAGAGTCTGCCACTGATGGCACCAGGCACCCTGAGGGCAAGGAGTGTCCCTTTCTGTCCCAGCAGCCAGAACAGCATGGGGTCACAGTAGGGTTTCTAGGAAGACTGGTGGGATGAGCAAATCCGCCCACCTTTCCCAGAAAGTGCTTTCTGATTCTCTCCGAACCAAAGGTGATCCAAGAAGGATGTTGAGGCAGGGAAAGGGACAAGACTGTGCGTAGGCAGGACACTCTCTGACCCCTCTTCAGTCTTTATCATGGTGATCCTTTCCGATGCTCTGTCCCATTTCTGGCCTTGTTTGGACCCCAACCATCTCATGGCCAGGGTCCCTGTCCCAACTGCAGTCAATCACTGGTGTGGCTGCTCAGGGTACCTGCTCGGAGGGTGTGGGCTCCATAGGGCCATGAATCACATCTGATTTGTTTGCCACAGCAACCCCTGACCCCGGGTCCTGGGGTACAGATACTACATAAATATTTACTGACTGACTCCCTAAGCTGGTCAGGGCACAGCTGGGATTTAGAGCCAGCCACCCCGGACTCCCAAGGGAGCCTGAAGCCTCAGGACCATGGCTGAGCCTGAGCAGCTGAGATTTCCAGGGGCTGAACGGGGGAGGGTTTTAAAGACAGACCCCTGGGAGCCTAGCTTTGTGGGGGCTCCTCCCACCCATACAGCCACGTCAGCTTGCAAGGCTGGCATCACGCGAGCACCAGTTTATGTCCTGGTTGTTCCACCTTTGATTCAACTCCTAGCTCACATACTTGGGAACACAGCAAAAAATGGCCCGAGTGCTTGGGCCTCCATGAGCCATGTGGGAGACTGGGAAGCAGTTCCTGGCTCTTGGCTTTAGTGTAGCCCGGCTCTGGTAATTGTGGCCATCTGGGAGTGAACCAGCAGATTGAAGCTCTATTTCTGTGTGTATCTTTAAAAAATAATAATAAAGACAGATCCTGACCACTGTCCAGTGTTTGGCCCTGAGCACCTACAGACATATGGAGCCGCCGAGCAGGACTGCAGAACTGACTACACGACAGGACAGTGTGGAAAGAAACACTCCCCCTGTCCCCCAGCCAGAAGCTGCCATGTGCAATCTACAAACTCCCTCATGAGTGACCCACAAAATCCTCACGGCAACATGGGAGGCATGGTTTATTACTCCCAAGTTAAAACAGGCTCAGAGCGGTTGTGTAACTTGCCTGAGGTTGCACAGCTGCTAGGTGGCAGGAGTCTTAATCCTGTCCTTAGGCCAGAGCCTTCCTCTACTCCCAGCCCTTGCAGCCCTGCTTAGCTTCCTTTGGACCTGTAGTCTAATTGGAGGCCAGGAGGAACCTCCCAATCTAACCCACTGGCTTCCAAATCCCAGGCCATGGGGTCATCCCGAGTGCCTAGGCCCGGTTCCAGAGCCACCCCAGAGGGTACGCTGTTCCAGTGCCATCTTGTATCCCACCCATTTGGCAGGTGAGGAAACAGAGACCAGAAGATGAAAAGAGACTTCATGGAGGCCCCAAAATAGCACAGGAAGGGCCCTTTGGTGCTTGCCCAGGTGGAACAGCCCTCCGCCCACTGTCCCTTCTGCCTCTGCAGGTCCCTGGGCCTCAATGCTCCTCCACAAGCTTCCACCTGTGACTCTCAGGATCCTGTGCACCTCCACGCCCCTCCCAGTTCAGGCTCCCTCCACTCCAGGGACCCTTGGGGGAACCGGCGTGGAGGTGCTCTCACAGGCAGATCTGGGGAACACCCTCACAAAGCATGGAGGGAAGGGGTTCCAACGCTGGAACCCCCAAGGCCTCCTACCAACAGCTTAGCTCCCCCTTTGAGGTGCTCCCAGAAGCCACGGGCCCCACCCTGGCTGAGGGTGGGGCTCGCTGGCCCAGCAGACCTCCCACTTGGGGCCTGAGGGTGTGGTCTTGGCAGGAGGGAGAACCCTCCTCGGAGGCCATGGCTGCTTCTGTTCCACCCACCCGTGAAGACCTTTGGCCACGTCCTCCAACGCTGGTCACCCGGCCTGCTCGCTTGCTCCAGGATCTGAGGGAAGCAGCTGGCTCCCCTCCCTCCCACACCCTGGCAGCCATTCTCTTGGCCCCCTCCCAAGGGTACCACCTAGCCCTGGCCTGCCTGTCTGCTTCTGGGTCAGTGTGTCTGGCCCTGCCCGCAGGGACACCGGGGGCCCCAACCTGCTGTAGGCAGTGCCGGGAAGCGCCAGCCCACATCCTTCAGTCCCCAGCCCCACCCTCCCCCGCTGTGGCTGTGACCACCCCACCTCTTCCCCAGCTCCCCACCCCCTCCCCCACCCACAACCTCCCCAGGGGAGCCAGCCTGCCAGCCCCAGCTCTCACTTCCGGCCTCATGACCCCGTGTCTCCAGCCTGCACACTCCCCCCCTGAGCCCCCCTCCATTTCCCTCCCAGCCTGGTTTGAAGGCCCAGGGATGTCCTCAAATGGAAAACACTGCATGCAGGGGGATCTTCCTTGCTGCTCTGCTGGGAGGCCTTCCCCCTCCTGGGGCCACATGGCCCAGGATCTTCCCATCACGAACTGGTTCTGGGTCTCACCTGTCTCTTGCTTTAGCCCCCTACCCACCTGGTCAATCATATCTGAAGATTATTGCCTGCCCTCATTCTGGTCCCTACACTGTAACAACAATCACTGTGATGGAAAGAACTGCAGCCATCACTTAGCTGGCATGAAGGCTAAGGCTCAGGGAGAGAGGCTGGGCTCTGCCCCGAGGACAAACACCCACGTCATTCAACAGGGCTGGAGTATGACTTGAGGTTTGTTGGGCTCCTGCATACCAAACCACTCTGCAGTCCAGAGATTCAGCCCCCTCCCAAGCTGCCTCCTCCAGCTGTCCTCGTCCTGAGCCATCAGTTCCAGTTTTTGACTTCTAATCTAGCCTCCTCCTAGCTTCTGGTCACTACCTCCCACTGCAGCCATCCACATGCACTACCCTCCCTTACCACTAGGTGTCCCCTCAGAGCCACTGATGCCCCCAAGGGGAATTGGCCATGCCCCCCCACCCCCAGCACAGCACACCCCACCCCATCCTCCTCTACCTCTAGCCACACAGAGCTCCTTTGTGCAGCCCTCGCCCACCCCCTTCCTGCCCAAAGCAGGGCACCTGGCAAGCAGGTCTGCCCCAGAACCGCCCCCTGCCAGCCCCTTGCCCCGGGTGCCAGGTGTGCGGGCGCCACTGCCAGCTCTCCCTGGGCCTGAGGGTCACCCTGCCGGCGGCCCTCCCTTCCTCCCTCCGAGGTCACCCAGGGACTGTGCTTCCCGCCCTGCTCCGCCCCCATCCCCTCCTGCCCTTGGCCCTTACAGACTCCTGTCCTTGTCTTTCTGTCTCCTGAGGACTCCCCTCCTCCAGCCCCACCAGGCCCTCCCCCAGCCTCTCACCCCCGCCCACCTCCCTCCCCAGAGAGCGCCCTGTTCCGCCCCCCCTCCCCTCCCCGCCCAGGTCTGGAGGACTCCTCCTCCTGGAAAGTTGTTGCTGCAAAGGAAGTGACTTCAGCGATTTGGCCACAAGGCTGGGCACTGCTGAGCCCAGCTCGGCTCAAGACTTGCCCAGCCACCTCCAAAGCACAAACGGAGCCACGTGCACACACCACCCCCACCATGCACCCGGAACCACGAGCACCCACTTCCCCTGTGGACACGAAGCTCCCTCTGGGCACACCCACCCAACCCCCAGGGTGTGGAGCATCTACCCACATCTCGGGGAATGCACATCAGCGCCCTGCACCCACCCACACCCATCCAGTACGCACACACGCATCAGGCATTTCCACACCTGCCCAGCACACACATGCCCTGGACCCTGTTCACTCACCATCCACCATATACACAGCCCTTGACACTCCTGCGGCCCTGCCTGCTTATATAACCTGTATATTCAAGCCCTGCACACCTACACACCTGCTTGCCCACAAGCCAGGCTGGCCTTGCACACTCATAGTCGGGTGCCAACAGGTGTGCTCCCAGCCGTGTGATCCCTGGAGGCCCCACCCCCAGACCTCAGCCCCCAGGAATGCTCCTTTGGAAGTTGGGTGGGGTCCCTGGGCAGGCCTGGCTCTAGGGAGCTTCCTAGCGCCCTAGGCTTCATGTGTCAACTGAGGGTGTTGCCCCTGCAGGGCAGGGTGGCCCCACCTGGCCTTTGCAGCTCCCGAGCTGGGTGGGCTCACTGGGTCCAGCCCTGCCCCTGCCCCCTCTGTGGCCTCTGCAGGCACTCCCAGTACTTCACCTTGGCCTCCCAGCTCTCTGCTTCTACAGCCCCCAGTGTCCTCAGGCACAGGGCAATCAGGGCTGGGGGACTCACTGTACATCCAGGAGCCTCAATTTCCCCTTCTGGACAGTGGGAAGCTTCAGTAAACCCAGAGTCTTTTGGGGTCTCTCTAGTCCAAGCTGGGAGGGGGATCAAGTGGGGAGTGGGAAGGTTTCCTGGGGGCAGCCTGGCTGCCTTACCTGAGCAGGCTGTGACGATAGGCCTCGCTTAGCAGGACAGGCCTATCTCCACCAGCATCTCCAGGGTGGTGTCTGCTGCGGCCTGAGAGGCGCCCCTCACCCAGGGCCCTCTGCACACGCTCAGCTGGGCAGGTGCTGGGGTCCAGGCTGATGGGTAGATAGTCAGGCAAGCTCCCATCTGTGGAAGCAAACACAGGGCACCTAGGCATAAGTGCAAGGAGAGCTGATCAGAGGGCAGGGGCAGAACAATGTGAAGCCCATAGGCTGTCCTAGATGGGGTCCCTCTCTTCAGACCTGACCTCCACCCTGATGGGAACTGGGGGCCTACTGAGAAGTGCCTGTATGTCTAGGAACATGGATACACGCACACACAAGTGCATATACAAACTGGTGGCAGGGCCTCTGCTAGTCAGTCCCCAACTCAACCCTGTCTGTGTGATCTTTGGCCAGCGGGCTAACCTCTCGGACTCTCAGATTTCTCAGCTAGAAGGTGGGGAAGCGATCTCGGCAATGAGCAGCAGCACTCCGGGGAAGTCAGGCACGGTGCAGGTTGAGGTGCTGTTCAGAGTGATGGGAAAGGCAGGTTTCCACACGGGCCCTCACCCACCCCCAAGCTGACCTTCACCTGTCTCCATCAACAAGCAGCCTTGGCTTTTGCCTTTTGATAGCCTTCTTTTGCAGGCCCCGCTTCCTGCCCCTTTGCCTGCCTCCCTTGGTTCTGTGCCGGAGCTGCAAAGCATATGGAAAGCTGGCCTTGGGGACTGCTTGTATGCTACACTCTGGCTGCAAGATGCATACCTGTCTGTGCTGGGCAGTGTGGATGCCCACGCCTGACTGATGGTGCCAAACTGTCTGCACACCTGTGCGTGCTGCTCTGTGTCTTTGGCCCCAGAGTAACAACGTGGTGTGAGCCCACGGATCCCTCGGCTCGGCTGTGGGGGTATAGTCCTCTGAGCATAGGGCCTGATTTAGCCTGTTCACATTTCTGTTCCCTTCTGCTCTGTGTGTGCCCACTCGTGAGGCCTCAGAGGTGGAGTGTATGCCTGAGTGTGACAGGGCGGGCGTGTGCACTCGCTCTGCCTGGCTGTGAATCTCGCTGTGTCAGGAGCCAAGCCGGCTCCTGCCTGTGTCAGAGCTCTGGGGACACGTACGATGGGGGCAGGGTGTGTGTGGGCGGCTGATCCTCCACTGTCCCCGCAGGTTTCCTACTGAGAGCCCTGTCTCCCTTCTTCCCTCCACTCTGCTCCTGGCCCCTAGGGCCTCCGTGTGAGTGGTCACAATATCCCCATGGGTCTGCATGTGCTCATGGTGTGTTCTTGCATGTGTGGCTTTGCCCAGCTGCCCAATGTGCCTGGGTATGGTGGTGGGGCCCTGTGCCATGGCACGTCGTCTCTGCACCATTACAACTGTGCATGTCTGACACGCCAGTGCACAGTGATGATGCCTTGGCGTTTGGGTGGCCCCTTCGTGCAGTCCGGGTGTGTGCACAGGGAAGCCCCTTAGTGTGACAGCGTGTGTGCTAGTGTCACTGTTTGTATGTTCCTGCTTCTTTCCTCCCTCCTCCCTTGCTCCTGCTTGCTCTCTCTCTCTCTCTCTCTCTCTCTCTCTCTCTCTCTCTCTCTGTAGGAGCCAGACAACTCCCCAAGCCTGGATTAGGGACAATTTATCCACAGGCAGAGAAGGAGAATTCCAACCTGCCAGAGCCTCCCTCTGATCCATTCCCCCCTTTCCCTGTGGTTGGGTGGGCACAGAAATGCAGCCCAGCAGCTCCCAAGCCCTCAGGGAGCCCCCACTTCTGCAGCTCTCCAGAGGCCCAGGAAGGTGGAAAAGATAAAAATCTGGGTGGCCCTGGAGCCCTTTGGTGGGGGCGGACTGGTTGCCCCCCAACCAGGCCCCCACCACTCAGCTCCTCTTGGCCATGTTCTGCTGCACGTGGCGATGTGTGCGATGTGTGCGTGTGTGTGTGGGGTGGGGGGGGAGCCGAAGGGTTCTGCCCAGTCGCAGGGGCCAGGGAGATTTAAGGCGCAAGGCTGCGCAGGCCGCCCTACAATCCCAGCAAGTGCGAGGGGCTGGGAGCCTGGACTGTGCCCACTTGTGCCCACTTGGGCTGGGAGGCAGGCGGAGGGCAGCGCGGCAGGGGAATGCGGCTGGGCTGCGACTAAGACTCCCTTCACGGTGCTCCAGGCGCAAAGCAGCATCACATGTTTCCCATTAGCTGCTCTGGCCTCCCTGTTCAGGGGGTGTCGGCTGGGGGAGATTTGTTCTGGTTGCAGACACCAGCCGAGACCACACAAGAGAGAGAGAGAGAGCAAAAAGAGAGCCAGCCAGCCAGCTAAAAGGAGAGACAGGGAGACAGAGACACACAAAGGGAGACAGGGACACTAGAAGACACAGGCAGAAAGGGCGAGGGACAGGCACACACAGACACAAAAAGAGCCAGAGAGTGAAGATGGACGGTGACCTGAGGTGGAGGCAGACAGGACCGGGAGGTGTGGTTGCAGAGGCCGAGGACTGGGTGTGGGGTCAGACGGGCATAGGGTGAGTCTGCAGCCAGCAAGGACAGAGGAGACAGGGCCATGGGGGCCAGCTGGTGCCACGGGAGTCTGGCATGGAGGCGGGCCGGGGAGTGGGCTGCCGGCCTCGTGCCTGCTGACCCCCGGGCCTGGGAGATAACAGGCCGAATAGTGCTGACTTGCGGTTCAGAAATCCAATATCCTCGCGGCGCACTAATCGACTACCTGAGCTCCCGGCCCGCGCCGAGCTGCCCCGATTAATCCTGCGGCTCCACAGCTTTAATTAGTTTAACAGTTTCAGGGGCAGAAGAGGCAAGGAACAGGGTCCCCCAGGCCTGTGGGGATGCAGCTCCCCCCATCCTTCTGCAGACCCCACCCATCCCACCTGCCTAATCAGCCACACTCCAGCCCTAGGGACCCCTGTCCACAACCTTGGGAAAATGCAGGGGCCCCTCCTCCCAGGGAGTGGTCCTGAGGGCTGGTGCCCCAACCCCCAGGTGGGTGACATGGGACCAAGACCTGCCCGCCCTCTGGGCTACGGGTTCTACCCCACCAGAGCCCACCAGCTGCCAGCATCCCCATCACAAGGTAACGGGTTGTCTTCTTCGGGTGACAGACAAGCTCCCCAGTTCTTGACAACTTCCCAGCAGCAGGAGCTCTCACACATGTCACTCCCCACAACAGCACGAGAGAGGCACATGGTGACACTGCTCACACACAACAGCCAGAGAGACGGGCACACGAGCCTGTGACAACCCTCCCAACAGCAAGAGCAAAGCACATAACCTGTCGCTTCCCCCAAGTGTGCAATGGGCACATCTCATGTCCCCAGACGGCATGAGATAGGCCATGGGCTGTCACCTGTCACAATGGTGCTGTAACACAAGCAGCCACCCCCCAACACACACACCACTAACAGGATGAGAGACACGCAGAGAAAGGAAACGTCACTGTGCTGACCCCAAGCTCCACAAAATGAGAAAGGCACAGGCCCCCCGCCAGTGCCCCCCAGCATGAGGCAGGGGCACAGCCTTGCCCCACACCCCCGCCGAGTTCTCCCTCCAGAATTGTGGGATGGGTCTACAACATGTCACCTTGCTGACTGCTTGAGCCAGGTAGCAGCCCACCATACCACGCCCCCCCCCGACGCCACCAGCCCGGGAGTGGGGGTGCTATCCTCAGCCTGCAGAAGTGTCACAGCTCACAGGGCATGAATGTCACCCCAGCACTGCCAGGGCTGGGTACAGCCACATGTTGCCCCAGTGATAAACACCATTGGCCCCAGGAGGTGGAGACATGTAGGGCCCTGGGTGTGACCTTGCTCCCTGGGCACCAGGAGGGGAGGTGTTGTGGTCTCCACCTGAGGAACCCAGAGTTGATGGGGCCGGGGAAAAGTACCCAAGAGGAAGCTGCTGGGCACACAGACAGCACCTGGAAAATACCACCTCCCCAAGCCCCTACCCTACCCCACCTCCACTCCACCTGGTAGCTGTGGCTCCTGGGAGGGACAGGATCTGAGGTGGGCGGGCAGTAGGGAGACAGTAGGGTTTGCTGTTCCCCAAGCACCCAGTGAGAGGGTGGGACCTGTTCACCAGGTCCCCAGCTACTGCCAGGGGTCCCCCCTCTTCCTTATAAAGGCCCTCTCTCCCAACTTCAGGCCACAGAGCCGGGGACAAGGAGGCCAAAGTCCAGGGGCATGACTCACCCAGGGAACAGGCCCAGCCTGCTGGCCAGAGTGGTGAGGGAGGCCAGGAGCCAAGAGGCTGGGGTTCAAGTGTGAGCTCCTCCCGGGCCAAGCTGGGTGACCTTGGAGCAGCCGCCCAGCCTCTTTGGGGAGGGGGAGAGGGAATGGATCCAGGAAACCACTGTGGGAGGGGGAAGGGAAGGATCCAGGAAACCACTCCACCCCTAGATCCCTCCTTTCCTTACAGAGAATCCCATCTTCCTATGCCTCAGTTTCCTCATCAGTAAAGCAGGGACAGTAAAGCAAGCATTGCAGGACAGTGTCATAGCAGGTGGGCAGGTCCTCGTGGAAGAGGGGCAGAACTAAACTGAGAGGGCAGGACATTTGCCTAAGTCACAGGGCCAGCAGCAGCAGCTGCATTCAGTCTCCACCTCCAGGCGGCCCACCTGGAACTGTTCTTTATGGCTGCTTGCAGGAGGGTGTGCACATGTGTTGGGTGGTTAGTGTGGTGGTGGATTTAGCATGGTCCCACCATGGGGGATCTACCAGGGGATCTGTGGCATACCCCTTCTGACCTTTACCCTAAATGCCACTCAGCTCACCTTTAAACCTTAAGACTACAAGGGCAAGGCACATGGCAGCTCTCTAGCACCTGCTGCTTGGAAGAAATGTGGTATGTGGGCTGTCACTGTCTGGGGCCTGCTCAGGTCACCAGAGCCCAGAGAGGGACAGGCCTACCCTGAGGTCACACAGCAGGACAGTGGCAGAGCTGGTCAGGGACAGCCTCTAGCCCCTGGGGGTGGCTGGAGCTGCAGGGCCCCCGGGGACTGAGCGAAACGTGGCGACAGATGGCCTGCCGAGGCAGCGGCGATCTGGGCGGCTGGCAGGCATGCTTGCTCCCGCGCAGGGAAGCGGCTAATTTTAGCTGAGGCCTCGATGCCAGCTTTGTTCCCCCCCACCCACCCGCTGAGGGGGCCCAGCATGCCTTGCGTGCAACCCGCCTCCCCCAGGCACCCCTACTCCCCCGTCTGGCCCCTCGGTGAGTAGTGTTCAGACCCAGGGTCCTAGAACTGTGTGCCTGACCAGGCCTTACCGCCCCCAGGGGCCAGAACTGGGCCCTGGGGCCTGGCTCCCCAACTGCAGGGCCAGCTTGCCCAGGAGTCCAAGCTTCCTCCTTGAAGAGGGGAGGCCTGGAGGCTACTGCCCAGGCCAGGCAGTGGAGTGGGAGGGAGGGAGGGCAGGAGGCTGGACAGCAAGGCGGCCAGTCCTATGCCCCACCCTCCACTTAAGGAGACAGGGCCCTGATTCCCTGGGGGCCCTGGCCCTGCCTGCCTGTAGTCCTCCTGGTGGCACTGGAAAAGAAAGAGAGTAGGAGCCATCTGAGCCTGTCCTTGTTCCTCACAACTGTGACTTCACCACAGGAACCCAAACTACTCTAGAGAAGTCACAGACAAGCAAGCACAAAAACCCTAAGCCACGTGTGGAAACTGAGGCATGGTCTGGGACAAATATATTGTAACTGGGAGAGACAAATTCCAGGATCCAGGGGATTCTTGGTGGACACAGCCCCTGGAACTACGGTCTGCCCCTGCCTGGGCTGCCAGAAGGTGGACTGGATGGACCAGGGACAGACCCTGCAGGTTCATTAACCTCCAAATCTCCTCATTCCAGGTTCAACCTTGCGCGCCAAAAGTGGCTTCCAAGACACCTGGTCCCTACCAGGAAGGGGAATCATTTGGGATGACTGTAGGAAGTGCATACACACACCCACTCCACACCCTGCTCTCCAGCCCAGGGCTTCAAGGGAAATGATCAAGTAGGAAGTAGAGGAAGGAGACCCGAAAGGCAAGAGGGGGAGGGAGAAATCAAGGCAGAGAACGAGACAGAAGGAAAGAGAAGGTGAGGTCAGGAGAAACAGGGCCGACGAGGCTTAGGGGAGGATGAAAGGCAGAGATGGGGAGTGGGCTGGATGGAGGGAAACAGCAAGAGAACCTCAGGAGGAAATGAGGAGGAGGAGAAAACAAAGAGAGATAGGAGAAGGATGCAGAGACAAAGACCCACACACATAGCAAGAGGAAGAGACACACTTGGGGTGAGGTTGTGGGGGAAGGGGGCAGGAGCGGAGCAGCCTCCCCAAACACAGATGGCCAAATACAGGAACATGCGAGCCGGGAGCTAGAATCTGGAGCTGGGCAGAGGGGACGACCCACCCAGAGGCCAGCAGACAGTGGAGAGGGTGAGACCCTGGTGGAGAACGACTGGGTGGGCAGGGGGCATACCGAGTGATGCACAGTGGGGGAACAGCAAGAGAAGGCAGGGGCGAGGAGGGAGGGGATGAGGAAGGGAGGAGGGGAGATGTCATCGCCAGAACTAGGGGGGACAGAGGACCGAAATGGAATGTGGGCCTGGGCATGAGGCTCACAGATGCATGGGCTCCGGTTTCAGCTAGGGCAGTTGGCTGCTAGGGTAGGGGGAAAAGGAGTTGAGCTGGCAAGGGAGGGGAGCCTGTTGCCATGGCGGCAGGCACGGCAGGGGCACAGTCTGCTGGCACTTGGAGCTCTGGGCATGGTAGGGGGCTGGCTGAGGGGGGAAGAGAGGAGGGGGGTGCGATAGAGCAGCCTCACCCCTGCCCCCAGGGCTTAACAGGAAAGTAAGTTTCTAGAGAGTGTGGATGGGAGATGCTGGGAGAAGTGGATCTTAGGGCCCTGCTCCATTCCATGAGGGCTGCCAGGGGACACCACTCTCCAGGAGGGCCGTGGGCATCCCAGGTGCCTACCTGGGCCTCCCTCCCTTACTCCCCCAGTCCAGCTGAAGATCCAGCATGCTGCTGCTGTCACTGCCACCACTACCGCTGTATCTGCTTGCACAGGAGCAGCAAGATTGTGAATTCAGGATCTGTAATCCTAACGCAGAGCCCAGGCCTACCGGGCTCCAGTTGCCAAGGCGACGGCAGGTCAGAGGGCAGCGCGGGGCGCCCGCTCCTCCAAGTCAGAATCCCAATTGTTAAAGCCCAAGAATAAACGGCTGAAGCGGCTGTGGGGGGGCCGGTCGGGGGGGCTAAGGTCTGCATCGGCTCAGTGTGGTGTTGTCAAGCGAGATGTCACTAATTGTCTGAAGGGACGGGCTGAGGCAGCTCTTAACTGCTTCCCTGCCACCAGAGACACCTTGGCTGCCTGGCCCCATCCCAGGGCCTCCCAGCATTCCACAGGACAGGCTTCTTGGCGGGGGCAGTGCTGGCAAGGTTTAATCCCTGCCTCCCTTGCCCCGAACCACCACCACACTATGGCTCCCACACATTTCCTTGCCTGATGTGAAACCTCCCACCTGGCAAGTGAAATCCGTGCCTCCCCCAGAACTGGTACCCACAGGCACTGGGCCCACAGGAACCAGGCAGTGCAGCTCTGTCCCCTAGGGCCTCCAAATCTCCCTCAGCTCACCCCACACCGTGCCCTCCTCCTGCCGGAAGCCAGGGGTTCTCATCCGTGATGTGAGCACTACAGAGGAAGAGGTCCTCCTCCAGAACTTGGGAAGGGCCTGGGAGCAGCTCTGGCCACCCACTGGAGCCCTGGTTTCCAGCTCTGCTTGTTCCGCCCACAGGCCTGTCTCCTTATCCGCGGTCCACCCTCAGGAGTGCCTGTTCTGAACCCCACGGTGTCTATAAACCCCCGAACAAGCTGGCCTTCCTGCTGAGGGCCCCATGGCTCATGCAGGCAGGTGTAAACCAAAACAGGTCGGGAGGGGAGGCGTCCAGCAGAAAGCAGCAAGTAGCGAGGCTTGGGCAAGATGACTGAGCCCTCCAGGGGAGAAGGGGTCTTGGACGGCTCTCCAAGGGGAGGGAGTTTCAAGGTCTCCGGATCGCGTGCACAACCTCGCTTACAGCAGGAAGAACGCGGCCTGCACCAGCTGCCCCGCCCCATGGGCAAGCTCTGCCTCCTCCTCCACCTCCTGTTGCCGACTCCACCCTCTGCGCGGCCCAAACCCAGGGGAGCGGTGCCCGCCAGGGGCGGGCCGCCTGCAGCCCGAGCTCCCGGGGTTGGCCGCACCTGGAATGTCGTCACGAGGGGGCGGGGCTCCGGGCCAGCCCCCACCCGCCCCCAGTACCTGGGAGGGGGCGCTCAGCCTGCCCTACCTCACCGCACCCCTCAGGTCGGGGGTCCGCGGGCGCTGTCCGCGGGCGGGGAGCTGGGCACCGAAACAGGGGATCCCCCAGAGAGGGCCCAGCCCAGCCTGGAGCTGGATTTGTACAAAAGGCGACTTGTTCTTGCTTGGGATGCCTGCGCCTTCTCAAACATACCTACAGCCACACTCAGGGGACAGTTACACCCTTATAGCCTCACAGGGCGGGGAGGGAAGACGGCTGTGGACAGACCCGGAGGTGGGCGGTAAGAACACCCACCTCATCCTATGTCACATCACCTGCATTGCAGCCCCGGACCAGGGGCACAACACTGCCCCAGTTCCATCTCCAAGAGCCCCTTCCCATACATCTTAGTCTACAATTTGCCAACTCCTCTGGTTGCCAGGTATACATTGGATGACTTGGTGCTCCGCAAGGCGTCTTACTAAGGTGATTATTTTTACTGAGCACTTACTTCATGCAATCCTAATGATCCCACCTGGTAGCTGGTAGTCTTCCTATTTGGTCAGATGGCAGCAATTTGCCTGACACAGACACCAGGTTCAGCTCCGGTGCTGTGGCCTTGGTCTCCTACCTTACCATCTTAGCACTCCCAGTGTCCCACAGTCCACAAACCAGGCAGCAAAGCCTAAACACACCTCAATGTCACTGGGCTGGTTTTTCTCACTAATCCAAAACAAGGACTGGGGGGCAGGGCAAGTGTCTTTTCCTTCTGAGCTCTCCCCATGCTGGATACTTGGTCCTTAGTCATTACAAATGGGGGCCCAGAGTGACAATGCAGCAGCCAGCAAAGACCACCTTGCACCTTTCCCACAGGTTTACCTCTATTTCTGTCTACCCCTGGAAGGGGGTGTGTGTGTGTGTGTGTGTGTGCCTGCAACTCTCCTTGACCTCGAGGACCTAGCCCCCCCCCAGCCCCCAAGCCCCTGCTGATAACAAGCTGAAACAAACTCCTTCCTAGGCCGTCAAAGCACCTATCCTGGGGGAGCAGGCGCTGTGATCCCCGGAGCCTGGCTAGGGAGAAAGATCGGGTTACTCCTTCCCCAGCTGTGCCCCTGCTGCAGGGGGCTGACCTTTCACCTCCTCCAGGCCAGGACCCAAAGGGGGCTGGAGTCCAGCCCTCACCTCCTGTTAACCCTGTGCCTGCCTCATCTCTTCTGGGTTCCCCAGCAGGGCCAGGCTGGTGGGTCCCAGGAAGCCGGTTGGGCATGCCAATCTTTTCCTCCCCTCTTGGACTCAGGGTCCAATTTCCCAGACAGCTTTTACAGAGCTGCTCCTCCCTGCCCCCTGCCCTAGCTGCCCTGTGGGGATCAGATACCTCCGCCCAAGCAGCTGAAAATGACCTGGGCTATTTTCGCTCAGGGATCACATTGCAAACTCCCCCTGGAGCTGACAGCTTCCCACATCCCTCCGGACCACGGCCCCCCATCCCTCACCCTGGGCACTAACAAGACAGGCAGGTTGTCAGAGACCACCAGCCTGCAATGCTCCAGTGGGGACACTGAGACCGTGACGAACCAAGCACCATGGCTGGGCAGAGACCCAGGCTGCCTGGTACCCGCCCAGGTCTCTCTCCACTGTCCCAGCACGGTCTGCTCCGTACCCTAGATTTCAGGGCCTCTGACCTAGCCAGAGCCCCAGCCAACCTTCGCCAGGCACCAGAAAGTCCCACTGCAGGCTACCCACAAGCCCCTGCGCTGCCCTGCCTGTCTGGAACCACCTTTGTCACACTTTGTGTAGACTCATACCTGTGTCCAAGACACGTGGACCACCAGGAGGATGGAAAGATGTGGGAGGGTGAGGCCTAGGCTCGGGCTTTGTTCCCAGCTGCCTGGGCCCCATCTTCTTGCTTCCCCCACTTTGATCCCCACATTTTGGCCCTCCAGGCACCTCCCCCCCTTTTGCCACTGCCTTGCCCTCTGCCACCTGCCCTAACCCTCCTGGGTAGGAATGTGACTGGTCAGGTCTCAGCTCTAAGGTGACAGCCCCCCATCTTGCTGTCCCTCCCCCAGCCCGGGGGAGCTCACATACCGAGGTGAGGGTGGGGTGCTGCTTTAACCCTTTGCAGTCTGGCACTCACAGGAAGGCTGCAGGTGTGTATAGGCAGAATCCGCTGCCTGAGGGGAATGGCATGGGGTGGAGGTGGGGGTGTGGGTATCTGCCAGGCTAGTCTCTATCAAGGAAAATTGCCCTTTGCCATGCTAAATGCTTTAATCTCATTTCCCAGGACATTAGGGGAAACTGTCAGGAGTTGGTACTGAGGGCAGGGAAGAAAAAGAGGTGTCATGAACTCCAACCCCAGAAGCCCCTAGTCTGATGGGAGAAACACAACCTTGCCCTGGGGAGTCGGATGGGGGAAAAGCAGGCATGGAGGCCACCAGGACAAAGAGCTGGGATGGCAGGAGAGCAGAGGGAGCTGCGGCGGTGCGAGTGGGAGGAACCCGGGGCAGGAGCACAACAAGCCAGGTGGGGTCAGACCCGGGCAGGCTTCCCGGAGGCCCCTCAGCCCACACCTCTCCCCCCAGGCTCTGGAATCTCGGGGGTCAGGGCTGAGGGACAGCCCCACCCCCTGCTCCCCTCAGGCTCAGGAATTCCACCAGCCAAGGGGGTGGGGGTGTGTGGAGGAAGGACGGCTGCTTCGGCCTCAGTCCAAGTTGGCTCCCACTGGACCAGGAACTGCAGCGCTTCCACAGCCCCCCACCCCCACCCAAGCCCCTGGGCTGGCCCCCAGCCCCCTCCCCCCTCCCCGGCTGGCACAGTGTGTGCCAGGCACTGGCAGAAAACAAACCCGCCGGGGTGGGTTTGCAGGGAGCTGGGTAACCTTGACACAGTTGCGGCAGTCGCTAATGGCAGACACACACTCCGCCTGTTCTGGGGGGACTGTTGCCGTTGCTAGGAAACCGGCAGCCGCGTGAATGGAAATGGGTCAGTAAACCTGGGGAGAGATAGTGTGACACTCGAACCACTGCAGCTGCTCCAGCCCACACCGAAATCCCTCCTCTTCAATATTTATCACTCCCGCCTGGGCCCTTAGCTCCTGCCAGACCCTGCACCAGCCTGGCCCTCGGGCTCCCCCAGGGCCAGTGGGGGGTAGAGAAGAAAGGTGGAGGGGGGACTGCTTATCCACTTGGGGGGAAAACCAGGCGGGCTAGAACTGGTTCTGGAGGAGATTGAACAGGAAACAGAGTCTAATCCCGTGGTGGGGAAGGGGTTAAAAGGTCAATTCACGCCTGTTCCTGACTTAGGCACTGTGGTAAAATTACTGTGAGAGTGAGCTGGCTTGTGGCTGCCTGCCTGTTTGCTTGCTTACCTGTGGAGGACTGACTGAGCCTGGAGATGTCCCTCCTTAGATCCTGGGGCCCCTCCCTCCATAGGGGTGAAGGGCAACGGGGTTCCAGAACACCTTCCAGCCCGAAAGAAATACCAGTGGATGATGGCCTCAATACTCTCTAAACACACGTCACACGGCCAGGAGCTGCAGATGGCCCTGCCGTCCCGACTACACAGCCTGGACAAGCTGGACAACAGTCCCACAACAGTGCTGACAACTGTAGTTCTGAGTTCAACACCCACCTACAAGCCGACAAACCCAGGCAACAGGCAAGGCTGAGCTTTCCCTTGCTCCTCACCGCCCTGGAAGGCTGCTAGGATTCCGTGTCTTCCCCTCCTTGCATGGGCAGCCTCTCTGTTGTGCACATACACTGCCCCTGTGGTAGCTCTCCTGGACTCACCAGCCTGAAGCTTCGTGCCTAGCACCCCGTTACCTGACTGGTCCCAGACTCACACCTTCCCTCCTGGGCTATGCAGCCTCACAACCCCACTGATACAAGCTCCAAGAGCTTCAGGTCTCAGCAGTTCGGCGGAGGGGGTCCTGGAAATCAGCACTGCCACTCACCTGGGTGATGGGGCCCCCTCCACCCATCCCCAGCCCCTACCAGGATCCCTGAAAGGTGTGTCAGAGAGGGAGCAGCCTTTGGGGGGGGGGGATACCTTAACAGGAATCTCCCAGCTGACAGGGTTCTCTGTGTGCTTCTATCTCCTAGGATACATCAGTCAACATGGGCTAGGAGCCTGTCAGAGCTAGAAGATGCCTTAGGGAGGCACTAATCCAGCCGCCTCCTCGAGGCAGCAGGAAGCTAAAAGCCAGAGTCAGAGAGACGGCTCTCTGGGTCTCAGCTTGCTGCCTGAAGCCTCACAGCCGGCTGCTGCAGCAGGCCCTTCTCTTGGCAGTTCCTCCCTGGGAACCCTCTAGGAGTTGGAGAGAAATGGAGAGAGAGAAAGGCGCGTGCTGGGTGGGGGTGGCGTACACAGCCCCAAGACAGAGGGAGGTGGGAGTGGACTGGCTGGGAGGGGCCGTGTGTTGTGTTGTTACCGAGAACTGTCCACAGTGTGCTCAGATGGGAGCACCTGGCAGCCAGGAGCCTGGGCACATAAATGTGGTCCAGCCCAGGCTTTGCCAAAACGACCTGTGGACATTCATCCTTGCTCTACTTCCTGTCCCCTCACACCCACTGTAAGCTGCTGACCCAAAAAAAAGGGAAGGGTGTGTTCCCCTGTTCCCCGTCCCTGGCCTTGACCATAACTGCACTCCAGTCCCAGGGCCTCCCTGCCTTAGCTTATTTAATAGATGTGTGTTAGGAAGCCTCTGGGAGCATGGATGAAGAGGTACTCTCAGAGGCAGTTTTGATATCAACATCATTTTGCAGGAAAGCACATTGAGGCCCAGGGTGGGGTCATTTGCTCAAGCCCACATAGGCAACACATGGAACCTTGACCCCTTGCAGTATACCACATCATTCTCAGCTCCCAAGGCTGGCCAATTAAACAGGTAACAAGAACTGGACTTGGAAGTGGAGGGGCCCAGGTCCCACACCCTGGGCAGAGGGGCAGCGAAAGCCATGGATTTGACTGTGGGTATCCCTCTGGCAGCGGCAGAATGAAATATCAGGAGTATGGAGGCAGAGTTCACCAGCCTCACCAGCCTGGAGGGCTGGGCCAGAGCCACTCTGCCAGCTGCACCCCCCCCCAGTGGGGTAACAAGAGAGCACTGTGAGCAAATTGGGCCCTTTCCCTGGGCCTCAGTTTCCCCATCGGTTCTAAGAGTTGGCCTAGCATGAAGGCCTTCCAAAAGGTCTGTCTGGCTTTAAACATTCAGTGACCAGCAGGCCTCTCAGTCCCCAGAGCCCACACAGAAGGTTCTCCCTTTAGCATCCAGGGCACAAATAAGTGAACTCCATGCAACTAGGTATCTCCATCCTTCTCAAGTTCAGTGTTGCTTGTGGGAGGGGGAGTTCAAGCACTTTAAAGGGCTGCCTCTACTCCCCTCACTGAGGCTGGATGGCACACAGGTTCCCCGACTGTGGGCAAACTGCACCCTCTCTGCACCTGATCGCACCATGTGACTAGGGGCCCAATAACATCCAGTTTTTCAGGCAAGAGGGAAAGGAGGTAGTGAAGGGACTGGCTCAAGGTCACACAGCAAGCAAGTGACAGAGAAGGCATTGCAGCTGCGCCCATCCTCAAGGTTTTTGTGTAAGCCGCTAAGGGTGGCTGGGAGGCGGGGAAGGAAGCGAGACGAACAGGGGCCACTGGTGGAGGGGGCGGGGGAATGCACCCCAGGCGGGGGAGATGCCTGCGTAGTAGCCAAACGTTCAACAGCTTGCGAGGCACCAAATGGCGTGGTGGGAAAGCTCCCTTCCCCCACAAAGAACAGGGTGGACCTCTTTCCCTCCCTCAATCCACAGCAGTACCAAGAGCGAGCCCAGGAGGTCACTCACTTACCTACTCTCCTGGGTCTCAGGGCTCCAGGAAAATGAGGCCCCCCTCTCGCCCAGGGGCCCTCCTTCTGGCCTCCAGGTCCGGCAAGGTGCAAGAGCCGCCACCAGAGAAGGTTCCTCCCGCCGTCGGGGAAAAGAACCCAAGGCTTTTCCAGCCCGGCCGCCCCCGACCGGCTCGGCAGTGGAGACCCCGGTCTCGACCCCGTCCAGGAAGCCCTGAGACGCCTCTCACTGCAGCGGGAGGCATCGGTCCGTCCGCCTCGCTGTCTTCCCGCCGCCGCCTCCCAGGCTACCTGGCCACCCCCGCACCCTCCCAGATGAGGCCGCGGAGCTCCTAACTCCAGGAGGAGGTGACGGGCCGAGAGGGAAACCAGGCGGCTGGGGGAGGGGCGGTGCTTGCACCTGGCCCCTCTCTCCCTGCCCGGGTGGGAGGGGCGGGACTGGACCCCCGCCAGCCTCTAAAAGGGCGGGGAGGAGAGAAGCGCAGCCGGGGCTCTGGCGGGGAGCCCTCTCCCAGCACCCAAGCCGCCAAGGCGCCCCCTAGGGCCGGGCGTCGGGGCGCCCCCTGCGCCAGCGGCGCGCTCGGCCCGTTTCCCCGGCCGGCCGCGCGCTCTCCAGCTGCAGGAAATTCCAGAAGCTCTCCATCATCCCGGCGCAGCGCGCGGCCCCGGCTGCCAAGGATCCCAAGGATCCCCGAAGGAGAGCCACATGCCGGCCGGCCGACCGGCCGCGCGGCCCGCCCTCGCCCCCCACCCCGTCCAACTAGGCCGGCCAGCCACGTCGGGTCGGGCGGGGACCCGCCAGGGGCCCACCCTTTCCCGCGCCCCGGGCCCAGCGGAATGCGTGGCAGCCCCGACTGGGGGCTATTTTGAGCGGGAGGGGAGCGGCCCGGCCTTGGTGTTTTCGGCTTTTTCCTGGCCCCCGGCCCGCCGGCCCGGCCCTCGGCTGCCCAAGAAGAGGGGGTAGGGTGGGGGAGGAGAGGGGTCACGTGGCGGGGGGGAAGGGCGGCTGGGGCCCGGGGCCCAGGAGGCGCCCTGCCGCGGACCGGACCTACGCTCTCAGCCCGGGCCAAGCGGTGCGAATATTAATAGAGCGCCTGGCTCGGGCGCTGGCTCCAGGGCGCCCGCTACCTGCGCGCCCCTCCTCCGGGAGCGCAGGCGACCAGGACGCACCCTTGCCGACGGCGGACTAGGGCCTTACTGGATAGCGCCAGTGGGCACCAGTGGCCAATCAGCGAACTCGATTTCCTTACCTGTGAATTGGGGACGAGCTACCGGGCTTTATATGGTGAGTACCATATCCAATTTTGGCTGGCCACACTCCTTTCCTTTCCTTTCCTTTCTTCTTCTTCTTTTTTTTTTTTTTTTTTTTGAGGTGGGGGCAGCTTTCCTACTTGTAAAGTGAGGAGGCCTGAGGAGTCTTTCCCTGGAAAAACGTTCACACCTGGACCATAAATTTTTCACTTGGAACTCACCTCAGCCCCACCCACGCCCAAGGGTAACGGCCATCGCTGCCCCAGCTCACCTATTTTAGGTCCCCATGGAGAAGGCAGTACTAGCCCCCTTGTTGCTGATGACGAGGGAGGCTATGTGACCGCCCAAAGGTCACGCAAGTGGCACAGGACAAACATCACATCTTTGGTACAGAGGAGGGGACTGAGGCAAGGCAAGATGTGCCAGTTGCCTCCAGCCGGTGACTAGCAAAGGTGGGTCCCCCAACCCAAGGACTCCTGTTTAAGCACCTGGCAGGCTCCCAACTAAGTGTCCCAGACTCCCAGACGCCCAGGGTGCAGTAATTCATCAAATTCTAGCCCCAGTGTCATTGGGGTGAGGAGAGATGGCTTAGTGGGGGGACAGCTTAGGACAGGCTCTGCTAACCACTACCCCCCCCAGCAAGGAAGCACAAAGACTGGCAGCCCCCCCCAACCCCGCCCCGGAAACCTGGCAGTTTATTTCTGTCTCTGGGCCCCCTGTTTCCACAGTCAGTCCAGGAAGGCTGGTAGCAGCTGGCTGAGAAGGGTGGAGCTTCAGCTCCCACAAGGGTCCAGCTGCCACCCTGCCTCCCGCCCCACCTGCCAGGCCAGACTAGACATCAGAGGTGACAACTGGGATGAGGGAGGGAGGAAAGCAGGGGCTAGGGGAACGCAGAGCCCCAACACAGGTCCTATCTGGGACCAGAAGGTCAGGACTCCGGGGCAGGAAAGGTAGTTGTGTTAGGCCAGCCCCAAGTCCAAATGCTCTCCTGGGCTGGGTTGGCCACACCCAGTTCACGTTGTCTAAGGGTGGGACCTCTGGCACATCCAGCCCTATTTAGTCCAAATCCTTCTTCCTATGACTCCTCTGGCTCCAGGTCCCCAAGAAAAGCATAATTCTAAACCTGTGCTGCCCAACATAGCAGCTACTGGCTACTTGTAGTGCCTAGGCGCCAGCAGGATGACTGGTCTGAATCAGGATGTGCAGTGAGTATAAAACACATACCTGATTCTGCAGTCCTATAAACAACTAAAACATCCCAATACTGTTTTATAATGATTATATGTTAAAAGGATCATGTCTGGGATACACTGGGCTAGATAAGATACATTGTTAAAAAATAAATTTCACACTATCTTTTGACTGTGTTTCATGTGGCTACTAGAAAATTTTAAACTATACTATGTGGCTTTCATTGCTGTTGTACACACCTGCTCTGAGATGCTATGGTGCCCTGGCCTGGGATCAGCATTCTGCTTGCTCCAGATCAGTATCTGTGTGGCTTTCACTCACCCACTGCCCCATATTCAGACCACAGCCCGATATGTGGGTCTCAGTCTCACTACCCTGCACCCTCCCACCCCAGCTTTCTGGAAATGGAGGCTCTACCAGGGATATGCTTGAAACTACTATCTGGTACCTTTCTTTATCAATTCCCAAAACAGCTCAACAAGAGTGTGGCTCTGGATTACCTTCCACACTAACCCGCCGCAGATCTAGATTCCAGTCTGACCCCACCCCCGCCCCCGAAGCTTGCCCTCTTAGGTCTCCATCAGGTTTGATATCTACACCAGCACTGTGGCAGAGAAGGTAAAAGCCACCACCACTTCAGATGCCAATATATCATATGGGCACCAGTTTGTGTCCCAACTGCTGCACTTCTGATCCAGTTCTTTGCCGATGCGCCTAGCAGTGGAGGAAGACCTCAGTGCTTGGGCCCCTGCATCCACATGGGAGACAGGGATGAAGTTTCTGGCTTCAGCTAGGGCCAGCGCTGCCTATTATGGTCATCTGGGGAGTGAAGCAGCAGATGGACAATCTCTCTGTCTTTCCCCCTTGTCTTTGTAACTCTACATTCCAAAATAAATCTTTTTTCTTCTCTCTCTCTGCGTCTAGACCAGGGGTTGGCATACTGTGGCCCAGAGGCCAACTCTGGCCTGTCATTGGATTTGTGTGGAACACAGCCAAGTTCATTTCTGCATTGTCTGTAACTGCTTTCAAGACACGACAGCAGGATTGAGTACTCAGGACAGACACCAAATGACCTATAAAACCTGGAAGTTTTACTCTCCAGCTGTTTACAGAAAACTCCTGTCCCACAGGACTGACGGACCCAAGTCCCCAGAAATCTGGATTCCAGTCAGAGCCAAGACCTGCTCATAATCTGCACCACCTCCTGCTGTAGTTCTGGAAGATGCTGTCGCCAGGATCTTAAACCAGAGCCTGACCCTGGCCCCAAGGAGCTTCGCATCCAGGTTCTCCTCAAGTCTTGGCAAATGGGTACCAGGACTCCTCTCTGGGGTGGGAGGACTCCCTCAGACAGATTATGGCTTTGGGATGGGGCGGGGAGGGCGTGGCTGATTCTGGAGATCTACCTCCTCAAAGGGGCAGACCATAATCAGGCCAAGAGTAGATCAGCCCCATACTCCACAGCCCTGCCCTGTGGGCTCCAGAGCTTCCCTGGGCACAGACATCAAGCCCTTGCCTCTGGCTGAGGAGGAACCACTGCCCCCTCCCCCTGACCTTCACCCCCCCCTTCTCTATGTCCTTCTTGAAGAATCTTCCTGGGTCTGCCCCTCACCCTGCCATGTTTTTTTTCCCTCAGTCCCAGAACCCTGGCCTGACCTTGTGGTTAGGATCTCAGGTCCTGTAGCTGACAGTCGAGACCTGAGCTCTGACCCTGAGCCAATCATTCCCCCTATTTAGGCCTCTTCAGTTTTCACCACTATAAAAATGGAGTAATAATACCAGGGTCTATTTCATAGGATTGTTCTACCCCTTTAACAACATCATGAAGTAGTCTAGCAGTTCCACTTCTGATCCAGCTCCCTGATAATGTGTCTGGGAGGCAGTGGGAGATGGGCCCAGTACTTGGGTCCCTGTCATCCAAGTGGGAGATCTGAATGGAGCTCCCAGCTCTGGCCATGAGGCCATCTGGGAAATGAACCAATAGATGGAAGATTTTCTTTCTCTCCTTTACTGTAAAATCTGCCTTTTTTAAATTATAAATAAACAAATAAATGGAAAAGGGGCATGAATTTCAGCCCAAGTGGGACAGAGAGAGAAAAGTCAGGTAGAGGGCTGGCACCAGGGAAACAGTCACCTGGGTCCTAGACATTCTCCCAGTTCAGGCTAGCTCCAACCTGACCCATCATTTCTCACCTGCTTGTCTGAGGAAGCCCCCTAGGGGCCCCTATGCAATCACCTGGGCGCCATGTGCCCCACCTAGGGCAGAGGGATTTCATGACCCTGTCTCTACCTGGAAAGGTCTTAGAGCTCCCTACCACTAACCACAACGTCAAGGCTGAGGATTTGGGCCTGACATCCAAGGGCCTTCATGGCCAGCTCCAGACTGGCCAACCCCTGGCTGTTCCCTCTCCTGTGACCAGTAGACTACACTGCCCCAAGCCACCCCCCAGCCTTAGTCTCAACACCACCCACAGGCTCACTCAGTTCTGGACGCTGTCTGCCCCTTTGCTCAATCACAGTGTCTCAGACCTGCCCAGCTGTCCCTGCTCTGCCCTGGGGCTTGGCCCTGGGGTCAGCCACTCCCGGGGCTCACCCTCAGCAGCCAGGCCTGGACAAGCGGGCCACAAGTCCGTTCCATGGAAACGAGCCTTTGCCCCGGCTCTCCACTCACCCGAGGACATGGACCGCCGGGGCACTGCCCCCGCCCTCGCTGATCTACTTCTCTCAATCTGTTTCGTCTCACTTTCAAACAGTTCTGCTCACCTCCCAGGGACCTGAGGATGGCCCTCTAAGTCAGGACCCCCAGGGGTTGGAGGGTCCTTCTCTAGAAACTGGGGATGGCAACACTTGAACATCACACAGCACTCCTGGCTGGGAGGTGCCTTTTCTCATATGCCCCACTACCCAGATAACACCAAGGGCACCCCCATCTGTAAGTTTACTTAGAACCATCATGACCCTGAACTTTGGCTCTCCCTAAACCTCCCCTGCTGCTTCATCCTCCACAGCCCGCAGCACCATCGAGCCACATGTTTACTGTCCGATTTCTCCACTAACTGCAAGCTTATGGAGGGCAAGGATTTTTCTCTATTGTGTTCACTGCTGTTGTGTCCCAGAAAATAGAAAAGTGCCTGGTACCAAGGATGCATTTGAGAGCGGAGAGGGGGAATCAGGTGCTTTCTGTAAGCCACATGTGGCATGCACCGCCCATCACCGCCACCACCACCATCGTGAAAATGAGTCGTCAGGGAACCTGCCCCAGCCGGCGGTGGTAGAAAGCTGCCTCGCAGCGACCTGACTCTGGAGTCTGCCCTCTTGTCACCTTGCTCTATTTCCAGTCTACATGGGGGTTATTTCCATCTCAGCATTAGCAAAGCCTCTTGAAGCTGCCACCCTCCCTGTGGCCTGGAGGCCATGAACCCTCCTAATCCTCCTTCAGACTTTGCTCAGCCATTTCCTCCCACTTCTCAGCCCTAAACTCCACTGACCCCAGGGCCTTTGTGGATGTCACCCATTGCTCAAGATTCACTTCTTCCAGGAAGCCTTCCATCCACTCTTCATGGGCTGCCTTTCCTGAGCTAAGGCCTTGTGACTGATTTAAAAATAAATAAATAAAACAAAGCTTGCAGGAGCGCTGGCTGATTTGGCCCACCCTCCAATTGTTTGCTGAATTTGAGGCCTAGCCCACCTCTGTCCCTTCCCTTCTACTCCTTTTGCCCCTTCCCAGAAAGGTCTCCCTCCCTTCCTCTTTTGTACCTTCAGCCCCCCTGCACCCCATCTCTTAAGCTTAAAGCTCTGTGACTGACAGCACAGTGATGGATTCTCAGCCGGCAGTGCCACTCTTCCTACAAGCTGACTTCCCTGGGGCATCTCACTCTACCTGTCTGGACCTGCTTCCTATCTGCGAAATGGGGATAATTTGAGCACCTGATTCCTAAGTGGATGTACCTGGCACACAGTGAGCACTCCATCAATGCCAGCCTGTTATTTCGGTAGCATTTTATCACATTGCTAACTCTCTTCTCAAAGCCTCAGGCTCCTCTCTTTTCTCCTGTCCAACCAACCTGCTGCTGCCTTTCTAGATGAGGATGATAACATTAAGATTGCTTAAAAAAAAAAGGTAA
Source organism: Ochotona curzoniae (assembly GCF_017591425.1). NCBI lineage: Eukaryota > Metazoa > Chordata > Mammalia > Lagomorpha > Ochotonidae > Ochotona > Ochotona curzoniae. The sequence goes on from NW_024465777.1 coordinate 5,360,023, forward strand.
CAGGTATTATAGCCCCTTACCTTCTGCAGTGACTGCAAACGCATGTTGCACGCAGCAGGTGCTCAACATGCTTACTGAATAAATTAACCAATTTAACCCTCATTCCCTGGAGGTTGGAGGTGGGGGGTGGGTTGGGGAAAAGCTACTATTATACCCGTTCTACAGACAAGGAAATCAAGGCTGACGAAGGACAAATGAATCACCATGGTTGGGGTCTGTGACCCTTCCCATCCTGATGTGTTCTAAAGTTCACCCAGGGGCAAGAACCTTTCCTTCTCCAGGTGCTAGGCAGTTGCTCCCTGTGCCCCCCAGTTTCCAAGGTCAAATTCTCCCTACCTGCTCTCTTCTGAGGCTTGCAGGACCCTCTGGTGACAGTGCTGTCACCATCATGTCCTCTTGACAGACGAGAGGTGGAGGCTAAGAGAAGTATCAAGTAACTAAGGTCATACAGGATTCGAAGCCAGGCCCACTCACCAGCATCCTGGTCATCTATGATGACTTTCTCCCACTGTCTTCTACAACTACTGGTAAGTGCTCCCACCAGCCACCCGCTTTGCCAGTTGGTTTACACAGTGAGATCTCTGGGGCCAGCCCTGCCACATGCCCCCATTGGTGCCTGGCACTGCGGAAGTGTGCACTGTGCTCCCCAAATCTTCCTGACCACTAAGTCAGGGTACACACGGACTTCCCACGTGTCCACCCATAGCAGATCCTGATTTGTGGGCTGTGCTTGCCCTATCAGGCTTAGGGATAATGAGGGCAAGGCTGAGCCTTACAGACTCTCCAAAGACACCCTATCTCCCAGAAATTCAAGGCTCCTGAGTTTAGGAAATTCCTGGGGCAAGACAACATAGAGGTTCAAAAGGAGAACTCTATTTCCCAGGTCAAAGGCTCCTTCAGCCAAGTACGGACAATAATCCTAGGGTGGCTGTGGTGATGAAATGAATATATATTTAGGGATCAGCAGAATTTTGGGACTGGGCAAACTCATAAAAGTAGGGCTCCTCCTGGCAAATGGAAGGGTCCCTGCGGTGGAGTGAAAAGCAAGTGACAAAGTAACCCCAGATGCAGGTGGATAGCTGAGGCCAGCCAGAGCAGGGAAACGAGACAAAATAGTTCTTGGACCTTCCAGAAACCCCTTGTGTTAGGGATCCCATTCCTGGTCCCAGCAGACTTGTGACCCAGTCTCCCCATCCTCATTTCCACTACACTTCCCTTCCTTCCCTCCAGCTGCTGCAAACTCATGTCATGGGGCTGGACAGATGATGACCAAGATGCAGACCCTGCTTCTCTGTAGCACTGGACAAGTCACTGGGCCTCTCTGAGCCTCAGCTTCTTCATTTCCTCAGGCCCAAGGGGGGCGTCCTTGAGGCAAATGGACACCTGAAGGGAAAGGTGCTGGGCACCAAGCTGGTAAGTCGCGCTGCCCCTAATAATTAGTCCCAGGCATCATTACGAGCTTATCCAGCAGATATGCATGTTGAGGGCAGAGGTTGAGGTGCCGCCTGGGGGACAGTCTTGCTGAGTCCAACTTCATCTGCTTCCAATCCAACTTCCTGCCAATGCACACCAGGGAGGTGACAAGGTGTCTCAACTACCTGGGTCCCTTCCACCCATGGGGGAACCTAGCTAACGTTCTAGCCCTGGGCTATTGCAGGCATTTAGGAAGTGAGCCAGTGGGAAAAATCTCTTTGTCTGTCTCCAAGGCTCTGTCTTTCAAATAAAATAAAAATAAATTACGGGCTAGCACTGTGGCTCAACAGACTACACCTCTGCCTGTAAGCACCAGCATCCCATATGGGTGTTGGATCATGTCCCAGCTACTCCACTTCTGATCCAGCTCCCTGTTGGGAGACCCAGAGGAGGCTCCTGGCTCCTGGCTCCTGGCTTTGGATTGGCACAGTTCTGGCCATTGCAGCTATTTGGGGAATAAACCAGCAGATGGAAGATCTCTCTGTGTCTCGCTCCTCTGTAAATCTGCCTTTCAGATAAAAATAAATCTTTCAAAAATAATGTAAACTAACTTAAATTTGCTTTTCAAAAGTTTCCCCACCAGCCCATACTGCCCAAGGCAAGACCCCTGTGAGCATCCCAGGACATGACAGTACAGACATGGCCACTCCTCACCACACTGTAGGCCAAGGCCAAGGCCCATGTGAAGGAAAGGCAGAGCAGGGAGGAGAGGGCCTCTTGGGGTGAGCCAGGGGGAGAGAGGAAGACCCTGGGGTGGGACGCGCATAGGGGGGCCTATCCCTCAGAGCTTCCTGGTTCCCCACAGCCTACCCAGCCATCACCTGGCTGACTTCCTCCCCTCCTGAAAGGAAGAGTTGGCAGCAGCAAGTTACGGTCGCGATTACCCGCTGCTAATTAATTAAAATAAACAGCAAATTAAATACAGTAAAAATTAAAATAGCACAGGAAATTAGTTCTCTAGCAACCCCACCTCACAGGTGAGATGTTTAAAGGGCTCCTCGCAGCCAAGATCCAGGGCAACCATGTGGTCATGGGGACCCATCAGACCACACTTACACTACACCTCCCAGCAACCTCAGTGCAATGGCACTCGTTGGCCTTGGCTACTGTGACACTGGCTTCCTGGCTCCTTACCCCCAGCCGACTCCAAGTGCTGAGTCACATTCCTGAACCCAAGCCCTCTTCCGGGTCAGTGGGCAGGAAGGGTCCTCACCCCCAGGCCAGAGACTGGGCACTTTGCCCTCCTGGGCACACGGCCCAGGCCACTGCTACACAGGTCAAGGCAGGAGGGACAAGAAACCTAGGCTACTCTCCTTGGTTCTCTGTGAGACTTTAAGTCAGATCTAGCTAAAACACTCTCATCTGGCACTGAGCTTGCCACCCCTCATTTGGGGGTGCCCTAAATCCAACCACCATGTGCCCTTCTACTCAGAATGCTCTGGAAGAACACACTGGTGAGGCCCAGAATCCCAAGCCACAGACATTACTTCAGGTGGTCAGCCCAGCCCCCTCAATACTAGAATTCCCTGACAAAACCCATCAACTAATGGCACTGATGGGCAAACAGGGTGGGGAGAGAGTGAGTATCAAAGCAGAGTGGAATCCTCAGTGGTCACATCCCAAGTCTCCTCCCAGTACCACTCAGCATGGCTGCTTCCTGTCTGATAGCACTGGGTAGGCATAGGACTCCTCCACCAATTTCTGAGCTTGGCCCTGGGCCTGCTGGTCATAGACTGTTCTGCCCGCCTGACAGAATCACTCACTGCCAGGCAGGGGCCATAAGCTCCCAGGGTGCTGGCCCTCCTGCTGTCTATGAGATGGCATGCTCAGAGCAGCCCTGTGAAGCTGGGGTGGTTTGCCTACGGGCCACGCCCCAGCACCTAGCTCTCAGAAGGGCTTTGGGAAATCTCTTGTAAGGTTCCCCCCATGCCCAGCCAATAAGTGACAATCACCTGCACTGCCCCATCCTCACAGTGATACTTGCTCAGGTTCTGAGACCACTCCATCAACCTCTCCACCTGGCTCGCCTTTTTTGGCTTTGACCACCACCACTGCCCACCTGTTGTGCTGCCTACTGAGTCCTGGTATCAAAGACTTGCCATGACTTCCTGTGGCCCACTAGCATGGTGTCTGCACCTGGGGCCATGTGGCTTCTGCCTTTTTGCAGCGTCTGTTCTGAGCCCCAAGTACCACCTGTGTTGTCTTCCCCTTTGGTTTGACTCCTCGGTTTGTGCACACTGAACCCTCAGCCTGGAATGCCCTTCCTGGAGGGCCCTGAGTGAAGGGCCCACGTGGTCCTTGGTTACTGCAGCCTCCCTAGGGCTCACCCTATAGCCCCCGCTCATCGGTGTCTGCCAACTGACTGAATGCTGGTTGTCCTTGTTGACCGAGCAGAGCAGTGACAAGAAGCTACAAGGCCACAACAGGCAGGGCTGGAGGTGGAAGGGGAGAGGTGGAGGCCAGGAAGGCCAAGGACACAGTGACAGATTTTGCCAGGGCTGATCTTGGCCAAGCTGCACTCTGAGCAAAGGGCAGGAGTGTGAGAGATGCAGGAAGAGAAGCGTCCATGTCAGGGTGTGTACACATGTGTGCACAAGAAAGAGGTGTGGGCCCACAGGCAGGAACGGGTATGCGTGTTGCATTTGTGGGTTAGCTGGCATGAGAAGTGGGTGAGGGGGGTAAGTGTGTCTGTGCATACCACAGAGGCTGTGGGCATGCGTGTGTATGTGTGCATGACACATGTATCTGCTGGGGAAGACATGCAGAGCCTGGAGGGGGAAGGGAACATGGGTGCAGGGCATGTGTGGAAAAACTGGTGTGCTTGGAGCGTGACCACTGGCAAGCCACGGGAAGAGGTATCAGGGCTTTGTGAAGGGCGTGGCTGCTGTGGCCTCAGTCCCAGGCCCAGTGCCAGAGGTGGGGGCTGGCGGGGGGCCCAGGCTTTGGCGGGGGTGGGGGGGTCGGCGCTGTGACTGAGCTGAAGAGTCTGCTGCGTCCTCCCTGGAGCCACAGGCGCCAGATTACCATGTCCCCAGGCAGGGAGGTCGAGGAGGCAGCCCAGATGTGCGTGCGCCTCCACATCTGTCCACAGCAAAACCTCTGGGCATTTATTTGTCTTTGTCTGTGTCCGGGTGTGCATGCCTGTGCTTGTGCGAGCACAGCCGGCCGTGTGCCTGCGCCTGTCTTTGTCTCCATGTGTGTCTGCGCCTTTGTCTCTGGGTGTGTGGCTGTTGGTCAACGCCTGCTGCATGACTGTGTCTGGTTCCGTGTATGTCGGAGACACTGTGTGTTCCTGACTCTGTGCATGCTTAGGCAAGAGAATGTGAGATCCTCTGGACCGCCTGTTGGCAGCCATGGATCTGGGTGGCCTTGGCCATGAGTGCCGGCAGGCCATGCTCTGCTCCTCAGCTGGTGGGCCCAGACCTTTTGGCATAGCCAAGTGTAAGTGTGTACTTGTGTCTGTGTGGAAATGCTGATCTGTGTGAGAGCTGTGTGTGTCTATGCGTGTGTGGGTGTGTGAGGGGTTTGTCACAGACTGGTGAGCAAGTTAATCTCAGACTCCGTGACACGTGGAATAAAATCACGCTCCCATAATGGGATCATTCGTCTTCCTGTCCAAGGAAGAGAACCCACTCTTCACCCTCCACCCTGGGGGAGCCAGTGGGGCTGGGGCCAGGCAGCAGCCCCCACCCAGGCACCCTTTTGGCCTCAGTTCCCCACCCCCACACCCTCTGCTGCGCCAGGCTCATTCTGACTCCAGAGTGCCCTGGTGCCCACTGCGGGCTGGGCAGGGCTCCAGGACATGTGACTGGGCCTTAGAGGCCTGTCCTGGGCCCCCCAGCCCCTCCCACTGCCGAGGAGGGCCCTGTCCCGAGATGGGAGGGGGGGCGGGTGCAGGAAGGAATCTCTGGGCCCCTCCTCCTCCCGGAGGGGAGGGATGAGCTGCAGGCCCGGCCGGCCGGGATTTTCCATCTCTCAGCAACAAGATTCCTGGTGAGCAGGCTGCGGGGTTTGGCAGAACGCCTGCTGGAGACCCGCCCTCACCCGCCAGGACGCCTGGGTCCCTGGGGCCAGGCAGCAACGGCTTCCCTGGGGAGCTGGGAGGGCCCCAGAACTCCAGCCTACTGTTGCCTGTGCCCGTGGGAAAGCCAGAGCCTTCCAAGCAGACTTGGCTCCCCAGGTCCCCCAGCCTGCTTCCTCTGCTCCCCTTCAAGCCCTCCCCAGCCTTTGCTAGAGAAAGTCTTGCCAGGCGAGCCACCAAGCATGCCCCTAGCCTGGACCCCAGACCTTGCCTGAGGTTCTGAGAGCTCCTTAGGGGCAGGGCTGTGTGACCCTCCCAGGGCAAGGGCACTCTGGGCAGGTCGAGGCTGCGGGTCCCAGCTGAAAGCCCCCAGGGGAGGATACCAACCCCAAGTTGAAGAAATTAAGGCAGTGAGCCCTCTACCTTACCTCCCCTGATGACTCATGGGCAAAACCCAGCAGCCTGGACACCACCATCTTAACCCTGCCAACAACAGCGGCTGTCTTTCCCCAGGGAGGGTGCAACCTGTGGGGCAGGAGGAGGGGATGTGCTGAGCCTCAGCTGGCGGGAGAAGGAAGTGGGCAGGTGGGTTCCCACTGGCCCCCCGCATCTCAGAGGAACAGCTGGAGAGCAGGTTTGGTGAGAGATTAAGGTCCAAGAGGAGAAACTAGATGCTGTAGGATTTATGAGCCTCTTTCTTCTCCCTTAAATTCCCCTCCAAGCCCCCCAGCTCCAGTCTGGTCCCTCCAGGACCATGCTGTGGCCCGGGGCCAATGTCAAGGCCCCGAACCCATCCATCAGCTGTTGCCAGGGAGTTTCCACCCCAGGGGGTTCCAAAGGGAGGGGTTTGCCTGACACTAGGAGCCCAGATTGATGGGAAGGGAGCAGGGCTCCAGAGAAGAGCCAGCCAACAGGCCTCTGCCCCCTCCAGGAAGCGGGGGGCTCCCAACATCCAGGGAGAACCAGGCCATTGGCAGGGGGGAGAGGCCTGGAGGAGGGAACCTCCTAGCCCTGCCACCACACCCAACCCCGCCCTTCCAATCAACCAAGAGCCCTAGGGTCCCCTGGGGCCCAACAATACTCAGGGGTGTGACCCTGGGCCTTCACTGCTCTGCCTTGGGCCTCTGCCTCCCCTCCACATGATGCAGGAAGTGGCACAGTCATGCCAGGCGTTCCCCCTTCTGCTCCTCCCCCGTGATACTAAGGCTTGCCTCCTTTCCAGTGCAGGATGTCACCCAGAATCCAGGGTAAAGCTGTGACAGCTACTCGAAGGAGTCCCTAAAGTTACCCACACCCGAGCTGAGGAGCGCCTGGGGATGGTCTCTCCAGTATCCACTGCATTTTCCAAAGAGGGAAACAGGCACTAAGAAAGGTTCTGCGGCTGCACGGAGAGCTGAATTTTGCCAGTAGGGTGGTTAAGAGCATGAGTGCTTCAGAGTCTTCCTCTGTACAATGGAGTCCTAGTGCCTCCCTCCAGGACCACTGAGCTAAAATGGGAAAACGCACACCCAGGGCCTGATCCCATGCCCAACATGGTAATGGCCGCAGTCAGGATTATGGCTTCCATGAACAGAAACCGAAGTACCAGCGGAGAGAGCCAGGAGGGCTGCTGACCTGGCTGGAGGATGAAGGCCAGGCCAGGACGCCCACGAGGGCCAGCCGAGTTCCGTGAATCCCCCTAGCTGCCTCCCTGATTCATTAATGGCCTCTCATTAGGGAGCCTAGGCACCTGCCCCTCCACACAAGTGAGCCTCATTAGTATCTTTGCCCCAAGCTCTGAGCCCAGAATCTGGGCATGCACACGTACCAGGGTAGGGGGCAACATAAGGCCACCAGCCAGGAGACAGCATCCCTGCCAGCCACACCCCCTGCCTGTCATCCCGAGCCTGTCACCACCCAGCTTGTCACCTGCCTGCCTCGCACCCGCACCACCTGTCACCCACCCAGCTCGTCACCCACCCAGCCCATCACCTGCACCACCTGTCACCCACCCCGCCTGTCACGGGAGCCACAATGACAGGCATCTGGGTGGGGGACAGGAGATGTGAAGGAACAGACCACAGGGGTGTGGAACTGGGGGCCCCAAAGACCCTGTGGGACCCCCACTTCATCTCAGCATCCTGCAGCATCGCCATGGCAACCTCTCAGCCGCAACCACTTTCCCAAACATACCCTTTCCTTCCCCCCCCACCCCGCCCCACTGCCATCCAGTCCCTGCTCTCAGCTGAGCAGAGGCTAGGATAAGAGCTTGAGGGGAAGGAAGGAGGGAGTTCAGCAGCTGGTCGCCCTTGACCATCTTTCTGCCTTTGGGACTTGGGACTCGGTGACTCCATCTGCAAAATGGAGGGCCAGGAGTAGGTGAGGCCCTGGTGGAACAGGCTATCCCTCTCAGACCTGGATTGGTTGAGCCAGCTGCCAGCTTACCTGTGAGGGCTGGGGGTGGGTGGGACAAAAGGATGAGTTTCTAGGCTCTTCCACATTCTATTGCCCCTGGCACAGCCCAGTGTGGCTGGGCCTCTGGGCTGAGCTCACACAGCAGAGGAGGCACAGGCTGGGAGAGGGGCTCTGCCACAGGGCTGCCAGCTGAAGGCACCACAGTGGGTGACCCAAGGTGACCGTGGGTGGAGCTGGCCCCCACCTTGGTGCTGCATTATTTATAAAACGCTGAGCAACAGCTGTGGCACTGACCCTCTAGGGGGCACATGCCACGGTGGACCGAAGCGGACAAGGTGCCTCCTCAGGGAAGGCTCCTGGGGCCCCTGGCTCCCTGCAGGACTGGTGGAGGCAGGACCGGTGGCATAGGGGCAGTGGCTGGGCCCTGCCTCCCTCCCAGCCCCCTCTACTCTGCTCCTCTAGGCGGGCAGCAGCCATAGGATTACTTCTGCATGACTGCCCGCTCCGCAGGGTTCCCGAGACCCTCCTGCCTGCAGCAATCTTTAAAATTCCTCCAGCCCAACCTCTCTCCCCGCAGTGAATGCTCCGGCGCCTACTGCAGTATGTCTGCTATTGCTGCTGCTGCCACCACTGTCACCATCACTGAATAGGCTGGGGCCCTGGCACCCTTGGGCCGAGACGGGCCCACCCTCAGTGTGTCCCTGGAGCCTCTCTTAGGCCCAGGCCCTGGTGCAGACCAATCATGGCTCTGGCAGGGGCCAATCATGCCAGCTGCACCAAGGTAGAAGGGTGCTGGGAGGCGACACACCTGGTGGGTGGGCACACCTGCTGTGCCTGGTCTCCCAGGACATGGTTGCCCTTACCTCTGCTCTGTCCCCTCCCCATCTCTGCAACCCTGGGGCAGTGGGAAGAAGGGGGCAGACAGTGGCTGAGACTGTGCCTGGGGCTCCCCAGGCCATGGCAGGCAGGAAATCGGTGCATTGCATTTGTTAAGGCCCTAATGAACCTGCATCCCAGGATCTGAGGAACTAGCGCACAGGCCGACTTGGGGACCCCCCCATAGCACTGCAGCTGCTTCTTTCAGGTCTGGGGGGTGGTCAAGCAGTCCCTTGCATGAGCCTTCCCCCTAGCAAGAAAAGAGGCATGAGGGGCCCCTGGGAAAGAGACAGGACTTGGGGAGTACTGTGAGCAATACCCAGAACCGTCCCCTCACTCCCCCCACCCACAGCCCAGCATCTCCAGCCCTAATGCAGGCAGAAGCAGTTCAGCCTCTAAATCACTCCCCTCGCTCGCTGCCCTCCGAGGCGGGTTCTGTGCATCTGTAATTAGGGGGTGGAACAGATGGTGGAGATTCCGTTTAAAATCATGCATCTCCCGTAAAGTAACCTTCCCTGTCGGAACTGACTCCTAGGGAGACCAAGCACTGAAGCCTGGAGGGCTGTGGACCCAGCAGCTTCTCCAACCCTTTCCAGGCCCTCTCAGGTGAGCCTAGGTTTGCGGGGGCAGGGAGGGTGGTGGCAAGCCCTGGGGAAATGCAGGTTGGGAAACTCCCCCAGACGTGCCAGAGCCAGGGTATGTCTGGGGGAAATGGGGTGTCAAGATGCTCTGCCTCACTCTCCCAAGCCCAGGCTGGGGTGGGATGGGAGGGGAGGTGGAATGGGAGCAGAGCACAGGGTCTTGAGTTGGGGAGCTCTTAAGAGGGGTCCTCACCATGCAGGCATGGATGGCCTGGGGCAGTAGAGGGCCGAGATACCTTGCCAGGTGAGGTAACACTGGGACTGGAATGTGTGGCTGGTGGGAGTGAGATGATCTCCGAGAGAGGGTGTTGTGGGGTACAGGCAGGCACTGCTCAGAGCATAAAGGAGTGAATGCTGCAGCCATAGGGTGACCCACAGAAGCTGCAGGTGTGCACCTGTGGGGCCAAGATGGACTCCTGGGGCCTACTGGGGTCTGCAGGAGCTATGCAAAGCTGATGTAAACCACACCTGTGTCTGAAAGCTGCTGCAGCAACAGGGGGCGTTCCTGCTGGAGTGAATATGGAGTGTGTGTAGCTGCTGGGCTGGGGTAGAGCCGGTGCTACAGGAAGAGGGTGCTTGGTTGCAGAGCTGGCACTCTGGGGGTTTGAGTATGGAAAAGGACTTGCGCTGTCTCAAGCAGATCCTGGGGGGCAGGGGCAAGACGCTGAGAGGGGAGAGGGAGTAGAATGGCTTGAGAATACAGCAGAAGGGGCTGGGAGGGCTATCAGGGCTGTGCAATCTGGGCTTGGGGGAGGAGCTTGGGGCAGTGTCTCTGGAAGTTGCTGGGACTTGCATGGGGCGGCGGGGGGGGGGGGGGGGCTGCAAGGGACGGAGAGGGGCTGCTGGACTGGGGCGGGAGCACTGGAGATCTTCCCTACCTGCTGTTTGTGGAAAGACCAATGTGGGGACCTGTGTTTGATCGAGAGCTAGGGGATAGGGAGAATACCTGTGGCCAGCCACCAGGTGCCCCTGGAGTCCTGGAATCACAGGCGGCCCCGAAGGGAGGCACAGGATTATGGGGGCACAGAGTAGCTATGTGTGTGTATCTGTAGTGGTGCCGAGCAGCCGGCAGCTGTGTTTGGAAGGGCTGGGAGTAAGGGGCAGTTGTGTTTGTTTATTTAGGAGGTGTTGGGGGCTGTAGTCAGATCCCTGTGCCCTCCCAGAGAGGTGCTGGAGCTGCTGGAGGAGGGGGGAGGCTCTCTGAGGAGTCCAAGGGCAAAGTCCTGGCTTGGGGGCCGAGCTGGGGGGCAACCTGCTAGAACCCATCTGCTGCACCTTGGTGGAGGCATCCAGTCAGAAGATGATGTGCCCAAGCCAGAGGAGCAAGGGCCATCTCAAGATCTCTGGGGGACAGCAGGTTTCCTGCCCCCCCGCACCTGCCTCCAGGTGGTCTAGGTAGGAGCCCCCCACCAAGCGGCCTGGAGGGCACCATTGCGTCACAAGAGGCCCACTCAGTGAAAGCCATCCCGGAGAGGAGGGAAGCCACAGACTCCATCTGTCCTAGGGTACATCTGTGTGGGTCAGCACCCAGCTGTGAGACCACACTGCCTCTCCCACAGCTGCACTAATGGTCCCTTTTCAGGTGACCCTGGGGCCTTGGACAGCTCCTCTCCAAGTCTGGTAGCAAGCTCAAGGCCTCATAGCTGCAGTGACACCCTGCTATACGCACACACCCCACACGCACACATGGCCTCCTGTACCCCTCCATTCACGTGCAACCTACTATGTCCCCACACTCCCACTCGGCAAGCCCTGTGCTGTCGCATACACCCGTCTTGCACACACATCACAGGAACACACATCCACATTCCCATACCCGACAAGGCACTGGCATGTATGTACCCACACACTCCCTACACTCTGAAGCTCCCTGTTACACACAGATCCCGTGGTCCAAAGTGCTGGGTCTCTGTGGAGCCAGACCCTCACAATCTCTCCTACCTACACATGTGTGCACACACATTTTCACCAGCTATTAGCTTCTTCCCCCTGCTCCCCACCCCACCCCAAATCACCTGTGGCTGTTCTGGGATCCAGACCAGGTCCTACACCTTCCCAGGAGGGCTGCCCCTAACATGCTATGCCCTCTGGTCCCTGTATCTTGCCAGCTGGGTCAGTGTGGGGGTCCCTCTCTCTGCTCCAGTGTGATTCCCACTGTAGGTGTGAGGGCATGAATGTGCATGTGAGTGTGTGTGCGTGCTTCTAAGCTCCTACAACAGGGCCCGCGGGTCAGGGATGGGACACATTCATTTGTTCTGTTTGCGAGATGCAGCATGAATGTCTGTGTGTGTGGAAGGGGGAGCAGGGCCTGTGCAGACAGGTGTGAGTGTGGGGGCTGCACTCACAAGGACACCCTCTGTTAAGCAGTGAGTGTGAGGGGACTTTTTCTGGAGACAGAGATTAGCACATCTGCAGTGGGGTCAGGGCTCAAGGAATTGTCCTCCCCATCCACTTCTCCACCCTGTCCCACCCCCAACACTGCCCCTCCCCAGGGACGCCAAGCAGGCAAGGGGGGTTCTGAAGGGCTTGTCTTTCTCCCTCCCTCTCCCTCTGACCTCCTCAGCAGCTGGAAGCAAAGCTAGGGGGTGGAAGGAATGGAGACTTGGCTGGCCCCAGGGTTTGGGGAGGGAACAGGCAGAAAACACCTTCCAGATTCTCCTTAAATCCCTGCCTGTGGTTTGTAGCCTCGAGCCTCTCCTCTCTCCGGCTGGGTTTCCCCCTCTCTTTATCTCTTCCTGTTTCTCTGTCTCTCTCCTCCCATCTCAGGCACCCCAGCTAGTCCAAGAGTCTCTGCCTCTCTTCCTCCCTGCCTCCTCCCACCAGGTTCCTCCAAGGTTTCAGGCTCCTCTTTCTGCCAGTGCCTCTGTCCGTCCTTCTCTCTGTCCCAGTCCATCTGTGCATCTCTCTCTGTCTGTCCCACTGCCCATCTGTCTGGTTGTCTGTGTTAGTCCTTTGAAGGGGACCTACTTGCTCCTGAGGCACACTCCCCCAGGTCAGCAAAGACTACCTCCCTCCCCCCACCCCTGGCTCCCAGGATGCAAGGGAGGGTGTTCAAACTACAGCTTCTGGAAGCTTCACTAGCAGCTGGGCTGAACAAGGAGTTCGGGGCCAGCCAGCTGCAGGCGCAGCTTCTCCCCTGGGTTCCCAGGCCAAGGACCCCAGAGCAGAGAAAGCAGGGCCTCACTGCAGCAGAACTTGAGCCTGTGGTGGGGGTGGAGTGAGGCTGCGGGCATTACTTCTCCATTCCCTGTGAAGCTAGGCCTGCAGCCCAGTGACCCCCAGTGCCAACCTTCCTTCTGCCTGGCCTAGGGAAGAGACCTGGGATCCAGGCCTTGCAGGAAGGAGGGGCTGGGAGCCACAGCTTCCTGTCAGCTAAGCAGTGGGGGGGGGGGGGCGCCATCTTCCCTCCTCCCTTCCAGGCAGTCCCTGGGGACCCCTCCCACTCTGCTCCCAGCTAAGGGCATGAGGGGCTGGACAGGCAGCTCTTGCCAGTTACATGGGAGCTCTTCTACTTCCCACCTACCCAGAGCTACATAGCGTGACGGGGAGCGTCTTCCCCCAGCTCTGGAAGCAGCGGAGGTTTGTCCCTGACACATGAGGGCCATGTTCCTGTCCAGGCACTGGCCATCCTGAGCAGCCCCCAGCAGCCCCTATCACTGCCAGACCAGGGCCTCACCCCCACAGTGCATCCCACCTCCCCTAGACCAGCACCCACTGCTGTGACATGAACTCCAGGGCTTCAATGGGGAGCCTTCCCAAGGCTCACAGCAACCCAGCACAAGCACTCAGGCCTCCAGGAAGCTGAGGTACAAGAGGAGGGGAGGAGAAGATGCCGGCATCCCTGGCATCCCTCGGGAGACCCCGGGCAGGGGAGAGAGGATCATAAATGAGGAATGAGGAAAGAGATGCTGCCTGCAGGGGCAGAATCTGGCTCCTTCCTGACCCACCGCGGGCAAAGTCCATATTGGCGGCACCCTCCACACAGCACTGCTGGTGTTGCTGCTGCTGCTGCCGCCGCTGGGTCTGGGCCAGGGCCTGGCTCCCGCCCGCTCTCACTCTCCTTGCCCCTGGCTGGGCCCCCTCCCTCTCCCCCCTCCCGAGCAGCCCTCCCTGCCCTCTCCCTCCGGCTCTGGCGCTCTCATCCTCAGCTCTTGGAAGCCTGACTCACTGTTTCCCCTCCTCTCTCCTCTCTCTCATGGCAGTGGCGCCTCCCCCTCCCCTGGGGTGGGGGGGTTGGCCACAAGGGTGCCTGCCTGCTCCCTGCTCCTCTCCCTAGGCTCCAGCCCCCTCAGCACCCAGGAGGCCCCCTGCAGCTGCTCCACTTCTTCAGCTCCAGAAGGCACAGTGCCAAGAGCCTAGATCACAGCCCACAGTACCTGTGACCTGCACCAGTGGCTCCCCTCTTCCAGTCTTGGTAGCCTCCTGTCCCGCAAGACAGGATAAGGATGCCAATGGCTTTGGGGCCCTAATGGTTCCCTGCTTCTGTAACCTAGAGGCTTCCTGGCACAGAGCACCCCCACAACCTGTGGGTGCTGGACCCACCTCAGGCCCCACCCCCCAGCTCCCAGGGAGAGTTCAGCTCAGTTCCCATTCAACCAGGTCTTCTCTCCCTGCCTTGGGATCCCCATTCTCCTTCCTCAGTAGAAGGCTTACTCTCCCTTCCTGCCCCCACCTGTCCCACCCTCTACAATCTGCTTCCCTCCGAAACAGCCCAAGCATTTGATCCCGGTGTGCTGGGCTACTGCAGGGTGGGCGTGGTTACACGGAGCTTCCCGGAGCCCCCTGCCAGGGACCCTGAGCCAGGCCCTGCTTTGCTTTCTTCTGGCCCCCAGTGGCATCCTGGCTTCCATCTCCATCCTCCCCTCTTCCCCAGCATGTGTCTGTCTGGGCCTCTCTCCTCCCCACCCCTCTGGACTCCCCCTCTTCTCTCCCTGGGGGGCCCATCTGCTGGCATTAGCAACAATGTTAGCCTTGCTCTCTCCTGCAGTCTCTAGCTCCACCCCATCCTGGCGCCCCCCCCCCCTTTTCCCAAGAGACCCAGGGGACCCAGAGACAGCTCCATCCCATAATAGTGAGTCTGCTTGACCTCAGCCAGCCAGCCCAGAAGGGCCTGGGCATCTGGTACACAGGCATGGCACCTCCTGCTCTGGGTGGCTGGCATCAGACACAGAGCTCTGTATTCCACAAACCAAAAAAAAAAAAAAAAAAAAGTTGACCTGGGGTGGGACGGATGGAGGGGGAAGAAGAAAACGAGGGCGGTCAGGTTTGCCTGGAGGAAGCCCCTGTCCAATGGGGAAGAGAGGCAGAGAGGAGGGAGTGGTTCAAAGTCAACGCCTCAGGCAGATCAGAGAGGAAGCGCTGGCCATCCCCTGGTTCTACCATTCCAGCAACACCCCAACACTCCCCCAACATGTGCCCGAGCCCCCTCAGCCCCCTCAGCCCTAGCGGCCTCCAGAGGGGTGGAGACCCCAGCCCCTAATCTTTAGAAGGCAAGTCCAACCTTCCTACTACACCTCCCTGCTTCACTCTGCAGGGGGTTCCACCAGCTGCCTCCCCCTTGAGACCTAACTAAGCACGTGCAGTGGGAAGAACTGAGCCCCCCAGTTCCCAAGCCCCTTCACCAAAATCCCCACCATGGGCTGGGGAGCAAGGCAGAATGACTCCTGGAACTCTCACAGGCTAAACATGAAGCCAAGCTGGCCACCCCTCAGCACCTAGCTAGGGGTGGGAGCCCCCTGCTCCCTAAGCCCCCCAATCCTTTCCCCAGACCCCCAGCCCAGCAACCACAATAAACAGCAAGCTCTTTTTCTTTATGACACCAAATTTCTCCAAGCCCAACAGCTCCTTCCATCACTACCTCAGCCATAGATCACATTAAAAACTCACAGAGGGCAACTTAAACACATCACATTTGTTTCTCTCTATATTATTTCAAAAGTAACGGCATTAAAAATGGATTTTACTACAGAAAATAAATATCAGCACGTGGGCTGGGAGCCCAGGCTGGGGAGTCAGCCCACCAGGAGAATGTCCCTGAGGGCTCGGGCACATCATGGGCACTGATCAGGGAGGTGCACAAGATGCCAGCCTGCACCCTGGGGTGCAGAGTGGGGGGGTGGGCTCTAGGGGAGGGGCAATACCTGCCCACCTGGCACCTGCCCCAGCTGAAGGCCCTGGGGGGGGGGCAAGTCACTGCAGTGGACTGGTGCTCACTGGCCCCCAAAGTTCAAGCCCTCTCTGGTATTTGCCACCTCTGAGGGGTGGGCATTCTGGGGCAGAAGTTCGCTGGTGTCTGGGGGTTACTCCAAGCATTAACACAACAGGAGAAAAAAAATGAATTCAACTTAACTCTCCAGTTTGATTTTCCATTACTACAAAAATAAATATGCATCTGCTCAAAGGAAGGTGAGGGCAACAGCATGCCCATGCCACCTGGGGGGTCTCCCCTGCAGCTCATCACCACAGCCCAGCTTTCCTGCCCACCACCCAGACTTGGAGGAGGGGGCAGGATGGACACAAGAGTCATCTTTCATTCCCAGCCCCGGCTCCTAGACACACACACACACACACACACACACACACACACACACACACACCGGGCCACACGGAACAGGAACAAGCCAACAATAGAAACACCCCAAATGCCCCTGGCAGGACTGTGCCCAGGCCCAGGCACATGCCCCCGCCTTGCCAGTGGCAGCAACAGCAGCAGCAGCAGCGGACAAAATGTGGCCACCCTGACCCCGGAGGCAAAGCTTGTCCTCACACCCTCAGCTCAGTCCAGGGAGCTGGGGCCAAGTCCCGCCTGACACCAACTGGTCCGGCGGGAAACGCCTGCCCAGCCAGGCCAGCTCAGGCCCCCAAGGGTCCCTCCTTGGGCTCAAGGAGCAGACTGGTGCAGCCCAGCCCTGCCTCCAGGGGTGACGCCTGGGCCCAAATTCAGCTGGCCCTGCCAGTCAGCCACTGGTGCAGAACCAAGGGCACCAGGCTCAGCCCCTCCCAAGCTCAGCCTGGGGGGGGGGCAAGCTGGGAGGGCGGGGAGCCTCCCCACCCCTCCACATCTGGCCCTGGCCCCCAGGGTCTGCGGTACAGAATTCCCGCCCCCGCTTCTCTCTCCCTCCTCCTGCTCTGTGCCCGCTGCCCGCCTCAGGGACAGCCCCAGATCCCGCCTCCGGCCAGCAAGGCCACATCCTTCCTCCCTCAGCTGGACCCTTAGCCAGGCAGGAGGCTGGGGGGTCAGGCTGCTGGGGAGTCACCCCCCCCAGCTCCCATCAGTCCTCATCCCCCAGCCCCAGAACTCTGGGTTGCTGTCCCTTTTCCTGTCGAACAGGAAACAAGGTTATTTCCTAGACTCCAAGCCAGCCCCCTGCCCCTCGGGCTAAGCCCAGGGACCCTGACCCAGCAGGGGAAGGCGCCCTCGGGTGAAGAGCACAGGGACCCTGATCCCACGGTTTACCCCCAGCTCAGGGTCTAGGGGGCTGACAGCTGTCACTCAGCACCCCACCCCCTGGGGAAGAGGGGGGTCCGATTCAATCAGAGCCCCAGAGGAAACGCATTGATAGGCGGTTATTTATTTATTTATGCAAAAGTGAGCCGACTTTGTTCGCCAGGTAACCGGGCACGCGGCCCAACCCCTCCGGTCCTGGCCGCCCCCAAATCCCTCCTCCGCCCCACACCCCCTGTGGGTCATTAGGTCCCCGCCCCTCAACTCCCAGAGCGCCGGTGGAACCTTGGGATTTGGGGGGTTGGAGGGGAGGGGCTCCTCCCTCCGCAGGCTCCCCTTTTCCAGTGCCGATCCTAAAATCCAGCCTTGTTCTCCGCTCCCACGGTCCCCCTTCACCCCCCCCCCCACATTCTCAGCAAGCTGGAGAGCAAATTGCAGTTTTAAATCCAAAGGCGGAGGGAGGGGGAAGGAGGAGGGGGCGCGCGGCAGCGCTGGGCGCGCACCTCGCCCCCGAGCCGGGGGAGCGGCGGGGCGGCCAGGAAACCCGAGAACCCCCCCTCTCCGCCCCCCCTCCCAGTCCACCTCCCCCTCCCCCTTCCCGGCGCTGCCTGCCAGGCTTCGAGCCGAGCCCAGCCGAGCCGCGGGCCCCGGTGGAAACAAAGACCGATCGCACCGCGGGCACCGCAGCCGTGGGGTCCGGCGGACCGGACCGGGGGTGCAGAGGTTGGGGGGCGGCCCCCCCAGGGCGCGCTGCACAAAAGAGCCCGGCCGGCCAGTCCCCCCAGCGGGGGTCTAGGGTTGGGGAGGAGGAGCGACTCACCGGAGTGCTGGGCTGCTGCCGGCTCCGCGGGTCCGAGCCAGGCGAGGGGCTTTTGGGGGGCGTCTGTGTTCCGGCCGCGGCGGCAGCAGCAGCAGCAGCAGCAGCAGCAGCAGCAGCAGCAGCAGCAGCGACGCGGGCGCCGGGCTGCTGGAGAGAGGAGTCGTGGGGGAGCCCTGAGCCGCCCGCCGTCGCTGACAGCATGGCTCGCGCCTCGGCTCACATTCTCCGCCGCTAACTCCGCTGGACGCGGCGCCCCCCGCCTCGCCGCTCCCGGCTCTCGCGGCGCCCCTCGCTCCCCCCGCCGCGCACACACTCGCTCGGCCCTGGACACCCCCACCCCCCAATTGCAAACCTGGGAGGGAACGCGCCCCGCGTAGTCCGCCTGCTCCTCCTCCTCCTCCGCCCTCCGCCCTCCCGCGCTCCCCGGCTGGCTGTCTGGCTGTCTGTCTGTCTCTCTGGCTGTCTTCCCTCCTCGCCCGTTCTGCCTTTCTCTGCTCCCCGAGCTGGGTGGGAAAAGGAAATGATGACAGAAAGCAGACGCTGGCTTTGGGTGGTGGTAGCTGGATTCCCTCTCTCCCTCCCTCCCCCTCTCCCCTCCCTCCTCCTGCCTTCTGCTCGCTCCGCTGCGAGCGGGGCTGAGCGCAGCCTGGCGGGTGGCTCGCTCTGCCCGCCCGCCTGTCTGTCTGTCTGCTCTGCCTCGCTCGCTCCCTCCCTCCGTCTCTCGCCCTCGCCCTGCCTGCCTGCCGCTCTCCGTCTCCGCCGCCGCCGCCGCTGCCTCTGCGAGCTCGCCTTACCTTCGCCGCTCACCATCCGGAACCCCAGGGGGGAGCGCGCGCGCGGCACGCCGGGACTTGTAGTCTCCGCCCCGGCCGCTCGGCGCGCGCGGGGCGGGCGGGGCGCGCGCGGCTGCTCCCGACGGGGCGGCCCGGGGCGCACCGGGAGCGGGCCGGCGCGAGAGCCCCGCTCGGGCCCGGGGAGCGTGCCCGCTGCTTGTGGGAGGGCGCCGCGGAGGGTCGCTCGGGACCGGGAGCGCGGCTCCCTGCGCCCAGTGCTGCGCGCTCGGGCTCGGGCGGAGGTGGCGGGTGGGAGCGAAGGGGCGGGGCCTGAGACTGGAATGGGAGTGGGACGGGGAAGCGGCGGAGGATTAGCCCACGGGGTTTGCGACTTTCTGGGGCGTCCCGGTTCAGAGAGAGGGCAAGAAGAGAACCGAGTTTCTCAATTTGGGGGAGGAGGGAGGCACCCTCCTACTCGGTAAGGACCAAGGCTCTGACCCAAGGAACACGCCTCCTCAGTCAGCGACCCCTCCTCTCCTGTCTCAAAGCTCCCGGTGCAGCCCCTCCTGGAGCCCCGTTTTTTCTGGCTGTGCCCACAGGCCGCCCCACGCGGAGGAAGCTGCCGGCCATTGAGATTCCCAGCCCTGAGCTCCTGCTGTGCCTTGCGCTGGGCTCAGCACTTTCACCTACCTCCTGTGCGGGTCACATCTGTTTTGCAGCCCCTAGCCCCTGGGGCCCCCTGCCTGGCCTGACCCGCAGATGGAAATGTGTACTGCCCAGGGCCTCAGCCCTGCTGGACAGCCCCGGGAGTAGCGCAGGCACGCGGGCCCCACAGGGCCCTGATGTCCGGCTGCAGCCCAGCAAAGGGGGGCTGTTACTTCCATTTGGGGGTGGGAGGGAGGCAGCCCAGTTGGGAAGCGCTGGAGCCCAGTCTGATATGAACCAGAGCTCACAAGCTTAACCCCTGGGCTGGGGCCACGGCCGGGGGCTGCCAGCCCCTGCCTTACCCCCGCTGGGAGTGACCTTCTCTTTGTGCATCTGTGTCCTCCTGGGGGCACTTCAGTTCAACAAATGTCCCCTAAGGTATGCAGGCCGTGCAGGGGACTTGCACCATTGATGTGCTGGCCTCGCTGTTGACCAAGCCCGGCCCCAAGGTCCCGTCCCAGTCCACCTTGACCAAGTGGCTGACCTGCCGTTCCTTCTGGCTCCAGCCCACCTGTGTCTGACTCCTCCTTCAGCCTTCAGGGTGACAACATTGTGAGGCCAGGGCAGGGGATGGCATTTTGCTGAAGTTGGCTCCCAGGATGCACCTTCCCCACACCTACATGCTTCCTGAGCCCCTGGTATTGAATAGGCTGGAGCCCCCAGAAGACGGAATCAGGGTCTAAGGGGCACGGTCCATTAACTCTTGCTTGGGGAGGAGGCATGGTGTAGGGCAGTGGTAACTCCAAGCAGTACACCTGCCGATCTGACATACCAGCAGGAAGGCCTCCTTCCAGGGGCAGCATCTGTACAGGGATACATCGGGCCCTGTGCTCAAAGTTCTACTCTGGACACAAAGTGCTCTGGAATGAGGAAGCTGTAAAGTAGGGGTTCGTGCCATTAGAAGCCCCCTTCACAGCTCTGTTACCTGAATCCTAAGTTCTTACAAGTAGGTGAAGCTTTGGTGCTTCATTTGAGCTGGCCCCCATAGAACAGACGCTGGAATGGGGAGGGTGCCAGATGCCTGCCCAAGATCCTTACTCATGTCCCCCACTCCTCATGGCCCATGGCCATGAGGACCTGACCCCATCCACATCAAGTTTTGGAAGGCAGCACAGGAGGGCTTCTAGGAGGTGCACAGCCCCAGGTACAATGGGTGAAGGTGAGCTTGGAAAAGCCTGGGAGGGGGCAGTGACCCTCCCACCCCCTCACCACCACCACCCCTTACTCCATGAGTGGGAGGGGAAGACAGGTAGGTAGGGTTTTCTAGTTGTGCCCCTTCCACTCCACACCACTCACCTGCTCCCTCCACAAAAGAGGGGTGTCATCAACCTCCCCAAATGTCAAATGCCCCATGGGAAGCAAGCATTTCAGGGATTCGCTGTTATTTGGGGGCTGATCTTTCTCCCCCAGCCTCTGCAAATCTGTCAGGGTCTCCCCACGCGCCAGCCCAGGCTTCTTGTGGACCGCTGCTGCCACCTACTGTCTTTTGCCTGAAACTGTTGTGCAACTGTGGGCTGGCGGGGCGCCTCAAAGCCAGAAGGGGGTGGTGGGGTTGGGGAGCCGGGACCCAGGTGCTGCAAGAAGGAGCTGTTTCATCCCTTTGCAGGCTTAGCTGCCTCTTACCACTCCTGGGGCCTGAGAACAGCAGGCAGTCAAGCCGCACCCCACAGGTGAGAGCCTATGCAGGTTAGGAGCAGCACAGACCTGGTGGTCCTCAGCCATCCAGGTCTAAGTACGTGTGTGTGTGTGTGTGTGTGTGTTTGTGTGTGTGTGTAAGAGGGAGACAGAGCTGCTGGGCACACTCACTGAGCACACAGATGGCAGTGCACTGACAAAGCCAGCAAGGGCAAGGGGACCGGGTACAGAGTCCTGGTCATCATTGTCATCATGACAGTTGAGTGTTCGCAGCAACCTGGAACCAGGTCCTGGGTTCCTTGGAAGGACAGAAGAAAGAACCCAGAGAAGGACTATGTTGTGGAGCCAGTGGTCAGCCTGGGCGGCAGGAGGCAAGCCTTGGGCCCCTCCTAACTCTGAGCTGAGCTGGAGATGGAGGGACAGGAGGTGTGCTGGCCCGCCTGGATTTTCCCTCCTTTGAATGAGAACAGGTTGGAGTTGACGCCCAAGACACGGCAGAAGCAGGAAGCCCCCCTGATTGTGGCAGAGTTGGAGGTGGAGGGGGGCCTGAAGCCCCCACAGCCCTCCTCCTGGGCCAGCCCCTCTTCCTCCCCCCGTGCAGTCCTCCCACATTCCTCCAGGCTACAGGAAACCCCAGCTGCAGTCCAGACTTCAAACAGCTCCTCCCTCTGGGGCAGGGGGTGTGGGAGGAGAGGCCAGAGGGTAGAGGGCAGAGGTCAGCTTTGTTCCTGCCGGAGGTGGTGAGGGACCTGGAGAAGACCCGTGGGGGCAGGGGAGGGCCCTGCGTGTGTGTGAATTCCTGTGTCCATCACAGTGTTCATGGTGCTCGCTGGCCGCCATCCATGACCAGGGTGAGCGAGGGGCCTCCGTGTGTTTGCAGCCTGTGGCTCTGGGGTCCTGGTCTAACCGGGTCTGAGCAGTCATCTGTCTGCGGGTGCTCAGCCCGGGGGGTCCTGCTGACATGTCAGTAGGTGTCCTCACCCACGTGCCTGATTCCCAGCCTCATCAAAGCTGCATGTCCTTCTGTTCATGTGACCTGTGTCCAAGACAAGCGTCCCTCTGCACTTCCTGTCTTCCTGTCAGGCCTCTGCCAGACAGCTCCTTCACAAAAGTGACTCCATTCAGCCTGTGAGCCCTGCCAGGCCCAGGCAGGTGCACGGCCTTGCCTTCAGTCCCTGACGCCTGCTCCCCTCAGACAGCACCCGTGGCACCAGCAAGACCCTGACTTCCTGCACAGTTCCATTTTTGTCTCCAAGCTCACTTACATCTCTTCTGTGTGCCATGCCTCCTCTTACCTTCTTTACCAACCAAACCCTGACTCTTTGCTCTCTGTCGAAGCCTTGCAGACATTCCCCCTGCCCCTTTGAGATAGGACCCTCCCTGTTCACCCACATTCTCTGCCTGTGTCTGTTCCCTTAACTCCCATCACCATTAAACCTTTCTGGGGTTGGAGGTGGGACAGGGTTGTGCTGCACCTCCTTGACCCCCCCCCCCCTCTGGGATTGGAGGTTTCTGAAGTTCCCAGGGGAAAGTTTCCAGCTGTCTTTTCTGTAGTACCTCAAGTCCCCACGAGAGGGAGCATGGACATCGCTGCAGGATCATCCAGGCAGCCCACGTGTGTGTTGGGGAGGGGGAAATGGAGTGACAGGTAGAGGTGGGAGGAGGAAGGGAGGCATCCACACTGCACCAGGGAGACAACTCCTGGATTGGATTGAGGATCTAGCCAGCCCAGTCCTAAAACAGTGGGATTCAGGATAGATTGACCCAACAGGTCGTTTTCCTTGAACCCCCGACTTCCTTTTCATCCCTCCCCACAACTCAGGGGCCATATCTCTTGGTTCCCTCTCCTACTTCCTGTCTCTGATCCCCTCCCAACGCTCCTCTCTGCCTCCCCTGCACCCTCGGTCCTCCTACGCGTGATCTTAGCACTTGCCCAGTGGGCCTTGCCTTACCCTGCTTCTGGCAGTTTGCACATGCTATTTCCTCCGCCAGAGATGACCTCTCCTTTAGCTCCCTCATAAGGCTGAGTTTTCTTTCCTGTGATTCTGAGAACTTTCCCTGGGGCCCCAGAATGACCTTGTCCTGTCATGTTGTCATTGTTGACGGTTCTGCCTCCTGGACAGGACCGACCTGCAGGAGACGTCAGTTAGTGTGTGCCAAACGAGCACATGGCCGAGTCCTTTGAGGAGGCTGATCCTCAGCTTGTGTGGGGTGCTCTGGACGCTCCCAGGGCCTGGTGCCGGCTGGCATTACACCTGCCCCATCAACTAAACGGCTGTCACAATGCAGGGTGCCCAAGACTTTGAGTTCAGATCCTGGCTCTGCCAACCAGCTGGGTGACCTTGGGTGAGTGTAACAGCTGCCCAGTGCCTTTGTCCCCTCCCTGGTGAAATGGGGACCATCACACTTCTGCACTGCCTTGCTATGAGGATCCAATCAGAGGAGGCACGTGAAGCACTCAGCATCCACCAATTAGGTGGCCTTCTCCCCCTGCCATGAACTTGGAAATAAAATTGCCCTCTGAGTCTTAAGCCAGTAAAATCCACGCATGGCAGACAAGAGCCAGGTGGGGGAGTGAATGAGGCGAGAGATGGTTTTGTAAACGACTGAAGAGTTTTGTGAACGGTGCAAACCGCAATCAAGGTGACCCGCCTGTAATCTCAGGGAGGCAGGGCGAGGATGTGATTGAAATTGAGAAAGCAGAGACCTAATCAATTGCATTGTGCTCTATCTGAAGGGAACAGAGGGCTGCCAGTAAAAGGGGGTACGGAAGAGAATGCACGTGATTACACTGGGGGCGGAAGGAAGGCAGTCAGGGAAACGGCTGGCCCTGGGAGCACAGGCCCTGGAGAATTTGGGGTCCCTGGAAGACAGTAGTCAGGGCCTGATGGCCACCCAGCACGTCCCTGCACCAAAGCCTCACAGGCATCGCTGGTGCCAGGCTGGGTTCCGTGAGGCAAGAAGGAACATTCTGGTTCCAAGAGGAAGTTGTAGAGACTGGGTGCACTGGTTTGGGGTTAAAGCCCCTGCTCCTGCGCGTCATATGGCCCTATAACCTTGCAGGAACTCACGAACTTCACTGGACCTTGGTGTTGTGTTTTGCCAAAGGAAGGGCTCCGTAGCCTTGTTGGTGGTGTGGGCGTGCAAGGCGTAAAGAGCTGCGCACACTCAGCAGGGAATGGAGAAGAGCAGTGACGAGGGCCACCACTCACCCTGAGCAGTCCCCATGCTGTCTCTCAGGTGAGGAGACAAAGGCAAGTATCTTCACCCAGCTGCTGAGGGCTGAGCGGAGTCATCCCAGGCCCCTCAGCTCCAATCCCCACAGCCCCAGCCCTGTCCAATCCCACCCAATGCCCCACAGCCCTGTCTAGCCCCCAGCCCTCCCCAACCCTACAGCCCCAGCCTCTGTCCTCGTCCCAGCTCCAGCTCCAGTCTTTGTCCCAGCCCCAGGCCCAGGCTGAGGCCCACAGCCTCAGGCCCAAGCCCATAGCTCCAACCCCAACCTCAACTTCAGCTTCAGCCCTGGTTCCTGTCTGCTTGCTCCACAGCAGACACACCGGCCACATCTTGGCTGATGTACCAGGGCAGAGGCCACAGCTCTGGAAGTAGCCCTGGGCCTTCCTCCATCCCACTGCTTCCTGTCAGCAGTCCCTTTGCAGGGCTGTACACAGGGTCCCCTCCCCTGCCTTGCCCTGCTTTCTTCAGCCACTCAGCCCTTGGGAAGGGGCTGGGGAGGTTGCCAGAAACTCTCCATGAACGACCGGAGGGAGGAGGAGCTCTCTCTCAATCTCTCTCGCTCTCTCTCTCAGACACACACACACACACACACACACACACACACACACACACACAGACACTCTTCCCACAGCCCAGAGGCAAGGAGATCAAAAGGAAAAACCGCTGGCTTTGGAGGTAATCCCAGTTTTCTCTCATCCAGCTGTGTGACCTGGCTCCGTCATAGAACCCTGGAATCTCAGTCTTCTTATCTGCAAATGGCACGAATTGGAGAGCCAGGCTGGAGGTTAGAGGGATAAAAGAACAGACGGGAACAGCTGCCACTTGGCAGACATCACTGACATCACCACCACCGCTGCCATCACCATCACCACCATCACAACATCACCATCATCACCATCACCACCATCACAACATCACCATCATCACCATCACCACCATCACAACATCACCATCATCACCATCACCACCATCACAACATCACCATCATCACCATCACCAACATCAACATCAACATCAACATCAACATCACCACCACCACTACCACCACTACCACCATCACCACCACCACCACCACTGCATCATCATCACCACCACCACCGTCGCCATCACCATCACCTGTGCCCCTCATCTCTCCGACCACTGTCCTGCCCAGAGGCCACCCGGGAGATGCTCAAGGCCCCTGCTCAAGATTTATATTGTCATTTTCCTTATTTACACAATCAGTGAACACGCACTGTTCAGAGGAGGCGAGCCCTCAGCAGTCCGCCCCCTTAGCGTAGGACTGCCACCATGATCTCTACCCAGCAGAACCGCCCCCAACATACACACACCCAGAGACTGTGACACAGTAGCCAGGAGGTCAGTGCCTGGGCCCAGGCCAGGGAGGACGAACAGGAGGACAGGAAGCAGGAGGGTGGGAAGGCAGGTCAGAATGGAGGCTAGGAAGGGGTTCTGCAGTGCTATAAATAACCGCACAAGGTCTGAGTTGGGGGGTGGGACAGAGAGGCTTGGGGTGGGGGGTACAGGCAGAAAGGGGGAAAGCAGTGCCTGGGGCAGAGTGGAGGAAGGCTGAGTTCCAGGAGCCCCTTGCCTCTATCTGTAAAGCAGGCTGGCCTGGCAGGTGTCAGACCACCTGCCTCCTCTGACCCTGACCTCATGGGGCTCACAGCCTAGGAGCTCTAGTTGAGAGTGCCGGGGCTGTGCAAGAGCAACTGGGCATCCCCGCAAGATGGGTGGCACCCGGGGCTGGCTAGGTCTGATCCCCAGGCTGGTACTGTGGTTCCGTGGAGGTGAAGTAATCTTCCAGGAAGGACTGTAGGTACTCGAAGGTGGGTCGCTCCTCGGGCTCCAGGCGCCATGTCTGCTCCATGACCTCATACAGGGATGCGGGGCAGCCTGGAGGGCATGGCATGTGGTAGCCATGCTCCACCTGCTCCAGCACTTCCCGATTATTCATACCTGCAAAGGAGAACCCCATCAGTCAGCAGGACCACTCCCTCCAATGTGTGTGTGTGTGTGTGCTGGCAGCCGGAAGGAAGTGCTTCCGCTCTGCCCACCTGGGTAGGGGACTCGGCCCTTGCAGATGAGCTCGGTGAGCAGGATCCCAAAGGACCACACGTCTGACTTGATGGTGAATCTGCCAAACAGTGCGGCCTCTGGTGCCGTCCACTTGATGGGAAACTTGGTTCCTGGAGAGATCGCAGGAGAAGGAGAAGTCAGTGAAGGTGGCTCAGGGAACCATGCCTCACTGGTGTCCACCTGGGAGGCTCAAGTGCTGGGGCCCTCGCCACCCCCGTGGGAGACCTAGAGGAAGTTTAGGCTTCCTGGTTTTACCCTGAGCCAGCCCTGGGGTTTTGTGGACATATGTGGAGCAAACCAGAGGATGGTCCAGCTCTCTCTGTCAATCTGTCTTTTAAATGATTAAATTTAGGAGGTAGAGGGAGCGAGGAAAAAAGGAGGTAGGGATATGGAGAGATTGGGGGTCCTGAATACATAGGCTCCAGCTGGGATGCACTGGGGACCTTGTATGGGGAGGGGGCACGATGCCCACACTGCAGCCCTACTGTGAGAGCTGCAGCCCTCACGTGCCCACGTTGTTGGCAGATGTGCATGAATCGCCCAGGAGCCCAGGGCAGTAGATAAGGAAAAGGGGGCAAACAGCAGGCAGGTGACTCATTAAGGTCACAAGAGTCACAGGGTCATATGACCAGCCGGCTGGGGACCTGGGTTCGGAGCTCAGCTCGGTGGCTAGAACTCCTACTGCTGTTCTCCACTGCAGAGCCCGGCCCAGGGCTGCAGGCTGGCCAGCCCACTCCATCTGCCTATTTTCCATTTCCACATGGAAGAGGCATACTTCTCTCACAGTAGAGGGACAGCTTGCCCAGGCCACAAGGCTGGCATGTTGGTGGGCTGGGACTGGAATACTGGGGATGAGGGTGCTCCAGGGGACCTAGAGTGGGGAAGGGTCCCGGGAAACTAAGGGATGGGGTTGGAGGAGGGGGGCAAGCTGAGCAGGGCACCTTGCCGGGGGTTGTACTCATCATCTGTGATAAGGCGGGCCAGGCCAAAGTCGGCGATCTTGCACACGAGCCGCTCCCCGACCAGGATGTTGGCGGCCCGCAGGTCACGATGGATATAGTTCATGCGCTCCACATAGGCCATGCCCTCAGCCACCTTGGAGGTCAAAGTGAGAGGAGACCCGAGAGCTCATGAGACATCACAGGATCGTAACCCGTGGGAGTCAGAGGGGAAGGGACTTTCCCACGGTACATGAGACTACGGGCAGGGAGGCCTGGGTGCTGAGAGCTACCTGGGCTGCCATGTCCACCAGTTGGGGCAGCTTCAAATCCTGGCCCTCTTGGTCTTTGAGGAACTCCAGCAAGCTACCTGAGGGCCAGAAGCCAGAACCCGTTTTAGGACCTAGCCCAGGCCTTCTGAATAGGGTCAAAACTGGGGGTTCTCTCTTCCTGGACATGCCCCGTGTGGGCTCTGCCCAGCACAGATCCTGGTTTTCTTAGCTCAAGCTCCACCCTCCAGCTGACATGCCCCCAACCATGCCCGAGACTCTGCTCCACTCCCAGGACCCCACCCAGTTCACCCATAAGGGCCGGTCACTCCCACAACTGGTCCCCTTGCCAATCACCGTGCTCTGTTCCCAGAGACCCCACCTCAAGATGCCCTGGAGCCTGCGTGCCCAGCCCAGCTGGCACCCTCACCATGGCACATGTACTCGGTCACAATGTAGATGGGCTCCTCTGACACCACAGCATACAGCTGCACCAGCTTGTCATGCCGCAGCAGTTTCATGACCTGTGCCTCTTCCAGGAAGGCCGTTGGCGACATGGTGCCCGGCTTCAGCGTCTTCACAGCCACCTTGGTGGTGCCGTTCCACGTACCTGTTCCCTCCCCAGTGCCACTCGTCAGAACCTGCTCCCTTCCCCGCCCTGCCCCACCCTGCTCCCAATCTCCACTCCATACCCAGCCACACGTCCCCGAAGCAGCCGCTGCCCAGCCGGCGCTCCAGTCCAATGGAGGAACGGCTGATCTCCCAGGCATCCTTGGCTAAGCCCAGCGTCTGGGGCTTCATGGTGGTGCAGGCCACAGTGAGCAGCTGGCACAGCCCATCGTTTACTTCTGCAGGGGAGGGGCGTGGAAGTCGGACCAGGACCACACCCCCACGTCTCATCCCCCTACAGCCTGCTCTGGAACACCAAACCCCCCATCAAAAGGGCATGGGCTGGCAGAGCATCTCCCACCCCAGGCCCTGAACTGGTGAGCATGTGAGTGCCCTGGGAAGGGTGTGCCACCTGAAGGACAGAAGATCTGTGTGATGATGAGGGGGCTGGTACATGGGAGCTGGGCCTTAAAGGTTAAAGTATTGGCACAGGTAGAAGTGGGATGGGGATTCCCAAGGTATGAATGTGAGGCCCATACCCTTTCATGCCATCATGTCCTCTGCCTGACCAATCCAAGTGGGAAACAGGCAGAGTGCTGACCCGCATCTGCTGCCCCCCAACCTGGTGGCCACTGCCTGCCACTACACTCCTCTCTCCATCTGACCCCTGGCATCTATACCCCACCAATAGATACAGCTTCTCCCCAGAGCCCAGGCCCTGTGGCATCCCCATATCCTGGGAACCGAGGGTATGGAAGGCCTTCACCACTGCTCAAGACTTTGTGAAAGACTTTCCAGGGACTCTGGCCTTGAAGCCAGAAACTGGCCAGTTCTCTACTCTGAAGGTAGGGGGCGCTGCTTGGCCATGGTGGGCTTCCCGCCTCTGTCTCCGGGTGAATCCCTCCGGGCGGGATTCTGAACCGGGAGCCCCAGCACTCGGTTTCCCCGCCTTGCCCGAGTATGGCCACTCATGCCTCATGTCTCCACGTGAACCAGGGTGTCAGCAGGTGGGCCCGGGGGCCAGAGGTGCCCATCCTCACCCCTGTAATGCTTCACCAGCTCCTGCACCGAGTCGAACTGGACCCGCGTGGTGATGTAGTAGCCGCCCGTGTCCAACTTGCGGATCTTATAATGTTTCACATGCTCTCCTCGGCTCGGGTCCCAGTCGCGGATGGACAGGGAATAGGCGCCTGAGAGTGGGGGGAGGGTCAACAACCATCTGTCTGGTAACCAACCATCATAGCCAGGCCGCCTGGCCCTGCACCCCAGGGCTCAGTGCCGACCTTTGGTGGTTTCACTCTCCCGAACGAGAAAGGTTCCCTGCGGGTTGCCCGGGCACAGCAGCTGCCTCTCAGCATCCTTCCTCCCGATCTTTCCAAAGTACCACCTGTTGAAATGGGCAGGAGAGGGGCAGGAATGTGCCATTCAGACCACTCTGCATTCAATGCTCTCAACCCACCTAGCACCTGGTTGTGAGGACCCCAAGAGAGGGAGGTGGGAATCGTCCAATCCCTTGGCCCCTTGCAGTTGCCCAGTGAAGGTTAACTATCCCCCCCCTTACTGGGGTGGCATTTCAAATGCCAGGTGGGACACCTGCATCCACCCGTCGCCAGCCTGGAGCATGTGGGTTCGAGTCCTGGCTGGGTTCTCAATCCCATCTTCCCATGCACCCTGGGAGGCAGCAGTTGATGGTTCAAGTCCCTGGGTCCCTGCCACCCAGGTGCATGACTCAGGGCTGGGGTTCCTGGCTTCTGCCTCAAGCCTGACCCAGCTGTAGCTGTTGCTGGCATCTTGGAAGTGAGCCAGCAGTCTGGAGATCTGGGCTCCTCACTCAGAGAGAGGGGAAGTGACCACCTACGCATCTGGCTGAGGAGGAGCCCCACCTGGAGCCCTTGATCCATGACCCCAGCAATCCTACAGATCCGTCCCCACCCCCTTTCCTTGTTGGCTCATGGAACAGCAGTCTCTCCCTGACCCTTCTCCGATGGTTGCTTCTTCTCCACTCTCTTAGGTGTCCTGCATCCCAGCATGCCCTCTTGGAGAGTCCTCTGCACTCCTGCTCTTTCCTGATGACCCTTTCTGGCGGGACACTGTAGCCATACACCAGCTGTGCCAGCATGCAGCCACAGTCTGACAGCCCCACAGTGTTGGAGGAGACTCAGATGTGTTGGGATGAAAAAAATTGGCCTGTGGTCATCAT
Organism: Ochotona curzoniae; assembly: GCF_017591425.1. Taxonomy (NCBI): domain Eukaryota; kingdom Metazoa; phylum Chordata; class Mammalia; order Lagomorpha; family Ochotonidae; genus Ochotona; species Ochotona curzoniae. The sequence goes on from NW_024465777.1 coordinate 5,390,137, forward strand.
GGGATGAATTAGAAGGAGCATAGTTTTTAAATCAAAGGAGGTGGGAATTTCCATGAAGTCTGGGATGGTCCATCAGCCCACACCTGGGTACTAGGCAGAGTTCAGGGAGCAGGAGAAGGCATAGGCCGTTAGCCTCATGTCTGGGAGTTCAGGTAGGTGGGGGCAGGGTGTAGACAGGACACGCATGCCCAGGTTTTCTCATGGCCCTGCCCCCAGCCACATCTCCTACGTCAGCGGTTTCCTTAATAAGCAATGTTAAGAATAACAGCCCTTACTGCATGTGTCCATTCGCCTCTCAGAACCACAGTTGAAACGGGGGGCTATTGTTACCCCTCAGCAGATGCAAGAGGAAATCACGCTCCCCAGTGGCCGAGCAGCTTGCTCGTGGCCACGGAGCTCGGAATAGGAACCCAGCGGCTGCTCTGGGTTTGTGCTCCTGACCATGACAGTCACTTAACCACACCACCGCGCCCAGCGTCCCCGAGCTGCAGGTGCTGCCTCCTACCCATCACCCCAAGCGGGGACACAAAAAGCCTGAACTCTGCCTGTACGCGCCTACCTCTCCTGCTCTGTCCAGTCTGACCTTGTCACCCACATCCTGCCATCCCTTCTCCACCACCCCCCCCCGGAAGCTTATTACCTGTGTCTCCACTTCTTCACCGTCCTCTCCCGCTGGACTCTGTCCAGCCTGCACCCTCACCCCAACTCACCCCCTCTTCTCACCAGGTTCACTCCCCACTGCCGCTCCTGTTTCTCAAGTGGTCTGATGGGCCTGGTCTTGTGTTCCTCCCCTTCTGCTGGCTGCTTTTAGGCCACGCTCCCCAAAGCTGGGTTCAGGCCAGCTTCTCCCTCCTGCCTCCCAGGCAGCCTGTACTGGCAGCCTCGCTTTGGCGTCCACCGCAGCCTGGGCATGCCCGCGGCAAGCAGGCATCTTAGTGACAGTGAGGGGCAGCGTCTCTTCCTGTGGGTTAACTCAAGGGCCTGACTTGGTCCTGGCTGGGCGGGTGCCTCTCATGCACAACACAACCAGGGTTCCAGGAGCCTCAGCCCAGTCCCAACAAGCCTCCCACCCTTGGGTTAATCTCTTCACCCTTCACCCTGAGCGAATGGCACCACCAACCACCCAGCTGGCAAGGAAGATTCTGAGTCCCCCTCGAGTCCTCTCACTCCCTATATCCAACAGCCCATCAGTCACCAAGTTCCTGCAACATCTCCTGAATCCTCATTCCCCAGAAGTGCAGGATGTAGGCAGGCCTCAGTTTCCTCATCTGTGAGATGGGAATCATGGCCATCTCAAAGACTGTATTGTGGGAATTTAACAACAAACCAAGGTAAGGGGCTCCATGAGTGGCAGGACCCTGCTTAACCCTGAGATATGCTTCTTTGCATGTTTTGGCACTTGGCAATGCTGTAAAGGCCCTTCACCATTGTCAGCATTCGTACGGCCCAGCAAGCACAGCCAGACTGTGCAAGGTCACGTTCCAGCCCAGTCACTCCCAAGCCTTGGGAATGTGGGCAGGGGACTGACCTCCTCCTTGACCCAGCTGCCTCCTTTATAAGATGGGAAGCTAGCAGTTTTGGATTCTGTTGCTACCCAGAATGTACCCCATCTGTGCCCTGGGTACAGCGCTGTAGCATGGGCGCCACCTATTCATGTACCCCTGTGCCCTGTCCCCCTCATTTACAACCATTCCCCACCATTCCCCGCACGACCTGTGAGAGTCAGAAACAAAGAGCCAGGCTCGGGCCCACACAAGCACTTGGCCCAGAGGTGGCCTTGCCATCTAGCCCCAAGGGTGTCACCCAGACAGCTGACCTTGCCCCAGCCCACACTCACTCCTCGGCTTGGATGGAGTCCACGGGGGCCACATAGTTGCTGGGGATGTAGCCGGTTTGTCCGGAGCTCAGGGACCGAGCCTCCCACCAGTCACCCTCGCTGCAGGCACAGAACAGGGCATGTCAGATCCGTTTGCATGCACGCACACACGCACACACACACACACACACACACACACACACACACACGCCCCTGTGGCACCCCGAGGGCCAGGTAGGACCATAAAAAGGCTTGCTGGAGACTGTCCAGCTGTCCCCTCCCCTGGGATACACATACACCCCTTCCTCTCCCTAAGCAGGGACTTTGGTCAGTCCTGCCCACAGAAGATAGTGGGAAAGCACGGGCCTCCTAGGGCTTGGGGACACGGTGGACAACAGAGGATGTTGCTTCCCCACTGCTGAGGGCTCCACACAAGGAGAGTTCAAGGACACACCGAGGGGCGTGTGTCAGCCCAGGAGTTAGCACGCTGACTGGATGCCCACAGCGCATGTGAAAGTGCCTGCATCCGGGCCCTGGCACCAGCCCAGCTTCCTGCTCACTAGGACCTTGGAAGGCAGGTGGCCAGGAAAGCTGAGCACTGCAGTCCCTGCCGCTGCCCATGGGGCCCATCTATTGGGTTCCAGGTTCCTGACTTGGGGTTGGCCCCGCTCCTCCTGTTGCAGGCATTTGGAAACTGAACCATGTTGGTTAGAAGGGTGACCAGATGACAAAAGAAACTCGCTGATCTGAACACTGCTCAGTATGTATACTATGTGGAAAAGAAATGTTAAAGAGAGAGCAAATCAGCTCTGTCCCTGACTATAAATAAATAAAGTTTAAAGTTTAAAGAAAACATGAAATTAAAAGATAAGTTCAGGGGTTACTGTTGTGGCACAATGGGTTAAGCTGCTGCCTGCAATGTCATTATCCCATATAAGCGCAGGTTCAAGTCCTGGCTGCTCCACTTCTGATCCAGCTCTTTGTTTATGTACCTGGGAAAGCAGCACAGGATGACTCAGGTTTTTGGGTTCCTGCACCCACATAGGAGACCCAGATATAGCTGCTGACTCATGGTCTTGGCCGGCCCAGCCCTTGCTGTTGCAGCCATTTGAGCCATGAACAGAAGAATTTCAATCTCTCTCTTTCTCAGTCTCCATCTCTCTCTGTAACTCTTGTCGTTGAAATAAATATATTTTTAAAAGATCTGTTTTATTTCTATTGGAAATTCAGACATACAGAGAGGAGGGGAGATAGAGAGGAAGATCTTCCATCCCAATTCACTCCCCAAGCAGCCACAACAGCCAGAGCTGAACCAATCTGAGGCCAGGAGCTTCCTCCAGGTCTCTGACATGGGTGCAGGGTCCCAAAGACAGTCCCATGGGCTGTCCTTGATTGCTTTCCCAGGCCACAAGCAGGGCCATGGGATTGGAACTGGCACCCATATGGGATCCCAGCATGTACAAGGTGAGGACTTTAGCCGCTAGACTACTGCACTGGGCCATTTCAAATAAATATTTTACAAGAGAATATATAGGCTGGTGTGATGACTCAACAAATTTGGCATCCCCAAAGGATTCTGGTTCGTATCCCCCTATTCCACTTTCAATCCAGCTCCCTGCTTGTGGCCTGGGAAAGCAGCAAAGGATGGTCCAAAGCCTTGGGATCCCGGAAGAAGCTCCTGGCTTCAGATTCACTCAGTTTTAGCCATTGTGGCCATTTTGGGAAGTGAACCAGTGGACAGAAGATCTTTCTCTCTTTCTCTCTGTCTCTATAAATCTGCTTTTCAAGTGACAATAAGTATTTTTTAAAAGAGAACATATAAAGGATGAGCTCATTTTGTTGCAAACGTATTTAAAATTCATTTCTTTTCATAATACACATTTTCCACGAACTTATTGAAGAATTCTTTTTTCCTTCTGGAAAGCAAGCCTTTGTGAACAAGCCTTGCAGACTCTGGTGCCATCGGCTCCCCAGCTTCTGCACCCTTTACTCCACGCTTGATACTGCATCATCCATCTGGACGTGACAAACCACTTGGTGGCTTCTCACTCTTCCTCTTTGCTCATCTTCTTCTTCACTGGTTGTTCACTTTTAAAGACTCAACTTAAAAATCACCTCCCCCAGGAAGCCTGCCCTAATCACCACCCTGGGCAACCTGTTTGGTGGTTTGTTTTTTCTCTCTGTGCTTCTTGTTCCCCAGGCTCCCTCCACCCCTTAGCACAGCTATTACTTGGGGATTATATGACCAGCCAGGCAGCAGTTCTCAGAAGGCAGAGATGGGGTAAGACTTGAGATCAAGGGGCCCGGCATGATGGTCTAGTGGCTAAAGTTCTTGCCCTGTACACATTGGGATCCCATCTCGGTGCCACTTCTAATCCTGGCAGGCCCTGCTTCCTATCCAACTCCCTGCTGTGGCCTAGGAAAGCAGTTGAGGACAGCCCAAAGCCTTGAGACACTGCACTCGCATGGGAAACCCGGAGGAGGCTCCTGGCTCCTGGTTTTGGATCAGCGCAGCTCCAGCTGTTGCAGCCACTTGAGCAGTGAATCATTGGATGGAAGATCTTCCTCTCTATCTCTCCTCTCTATATATTTGATTTTCCAATAAAAATAAAATAAATCTTGAAAAAAAAAAAAAAGACTTCAGAGCAGGGGCTGAGGTGAGCTGGGTCACTTACGTGTTGTTCAGGATGTGGAACTTGTCGCCCTTGGTGAAGGTGAGGTCATCTTCAGTGCGGGCCTCATAGTCGTATAGGGCGATGAACAGGGTCACCCCGCTGCCTGCAGGGCAGGGACCGCTGAGCCAAGTAGGGCACAAGCCAGCAGCGCCAAAGGAGCATACTTCCCAGAAGTCCACTGTCCAGCCAGGCTCAGGGCTGAGCACTGTGGCTGCCGACGCCCTGTGCACCTCTGCCCCTACTCCTTTGTCCACCCTGGGGAGCCATATTGTTCATTTCTCCACCCCACCAAGAAGACCTCCTAATTGGATTATGCACCCAAGTGGCCAAGGTCAGGGGGCTCTACGCCACCAGCTTCCCCTCAGATGGGGGAGGAGCTGGATCCACCCCCTGGGAGGCCCCCACATGGCCAGCCACTGCAGTCTTGGAAACAGGGCTGCTCTCCTGGGGTCAAGTCCATGTCTCCCCTCTCTGACCGCCCAATGTCTGCCAATGTCCAGGCAGCACCTGTTCCCAGCTCCCCAACCACCACCTCCGCCACTCACCTGAGATGCCCTTGACATTGCTACCTCCAAGGAAGGTGTGACTGGTTGGCTGAGGGGAGAAGCTGTTGTAGTTGGGGATGTGGGTGAAGGAGGAGGCTGGCCGGCCCTGTGTGGGGTCGGGGCTGTAGCGGTTAGCAGTCCCAGAGGCCCTGAAGTTCCCTTCCAGGCCATCATCCTCCTTGGACCCCCGTTCCAGCTTCTTGCAGAACAAACAGCCCATTCCAGGTGCCCTGCTGCACAGGTTGAGAGGGCACGCTTCACCGCAGGGTCCTTGCTAGGGTGCTCCAGACGCACCTGCCCACGGGCGCACACACACACACCTGCACACGCAGACACACAGCCCGCCCCGGGTTGCGGGTCCCCTGTTGTGAATGGTGAAGTGGCACAGGCCCTCTCTCCAGCCCCCTGGGTCCGCCTCTCAGTGGCTCCTGCCCGCTCCTGCAGCCGGGCTCCAGCCCACAGCAACAGACCGCCTTTCGACATCAGGATGTTGCTGCGGTCATTTCAGCTCTTTGCCTCCCATGGCTGCGATAGGCTGTGTTCCTGTGACTTCCTTGGGGCACTTGGGTCCGTGTGTCTCTTAGGATGCTGGTCTGCACACATGCGTGCCTTTGTGTGTGTGTGTGTGTGTGTGTGTGTGTGTGTGTGTGTGTGTGTGTGTGTGCAACTCCCTGGGGATGCTGTTAAGGTGTGTGTGTGGGGGGGATGGTATGTGTGAATACCCATCTCTGCTCCTGCTTGGCTGAGTGTATGCAAGTCTGCATCAATGTGATTGTAAAGTGTACCTGCAAATGTGCACATCTGTACAGTGTGTATGTGTGTGTGTGTGTGTGTGTGTGTGTGTGTGTGTACGTGTAGGTCTGTGGGAGAAGCCAGAGCTGTGTCTCCGTGTCTGTGACCATGGACCATGTGTGAGCGGGAGTGCATGCCAGCACCTGGAGGTTCCCTGCAGAGGGGGATCAAGACCATTTCCTGTCATCCGTCCAGCCTCGGGCCTCTCCAGCTGCCTCTTTCTGGCTCCCCCACCCGTTACCTAGCAACAGGGCCCTTGGAGGAGTGGGGGTTAGGAGGAGTTGTGGGGCTCAGCAAGGCCACTCTGTTTCCTGATCCCCAAAGTCCCTAGTCCTCCCCTCCCCACCGACTACTCACCCTTGAGGCCCCTACTTCTGCATCAGCGTGGCTGTACCATGGTGCTTGGAGGGATTGGGGACCTGTGGGGAGGCAAGGGGACACGGTGGAGGATGACCCGGCCTGGCTTCTGCCCTGGAGGGAAGTCGGGCAGCTGGGCTGGGCCCTAGCGTGACTTCTGCTACTGCGCTGAAATAGCATTCAACCCTCCCCTGCAGGCCAGCACCCCCAAAACCCACACTTTCACCAACATACATGGGTATAAGCATGAGCTTAGCAACATACAATCCACACATTAACATATCCATTTATGCACATGTGTGCGTGTGTCCATGGACTCGTATCTGGCCACACACAGGTAAGCCTCCCTCGCAGCACAGTGGACCCACACGGGTGCTCTCAGCTTGCTGGGCTGGGCCATCTCTAGGTGGATCCCCCCTTCCCTGCCCCAGTCTGGCTCGTTCCCCAGGGCCCCCAATCACCATCTCACAAACCCCAGGTCCCTTTCCCAGCCCTGTCTCACCCTGCCTGGGCTGTGTGTGCCCCTGGGTGGCTTCTGGTGGAGCAGGTAAGCTGGGCACCCACCTGCAAAGCCCTATTCCATCCCCACGTAGAGGAGAGTCAGAAGCTGGGGCTGCCAGTGCCCCTGAGGCAGCCCCCACCCCCCGACCAGCTGTGATCCAGGCCTGCTCCTGTAGCTGAATCGCCTCGAGCACCAGGGTGGGGAGGTCATTGAGCAAAGGGTCCCCACCCCTACATAGCCACTGCCATTGCACCACTCAGAGAGGAACTAGCCACCAGCAGGGCTGGGTTTCTTAAGCAGTGGGAGGAATGCAGCGCTAGGGTGGGGCCCGCCCCCGCCCCCGCCCCCGCCCCCGCCCAGTGAACCCCGATTTTCCCCAGGGGGCCTGAAGGTCCTGGTTAGAGGAACTCCTAGCTTCTCCCTCTGGACTTCCAGGTAGCCCCCTTGCAGGTATCATTCTGTTTCTCTCTGTGTGGCCTGCCCTTCCTGTGAGCACCACTCACCTCTTCCAAGAAGCCTTCCTGGATCTATTGGGCCCAGTTTCCTGGTCAAAGATTCTGTCTCATCGTTGCCTTGCTCTCCACCACCCAGGCCCCACCGGCCTCGTCACCCTCCACTGTCGCTGTGCTCCCATGTGTGTGTTGTGGGGGGCGGGGTGACACCCATGTGGTCAACAACGAAGCAGGCTGCGGTGAGAGACCTGCCTGAAAATAGCCACTGTCGCTGGGCCCAGGCTGACATCTTCTCCCTAGGACCCCTCCCCTTGGGTGAAGCTTGTGTGTCTATGGGGCCCCAGGCAGGTGCAGGGTCAGTGATGGTCAAGAGAGAGGACAAAGGGGGCGTGGAAGGGAAGGACCAGGGCTGTGAGAGAAACCAGGCTGGGGCTGGTTCCTGGTGCAAAAGGGTTCCTGGATAAGAAGTAAAACCTTGCAAGAAAACTCACATTTGTACCACCACTCTCAGTTCCCAGGCTCCCCAGATCCACACAGCACTACTAACCCACGTCCCTGGCAGCCCACAGCCTCTTCGGGAGACCCGTGGCTCCTTCACCTTGGTGCTGTGGTCACACTCCCCACAGATGCTCACCTCCAGGCCCATCCACCTTGCACACATGTGACCTCGCCAAAGACCTGCAGGCACAGACCAGGACGCACAGGACCAGTCAGGCACTGGCTGCAGCCCTCCACCTAAGGCACTCTGGGCAAACTTGGGCTCCTGGGTTTGATGATGAGACCACAGAGACCCCTGGAAGGTTTTAATTTGCCCTGCACTACACAGAGGGTGTATCCTGACTGGGTGCTGGCTCTCAGCCGCTCTTCTCTGCCTTGCGCCAGTGGCGCAGTGTCCCGCTGGGACTCAGAGCCGCACAAGGCTCTGCCCTCCAGGGATGTGCACGTCTTCACACGCAGACTCACTGCTGTCACTTCTAACAACAGCTGCGTGCCCAATATCGCAGTGGGTCGGTCGCGTCAGCCCTGCCTTGTCCCTGGCCTGTTCTGAAGTGCTGGTGGCAGATTGTCCGCCCCAGGCAAGGAGGCTGAAAGCTCTGTGGGCCAGGAGAACGCTGGCAAGGCCGTCAGTGTGGGCGGTAGGCAGAGGCCGCCATGCTCGGGGCTTCGTGAATGCCAGGCTTGATGAGGACTGAAGCCCTGGCTGGGCTGGGCTCTCTGAGGACCTGGATCCTGAGGATGGAGGGGAGCAGGTGGTGTCCTGGGGTCCACATGGCCCAACACAGGGAGACGTACTGAAGGTGACATGGCTCCTGTGGCTTTGTCAGAAGAGAAGACACGAGGACATAAGAGAGGTGGGAGTAGGAGTGTGGGCATCTGGTCTAGGGGCTAAGACTCACCTTGGGGTGCCTACCTCCCCACATCAGGGGGCCTGGGCTCCTGCTGGTGTGCACCCTGGGAATCAGCAGGGGATGAAAGCTTGGGGGATTGGGTCCCTGCCACCTGCGTGGGGTTCTTGGCTCCTGGTTGCTGGGGGTGTTTGGAGAGTGACCCTGTGAACAGCACATTTCATATTTTAAAAAGAAAGGGAGAGAGAAAAATAAAGAAAGAGACTGAGCTAGCCTGCGAGATATACAGACAGGCAGAGGGAGAGCCAAGCAGCATGCTGCTGACTGCCTCTCAGGAGGAAATGCTGGGCTGCAGCATCCACTGGCACCCGTGGGGCACCGTTCCTCTGGTGGCTGATTTAAAGCTTACAGAGTGACGCCCCAAATGCTGGCTTGGGAGGAGAGAAGCAGAACCAGCCTGAGCCAGCACAAGTTGGCTCTGCTGACTATATCACTGCCAGGAAAGGACAATGAGAGAGAGAGAGAAAAAGAGAGAGGAGAGAGAGCTACAGAAATGCAAGGTGAAGAGAAGGAGTGCCAGGGAAACATGGGAAGAGGCAGAGGAAAAAGGCAAATAGAAGCAAGGTGGAGGCAGGCAGAGAACTAGACACAAAGGCAGTGAGGGCCAGGGAGCAGCTGAGTGCCCTCCGTTCAGGGCTCTGCATGGCCATTGTCCCCAGGATGCCACATGTCACTCTCCCAGCCCCCACTCTGTGGCTGCATGCACACCTGTACCTCCTATTATATGGGGAGGAATGTGACATCCTCCAAGTCTGGGTTGCAAAACAGATCCATTGCATGTGTGCTGGTTTATGAAACAATCATACCGCAGCTGGCATTGTGCCAAGCAGTCCTCACGTGTGGTACCATTTGGGACCCTTCAGAGGCAGGTCCTGTGATCAACTCTTGTCTTTTTGATGTAGCCACTGAGGCACGGAGATGCCAACAGCCAGGTGAGCGACAGAAGCAACACAAAGTCGGAGATGGCTGCACGGCCTGCTCCAAGCACTGCTCCTGACTACAAGGAGTAACAATGTGTCTGAATGAACGCTTGCTGTGTGCTTCACACTCAATCCTCCTCCCAGCATCTCTCAGCTGACCACCGAATCTGAAGCCGAATCTGAAGCTACGCCTGTCTTTCTTCTTCAAGCACCAGGTTTTGTGGCCTGCTAACAACAAACAACAGCCCACGGTGGCCACAGCATTGCCAGACCCTGCTGGGCCCTGGGCTGTCGGACAAACGTGGCTATTATTTTCAAAATATGTGTTCATTTATGTTGAAAGGCAGAGTGATAGAGAGAAGGGTTAGAAACGGAGAGATCTCCCATTGGCTGGTTCATCCCCAAATGTCCACAAACAGGCAGGGCTGCCCGGAGCTGAGGCCAAGAACCAGAAACTCCGTCTAGGTTGGTGTAGAAGCCCAGGCACTTGGGCCATTCTCTGCGACGTTCTTTGGCATTTAGCAGGGAGCTGGTTCAGAAGTGGAGCAGCATCCCCGTGTTCTGATTTTGGCATGTCAGCATCACAAGTCAGCAGAGGCTAACCCACTGCACCCCAATGCCAGCTGCCAAATTTGCCTCTTGGACATCTGATTGGTAGGAACCAATACATCCGATTGCCAAAGCCCTGTCAGGGACAACATCCTGTTATGGGCATCAGAACGGCAGTCTTGCCCTTGGACCCTGCTGCTCCTACCTCCAGCAGATGCCCCTGGACAGCCCTCCCTTCCACTTCCACAAATCTGCTCAGCAGGAGGAGAGGGGGAGATCTGTAGTGTCTGCACCTGTCCCTCTCTGCAGAGCTGCCATCAGGGTTCAATGATGTGAGGCTCTTGCCAGGCAAGTGGTGACCCCATGACATTGACATCCACAGGTGGCAAAGCTAGGGACAGCCCCCAGGGGCCAGTTCACACTCATCGACCCCACCCCACCCCCACCTCGCTGCAACCTGCTTGTGTGTGGTGGGGAAGCGATGTGCCCAAGGTCACACAGCCCAACAGGGACTTCAGAGCTGGAGAAGCCTGAGCAGATTGTGCTGGCCTCAGCTGCCAAATGCCGACTTTCTACCGGGCCCCTGACCAACAGACACATCAGGCAGTTCCCCCCCCCCCCCCCGGCTCCCCACTTCTGGACTAGGGAGTCCCAGGCCCCTTCCATTCTTTCTGGAAACCCATACTTCCAAATGCCACACCAGAGCTTTGAGGTGGAAACATGATGTTTTGGGGACCCTCTACCCCAGCCTGCATGATCTAGAAGCAGACTGGGCTGAAATCCTGTCCCAACCCCCACACCTTGCCTCCATCCCCCCCCCCCCCGCCCCAGCTGTAGCTGTGGCTACATTTCACATAGGGAGACAAATCTCCACACAAGCCCCCAGAGGTTGAGGCACACAGCAGGTGCTCAGCCAACTTTTCACTTCTCTCCTTTTCACTTGAGGAAGGCCCTGCAGCGCAGTGGGGAAATAGCCGAGGGGGCAGAACTGGACAGAGCAGAGAGGAAAGAGAAGTTCCCAGGAGAGCTGGCCCCAGCGACGCGTGGGGGATTTCACCAAGAGGGAACTGGACTCTAGGCAGTGGCCGGAAACCACTGTCCTGCAAGAGTTCCGGCTTCTTCTCGGGGCTCTGCTGGGCAGGGGCAAGGCAGGGCATGGAATTGGGGGCACACAGTTGAAAGTCTGTGAGGTCAAGCAGGTGAACCCAGCATCACTATGTCCCCACTCCCAGAGCTCCTGGCTGTAGGTGTCTCCATCCCTGCACCCACCGGTGTCTGCCCAGGGTGAACCCCACCCCCCTTCTCACCTTGTCTTGTTTTGAACCCCCAGGGACCAAGAACACATCCCCAGAAGCCCCTGCTGCCACCTGGGGGAATGGGAATCAGCACACAGACACAGGCAGAAAGAGACCAGGGGCCCAAGGATTCCCGAGGACTGCCGGCTTGGGTGGTGGCCACCTGGGTGTGGCACCCAGGAGCGGAGAGGACAGACCTCAGGCCTGCTGACCTCCCTGGTATGGGTCCTCAAGAGTGCTACAGGCCATCCATTTATTAGACACCTGCTGTGTGCCTGGCCCCGGAGGCCCAGGCAGTAGGCTTTCAGGCCCCTCCAAGTTTTTGAGAAGGTAAAGGATAGCCCCATTCAGGACCCTCAACAAAGGTCACGCTAGACCTGATTCTGACCCAGCCTGGGGCAAGCAGGTGCAGTATGCTTTGTCTCACCTCACGATTGGAAGGTGGGGGTGTCTGTAGTGGCAGGGTGGGGGTGAGCAGGTGGCCTATCTAGCTCAAGCTGGCGCCTGAGGATACTGACTCAGGAAACTCCCCTAGGAAAACGGTTTCCTAGCTGTGCAGGACCACCTCCACCAGCAATCTAACACACGGTGCCCTGTGTCATCCAGCCGAGGCAACAGGGTTTTCAGGAGCTAGGCTCCAGGCACTATCCAGAGGGGAGTTCAGGGCTTAAAGAGTCTGGCTTCCACAATGTGGCAGACAGGAAATCCCCTCCCTGGCCTTGGATGGGGGGGTATCCCTGTCCTCTCCCACCTTGGGCAGCCCAGCCTGCTGTGTGCACAAGGGCCTCCCAAGCTTGGGCCATTTCCTTTGTCGTAGCAGCCTCAGTGGGTGCAGCACAAGCCCTGTCTCACAAGGACGCTCCCAGGCTCTTGCACATTTACTAAATGCCCCAGCCACATGCGCACACTGTCACACCCTCACTTACAGCTTCGTGCCCTCTGCGGGTACAGGAGCTGGCGGTGGAGCCCAGGAACCCCACATCTTCCTTCGTGTACCTCTTCCGCCTCCCGGGGTAGGGCTGGGGGGATGCTAAGAAATGTGGCAGAGATGAGCGGAGGTGCTCAGCCCAGATGCCCTGGACTGTTAGTCCTGGCTGTTGGTCCTGCTGGTCATCAGCTGCCTAACCTCCATCTTCCCATCTGGGGAATGGGAATCAGCAGCCTGTTTTCCCTTCACAGACACAGGCAGAAAGAGGTTAGGGGCCCAAGGATTCCTGAGGAACTGCTGGCCTGGGTGGTGGCCACCTGGGTGTGGTACCCAGGAGCGGAGAGGACAGACCTCAGGCCTGCTGACCTCCCTGGTATGGGTCCTCAAGAGTGCTACAGGCCATCCAGGCCATCCATTTATTAGACACCTGCTGTGTGCCTGGCCCCGGAGGCCCAGGCAGTAGGCTTTCAGGCCCCTCCAAGTTTTTGAGAAGGTAAAGGATAGTGTCCTTTAGTGCCTTCAGGACCCTCAGCGAAGTTCACTCCCCAGCCTGGGGCAGGCAGGGTCATTCAGCATGCTTTATTTCCACAGCTGGGACAGGAAGAAGGAGGCCCAAAGAATACAGCAACTGAGGACCCAGTGTGACCAAGAGCCCACATCTGTGAGGCTACAGAACCCTGGAACATGGAGCATCACCGCCTCCTCTTTCTGTCCTGCCGTCCACCCAAAAGACCCCAAACCGGCAAAGGCAAAAGCCAACAGCCTCGGGTCCGGGCCTGCCCCGCCCGCTGCAAGGAACCCAGCAGCAGCCAGAGCCCAGCTCGCCTCTCCGCCCTCTGGTTGCCATGGACACAGCCCCTCCACACCTCCACGGTCAAAGGCAGGATTTCCGTCGGGGCGGCTAGCAATTCCCGGATCCCGCGGGGAACGCGGAGTGAGACGTTCACTGCGGGGCGAGGAGGGGGTGCCCGACGAGGCCCGGCCCTGCCGAGGGCGGGGACTTCCCCAGGAAGACCCTCCAGTGCCGGGCGGGACAGCTTTGGGGTCCAGCTGTCCAGGCGTCCTCCCTGGCCCTACTGGCTAAGCCTTGATCCCCTGTCTCTGCCAATGCGGGACTGGGGGACTCCCTGGACCCCCGGAATTGTATCCTCAATCCACGCGCTCAGAAAATGCTCCCGCACCTGCTTCCCGCAAGTGCCCACGCTTGATTCTCCCAGTTCCTTCCTAAATGCTCCCTTTCAGGGTCCCCTTAGTTCCTCCCCAATCGCCCCACTTTCCAGATCCTACCAATTTCGCCTTGCAGGGGCCCTCCTGTTTCCCCGCCAGACCCCCCTCTAAGATCCCAGATGCCCCCAGCTTTGCTTCACGTTAGACTCCAGGTTTCTGCCCTTCTACCCCCCTGGCGCTTTTCCGGCTAGGGTCCCCCTAGCCTGCAACTTCTGCAGCTCGTCTAAGTTCCCACCCGCCTTGCCCGCCCCTTCCCCGCCCCTCCCAGCCCCCACCTGTCTGGGCCACCTACCTGGTGCCAAAGGAACCTGTTTCTGGTTGGCCTGGGCAAGCTAGCAAGGGCTCCCGCAGCCAGGTATGCCGGCGTGGTTGAGAAGCTGGGTGCTGCCCGCCTCTGCCCGCCGCCCCCTCTGGGCAAAGGAGGGAGGAAGCTGCCTTGGACTTCTCTTATTGCTGCCGCGGGTAGGTGGCAGTGGTGGCGGCGGGGAGCATTCACTGTCACGCCCCAGCTCCGCGACCTGGCTGCCCACAGCGGGGAGGGGCCCCCAGATCCCGGCGCGCCTGCCATCACTTCCCGCCTCCGTAGCCCACTCCCTGCGTGGGGATCCTTCCCCAGACCCCGATTGCCCACGAAGTGCCTTTTCTGAAGACCCCCTGCGGAGTGGCAGGTTGCCCCCAAGCACTTCGGGAATCCTTGTTGGAGTTAGGGGCGGGGGTGGGGATGTGGGAAGCCCCAGCAGCTGGTGTTGGGAATCCAAGGCGCAGGTGTGCAGAGCCGGAGGACCTCAGAGCGCTGTCACCAAAAGCGGCTCTGGATGCAGTCGCGGTGCTTGTGTAGGAGGAATTAGGGACCTTCGCGGTGGGCCAGGCGAGGGCCTGTTTTATAAGTTTTAGAAATTTTAAAATCTATTACAGCCCCAGCCTTCTCCTCTACTGGTGATATGTGACCCCTCAGCCCGGAGTCCACCCCTCCTTTACCTCTCTTACTTCTTTTAACAGAGTGGGTGGATGTAGTGCAGGTGAAGCTGCCCAGCCTTAGATACCAAGCACCAGGGGGTCCTCCTGCGGTGCTGCGCCTAACCACTTGCCATGGCATGCCAGCATCCCAGCTAATCTCATGCACCTGAGACAGCAGTGGAGGATGACCCAAGTCCTTGGGTCCCTGAGCCCACCGGAGACATGAATGGTGTTCCTGGCTCCTGGCTTCAACCTCAGCCAGCAGCTGTCAATGGGGGCTACCTGGGGTGTGAGCCAGCAGAATGATCTCGCTCTGTCTCTGCCATTATGCCTTTCCAATAGATTAATTAAACTTTTAAGACAACAACAAAACCAAGCACCAGAAAAATCTGCCCTGCCTGGGTGAAAGAGACGTGGGGGCAGCGAAGAGAAGGCTGATGGAAAAGCGTGTATCTGACTGTGGTGAGGCAGCATGGAGGAACTATAAACAGTTTCTAAGGCAGTGAGAATGAGAGCGAGAGAGACTGAGATTGAGAATACAGGCAACAATACAGTGAGTTGATGGGACCTGTGATGCAGGCAGGTGTGTATGTGTGTGTGTGTGACTGGGAGGGAGGGACGTGTTGAGTTGTGTGTGTGCACGCACCCAGGTGTGTTCCAGTGTGACTGTCAGGTAGTAGAGAGTGGCGAGATACAGATAGGAATGCTTTTCTCCTAGGAAGATGGGAGCAGGAAGCTCCAGAGGAGATGCGGGAACTTGGATGGCCTCCCAGGGCTGGCAAGCTCTCTGACTGGCCATTGGTCCCCATGCTCAGAAACAAACAGCATTACTCCCAAGGGGCCAGCCTTGGGGGGCAAAGGAGCCAGGGATGAAGGGACTGTCCTGCCTGACTCAGGAAGTCTGGGCAGGGTACCTTCCCTGACACACACACACACACACACACACACGCCCCACCCCAGTTCAGTGGAGTTCCCAGGAACTTCCACTTGCGCTGCTGGCTCCTGGCTCCTGGGGGACGTGGAATGGCAAGGGTCAGGACCAAGACCAGCTCTTGCAGCCATCTCAGCTGCCTGTCAAGGACCTGGCACACAGCAACAGGGGCTCTGGGCAGAAGAATGCTTGACTCCATCAAAGAAACAAAAATATGAGCAGGTGAACAAATCAAATAAATGCGGAACTAAAAGTAAGGCAGAATGAATGAAGACATTCAAGACTCAGGCACTGGATGAACAAATGAACAGAAAAAAAACCAATCGTTTCTGCATTGTAAAATACCAGAGGGGCTATACTGGTCCTTACTTAAACTCTTCCAGTGGCTTACCTTTCATTTTGAAACAAATTAACACAAGTAAAATACAACAACAACAACAATAATATGGGCCTGGTGCCGTGGCCTAGTGCCTAAAGACCTCGCCTTGAACACGCCGGGAACCCATAGGGGCACCGGTTCTAATCCTGGTAGCTCCACTTCCCAATATACTCCCTGCTTGTGGCCTGGAAAAGCAGTTGAGGATGGCCCAAAGCCTTGGGACCCTGCACTGACATGGGAGACCTGAAGGACGTTCCAGGCTGCTGGCTTCAGATCGGCATGACACCATCGTTGTGGTCACTTGGGGAGTGAATCATCGGATGGAAGATCTTCCTCTCTGTCTCTCCTCTCTGTATATCTGACTTTGTAATAAAAGTAAATAAATAAATAATAGAATCCAAAAGCTTGCAAGGTCTCCCAGGTCGCCTGGGGGCCTGCTCTGCCACCTCGCCAGTTCCACACTATGTAAGTCTCTTCAGTTCCTGAGATGTATAGAATTTTGCTTCCGGGCCTTCTTGCAATCTGTTCTCTTTTCCCAGGACACTTTTCCCTGACACACAGAGAGACAGAATCAAGGACAGGGTCAGGGACAAGGACACACAAAGACCTCCCACTGGCTGGTTCACCTTCCAAATGTTCGCAACAGCTGGACTGAACCAGGAGGCAGGAACTCAATGTGTTGGGACCCAAGGACTTGAGCCATCACCTGCTGCCTCTCAGGGTGCATGTTAACAGGAAGTCTGGGGGTAGGGGGTGGGGCTGGGGTGATGGCTCAATAGGCTAATCCCGGCTTCTAACGCCAGGATCCCATGTGGGAGCTGGTTTGCATCCTTACGGCTCCACTTCTGATCCAGGTCCCTACTTGTAGCCTGGGAATGCAGCAGAGAGAGCTTAGCCCAAAGCTTTGGGATCCTGCATCTGCATGGGAGGCCCTGAAGAATCTCTTGACTCCTGGTTTTATATTGGCTAAACTTCATGCACATCCAAAGACACTCTGTCTCACCTTCTCTCCATAAATCTGATCTGTCTTTCCAATGAAAATGAATAATTCTTTAAGGAAAAAATAAATAAATAAAAAGGGATTGGGAGAGCTGGCCCTGCAGCTCAACCGGCTAATCCTCTATCTGCAAGTACTGACATTCTACAGGGTTACTGGTTTGTGTCCTGGATACTCCACTTCTAATCTAGCTCCCTGACAATGGCCTGGGAGGGCAACAGAGGATGACCCAGGGCCTTGGGCACTTCCACCTATGTGGGAGACCTGAAAGAAGTTCCTAGCTCTTGGCTTTGGACCAGTCCAACTCTGGCCATTCTGGTCCAGCAGATGGAAGCTCTCTCTAAGTCTACGTTTCTATTTCTCTGTAAAAATCTGCCTTTCAAATAAGAAATAAATGCACAAGTCTTAAAAAAAAAAAAGAAAAAGAAAGAAATTAGGAAAGCTGGGATCAGAAACAAAGCTGGACACCTGAACCCAGGCACTCCACATGGGATGTGGGTGTCCCCAGCTCTGCCTTAACTGCTGTGCCACCTGCCACCCCTGTTCCTGTCCCTTTGCATCCCCCACCTGGAGTGTCACCTTCTCAGAGGTGACCTACTCATGTGAACATCCCACCAGAGGGAGGGCTCCTCAAGTCCCTTGGGATCTGGAATAGCTTCATTCTCTGCTCACTGTTTAGCACCTTGACCAGATCCAGGCTCTCAGTTCCAGGGACCACCTGGTACTACTCAGGACAGAGACAGGTGATTCCAGGCTCTTATTCATCCATACAGATTAGTCGTGGTTAGGGGACCCGCCTTGTGGTGCCACAGGTTTAGCCCTCACGTATGAAGCTGGCATCCAATACTCCGGTTTGGTTCCTATTTGCTTCATTTCAATCCAGTTCTCTGCAAATGCACCTGGGAAAGCAGCTGAGGATAAGCCAAATGCTCATACCCCACTACCCAGGTAGAAGATCCAGATGGCGTCCCAGGGTCTTGCCTGCCTATTGTGGCTATTTGAGGTGTGAATCAGATGGAAGATCTCTCTCTCCCTCTTCCTCTCCCTCTCTATGTAACTTGGACTTTCCATTAAATAAAAAAGAAAAAAGAAGGAATGGAAGGATAAGAGGGAAAGAAGGAAAGAAGGAAGGAAGGAAGGAAGGAAGGAAGGAAGGAAGGAAGGAAGGAAGGAAGGAAGGAAGGAAGGAAGGAAGGAAGGAAGGAAACCCAGGTGGTTAGTCAGAGTCTGGAGCTGGTCTCTGTTTGTAATCTATCTCTGCCTCTGCATGATCTTGGATAAGTCATTACTGCTTTCTATGTCCATAAAATGGGGATAATGCCAGGCCCCACTTCACAGGAATCTTGGAGAAATCAGTGAGTTTGCATGTGAGTGCTGGGCCAATGGTAATGTCATGTAAATGACAGTTCATTCATTCATTCAATCAGACTTCAAAGCTTTGCACCACTATTCTGCCCCAGGCCAGGTGCCTGAATCTGAGGGAGGAATCACACAAGCCCAGTCTTGCCTCGTGTGTGACACAGAACATTGGCAGGCAGAAGACAAAGAGGTCACAAGAGGGGGGTGTAGAACCCTACTCTCTGACCCCAGCCTCCTATCCTTCCTGACCCTGCTCATACACTCCTCCATTAAATTTGAAAAGGTGTGCTTACTTATTTGAAAGACAGAGGTACAGAGAGAAGGAATGATGGGAAGACAGAGAGTCTCCCATCCACTGGTTTACTATTCCAAATAGCCGTAACAGCAGGACCGGTCCAGGCCAAAGCCAAGAGCCTGAAACTCCATCTGGGTCTCCCACATGGGTGCAGGGTCCTCCCAGGGCTTTGGGCTCTCCTCTGCTTTCCCAGGCCACAAGCAGAGAACTGGATCCGAAGTGGAGCAGCCAGGATTCAAACTTACATTTCATTCTGGATGTCAGCAACAAAGATCACGTCAGAGCGCTGATCCCTAAAGCAATTCTGAACCCTAATGTCAAAACCAAAGCCCTGGCCCTGTACGATTCCACAGTTGGTTGATCCTCCCCTTGTGGGCACCACAGTCCCATGTAGGCACCAGTTTGAGTCCCTGCTGCTCCACTTCCCATCCAGCTCTCTTCTTGTGGCCTGGGAGGGCCACCAGAGGATGGCCCAAGTCCTTGGGACCCTGCACCCATGTGGGGGACCTGGAGGAGGCTCCTGGCTTCTGGCTTCTGACTGGCTCAGCTCTGGATGTTGTGGCCATTTTGGGAGTGTACTAGCAGATGAGTGATTTTTTTTCTCTTTCTCTCCTTCTCTCTGCAGATCTGCCTTTCCAATAAAAATAAATAAGCCTTTTAAAAACAAACAAATAACAACAAAACCCAAAGCTGTAAGGCCAGTGAGTGCACTGTAGTTGCTAATCGGTTTCCATCTCAACAGCCCTCTCCCTCCTGCCCTTCTGCTCCCAGCCAACCTGCTTCCTATAGTTATTCTGCCACCCCTGCCCTGCCTCCTCCTCCCTGCAGGGCACTCAGCTGCAGGAATCCTACCTGGCACTTTCTCTGAGGGGGGAAGGAAAATGCCACCTGCTACATAGGATGCCCAGCCTCGGAAAGACTCTACTTGGCCCTGCCCCTCCCTGGGAACCAATTCTGGCCCTGCCTAGATGACCGACCCTGTCCTTTCTTTCAACCCTCCTTTATCCTTCTGCTTCCCTCCACAACCAAGTCCGGGTGCTTTCCAAGGCCCTCAGGCGCTCTATCACCCCTCTCCCGCACCATCCACTTCTCCCTATCCACAGAGTTGCTACAACATGCAAACAGGTTCTCGAAAAAGAAAACACACACACCATCTCATAGAGAATAAAACCTTTATCCTGCCTTTTTGATAAGAACTGCGATTGATGAAGGAAAGTTGTCACATCAGCGAGATGTGAGCTCAGGCAGGTGCACAGCAGGTTAATTGGCTGCCTGAAATGTTAGTGTCTCATGCTAGTGTGCCAGCTCAAGTCCCAGCTGCTGTGCTTCTGAGCCAGCTCTCTGCTAATACACCTGGGAAGACAGCAGAAGATGTCCAAGGGCTTGGGCCCTTGTGCTTGGGCTCCTACTGATGTGGAAGACCCAGGTGGAATTCCAGGCTTCTGTTTTCAGCCTGACCAGGCTGTTGTGGACATGTACGGCATGACTGAAAGATCTGTTTCTCCCTCTCCATGTTGCCCTGTCTTGCAAATAAAGGAAATTTAAAGAATCATCAATGGGGGCTGATACAGTGTGGCGCAGTGTTAAGCTTCTGCTTGTGATGCTGATATCGCCCTCCAGGGGGCCCCTGATTCCACGTGCTTTTTCCCAGGAAGCAAGTCTGTCCTGGCTAGGACAGCTAGTGCCTGACTGGCTGTGTGACCTTGAGCGTGTCAGCCTGTCTCTGGGCCTCTGGCTCCTGGTCTGGGTGGGACAGGATGCCTGTGAAGTCCAGTGGGCCTTCAGGTGTCTTCCTTGGGGGTCTGCAGCACTGGAGATTCCCCGCTAGGACCCCCAGGAACCGACCGGCTCATCACCAGCCTGTGAGGAGCCAGGCTGGTACTCTCCCCCTTCCTCAGAGGGAGGGGCAGTGTGGCTCTCATTCAAGTCTCAGCTCTGTTGTCTTAAGCAAGTGACCCAACCACTCTGGGCTAAAGTGTCCCCATCGATGTGGCAAGATGAGCTCTGCTTGTCTCCCGGGACAGACAGAAAAGGAAATGATGGCTTCGGGGCCGGTGCTGTGGTGTAGCAGGTAAATCCTGCAATGCCTACATCACATATGGGCACTGGCTCAAATCCTGGCTGCTCCGTTTCCGATCCAGTTCCCTGCTAAAGTGCCTGGGAAAGCAGCGAAGGATGGTCCAAGTCCTACCGCTCCTGTATTCATGTGGGAGACCTGGAGAAGGCTCCTGGCTTCATTATGACCAACTAGGGGGTAAACCAGTAAATGGAAGATGTCTCTGTCTCTCCCTATCTTGTTGTAAATCTGGCTTTCAAATAAGCAATTATTAAAAGGAAAGGAAATACCTCGCACATGGCAAGTGAACAGCGGGTTGCCAAGAACATAACAAACAGGCAGTTCACATTGTAGCATGGCAAGTTAAGTCACCAGCTGCTACACCAAATGTCATGCAGCACCAGTTTGTGCCCTAGCTCTTCTGTCTCAGACCCAGCTCCCTGCTAATGTACCTGAGAAAGCAACAGAAGATGGCTCAAAGACTTGGACCCCTGCACCCATGTGAGACAGCCGGGTGAAGCTCCTGGCTTCACCTTGGCCCAGCCCCAACCATGGTGGCCATTTGGAGAGTGAACCAGCAGATGGAAGATTTCTCTCACACTAGTGCCTTCAAAATTGTCAACTGATTGATGAAGGAGAAATAACAAAACCCAGGGCCGCCATTCTGGCACGATATCGCACTTCCAAAGCAGCTTCCTGCTGATGCTCCTGGGAACGCAGAGGGAGAAGGTCCAAGTCCTTGGGCCTCGGCCACCCTGTGGGAGACCTGGATGCAGTTCTAGGCTCCTGGCTTTGGCTTGGCCCAGGCCCAGCCCGTGCAGCCAGTTAGGGAAATCAACTCGTGATCTTTCTCTCCCATTTTCTCTGTGACTATAACTTTCAAATAAATAAATTTTTTAAAAAATAATACATGCCTTAGGATTATGTGTCATAGTAACTGTTCAGTAAATATTTGTTGAATGATTCATTGCTTATGTATATATGTGTATATATATATATATATATATATTTTTTTTTTTTTTTTCAGATCTTTTGGTTCATTCCCCAAATGCCTGCAACTGCCAGGGCTGGGCCAGTATGAGGCTGGGAGCCAGGAGTTTCATCTGGGTTTCCCACAGTGGAGGCAGGAGCCTGGAGGATGGCAGCTGCTGCCCAGGCACATTAACAGGGAGCCAGAGTAGATGTAGATGCCGCATTAACAGGAATAGAGTAGATGGGACTTAAACTAGAACTCTGACCTAGGAAACAGGCATCCTTAGCAGCACATACCTCACCGTGCTGCTGCACGCCCTCCCTAGAAGCATCCTTTTCTAACCACTGTCTCACTGGAGGCGTGAGGGAGCAGGTCAAAGGTCATGACCTCTGTGCCACAGGGGAAGCTGTGATGGCTCAAAGAGGGAAAGATGCGCCCCTGGATAGCACAGCACAACTGGTTTTGGAGTCTACTTCCTTCTAGACACCAAATCTATAACTGATACCTTGTTAACAAGGATTCAGCAGGCTCTGCCTGTACCCGCCCTTATGGAAGGGGGTGAGCATGGGCAGCACCAGGCCATGTACAAACCGCAGCCTGCCCCAGGCACCACAGGCCCAGCCACGTCACTGTGCTTGGCCTTGGCCTGCCTGTCTTTTCATTGAGAGGGCCATGGAGCCACAGGACAGTGGCAGAGAGCGGTGGCTGAAGCCAGGGACTGCCCTGGCCCAGGATGCTCAGGCAAGTCAACCTGGTAGGTGGCCAGAGCCCTGAGTGTTCTCAACCTTTGGTGACTGTTCCCATGTTTCTGGTCAGTGAGGTCTTCTCCTGGGGCTGGCAGGAGATTGCTGGAGGCGATGGTTATCTCTGCTTGGCTGGAGCGAAGCCCATGGGGTCAACCCACAGCAGCCCTTCAAGGGCATGCCAGTTGCACTGTGCCCAGTCTAGGAGCAAGGGAGCCCTGGGAGGGCAGGAGAGGTGGCAGGAGAGGCAGCAAGAGCCAGATTAAAAATTTTCATGGGAGCCACTCAGGGAAGGCAGCATAGCCACTCTCCCTTAGGACAGGCCCGTCACAGAGGCTCAGAGCATCCACGTGGAGCTGGAGTACTCCAGATGCACCTAGAAGGGTCTGGGGGTATTAAAGTGGGGTGTGCGGTAGACAGGGTGCTGGCATGTATTAGGGACTAGAATATAACAATGGGGTGCAAGAGGCTGGCACTGTGGTCCAGTGGTTTAAGCCACTGCCTGCATGCTAAAGCATCCCATAACTGCTCCACTGCTGATCCAGCTCCCTCCCAATTTCTCTGGGAAATCAGCAGATGACCCAAGTGCTTGGAGAGTCGGATGGGAGACCCAGATGGAGTTCCAGGCTCCTGACTTCTGCGTGGCCCAGCCCCAGCCATCGTGCCATTTGGAGAGTGAACCAACCAATGGAAGATCTCTCTCTCTCTTTCTCCCCCTGAGACCTTCTACCTTTCAAATAATCAACCTCTAAAAAGAAGAAAATGGGGTGCTACATATGACACAGGAGGCTGGCATGTGTTAGGGGGACCAGAGGATCAAAGTGGAATGAAAGTCTTAAGGCAGAGGGGTAAGGAGAGGGGACATCCCTGTGGATTGCAAGACTACAGGACTTGGGGGTAAATTGGCCAGGGATCCCGGAAGTTCACAGAAGGTGAGGGCTGTATGCAGGCCCGTCTGCCCTCCCAGCAGCCTCCCGCCAAGAGCAGGACTCCCCACAGAAAGAGAGGGTGTTATGTGTCTCAGAGCTCCCATGCAGCCAGGGTCCCCTTGGCAGCCTCCCTATAGCCGCTGGGATTTGAGGTCCCTGGTTCCTCCGTGGGAACAGCACTGGGCCCTCCTTCAGCCTGCCCTGCCTCAGTGGCCCCATGGGGTCTCAGAGCAGGTGTTGTGGCGTGATGAACGGAAGAGGTGTGGGCTCACCCTGGTGGGGTGCCAGGCTTGCCCAGTGCACCCCGGCACCCTGTGGCCACACGCTCGTCACATGCTCGTGCACTGTGCAGCGAGCTACCTCGGTGTTGTGGTTCTCTGTGGTTCTCACTAGCTCAGCTGCAGAGCCAGAGTCTCCCCTTCCCCGTCTGGTTGGGCTGTTCCTTCCTCTGACTGGGGCCCACCTGCTTCCCCTCCCTTGGGTGTCTGGAGACCCTGAGAGCGGAACAGGGGGAAGCAGTCCCCAGGCCTGCTAATCAGGGGATCAGTGATCCAGCCTGGCTTGGCCTAAGGCCCAGGTCTGGAGTGCTGACCCAGAAAATGCTGCTTCCAGAGCTTGCTGACCGAATTGTAAGAAACCACTGGCTGAAGCCCTCCCACATCTCAGGCTGCCTGAGTCTTCATAATTACCATGCCTGTTAAGCTGCTGCTGTTTCCCCATATGAGAAACAAGGAAGGGGAGACTTAGAGGAGATAGAGCTGGTGCCCAGGGTAGAGTCAGCACTTGTTAATCTTGGTTGATTTGAAAGGCGGAGTCAGAGACGGAGAGACAGACAAGGAGCGCTGCTGTCTGCTTGATTCACACCCCAAACACCCAGAGCAGCTGTGGCTAGGCCAGGCCCAAGCTGGAAGCCAAGAGTCCCGTCCAGGGTGCCGGGGACCTGATGCTTCTGCTGTCACCTGCTGCCTCCCAGGGCACACATTGACAGGAAGCCAGGGTTGGAAAGCAGCCACTCTAATGTGGGGTGAGGGCATAGTAAGCCGAATCCTAACCCCAGTGCCCAATACCTGCCCCAGGCAGCACTTTGTTTTTAAGACTTGGTTACTTTTATTGGAAAGATGGATTTATAGAAAGAGAGACAGAGAAAGATCTTTTACCTGCTGGTTCATTCCCCAGCTGGGAACAAGGGCCAGAGCTGGGCTGATCTGAAGCCAGGAGCCAGGAACCAGGGGTTCCTTCTTGGTCTCCCCATGTAGGTGAAGGGACCCAAGGATCTGGGCCATCCTCTGTTTCTTTCTCAGGCCGCAAATGGAGAGCTGGATTAGAAACGAAGCAGCTGAGACTCCAATTGGCGCCCCATGGGACAACAGGCATGGTACCTATTTTTAAGGTTTTTAATTTATTTGAAAGCCAGAATTTCAGAGAGAGAGACAGAGAGGGAGAGAGAGAGAGAGACAGTAGACAGAGAGAGAGATCTTCCATACAGTGGTCCACTCCCTGAAAGGCAATGGCTGGAGCTGAACCTGTTGACCCCTCTGAGTCTCCCGCATGGTTGCAGGGGCCCAAGCCCTCTGGTCGCCATCTGTTGCTTTCCCAGGAGCATTATCAAGGAGCCAGATCAGAAGTGGAGCAGAAGGCTGGTACCACAGGCGGCAGCTTAACCTGCCTGGCACAGTGCTGACCCTACGTGATGCTTTTTGATGATGGGTTTGCTCTGAAGCACACAAGTGAATAAATTAAGAGGAGAGTGGGAAAAAAGAAAAAAAGAGAGGAGAGTGGGGAAAAGTGAAGTAGTCAAGTTTATCAGTGTCAAGTTCTCCATCACCCAGATTCACGAGCTCCTACGCTCTGTGTCTCGTGCCTGCGTCCAAGCCGCCTGGTGGTCTACAGTCAGTCCCGGGGTGCTGGCTGCCCCCATGGTTCCCTGAGATTCTCTGAATAAAAGGAAGCTGCTGAGAGCCTAGTCTGGCCATCCAGCAGAGCCTGCACTCTGACAACTCGCAGAAGATAACAGGAACATATTGGCCCAGCTCCTCTTTCAAAGGCCCTTGGGTAACCTCAGAGGAAACTTAGGTTCTTTATTGCAGCAAGAATGACGCCAGCTGGACTGCAGAAGGCACTTTCTGTCAGAGAGGAGGAACAAGCCAGAGGGAGGGAAATTCCTCACCAGAGTCAGGAAATGACATGTCATCCCTGTAGGCAGCTCCTGTGGCTGAGCTCTGGCCTTGGAGGGAGACGGGGCCAGCAGGAACCACACAGTTCCCACCCTCCCTGCACAGGGTAACCATTGTCGGGTGGCGGAGGCACATCACACCCTTAGGTCAACAGTCAAACAGAAAGGCCAGTCGGCGGGGTGAGAGCAGAGCTGGGAGGGAAATGGAGAGCAGGGGTGGGGTGGCATTTCCTGGAAGGGCAGGGAGGTGTAATGGGAGGGGCAGGGACCGGTATCCACCCAACCTCCACCTGGGCCAGGCCTTGGGCTGAGTCTTTTACAGATGGCTGTCTCTTTGTTTATTCATTCAGCCAGCAAATCCCCAGGGGGTGTGCCAGGCTCTGGGCGAGGTTTGAGGAAGCAGCCATAAACAGCCTGAACCAGCCCTTCTGCTCTTAGAACCCTCAGTGGGAGGGGTTGTGTGCTGGGGTGGGTGATGGGGTGGGCGACAGATGGGGTGGGTGCAACATATGAAGCAGGCCAAGGGTCAGGACAGATTGACAGTTAGAGGTCAGGGCTGCTTTATTTATTTATTTATTTTCCACAAGAGAAGGTCTCTCTGCAGAGGCTATTTAGTGGAGACCTGAGTGAAGCTGTAGGGCAGCCTGTGCAAAGACCCTGGGGCGCAAGGACGCTGGGAAGTGTGTGGGGGAGGGGAAGGAATCCATGGCACCCCGGGGAGGGCCTTGTCAGCCACCAGAAGGAAATTCCACTTTATTGAAAATGGGTTGGCAATGTTCAGGAGGTTTTCTGAGCAGAAGCTAAAACTTATGTTCAAAGATCATGTTTAATTTCTGAACAGATAATATAAAGCACCTGAGCCCAAAGGAAAGTGTAGGAAAAGTATTAAAAAGCAGTTTGTGCAAAGTTGCACACCCCTCTCTGCAGTTCATTTTTGTGATTTAAAATTTATTTTTGTATCGTTCTTAAATTGAAAGGCAGAGAGATCTTCTGTCTGCTGGTTCACTTCCCCAGTTCTTTGCTACAACTAAGGCTGGGTCAAGTCCAAAGCCAAGAGCCCAGAACTCTATCCACGTGGGAGACTTGGCACTTGATTTGGCATTTGAGTCCTCCCTGGCAGTCCTGGAGGGCTCCTCGCTGGCGGAGGACTTGAACTAGCACTCACCTGGCTGAGCCAGAATACGCATTGCCTTCTCTTCCCTCCCTGTTGAAAGCCATATGAGTGAATTTTCTGGTTGTCCCTCCATGATGCAAATAATGCAGGTGAAAGCACACATTCATTTAACTTATGTTTTTTTAAAAAAAGATTTATTTTTATTGCAAAGTCAGATATACAGAGAGAAGGAGAGACAGAGAGGAAGATCTTCCGTCCAATGATTCACTCCCCAAGTGACCACAATGGCCAGTGCTGTATTGATCTGAAGCCAGGAGCCAGGAGCTTCTTCCGGGTCTCCCACGCGGGTGCAGGGTCCCAAAGCCTTGGGCTGTCCTCGACTTCTTTCACAGGCCACAAGCAGGGAGCTGGATGGGAAGTGGGCCTGCCAGAATTAGAACTGGTGCCCATATGAGATCCTGGCACGTTCAAGGCAAAGACTTTAACCATTATGCTATTGCGCTGGTCCTCTCCTGGAACTCTTAAAAGTATACAAGTTAGAAATACAAAGCATCTTAGTATTTGCATCTTCACTGATTCACCCAAGCAACGAACAGAGCCTGAGGAATACAGACCTACAAGGACCATGCTCAGGGCATACCTGTCCTCAGAGTCGGTCCGTGTGAGGCCAGAGGGCAAGCAGGCACTGGGGAGGCCAAGAGTTGGAGTATTAGGGTGCCAGATAGAAGCACGTGACCAAGAGAGAGCCCCCCCATCGTGGTGGCTTGCGAGGGGAGTGATTACACAAAAATACAACACTGCCCCCCTCTCAGCTTCTAGGTTAGCATCATAGGTGGAGGAGGTGTGTTTTTCCACTTCATGACCCTGAACAAGCTGCCTAGAGTCACAACTGCTTTCCCAGGTCACAAGCAGGGAGCTAGATGGGAAGTGGAGAAGCTGGGATGTGAAGCAGCACCCATATGGGATCATAGTGCATGCAGGGCCAGGATTTAGCCACTGAGCCATATAGCTCTGGGCCCCATGTAACATTTCTATAGCATCTACTGTGGGTAATTTTTTTTTTTAAAAAAGATTTATTTATTTTTATTGGAAAGACAGATATACAGAGAGGAGGAAAGACAGAGAGGAAGATCTTCCGTCCAATGGTTCACTCCCCAAGCGGCTACAACAGCTAGAGCTGAGCTGATCTGAAGCCTGAAGCCAGGAGCCTCTTCCAGGTCTCCCATGTGAGTGCAGGGTCCCAAGGGTCTGGGCCATCCTCGACTGCTTTCCCAGGCCACAGGCAGGGAGCTGGATGGGAAGTGGGGGTGCCAGTATTAGAACTGGCTGCCCATATAGGATCCCAGCAAGTTCAAGGTGAGGACTTTAACTGCTACGCTATTGCGCTGGGTCCTGTGGATCATATTTTGTCCTATGTTTTTCATTTGTTTGTTTGATTTTTAGAATTTATTTATTTGAAAGGAAGAGTTAGAGAGATCTTTAATATTTCATCCCCTCATTTGTTCCGCAAATGGGCACAATAGACACAGCAGGGCCAGTCCAATGCAGGAGTTTCTGGGTCTCCCAGATGGGCAAAAGATCCCAAGCAATTGGGTCATTTTGCACTGCTGTCTCAGGCAGGTAGTTGGATGACAAGAGGAGCAGTCGGGACTAGAATGGGCACCCAGATGGGACACCAGCATCATGACATTGCAAGTAAAGCTGCCACCTGTGGTGTCAGCCCCCTATTCTACTTTTTTTTTTTTTTTAAGATTTATTGGAAAGTCAGACATACCAAGAGGAGAGACAGAGAAAGATCTGTGCACTGGTTCATTCCTCAAGTGGCCAAACAGCTAGAGCTGAGCCGATCCGAAGCCAGGAGCCAGAAGCTTCTTCCAGGTCTCCCATGCGGGTGCAGGGTCCCAAGGCTTTGAGACATCCTCCACTGTTTTCCCAGGCAGGGAGCTGGAAGGGGAAGTGAAGCATCCAGGACACGAAATGGCACCCATATGGGATCCGGCACATACATAGTGAAGACTTTAGCCACTAGGCTACCATGCCGGGTCCCTGTTTTACATTTCTGAAGAGCTAACTCATTGAGTCTTCTTAGGACCCAATCTTTTTGGTTTTTTAATTTAATTTTTTGATGATTTTTATATAGTTAATTAGGGTACAAAGGGTTAAGGGCTTGAGGAAAGTGGGTAAGACTATTATTTCCACATTCTCTTTTTTCCTTCCTGTACCTGGAGAAAGTGGGGAGAAAAGGGGAGAAGCCACACCCAGCCTCCCAGCCACCCCAGGGTCCCCCATGTGGCGCGCACTCTGAAGGTTCTGCTCAAGAGGTTTTGATAGCTCATCAGTTCTGAATTGCTGCTAATCTCGCCACTCCAATCACGATGAAATCTCTCCAGAACCCACGGGCTGACACAGTCCACCTTAGAGTTTTCATTTGCCCAGATATTTTTACTGCCAGCGCTTGACTGGGGCAGATGATCAGTTCATTCTGGTCTCCATCCTCTGTTACAGCACCAGGTGTAGGACTCAATCTTACGTTGTGGGGGGATAATTGCTTTAGAGACGAGCAAGCAAGAGCGTCACAAGGCCCAGTAACTTGTGCCAGATTACACAGCACCTGTGTGCCTGTGTCAGCTTCTTGGCACTCCATGACAAATGAGCGCAGCTGGGTGGCTATACACATGCAAGAGCTTTCCTTGCGGATTCTGGGGCTGCGTTGTGCACAGCTGCGGGCCCTCACCGCCGTGAGCCTTGGGGAGTGCCAGCAGCCATGGCCCTCCTTGGCTTGAGACGCCTCCGCCTCTACCTCAGTCTTCTCATGGCCACTGCAGGTCTATCTCTGTGTCCAAAGGCAAGAGTTACAGAGAAGGAAATAGCTTCTGATTGTGGGACTAAGCCAGGCTAAAGTCAGGAGCCAGGAACCCAACCTCTCCCATGTGGGTGCAGGGGCCCAAAACATGGGCCATCTTCTGCTGCTTTCCTAGGTATGTCTGTAGGGAGTTGGGTTGAAAGTGAAACAGCTGGGAATTGAATTGGTGCCACATGGGAGTCTGGCATCACAGATGGGGGTGGGGCAGGGTGGTATGGGTGGGGTGGAAAGGGGTGCTATTTCTACCTTCTGTAACAACACCAGTGTTATTGGATTTAAGGCCCACCTTAGGGGGACAGCATTTTGGCATAGCAGGTTATGTCACTATCTGCAATACCAATATCCCATGTAGGTACTGGTTCAAGTCCCAGTTTGTTTACTTCTGATGGAGTTCCTTGCTAATGTGCCTGGGAACCAGCAGAAGATGACCTAAGTTCATGGGCACCCTGCTCCCACATGTGACACCCAGATGGAATTCCAGGCTCCTTGTTAAGGTCATCCAGGCAGTGACCTAGTAGATGAAAAAAAATTCTCTGTTCTCCCTCTCTGTAACTCTGCCTTAGAAATAAATATATAAAAAAATTTTTTAAGTTCCGCCCTGATAAGTTATATCATCTTGATTATATCAGCAAAGACTCAACTTTCCTGGGATCTGGGTGGGCATGAGTTTTGTTGAGAACCAATTTGACCTTCCACTGGAGTAACAGAAGTTGTATTGGAACTCCGAGTCTCTGCCCTTAATCGCCAATTATGTAGCCATTCACTAGGGACAGGTGACATCTCTCTTTTCCTTCAAATGGTGTGACATCTCACACAGTCTGTCCTGCAACCTCCCTTCAAAAACATTTTTATTTATCACTTAGGTTTTTGTGTGTGTGAGAGAGAAATTAGCTACTGTTAAGTGTCAGCCATCAGTGGAACTGGACCAAACCTGGGTTCAGTCTGGGAGTCAAGTACTGGAACCCATCACCTGTTCCCTCTGGGTGTGTATTAGCAGGAGGCTGGACTTGGAAGCAGAACTGGCACTCTCATCCTGGGGATGCTACAGCCTGTAACGAGGGCGTCCCAAGCAGTGTCTATCCAATCTGGTGGGTGCGGGTGCATCCTGTACCTACTAATCCAACCCTCTGCCAGCTGTATCTTGGCCACAGTGAATAACTTTAACCATGTATCACTTCCCACATAGGCAAGAGTTGAGAAGGATACATTCCTTGAAGTTGGATACCCAGATGCAGTTTATTATTTTGATACATTTTGTCAACATGGCCTTTCCGGAATCTGTACCAATTTATATTCAAATGTGTGAGAAGCTGTGGGAACATGTGTGAATGTCCTATGTCCCTAGAGAAATGCCCCCAGTCTGTTATTAAACCTCTAGAAGTTTTGCGAAATTGGTAAGTAGTATCTCAGTATACTTTTCCTGATTGCATTTCTTTTTGTTATTCACTTTACTTATCTGAAGGGTTAGGTTAGAGAGAGAGAGAGCTCTTCCATGCAGTGTTTCAACATCCCCAAAAGGCTCCAACGACTGAAGCCAGGCCAGCCCAAAGGCAGGAGCCAAAAACTTTCTCAAGGTCTCTCATGTAAGTGGCAGGAGCCCAGGCACTTAGGCCAGCCTCCACTGCTTCCCCAGGCCATTGGCTGAGAGCTGGACGGGAGTGATGCAGTCAGGACTCGAACCAGTACCCACATGAGATGCCAGCACTGCAGGCAGCCACTTCACCAGCTACACTGTGAGCCAGCCCCTTTTTGAGTGATATATATGTTTTGAAGATTTTTTTTTAATTGGAAAATCAGATATACAGAGAGAAGGAGAGACAGGAAGATCTTCCATCCAATGATTCACTCCCCAAGTGGCCACAATGGCCACAGCTGAGCCAATCCGAAGCCAGGAGCCTCTTCTGGGTCTCCCACGTGGGTACAGGGCCTCAAGGCTTTAGGCTGTCCTCTACTACTTACCCAAGCCACAAGCAGGGAGCTGGATGGGAAGCGGGGGTGCCAGGAGTAGAACTTGTATCTATATGGGATCCCAGTGCATTCGAGGCGAGGACTTTAGCTGCTACACTATCGTGTTGGGACCTTTTTGAGTGATTTTTAACTGACCTGTATTTCCTTTTGGGGAACGGTCAGTTCATATCCTATGTGTATGTTTCTATTATTTTATTGGTCCTTTCCTCCAATTTCCAGGAATATCACAAGTATTTTCTTGTGTTTTGTCGTTTGTCTTATGACTTGATTTATAATGTTTTGCCACAAAGAAGCTTTTGATTTTTAATATAGTTGACGTTATCAATCTTCTTGTTTTATATATATGGCTGCTTGATGTTTGAATCAGGTTAGCCCTTTTCTACCATGAGATTATAAATTCTCCCGTGTTTTCCTCTGCTGCTTTCCAGGTTGCATTTTGATTTTCCTGACATTTAAATCTTTGATCCCTTGGGCGCTCGTCCAGGTGCTCCATGCGAGCCACAGGTCTGTTTTGTTTTCCCAGCCGGTGGCCTTGCTGTCCCAACACCACTCATTAAAGAGGCCTCAGCCACTTTGAGATGCCACCTTTATCAAACACGGAATTCCCGTGTGCACTTGCGGCTATTTCTGGACTTTCTATTCTAGACCTTGAGTCTGTCTCTTCCTGAGCCCAAACCCGAGTTGTTTTCATTACTGAGGCTTGAAACATTGTTACAGGGAGTGGTGGTAGTCCTAGTGTTCTTGGTGCTGTTTCTTCTTCTTTTTCAGAATTTTCTTAGTAGACTCTTTTTTTTAAATTTAATTTTAATATTGTTTACATAGTAGAGAAGGATGCACAACCTCCCCCCCCCAGTAGGTCTCTGATTAGGGTGTACAGGGTCAAGGTTTGCAGGAATGTGGGTGGGACAAACGTTTCCTTTTTTTTTTCTCTCTCTCTCTCTCCTGTGTCCCCAGTAGGGAAAGCAGAGGGGCCACTCCTTGCTGCCAAGACACATTGGGACCCAGGGATAGAGGGCAGTCATTTGGTGATGCCTTAGTGACCCCAATGTGGGAGAGTGTTCTGAGGGTGTTATTTGAGTGGTTTTGATAAAGTTCTGAGACTCTGTTGTATCAGGGTTGAGAAAGTTTTTCCAAGGTCTGTTTGTGGACCAAGTCTACCTTAATACATCCCCAGGCCCGGGAACATGCTGCAAAGCTTGACCAGGAAAGTGGTCCAACGTGTTCTGCTCTCCATCCTCTACTGGCCTAGATGAGCTGTCATGTCCACCATGTGTATCTGGGTATGTTGTCCACTGCACAGGCATCAGCCACTGAGGAGGCCCAGTCTTGATACGCACTCCAAGGACAGACCACATATATTATAATTTTCCCTGTGACTGGGTTGAGTCCAGCAGTCCAGTTGTGGAATCCCTCAAGAAACCTTGCCTGGAATGACCTCAGACTTGACTCATGTGTGTCAGCCAATGCAGGATCAGGTTCAGTCTGTCAGTTGCATCAGCCAAACGCATACTGGTGGATCCAGTGCCTGGTCAGCTCCATTCCTAGTCCATGTCTCATGCTAACTGATGGGTGCTGCAGCCTAGCCCAGCCCAGCTCACCACAGGCCAGATCTTCATGTACACCAGCAGGTTGGATAGGGGCACCAGGCCCTCCGTAGCCCTGGTTTTTGCACATGCTAGCATGTGTTGGGGCCTACCCTGGTCCATCCAGAACCCCAACTGGCTCTCGTGCATGTCCATGGGTGCTGCAGCTTAGCTTAATACATGTATGCCGGCATGTACTGTTGCCTTGACCAGCCTGGCCCACCCGTAGCCCTGGCTTTTGTGCTTAATAGTGGGAGCTATAGCCTAGTAGGGAATGCCCATAGCTCCTCTACCAGGCCTGCACTCAGCCCTGGATCCTGCGCTTGCCAGGGGGTAATGTGGTCCAGCTTGACCTGACTTACACTCTGTCCTGGCATTTGCCAGCAGGTGCGGCAGCCTAAACTAATCTGACCCACCCCCAGTTCCAGTTCTTACTCTCACCAGGAGAAGCAGCAGTCTAGCAACAGAGTCTTGGAAGTTCCCCTTCCAGGCCAGCTCTCATCCCTGAGTCTTATGTATGCAGGCATGTGCTGTGGCCCAGTCTGAGACGGCTGGTTCCCAGTCCTGGCACTCACCTGCAAGTACTATAGCTTAGCCCAACTGGCTCACACCCATTCTGACTCTTGCTGGTGGGTGTTAGAGCCTATTGGCTCACCCCAAGACCTGGTTCCCATGTGAAATGTCAGGTGCCATGCCCTAGCATGGCCTATTCCACACCCATTCTGGCTCAGTGAGTGTTGGTGCCTAGTTCACCTCCAGATCCAGCCCATATATATGATGATGGGTGCTTCAGCCTTGCCCAGACTTGTCTACCCCAGCACTGGCTCGCAAGCTCATAAGTGGGAGTTGCAACCTAGCCCCAAGAGTTTTCTACCAGGCCTGTCCCCAGCCCCAGATCTTGTGCTTTCAGGCAGGTGCTTCAACCCAGCCTGGCATGACCCATCTACAGTCTCAGCTCTCGCTGGCATATGCTGCAGCCTAGCCCAGCCAGGCTTCCCTCCCCAGTCTCAACTTTTGTGTGCACCAGTGTGTAGTGGGAGATATTATTTAGCCCAGCTCAGGAATCCCACATGGGTGGGTGCCTTGGCCTGACCCAGACATGCCCTCCAAATTCCTTCCTCTAAACCACCCTGTCTCAGCATCTTTACCTGCCTGTGAGTGCAGTGGCCTGGTCTATGAAAGCCCCCAGAAGTCATTCCTGCCCTATCAAACATGCCCTCAGCCACTCCCACTCTAATAAGTCTACAGACTCTCTGACCCAGGAAAATTTGTAGCCCACCCTGTCTAGAGGCCAGGGTGGCATGTTCTGGTCCAGCATTCTTTGGCCCGGCGTGGTGGCCTAGCGGCTAAAGACCTAGCCTTGAATGCACCTGGATCCCATATGGGCGCTGGTTCTAATCCTGGCAATTCCACTTCCCATCCAGCTCCATGCTTGTGGCTTGGGAAAGCAGTTGAGGACAGTCCAAGGCCTTGGGACCCTGTACGTGTGTAGGAGACCTGGAGGAAGTTCTTGGACCCTGACTTTGGATCAGCTCAGCTCCAGCCGTTGCGGCTGCTTAGGGAGTGACCTATCAGACAGAAGATCTTCCTCTCTGTCTCTTCTTCTCTGTATATCTAACTTTGCAATAAAAATAAATAAATCTTTTAAAAAAATAAAATAACAAAAAGAATAGTCAGTTATGCTGGTGTATTGGTATAGTTAACACAAATTTGACATTAACCAGGCCCAGAATGCCTGCCAGCTATTGGCTATTTTTCTCCCATTAATGTAACATTTGTCTAGGTACAAGGCATTCTAGCCAGTTGTCTACAATTTTTTTTTTTTTGGTCTTTCTGAGAGGTTAGGAAACCACAGGAGATCTCATGGGACTTGTAATCATTATGTATTACCTGATAGTGGTAAGAAAAGTGACAGTAGCGCCCAGCGGCGTGGCCTAGTGGTTAAAGTCCTCGCCTTAAACGCACCGGGATCCCATATGGGTGCCAGTTCTAATCCCAGCAGCTCCACTTCCCATCCAGCTCCCTGCTTGTGTCCTGGGAAAGCAGTTGAGGACGGCCCAATGCTTTGGGACCCTGCACCCATATGGGAGACCTGAAGGAAGTTCCTGGATCCTGGCTTTGGATCGACACAGCACCGACCATTGCACTCACTTGTGGAGTGTATCATTGGATAGAAGATATTCCTCTCTATTTCTCCCTCTCTCTGTATATCTCGCTTTGTAATAAAAATAAATGAATCTTAAAAAAAAAAAAAGAAAAGAAAAAAGTTAAGTGACAGTAGATGCTGGCGCTGTGGTGTATTGGGTAGCATCCCATATGGGGGCTGGCTCATGTTCAGACTGCTCCACTTCTGACCCAGCTCCCTGCTAATACACCTGGAAAAGCAGTGGGGATGGCTCAAGGCCTTGGGCCCCTGCGCCCAAGTGGAAGACCCAGTAGAAATTCCGCCTCTCTCTCACTAATTCACTCTACCTTTCAAATACATAAATATTAAAGAAAAGGGACGTGAAAGCAGGTGCAGGACTACGGGGTGACCAGCGCAGGCCCCTGGATGAGGGGAGACATCTGAGTGAGGGATGGGAGCCCACCTGCGGGGAGCCCTGCCTGCCGGAATAAGAACAAGATCAAAGACCTCAGGCAGAAGCTTGGCCAGCTGAAACACAGCAGCCAATGCAGTGGGAATGGAGGAGGCAGAGGGTGGGAGGTGAGGAGGTGGGGCAGGCAGGGCCTGGTGGGCCAGACAGAGGAGGGACACTGGGAGACCCGAGAGGGGCCTGAGAGGGGCATGTCCTGACCTCCCCTTGATCCGCAATTGCTGTGTGGTGTATAGTGTTCAGGGGGCCAAGCCAGCCAGAGCAACTGCTGGGAGGGGCTAGGACTTGGGGGGAGCGAAGAGCTGTAACTGGGGGTGTTTCACCCCTTCTGTGGACCTGAAATTGAAACTCCAAGAAAGAAAGAAACATGCTCAAGTTCAGGCCATAAGGAAGTGGCCCAGGTCACATTCAAGGGCTTGGTCCCTGCAGCACAGCTCCTCTGCCACCGTTTGGGTCCCTCTGCAGGGTGGGGGAGTGACAGAAGCAGGGGTGATTCCTGGTGTTTGGTTGGTCTTTGGCTGCTGCCAAGGCACAACTGAAGCTTCCCTCTGAAGGTGGGGCCCAGCGGTCAGGCACAGGAGCCAAAAGACCCTCCAGTCCTTGGGGTGCGTAGAGTAGAATGAGCCTGGGAACATGGCATGTAGGCAGGGAGAGACAGAGAGAAGTCCGGCTTTGATATCAGGTTTTGATTTGATATCAGATTTGTGCCCATATGTACACAGCATTCCAGCAGGAAACTCAGTTTGTGTATCTGTGAGATGGGCACCATGGGCTGGTGCAATGACACAATTAGCTAATCCTTACTTTACAAGTGCTGGCATCCCATATGGACACCGGTTCACATCCCGGCTGCTCGATGTCCCATCCAGCTCCTTGCTCGTGGCCTGGGACAGCAGGGAAGCAGGGAAGAATGGCCAGAAGAAAGTCTTGCAACCCTGCACCCATGTGGGAGACCCCGAAGAAGCTCATGGCTGGCTCCTACCAACGGATTGGCGCAGTTCTGGTTGTTGTGGCTATTTGGGGAGTAAACCAGTGGATGGAAGATCTTTCTCTCTGTCTCTCCTTCTCTCTGTACATCTGTACTTCCAATAAAATAAATAAGTATTAAACAAAAGGGGGGAGCTGGGGGACACCATGGACTCTGCCTGATGGGGCTGGCTTGGGGGTGGAACAAGGCTAGGGGCATCTCATGCTACCTGCTCTGAGGGCCTTATCTCCAACTTGCCTGCAGCCACAGCACCCTGCTCTGTCCCTGCGGAGCAAGAGCCGGCCTGGTTAACCGTGATGGGAGTAAGAACTTGGCCCCGAGACAGGGAGCAACAGTGTGCATGCCAGCCGAACTGGTGGCAGAGAGCACACATGGCAGCCCCAGCGGGCACCACAAGGAAAGGATGGCATTGGTCTGTCAGGGTTCAGCTTGGGGTTCAGCTTGAGGTTTCTCTGGCCATGGCTTTGGCCTCCCCTGCATCTCCTCTTGCTGCCCTCTTTGGGGTTACTGCTGGGCGGAGAGCTTTCTCAGCTCTCAATTCCTGAAATTCCTCCCAGGACCTTATCAGCCCAGGGTTACTGGGCCTCCTAGCCTCCTTGAGCATGGGCCCCCCCCTTGGAACAGGGTCTAGGAAGATTCCCCTCAGCAGTTTCCACTCTCCCCCCCCCCCACTCCCGGGGAGTGGTGAGTTGCAACTCACTCAGCAAGGTTGTTGGATGAGAGCCAGTCTGCCCTTAAGGCTCACTTCCTGTTGCATCATACTCAAGTTCTCCTTTTCTCAAGCCCCTCTTACCCACAAGGCACATGAACAGCTGGTGATTGCACCTACAAGTGCCTCCTTCCCAGCCTCCTCGCTCTGGATGGTAACCTGGGCTCCCTGTGCCCAGCTGGTGCTGGCTGGCTACTCCAGGCAAGGGGAAAACAGGCTGGGCAGAGCCTCTTCAGTTCCAGGTCTGCAAGGGGACCCTGGTAGAGTGGGGCCTGGCCAGGGCTGACACCTAGGACCCTGTTGGGGCCAGGCCAGCCTGGCTGTACTCTCAGGATGGTTGGTGGATCAGGGCTTGGTTCTGCAACAAGCACCTCAGACAAGGTGCACATCCTAGCTGCATCTCAGGTCCAGGCAAGCTCTTCAGCACTGGGCACGGTGGTCAGAAACTGGAGGGAGGACTGCCTCAGAGCAGGAGCTATCCTCTACCTATGGCACCACCATCCCATATGGGTGCCAGTTCAAGTTCGGTCTGCTCTGGTCCAGCTCTCTACTAATGCACTTGGCAAAGCAGCAGAGGATGACTCAAGTGCATGAGCCCCTGCACCCATGTGGGAGACCCAGAAGAAGCTTCTGGCTCCTGGCTTTGGACTGGCCTGTCAGTGCCAGTGCTACTATCTGGGGAGTGAACCAGTAAATGGAACACCTGTGTGTGTGTGTGTGTGTGTGTATGTGTGTGTGTATGTGTGTGTGTGTGTGTGTGTGTATTTCCCTCTTTCTGCCTTTCTTAAATAAATATATTCTTAAAAAAATAAATAAAAAAACAAACAGGCACTCCCTGCCTCTGCAGATCTGTGAACAACATGAACAGGTGTGGGTAGAGAGTTACTCTGTCATTCAATGAGGGGAGAAAGGGATTATTAGGTGCCAAGCAAGTGCATGCTAGGTACAGTAAGGGTTGAGCCGGGAACCTCTTTGTCCCAGAGGTTTGTGACTTCTACACAGAGGGTTAGGGTCAAGCAAGGAAGGAAGTCTGGGCTGGGGACAACAGCACGTTCAAAGCCCAGAGTCAGGTAAGACAGACACTTTTTTTTAAAGGCTTATTTATTTTTATTGGAAAGTCAGATTTTTACAAAGAGAGACAGAGAGGAAGATCTGTATGCTGGTTCATTCCCTAAATGACCACAATGGCCAGAGCTGAGCCGATCCAAAGCCAGGGTCCAGGAGCTTCTTCCAGGTCTCCCATGTGGGTGCAGGGTCCCAAGGCTCTGGGCTGTTCTCGACTGCTTTCCCAGGCCACAAGCAGGGAGCTGGATGGGAAGTGGGACCAGTGGGACACAAACCAGTGTCCACATGGGATCCCAGTGCACACAAGGCTCAAGACAGGAACTTTTAAGGCTCTGCTAATTTAGTGTGGACAGAGGGAAGTGCAGAGGAAGGGGCATGGTTGAGTTCAAGGGTCGCGCCTGTGCTCAGCTGAGCAGGAGTCCCTCTTAGGGGACAGAATCCACCTCTCTCTGCTGGATGGTCAAGAATAAGCAGTCAGCCAAGTACAAGGTATGGATCTGGGGAAGACTCGACCCTGCTCAGGAGGATGGCGTGTGCACCACGAGGATGGGGGAGCCAATGGCAAGAAGCAGGGAGGAGAGAGGCCCTGGCAGACGCAGGCAGAGCCACAGCCTGGGAGTTCTGCTGAGTGGTCCTCAACAGAAGGATTTGGGGCAGGGAGTGACCCACCTTGGGAGAACATGAAGAGACCCTGGGGTGAGGGTGGGGGGTCTTTTCAACTCTGCCAGTGGCAGTAATCTTTTCCTTGTTTAATTTTTAGTTTTTCATTTGACACACAGAGAGATACCTTCATCTCCCCCAGAGGCCCCCAGCAGTCAGGGCTGGGCCAGGCTGAAGCCTCTATCTGGGGAGTGAACCAGCAGATGGAAGCTCTCTCATCTCTTTCTCTCTCCGTAACTCTGTCTTTCAAATAAATGAAGCCTTAAAAACAAAAACAAAACCCCCCCACAACAATAAAACATTCCTGAAGAGCCACAGACTCTGCAGGGCCTTTACAAAGCCCAGCGGTCCCAGGCGTGGGGTCACAGAGTCATCTCAGAGATCGGGGCAATTAATCAGATGAACTAAAGAATCTGGGAGACCCAGAGCTGGAGGTAGGGACAGATGAGCAAAGAAGGGGCGGGGGTGGTGGTGGGGGGTGGCCCTCCGGAAAGGACCGGGCAGGTGCTGGCTAGAACCAGGAGGCAGGTCCTGCCCAATGACTCACGAGGTCCTAGCTGGCCAGGCCATGCCCACAGCCTGTAATGGTTAGACGAAATGTCTCTAGGTCACAGAACGTGTGAGGACATCGACACACCTCGTCATTCCCCACAGGTGTCACCGCGCTGCGCTGGCTGCTGATCACAGGGGCGACCCTGGCTGAAGACCACGCAGGCTTCGGTCTCAGGGACTCCAGGATTCGCGGGCACCTAGGTGCGCTCGCTTTTGGGGTCCGAGTCATGGGTAGAGGAAGAGGTGGAGGTGTCCGGGAGAGGGCCGGAGGGCGAGGCTGTTGCGGGGACTTTCCTGCTGAGCTCAGAGCCCCCGAAATAGCCGCGCTGGCCGGATGGGCGCCCGGGGGGCAGCCACACCCTCCGCTCCGCCGCGCACGTCCCCTCCCAGTTCCCATTTCCGCCAGGCCGGCTGTTTGCAGAGGACGCCCGGTGGCCGACCACACACGCGGTGACCTCGCCGCGCTCGTGGGCTCTCCCACGGTCACGGCGCCCGGGGGTGTGGTCGCCGCGGCCTCGCGCACGCCAATCAGCGCGCGGAGACCGGTCCCGGACACACCTCCCCGGCGACGTCACGCCCCCGGCCCCCCGGAACCTCGCCCGGTGGCCTTGCCTGGGAAAGGGGCTGGGGGCCGGTGGGGTGGAGGCGGCGGCCGGTGGGGTGGAGGCGGGGGCCGGTGGGGTGCAGGCTGGGGCCGGTGGGGTGGAGGCAGGGGCCGGGGAGGGAGGCTCCTGTGTCCTTCGCGCGTTATAAGCGCCCTGAGGGATGCTTCACGGGTCAACGCTGTCCTGCGCTCAATCACGCCGCGTCCGCACGTCCGTCCGCCCACCCACTCAGCCAAAGGGATCGCGCGCCCCCGTGCGCCAGCCGCTGGGCTGCCCTGTGAGCCACGCACCTGTGCCTGTCCTCAGAGCGCCCAGGTGGAGAGCCCCAGACCTTACACCTGCCTTGCTTTGATGGCAAGCAGCGCCAACCCTAGCATCGTTCAGCACAGGCCTTTTGCTGCACGTTCGGGGAAGGAACACGAGGCCACTCTAGCTGGGAAAGAGGGCGAAGGAGATGAGGTGAGACCTGCTGGGCTAGGAGTGACTGGGTTAGCCCTAGGAAGCCACAGCAAGGAGGCAGGGCCTTGCTCCGAGTGTGATAACAGCCATTGGGTGCCGTGTGTGCTGGACGGCTCATGCATCTCGTTGAAAGGCAGAGCAGGAGAAGAGCCAGCAATATCACCTGGGTCCAGGCGGGTGGCAGACACCCAAGCACCTGGCTCACCATCTGCTGCTATCCCCCCGCGCCCCCCCCCCCCAGTGTGCATTAGCAGGAAGCGATTTCAGAAGCCGGGTAGCCAGGATCCAAATCAGACACCCCAATATGGGATGCGGGCATTGCATGCTGCGGCTTAACTTGCTGTACCACCTGGAAACTTGATGCTGCAAGTCTGTCTCTGTGTGCAAAACAGACAAGCGTGGAAACAGGGGATTTATTAGGACAACTTGGTGGTGCCCTCTGGGACCGAGAGTCAAACCCTGGATGAGAGGTGCCACAGGGGGAGGCTGAGAAGGTGTGGTCTGGGATGGGTGGAGGGGCTGGCCGGGGGGACACAGGAGGCAAGTTCACTGGAGGACATTACTTGAAGGATGGTACCAACTGCTCCACAGAGAACTCAGTCCAGGCCCTGCCCTTGCCACCTGTTCATCTTCGGGAAATCATTTGACCTCTCTGTACCTTGACTTTGTCCTCCTTAAAGTGGGGATCTCAAGGGCTGGCGTGTGGCACAACAGGTTAAACCTCTGTCTGCATCTCCAGCAACCCATGAGGGCTTCAGTTCAAGTCCCAGCTGCTCCGCTTCTGATCCAGCTCCCTGCTAATGCACCTGGGAAAGCAGCGGGAGATGGCCGAGTGCTTGGTTCCTTGGAAGAAGCTCCATGAAGCTCCTGACTTAGGCCTGCCCAGCCTTGGTTGGCTATTGGGACCATTTGGGGAGTGAACAGCAGATGGAAAATATGTGTCTTTCCCTGTCTCCCTCTGTAATTCTGCCTTTCAAATAAGTAAATAAATCTTAAAAAAAAAAAAGCAGGGATGGGGAGAGAAATCCTAATGGTTCCCCAGAGGGTTGTTGCAAGGTTTAAGTGAGCTAGTATGTGGGCAATCTTGGTTCCAGGAGCTCAAAGGGGGTGTCTGGGCTGGGGACTTGGCCTTGGGGCTATGTCTTGGAGTGGGCAGGATACTGTCTCTCATTGGTCACACATGAGACTCAAAACATACTGCATGAGAGCAGCCGTTCCACGCTGGGCTCCACTGGAATCACCTGGCTTGGCTCGTTCCAAAGCTCAGGCTGTGGGAGCATTTGGCCATCCCCCGTGTGGGTGAGATTCAGTAGGGGTGCTTTTGAAGTCTCCCTTTCCTGCTCCGTCACCCAGGGAGATTCCAAGGTGCAGACACACTTGGGAGTCAGCACAGTGGAAACATATGGGAACATGGGGGCTTCTCTAAAGCAAGTGATCCTGGAGGGCTTCTCGGAGGAGGTGACTCCTGAATGGAGCACAGAGAGAAGGAAAAGCTGTGCTGGCCGAATAGGGGGAAGAGACTCTGGGAGGGTGTCTGGCCTGGGTGCCTAGAGGGATCTTTGCCTCAAGTGGGAAGGCTCAAGGGAGGAATGGGCTTGGTTTTAGTGGGCTCCAGCAGCAGCTAAGCCATAATAGGCCATGGAGGCCACATGTGCACACAGGTGAGTCCTACTGGCTCATCAAGAACCCATGGATGGGGCTCCCATAAGCACACACCCTGTATGAACTGCCGTTCAGGTTCCAGCTGCTCCACTTCCAATCCAGCTCCCCGCCAGTGCACTGGGAAGCAGCAGCAGATGGCCTGCGTGGGTCTCTGCCACTCACGTGGGACAGCCGGATGGAGCTCCTGGTTTCTGGTTAAAGTCTGGACTGGCCCAAGCTGTTGTGGCCCTTGAGGAATGAACCAGCAGATGGAAATATCCCTTTTTTTCTCTCTCTGTCCCTATAACTTGGAGTTTCAAATAAAGAAATAAATGCATCTTTAAAACAAATAATTCATGGTCACCACTGTGGCATCCTCACTTTGTAGGACCATCTGTGCTGGCACTGCAGCTGTTCCAGGCTGTTCCACTGAGCAGTCCCGGGGCTTCCCTATCCCCTCCCCCACCTGCCCTTGAGGAAAGGGGGCTGGGCACTGGTGGCCACGGGCGTGGGGTGGGGTGGCGAGGCTGGGTTCTAGGACTGCAGCCTGAACCTGTTTCCCCTCCCTGACCCTGTCTGTGGAGACTCCAAAGGCAGGAAAGAGGAGGTTCTCTCTCTAACCCCAACCCCCCCAGTCGCCTGCCCCCACCCCTACGCCAGTCATCGCATACAGGAAGTGGCTCCTCGCCGGAAACCACCGGCCTCCTCTGCCTGGGCAGCCTCCAGTTGCCACTGTCCAGATCCCCTGCTGACTCTGGTCCCTTTGCAGACCGAGCCTGGGTCACCCTGTCCCTAATGTTAGTCTACGCTGTCTGGCTGAGCAGAAGCGCCCAACAGGCACCTTACATTTCTTTCAGACCCCTGGGCTGGAGGCCTACAGGTGAGCCTAGGTCACAGACCGTCTTCAACTGATGCCAATCTGGGAGTTTGGAGATTCGCAGGCAATAGAAAGTAGAAGAGGTGCAGGGCCTGCAGAGATTCCCAGCGTGTCCCTCTGCTAGTGCCTTTTGCAGTGGCAGTGGGGTTTGCCCCAAGCACAGCTCTTGCTCATCACCGGCTGCTCCAGCCCCCAAGGGCTGTGATACTGCCACGGTGGGGCTGCACTGCCACCTGGTGGCCAAAGTGGCACACAGCACACAGGAAACGCACCCGTCCCTGCCCAGAAAGGGGAGAAGTATGCCGGGGCCCCGGGGTCTCCGAGCCCCTTCCAGAGCAAGGGGAACCCTAAGTTAAAGGACCTCTGCTGAAGAGCAGGACACTCCTAGACTGAGCGCTTGGGGAAGGCATTCTAAGTCTGGATGCATAGTCCACTCCTCTTCCCCATTGGACAGACTGGGCAGCAGGCCCACAGAGTAACACTGTCGGAACAGGTATGGCCCTGGAGTGGGGAACCACCAGGTAGTTTCTAGACCCCGATTTGTGATCAAACATGGCGTCTCCTAGCAGCATCACCCACTTTAATCACCGAGTTGCCATCACAAGGTGGCCTTGGGCTGCTTCCAAAAATAACAACCCACGTTGACAGGGCCAGCATCCGCCAAGGTCAAGGGGAACTGAAGCATGTGCTTCCGGCTTGCGGGTTTTAGAGCCAAGGGCCTCGGAGAGTATGACATTCAGGTTCCCTGGTTTTAAAACCGGGGAGCCTGCAAGCAGCTGGCAGTGGCGCTGGGACTGGCTGGGACACAGCTGTGGGGCTCTCTGAAGGCCACTGCTGGTGACCTCTGCCATTCCTGCTCTGTCAACGGGCTGACCCACAAAGGGGTGAGGGGTGGGTGGAGTTGGGGGTGAGGGGTGGGGACTAAGAGAAGGGGCAGCCAGGGGTGCTTAGTGGCTCCTTTGCATCCTGGGCTGGGATAGACCCATGTCTGCTGTGGCATCTGCAGCACCTGCTCAGTGCCTGGCATGGGTGGAGCAGATGGTGCGATGGAGGTGGAGAGTGCTGGGGCACAGGCGCCAGAGGAACCTGGGTGTGACTGTGTCACCTGCAAAGGACCTGTTGTTTGTGATGTCCTTTGGCCCGAGAACCGCTGAGACCTCCGACCTCAGCCCCTGGGGGACTCAGTGGGAGGCTTCCAGCCTTGATGCTGATCCAGAAAGGGGCTGCTTCTGTGGGAGGGGCCCTAATCTGGTGCACCCTGGAGTTAGACGCTGCCAGTGTTGGTTGCCATGTGACATCTCCTCCATTTTGTGTGGATCCTTAAGCCGCCAGTCAGAACAGCTGACATACCACATGCCAGGCGCCACGCCCAACCCTGCCTGTTTACCCATCCTGTCTAATCTCCCAGTCAAAACCCTGGAAGCAAAGTGCTGCCATCTCCATTTACAGAGGGAGAAACTGAGTCACAGACTGGTGAGGGACTCAGCCGGGAGGTGGCAGAGCATGGGTCCATGGGACTCCAGCAGGCCATACCTACCGCTGTGCCCCGCAGCCAGGCCTGTGTGTATCAGGGACCCATGTGTACTTGGGCCACAGCGGGGCAAGGGGCTCAGCCCCCCTCCTCCACCTTCTGGCTTGCCTGGTGGTCACAGCACCACCAAGGGGCCTCAGGGAGAAACCAAGAGGCCCAGCCACACCCTGCCTTGATCCTTGGGCGGCGTGAGGGACAGGTGCATGGGAGTGGAGGAATATTGTATTCAAGTTCAATGCTGAGCGCCTGCCATGTGCCAGGCCGTGCTGGGCACTGGGAAGGAGAGAGTGGGCACAAGGCCCTCCCAGCACATGGCGAGGTACTGTGTGTGATGAAGGGAGCTCAGGCAGCAGAGCATGCTAC
Source organism: Ochotona curzoniae (assembly GCF_017591425.1). Classification (NCBI taxonomy): domain Eukaryota; kingdom Metazoa; phylum Chordata; class Mammalia; order Lagomorpha; family Ochotonidae; genus Ochotona; species Ochotona curzoniae. Next base: position 5,434,965 of record NW_024465777.1, read on the forward strand.
TAAAAACACCCCCCATCTCCCTCTGCCCATCCTGCAGGGGCCTGCTGAACTGGGGCCATGGTGGGCAGTGTCAGCCCCAGGGACCCAGCACGGCTTCAGCTCAATCCAAGGTGTCTCTCCTACCAGGCGTGTCTGCTGCCAACAATTGACAAAGCCAGCCAAAGCAAGCAGGTGCTGGGGCAGAGGTGGCAGGAGCTGGGGTGGGGAAGGGGAGGGGCAGGAGAAAGAGAAGCACGGGGCTGAGGAAGGGGGAGGAGGCCTGGGGCCACAGCCTGCATGGCTGGGGTGTACTTTTGTCATCAGCCTCGGCCGCCTGCTTTCAGGCTCTCGCGGGGGGGGGGGCGGGGGGAAGAGGCAGACTAGGCAGCAGGGAGGTCCGTGGGGAGCCCTGTACGCCCCCTCACCGAGCAGCGCCTAGCTGGGCCCCCACTCTGCTCCATTCACTGCAGCTGCGTTGTCGGGGCCTCTCCCCCAGGGGACACTGCGCCAACCACAAACCTCTCTACAGGGCGTGGGCGCCCCCCCCCTCGCCCCGGGTTCCCTTCCCGCTCTGTGGGCTGCTGCAGCTCCTCCTGCAAGCTGGCAGTCCTTGCTAGGCCTGGGGGAGGGGAGGGCCTGGAAGCCAGGAGGACAACCCAGGCCTGGAGCAGCCCAAAGCGGGGAACCAGGCCCTGCCTTCCCCCAGAGGCCTGCTCTGAGCCCCGGCAGGAGATTATTCCAGGCTGACAGGAACAAGGGAACTGAGGCCCAGAAAGCGGGCCCCAGCTGGGAGTGGGGTGCCTGAGGAACTGGCTGGAGCCGGATCCTGCTGGGGCCCCTGGCTGCCAGGGCGAGGCACCCAAGAACAGAGTGCTTCCCTGGCGTCCGCCTGGGTTCTCACCCAGGTCACTGGGCGGGCAGAGAGAGGGAGGGCAAGGTGCAGGGGATGGTGGATTCCAGGGAATATGTGGACTTGGCAGCCCAGAAGGGCACCGGGTGTTGGCTGTGATCACCCTGTAGCCGCCAGTCCCAGAAACCAGGCCAGGGGCTCAGGGGACAGGCCCAAGAACATGCTGACAGAGCTCCTGAAGACAGCGACCTGGGCAAGGGACGCGTGCCATGACCTAGCGGGTTTATCTGCTGTTTAGGAGGTTCGCATCCCACATGAGCACCGGTTGGAGTCCTGGCTGCTGCTACGCAGTAGGGAGTCCAGCTCCCCTGCTCACGCTCCTGGGAAGGCAGCAGATGATAGCCGCCTGGTTCCCTGGGATTGAGCAGGTACAGAGGGTGACTGTCCCATCTGCAGATCAAGGTGCCCAGGAGATGCCTGGCCTGCGGGGCTGAAGACAGACCTTGTGGTGTGCCCCTGGCTGAGTGGCATCCTGCTGCGATTCTAAACTAGTTGGGGCAGCGCTTTAATTCTCTGGTGGTTCCGTTTCCCCCACATGGATGATGAGAAATACAACACACACACACACACACACACACACACACACACACACACACACACACGAGCTGAGTCAGCATCCTCCCTTCCCTTGTCACCCCCCCCTCTCTGCAGACCCCCTGCTGTCTGAAGCTCAGTCCCCACCGGGAGCTGGAGCCCACCATCCTCCTGCTTCACACAGCCTCACAGAAGGGACTCTCCCTGATCACCTGTGGGCAGCATGCAGGGGCCGGCGGCTGCAGCGCGCCTGCGCCCCCTCTTTCCAGACCCCCTCAGTCGTCCCCGCCTCCACAGAGGACGATACCGCCTTCTGCCGCATGGTGGCGCTGTGCGCGGGCGCCGCTGACCCTGGGCATGGAGAAGGAGGCAGGAGCGCGCCCACCGCGTGTCCCCAGCCCGAGCCTCACCAGCTGCGAGCCAGCCCAGGAGCCTTCGCAGGAGCCGCAGCATGACGGAAGGCGATGTGCCTGCCCCAGCCAGTGGTTCCCGGTGTAGCCCTCAGCAGATACTTGGTGTAGCTGTAGCTAAGTACTGGGGTACTTGGCTTCAAATTGGGGTGACAGCGCCTGTGCCCAGGGGTGGTAGAGAGCTTGGGAGCTGCTACACTGTGTCTTAGGGCGGAGCTGGTTGCCTGAACTCACCGCTACAAAATGATTCCTAAGTAGTAAGTGGTTAGCTAAGTGGTGAAGATATCCAGTAATGGGAGCCCCTGGGTTTGATGCCCAGCCCTGGCTCCTGACTCCACCTTCCTGCCAAGGCAGCCCCTGGGAGGCATAAGTGATGACCCAAGTATTTGGGTTCTTGCTGTGCCCAAATTGCACTGAATTCCTAGCTCCTGGCTCTGGTTTCTACGTTGGCTGTTGGGGACATCTGTACAGTGAGCCAACACGTACAAATTCTCTGTCCTTCAAATTATTTTTAAATTTTTGGGGCTTGCATTATGGCACATACATTAATCTGCTGCCACCTAGGAAGTCAGCATCCGACATGAATGCAGGTTTGAGTCCTGGCCGCTCCGTTTCCATTCCAGCTCCTTGCTGAGGCACCTCAGAAAGCAGCAGAGGATGGTCCAAGTACTTGGACTCTGGAGAGACCCGGAGACCCGGACGGAGCTCTAAGCTCTAGGCTTGGCCCAAACCTGGTTGTTGTAACAACTTGGGGAGTGAACCAGCAAATCTCTCTCTGTGTCTCCCTCTCTCTGTAACTACCTTTCGAATAAATCAATCTTTATTTAAAAAATCAGTTTTATTTATTGAAAGGCAGATATACAGAGAGAGGGAGAGAGACAGAGAGAGAACATCTATTCTCTGCTTTCATGTTTCTCCTCCCACGTGGAGAACCATGACTGAACCAGGTCCAAGCCAGACGCTTGAAACTTCATCTGTGAGTGGCAGGGGCCCGAGCAGTTGGGCCATCTTCTGCTGCTCTCCCAGATATATTAGCAGGGTACTGGATTGGCGGCAGAGCAGCTGGGACTCAAACTTGTACTCATATGGGATGCTGGCATCACAGGTGGCAGCTTATCTCACTGTGCCATAATGCCGGCCCCTATCAATTTATTCTTATAATGTGTTGATTACCTGTAGGTACAAAGCATTGACCTCACATTGGCTTCATTATTCAGGGAAACAAACTTGCCTAGAGGGGTAGATAAGCTTGCCTGAGTTCACACAGCACATGGTGCAGCTGGACGCATGTTCTAGATAGTCACAATTTCAAGTCTACGCCCTTCCCATATATCGCAATGTAAAAAACACAGAAACCTCCTAATTCCCCACTGCGGTGACCACTGTCTGCTCGATGCTGTTTCTGTGTGAAAAGCACCAAGAGGACAGAGCGAGCCCCCAGCCCCGTTAGGCAAGAGAGGCTGCTTGCCGCTTTGCGGTCACAGTTACAGGAACCCACAACACCTCCCAGCACAGGTGGAGGAGTACAAAGGTTCCCAGCGCATGCAAATGACTAATGTTGGAGGAGAAGGAAATTCAAATTACCCCAGTTTGATCATTACGCAGGGAAAACACGTATTGAATTATCACTCTGTACACCATAAATAATACGAACATGTACATGTTGATAGGCGACAAACACCCTCCCACATACTGAGTGCTTGGTAGTTCATGACACAAGACCACTTTGTCCAGCCATGGAGTGGCAGTCAGAGTTTTTGTGTGTGTGTGTGTGGGGGGGGTAGATTTGTTTTGTTTTGATATTTATTTATTCAAAAGGCAGAATTACAAAGAGATGAACACACACACTCACACACATCTTCCATGTGCTGGTTCACTCCCAAAATGACCTCAATGCCTGGTCCTAGGTTGGCCCAAAGCCTGGAGCTTCTTCTGGGTCTCCCATGTGGCTGCAGGGGCCAAAGTACCTGGGCCATCCCGTGTTGCTTTCTCAGCTGCATTAGCTGGATCAGTAGCGGAACAGTCAGGATTTGACCTAGTGTCTGTATGGGATGCCAGCACTACAGGCAGTAGCTTAACCCAATACACTACAATGCCAGCCCTTCAAGTCCACACTTAAAAATATATTTATTTGAAAGCCATGGTGATAGAGGATGGAGGGGGAGAGACAGAGAGACATCTTCCATTCATTGGGTCATTCCCCAAATGCTCACATCTGGGCTGAGCCAGGCTGAAGGCAGGAGCCAGGAGCTCCACCCAGCTCTCCATCTGGGTCCACCATTATCTGCTGCCTTCCAGGCACCTCAGTAGGAAGCTGGGTGGGACATGGTGTAGCTGGGACTTGACCCCAGGACTCTAGGGTGGGATGCAAGCATTGCAAGTGGCAGCTTACCCGGCTGTACCACGCAGCCACTCCAGATGGCTTCACTTATGCCCTAGAGATGAACCTGCAGGGTAGATCTTGTGGCATAGAGGGTTAAGCCACCCATGTGTCCCATAAGAGTTCCTGGGACTGAGTTCTGCTTCCACTGTTGATCCCACTGCACACCTGGGAGGCAGCCGATGATGGTTCAAGTACTTGGAGCCTTGCCACCCACATGGGTGATCCCGGCTGAAGTTCCTGGCTCCTGGCTTTGAGATTTTCTTTCTCCATTTTAGTTGGTTTCTAAGGTGCCAAGGGGTGGGGGGAGGTGACAGGGTTAAGGCTGCCAAGAGCTGATGTGGCACCTCTAAGCCTCTTGGAATTCTGCATCCCCTTACCGTGCTCTACCCTCTCAGAACAGCTCCAAACCAGGGCACTCCAAGGGACCCAGGGGGTACTGCTTCCTGCCTTGGCCTCCTCCACCTGCTCCTCAGGGCCGAGGCTTCCACAGGCAGCCTACAATGGGTGGCAGCTTGGTGCCTGCCCTTTAGAGCTTCCACGTTTACCTTGGAGGAGACGGGGGACGCAACCTTGCTGCCTGGGGCCTATGGAGAGATGGCAGCACAAGGCAGCAGCTCTCAAGACGCAGACTGGCTTTTTATAATCCTGATTGGATTCCCTCCACCCACTGCAGGCAGCCAGACCTGCTCACAGCTTCCATTTCCGGCGCATTGCTTTCCCAGCTCCTCCAGCTTGGCTCTGCTGCGGCACTGCCTGCTGGCAAGAGAGTGTGGTTCCAGCCAGGGCTTGATTCGAAGCATGTCAGGCCACAGTGGGAACCAGGGCCTTGCCGGGCTCAGGGACACCAGCCACCCACTTCCCTTGGGGACTGGGAGTTTCACCACTCAGCCCAATTAACAAGAATGCCGACCAGTTATGGAACGCTTGTTGCATGCCTGGGCTTGTGCAAGAAGCACTCTGCGTGCACAGCCTGTTTGCAATCCCAGCGTCCTTGGCGTGCCCTGTGCTGTCTGGAATCCTGTTTGCTTGTTTTCTAAGGCTGACTGCTTTGGGGTGATGGGGGCACCATAGGACCAGTAAAGTCTACGTGCGTGAAGCCATAGTCATGCCTCCTGTCCCTTACAATGGGCTCTCAGATCTCAGAACTGGATCAAGCTCCCTCCAAATCCTTAGGATGCCAATGCTGGTAGGAGTACAGTGGGTGAGCCTCCTCCTGGAAGGATTATTCATCACCTTCTTCTCAGGGCAGAAGGGATCTGACGGGTTTGAGCTGCCACCAGGCGCCAGCCACCGTTTCCAGGCAGCAGCCTGCTGCTGGCAGGTGGATGATTTGCTGACAATTGATAACTGCAAGGTCCTCCTTGGCGAGAAGGAGCCCCTATTATCGGCCCTGTCTTTGCCGCCTGGCCCTGCCCTGATAGGGCTACTGGGGAGTCATGGAGCAAGCTTCAGAGGCTGTCTGACACCCCTGGGTGGGGTCCCACCCCAAGTGTCCTCTGCAGGTGCTCACTGGCCTGGGCAGAATGACATGGGGGAGCATGTGCCTTATGCCCACGCCTCTAAGCCTGTCCAATGCCCCTTACCCAGACCTGCCACTCCCCAGCATTCCATCCGGGCTCTTTCTTTGCCCTTGTCCACTGAGCCGAGCCAATTGCCACTTATCAGGAGTTAATATTTGTGTCTTACTCCACCCTCCTTTCATACAGAGAGTGCCCTGCTCATAGTTCTGTCCCTGGAGGGGACTCACCAGGGTCCTGGGCTGTCACAGAGTGCTCCATTTCCAGCTGATGTCCTCTGAGCAGACTGCCTTACCTGTGGAATGGTCCAACTGCAGGTAGCCCTCCATGAGACCCCATGAAGGGGGCAAAAAGAGAAGCCAGATCAACAGTGTCAGGTGCCATGGGAGCCAGAGCTAGGGGTCACGTCCTTCACTTGTGCCTTTTGGACCCTTCTGGCCCATTCATGCCCGTACGGCTTGTGTCCCCTGTGGAATTATAGTCAAGCTTGTCTATTAACTTCCAGCTTAAGCCATGTGGCCTTGGGTGGGTGTTTAACCCGGCAATAAGATGTGTGTTGAGATGCTCACAACCCACATCAAAGTGCGGGGGTTTGATGCCCTGCTCTGGTTCCTCGTCACAACTTTTGCTCATGTGGACCCGTGGAGGCTGTCGCTGCCTTCTGGTGATCCACGTGGGAGACCTGGCCTGAGTTACTGGCTCCCAGCCTCAGCTCCAGCTGAGCCCCTGTTGGGGAGCGAACAAGTGGTTAGGAGCTCTCTCTTGCTCTCTCCCTCTCTCTCTCCGGCTCCCTGCCTCTCAGAAGCAAGAGAAACAAAAAAGCTTCCCATGGCCAGGGACCCAGTGAAACACAGTGGCTTTTTCCCCAAGTGAGCATGGCTTGACCCCACAGGCCTACCAGTTCTCACTGCTGCACTCCTGTCTGGGCTCGCAGTCTTCCTTGACCCCGGCTGTGTCTGACCCAGCTGCTGTGTCCACAGGGTTGAACCAACTGAAGTGGCAGCATGGCTTCTTGGTGGCCTGACCCAGTTGCTCGGGGCACCAGCCCTACTGGTATCCTTCCTGGCTACCTAATAAAGATGGGAGAAGTTTTTGTGTGTGGAGATCTGTCTCCAAGATCTAAAGAGACCCACGAAACTGTGGCTCTTTCCATGTGTGGGATATGAGTTGTGGAATAACTTGTGTGTGCTCTGTACTAAGCCGCGGAGTGGGACCACACAGGAAGACCACTAATCTTTACCTAATTTGTCTTCCACTCTCCAGAAGATGTGGTGCTTCCCACTGCCTGCTCATGCCCAGGAAGTATAACATCATCAAGATGGTAGGCCAATGTGATGTTCCATGGTATACAAAGCCACCAAGGTCCTGACAGACTAGAGAATTAAACAAAGGAGCCAGCACAATGGTTCAATTCACTAATCCTCCCCTCGCCAGCACCAACATCCCTTAAGGGTGCCACTTCATACCCCAAATGCTCCACTTCCCATCCAGCTCCCTGCTTGTGACTTGGGAAAGCAGTAGAGGATCGTCCAAAGCCTTGGGAACCTATAACCACATGGGAGACCCAGAAGAAGCTCCTGTCTCCTGGCTTCAGATTGGATCAGCTCTGGTCATTGGGGACACTGGGGGAGTGTCCAGTGGATGGAAGATCTTTTGCTCTGTCTCCCCTTCTCTCTGTAAAATCTGACTTTCCAAAAAAATACGTAAATCTTAAAAAAAAAAAAAAAAAAGGTAGGGCCTAGCACAGTAGCCTAGCAGCTAAAATCCTCACCTTGAACGTTCTGGAATCCCATGTGGGCGCTGGTTCTAATCCCTGCAGCCCCACTTCCCATCCAGCTCCCTGCCTGTGGCCTGGGAAAGCAGTCGTGGACAGCCCAAAGCCTTGGGACCCTGCACCCATGTGGGAGACCCAGAAGAGGCTCCTGGCTCCTGGCTTTGGATTGGCTCAGCTTTGGCCACTGAAGCCACTTGGAGAATGAATCAAGATCTTCCTCTCTGTCTCTCCTCCTCTCTGTATATCTGCCTTTCCAATAAAAATAAATAAATCTTAAAAGAGAGAGAGAGACAAAGCCTTGCAGGTAGATGGTGGTGATGGTTGCAAAATTTGAATGTATCTAACGCCACTCCCCTACCCAGTGACAAATAGTTAAAAGAGGGGAAAAAAGACCACCCTGCTACATATATTTAAAAAAAAAAAGGTAAACGAAGCCCCTAGGGGACCTAGTGAAAGTACTATTGTGGTAATATAATGTGGTGATTCTAATAATAATATTCAGTGAAGGACAGGGAGACGGAGGTGTGTGTTTGAACCAGTGGTTTAGGAGCCTTGCATCCCATGTTGAAGGGCCTAGGTTTGATGCCCAGCTCCTGCTCCGGCTCCAGCTCTGGCTCTTGTTAATGCAGACTGGGCGACAGCAGTGATGAAAAAGGCAAATGGGCCCAGCACAGTGGCCTAACAGCTAAAGTCCTCTCCTTGAACACACCAGGATCCCATATGGGTGCCAGTTCTAATCCTGCAGCCCCACTTCCCATCCAGCTCCCTGCTTGTGGCCTGGGAAAGCAGTCGAGAATGGCCCAAAGCCTTGGGACTAGGCACCCATGTGGGAGACCTGGAGGAAGTTCCTGGCTCCTGGCTTTGGATCAACACAGCACTTGGGGAGTGAATAATTGGATGAAAGATCTTTCTGTCTCTCCTCCTCTTCTCTCTGTATATCTGACTTTGCAATAAAAAAAAATAAATCTTTTTAAAAAGTGTGATTAAGAAACTTTAAACAAAACAAAACAAAAGGCAAATGGCCTTTGCTCTGTCCTTCCCAAAGGAGTTGGAAGGAAGGTCTTCAACTTGCATAGGGTAGAAGCTGTCCTGATATAGGTTCCAAGAAAGACCACATTCAGAGGAACCACTCTGATGATGGGGCAGTCACCTGCTCAAGTCTCCAAGTCCGCCCATCATCTCCCAAAGGCAAGTGAATTGAATGAGCATATCCTAGGGAACACAGCCAAACTATTAGATAAGAAATCATAGTGCAGGGCCTGGCCTGATAGCGCAGTGGTTAAGGTCCTTGCTTTGCACGTGCCGGGATCTCATATGGTCGCCGGTTCTAGTCCCGGCAACCCTGCTTCCCATCCAGTTCCCTGCTTGTGGCCCGGGAAGGCAGTTGAGGACGGCCCAAGGCCTTGGGACCCTGCACCCACGTGGGAGACCCAGAGGAGCTCCTGGCTCCTGGCTTTGGATTGGCTCAGCTCCTGCCATTGCCATCACTTGGGAAGTGAACCATCAGATGAACCTCCTCTCTGTACATCCACCTGTGGCTTGGGATGCCTGTAGCCCACATCAGAGGGCCTGGGTTTGAGCCCCAGCTCCACTGCCAGTCCCAGCTTCCTGCTAAAGCAGTGATCAGAGCTCAAGTAGTTAGGAACCTGCCACCCACCCAGGAGATCTGGCCTGAGACACAGGCTCTTGACTTCAAACCCACCTAGCTTGGCTGCTGTAGGTCCTTGGAGCATAAACCAGTGGATGGAAGATCCCTGTCTACTTGCCTCTCAAATAAAAAGAAATTTAATTTAAAAACTGTACAAAGAGAAGTAATACCACAGAAACAAACTATAAGGTAGTGTGTGGTTAATTTTATGCATTAGTGGCTGGACACAAGCAGCCAGATACTTGCTCAAGCTTTAGATGTTGCTGGGGAGGTGCCCTTCAGATAAGATTAACATTTAGAGGAATAAACTGGGAATATAGTTATTCAAACCCATGTTCAAAGGGAGGGCTAGGGAGGGCTGAAGCTGATTGGCTGAAGCTTTATAGGAGACAAGACTGACACCCCCACCCTAGTCCATGAAGGAGATCTGCCTGCTGATGGTCCCTGCCCCTGCACTTGACCTGCAGCCTCAGCTATACTGCTATTTCCTGCCTGCCCAGCCGAGTTGCAGGTTCTGGACTTGCCAACTACTACAATGTGCCAACTCCTTAAAGGAAATCTTGCACTCCCTCTTGGTCCTTCTGCCGCCCTCTGTGTGCATGTATGTCCTGGTGGATGCCACACTGCCTACTGCAGGCAGCTTCAGGAGTTTCCACCTGGCTCTTCCTATTGTGACAGCCAAGGTCACAGCATCCACAGGGGACTGTCACCTCCAGGAGCCTCACTGGTTTCAGGATGCCTTCTATCTCTCACTGGAGAGTGACTGCTTCTTTTCTTTTCTTTTCTTTTCTTTTCTTTTCTTTTCTTTTCTTTTCTTTTCTTTCTTTCTTTCTTTCTTTCTTTTTTTCTTTCTTTCTTTCTTTCTTTCTTTCTTTCTTTCTTTCTTTCTTTCTTTCTTTCTTTCTTTCTTTCTTTCTTTCTTTCTTTTCTGTTGCAGACAGAAAAGTTTATTTGCGAAGGGACCAGGTGAGCAGGGAAGAGAGAAGGAAGGGGAAAGCACCTCTGGAAAGAAAGCCAAGAGGCGGGCGCCTCTCATAAGAGGAGGGAGAGAGGTACATCCTTTTATCTTTCTTTTAAAGATTTTTTTTTATTTGAAAGATTTACAGTGATAAGGAGAGACAGAAAGATCTTCCAACCACTCACTCCCCAGGTGGCTGCAACAGCTGGAGCTGAGCCAGTCTGAAGCCAGGAGCTTACTCTGGGTATCCCATGTGGGTGCCTAGTCCTAAGGCTTTGGGACATCCTCTACTGCTTTCCCAGGCCATAAGCAGAGAGCTGGATCAGAAGTGGAGCACTGGGACATGAATTGTCACCCATATGGGATGCTGGCACTTGCAGAGGCAAGATTAGACTATTGAGCCCTATACTTGCCTTCCCCCTCACACACACACACACGCACACACACACACCTTATTTTTATTTAAGAGGTAGAGTTACAGAGAGTCAAAGAGAGAAGGATCTTCTATCTGTGGGTCCCCTAACAGCTGGAGCTGAGCCAAGAGCTCCATCTGCCACTTGCACCTGATTGGCAGAAGCACAAGTACTACTGCCTTCCCAGTGCAGCAGCAGGGAGCTGGATCAGAGGTGGAGCAGCCAGGACTCAAACTGGCAATTTGTGTGGAATGCTTGCGTTGCAGGCAGCAGCTGAACCCAGTGCTAGCCCCAGTTTCTGCTTATTCTAACCTAGGAGCTTTGATGCTGTTGTGTGTTTCTTCGTTTCTGTTAGCCTAGACTGTATTTTAACAGTCTTTGGAAGTTGGGACAGTCTTCTTTTCCAGTGTACAACTACCTTGGCAAAGCCAGAAGCCAGGAGCCTCCTCCAGGTCTCCCACATGGGTGCAGGATCCCAAGGCTTTGGACCATGCTCTGCTACTTTCCCAGGCCATAAGCAGGGAGCTAGATGGGAAGTGGAGCAGCTGGGACATGAACTAGCCCCTTCCCCCACATATGGTATGCCAGCACGTGTAGGCTAAGGATTAGCCAGTTGAGCTAATATGAAAATTGGGACACAGGTCCAGTACTTGTGTTTCTACACCCACATGAGTGACCTGCATGGAGTTCTGGGCTTCTGACTTCTGCTTATCTATTGTGGCCATTTGGGAAGTGAACCAATAAATGGAGGCTCTCTCTCTCAGTCTTATTCTAAAGGCAAACAGGCAGGCAGAGAGAAGGAGAGAGAGGAGGGCTTAATAGTGAGCATCTCTGGAAATTATGACCCAGAGATTATGACCATCTTCAGGAGTTCTTATAAGAAACTAGCATCTAGGGTATAGCAGGTTAAGTCTCTGCCTTGTGATGCCAGCATCCCATGTGGGTGGCAGTTCAAGTTCCAACTGCTCCACTCCCATTTAGATCCAGTTCCCTGCTAATGTGCCCAGGAAAGCAGCAGAAGATGATGCAAGTGTTTTGGGCCCCTGCACCCAGGTAGGAGAACTGGAGGAGGTTCCTGGCTCCTGGCCTTGACCTGGTCCAGCCCATCCATTTGAGGATTCAACTGGTAGATGGAAGATTCTCTCCCTCTGTGTCTCTCTCCCCATCTTCTGTAACTCTGACAATAAATAAAAACTTTAAAAAAATAATCTGTGTCTGTCTGACATCCTGCCTGCCCCTGTCTTCACTGTCAAAGGTTAACTCTCACTCCCACATATGGTAGCAAGGCCTTTTAAGTCTTTTGATGTGGAGCTTGTTTTTCCCAAGCTGAGACTTAAATCCCTGCCCCTGTAAGGATTTGCTAAGAACTGACCCCCCAGTGTTTGGAAGATGTAGTAGAAACAGGTCTAAAGAAGAAAGCAAACACCCTCTGGGAGGCACTTGCTCCACAGAACATCACTGCACAGACTTGGAGAAAAAGGAAGCCACTCTTCCCTGGCAAGAGGCTAGGAGCTCCTTCTGTGCCTGGAGGAACTTGGGAGGAGCTGTGGGACACAAACTCTCGGGGCCAGCATGCTGGTGCCCCTGGTTGGGCTGTCACCTGTGATACCAGCATCTTATATAAATATTGGTCTATGTCCTGCCCATTTCCTGCTAACACACCTGGGAAAGGAGCAGGAGAAGGTCCATGTCCTTGGACCCCTGCACCCAGGTGGGAGACCCAGAAGAAGCTCCTGGCTTCTGGCTTTGGATTGGCTCAGTCTTAGCAGTTGTAACCATTTGGGGAGTGACCCACCAGATAAAAGCTTGCTCTCTCTCACTCAAATTCTTTCAAATAAATAAATCTAAAACAAAACAAAATTCAATGGTTGTGATGACAACCAATATCCTGGGTTATAGTCACTCAGCTTACTTCCCAGCAACAAGCCCCCATCACCTTCATCTAAGTAGAAATCCAGCTCCCAAAATAGATGTCAGTTGATTCTAAATGCCAGCCGATGTTCCCAAGAACACAGAGCCTGAATCAAAGGTTATATGCTAATAATTTCTGGGGGTTTTGATCCTAACGAAGCAGAATTCTACACCAAGGGGTAGTGCTAACTCACTGCATTGTGTTAAGTCACCCCAGCTGTTGCTGGGGAAACCAGAGCCTTCACAGGTTCAATGGGTCAGACACAAGTGTTAACGTTGCTGTGGTCCTCTCTAGAGCAGGCTTGCTAGAGTCCATGGCATTCAATCGCACTTGACTCCTACTGAGCCTGGAGCAGCCAGGAACGTGTGGGGATGAGACAGTGATGTGGGCTTCTTGCACTGGAAGACATCTGAATTGAGTCTGGCACAGTCAGAGTGAGTTGGTATTTACCTACAATGAGATGAGAAACCATTGAAGGGAGTAGAATGATGCGTCTCACTCTGTGTGCTCTGCGATGGTGGGGGAGTACCTTAGGCATAGAAGCAGGGTGACCAGTTAGGAGACAATTGCAATGACCCAGGTGTCTCTCGTATGGTCTTATGCTAGAATCAGGAGCTCTGGGAGTGAGCTAGAGTAATGGATTTATCACAGACAAGGTTGCTGGCTCATAGTTGATGTATAGTTGTTTCTCGTGCCTCTGGAATCAGGCTGGAAGTCAGCCAAGCAGGTAACTGCAAAGAGAAGGTGGACATGAGGAGAGGGAGGGCCAAATGGAACCTGTAAAGATGGACTGGGATCCGGGAGAACAGGCCAGATGCCCACCTGCAAGCCTCCAACTGTGGATGATTCTGACGAACAGGGGCAGCTGGAGCTGTGCACCCACGCCAGCAATCTGAGAAGCCAAAGACTCAAGTCCAGGGGGTGCTGAAATGGCTGCAGGCCTGGCTTCTGCTCGCACCATCAATGGCAGCCAGCAGATCGGTGAAGACGGGCAGGAGCTGCTGCCACACCTGACCTGCCAAGCGGAAAGCTGGTTACAGCCTCACTTCCACTTTGTAAAGCCTGCCCAGATCTCCTCCTGTGGCACATTCTCATCCAAAACTACAGAGGGATGGAGTTTCTGGGAAACACAGCTCCACTTTAGCTGAGCTGACACAAAACCAAGGCCATCACGCCAGCTAAGGCGTTAGGATGGCTTGGAGCGGAGTCCTGGCAGGAGCAGTAAAAGCAGTGTCTGGATCCTTGTATCTTGGATATTGCTTACTGCTTGACTCGTTCGCTTCCTGAGTGTGCCTGGTGAGTCCTGAGGCAAGGTTAGGCATGTCACCTTGAATTTGAGCAGAGAGAAGCAGGCAAGCCACACCCAGGTGCAGCAGTCAGCACAAAAGGGATCCATGGAGACTCACACACTACACATTTAGGTATTTAAAAATTGGGACACAAAGCAGGCCAGTGAACTATTGAGTTAAAAGATATTCGAGGACAACATGCGGGACAGTAGGTTAAGCTGTTGTTAGCAACATTATCAGGGTGGTGGCAGCACCACTCGCAATCCTGCTCCCTGAGAATGTAGTTGTAGGGAGCAGATGATGTCTCAAGTGATGGGGCCCCTGCCGCCAATGGGGGAGACCTGAATGGGGCTCCAGGCTGCTGCCTTTGGTTTGGCCCAGGCCATCTGGGTGGTGAACCAGCAGATACATCCCTCTCTCTCTCTGTGTACCCTCTGCTCTGCCACCACTTCAATGTGTCCTCCAAAAGTTCACTTGTTGGAAATTGTATTCCCATTTTTATATGCTGATGGGATTTGGTGATAGGGCCTTTGGGATGTCGTTAGGATCGTCTGAGATGCCGTTTGTGACTTTGTAAGGAGAGGAGAGATGTGCCCAGCTAGAACTAGGCAAGGTCCTGCATGCTGTGTACTGGTGCAGCCAGAAGATTCTCACAATGTGACAACCTGGACTTCCTGGCCCCCAGAACTGTAAACAAACTCAGCTTCTTTATCAGTGCCCTGGGGCTGACACCATAGCATAGTAGGCTAAGCTGCTTCCTGCCATGCCAACACCCCATATGGGCACGTTTTTTGAGTCCCGACTGCTCCACTTCCCATCCAGCTCCCTGCTCATGGCCTGGGTAAGCAGCAGAGGAATGCCCAAGTCCTTGGGACCCTGTGCCCTGTGTGGGAGACCTAGAGGGGACTCAAGGCTTTGGATCGGCTCAGCTCTGGCCATTGCGGCCATTTGGGGAATGAACCGATGGATTGGGGATGTTCTTCTCTGTCTTTCCTTCTCTCTGTGGATCTTTTCAATGAAAGTAAACAAACCTTTAAAAATATAAATTTTGATCAAAGTCCCGTCTTGGAATTTTGTCATGGCAACAGAAGCAATTGAACACAATGCCTCAACATGCAGGCCCTTATAATCACAAAATGAGAAGCTGGTGTGGACCTAGAGCTTTATACGACTGCTTCACCCAAACACTGTGTCTCCACCTTCGCCTTGTCCCCAAGTTAAACACCTTCTTTTCCTCTAATTTAGCCTGGAGATCTCAGAGAAGCTGTACATTGCAGCCCTGCCCTCTGGGACTCCAGGGAGGCGGGGCGAGCGAGGCTGGGGTGTTCACAGTGTGCTTGTCTTTATTTTCTTTTTTGTTTTTAAAGATTTTTTTAAAACAGAGTTTAAAAAACAGCTATAGCCAACTTCCTAGGTTGCCTTGTACCTGCAGAAGAAAAGCAGCCAATAGTTGGTGGGCATTCTGGGCCTGGTTAATGCCGGCTCTGTGCTAACCATACCAGTGTGCCAGCATTGTTGCCTGTGAGAAAGAGAGAGGAGAGAGAAGAAGAAGAAACCTGGGAGGACGAGGGGGCAGAGTGCTTGGCATACCACTGCAGGCAGATGACAGCTGGGACCAACCCCCTCATCACTGCTGCCGCATTGCCAGGGGCTAGAGGTCTGAAGACAGGTCTGAATGAGGGCCGCTAAGGGTTTGTTTGAAATGTATAAAATGGTTTCTAGGGGTTTCCATGGAATGGCCCACGGGACCTGCAGGGAATTGAGAGAGCCGAGACAGAGCAAATCAGAAGGTAGAATTTGGAGGGCTTTCCTGGGTCAAGTCAAAGCACCTGCCCATGTGCACAACAGCTGGGCCTGGAAGGCTGGGCTGGGCTAGGCTGCAGCACCCACTGGTTTGCTGGGCTGGGAATGGAACTCACTTGGCAGCTGCTCCCCTGGTTCATTACATGCGTTGGCTGGTACAGAGGACAGGCTGACTTGACCCTGCACATGAGAGCAACATCTAAAGATCTCCCAAGGCAAAGGTTTTTTTTTTTTTTCTTTCTCTTGACTTTCTTTTCTAAAATGTATTTATTCTTCTTGGAAAGACAGATTTATAGAGTGAAGGAGAGACAGAGAGAAAGATCTTCCTTCCCCTGGCTCACTCCCTAACAACCACAATGCACAGAGCTGAGTTGATCTGAAGCCAGAAGCTTCTTCCAGATCCTATGTGGGTGCAGAGCCCCAAGGCTTTGGGACGTTCTTCTCTGCTTTCCCAGCCCATAAACAGGGAGCAGAATGGGAACTAAGGCAGCTGGGACACAAACCGGCACCCATATGGGATCCCCTGGCGTGTACAAAGTGATGATCTTAGCCACCAGGCTACTGTTGGGCTCCTTAGAAACAATTTTTTTTTTAACCTCTGGTATAACAAAAGCCAACAACTTCTCAAAACAATCAAGACAACTTAAGTTACACCCTTGGGACATTCTTCTCCATATAAAATAACCATCTCTGTCCCTGGACACTGATGTAGTGTGAGCACCTGCTCCTTGCCCCCCACCACTCACGGACACATGAGGAAAAGCTGAAACATTTATTTCACCCACTCTCCCCTGCCCCCGACCATCTCTACCCTAATCAGAGGCCACATGGGTCTGTAGCTTGCTCACCTTTTTAATAAATATTAATATTTAAAAAGTTTGATGAAAGGCACAATTAGAGAGAGAGAGGAAGAGATATCTTTCATCTGCTGTTTCACTCTCCAAATGGCTGCAAAGGCTAGGGCTAGACCAAAAACTCCATCCTAGTCTCCCACTTGGGTGGCAAGAGCCTAAGCACCAAGCGCCATCCTCTGCTGCTTTCCCAGGTTCATTAGCAGAAAGCTGGATCAGAAATAAAGCAGCATGTATCCCTCAGCATGGGTGTAGACTTGGGTCTTAGGTATGCCAGACTGGGCTAGGCTCCAGCACCTGCTAGTGCTCACAGGAACCAGGGTGGATATAGGATGGGCTGGGCTAGGTCTCAGCACCTGCTGAACCACACAAGAGCTGGCCAGACTAGGCCACAGCATCCAGCAGCACATGTAAGACCTGGGAGTGGGGGGCAGCAAGTCCTGGTAGAGGGTGCTGCAGGGGCGGTGCTGCAGGGGCTCTCCTGCTGGGCCACTGCTCCTGCTGAGAGTATGAGAGCTGGAATTGGGGGCAGACAAGGCTGGGCAGGACTACAAAAGCCATTGGCTTGCATGTGAGCTGAGTTAGGGGAAGACCCAGGCTGGGCTAAGCAACCGTATCCATTGGTGTATACATGAGTCAGGGTAAGTCCAAGATGGTGGTGGTCGAGCTTTGCCACAGCATCAGCTAGCACACGTTGGGACTGGGGGCAACTCTTGTCCGGCTAGACCATAGAACCACCTGGAAAGTACAAGATTCGGGGCTGGGAGTGAGCCTAGTAGAGAAATTGTGAGCAACCCTCTGACGGGCGGCCACCAGTGAGCATGGGAACCAGGGCTAGGTACAGGCCTAGCTGGGCATGCAATGTCACCTGCTGGCATGAGTGTGGGCTGGATAGTGGGGTCTGTTTGGCTGAGCTAGGCTTTGACACCCATTGAAGTGTAGAGAGCCGAATACTATGCAAGACAGACTGGACCAGTCTGCTGCACACACCGGCATGCACAGGAACTGGGACTGGGAGCAAGCGTGGAGGGGGTTTCTGGGCATCACTCTGACTAGGCTTCAGTTCGCACTGAAGAGTGTGTGCATGAGAGCTGAGGGTGTGGTGGGCAGGTTTGGGCTGGACTGCAGCATCCATTGGTTTATGTAAGAGATGGGACAGGGAACAGAACTGACCAGGTGACAGAATTACAACCACCAGTGTGTGTAGGCTGAGGTGGCTAACAGACTGAACCCAGACCCTGCACTGGCCAGCACACACAGGAGTCAGGTCTGGAGTCACTTTGGTGAGATTTCTTTGGGGACCCACACAATTGGACCGCTGAACTCAGAACTCCAACCATGGGGAAAATCACAGGATATGTGATCTGAGCATGGGGTGCATGTGTCAGAACTGGGTCTGCTTGGTTGTCGAAGCCTGTGCAGTGGACGGCATGCCCAGATGCACATGGGGAACGTGACAACCAGTTCATTGAGGCCTGCAGAGGACATCTAGTATCATGGAGGGCAGAACAAATTTGACAGCTCTTCATGCTAAGCTTTTTATTTTCCTTTCTTTATTTTTAAAGATGCATTAATTTTTATTGGAAAGGCAGATTTACAGAGAGAAGGAGACAGAGAAAGATCTTCCTTCCACTGGCTCACTCCCCAATTGGCCACAAAGGCTGAAGCTGAGCTGGTCTGAAGCCAGGAGCCAGGAGTTTCTTTCAGGTCTTCCATGTAGGTGTAGGGTTCCAAGGCTTTGGGCCATCCTCTACTGCTTTGCCATCAGGGAGCTGGATGGGAAGTGGAACAGCTGGGACACTAACTGGCACCCACATAGGATTCCAGTGCTTGCAAGGCAAGGATTTAGCCATTGAGACATCATGCCAGGCTTCCCACTGCCCGTCACTCCTGGCCAAGGGTTGACAGCAAATCTCTGGGTAAGTGGAGACTCTAAGGTGGACTACATCAGCCAATGGATCTTGGAAGGATTTCCTCAATGTTGTAGCAACAAAATCAACAGTATCTACAAACTGTCAAGCCCATTTAAGCACCCTTGGAACATGCTCCACATTGGGAACCCTGGGATGACATCTGGTAACCATCCCTCATCCCCAGGTACTGATGTTGGGAGCGGTCTTCTCTTCTCTTTCCCCCATTTCTCGACCCCTCCCCCTGCCCTAATCGGTTGTCCTCATGGGCAGGCATCCTTCTTTGCTGTGTGAACATCATCAAAACCAAAATAAATTTATTATTTTAAAAAAGAGGTGAAGCATCTTGGACATAAACTCAGGTTCAGATAGGATGTCAACATCACAGGAGGGCCCTGCGCCATGGCCTATCAGCTGAAGTCCTTGCCTTGAACATGCCAGGATCCCATATGGGCACCAGTTCTAATTCTGGCAACTCCACTTTCCACCCAGCTCCCTGCTTGTGGCCTGGGAAAGCAGTCGAGGACGGCCCAAAGCCTTGGGACCCTGCATCCGCATGGGAGACCTGGAAGAAGTTCCTGGATCCTGGCTTTGGGTCGACACAGCACTGGCCATTGCGGCCCCTTGGGAAGTGAACCATCAGACAGAAGATCTTCCTCTCCGTCTCTTCTCCTCTGTATATCTGACTTTCCAATAAAAACAAATAAATCTTTTTTTAAAAAAAAATCATAGGAAGCTGCTTAATCCACTGCACTACAGCACCTGGCTCTACAGTATGCTTTTCAAGGGCTACTTCTTTATCTTGGCAGACACCTCAATGCCTGTGAGGAGGTATCCCTCTCATTAGACATTGGCTTAAACTGACAGATACCCTCAAGCCTCTTGTCTGACCTGTGCTCAGTGTTTTCTTAGCCACACTTCAAGAGAGCTCTGCCCAAGAGGAGAATTGAGTCCAGGCCTGTGGGTAAGGGGAGACATAAAGGAGGCAGCGAACACGTATGTTTGGACCACTGCGTCTCTACTTGCAGATTCCAGGAGAGAGTGGTAATGTGCCCTGCTGGGACCAGGAAAGGCCAACTCAGCCAGCAGGTGAGGATGGACCCAATGGGACTACGTTTCCTTTCAAAGATTTTTTTTTTTATTATTTGAAAGTGACACAGAAAGAGGGAAGAGACAGAGATCTGGCTGATGGTTCACTTTGCAAATGATCACGATGCTTGGAGCTGGAGCCAAGAGAGACACCCTGGTCTCCCGAGAGGATGGCAGGAGAGTCAGCATTGGGACCATCTTCCGCTGCTTTCTCAGGCCTTTAGCAGGGAGCTAGACCAAAAGCAGAACAGCCAGGAATGCAACCTGCACTCCCAAATGGGAGTGCCAACCTTGTAAGCAGTGGTTTAAGTTGCTGTGCCACAATGCTGGCCCAACGTGTGGGATAACTGAGGCCCAAGCGTGTGTTATGCCTACCCTCCTTCAGGTTGTGGACCAGTGACTTTGGGGAAAACACGGATAACTTTTTTATACAACTCAGGTGGCAACCATTAGGTTCTTTATTGTTGGCAGCTGTGGGCTCTGTTGGGTTTTGAGTTAGTAGGATGAGGAACACAGGGAGGGGAAATTTTTAACTAGGCAAAGGTGACAAGTTGTAACTGGATTTCAAACAACTGATGTTACCATGGTGGCAATTATACCCAACAAATTCATGGTGGGACCTAATCCTTAGTTTGATCCCATTTGGAAGCCTTTGGGTGATGAGATCATGAAGGTGGAGCCCTCCTGAGTGGGAGCTGGGCTGCTAATGAAAGCAGGGCCCAGGCCTCTGGTGCAGCGTTCAAATAGCACTCGGGACACCTGCAACCCACATCAGAGCTCCTGGCTATAAGTTCTAGCTCTGTTTTGGATTCCAGCTTCCTGGGAGGCATGGGCAGCAGGTAATGGCTCCAATTTTAGAGTTCCTGCCACCCATTTGAGAGACCTGATTTGAGTTCTGGGCTCCCACCTTTGGTCTGGCTCAACTCTGGCTTTTGCAGGCATTTGGGGAATGATTCAATAATTCTTTTGGTCTATCTCTATCTCTCAAAATAAAATGCAAACAAAAATAAGAAAAAAAGGTGTTTTTTTTTTTTTTTTTTTTTTTAAAGCAGGGCCTGGCTAAAGTCTTCGCCATGCATGTGCTGAGATACCATATAGGCACTGGTTCGTATCCCAGATGCTCCACTTCCCATCCAGCTCCCTGCCTGTGGCCTGAGAAAGTGGTCGAGGACAGCCCAAAGCCTTGGAACCCTGCATTCACATGGAAGACCTGGAAGAAACTCCTGGCTCCTGGCTCCAGATTGGCTCAAATTTCGCCATTGTGGCCATTTGAGGAGTGAACCAGCAGATGGAAGATCTTTCTCTCTGTCTCTCCTACTCTCTGTAAATCTGACTTTACAAAAAAAAAAAAAAAAAAAGAAAGAAAAAGATTAAGTCATCATCTGCAACACTGGCATTCCATTTGGACACTGGTTCAAGTCCCAGCTATTACATTTGTGATCCAGCTCCTGATAATGGTTTGGGAAAGACAAAAAGATGGCTCAAGTGTTTGG
The DNA here is from genome assembly GCF_017591425.1 of Ochotona curzoniae. Classification (NCBI taxonomy): domain Eukaryota; kingdom Metazoa; phylum Chordata; class Mammalia; order Lagomorpha; family Ochotonidae; genus Ochotona; species Ochotona curzoniae. The sequence goes on from NW_024465777.1 coordinate 5,455,838, forward strand.
GTCCCTGCCATTCCTATGGGAGGGAAGTCCAAATGAAGTCCCAGTTTCAATTTGCCCCATTGCTTGTGGCAATCTGGGGAATGAATCGGAGGAAGGAAGATATCTCACTCCATGTTTCCTTTTCTTTGCAACTCTTTCAGAAAACTCATAACATTTTTTTTATTTAAAAAAAGATTTAAAAATTTTTATTGGAAAGACGGGTATACAAAAAGAAGGAGAGTCAGAGAGGAAGATCTTCCATCCAAGACTCATCCCCCAAGCAGCCACAACTGCTGAGGCTGAGCCAACCCAAAGCCAGGAGCCAGGAGCATCTTCCTGGTCTCCCAGACTGGGTGCAGGGTCCCAAGGTTTTGGGTCATCAATTGCCTTCCCAGGCTACAAGCAGGGAGCTGGAATGGAAATGAAGCAGCCGGCATATGAACCGGCGTCTATATGGGATCCCAGTGCATGCAAGGCAAAGACTTTAGCCACTAGGCTACCATGCCAGGCCCACCTGAATGGTTTTGACTTCTGGGATTTTCCATGGACCTGACCATTGCTCTAACAGGTAGGCAAGGAAGCTAAGATAGAGTGTTTTTGAGCAGGGGAAACCAGAGGGCATGCCTGGATCAGGCCAAGGCGTCCTCTCATGTGAGTCCTGGGCAAGGCTAAATAGCATTGCCCACTGCTGTGCTGGCAGATACAAAAGCTGAAACTCTCAAAACCACTCAAGTAACACCCTTAAACACTCCTCTCCATATTGGGGTCTCTAAGGCATCATCAAACAATCGACCCCGGTCTCCATTCCCCCACTGCAGAGAACAGAATTTGAAACATTTGTCTCACCCACTTTCCTCTATCGCTTGACCGTCCTCACCCTAATCAGAAACCCTCATGAATGTGCACCCCTCCCAACTTTATAAACATTATTAAAAATAGAATTTTTAAAAAAGACCACTCAAGTAACATCCTTGGAACATTCTTCCCCACATCAGGGTCTCCCAGGTGACATCAGACGATTGTCCCATCACTGAGGGCTGATGGGGTTTGACAGTAAGGAATGGTGCACTCTCTTGCTCCCCGCTCCTTGGAACATTTGTCTTACCCACTTCCCCCCTGTACTGACTCTCTCCACCCTAATTGGAGGCCCACATTGGTCTGCAACCCCCTCACCTATTTAGTCAATTTGTAAAATAACAAAATAATAATAAAATAAAAATAAAAAAGAAATGGTAGAGCTAATGCCATGTGTAGTAAATTAAACCTCCAGCTGCAGTGCTGATGTCACATATGGGTGCCAGATCAAGTGCCGGCTGCTCTGCTTTTGATCCAGCTTCCTGCTAATGTGCCTGAGAAAGCAGCAGAATTCCTTGGGTACCTGCACCCACATGGGTGAGCCAAATGAAGCTCCAGGCTTAGGACCCAAATGGAGCTACAGGTTAGGATTGCCTCAGTTCTGGCTGTTACAAGCCATTTGAGAAATGAATCGGTGGACAGAAGATTCTCTCTCTTTCTCTCTGTATGTGTCTTCTCTGTCTGTAAATCTGCTTAAAGGGGCCCAGTGCGGTAGCCTGGTGGTTAAAGTCCTTGTTTTGCATTGCCGGGATCCCATATGGGCACCGGTTCTAAACTCAGCAGCCCCACTTCCCATCCAGCTCCCTGCCTGTGGCCTGGGAAAGCAACAGAGGACGTACTAAAGCTTTGGGATCCTGAACCCACGAAGAAGACCCAGAAGAAGCTCCTGGCATCAGTATGGCTAAGCTCTGGCTGTTGCAGCTGCTTGGGGAGTGAGTCATTGGATAGAAAATCTTCCTGTCTGTTTCTCCTCCTTTCTGTATATCTGACTTTCCAATAAAAATAAATAAATCTTTAAAAATAGATAAATCTGTAAAAATAATCCATAAGAAACAATGCTCTGATGCCTTCTCTACACGGATTTCATTTTTGTGCTTTCCATTCATGTCCTGTCTCTCTGCCTTTATTCTCTAAGTACAGAGTTAACATCCATTCCAATGAGCGATTTTCTCCTGCCAACGCCGTGAAGCCATGCTTGTCAAGGTCACTCAGCAAGTCTGTCCTGCCAAAGCTCCCAATTGCCTTTAGCACAGCCAATCATTTATTTCTAGAAACCTCTTCTTCATGTGGCTTCTGAGATTCAAAACTCTCTTGGCTTGGGCCATTGGCATCGTGGCATAGTGGCACAGGAACCAGCTCATGTCCTGGCTGCTCTCCGTCCAATCCATTTCCTGTGACTGGGAAAGCAGCAGAAGATGGCCCAGGTGCTTATGCCCCTGTCAGCAATGCGGGAGACCAGTAAGGAGTTCCTCGACTTTCTGGCCTTTGGGGAGCGTGAACCTGTGGTTGGCAGATCTATCTTTGTGTTTTTCTGTCTCTTTCTCTCTCTGCCTTTCAAACAAATCAGCATGAAACTTCAACACACACACACACACACACACACACACACACCCCTCACCTGATTTCCCTGCTCCTTCCCTGGCTGTCTCTTCTCTGCCTGTTTCCTGGATTACGAATCCTTTTCCCATGCTGCCCGACCCTAGCTCCCCAAACTTCGAAGGCTAGAAGTCCCAAGTCTATTATTGGAACTCTCTTCTTTGCTCGGCTCTCAAGTGATCTCACAGCTTTTTAAATCATGTCCCTGATTCCCAAGTTGCACCTGCAGCCTGGCTGCTCCTCACAGTCCAGGCTCTGCCTCTAACTGCCTACTCATCTTGTGATCATTCCAGACTTATCCCAGCCAGCAAAAGCCTGCCTTGCTTTTCCTTCCAAATTATGTTCCTCCTCCACTACCCTTGCCATTTTAGTTCACCTCACCTGGTACACCCAGTTGCTGAAGCTGAAAACCTTAATTCCTCTCCAATGCTTACGGTCCCTCCAATCTCTCAGCCGACCAGGCAAGTTCTGTCTAAAAATTTATTCCAAACCATTGAATGTAGCAACGGCTTCTGACGTATCTCATGTACAAACGTGATTGCACATGTGCACACACACAGTGTGACTTATAAAACACTGGTAACAAAGAAAAACAAATTTGGCTAAATTTCAAAACATTTTTAAAATTAAAATATTACTAATAAGTAAAAGATATTCAGGGCCAGCATTGTTATGTGTCTGATGAAGTCATTGCCTGTGATGCTAGTATCCCATAGGTGCTGGTTCATGTCCTGGCCGCTCCACTTCCTATCCACCCACCCACTATTGCTCCTAAGAGGCAGCAGATGATGGCTCAAGGATTTGAGTACCAGCCACCCACTTGAGAAACCCAAATGCATTTTCTGACTCTTTATTTCAACTAGGTTCAATTCTGGCTGTTGTGAACACTTGCGGAGTGAACCAGTGGATAGAAGATTTCTATCCCTCTGTCTCTCTCCTCCTCTGTCTCAGTGTCAGTCTGTTTTCCAAGTAATCCTTGAGGAAAGAGAGAGAGGGAGAAGGAGAAAGAGAAGAAGAAGGAGATGGAGCGGAGAAGAAGAAGGCGGCGGATGGGCATTGCGGAGCGTTAGGGAAAAGCATTGTTTGGAATATTCACGTCCCATATGAGACTGTCTGGTTTCAAGCCCTGCCTCCATTTCCAGTCCGGCTTCCTGTTCATGTGCACCGTGGGAGACAGCAGATGGGAACCTGGGTTGAGTTCTGGGTTCCTGGTTTTGGCCTGGCCCTGTTCCGGCTGTAGCAGGCATTTAGGGAACAAAACGGTAGATGGAAGATTCTGTCTCTCTCTGCTCTTCAAATAAGTGAAAATAAATTTAAAATATTTTTTAAAAAGATGTAATTAAAAATAAGAACAAACAAAAACAGGAAATAACAGGGGGTGGAGAAATTGTAACCTTCCTTACTGCTGTGGAAAGCATGCTGGCAATTCCTCAAAAAGTTAAACGCAGAATCATCAGGTGAGCCAGCAGCTCTACTCCCAGGAATATATCCAAAATAACTGAAATCAAGGACTTACAGGTACTGTATGGCGAGGCTCATAATACCATTATTCATAATAGTTAGGAAGGGAGCACTATGGGTTTTTAAGATTTATTTATTTTTATTGGAAAGTCAGATATATAGAGAGGAGGAGAGAGACAGAGAAGAAAATCTTCTAGTCAATGGTTTATTCTCCAAGTGGCTACAATGGCTGGAGCTGAGCCAATCCAAAGCCAGGAGCCTCCTCCATGTCTCCCACTTGGGTGCAGGGTCCCAAAGATTTGGGCCAACCTCAACTGCTTTCCCAGACCACAAGCAGGGAGCTGGATGGGAAGTGGGGCTGCCAGGATACTAACTGCCACCCATATGGGATACAAGGCAAGGGCTTTAGCCACTAGACACTGCACTGGGCCAGGGAGCGCTATGGCTTTAAAGGGACCAAATTCAGGTGTTAGAACTTTTCAGCTGCTGTAAAAGAACTGGGAAGTGATGAGGTCAGGGAAACACCTCTCTGAAGAGAGACCCTTTCCAAGAAGGGTCACCGCTGTCACCTGCCTGTCCAACTAGTGCAGACAAAGCACCACTTCCCTCCAGGGGCTGCAACGCCAAGGAGCCTTGGCAGAAGCAGAGAGCAGCACTGCTCAACAGAAGCTGAGGGGCTGGCTCCGTGGTGGAGTGGGTAAAACCTGTATCTATGATACCAGCATCCTATAAGAATGCTGGGGAGGGGGGGGAAGAGGAGAGAAGGAGAGAAGCTGCACCCAGCATCCTAGCTGCATCAATACCTGGAGATCGGTGACAGCCACCTGATATCACCCCAGGTCCCCCATGTGGAGCGTGCTCCACGAGTACTGCTAAAGTGGCTTTGATAGTTCTGAAATGCTGTTGATTTTGTTGCTCCAAGAATGAAGAAATCCTTCCAAGATCCATTGGCTGATGTAGTCCACCTTTAAGTCTCCATTCGCCCAGATACTCACTGTCAAAGCTTGACTAGGAGAATTGTCCAATTTGTTCTGCCCTCCTTCTGCTATGGTATAAGATGTCCTCTGCAGGCCCCAATGAACTGCCATATCCCCCCATGTGCATCTGGTATGCTGTCCGCTGCACCGTCTTCAGCAACTGAGGAGACCCAGTTCTGACACATGCACTCCATGGTCAGACCACAGATCCTGTGATTTTCACTGTGGTCAGAGTTCTGAGTCCAGGAATCCAAGTGGGAAGGTCACCAACGAAACCTCACAAAGGTGACCCCAGACATGACTCCTATGTGTGCTAGCAAGTATGGAGTCCAGCTCAGTCCATCACCAACATCAGCCTTACACAAACACTAGTGATTGCAATTGTTGGGTCAGTCTGTCCCCTGCCCCATCTCTTACACAAACCAGTGGATGCTGTGGCCCAGCCTAATTCTGCCCACTACACTCTCGGCTCTCACGTCAGCTAGCAGGAATTATAGCCCCGCTGGAGCGACCCCCAGAAACGTCCACCAGGCCCATCCCAGCCATGATGCCTGTACATGCTGGTACGTAGTGCACACTAGTCTGCTTTTTGGCTTTTGTATACACCAATGGGTGCTGCAACCTAGCTCAGCCCAACTGACACCACTATCCAGTCCACACTTACGGTGGTGGGTGCTACCTACCACCTGTCTAACCAGGCCCACTCCCAGCCCTGGTTCTCATGCTCGCCAGTGGGAGCTGAAGCCCATCAGAGGGATGCTCACAATTTCCCTACTAGACTCACTCCAGCCCTGGATCTTGCACTTTCCAGGTGGTTCTGTGGTGTAGCGTGACAGGGCTTGTCCCCAGTCTCAGCACTTGCCAGCTGATGCTGTGGCAAAGCCCAACAAGCCTGCATTTTGGCTCATGCCTGCATCAGCAGATAGGTCACTTAGCTCAGCCTAGCTCTCACCCTAACTCAGCTCACATGCAGGCCAATAGGTCTTGTAGTCCTGCCCAGCCTGGTCTGTCCCCAGTCCCAGTTCCTATGCTCACCAGTGAGAGCAATGACCCAATAAGGGAGTCCCGCAGTGCTCACCCTCCTAAGTGTTACATGCACAAGGGGGTGCTGCAGCCCAGTCTGGCATGATTCACCTGACCTCGCCCATTTGCTGGTGGGTACTGCAGGCTGGCTTGGCCTCTCCTGCCCCCAGTTCCAGCTCATGCTGGTGGGTGCTGCACTGGCTGCTCCACTTCTCATAATACACCTGGGAAGGTAGCACAGAATGGCCCAAGTGCTTGGGCCCTTGTATCCAGGTGGGAGACCCAGAGGAAGCTCCTGGATCCTGGTTTTGGACTAGCCCAGTTCCAGTTGTTGAAGCCATTTTAAGACTAAGCCAGTTCATGGAAAATTCTCTCTCTCTCATCTATAACTCTGTCTTTAAAAGCAAATAAATACTTTTTTCTTTAAAGTGTACACTTGGGCATTGATCATTTTATAGACTTATTTATTATTTGCTTCACCAGTGCCTCTTTAAAAAACACTTGTGGCTCTTTTTTTTTTTAAGATTTATTTATTTTTATTGGAAAGGCAGATATATAGAGAGAAAGAAGGAGAGACAGAGGAAGATCTTCTGTCTGATGTTTCCCTCCTCAAATGAGCGCAATGGCTGGTGCTGAGTCGATCCAAAGCCAGGAGCCAGGAACTTCTTCCAGGTCTCCCATGTGGGTGTAGGGTCCCAAGGCTTTGGGCTGTCCTCAACTGCTTTCTCAGCCCACAAGCAGGGAGCTGGATGGGAAGTGGGGCTGCCAGGATTAGAACCGACCACCCATATGGGATCCTGGCACATTGAAGGCAAGGACTTTAGCTGCTGCGCTATTCATGCTGAGGGAGGCCCAGTCTTAACACATGCACTCCAAGGTTGGAACACATATACTGTGATTTTTCCCTGTGGCCAAGGTTCTGACTCTAGCAATCTAGTTCTTGTGCCAGCCAGCGCAGGGTCAGGTTCAACCTGTCACTTGCACCAGCCAAGCATGCATATCACAATAACCAGGACTGTGTCAGGCTGAAGGTAGGAGCCGGGAATGTAAGCCATGTCTCCTAGGTGTGTGACAGGGATGCAAGTATGTAAGCCATTACTGTTGCTTGGGAACACTTTAGCTGGAAGCTGGAATCAGAAGCAGGGCCATTACTTGAACCCAGGCACTCTGGTACGGGATATAGATATCTCAAGTGGCAGTTTAACGGCTACAAATGCCTACTGTTAGGAATGTATTAAAAGAGAATGAAATGTATACTTACAATGCTTGCGTATAGGCTAGTGCTATAGTGTAGTGGGTTAAGCCACCACCAGGGGGTGCTGACATCTCCTGTAGGTGCACAGTTCAAGACCTGGTTGCCCTACTTTCACTACAGTTCTCTGATAATGTACCTGGAAAAGCAGTGGAGGGTGGCCAAAATGTTTAGGTCCCTGCACCCACATGGGAATCCTAGGAAAATATCCTGATTTCTGGCTTCAGACCAGCCCAACTCTGGCTGCTGCAAGCCATCTCGGGAGTGAACCAGCAGATAGAACAACTGCCTTGTGTCTCCTTCTCTCTCTGTAAATCTTCCTTTCTAATAAATAAGCAAACCTTTTTTTTTTTTTTTAGTGATTAAATAACATTATGAAAGTATGGTTTTTTAGAAGGATTTATTTATATATTTGAAAGGCAGAATTATAGGGAAAAAGAGAGGGAGGAAGAAATTTTGTCCACTGGTTCACTCCCCAAATGCCACAACAGCTAAGGTTGCATCAGGCTAAAATCAGCAGCCTGGACCTCCCTTGGGGTCCCCTACATGAGTGGCAGGGGCCCAAGTTACTTGAGCCATCTTCTGTTGCTTTCCCAGGTGCATTAACAGGGAGCAGGATCTAAAGCAGAATACCCAGTGCTCAAACTAGTATTCATATGGGATGCTGGTATTGCAAACAGTAGCTTACCTCAATGCACCACAATGCCAGCAATTATCATTCTATCACGGTGAAAGAAACAAAAGAAAACCTAGTACCATAAGCTGGTGCTGAGGCATAGCAGGTAAACTTGCTGCCTGAAACACTGACATCCCCTGTGGATGTAGGTTCCTGTCCTGGCTGTTGCACTTTTGATCTACCTCACAGTTAATGGCCTGAGAAAAGCAGTGGATGGTGGCTCAAGTACTTTGCACCCATGTGGGAAGCCTGGATGAAGCTCCTGACTTTAACTGGGCCCACCACTGGCTATTAAAACTACTGGGATAGGGCCCGGCGCGGTGGCGCAAGTGGTTAAAGGTCCTCGCCTTGCACACCCGGGATCCCATATGGGCGCCGGTTCTAATCCCGGCAGCCCCGCTTCCCTTCCAGCTCCCTGCCTGTGGCCTGGGAAAGCAATCGAGGACGGCCCAAAGCTTTGGGAACCTGCACCCGCGTGGGAGACCGGGAAGAGGCTCCTGGCTTCGGATTGGCATAGTATCGGCCCGTTGCGCTCACTTGGGGAGTGAATCATCAGACGGAAGATCTTCCTCTCTGTCTCTCCTCTCTGTATATCTGCCTTTCCAATGAAAAAATCATAAAAATAAATCTTTAAAAAAAAAAAAACTACTGGGATACTGAACCAGGAGACGGAAAATTTTCTCTCTCCCTCTCTTCTATAACTTGGACTTTCAAATAAATAAATTTTTTTAAGGTACATTATTCCAAATCTGACCCCCTTTTGACATCTTTCTCCCAAGTTCAGTCTCTATCACCTCTGACTTACTGGTCTTCTTTTCATTCTTGACTTCCCCGCCTTTAAAAAACAAATTATTTTTTGATGTTTTTTACATAGTTGATAAGGCTGCACACCCATGAGGACCACTGATTAGGGTGGGGAGGGTCAAGGCATGCAGGAAGGTGGGTGGGACAAATGCTTTCAATTTTTCTTCCCTTTTCTCCTGTATCTAGGCAGCAGGAAGGAGCAGAGACCATTCCCATCTGCGAAACTATATCAATATACATGGGGATGGGGAAAACCACTTGATGACATCCTAGAAATTTTAGAAACCCTGATATGAGTAATAATTTTCCTAGGGTATTGCTTGAGTGGTTTTGATAGTTCTGAGACACTGTTGGCTTTTCTGCTCCAAGGTTGAGAAAATCATTCCAAGGTCAACTGGCTGATAGAGTCCACCCTAGGGCAACCATTCCCCCAGATATCTGCTGTCAAAGTTCAGCCAGATGAGTTGTCCAACCTGTTCTATTCTCCATATTCTGATGTGGCACTCGCCATCCTCTACAGGCTCTAATGAGCTGACCACCTTGACCCCATGTACTCTTGGGCATGCCATCCATTGAACAGGCATAAGCAATCAACAAGGCCTGGTCCCAACACATGCATTCCAAGGTCAGACCACATATCCTACTATCTTCTCTTTGGCCAGAGTTTTGAATCCAGTGGTCTAGTTGGGAAGTCCCCCAAGAAACCTCACCTGGGGTGACTCCAGACCTGACTCTTACATGTGGCAGCCAGTACAAGGTCTGATTCAGTCCATCACCTGCAGCAGACTACGCACACACTGGTGACTGTAGTTGCCTGGCCAGCTCTGCCCCAGCTCCACATCCTATGCCAACCTATGGGTTCTATGACCTGGCCCAGCCCAGCCCAGCATACCACAGACCTGGCCCTTCCCTTTCCTTTGGCTGCAGTGAGCAGCACTACTACACCTTAGTTTTATTCCTGCTGCTGCCTCAGGGCACTGCTGTCAAAGACCCCGTGAAGAAGGCTCCCTGGGGGAGGAGAGGCCCACTAAGGCAGACATTTAGAAAACATAGGTGTGTGCTGAGGTCAGTTCTGGAAGCGTCTACCATGGTCCTCATTTTAATCTTCAGGAGCTGATGATACAGATGACAAATGTCTCTGGCCCTTGAGTTCTGTGAAACCATCCTCCCCTCTGCACTCTGCTCTGGCTGCCTTTGTGCCCGTTTCCTCCTGATCGGCCCTCGGACAGCCCTCGTCTCAGGAAGGGCCCTGGCTCTCTTCTTTGGGCTTCCCCATCACAGCCTCCAGTCTCAGAGCTTTCCACACGGTAACAGTACTGATACTGTCCTCCAACCTCTGCCTTCATCCCACCTAGAACACAGCCCCTGCCCCCACTGTTTCTCCTTCCGGATGTCACCAGAGCATTAAGCACTTATGTCATAACGAACTCCTGGCTTTGTCTCTGACACCTGTCTTTCCGGCCTTCCCTGCTGAGCAAAGGATAAAGTGGTCACCCCGCTGACCATGCAGACAGCTCCTTCCTTTCTCTTGCACCTCTCAAACTTCACTTCCCCTTAACCCTTCATTCTGCCTTCCAAATCTTGCTTGAATCTGTCCACTTCTCCCCAGTGCAACCTTGTAACCATCACCTGTTCCCCAGGTGACTGCAACAGACTCCGGCTTCCTGCGGTCTGCTGACTAGCAGCCAGATGCATCTTTTAAAAATACAAGTCCGATATTATTTGCCTAAAAGCTGCCAAAGACTTCTTTCCCACTGCCCTTGGCAAAACTCCATATCTGTGTCGAGGTCTACAGGCTGGACACGTCTGGGCTCTAGCAGCCCCGCTGACATCTCCACCTGCCCTCTGTCCCACTAAGCCCCAGCTGCTGCCTTCTCTATTTCTTGACTGTGCCAAGTTCTATTCCACTTCAAGGTCTTCCATTTTCCACTGCCCAGGACATTCTTGGCTAAGTCACAGGATTAACTCCTTCTTAATCTTTAGGATTTGGCATCTACTCTAAGAGTTGTTAATGACCATGACCTTCCCTGCCTATATGACTTCCTCCATTTTCTGTCTTATCCTAAGATTATCCTCCTGCAGTATGTCTTTTGTTTTTTTTTTTTATGGTGAAAAACATATATTTAGAATTAGAAAGCTGGATGTAGGAGCATCATAATCAGGAGCCAACCACACATACGCCTTCTTTTCTCCATCAGGCCTGTTCAGGGTATTGACTTGGCCACATCAATGTCAGAGCTTCTTCACGGCTTGTTTGATCTGGTGCTTGTTGGCCTTGACATCCACAATGAACACGAGTGTGTTGTCTTCTATCTTCATAGTGGTCTCTGTGGTCAGGGGGAACTTGATGATGGTGTAGTGGTCAAGCTTGTTTCTCCTAGGGGCGCCCTTCCGGGGGTATTTGGGCTATGGGCGCAGGCGCTGCATCTTGGGCAGCTGGAATGTGGGTGACATGCAGATCATCTTCTTCTTGTGGCCGTGGACACCTTTCAGCATCGCCTTCTTGGCCTTCAGAGCCTTCGCTTTGGCTTCGGGTTTTGGAGGGGCAGGAGCTTCCTCCTTCACCTTCAGTGCCATCTTGGTGAAACGGTGAAGCATGTCTTCAATTACATATTGTTAAAAATTTATTTGAATGGCAGAGTTACACAGAGAGACAGAGAGTGAAAGACCTCCCATCTACTGGGCCATTCTTCAGAAGGTTGCCATGGCCCAGAGATGAGTCGAGCCAAAGCCAGGAACCAGGAGTTAGGAGCTTCATTCAGTTCTCCCATGTGGCTACGGAGGCCCAACCACTTTCCCAAGGTATATCAGCAGAAAGCTGGCTCAGAAGTAGAGCAGCCGAGACTCAATCTAGCACCCAATTGGGATGCCAGCATAGCAGGAACACCTAACTGGTGGTACTACAACATTAGCCCTAGCATGTCTTTAGTTGTTTTTTTTTTTTTTAAACAAACCTGATTTATGTGGAAGAGTGAGAGAGAGAGGAGGGAGAGAGAGGGAGAAAGAACTTTCCATCTGCCCATTCACTTCCCCAGGTGGTTGCAACAGCCAGGAATGGGCCTGACAAACCCAGGAACTAGCATCTTCATTTAGGTCTCCCACATGAGTGCAGGAGCCCAAGCACTTGGACCAACTTCAGCTGCTTTTCCAGGTCATTAGCAGGGAGCTGGATTGGAAGTGCACCCAGGACAAGAACTGATGCCCTTATGGGATTCATGAACTGCAAAGCAGTGGCTTTAACTGCTATGCCACAAGACAGCCCTTAAATGGGTTTTATTTAAAGTGACAGTGACAAAGAAAGAGCTTCCATTTACTGGTTCACTCGCTGGCTGCAACAGCTGGGGCAAGGCCAGGCTGAAACCAGGAGTCTCAAACTCCATCTGGGTCTCCCACGTGAGCCGTGAGCCGCCTGGAGCAAACCCTTAGGTTACTAGGGACAGCTGCTTGGAGAGCTCCGTCTTTGCAGGAGACAGACTTCAGATGCCAGATGGAACAGAGTGGTAGAAGAGGAAGCCAAAGTTTAATGAAGAGAAACTGACAGGCCAGGTGGGTGTGTCAGGAAAGAAAACTGAGCACTCAGTCTGGGCCTGGAATTTTTAGGGTCCCCCCCCCTTTCTCCTAACCGCCTCTCCCTCATCTGGGAAACTGCTGGGCAGAGGGTTTTCTGGGTGTGGAGTTCCTCCAAATCTTCTCAGGAACTTATCAGCACAGTGTTATTGGATCCAATTACCCCTTAGGTGCTGGGGAAAGGGGGACGTGCCTCTAAGTTGACCCCAGGGTGGGGGCTGAAGCACTTGCACCTGGATAACTTAACAAAAGCGATGACTGCAGGTGCCTGCTCATGCCTGGAAGGCTTGTTGCCTCACACAATCACACACAAATTTGTTTTCTTGAAAAGTTTCCACTTTCCTCAAAATTCACCATTTTCTTTGGCCCTTCTAACACGCACAGGCCAATGTATCTAATACTTGGTTACACAGGTTGCCACCAAGCTGGATCAGCAGCTGAGCAGCCAGGACTCAAGCCTGTTAACACTCCCATAAGGGATGCCAGTGTGACAGGTCATAGCTTAACCTGCTACACTAAAATACAAGCCCTGTTTTACTCTCCTGCTTCTAAAGATTTATTTGAAAGGCAGAGTTACAGAGAGAAGGAGAGACAGAGCAAGAACTTCCATGGGCTCATTCAGCAAAGGAAAGACCCACACTGGGCCAAGCTAAAGCCAAAAGCCCAGAGCTAATTTCTACATGCCAGGTAGGGACACAGGGAGTTGGGCCATCTTCTGTTGCTTTCCCAGGCCCATTGGCAGGGAGCTAGAATTGAAAGTGGAGCAGCCAGGACTGCGACTGATGTCCATATGGCATGCCAGTGTCTCCTGGCTTAACCCACTGTGCCAATCCGTTTTAACACGTCCAAGTCACACAGCTTCTAAGTGGGAAAGCTAGGACTCAAAGTCTGGTAGTCTGGTTCCTGAGACTGCATGCTCATTCTCTTCAAAAAATAATGTACATAGATAAAAAAAGATTTATTTGAAAGGCAGATTTACTGAGAGAAGAGATACAGGTATTCCATCTGCTGATTCAGTCCCCAAACAGTTGCAAGGACCAGAGCTGAGCTGAGCTGATCTGAAGCCAGAAAGCCAGGAGCCTCTTCCTTCTTCTTGCATGGGTGCAGGGTCCCAAGGCTTTGGGCTGTCCTCCTCTGCCTTCCAAGGCCATAAGCAGCCAGGACACGAACCAGTGCCTGTAAGATTCGCAGACCACCAGGGAAAGAATATCCTAATCAAATATACATAAAAAAAAAAAATTTAGATGGCCTTTATTCCAGGGAACTGTGGTCACAGGCTTCCCTTCCCCTTGTAGCAGACAGACATGAAGAAGAGGGCTACAGAGGAAGAAGTGCCAGGAAGACAGGTGCAAGGCTTTTTGAATCCCGCCCCCCCCCCCAACACACAGGGAAGCTGAAATGGGAGCTGCTTCTGCTCTTCATGGGTGGAGAGATGATTCTACTGCCTCAGGCGCCCAGAATTCTGCCTTCAGGAGGGGAGTGGGGGGGGGGGGTGGTTGCAGCCTAGGGCTGGGTTGGAAGCAAGCTCCGCCCTCCTCCCGTTACTGGATCCAGTGCCTACCCTGGATGCTGGTGCCACAGATTGGAGGATTCGCCATTCGCCTATTAAGCCACGTCATCAGCCCCACAAAATTAATCATTTTAAACCTAGTAATTCAGGGCCCGGTGTGATAGCTTAGTGTCAGAAGTCCTCATTTTGCATGCACCAGGATTCCATAAGGGCGCCAGTGCTAATCCCGGCTGTTCCACTTCCCATCTGTTAGTTATTTAAAAGAATGGAAGAGTTCTAGTTCTAGGTCATAGGGTATTACGATACTTTACGTGCAGCTAATTCTCGCAACCTGGTTCTTTACTGTGAGCTGAAAACACCAGACACAACGACATATCTTGGGAAGTTTATTCCAGCGGGGCAGGAAAAGAGGGAAGGGGAAAGGGAAGGGGGGGAGGGAGGCCAGAAGGAGGAGAGAGGGGAAGAGCAAGGAAGAGAGGAACCAAGAAGAGGAGAGAGGAGGAGAGAGAGAGAGGGAGAGAGACAGAGAGAGAGAGAACCGGAACAAGGGAAGGGGGGAAGGGAGGAGGAGAGAGAGGAAGAGCAGGGGAGAGGAACCCAGAGAGCAAGAGAGAGAGAACCGCACCTGGGGGCCTTTTTTGTCTGCCAGGTGTGGGGGGCGGGGATTCGGAGGGATTGAGGTTAAGGCCCCAGGGGATTGGTGCCTGCAGGTGAATGCCTGGGGATGATTGGTGAGTGGGCGGGGTGGGGGAAGGGGCTGGGAGATTGGGGGTGGGATTATCAGGTGGAATGCCAGGTTACATCTGATTGGTGGATGGCTGGACTGGCGCGAATTCCGTGAGCTGTGAGGAAGAAGGAATGGCGCAGGGTCCAGGGTGGGATATTGGAATAAGTCCTTACATTTCCTCCCTTTTGTTATATATAAAGGAAGAGGGGCATTGTTCTCTATGGCTTCTAGGAGCTGTTTTCTCTTGGCAGTGGTTGCAGCCTTGTGGAATAGGAGATGGAGGAACGCTTCTAGTCCTGCAAAAGAAACTGGTTAATGATTTGATTAGAAAAGAATTTTTATATTTCAGTGGATGGGAATGGAGGGAAGGGTTATTAAGAGTCCCTTTGAAAAGCTGGCTTGAGTTCATTTTCTGTTAGCCAGGCCTTGTTATACTGGATTCTTCAATTCTCCTGAATGGTCAATGTAGACAGGGTAGCTTCACCAGGAACCAGAGACCCTGACTGCCTATCATACTATCTAACTCCTCCATTGCCAAACAGGAGTGAACAGGGATAATGGGACGACGACCGCTCTAGCTTCTTCGAGCTGAAAGGGGGCGTTGAGCAACTGTAGCAGTAGGGGGGTTCTAGAGGTTCCTGGTAGAAGGTAGAAGTCATCAGATGTCTGAAGTACTACTGCCTGGCACTTGAAGGCTTCTCTTTCTTGGTCTAGATAACAAAACATATTAGAATTATAATCTTTCCCAACTTAGCAGGTCATGAGTTCAGTTAGAAACCCAGTTGGAATACTTGGGCTTTCAAGCTTAGATATAAAAGAATGGTCAGGTTTCAACCTTTGTTAGAGGAAACATTACATTAGATTAAAACAATGAACTAGATTTATATTAGGTTTAACTTAACTATTTCACATCCCAATTTTTGAAACATACCCAATGAATGCAATGGAACACATGAAACCTTTTTGGTTGTATAAAATTGTTATCTGAAACAATGAAAGGATTAGTATGTGGCATCAGAACATACAGGTAAATGCAAGCCAACTTCCGTTTGGAAATGCTATAGTAGTTTTGCATCTAGCTAGGGAATGGGCAAGTGTTCGATTTTTCTAAACAATTATACTTTACTAATCGTTGTAAGCCCTAAGAGTCTCAGGAAAACATCTAGCCTAGAACATATAGCACAGCACTTAAAACATTCTGTTACAAGACCTACTGGTCACATTGTAGATGGCACAAGATTTTAACTATTTAGTATTCCAACAAGATTTTACAGAACTTTATACACTTTAAGGCAGAGGCAAGCAATCTACTAACTTACAGGCTAACAAACCATGTACTGGCAATTGAAGAACACAAGAATCTTAAGTAGATGAGCTGAGAAATCCAAAATAACTTGGCAAATAAGGAGGACATGAAGTCTACCTCATGACAGTTCAGGGATCCTACTTTGGTGAAGTCTAGTAAAACTGAAGAGCGAGATGGCAGACATGTCTATCAGGAGCCTGGTCATTGATGCAGGCTGAACAGTTACAGGTTAACTAACTTTTCCCTCAAAATGGCTTCTTTTCTGAGCTTCTAGATTACTCTGTCACCTAAGCTAATTTGGGGCTCCTGAGAGACCCTGATGGTCACTGTAAGAGAGGGAAGAAGCCAAAGCTAGCTAGGACAGAGAAGGCAGTGTCCAGATGGAAACTTACAGTTTTCCCTTCCACTGTGAGAACCACCCGTGGCTCTTGGGTGCTGTTCCGTGGTGTCACCGAAGTCCGTGGATGGCCTTGAGCCTGTGCAGGTTCTTGGGCTGCTTCCTGTCCCATGTGGGAGATCCAATGGGAAATGACTGACCTGAAGTACTTAGTCTTCAGGGGCAGTCATATCTCCAATGACCTCCTTGGTAGCTGGGACATGGCCCTGGGTGTCCTTTCTGATGATTCTTCGCGAAGTGTCCATTGCTTCTGCAATGAAGAGCACTTGGGAGGCCTCCGGGGGTCTCACTGGAACCAGAAGCACACACCTCTCTCATCCTGCTCTGCCATGGGATCCTCTCCTGATCTTTAAGGTAAAAGACCAGAGTGACCCCTTTAAGAGGATATCAGGGTACGTTCAGGTCCCATTTGTAAGTTTCTAAAGTTCTGTCCTAACGTCCAGGGTAGTTAAGAATCTAGCATCTATACAGCACCTATTCTTTTCTATATAGGATCTAATGGAATATACTCAGTCATTCCTCAAGCATTCTAAGTTGGAGGATTTCTCTGTGGCCCTAATCTCAAGGAATTATTTACAAAATTAAGAGATTTAACTTAGCAATTTTCATCTATGAACACTTTCCAGGGTGGGATATTGGAATAAGTCCTTACACCATCCAGTTTCCTGCCCGTGGCCTGGCAAAGCAGGCGAGGATGGCCCAAAGCTTTGGGATCCTGCACTTATTATGTTGGAGACAAAAGAAGCTCCTGCCTCCTGGCTTCAGATCAGCACAGCTCTGGCCGTTGCGCCACTTAGGGAGTGAACTAGCACACAGAAGATCTTTGTCTCTCCTTCTCTCTATATACCTGCTTTTCCAATAAAAATAAATAAATTTTAAAAAATAAATAAAATCGGGCCCGGCTCGGTGGTGCAAGTGGTTAAGGTCCTCGCCTTGCACACCCGGGATCCCATACAGGCGCTGGTTCTAATCCCAGCAGCCCCGCTTCCCTTCCAGCTCCCTGCCTGTGGCCCGGGAAAGCAGTCGAGGATGGCCCAAAGCTTTGGGACCCTGCACCTGCGTGGGAGACCCGGAAGAGGCTCCTGGCTTCGGATCCGCATCAGCCGTTGCACTCACTTGGAAGGACGAAAGATCTTCCTCTCTGTCTCTCCTTTCTGTATATCTGCCTTTCCAATAAAAAAAATAATAATAAAAATAAATCTTTAAAAAGTATATATATATATAAAAATCTAGCAATTCAACGGAGTTAGGTCACACTGCCCAGCAACCACCAACTTTATCTAGTGCTAACACAGAATTCGTGCCCACTAAGCAATTTCTCCTTCATGTACAATTTTTTTAAAAAAGTCTCTCCACAGAATTGTACACTGAGGAAAATGCGATTTTTTAGGTCAGCCACGGGTCCAACGTCACACACCCAGCAGGGGTCATACAGTGCTGGTGAACCGTATTAATATATCTTTAGGGGAACCCCCAAAAAGATAGCTAGACCCGGGTTCCAGAAAGTAACTTTTGTTGGGAACAGGAAACTATAGTAAGTGCGCTCTAGACTGTAAAAAGTGTCCCTGGAGGTAAAACTGCAGTTCACACTGTACAGGTGGCGCTGGCTGAGGGCGAGCCCAGAACACCCAGCAGCTCCAGGCCCGGCCTTGGAAAGTTCAGCCCGGGGGAAATAGTCGCCAACGCCTGCAGAACAAGGAGCCCGCCTTCTGGGGGCAGTCCCTCGGGGCGCCAAGATGGGGGGTGGGGGGAGGCCTGCCACGCCCTGCCAGGTGCTAGCTCAGAGAGAAGCTCACTCCTCCAGGACACGGGGCGACCAAGTCTTCCCACCCTCTTCCCAGAGGGCGCCCTTCTAAGCCGTCATCAACTTCTTCCCATTCGTGGGAGAGGCCGGACGTTCCCTCGCGCCCCGGTAACCCGGGACTTCTGTCACTTTGCAGCCCACCCTCCGATTCCAGGCGGCGGCAGAGTTCTAGTTCCTCTGTTCCCCGCCCGCGGCCCAATCACGCCCCTGGCGCTCCCCGAGCACAGCTCCATGGCAACCGCAACATCACCGCTCCACTTAAGTATCGCGAGAAGCAGGATCGCGCCTGCGGCTGAGGAGAGGCGGAACGAGGGCGGGAACGCCGAGCAAAGTGGGAGGAGCCCACGGAGCTTCCGAGGTCCGGGTGGGAGACGGTGTCTCCAGGAGGCGCTCCCGCGTGACTGCGCTTTACATAATCGCGGCCTCGCGCGTCACGGTGGCGTACGCCAGTTCAGACCCAATCAGAGTCGTCCAAAGCCCCGTGTTCCGCCCCTTCCTGCTTGATCGACGCCCACCTGAACCAGTGAACGGGTGCCTGGCGCTGTCTCGCCCGCCCCGGTCCTGCCCGGCCTGCCGGCCCGCTCCCACCCTCCCGCCTGCCGCAACCCCTGCCTGACGCCGCCGCCGCCGCCGTCAGGTTGTGCCTCAGACTGTCAGATAAAGCGGCGGGCCTGGCCGGCGGGGCGGGGAGCACGGCCCAGGCCGGACATGGCGGCTCTCTACGCCTGCACCAAGTGCCACCAGCGCTTCCCCTTCGAGGCGCTGTCTCAGGGGCAGCAGCTGTGCAAGGTGCGCGGGCTGGGGCGGCGGCCGGGAATTGGGGACGCTGGAGGCACGGCCGGGAGCTCCTGGTGATGTGGCGACGCCTGGCGGGGTTCCCCCTCGGGCAGCGTGTGGTAGGCTCCCCTAGATGAGGAGCCACACCCGCTCCGATTGCGGGGCCGGCGGGGCAGTGGCGGGCAGTCCCGGGCCTTGTCCAGGCCCCCCACGGCCGGCGTGTCCGGCTGCTTAGCAACCACCGGGAATTGTTCGCCGCCCTGGTGTGGTCGGGGGAGGGGACCTCGCATCATTCCCTTGCCATACTCTCACCCACTGCGTGGGGACTCCCTTTGGGCTCTGCCTTTCTTGTGGCCGTGGGCTCTCCGATGGTGGGCTGAGAGGACCCGCTCTTGCGCCACCTCAACTCCGGAATAGGGAGCTGCCCGGGACGAGCTTGTCAGGCTCCTGTCCAGTGCTTGGTAACTGGTCTCAGATCTGGAGATGACCAGGCTTTATTCAGAAAAAAAAAAAAAAGGAGGAAAGATAAGCCCCGCAATTGAGTGCAGGAGGGCGACTTTTCAGCCTCCAGTTGGTGACCTTCGCTCTGCGTCCTAACCAGCTTCTAATCATTTTCTATCCCTGAAAGTCCCGCTAATTTATTGTTGTGATTGTTGTTGTTTTACCCTAGTTTGCTTATTGAAGTACATACCGGTGGTTTTAGACAAGTCACACCAAGCTGGCAGAAAAGGGAATTTGAGATATTCCCAGTTAATCCTGAGTTTGTGTCTCTGGTTTGAATATAGCTCCTAATTCTTCCCCTTTTGCCACAGGTGGCTGTGACTTGTTTTTGCCACTTTGATTTACCATGTCTGAGAAAATGCAAATGTGTCTGTGGTCGTCGAGAGGTCTTGGATAAATAACCCTGCATTTAATCCAGCGTTTTGATTTCAGAAATAAACCTGCCCAAAGTCGCAGGATGGTGGACTAACATTCACAGCCTCTTGTTCCCAGTTTGGGGCTTATTTCTCTGTTTGTTTTACAATTTATGACTAATTCCATATACACTCTTGCTTACCTCCCACATCAGCAGCCGGGCAGTGATGCAGATACTACAGAGGAGGAAAAGAAGGCCCAGAAAGTTTGCAGTGACTCACTCAAGCGTAGTGATTGTGCTAGGAATAGTACCTGGGGCTTCTGCTTCCTGCTCAGGGTGTTCTCCGGGCTGGGCGGTGGCTCACAGCTCTCCTCCTGTCATTTCAGGAATGTCGGATTGCCCACCCCGTGGTGAAATGTACCTACTGCAGGACTGAGTACCAGCAAGAGAGGTAGGGTCTTTGTCCACTACCATGATGTACAGTTCCTGTGCAGATCTGAAATCAGTGACAGTCTCCGTGTAGATACTGCAGTGCCCGGTCGAGATGTACGGAATGGCCCATAGCCTATGAGTCTGGGTATTTTCTAGGTGTGATCTGTTGGTGCTTGTAATTTTGAAGTTACTGATTTTTTGGACCCCCCTGGTTGTTTTATGGTGGGGTTCTGGTCTTCTTGACACTAACAAAGCCATCATCCCACAGCCATAGACTGGGGTCGCACTGTCTGGTATGTGTATTGTAGACATTGAAGACTCATTATTGGAAAGTCAGATATACAGAGAGGAGGAGAGACAGAGAGCAAGATCTTCCATCCAATGATTCACTCCCCAAGTGGCCGCAACAGCTGGAGCTGAGCCAGTCTGGAGCCTGGAGCTTCTTCCGGGTTTCCCACACAGGTGCAGGGTCCCAAGGCTTTGGGCTGTCCTTAACTGCTTTCCCAGGCCACAAGCAGGAAGCTGGATGGGAAGCATGGCTGCCCGGGATTAGAATCGGTGCTCATATGGGATCCTGACACGTCCAAGGACTTTAACTGCTACACTACTGCACCGGGCCCAATATGTTTTATTTTGGTCAGTGCTTAACTCTTAGAGAAGTTGGAAATATTAATAAATATTGGGTCATGGCATCTCCTCATGTCTGGAAGTTTCACATACTTTTACTGATGGAGGGGAGTGAGGGAAGCAGGAGGTGTGGGACTGGACTGGATAGAACCTCTGAATTTGTATCCAAGCACACATCCTTCAACCCTCACCTCTAATTTCTCAACTCTTCATTTTTTTTTAAGATTTATTTTTATTACAAAGTCAGATATACACAGAGGAGGAGAGACAGAGAGCAAGATCTTCCATCCAATGATTCACTCCCCAAGTGACCGCAACGGCCAGTGCTGTGCCGATCCAAAGCCAGCCAAGAGCTTCCTCCAGGTCTCCCACGTGGGTGCAGGAACACAAGGCTTTGGGCCGTCCACGACTGCCTTCCCAGGCCACAAGCAGGGAGCTGGATGGGAAGTGGAGCTGCCAGGATTAGAAGCAGCGTCCATATGGGATCCTGGCATGTTCAAGGCGAGGACTTTAGCCACTAGGCCATGCCACCAGGCCCTCAACTCTTGATTTGATTTGGGAATTCTTTCTAGTCCTGCTAGTCCATTTTAGTCCAACATGATACTGCAAGTCTTCTCCATGTCTGTTTTATTTTATTTATGAATCGTTGCAGTTGTCTGAAGTAACTAGTTCTTCATTTTTAACCAAAACCATGTTTTATTTGAGACACTACAATTGGAAGCCGCATTATCATCTAAAACTTTACTGGATAGGTCCTTAGGCTTGAGTTAGCTTGGTGTGCTGATTGTATCCCACCTTGGGCCTTAGCAGTGAG
The DNA here is from genome assembly GCF_017591425.1 of Ochotona curzoniae. NCBI lineage: Eukaryota > Metazoa > Chordata > Mammalia > Lagomorpha > Ochotonidae > Ochotona > Ochotona curzoniae. The sequence goes on from NW_024465777.1 coordinate 5,477,278, forward strand.
CAAACTCCTGGGACTTAAGGAGCAATCGTTTTCAGATGTTCTAAGAAAACCTGTGTCTCTTTCTCCTTTAACAGTAAAACCAATACAATATGCAAGAAATGCGCTCAAAACGTGCAGTTGTATGGAACGGTAGGTAGGATTTTTCTAAACCTCACAATGAGTATTTGGGTCTGTTAAAATCGTCACAATTGTAGGACTAGTTTTGTTATGATAGTTAATAATACTGTTATCTAACTAAGCTGATAGACTTATGGTTAGGAGTTCATTGGCGCTGAGGCTCATGAGTGTGATTTCCATAGAGAAGCCTCAATGACCACATGGAAAAGGGGGAAAGACGAGTCCTCAGACTGTATTTGGTGACAGTTGACTGCTGAATGGGTTGAGTGACTTTTTTTCTTCACGTTACAGTTCGGGATACTGAGCCCTTCTCCCAAAATGTTTATACATAGATGTGTTTATACCATGGTAACAACAAAGAAGCTGTCCCAGAAACTTGGGAGCACTTAATGATTTGCTTTACACATTTCTGATAGTCTCAGCATACATCCTAATGGGATTTTGTTTCTATTCACTTGCTTGTTTTAAAATCAGTAGTTCTATGTAGAAAATTGCTTTATGTAGTGTTAAGACTTGGTCTTCATTTGATCAATACAAAAGCAAATTTGTGAAGTTGGCAGTGCATTTTTTTGCCGTGATTAATGGATTACATAGTAGGAACTATTGCTCAAAAAAATGAGGTAGTATTTTATGATATACTGACTTGGCCCCCTTTTTTTTCCTCCTTTAGCCCAAACCATGTCAGTATTGCAACATCATCGCTGCGTTTATTGGCAATAAATGCCAACGCTGTACGAATTCAGAGAAGAAGTATGGACCACCATATTCCTGTGAGCAGTGCAAGCAGCAATGTGCATTTGACAGGAAAGATGATAGAAAAAAGGTAAATATCTCTGTATTCTCATTATTCTCATTTTCTTTCAGAAAAATTAAGATGAACCAATTATGGTAAGAACAAGGTGAGAGTTCTCTGTTTCTTTCCTGGTTCTGTTGCAGAAGATTGTTCAAACTTTGTTTCCTTCCTTTGTCAAATGTGGAGCATTGAATTTGAACAGTTCATGAGAATTTGAATTACAGAGAGCTGTGTCCCACCGGAGTGAAGCAGGGGCTGGAAAATGCTGCAGAACTCTGTAAAAGGAGAGACTGACCTACACAGGATGGAGTGGGTTGCTGGTTTTATTATCTGGCTCTTTAAATGTTTGTGTTGATGTTTAAGGATCATAAGAACCTAGGAGGAAGCTGCATGGTGCTGGGTTGGTAGATTAAGGCGCTTTAGAGTTTCATCCTGCATGAAACCTTCCAGCAGGTTCCAGGCGCACTTTGAATCAGATGCGTGCCCTCCCAGACCCTCAAGGCCTGCCCCTGGCTCTCAGCCTCTCTCGTGTGCCTTGTTGTTGCAGCCCTGCTGTGAGCCCGCAGCCTTTTAGCTGTGCTGGGCTCCGACCCACCCTTGTGCCGGTTGGCCTTTGATCTGACATGCTTCTCTGTTGTCTAACTGGTTCTTCATGTTGGTTCTCAGTCAGAAGCCATCTCATCACAGATCATTGGCTAATTTTCAGTCCCCCTGTCATGTCACCCTATTTGATTTCCATTTAGTACCCATTGTGGAAAATTGTTATTTGCTCACAAGTCTGTCCATCCACATGGGCTCTGTGCCCAGCTTGTTCTCTACTATATTTTAGTAGCCTGGCACATAGAAGGTGCTCAATAAATATTTGTAGACTGAAGTATTATAGTTCAGAAGCTGTTCAACGGACTGAGATGCTTTTGAGGGTGCTTAGGCACTCAAGGACAGACCCTGGCTAGCCAAATTCATTCATTTACAACAGAAGGCTGTAACTTTCCCATGGCCGGAAGACTCCTGCTGGCACAGTTAGATACCTCTTCCCTGAGGCAAAGAGAATGAAGACGCAGCATCCATGATCAGGAGGCAACCGTCTTGGCTGACCACAAGGACCTGTCACCCTGCAGGTCCACATCCTGATCCCCTGCTGGGACAGGTGGAGAAAGCTAGGCTGGTTACTTCTGCTCTTAGGCATCAGCTTCCTACTTCCCAAAGGCATTAACAGCAGCTACTTCACAAGGACAGGAAGAGATCTCACTGAGAAAGATCTTGACGTTTCTGCTTTCCTAAAACAGTTCTGTGACCTGCGTCATTGTTAATTGAGGAGTAAATTGATTTATTCATCTAATTACACTGAGATTTTGTAAGTTTCTGCTTTATGAACTTTACTCTTATTTTTATGAATTTTAATCTTGTTCAGAGTTCATTGACTAGGAGAAGGCCAAACTTGAGGATGTAAGAGTGGGCGCTGTGGATTCAGTGCATGAGTGGAAATCCTGTTTCTGTCACTTACTAGCTGTGTGGTTTGGGGTGAGTTAACTGCTCACAGTGCTTCAGTTTCATCACCTATAACAGAAATGACCAGACCTTAGCATTGTTACACTGGTTGTTAACGTGTAAAGCTGTTAGAATAGAGCCTGGAAAGCCCTGCGCAGCGGCCTATCAGCTAAAGTCTTCGCCTTGAACATGCCAGGATCCCATATGGGCACCAGTTCTAATCCCGGCAGCTCCACTTCCCATCCAGCTCCCTGCTTGTGGCCTGGGAAGGCAGTCGTGGACGGCCCAAAGCCTTGGGACCCTGCACCCGCATGGGAGACCCGGAAGAAGCTCCTGGCTTCAGATTGGCACAGCACTGGCCATTGTAGTCACTTGGGGAGTGAGTCATTGGATGGGAGATCTTCCTCTCTGTCTCTCCTCCTCTCTGTATATCTGACTTTGTAATAAAAATAAAATAACTCTCAAAAAAAAAAAAAAAGAATAGAGCCTGGTACACGATAGCCACACAATCAGATTACCTAGGATTATTTGTTTCTAATAGTTTTTTTTATTTTAATTTATTTTCTTTTTTATTGGAGAGGCAGATTTACAGAGAGAAGGAGAGACAGAAAGATCTTCCACTGGTTTACTCCTTAACAGCCCACAATAGCCAAAGCCAAGCTGATCCATAGCCAGGAACCAGGAGCTTCTTCTGGATCTTCCTTACTGGTACAAGTGCATAAGGTTCATCTTCTACTGCTTTCCCAGGTCATAACCAGGGAGCTGGATGGAAAGTAGAGCAGCTGGGATAAGAACCAGCACCCAAGTGGGATCTGGTACTTATAAGGGGAAGATTTACTAATTGAGCCATTGCACCAGGCTGGATAGTTCATTAAAAAAAAAAATTATCTTTATTGGAAAAGCAGATTTTACAGAGCAGGAGAGACAGAAGTCTTTCATCTGCTGGTTCTCTCCAAATGACCACAGCAGCCAGAGCTGATCTGATCTGAAGCCAGGAGCCAGGAACCAAATCTCCCACGTGGCTATGGGTCCCAAGGACTTGGGACATCCTCTGCTGCCCTTCCAGGTCATAAGCAGAGAGCAGGGTTGGATATGGAGCAGCTGGGACTCAAACTCACGACCGTATGGTATTGCCGATTCTGCAGGCAGAGGATTAGCTTATTATGCCACTCTGTCACCCCCTTATGACTTTTGGCTCTACTTCCTGCTAATGCAGGCCCTGGGAGGCAGCCTCAGGGTCAGGCGATTGAGTGTCTGGCACCCATTTGGGAGGTCCTGGCTTTGTTTTTAGACCCTCCCCAGATCTGGTCATTGTGGGCATTTGGGGAATGAAATAGTAGGTCAGAGCTAGTGCACTGCTCCTTTTCTGTCTGCCTTTCAAATAAATAAAAATGAGCAACAAAAAACGAAAGGATTGGGGAGGTGTTGTCCAAAGAATACAGAGTTTCGATTAGCCAGGAATAGAAAGGTTTAGAGATCTATTACAGCATGGTGACTATAGCTCATAACAGTGTATACTGTGTTCTTGAATATTGCTAAGATAGTAGATGTCAAGTGTTCTCAACTAGAAAGAATAAAGTAAGTATATGAGGCAATACGCCTGTTAGCTTGATTCGGTCATTCTATCTTGTATACCTATTTCAAAACTTCAGTTGTACGTGATAAATATATATAATTTTTTGTCAGTTTAAAAAAAGAGAGAGACTGTATTCCATCTTTTGTCTTCTCCCTGTTGAGTTTTCCTTAATGAGCACCATGGAGATATATTTGTGTCTTTTACAATTCTTCTGGGAACATCACTGATCTGTTTGCTAAGCTGATAAAAAACAAAACGAAAAGATGCGTGAAATTAGCAGCTGATATGTAAGGGAACTTTTCCATTCCTGGCACTGTTGAGTGCCTCCCATGTATTGTCACTGAATCCTTGCCACAGTCTCTCACAGCTCTAGGAGACATCCCAGAGTTCCTTGCCCCCACTTGCCCACATGCTTGGTCTGTCCCACGCTCACTCAGCCTCATCTCAGCCTCACCTTGGCCTTCTGGTCTTGCAGGTTGATGGCAAATTGCTGTGCTGGCTGTGTACGCTGTCATACAAACGTGTCCTGCAGAAGACCAAGGAGCAGAGGAAGCACCTGAGCAGCTCTTCCCGGGCCAGCCACCAGGAAAAGGAGCAGTACAGTCGCCTGAGTGGCAGTGGCCATTACAACAGGTAACAGTGAGGTGCTGGAGGCAGGTGTGACGCTGCAGGCAGCCGGGAAAGCACCACCTCGCGTGCATCTTCCCATTGTCTCCGGCTACTAGCCGGCTGGAAGGTTCTTATGCATTGTGTTTTATAATTCACGTATCTTCGAAATCAAAGAGGTTTCCATAAGGGGTCAGGATTTCCTGTCTTCATGTTATGTTTAAAATGTTTCTGGAGCTTACTCTGTCTTACAGGGTTCTTACGCTTGGAGTGCTTAGCTCCTTGGGAGAGTAGACATTTCACTTGCTGAGGAATGCACCTTTATTTATTTTTTTAAATTATTTTAAGATTTTTTTTTATTAAAGATTTTTATTTTTATTACAAAGTCGGTTATACAGAGAGGAGAAGAGACAGAGAGGAAGATCTTCCGTCCAATGATTCACTCCCCAAGTGACTGCAACGGCCGGTGCTGCACTGATCCAAAGCTGGGATCCAGGAGCAAGCGGGTGCAGGGTTCCAAGTCTTTGGGCCGTCCACGACTGCCTTCCCAGGCCACAAGCAGGGAGCTGGATGGGAAGTGGAGCTGCCAGGATTAGAACTGGTGCCCATATGGGATCCAGGCATGTTCAAGGCGAGGACTTTAGCTGCTAGGCCATGCCACTGGGCCCGAGATTTATTTATTTTTATGGGAAAGGCAGATTTACAGGGAGAAGGAGAAACAGAGAAAGGTCCTCCATCCTCTGGTTTATTCCCCAGGTGGCCACAAAGGGTGGAGCTGAGCTGATCTGGAGCCAGGAGCTTCTGAGTCCTCCACATGGGTGCAAGTGTCCAAGGCTTTGGGTCATCCTCTGCTGCTTTCCCAGGCCATAAACAGGGAGCTGGATGGGAAGGGGAGCAACCAGGACATGAACCAGCACTCATAGAGGATGCTGGCACTTGCAGGGGGATGATTAGCCAGTTTAAGTCATTGCATGGGCTTTTATTTTTAATTTCTTTTTATTTGAAAAGCGGAGAGACAGATATCTTTTCTCAACTAGTTCACTCCCCAAACACAGGAGCCTAGAAGTAAATCTGAGTTTCCCGCATGGGTGGCAAGGCCCCATGTACTTGAACCATCATCGTGTGCCTCCCAGGGTATACGTTAGCAGGAAGCTAGGTCAAAAGTGGAATTTCTGGGACTAAAGCCAGGCACTCTGACTTAGGATACGTGCATCCTAGGCACTGTCTTAACTGCTGTAACAAATGCCTGCCCTAGCATGAAGCTTTTTATTTTACATATATATATATATATGTATATATATATATATATTTATATATATATATATTTGAAAGGCACAGCTACAGACAGGAGAGAAAATTTTCCATCTGCTGGTTCGTTTTCTAAATGGCCACTTTTTCCAGGGCTGGGCCAGGCTGAAGCCAGGAGTGTTTTGTAGGTCTTTGATATGGGTGCAGGGATCCAAACACTTTGGTCATCTTCCATTGCTTTCCCAGACATGTTAGCAGGCAACTGTAAATGGGCAATTGGGACTTGAACTCAAGCCCAAAATGGGATGCTGATGCCTTTGATGGTGGCTTCATTTGCCGTGTCACAGTACTGGCCCCATCATGTAGCTTTTTTTTTTTTTTTTTTTTTAAGATTTATTTATTCTTATTGGAAATTCAGATATACAGAGAGGAGGAGAGATAGAGAAGATCTTCCATCTGTTAATTCACTCCTTAAGAGGCCACAATGTCTGGAGCTGAGCCAAACCGGAGCCAGGAGCCAGGAGCTTCTTCCAATTCTCCCAAACAGGCACAGGGTTCCAAGGCTTTGAGCTGTTCTCTACTGTTCTCCCAGGCCACAAGCAGAGAGCTCGAAGGAGAAGTGGGACTGCCAGGACATGTACTGGCGCCCATTTGGAATTCTGGTACATGCAAGGTGAGGACTTTAGCCATTAGGCTACCATGCCAAGGCCCAGCATACAGCTTTTTAAATGCTGGGAGATTGATCAATGTTTGCAATTTGCCCTGGTAGAATCCAGTTAAAATGCCCCCCTTTTTTCCTTGCTTACTTCAGTGGCTGAATCCTTGCTTTGCAATCACTGGAATCCTACATGGACACTTTTTCATGTTCTGGCTGCTCCACTTTGCATCCAGCTCCCTGCTTGTGGCCTGGGAAAGCAGTCAAGGACAGTCCAAAGCCTTGGGACCCTGCACCCATGTGGGGGACCCAAAGGAAGCTCCAGGCTCCTGATTTCATGTAGATTTAGCTCTGGCCATTGCGGCCACTTGTGGAATGGACCAGTGGATGGAAGATATTTCTCTCTGCCTCTCCTTCTCTCTATAAATCTACCTTTCCAATAAAAATAAATCTTAAAGAAGAGAGAGCGAGCATTCTAGCTTTGGATTGAATCCCATCTTTGCCAACTTCTCTGTGGGGATTTTGGGAAAATTTGTTCATTATAACATGAGGGAAGTAATAGTATTATTCCATGAGGTTGTAATAAAGCTAAATTATATGGTATGTGCTTACAGGGTACATGCATCCATTTTAGTGATTATTTTTGTTATTACCATTAAGAGTGTTCCTTCAGCAGACAGGCCGGGGCTCTGCTGGGAAGGCAGAGAGGAATATAGCATTCCCACTGCTTCCTGAAAGTGTGCAGTCTGGGAGGAATGAGCTGCAGTCCAATCTTGGCAGAGTCCTGCAAGAGGCAGGTGGTGGAACATGTTGGGAGGAAGGCCTGAGAGGCTGTGGTGATTAGTTGCCGTGGGACTCAAGGAATGCAGGCTTGGAGGGGAGCTGGTAGGCAGCTGGCCCGCAGGGTGAGCGGGAAACAACAGCTAGGGGTTGGGCAGAGCCTCCCGAGGCTGCAGGAATGGCCTTTTGAGAGTATGGGGTCACACGGAGCCCTGGAAAACAGCCTTCTCCCACTGCTGCGAGCTAGGGAAAGGGGGGCCTGCAGACCTGAGAAGAAGTGGGACTTTGATCCTGGCGTTTAGTGGGAAGCCATTGAAGGAAATATAAATGGGCCTGGAAGCCAAATATGTTTAAAAGAAACAAGGATTTTTACTAGTAGGGAGAATGTGTGGGAGGATGAAGGCACTGCTGTTTGGTAGAATCTAGATAAGAGATGTTAAAAGAAGACTCTGTCCTGAAGATTGAATAGGCAGATTTAGGAAGATCGTTTAGATAACTTTTTTTTCAAGATTTATTTATTTTTATTACAAAGTCAGATATACAGAGAGGAGGAGAGACAGAGAGGAAGATCTTCCTTCCGCTGGTTCCATCCGCTGTTTCATTTCCCAATTGGCTGCAACGGCCAGAGCTGAGCTGATCTGAAACCAGGAGCCAGGAGCTTCTTCCAGGTCTCCCACGTGGGTGCAGGTTCCAAGGCTTTGGGCTGTCCTCGACTGCTTTCCCAGGCCACAAGCAGGGAACGGGATGGGAAGTGGAGCTGCTGGGATTAGAACTGGCACCCATATGGAATCCCATCGCATTCAAGGTGAGGACTTTAGCCACTAGGCCACCACACTGGGCCTCCTATAGTTTAGATAATTTGATGAGCAAATATGTGAGTAGCAACTGACTGAGGTTTCTTTTGTTTTTATTTTCCTAAACAGATAAATCCTTTACTGATAATACAGAAAGGGAATTTTGGTTTCATAAAGCTGAGTTTGAAACCCCAAGAATTTATAGAAACTTAGCTTAGAAGTCAGAAGACAAGTTTGGACATGGACATTTGATATCATATAAGAGTCCTTGGGAGTAGAAATTATCTTATAATGCAGATTTCTCTGGGTCCTCTGCAGGCGAATTCAGGAGAGTCTAGTGTATAGTCAGGGCTTCACATTGAAAACATCCCAGGAGCCGTCATTTCCAACCACTGTTGCAGGGAAGTGTTAAAGCCATGCACTTGGACCATTCAAAAGTGATGTGGGGCTGAGAACAGAGCTCTAGATGCATTCGCAATTTAAGATGTGAGCAGAGAGGTGGGAAGCAGGATAATGGCCAAGAGAGGAGAAAGTTTTAAGAAGGGTAGAGCGTCCGTGGTATCACGTGCTCCAGAGAGATGCAGTAAAGGAATATGAAGAGTCCTCTGGGCTTGGGGACTGGACATGCATCCCTGTGAAAGGGTTACATACCAGATCTTGGGCTTCTGCTTTTGGTTTCAGGACCAATTTTAAGTGAAACTGATTTTTTTTTCTTCTAAGATTTATTTGAAATAGTTAAGAGAGAAGAGGGAGAGACAGAGAGACATGTTGATTCACTCAGATGGCTACCATATCCAGAGCTGGGCCAGACCAAAGCCAAGAGCCTGGAGCTCCATCCGGGTCTCCCATGTGGGTGGCAGAGGCCCAAACATTGGACCATCTTCCAGTGTTTCTCCCAGGCTATAAGTGGGAATAGATTGGAAGTGGAGCAATCAGGACCAGCACCCATAGGGGATGCCAGCGTTTAGGCGGTGGCTTCACAAACGTTAGCCCCCAAAATTGACTTTAGTGCCACTGTAAGACTTAGATACCTGTAGACTCACAGAAGAACTGGGCAAAGAGTTAAATTCTGTGGACCTGGTTTCTAGTCCCTGCTTACTACTAACCAGCTGTATGTCTTTGAGTATGTTAGATAGCCCTAATGAGCTCAGTTTCTTTTTTTTTTTTTTTTTTGTTTCCATATTGTTTCCTTCATGTTTAAAGGAGGGTATTAAGGGAGAAGGCCCACCCAATTTCCCACCCTCCCCAGGTCCCGGATGTAGGGTATGCTCCGAGGTTCTTGCAATGAGCTCAGTTTCTACAGAGCAGAAATAGTAACTTTTCTGTATACCTCATGGAATTGTAAAATGCCTACAAGACAGCGTAAAAGTACTCTTTAAGCTGCAAGGTGATACTTTTTATTGAAGTTTTATACACTCTTTTTGTGGTTATTAAAAAAGCAGGTAATATTAAGGGCAGGAATGCTTTTAATCATAGGGCAACTAGCCACCCATGTTTCTAGAACCAACAAAATCAGCACCTTGGTAGATTTTAATAATGGGCCCTTGCATGGAAGGCCTGCTCTCTTAACTTGATCCATTTGACAGACTTTCGTTGTGATGTGTTATTAATCTTTGTTTTCTAATGTGTGTCTCTCTATTTTTGCCATTAAAAGCCAGAAAACACTTTCTACATCTTCAATTCAAAATGAAATCCCAAAGAAAAAATCCAAGTTTGAGTCAATCACAACTAATGGAGACAGGTGAGCCAGTTGGAATATGTGTGCGCACGCATCTGAAATGCAGTTTCTTGAAACAGGAATACATTGTAGGATGTGCCTTGGAGCTAATCTGTGGCTGTCAGTGAACCTTGTAGGGGTGTTCCATGAGCCACTTGAGAGCTTAGAAAGAAGCAGTAGTTCTTCTGAGTTCATAAATCTCATCTTATCATTATAAGACCTTGTAACTGGACCTAAGTGCTGTGGAATTCTACATCTCACTTAGTGACTCCCCCCATGACTCCTAGAAAGTCAGGAGATGCATTTATGTTTCATTGGAAGTCAATCAGATGAGATTTGTATCCACTGCTTTCCTCTCTGGCTCAGTAATGCTTTGTCTCAGGAGCTGCTCAGTCCTGGTCCTCAGAGGGTCCCCTGGGTTGGAGTCTTGGGCCCAGCCAGTTGCCTAGTCCTCAACGCCTGGACGTGCCGCAGGGAGACCACCTGACACACTGTCCTAAAACCCTTGCAGTCATCTCCATTCTGAAAACTTCTGTTTGTAATCCCCACTGCCGGCCAAGTGCAGGTATGGGGGCAGAGCAGCCTACAGGCTCCCCAGGGCCCAAATTAGTTTATTCAGGGGAATACAAAGCATCTGAGAGATTTATTCTTTCTCATTGCATTTTTCATTAATTTTATTTTGGAGTCTACCTTTTTACAACTAGATTCATTGCTTATGTCTTAAATTTAAGCTTCTGGATATGCTTGATTTCTATTACATTGGGCAAGGGACCATCTGAGGATCATCTTTCTGGTCAACTTTGTTTTTCCTCTGAACAGTTAGTGTAAAGAAAGTAGACCTGTACACTGTTCCTCTATGCCAGGTATGTGACCCTGTAAAAATGGCTTCACAGGTGCCTGAGTTATAATATAGCACGCTAAGCTGCTACTTACAGTGCCAGCATCCCGTATGGGTGCTGGTTCAAGTCCTGGCTGCTCCACATCTGATCGAGCTCCCTGCCAGTGTGCTTGGGAAAGTAGTGGAGGATGGCCTAAGTGTTTGGACCCCTTCTCCCATGTGGGCAACCTGAAAGAAGCTCCTGGCTTCAGACAGGCCCAGTTCCAACCATTTTGGCCAGTTAGAGAGTAAACTAGATGATGAAAGACTTTTCTCTGTGTATCTTTACCTTGCAATTAAATCTTTAAAGACAGGGAAAAAAACAAAAACAAAAGCACAAGCCAATCCCCGCCCCCCCCCAAAAAAACCAAAAAATCCAAACTGCTTCACAGAATGAATTTTTTTGAGTGCTCTGTAAAATGAAATTTATGCCTTTATTATTTAATTTTAAAGATTAAAAAATGTCTTTATTTAATTGAATGAGTTAGGGAAAAAGAGAGGCAGAGGCAGATCTTCATTCACTAGTTCACTCCCCAGATGGCAACAATGATTAGGGCTGGGCCAGATCAAGACCAAGAGCTGCGAGCTTCATCCAGGACTCCCACTTGGGTGGCAGGGATCCAAATACTTGGACCATCTTCCCCTGCTTTTCCCAGATCATTAGAGAGCTGGATCAGAAGTGGAACAGCTGGAACATGAGCTGGCACCCATATGGGATGCCAGCATCACAAGCAGTAGCTATACTTTCTGTGCCACAATGCTGATATATGATTTATGACAGTGTATACTTAAGATTTATTTTTGTATTTGTAAGGCAGAGTAAATGAGGGAGAGGGAGATTTTCGGTTTGCTGACTTCTTCCCCACATGGCTACTCCAAATGGCCTCAGTCAGGCCAAATTCAGATGTTAGGAAACTCCATTCTATTCTCTCCTATGCGGGGCTGGGGCCCGAGTTCTTGGGCTATCTTCCACTTTCCCAGGCACATTGGCAGGGAGCTGGATTGGAAGTGAAGGAGTCCAGATTCAGCGAGCACCTCAGGTGGGGGCTTTGGGGCTAGTGTGATGGCTCAACTGCGTAATCCTCCACCTGCAAGCGCTGACATCCCATATGGACACCAGCTCATATCTTGGCTGCTCTATTTCCCATCTGGCTCTCTGTTTATGGCCTGGGAAAGCAGAGGATGGTCAAGGGCCTTGGGATCCTGTACCCATGTGGGAGACCTAGAAGAAGCTCTTCACTCCTGACTTCAGATCAACTCAGCTCTGGCCATTGAAGCCATTTAGAGAGTGACTCAGGGGATGAAAGATCTTTCTCTCTGTCTTTCCTTCTCTCTGTAAATCTGCCTATGCAGCAAAAATAAATAAATCTAGAAAAGAAAGAAAAACACAGATGGAGGCTTTTCGTGCTGCGCCGCAGTGCCAGCCCGACCTGTGCCCTGTGCCTAGAGAGTCATCATCTGTGTTGGTGCTTGTCTGATGAACCGGTTCTCTAAAGTCAACCTTCTATTAGATTGTTACATTTATTATTATCATATATAGATTATTATTATCATAAACAAAATTTTCAGATGCCACTAGTGTTTTGTTTTTTGTTTTTTGTTTTGTTTTGTTTTCTATTGCCATAGATACATCAAGCTAAAACCTCAAGCTTTCTATTGAGACTTTTTTCTCATATCTGGTCCCTTGCAGCGACTGCTTTCCTCTGATTCTTCACTTACACATGTGCTCTTGCATGATGCCCTCTGAGAAGACTTAGAAAGATCATTTCCCTTTATCATTTCCTTAAAATGACATAATTTCTAAAAGTACCTTTTTAAAAAAAATTCATTTGTTCTTTGAAAGCAGAATGACAGAGAAATAATGATGGAGGTAGAAGCGGGTAGGAGAGAATCTTCCATCTGCTGGTTCATTGCCCAAATGGCTACAATGGACAGGGCTGGGTCAGGCCCAAGCCAGGAACCAGGAGCTTCTCTGGATCTCCCATGTGGATGATAGGAGCCCCAAGTGTTTGGGCCATCTCCTGGTACTTTCCTAGACACATTAGCAAGAGCTGGATAAAAAATGGAGCAACTGAGAAATGAAGTGGCACCCATAAGGGATGCCAGCATTGCAAGTAATGGCTTTGACCAGCAAAGCACAATGGCCCGAAAGTAATTTACTCTTAAGATTTGAAAATTTTTCTGCTATCACAAAAATTATTCTCATATATTTATGTGTTCCATTTGAATGTTGCACATTGCTAATCTTAACATTCTATTATTTGCATTTCTTTCAAAATTATTCATAGAACATTTTGCTCTTTTGTACATTTTTTAGTTCCTTTTGAAAAAGATTCTGATAATGTCTTGTTTTCTTTTGACAGATTTTCAATGTTATACAAACTAAAATCCTTTTTACTATGCGTGGGTTTCAAATTAATTCTTGTACCAAGTCTAATCAGTATTATTTCTGAAATACCTATTGCTGGAGTTTCTTCACAGTTTTTTTTTTTTTTTTTTTTTTAAGATTTAGTTGCAAAATTACAGAGAAATCTTCCATCTGCTGGTTCATTTGCCCGATAGCCACAGTGGCCAGAGCTGGGCCAGGCTGAAGCCTGGAGCCTCCTCTGAGTCTCCCACATAGGCCAACAGGAACCCAAGCACTTGGACCATCCTCCGTTGCTCTTCCCAGGCCATTAGCAGGAAGCAGGATTGGAAGTAGAGCAGACATGAACCAGCACACCATTTGGGATGCCGGTGACACAGGCCCTGCTGTACCTCAACGCTGGCCCCCTGTCTTACAGTTTTTAGTTAATCTACTTTGCTCTCCTCACTGTAAAAAGATTCAAATCTTTTTAAAATTTATGTTCTTATTCTTTACTTTTTATTCTCCATGTCTTACACAGTTGCTCCCAACAGTTTTCTTTCCCTTGTCCTTTCTGAACCACATTCTTCTCTCTTGTTTAAGACATACTTGAGGTGCTGTACTGTGCTGTAGAAGGTCAAACTGCTGCTTGTAATGCCACTGTCCGTTATGGATTCTGGTTCATATATAACTGCCTCCAGCCTTGGCCTGCCAGGCTCTGACCATTGCAGTCATTAAAGGAGTGAATCAGCATATGAGTGATCTCTCTCTGTAACTCCGAGTTTTGAATAAATTAAGCTTTTTAACTTTTAAAAATATTTATTTATTTTTATTTGAAAGGTGAAGTTACAGAGAAAGAGAAGGATATCTTTCATCTGCTGGTTCACTCCCCAAATGACCACAATGGCCAGAGCTGAACTGATCCAAAGCCAGCAGCTTTATCCAGGTCTCCCATGTAGGTGCAGGAGCCCAAGCACCTGGACCATCCTCCACTGCCTTCCTAGGTGTTTAGTAGGAAGCTAGATCAGAAATAGAGCAGCTAGGTCTTGAATTGGTATCTAACTGGGATGCCAGAACTGCAGGTGGAGGCTTATTCTACTGTGCTACAATCCAGTCCCTGGTAAGTAAGTTTAAAGGAAGAAAAAAAAAGCATATTTGATTGTTTTCCCACCTCTTATTCTTTGCCTGTTAATCTTTTATATCTTGCAGGCTGTGTTTTCTTAGCTTTCTCTAATGGTTTAGTACATATAAGCCTTCCTCTCACTATTTCCTGATTCTTTTTGTTAATTTTTTTTTTAAAAAGATTTACTTATTTCCATTGGAAAGGCAGATCCACAGAGAGGAGAGACAGAAAGATTCCCTGTCTGCTGGTTCAGTCCCCAAGTGGCCGCAGTGGCCGGAGCCAAGTTGATCTGAAGCCAGTAGATTCTTCTGAATCTCACATGTGGGTGCAGGGTCCCAAGGCTTTGGAACCATCCTTTGCTGCTTTCCTTGGTCACAATCTGGGAACTGGAAGGAAAGTGGAGCAGCCAGGATAAGAACCAGTGCTTATTTGGGATCCCAGTAAGTACAAGGCAAGGATTTAACTCCTAAGCCACTGTGTTGGACCTGAACAAACACTTTTAATTTGAGGAAAATATGAATGAATTTCTAGCTTTCTTCTCTTAGGGAAAATTTATTTCCATTGGAAAGGCAGATCTACAGAGAGAAGGAGATGCAGAAAGATCCTCTGCCCATTGATTCATCCCCAAGTGGCTGAAATGGCCGGAGTTGAGCTGATCCGAAGCCAGGAGCTTCTGTCAGGTTTCCCACATGGGTGCAGAGTCCCAAGGCTCTGGACCATCCTTGACTGCTTTCCCAGGCCACAAGCAGAGAGCTGGATGAGAAGTGGAGCTGCCGGGATTTGAACTTGTACCCATATGGGATCCTGGTGCGTGCAAAGCGAGGATTTAGTCACTAAGCCACTGTGCCAGGTCCAAACACACATTTTTTAATTAAAGAAAACCTGAGTGAATTTGTAGCTTTCCTATCAGGGAAATGCAGCACTGACTGTTAGTGCTGTCTGTCTGTCATCCTGTAGGCGTAAAAAAGGCACTTTGACAGTGGGTGACCCAGCAGGTACACCTTGTGGTTTATAATTTCTAAAGGACATCCTGCTGCTTGTGGCTTGATTTAATTTTGCTTTTGAAATGTGCCTAAATAGTACTTAATTTGGCCCACCCAGCATTTTCTAAGAAGGCAGTTTTGGTTCAACCCAAGGAAAGCTTATAGGAAGTTGCCTGGAGTGGTAGTGAGTTCCCTGTCACTGGAAGTATTTGGAAAGAACCTGGCTCTTCTACCATACTAATCATTTTTTTTTTCTCATTGCAAGCTGTCGATACTGACCCAGAAGTTAGAAAGATGGAGAGGTCAGGCCCTAACCAAAGCTGGACATGACTGGTTTTGCCAACAGTGCGTTGAATGGTCAGAACAGGTGGGAGTTACCAAAGCACTGTTTGTAGGCTTAGTAATGGGATTTTTGGTTTTGTTTTGTTTTTTAGTTCTGAGTTTCTTTCTTTCTTTCTTTCTTTCTTTCTTTCTTTCTTTCTTTCTTTCTTTCTTTCTTTCTTTCTTTCTTTTAAGATTTATTTATTTTTATTGGAAAGGCAGATATACAGAGAGAAGGAGAGACAGAGAGCAAGATCCTCCATCTGATGATTCACCCCCCAAGTGACCGCAACGGCTGGTGCTGCGCCAATCTGAAGCCAGGAGCCAGGAACTTCCTCCAGGTCTCCCACACGGGTGGGCTGTCCTCGACTGCTTTCCCAGGCCACAAGCAGGGAGCTGGATGGGAAGTGGAGCTGCCGGGATTAGAACCAGTGCCCATATGGGATCCTAGTGCACTCAAGGCGAAGACTTTAGCTGATAGGCCACTGCACTGGGCCCCAGTTCTGAGTTTCAGTAGACTCCATTAGGTTGAGGGAAAAACCGGCCTTTGGTGGGTTTTGAAGCAGGAGTAAGACATCAGATCTGAAATGTTAAGGTCCTTCCAACACTCTGCTGTGTACCACCTTGTACTGTTTTGCATTTTTTTTTTTTTTTGCTGGCCCATTGTTCTGCGCATTTGTCAGTAGTGAGAGCATTGATTCATTCTTCCTTTGACATTTATCTCACATGCTTCATGTAGCCTGGGGTGAAGCAGGAAGCGTTCTACCAGTGGACTGTATCTTCCACTTTTAACATAGAAGCATGTGACTTGGTAACTGAGGAACTGTGTCTAGTAATTAGACCTGCTGTTCAGAATCCTTCCCAAGTGAGAACTGCTGGTTATTAGATGTGGTATGAGATACAGGAATGAACCTACCAAGAAGGGAAGCCAAGTAGTAGCTGCATTGACGGAGGGAGCTGGAGCTGTGTTCCAGTGTCCGCTTAGGAGAAAGGGTGAGACTGATGTTTTACTTTGAAGACTGTTCTGGGGAAGGAAGGAACTTCCTCTGGGAGGTCTGTGCAGAAGGGTATGACCCAGCCTTCTTGGTGGTGACCCTTTTCATTTTGGGGCTCCCAGGCTCCTCTGAATAGCTGGTAATGGCTAAGGATTTGTGTTCTGAAAACTACCTGTGGTGTGTATAGATAGGGTTGTGAATATGACCTTGGGAGTCCCTAGATCTCCTGATACTGGCCCTGGTCCAGAGACTATTGGACACAGAAGCCAGCTGGCATGTGGACAAAATGGAGCACTCTGCTTGTTGCTCCTGGGAGGAAAACCTGTTGAAGACCCGAGGGCAGGCAGTGTGGCTCTGGAGTCTGCCGTTTCCTTGTTCCTTTTCTTAACTGTCACAGCATTCTGGTGTTGGAACTGACAGTCACCAGGCCACTTATCACATAGGGGAAGCTGACTTCCTTCCATTACCTTCATCATTCTCAGAAAGGACCTACCCCCAAGACCACAGTGTGGCAGCTTCCCTGCAGGTGCACCATGTCACAGTGCTCTGGGGCCCCGAGTAGAGCTCTGTGGGATGTGCTCCATGGGGAGCAAGTAGAGAGGTGCATGGGCTTGGGACTGAGAAGCCATCCTGACTCCAGGAGCTTTCATGAACCTGAAACCATACCCTTGCTCTTAGGGTACGACATTCAGTCCTGAATAGGAGGGAAGAAGACAATGCAGGAAGTTGCTCGGTTGTGGCTTTGGTTGGTGTGGTTATGAGCACCTCACCTGGTGTACAGAGCAGTGTGCTTGATGCTGGTCATTCTCACTGAATGAGCTCCTCTGACCGAGGAGCAGGGCTAGCTTAGGATGTGCCTAGAGGTGGAGAGAAGTTTATTTGACCAAACTGATTTTTTTTTCTTTTTCCATTCATGTTTCTGCTCAGCTTTTCTCCAGACCTGGCTTTGGATTCCCCAGGCACTGACCACTTTGTCATCATTGCCCAGCTGAAGGAAGAGGTGGCTACTCTGAAGAAGATGTTGCATCAGAAGGATCAAATGATTTTAGAGAAAGAAAAGAAGGTATGGTTTAGTTTATGCCTCTTAGACCAGGGTGATGCAAGAGTTAGACTTGTTGTATGAGTCAGTTTTTTGTTACTACAATGAAATGCCAGACAAGCCATTTATGAAGGAAAGAAAGGTTTGTTTAGCTCGATTTTCAAGGTACCAGTTCAAAATTGGGTAACCCCATTGTCTGTTGACAGTGATGCTTTAGCAGAGCAAGAAGCTGGGCCCCACTGGCTTTTATAAGCACACTTCAGGTGAGAACTGTTTTCTGAGAGAACACACCCCCAGTAAGCTAAGAACCTTCCTCTAGACTCGCCTCCTAAATACTGTCATTGGATAAGTTTATGCCCTCTTAGTAACTTTCAGCTTATGGCTCAACTATATGAGCTTTGGAGGCAAGCCATCTTATGTCATGGAAGTGGTACAGGACATGATGTTTGTGGTATATTCACCATTGATGCTTTGAGAAAGATTCCATAGTGAAAGATCCCATGTCCTGAAAAGAGGCTAGCTGTACCATGTGGGTACAGATGTCCAAGGACCTGGGTCACCCCCCCCACCCCCCCACTGCTTTCTCGACTCCATTATCATGGAGTTTGATTGTAAATGGAGCGGCTGGTACTCAAAACTGATGCCCATATTGGATGCTGTTGGAGGCTTAACTGTCCAAGATGCCAGCCCCTGTCTTATATTTCTCATATCTTCAGAATAGGAACAGTTGGGCCCAGCATGGTAGCCTAGAGGCTACCTTACATTTGCCGGGATCCCATATGGCGCTGGTGCAAGTTCCCCAAGGCTTTGGGTCATTCTCTACCACCTTTCCAGGCCACAAGCAGGGAGCTGGATGGGAAGTGGGGCCACCTGGACCAGAACCAGCACCCACATGAGATCCCAGTGTGTGCAAGGTGAGGACCCCAGCCACTAGGCTACCATGCTGGGTCCATAACTCTGTTTTTTCCTGAGAATACATGTTGTCTTATGGCAAGTTCTTTATACTATGATTCATTCTGAATGGCTGATAAAGACATTCACAGTGTTAAAATTTTATTTTAAAAGTTTTATTTCTTTTACTTGAAAGTAAGAATAAAGAGAGGGAGAGACAGAAAAATCTGTCTGCTACAGCACTCCCAAAATGATTACAGTGATCAAAGCTGGGCCAGTCCAAAGCTGGGAGCCAGTAGCTTCTTCTGGGTCTCCCATGTGGGTTCAGGGGCCCAGTTGGACTATCTGCTGCCTTCCCAGGTCTTTAGCAGAAAGCCAAATGGGAAGTGGAACAGCCAGGACTTGAATCAGTGTGTTAATTCCATGCACCAGCTGCTGTGTCAAATTCTTTAGATGTTTGCTTTATTTGTTTGTTTGTTTGTTTGTTTGAAGATTTACTTAGACTACAATGAAAGGGATGGAGGGCCCGGCACAGTAACCTAGCAGGTAAAGTCCTTGCCTTGCACACACCAGTATCCCATACAGAAGTTGGTTCTAATCCCAGCGGCCCCACTTTCCAATCACTTCCCTTCTCGTGGTCTGGGAAAGCAGCCGAGAACTGCCCAAAGCCTTGGGACCCTGCACCCGCGAGGGAGACCCAGAAGAAGCTCCTGGCTTTGGATCGGCTCAGCGCTAGCTGTTGCAGCCGCTTGGGGAGTAAACCAGCAGACGGAAGATCTTCCTTTCTGTCTCTCCTCCTCTCTGTATATCTGATTTTCTGATAAAAATAAAATAAGTCTTTAAAAAAAATAAAGGATGGAAAGCCAGAGATCTTCGACCTGCTGGGTCACTTTTCAGATGGCCATAACAGCCAGGGCCAGGCCAAGTTGAAGCCAGGAGCCAAGTTCTCCTGGTCCCCCACATGGGTGCAGGTCTCAAGCATGTGGGCCATCTTCTGCTGCTTTTCCCAGGCTGTTATCAGAGAGCTGGATCAAAAGGGGAGCAGTTAGTACATAAACTGGCATCTATGTGGGATGCAGGTGTTGCAGGTGGCAGCTCTATCCATTATGTCTCAAAGCCACCCCTACCTTTCTCCCAACCCCAGCAACCTGAGTGTTTGGGTTTTTTTTAAGATTTATTTTTTATTTTTTATCAGAAAGTCAGATATACAGAGAGGAGGAGAGACAGAGAGGAAGATCTTCCATCCAGTGATTCACTCCCCAAGCAACCGCAATGGTCAGAGTTGAGCCGATCTGAAGTCAGGAGCCAGGAGTTCCTCTGGGTCTCCCAAGCAGGTGCAGGGTCCCAAGGCTTTGGGCTGTCCTCGACCACCTTCCCAGGGCACAAGCAGGGAGCTGGATGGGAAGTGGGGCTACCTAGACCAGAACCAGTGCCCACATGGGATCCCAGTGTGTGCAAGGCAAGGAGCCCAGCAGTAGACTACCAGGCTGGGTCCAACCTGGGTCTTTTTGATTTGACTATTCTTTGTACTGTGCTGTGCTTTCCTCCTGCCTGAAAGTAGAGAGTCATGGAAGGGAGCAGTCACTGTCAGTTGAGGGTAGACCCAGTCATATTCCCGTTATGAGTGACACAGAAAAGAATTTTCACCAAATAAAGATAAAATGAATACTTGCTTCTACTGCTTTAGAGATTTAGGGCTTAAAAAAAAAAAGCATAAACAAATAGTTGAGTGTTTCTCAGGCCCTTGGAGCTCAAAGTCACTGCTTGGCTTAGAACACAAGCTCTTCCTCATCTGTTTTGCTATCTTCAGCCTCAACTGCTACTCTCTCCACCTTCATCAGGCGCTAGAATGACCCCTCAGTTATTGGTACTCCTCTCTCTGTGTGCCCATGTCCGCTGTGCTTGGATGTCCTGCTTCTCTCCTGATGTCCTTCAAGACTCGACTTGCACATCATCTCGGGGATAGAGGTGTCCCTTCTGCTCCTTGAATAGTGAAGTCAACACAAGGGGATCTTGGGCTTGAAATCTCATTCTGTCACTTGCTGACTCAATGATCTTGGCCATGGGACCTAACTTCTAAGCCGCAGCTTTCCCATCTATAAAAAGGGAGCACCAGTCCCGTCAGCTTACCCTACTGAATATACTCATCAGTCCTTCTGGAATGTGGTAAAAGTTCATGTTGGGCAGCCTCTGTTACTTTCATGGCTTCTCTCAGATCATCACTTTATGGTCATTGTTTTATTTGGAGGTGATTATTTGGAGATGTTGGAATGTAGTAAATACATGAAATCTTTAAAAAAAAAACATTGGATTTTACTAGTGGCATGTATCAAAAATGTTAGTTTGACTGAACTTGAACTGTGGACACGCAATAAGGTAGAGGAATCCACCATGGGGGGGGGGGAGAATTGGGGGGGAAAGGGGGAAATTCCAGTAAAAAAAAAGCTGTATCACATAATGCAACGTAATAAATTGGAAAAAAAAAATGTTAGTTTGTGGGATCATTTAGCTCTCTGATAGATACTCATTTAGGATACTCATTAGGATAGAAGTCATTTAGGACGTATCTTTATTTGAAAGTCATCAAGACAAAGAAAGCTTTTCTATACAGGGATTTGTTCTTCAAATGCTTGTAACAGCCCATAGTGGGCCAAGCTAGAGTCAAGAACTTGGTCAGAGTCTCCCACGTGGGTTGCAGGGACCCAAGTCTTTGAACCATTGTCTGCTGCCTCCCTAGGTCGTGTATTAGCAGGAAGCTGGATCAGAAGTGGAGTAACTAAGGTTGGAACCAGGCACTAATATGAGATGCAGGTGTCTCTAGCAATGGTTTAACAGCTGGACCACTCACCCACCACTGGAATGCATTTTGTTGCACAAAAGTTTGTTCTGATCACTCTG
Source organism: Ochotona curzoniae (assembly GCF_017591425.1). Classification (NCBI taxonomy): domain Eukaryota; kingdom Metazoa; phylum Chordata; class Mammalia; order Lagomorpha; family Ochotonidae; genus Ochotona; species Ochotona curzoniae. The sequence goes on from NW_024465777.1 coordinate 5,498,523, forward strand.
TCTTTTTTCTTCAGATTACAGAGTTAAAGGCTGATTTTCAGTACCAGGAATCTCAGATGAGAGCTAAAATGAACCAGATGGAGAAAACCCACAAAGAAGTTACAGAACAATTGCAGGTGACCTGCTTCTATTATATAATGACTGCGGTTTGCTTAGCTGCTTGCGGGGGTGGGGGATGTTTGTTTAAGATTTATTGAGAGGCTGGCATTGTGGTATACTAGATTAGGCTTTAATCTGCAGTGCCACTGTCTCTTATGGGTGTCTGTTTGAATTCCACCTGCTTCACCTCCAATCCAGCTTCCCTGAGAATGCACCTGGGAAAGCGGAAGAGGCTGGCCCAAATGCTTGGGCTCCTCCACCTAAGTGAGAGACCTGGAGGAAGCTCCTGACTCCTAGCTTCAGCCTGGCCCAGCCCCAGCCATTGCAGCCATTTGGTAGTGAACCCGTGAATGGAAGATTTCTCTCTCCCTCCCCCTTTCCTCCTTTCTCTGTAACTCTGCCTTTCAAATAAATCAAAATAAATAAAAATTTATAGAGTGGGTGAGATCTTGCATCTGCTGGTTCACTCTCTAGATGCCTACATACAACAGCCAGGAGCCGGGAACTCCATCGAGTGTCCTGTGTGGTTGGCGGAAACCCAAATGCTGCTGGGCCATCTCAGGGCATGCATTAGTGTGGAGCAAGATCAGAAGAAGGAGGTAGCCAGGATTTGATCCCAGGCACTCCAGTACAGGATACAGACATCCAAAGGGTTGGCTTAACCCTTGCCACCTCAGCATTCACTCCTATACAATTGTTTTTTTTTTTTTTAAGTGCCTCTTAGATTTCTTTTATTCTCAAAATATCGGCAAGTTACAATTTCTTTTTAGATGTCACTTGCTGTTCTTCTCTTGTATGCTGATCTTTTCTCCTTAAAAACAAAGGAAATAACAAATGTGTTTTTTGGTTTTTGAATAAGCCAGATGTGATTCCAGGTGTATTCATTATAAATTCTGTGTGTCATGCCCACGAAGGTACTTCCTGGTTTGTTTTAAATGTGTGAAGTCTCCTTTTGTAACAGTGAATCCCAAGACTAAGGGAGGCCAGTTGACCTCCAGCAGAGTTTTTCCTGAACCAAATACCAAATCCTGGAGTTTGTTGTTTTTCATTTCTGGAATTGGTCCCCTCTCCCTGATTCCCTACATTGCATCTGCCTCTATATTTACCTACTTTTCGAACTTCTCCTGTTCTGCTAAAGGATTTGCTTGTGTTGATTTTGTTTTTTTTTTTTTTTTAGGCCAAAAACCGAGAGCTCCTGAAGCAAGCAGCTGCCTTGTCCAAGAGTAAGAAATCCGAGAAGTCTGGAGCCATCACGTCACCGTGAAAGACCGCAAGGGGACACTCCAGCGGCAGCAAATGGGAGTCAGTCGTCATGGGTTGGAGTTGGAGACCTGGCTGTTCTCTGGGAATTGCAAGCTTTCTTAAGAAATCTCTATTTTATTACAGTTATCCTTCTTTGTGTGAATGCCATGGGCTGAATGGAAACACCTGTGTTGTGACTGCATGGGTGAGTGCTTGGGCTTTGAAACTCTAACTCTCTCTCTCTCTCTCTCTCTCTCTCTCTCTCTCTCTCTGCCCCATCCCCTGGTCCCTCCCACCTGCTTCTCTCTCTTCCAGTTTCTCTACCCTGTACCTCTCCTCTGTTCTCTATCAATACTTCTCTCTGTTCTGTGGTGGTCACTGCTCAGTGTTATGTGCAGAATGATTGTTCTGTCCATCACTGCATCCTGCCATTCCCGTGAGCAATTAGTTTGGTGTTAATTATGTATCACTGCCACCTTCAGACTTCGTACAATGGAAGAGGCTTTCTCTCAAAAAAAAAAAAAAAAAAGAAAGAAAAAGTGCTTCAGGGTATATATTCTTGGGTTTTTTTCCAGGTATATTATGTATGAACTTTGTACTATGTATAGCCAGAGTTTTATTTATTTTTTAAAACAAACTTTTTCTTGAAAAACAAAGGAGTAATGGTATAGCCTCGTTGGTTCTTCTTGTAAAAGCACCATCTCTTGGAAACACACACACACAACAGTCCTGTTCTCAAGCTTTTAGTAAGAAGCAGATCTTCTGTTGTCCCCTTGGAGTCTCTGAAAACTGCTAAGGTGAAACAACTCAACGCAGGCGTGTGGAGCTAAGTGCCTTGGGGAGGGTTTCTCGGGAGAGACCTGAGGGAGGGAGCCGAGGTGGGAGAGTCTGTCCTTTGGAGGAAGGGCAGAGCAGAGCTCGTCCAGGTTGTACTGGACACGTCCCTCCCCACCTCTTTCCTGCTTGTTTCGTATGATTGAGTTTAAATTCTCACACTGCCACTTGTTTTTAAGAGTACTTTTACTTCTTGTATCAATTACATATTAGGTTGTTGGGCAGGCTTTTTGTTTTTGTTTGTTTGTTTTTTTACACATGAATAAATCCAACATCAGCTAACATGTGAACTGTAAGAGCATTTCTGCTCAGGAAATGGACTCTGCATCTGCTTGGAAGAAATGCTGTCGCCGTACCTTATCCCCACTTCTGCTCACCCAGCCCAGCCCATACACTCCTTGCTTTCAATGGAAAAAAGAGGGAAAATGGACTCAGCCAGAGGAGTGTGTGCCTGGTCTTCCCCTTAGCGTCCAGGAAGGGGGATGGGTCTGCACTTGGCAGCTGCTCCCTCAGGTCCTCTGCGAGTTAAGGATGGGCTGGCGTGTGCCACGCAGCAGCCAGGCGAGCTACGCTGCAGTCATCTATTGGAGTACCTGAGAGGAAGATGCTGTTGAGACAGCAGGGACAGAAGTACCCTGACACTGGGGCAGTGGCCCTAACTTGCTGGAAGGATCCTAAAGGCAAATGTGCTCTGTGACTTGTGAGCCTCACTCAGCGTTGGACAGAGATGTGGACACAGGTGGCTTCCTTCCAGTGGGAGAACAGTGGACCATGTTGCTTCTCTAGCACCTGGGGGGTGGGGTAGGGTGGGAGGGAGGGGATGCACTTTTACCTTAGGAACAAAGGACAGGTCAGCACTCAATACTTTTGTAACTTTTTGAATGAGACACTTTTAGTTAAAGATCAACTGTCAGATAATATTTTTCAGGTATTTGCATTGACTATGGGGAGAAGATTTGCAAAAATGAGTCATGGTTTTTTGTTTCAATTTTAAAGACTGAAAAACTGTTATGTGATGTATAAACAAGGTAACACGTGTTAAGTTTTATACAGATTCTTTTTCTTAAAAGTCTTGGCATTTAATAAAAAGCAAATCCACACATTTTCTAACTTTCCGTAAATTCCTAAAAGGGAAAAAAGAAACCTCAGTCTTGAAATTTTGATTTTTAAAAATCATGACACTGTTTACCATGAGATTGAGTAGCTAACTTTTTGGTAACACCTTTTGTTTCTTTGTATGTTTGTAATAATGGACATTTTAAAACAGGAATGTTTTGGTTTGTACAGCCTTTGACAAATGCGTGTTAATAAAAATTCATATTGACTCAAGTATCAAGGTGGCTTTTGTTTTCATCTCTCTCTTGCTGGTTCATCAATAGACATTTTCCATTCTCTCCAGCCTAGGAAATAGTTTCTCTTGCTTGTAGAATAAAAAAGTAAACATCTAACTGCTGATAGTTTCACATCTGTCAAAAAAATAACTCCTCTCTGTCCCTTCTATCATTTTTTCCATTAAATATTTTTAATTTTTTATTTTTACACTTGATATTAGCCAAAACGCCGAGAAGCGATAATTTTTTATTTTTAAAGATTTATTTCATTTTTATTGGAAAGTCAGAGAGGAAGAGAGAGAGAGGAAGATCTTCCTTCAATGGTTCATTTCCCAAGTGACTGCAACATCCGGTGCTGCTCCAATCCAAAGCCAGGAGCCAGGAACCTCTTCCAGGTCTCCCACACAGGGTCCTAAGGCTTTAGGCCGTCCTCGATTGTTTTCCCAGGCCACAAGCAAGGAGCTGGATGGGAAGTGGGATTAGAACCAGCGACCATATAGGATCCCAGCACATACAAGACAAGGACTTTAGCCACTAGGCCACCACGTCGGTCCCTAAATTTTTATTTTTAATATAGTTTACATATTTGAGAGGGATGCATGCCAGTGTGAGCCTCTGATTAGGTTGGAAAAATAAGAGGGAGATGGGTGGGACACATTTCAGTCTTTTTTTTTTTCCTCTTCTGTCCAGAGGAGAGGTGGGGAAGAGGGCAGCTCCTTGCCATCAAACTACATTAGCACCTGGGGATGGGGAGCAGTCCTTTGATGACACACTAGAGAACCTGGTGAAGGGAAGTGTATTCTGAAGGAAAATTAGATATACACGGAGAAGGAGAGACGGATCTTGAATTCATTGCTTCACTCCCCAAGTGGCCGCAATGGCTGGAGCTCAGCTGATCCAAAGGCAGGAGCTTCTTCTGGGTCTCCCACACAGGTGCCAGCCAAACGCCCAAGGCTTTGGGCTGTCCTCTACCGTCTTCCCAGGGCAAAGCAGGGAGCTGGATGGAAAGTACAACAGCTGGGATATGAATGGATGCTCATATTGAAACCTAGCACATGCAAGGCGAAGGATTTTAGCCATTAGGCTACCATGCTGGCCTGGAGTGATTTTGATAGTTCTGAGGTGTCCATTTCATTGCTCTAGGGTTGAGAAAAATCTTTCCAAGGTCAGTTGGTTGGGAAGGTCTGCTCTAGTACATCCACAGACTCAGAAACATGCTGCAAAGCTTGGCCAGAATTGTCCAGCCTGTTTTGCTTTCCATCCTCTGACGAAGCAAGTGGACATCCTGAGCTGGCCATCAGGTCCCTCATGTGCATCTGGACATGCTGTCCACTGTCAGCCACTGTGGAGGCTCAGCCTGGATACGTGCACTCCAAGGTTGGACCATACCTTCTATTTATCCGGTTTAAATGTTTGCTTTATGATAGACTTGGCATTTGCAGGTACAGCAATGACAAAAGCCACCAAGTGACTCCTCATGGACACCACAGCATAGCACCATCGCTCCTGGGCTTTGACAGTAATGATTATTATTCCAAGAAGAACAAAGGCTGTCTTCAAAAGGAGTGAGTGAAAGCTTTTGGAGGGGCTGGCTCAGAAGGAGGAGAGGAATATTTCTGAAACCACGATGTGCCTACTAGTAAGTTTTAACACTGACAACAGATGTCTCTCAAGCACTGTCAGTGTCACATCTTGGTCATTTTCGTCTGTAAACCCAAAGCCAGTGTGCTTTCTCTAAATCAATGGGAATTTAGTCTTGTAGACTATTTCTTCCCACCTTTTATTGTGTACATTATTTTGATTTATCCACTCAGCCTTGAAAACCACTATAGGGGAAGCGTATAAGCAGGAAAAGGTGTCATCCAGCCCCCCTCAGGAAGGTCTTAAAACACTCTAGCCCTCTAAGTCACTCAGAAGCCTTAGGCTCTATTCCTTGCAGTGTAGGACCACATGTTACCTGCAGTCCAGCTGTCCTCACCAGATGGCCAGCTGAAGGGCCAGGCAGAAGAGCCATTCTCAGGAAGGTCAAAACTCAAGCGTTCGGGCCTGGCACAATAGCGTAGCAGTTAAAGTCCTTGCCTTGAATGCGCCAGGATCCCATACGGGCACCAGTTCTAATTCTGGCGGTCCCCCTTCCTATCCAACCCCCTGCATGTGGACTGGGAAAGCAGTCGAGGACGGCCCAAAGCTTTGGGACTCTGCAACCACAGCAGACGCCTGGAAGAGGATCTGGGCTCCTGGCTTCGGATCAGCTCAGCCCTGGCCATTGCTGCCATTTGGGAAGTGAACTAGCAAATGGGATCTCTTTCTCCCTGTTTCTCTTTCTCTTTGTAAACCTATCTTTCCAATAAAAATGAAATAAATCTTAAAAAAAAACCTCAAGCATTCCTGGACACTGGCTGACTACTGCTACATGACATTACTTCCATAGCCTCATGCCTTAAAACAACCATTCTAACCTATATCCTGTTGATCAAGAACTTGGCAGGGCATTTGGGTGACGTGTGTTTCCCTAACACCTGGATCCTCACAGCTGGGAAAATTCAAAATCTGAGGGACACTGACTGAGGCTGGGTTCATCTAAGTGGCTCTGTACTATATCTAGTACACACACAGCTGGCATCACTAGAAATCTCATAGTGCTGACCAGAGCGCCTACGTGATCTCTCCAGGTGGCTTTTGGCCTCAAAGCTCCCTCATTGGTACCTGATGATTCCAAGCACAGCTGTTAAAAGCGGAAGTTACACTAGAAATTCTGACATGTCCTCATGATCACATAACCTCACCTCAGAAGACCAGACTCAAGAAGATCCCCTTTCTTGATAGACAAAGCAGAGCCTAGCATGGTGGCCTAGCTGCTGAAGTCCTCATCTTAAATGCACTGGGATCCCATATGGGTACCAGTTCTAATCCTGGCAGTCCGCTTACCATCCAGTTCCTGCTTGTGGCCTGGGAGGGCAATCAAGGACAGCCCAAAGCTTTGGGACCCTGCACCCATGAGGGAGACTTGGAACAGGCTACAGGCTCCTGGCATTGAATCACATCAGCTCAATCAGAGTGAATCATTGGATAGAAAATCTTCTCTGTATCTCCTCCTCTCTGTGCAGCTAAACTTAAAAAAAAAAAAAGACAAAAACAGAAGAGTATGTGGGGTAGGGGTCCATTGTAGTGGCCATTTTATTAAACACAGATTTGCCCCTGTTCTTGGTTTTAGTAAATTCCCATGATAATATATTTTTAAATATATATGTTAGGGCCCGGCGGCATGGCCTAGCGGCTAAAGTCCTTGTCTTGACACGCCTGGATCCCATATGGGCGCTGGTTCTGTGGTCCCTGCAGCTCCCCTTCCCATCCAGCTCCCTGCTTGTGGTCTGGGAAGGCAGTTGAGGACGGCCCAAAGCCTTGGGACCCTGCACCCGTGTGGGAGACCCGGAAGAAGTTCCTGGATCCTGGCTTTGGAACAGCATAGCATCTGCTGTTGCGGCCACTTAGGGAGTGAATCATTGGATGGAAGATCTTCCTCTCTGTCTCTTCTCCTCTCTGTATATCTGACTTTCCAAAAAATAATCAATCTTAAAAAATATATATATATGTTAAATAATGTATACATATATGTTTTACTTGAGAGAGTGCACACACTTCTATCCACTGGCTCACTCCCCAAATACCCACACTGATTCTGACTGGCTTAGGCTAGCATAAAAAATTTGGAAATTAATCTCTGTCTCCCATGTGGGTGGCAGGAACCCTACTACTTGAGTCATCACCACTGCCTCCCAGGGTCTACATTGACAGGAAGCTGGAGTTGGGAGCTACAGCTGGGAATTGAACACAGACACTATGGTGTGTGTTGCAGGCATCAAACTAGTATCTTCACCACTAGGACTAAATGACTATCATTTGTTTTAATGTGTGCTTATTTGTATTTACTTGAAAAGGAGACTGACAAATATCTTCTGGTTCACTCCCCAGAACCCACAACAGCCAGAACTAGTCTAAGCCAAAGCCAAGAGCACAGACCTCCATCTAGGTCTCCCTAATGAGTGGCAGGGACCTGAATATTTGAGCCATCATCTGCTTCCCAGGGTGTGCATTAGCAGGAAGCTGGATTGGAAGCGGAGGTGGGATTCAGTTCCAGGCACTCTGATACAGGATGTATGCAACTCAAGCAGTGGTTTAGCCTGAAGAACCACAATGCCTGCCCTCCCCACACCCATCCTTACTTTTATGATTTAATTTAATATGGTTTAATTTTTGCCAACCATGAACTTGATAAAAATGAAATAATGTAGGCTTTACTCATTTTGTGCCTGGCTTCTTTAGTTCCACATAATGTTTGGAGGAGGTCACTATTGTTGTTCACTCGGCTGTAGGTCATTTTTTTGTTTTTAAGATTTATTTATTTGAAAGAATTAGAGAGCAAAGTGGAGTGAGCTTTCATTGTCTGGTTCCAAATGGCTAGAATGCTGGAGCTGGCACAAGCCAAAGCAAGACTCCTGGAACTCCATCCAGGACTCCCATATGGGTGCAGCAGCCCAAGCAAGGGCCATCTTTCACTGCTTTCCCAGGCACGTTAGCAAGGAACTGGACTGGAAGTGAGGCAGCTGGGACTCGAACAGGAGCCCATGTGGGATGCCAGTATTGCTAGGGGCAGCTTAGCTCACTGTATCACAACCAGGACCCTCTGGTTGCTGAATTTTTGCACCCTATAATGTCAAAGTTTATTTCTAATTTGAAATTAGTAAAAACAAATACTGCTACGGTCTTCATCATGCAGTTTTACAATGTAGTTTCCAAACTGGAAAACATCCAAATGTCCACCAGAAGTAAACAGTCAAGCCTATGGAATTGTATAATAAAATAAAAACATAAAAAAATAAAAAAAGAATAGTCAAATTGAAGTACATTCATATAATGAACTACCACTTAGTAATACAAAAGATCAAATTACTAACGTACAACAGCATGAACACATCTCGAAAGCATTGTGTAATTGAAATAAGAATACATAAAGTGTGGGTCTAAGAATAGACAAAACTGACCTATAGTGATTAGAAAAATCAGAAAGTGATCTTCGGAAAATTGATGGGAAAGGGGCATACGTCAAGAGAGTTTTGTGAGGTGCTAATGAGAGCGTCCTACTCTTAGGTGGTAGCTACCAAGGTGTATAAAAGCACCAAAATCCATGGAGCTAATGGAGTTTAATCCATCCAATTAAAACTCAGTAACAATTTAGGAAAAGTACTGTTTAGTTCTAAAATTTGTGATCCTAAACTATGCATGTTTTATGGAAAACACGTGGGTGGATATGTGCTGGGAGTGTAGCTGGCTGTGGAATGCTGTCTCTGTACCTTGACAGCTGTGTGACACTGGGGGATTGGGGAATCCCCTGGAGTCCCTTGGGAACACCAGCTTCCTTCTCTGTACCAGTGAACTAATTCTGCTTTGATGGGTGCCAGCCTCAGAAGATGCTTTTCATCGGCTGACAGACCTTTGCTCTTAAAATCACAGATGTTTGGGCCCGAGGCAATAGTGTACTGGCTAAAGTCCTCACCTTGAACTTGCCAGGATTCCATATGGACATCAGTTCTTTTTTTTTTTAAAGATGTATTTTTATTATTTTTTTATTGGAAAGGCGGATATACAGAGAGGAGAGACAGACAGGAAGATCTTCCGTCTGATGATTCACTCCCCAAGTGAGCACAATGGCCAATGCTATGCCGATCTGAAGCCAGGAGCCTCTTCCAGGTCTCCCATGCGGGTGCAGGGTCCCAAAGCCTTGGGCCGTCCTTGACTGCTTTCCCGGGCCACAGGCAGGGAGTTGGAAGGGAAGCGGGGCTGCCGGGATAGAACCGGCGCCCATATGGGATCCAGGCGTGCAAGGCAAGGACCTTAACCACTGCGCCATCATGCCAGCCCTGGACATCAGTTCTAATCCCAGCAGCTCCACTTCCCATCCAGTTCCCTGCCTGTGGCCTGGGAAAGCAGTCGAGGACGGCCCAAGGCTTTGGGACCCTGCACCTGCGTGGGAGACCTGGAGGAGATTCCTGGCTCCTGGTTTCAGATTGGCTCAGCTCCAGCCATTGCGCTCACTTGGGGAGTGAATCATTGGGTGGAAGATCTTCCTCTCTGTCTCCCCTCCTCTCTGTGTATCTGCCTTTCCAATAAAAATAAATCTTTTAAAAAAATCACAGATGTTCAGAAAATGTCACCTTTGAGATGTCAGTGAAGATGGACTACTGTGAGTTATTGTGGCACATAGAGTGAGCTTGAGTTTCTAACCCAGATGCAGAGTTTCAGGGAAAGGGTTTCCAGCCACAACCTTCCCCACGTGTCCTCATGTGGTAGTTTACAAGTGAACAGACCCTGAGTCCTCTCCACAGACTGGGTCTCAGGATGACTGCTTTTACACACAACCCCTGAGGGGCTCCCACTGTTCCATTTGCATTTCATCTACACTTGTCTTGTCCCCAAATCCTACACTCTGACCATGTTTGGGGACAAGTCATTTTTTTTTTTTACCTTTGTTTTTTTTACCTTCACCTTTGTTTTTTTTTTTATTGCAAAGTCAGATATACAGAAAGGAGGAGAGACAGAGAGACTGCTTTCCCAGGCCTCAAGCAGGGAGTTGAATGAGAAGTGGAGCTGCTGGGATTAGAACCAGCACCCATATGGGATCCCAGCACATTCAAGGCAAGGACTTAAGCTGCTAGGCCACCGCGCCGGCCGGACACGTAATTTTTCTTAGCAGTAGCAGTTAAGTAAACTCAACTTGGTCATGCAACGAGTGGTCTTTATCAGATGAGTTTTATTTGGGGGATTACTGATAATATATGTAAAATGGTTTCACACTGCCCGGTACGTAATAGGTATTTATAAGAATTGATCATTTTTAATTGTTCATGTTAGTACAATAACTAGTTATTGACAATCTAGTATTTGCAATGCACAGATATACTATTCTGAAAGATTGCAGATAGAAAACCACTTCTAATTGACATAAAGAAAACAACAATATGCCTGGCGTGGTGGCCTAACGGCTGAAGTCCTCACCTTGAAAGCGCTGGGATCCCATATGGGTGCCAGTTCTAATCCTGGAGGCTCTGTGAACATCCAGGTCCCTGCTTGTGGCCTGGGAAAGCAGTCAAGGACGGCCCAAAGCCTTGGGACCCTGTACCCACATGGGAGACCTGGAGGAGGTTCCTGACTCCTGGCTTTGGGTTGGCTCAGCTCCAGCTGTTGCAGTCACTTGGGGAGCGAATCATCGGATGGAAGATCTTCCTCTCCGTTTCTCCTCCTCTCTATATGTGCCTGACTTTACAATAAAATACATAATAAATAAAAAGAAAACAACTGTATTTTCCATTTCTAGGAGAAAAGTATCTTCAATGAAATTCACCTTAAATAGTGTCAGATGTAAATGAAATATCCTGAACACTTTAATTAGTTAAAAAGGATAGTCTACATGATGTGTTGTAAGATTTAATACAAAATGATGGGCTTTAAGAAACAGATTTTTAGGGCTTGGTACAATGGCTTGATTGGCTAATCCTCTCCTTGCAAAGTGCCAGGATTCCATATAGGCTTCAGTTCGTAGTCTGGCTGCACCACTTCCTATCCAGCTCCCTGCTTGTGACCTGGGAAAGCAGAAAAGGATGGGCCAAAGCATTGGGGCCCTGCACATGCGTGAGACCTAGAAGATCCTGGGTTCAGATCAGCTCAGCTCTGGCCATTATGTTCATTTAAGAAATCAACCGTAAATGGAAAATCTTTCTGTCTCTCCTTCTCTCTGTAAATCTGTCTTTTCAATAAAAATATATAAATATTTATTTTTACAGGTTTTACTAATCCTAACAAGAGCCTTCAATGATTTTTTTTTCTACAGATAAAAAAAATGCAAAAAAAAAAATGCTCTCATGAATGCATGAATGAAAAACAGAAGTCTGTTCTGAAAAGTACCACGGCTGAGGGCGCATGTTCAGAGTCCCTCCCACACAGGCAAGCTGCCTGCTTCCTCCGCATTCCCCAGAGATTGCAAAGCGGGCGTGAGCAGGGTGAGGCTGGCTACACAGGAAGCCTGGCCACTTCCTCTGCAAGACTCATCATGGGATCTCCTCGCAGACCAAGATCCTCTCCATAGCTTTCCTTTCATCATACACTCACACAGTGCACTCTGCAGGGGAACATAATGACCTTCACTCCCAATTATCTAAGGAAATGATTTTTAAATTTTAGGAGTTAAAAATAAAAATGGACCACTGTCTGTGTGCTGCTATGGTGTAAGGGTAATGTCAACAGCCCACAGGGGAGCTGGTTCTTGTACTAGCTGCTCCACTTCCCTTCCAGCTCCCTGCTTGTGGCTTGGGAAAGCAGCAGAGATGGGACAAGTGTTTGGGCCCCTGCACTCAAGTGGGAAATCTGGAAGAACAGCCTTGCTTTGGCATGGCCGGGTGCTGACAGCTGTCCCTCTTTGGAGAGGCGGTGAACCAGCAGACAGAAGATTTTCTCTTTCTCTCTCCCTCTCTCTATTGTTCAAATAAATATACCTTTTTAAAAAAAGACAGTTATGTGTCTTAAAGACATGGATGGAGCACTGTCATACGCTGTGGCACAGCTTGTGAACAAGTAAGTTGCAATGAGGATTCATACATAGTATGTTTTCACCCAAATACTATTTATTATTTAGGAGAGGGGTGAACTGGAAACCATAAAGTCCTTCACAAATTCTACCAAAGTCTTAGGGGACGAAAGTAGAGTGAGGAATTTCGGGTTACACTTCGGTTACAAACCTGAGTTTGTTGGTTGTTGGATTTTCCCCTGGTTGGGCTTCTCAGAGGGGCTGAGATCATCTGGTACAAATTTTATGGGAATGAAAAATCCTTTTCTCCTGTCTCAATTTGCCACTCAAGCATCATCAACCTGAGTCCCCGCCTCCAATGATATGACGTCATCGTCCTGCCCCGCACCCATAAGCCCCAACGGTTGACGTCATTGCCCCGCCCCGCAGCCCTAGGCCTGGCGGACGCGGGCACCCCTCCCAGCTGCGCCTGCGCACTGTGGGGCGGGGCGTGACAGACGCGTGCGCAAGGCGTGGAGGCGGGGACGGTGCGCACGCAACCTCAGCCCCTTCCCCGCCCTTTCTCTTCCCGGTTTTCCAGCCTGCGGGTTCTTTCTGACGGCAGCCTCCGGTCGCGGCTCGGTGCTGGGCGAGCCGGTGTCAGCTCGGTGTCATGTCCTACGGACCTTTAGACATGTACCGGAACCCGGGGCCTTCAGGGCCCCCGGTCCGGGACTTCAACAGCATCATCCAGACGTGCAGCGGCAACATCCAGCGGATCAGCCAAGCCAGTGAGCCGGGGCTCGGAGCTGGGGGGCGGCGGCCGGGAGGGCGTCCTGGAGAAGGGCCTGGACTGAGGCCCTCCGGGACGCAGGCCGGGGCCACGCCGGAGCCCCGAAGGGCTTTCCAGTCCGGGGTGGGCGGTGGCGGCGGCTGCCACTCCGAGACTGTCAGGCCCCGGCTCCCCGAGGGTCCCGAGCCCCGGGGCTGAAGCTCGGGTTCCTCTCAGGAGTCCAGCCCGCTCGGGGTCGGGGTCGAAACTGGGGTCCTGGCCGCCCGAGGGTGCGATGGGGTGTGTGTCACCCCGACAGCGGCGAGCACCGTGACCTGCGCCCGAGTGGCCAGCCGAGTTTTTCCTGTCGTGGCCTCCCCCGCCGCCCACCTCGCCTTCTTCCGGGGGCCAGTTGAGGGCCGCGGTTGTTTACTGTTGGGGGCTTTAGGTTTTACGTTCGGCCCAGCCTTTGCCTCCTCGGAAATCAGCAACTTTGAATTCAGGGAAGTGGAGGGAGGGGTGCGTGTGTTGTTTGGGTGACTGTACACAGTTCTTCCTGTAATGACTGGGAACATCAGACCCCGTGACTGTTGTTGGAGAGGTGGGATGGTTGTGTGTTCGTAAAGACAATTCCCTGAGAACCTTCCCATCTACAGGATTGTGTCTTCCTCAGTGAGGAAGGAGGGTGTGTTTTGGGTGCTTGAAGCGGATGGAGCTTCCCTAGTTAGCTACTCTGGGACTAAGCTGATAAACACGGTAGCCTGCACCACCAGGGCAGAGTTGGTGGAACTCCTGACCTCCCTCCTCGCCTCTCGGGTCTGAGTGAGACTATGTAAATGAGTCTGATTCTGGCCGTTTTCCATCGTTGAAAATCAGCTCAGAGCTTTAGAGACCCTGGGGCGGCTGCAGCAATTTTCCCTGATCCCCACCCTGGGGGTTTATTATCGTATTTTTGTGAGAGTTTGGCTGCCCTCTGTTCGTAGGTAGAACTGGTTGTTCCTGGATTACAATTATGTTGTCTATTTTAAGGCATAATCGATCACTTTGATTTTTGGATGTAAATGGACATGGTTGAATTTGAGACTGAGAACATTGCTGATGGGAAGGCATTGAGACCAGGAATCTGGGTGATTGGAAGTGGCAAGAATATGTGATCTGTTAAATCCAGACTTGTATGCTCACTGTAATTGGAGGATGGATCAGCATTCTGGTCCAGATTGAGATTTTCTGCTGAGGCCAAATCTCATTTGAATGTGCACTTTTAAAGTATTCATTTAGCACATATTTGCTTGAGTGTCAGGCTGTGTAGTAAGTGTAGCAAGTGGTGTGGGTTCCTTGTTGAGCATGTGGAGTACATAAACAACTAAGAAATGTAAAGTGTGTTAGGGCTATGGCAGTACAGATCACAAGTAGGCGTTCGGGAGAGGGAGAAACCATTTAGAGAAGGCCTGTGGCATTTGAACTAGTTCTGCAAAGGTAGCGGAAAAGATTTCAGCTTTGTAGGCAAAGAGCATTTGGGGAGGGAGCGAATACTGTGCTGGTGGGCAAGCTGAAGGTGTCACAGAGGCTAGGTGGTTGACTCTAGAAGGTCGTGGAGGATAGTGTTGGAAAGGTGAGGTGGGCCTAGCTGTGAAAGGCGTTACGTGCTGAGCTAAGGGAGTTGGGTTTAATTCTTTAGGAGTGTGCCAATTACAGGGAAGAGAGACTGGAATCACACAGTCTTGGAGAAGGGCCTGACTGAGGCCCTCCCTGACGCAGGCCCGGACCACACAGGAGCCCGGGAGGGCTTTCCACTCCGGGGTCGGCGGTGGTGGCTGCCACACCGAGACTGTCAGGCTGAGTTGGGGACTGTGAAATGAAAAGGAAGGAGAAGCTAGGAGAATTTTCCATGGTGATAGAATTGGTAAGATTTAGTTGTTGGTTGGACATCGGGTTGAAGGGGAAATTTAGAGTCACTTCTCAATAATTTGAATAGCTAAATTTGAGTACATGTTGTATGTCAGGCAGGATAAAAAGTGATGTGCATTTATTATTTAATTTTGAAAGAGCTTGTGAAGTAATTGCCAGTATTAGTTCCATTTTAGGGATTGAGAAACTGACTGGTTGTTGCCCAGCCAACAAATGTCAATGCCAGATCTGTCTCTTATGATTAGAAATTTGCTTTTTTATAATTTTAAATTAATACTAAAGGCCTGTAGCAGTTAACACTTCCAGTATGTAAGTGACTTCAGCTTTCACTCTAGAGGGACATTGTGAGGGGGTGTGCCTCATCTGTGGATCGTTTCTGTATGTACACACACACACACACACACACACACACACACACACAGAGCAAGTAATAGTGAGTGCTCTGAAGAGAAAGAAAGAGTAAGAGGATAAGCAGGTGAGGAAGAGGGAGGGTAAGTTGATCAAAAAAGACCTCTCTGAGGAGGTGGCGCTGGAAGCTGGGGAAGGTATCCTAGGCAGAGGACAGGAGCGAAGTGTGTGCAGCAAGGTCCGGGAGGCCAGCAGGGCCGGCCTGCAGTTGGAGAAGGGATGAGAAGATCGGAGCGGTGTAACCAGGGATCGGGTCAGGTGGGCTCTTCAAGACTCAGGAGTGTATGTTCTGTTGCTGAATGAGTGAGGGAGGTTTTCAGTTTGGCAACCCTTCCTGCCTCTCTCACCCTGTACTGGGAGCCTGGGTAGTGTGAATTGGAATTCTTCCCTTGGGATTGCTTAGTGAGGAACTGGGAATTTGGAATTAGTAGGACCTACATTGTGTTTCCCAGTTATCAGGCTGGTACGGATCCCTGAAGCCTCTCCTGAGACATGGCTGGCTAGTGGAGCCAGTGTGCCCTCAGAATGTGGGCTTGTGGACAGCAGCTCAGACCTGTGCCCACTGAATGCTTGAGAGAATAGGTCATTTTTCCCCCTCAGTGGTCAAGCACAGACGTGGGTTTGGGAGCGCTGAGCATGGCCACCTGAAGGACACGTAGTACCCGGTGTGTGTTGTTCCAGGTACAGCCAAGGCTGACTGCCTGGTACACACATTTGTTACCAGTCTGGGGAGGGTGTGCAGAGGAGAAGCACTTGACTCCAGCTATTGTGGAATGAAGGGGCTGGGCAAGTGTTGCTGAGACAGAAACAGGGGGAAAAAAACCCCAATAGTCTCCTTGTTAACTCTGAAGAGATTAAAGAAAAGCAGTTCTGTTCTTCCTGTGGCTGATTTATTGATATTTACTGAGAATAAGAAACAGTTGAACCTCATGATAGTTTTATCATGAGATTCTGTGGGTGGTTCTTTCAGATGGATTTTCCTATTCGCCCTTTTTATGTTGTCATCCCCTAACACCTGTTATTCCAGCAATTTACTTGTGGTCGTGCCATTCTAGTTCTGGTTGATAACACTGTCAGCAGTGTGTCCAAAGTCTTGTTGTCATTGTGTTACTCATCTCCTTGAGAGCTTCTGCTGGCTCTCTGTTGTCTGCTGTGGCACATCTTAACATTCCACCTGCTTTCACTCTTTCTGATTTTAATCCCAATTAGCCATGTGTCCTGCTTCTCATTCTTTGCTAAGATAGGACATTTTTCTTTCTTTCTTTCTTTCTTTCTTTCTTTCTTTCTTTCTTTCTTTCTTTCTTTCTTGCTTGCTTGCTTGCTTGCTTTCTTTTCTTTTCTTTTCTTTTTTTATTTATTTGTTTATTGGAAAGTCAGATATACAGAGAGGAGGAGAGACAGAGAGGAAGATCTTCCGTCCGATGATTCACTCCCCAAGTGAGCGCAACAGCTGATGCTATGCCGATCTGAAGCCAGGATCCAGGAACTTCTTCCGGGTCTCCCACACGGGTGCAGGGTCCCAAAGCTTTGGGCTGTCCTCAACTTTCCCAGGCCACAAGCAGGGAGCTGGATGGGAAGTAGAGCTGCCGGGACCAGAACCAGCGCCCATATGGGATCCCAGTGTGTTCAAGGCGAGGACTTTAGCTGCTAGGCCACGGTGCCGGGCCCCAGGACATTTTTCTTAAAGTTCATGAACTCTGATTTTTTGCTTATTCTGTTTCTCCTTTCTTTAGCACCTGTCTTCTCCCTGCCTCACTGGCTGTCTAAATTATAGAAATCCTAAAGGCATCCGTAGATGCCAGCTCCAGGTCCATCTTCCTGCTAATACAGGGAGACAGTGGTGATGGTTCACTTGATTGGAGTCCTGCCACCCATGTGGGAGGCCTGGATTGAGTTCCTGATTACTGGTTTCAGCTGGTGCTAGCCTGACCTAGCCCTGGCTGTTGCATGATTTGGAGAGTGAACCAGTGATTAGGAACGCATGTTCTCTGCTCCGCATTGGGGACCTGTTCCACAATTTCAGATACTGGTGTGGTTAAGCTTCTGGGAGCGGCACTCTTTCCTCTTCCTCCAGAAACAGGAAGTATAGAAAGGAAGATTGGAAGCAGTTGTCTCATCCACTTTCTCCCATTCCTTGACCCTTCCTATCCTAATCAGTGGTTCACGTGGGTAAGCATCCTTCTCAACTGTGTAAATATCATCAAAAATAAATAAATCTATTATGCAGGAAAAAAATCAAAGGAGTGCATGTTCTCTGTCTTGCTTTCTCTTTGGGACATCATTTCCTGTCTTCCTAGGGACACTGTCAGGAAGCTAGAGCAGAAGCAGAGTAGCCAGAATTCAAACCAACACTGTAATGTGGAATGGCTGTTGTGCCCAGCAGCAGCCCCATTAAGCCCACTTTGAAAGATCAAGGACTCATGGGACAGCAGATCTGTGGCTGAGTGCTGCTCCGCTGTATGCTAGTAACCTTGAACAGGTTCTTTCTTTTTTTTTTTTTTTAAGTTTGCTTCTTCTTTTTATTAATATTATCATTTTGTGATACAGTCCATAAGCCCTGGGATTTCCAGTAAGGGGAAGGGGACTTCGGGGGGTGGGGTAAAGAAAATCCCAGGTTATTTCTTTTTTTAAATCTGTTACCCTATCTGAAGTATGGTTGGAATTGTTAAAAGGCAGTGTCATTTGAAAGTGTCTAGTATATTGCCTGACACATGATTGACATTCAGTAAATGATATTTGTTTATTAGCAAGGCTTAGGAGTCACACTGTCTGGCTTTTGATTTGAATTGTAGATCATCTTCTTACTAACTGTAAATGTATTGCTGTGCCTCTCTTTCTCAATTTACTCATCCATAAAATGGGCTTAATATTAATCCCTTGTGAGGATTAAATGAGATAATTTATGTAAGGTGAGGATTGCATGGGATAATTTATAGGATTGTGAGGATAAAATAAAATAATTTATGTGAAGTACTGAAAACAGTGCCTATTATATAGTAAATGCTTAAGAAATGTTAGGTACCATGTTTTTAAAAGTTTCTGAGCACTTTTTTCTTTAGCACTTGCTTATAATCTATATTATTTGATCAGTGATTTTTGGTCTTGTCACTCGCTAGACCTAGAGAGGTTACTATGAGTTTTTTGAGGGTGCTGGAATTATGCAGTCTGTATTTCTTAGTTGCAGTGCCTGGCACAGCAGTAGTAGATGTGTAGCTGGCATTTGTTATATACTTAATTGGTTTTGTTATTGCTGAGGGCATTTTTCTGGGTCTTGAGTTTGATAACAATAATGATTGCTATTCTTAAGTGAGTACCTTTATATGCCAGATATTGTTCTAAACTTAGCTGCATGTTACTTCATTTCATTCTCATAACAGCTGTATGAGGAGTCTCTTGTTATTCTCATTTTTTTAGGCAAGAAAACTGAGACCCAGAGGAATGGAGCCTTTCGCTCCAGGTCGCTCCCCTAGGAGGTGATGGAACCAGGACGCAAGCGTAGGCAGGTGTAACTCAGAGCCCATTCTGTTCATCAATATGTATTTGGTCACTGGCAGTGGTAAAGGGAGGAGTGTATCTTTGATGTCTAGCACTCATTCTGAGTGTAGAGTTTTCCTGAAACTACATTTTCATCAGAAGTGCAAGAATGTAAAATAAAATATGAACCCAATCATCAGTTTGAAACACTAATATACTGAATGAGAGTATCAGATTATGTCCAGTGAAGAGGGAAAGAAATTCCCACCTGAAATGGCAGTTGTTTTCAATGTGATTACACTTTGATTCATTTGGGGTTTCAAATTCTACTATCATTTAAAAGCACAGGAGGAGTGTGTTCAATTTAGAATAGTCCTGAATGTGGATGTTAGCTGTAATATATGACACATCAATTTTTTTAAGATTTATTTTTATTTTGACGTGAAAGGCAGAGTTACAGAGAGAAGGAGAAACAGAGAAGAGAAAGAAAGAGCAAGAGAGATCTTCCATCTGCTGGTTTACTCATCAAATAGCTGCAACAGCTGGAGCTGAGCCAATCCAATGTTTGGAGCTTCCTGCCTGTCTCCTTTAGAGGTGCAGGGGCCCAAAGACTTGGACCATCCTCCACTGCTTTCCTAGGCTATAAGCAGGGAACTGGATTGAAGTGGAGCAGCCAGGGCTAGAACCATATGGGATGCTGGTGCCACAGGTGGATGCTTACTATGCCACATTGCTGGCTCCAGTTATTTAATTTCCTTCATGCTTTTTTACATGTTTTAGCCAAGACTTGTTTTTTAAGATGACAGGTGAGGCATAGATGTTTGGCTTGGTGATTAAGAACCCACTTATGATGCTTGCATCCTATATCGCAGTGCTGGGGTTTCTATCCTGGCTTATCCTGATTCCTGCATTCCTGCTAACGCTCACTCTAGGAGGCAGCAGGTGAGGATTCAAGTGCTTGGGTCCCTACCAGTCACATGGGAGAGCTGGATTGGATTCCTGGCCAGTGCCCTCTGCAGCATAGGATCAGCCCAATTCCATTTGTGAAGTCACAGGTGGAGACTACAACTTCTTTTTTTAAAGAGGTTTTTTTTTAAAAAAAAAATTTTTTTTTTTATTGCAAAGTCAGATATACAGAGAGGAGGAGATCTTCTGTCCAGTGATTCACTCCCCAAGTGACTGCAACGGCTGGTTCTGCACTGAATCTGAAGCCAGGAGCCAGGAACCTCCTCCAGGTCTCCCACGCCAAGGCTTTGGGCTGCTTTCCCAGGCCACAAGCAGAGAGCTGGATGGGAAGTGGAGCTGTGCCGAGATTAGAACCAGCACCCATATGGGATCCTGGCACGTTCAAGGTGAGGACTTTAGCCGCTAGGCCACAACGCCCGGCCCAGGTGGAGACTTCTAAGCCAGACTTTTAGGGTGCAGAAAAAAACATCATTGCACACACCATCCCAGGTGGGACTACAGCTGTTTCGTTATTACTGAATTTTATGATTGAACAGTGGTGACTACCTGGAGACCATTTAGTGCTCACATAGTAGTAACGATTTAATAAGAAAAAATAAAGACCTCACCCAAATAGTAGGTATTCACTAAATGTTGGTTGTATCTGCATATAATCTACAAGTGGTGGGAAAGAAACCCAGCAAAATGGTGAGACTTGTGGAGCAGCATTCATCTGGTTAGTCAGTCTGGCTTAGGGTTCAGATCTCACCAGGCCTAGTTGCCCTGCACTCTCCTCTTCTACCTTAAAGAGAGTCCATGTAAAAGGGAGACGGATTCAATTAATCAGTAATTGCTTCTACCCACTTGGTGCCTGGCACCCTGCTGAGTAGTGAGTACAGAGGCTGTTTCCCCAAGTAGGAGGGAGTTGGGGAAGGGAGCAGGTTAGAGCAAGGACATCAGCCTATCTGGAACAGAGAGCTGTAAAGTTAGGGAGCTTTCAGATAAATAGGGTGGAGCAAACTGGGGAATCCAGGCCTGCCCTGGGTGACTACATTCTGTTTCCTTGATTGGCAGCCTTTTGAAAGAGGGTAATGTGGCAAGAATTCAGCTATTGGAATTAGCTGTGGGTTTGACCTCTGGTCAACCTAAACCCACCAATAGCTTGATATCTCATTAAAATTCACAGAGCTTAGGATTGTTTGCAAAGCTCCCCACCTTTTTGGCATCTCTCTTGTTCACTTTACCTCCCTTGTCTTTTTGCCATGGTTCCTCTTCACACCAAGCACTCTTGCACTGGTAACTTTGTGCTAGTTACTCTCCTCTGGAATGCGCCAGCCCCCGTGTGGCTGCATTGCCTGATCTTTCACATCTCTCCTGTCTTGTTGCCCTCCTCTGTCATTTTCAACCTTCGCCTGAGTTGATTTTTCCTTTATGCCACTTCTCATCACCTTATATATGCTTGTTATCTTTCTCCCCCTCTCCCCGCCCCCTTAGAATGTAAGCTTGAAAGCAGGTGTCTTGAAGGGCATAGAGCAGTGTAGAGGAACTGTTGTTGTGGCATATCAGGTTAAGCTGCTGCTTGCAGCACAGCATCCCATATGGGCACTGGTTCCTGTCCTGGCTGCTCCACTTTCAAAACAGTTCCGTGCTAATGTGTCTGGGAAAGCAACAGATGTTAACTCAAGTACTTGTGTCCCTGCATCCACATAGGAGACCCAGATGGACCTTCTGGCTCCCTGCTCAGGTCTGAGCCAGCCCTGGCCATTGTGGTTATTTGGACAATTAACCAGTAAATGGAAGAATGATCTCTCTTGGGCCTGGTGCTGTTGCCTAGAGGCTAAAGTCCTGTCCTTGAATGCACCGGGATCCCATATGGCCCCAGTTCTAATCCCAGCAGCTCCACTTCCATCTAGCTCCCTGCTTGTGGCCTGAGAAAGCAGTCGAAGATGGCCCAAAACCTTGAGACCCTGCACCCACGTGGGAGACCTGGAGGAGGTTCCTGGCTCCTGGCTTTGGATTGAGCACAGAACCAGCTGTTGCAGCCACTTGTGGAGTGAATCACTGGACAGAAGATCTCCTCGTCCCTGTCTCTCCTCTCTGTATATCTGACTTTGCAATAAAAAAAAAATAAATAAATCTTTAAAAAAAGATCTCTCTCTGTGTAACTTTGTCTTTGAAATAGATATATAACACAGACACAACACACACAACAGTATTAAGTAGATACTTTTGAATGAATGAATGAGTTGTAACTCTTGTGAATTTCAGCCTGGGCATATACATTATTGGGTGATAATGCTCTTTGAAGAATTCTTCGAGTCAAATAAGGTAATGTTTTACTAAATTCCTAGCTTAGTACCTGGTACATAGTCAATGCTTGGCTCGTGCTAACTCCTGCCCTCTTTTGTATATTATTGTTATTACTGTCAAGCTGATAGCTTTAGTAGCGTACTGATTCCCATTTGAGTTAGAAGGAAGGACATACTACTTGTTAGTGGAAAAAAAAATAGTAATTTATATCTTACAGAAAGAGCACTGTAATTATAATGCTGGTCCTAAGCTTATTGAAACATTAAGCTATAATCATCCTCACTAAATAGAGTAGGTACATTTTAGGGAAGTTTGTCAAAAGGCACAGTGTTAAGTGAATCTGGTGTTTCCATTGTAATATTGGAGTTGGACTAGGAAATGTGGCTTTCAAATAAGATCATAATCTGAGGTATTGTCAACCTATATATTCTTGACATTGAAAATTTTTGCATTTAGTACCCCTAGTTCACTGGTTTTTGGCTAGGGGAAAGTAACTTGTATATGTTACTAAAAATATACCAGATTGTTCAATTTCTGGTTAAGAATAGGGTCTTAGCAGGCCCGCCACAATGGCGCAGTGGTTAAGGTCCTCGCCTTGCACGCCCGGGAACCCAAATGGGCTCACTTGGGGAGTGAATCATCAGATGGAAGATCTTCCTCTCTGTCTCTCCTCTCTGTATATCCGCCTTTCCAATAAACAATAATAAAAAATAAATCTTTAAAAAAAAAAGAATAGGGTCTTAGCAACCATTGTTGCCTAATCATTGCTTCTTATCAGGCTTGGCAGCTATTAACAGTGTTGTAAGTATCTTGTGCTTTTTTTCTTTCTTTTTTTTTTTTTTTTTAAGATTTAAAGGTACAGTGGGAGAGGGAAAGAGATCTTCCATCCACTGGTTCACTCCCCAGGGCTGCCAGGGCTGATCCAGACAGAAGCCAGGAGCTGGGCGCTTCATCCGGGTCTGCCTCATGGGTGTTAGGGACCAGGCACTTTTGGCTTTTGCTGCTTTCCCAGGCATGTTATAAGGGAGTTGGAGTGGAAGTAGAGTAGCTTGAACTTGTGCCTATGAGGGATGCCAGCTCCAAGTAATTGGCTCCTAATGAACTTCAACTTGTATTTCCTCGCTCTATGTTATTTATTTTTAAAAAATTAGATATTCAGGGCCCGGCGTTGTGGCCTAGTGGTTAAAGTCCTTGCCTTGAACACGACAGGATCCCTTATGGGCGCCAATTCTAATCCCAGCAGCTCCACTTCCCATCCAACTCCCTGCTTGTGGCCTGGGAAGGCAGTCAAGGATGGCCCAATGCTTTGGGACCCTACACCTGCATGGGAGACCCAGAGGAAGTTTCCTGGCTCTTGGCTTCAGATTGGCACAGCACTGGCTGTTGCGGTCACTTGGGGAGTGAATCATCAGACAAAAGATCTTCCTCTCTATCCTCCTCTCTGTATCTTTAGAAGAAAAAAAAATTAGATATTAATGATTTATTTATCTGAAGGAGAGACACAGAGAGCTTCCATCTCCTAGTTCACTCTCCAAATGCCTACAGCAGCCAGAACTGGGCTAGACCTAAGGCAGGGCCCTGAAATTCCATCCTGGGTGACCACGTGCTGCTTCCTAGGGTACAGACTCGCCAGAAGCTGGATTGGGAAGCAGAGGAGCCAGTCCTGAAACCAGGCGCCCCACGCCCCAAGTTGTGCTTTGACCATTTCACTTAAAGGCATGTTTCCTTAGCTTGCTTTTTAAGTCCTGTTGGTTCCCACATTAGGGATAAGGTTGTATAACTGTGACCCCAGAATTTTAATTTTAAAGAGCACCATTACTATAAAGTGACTTTAGAACAATTAACTTTTTAAAAAAAAAGATTTATTTTTATTATTATTTTTTTTATTGGAAAGGCGGATATACAGAGAGGAGAGACAGAGAGGAAGATCTTCCATCCGATGATTCACTCCCCAAGTGAGCGCAACGGCCAATGCTATGCCGATCCGAAGCCAGGAGCCTCTTCTGTGTCTCCCACGCAGGTGCAGGGTCCCAAAGCTTTGGGCCATCCTCGACTGCCTTCCCGGGCCACAGGCAGGGAGCTGGAAGGGAAGCAGGGCTGCTGGGATTAGAACCGGCGCCCACATGGGATCCCGGGCGTGCAAGGCGAGGACCTTAACCACTGCGCCACCGCGCCGGGCCCTAGAACAATTAACTTTTTTTTTTTTAAGATTTATTTATTTTTATTGGAAAGTCAGATATACAGAGAGGAAGAGAGACAGAGAGGAAGGTCTTGCATCCGATGGTTCATTCCTCAGTGGCCGTAACTGCTGGAGCTGAGCCAGTCTGAAGCCAGGAGGTCTTCTGGGTCTCCCACATGGGTGCAGGGTCCCAAGGCTTTGGGCCATCCTCGACTGCTTTCTGAGGCCACAAGCAGGGAGCTGGATGGGAAATGGGGCCTCCAGGATTAGAACTGGCGACCATATGGGATCCCAATGTGTGTGAAGCAAGGACTTTAGCTGCTAGGTACTGTACTGGACCCAGAACAGTTAACATTTAAATTTCACAATTTGTATTGGTCATGGAAGCATTGTATTTACATTGTCACAGATTACACAGCATGCACTGGTTTCCTTATTTTCTCACTAAGCCAGACATTGGGTAGGGTGGTGTTTTACAGGTGGCACTTTGACATTCTCTGGAGGGTGGGGAGGGCATTCAGAAGCACTTTAACTCTTTAACTTAGGTGCTGTGTTACTTGTGAGGTTCTGTTGAAATGGAGGAAGGTCAGTGTATTTCCTCTGGGCATAGAATATTCTGTTAATGTGTTCTGCGCTTGAGCTACTTGTATAGAAGACAGCGCTTTTAAAAAGCAAGCAGGCTAACCAGAAATCACACAGATGGCACCAGGGCTGTGGCATAGGGGTTAGCTGTCGTGGCCATCTGGGGAGTGTACCAGCGGATGGAAGATGTCTCTGCCTCAACTGATTCTGTAACTCTGCCTTTCAAATAAATCAATTAAAAACAAAAAAAAAAAAAAAAAAAAAGGAAAGGAATCCTGGAGGTAACTTCCAACCTGTGATTGCTGATATCCCCTCCAGCCTCCAAAGCAAAAGTAGAAATAGAAGGCAAGGTGCAGGAGTTCATGGGTCCTGCTGCTGCTGTAGCAACCAGTGAGGGCCCGGGGCCTGGCTGCTGGGCTGCTGGGTTACTGGGCTGCTGAGCTGCTGGGCACGCTCCTTGTTATTGACAGGCCTCTGCTTTCCTGCGCTAGGCTAGGGCTTTAGACATCCAGGATTCAAACTTGACTATTCCTAGGCTTAGCAAAAATACCAACGAAAAGGTAGAAAGGGTTGAATAACTAGATTATTTGTTCATTTTATGGTATAGACAGCACAGTTGAAAGAACCTAGCCCTTGGAGTCTGATGTACCTGGGATTGACTTCTTGCCCTTACATGTGTGTAAGATATTGAACCTCCCTGAATGCATTATTTCCTTATTGTACAATATTTCAATATTTCATTGTACAATTTCATTGTACAATATTTCATTATTGTACAATGAAGGGCATATCTACTTGAGACTATTGCTATGAAATTTAATGAGAATGTTTGCAAAGCTCTTTTTGTTTATAAATAAACAGACAGAGACAAAAAGAGAGCTCCAACTATTGGTTAACTCCCCAGATGGTCATAATGTCCAGGGCCAGGCCAGGCAAAGCCGGGAGTCAGGAGTTCTCCTGGTCTGCCACCTGGAGACGGACAGGGCACAAGCACTTGAGCCATCTCCACTGCTTTCCCAGGCCGTTAGCTGGAACTCCAGCCGGCACTCATGAGATCTCAGGGTTGCAGGGAGACACATTACCCGCCATCCCACAGTGCCAGCTCCCAGAGCCCTTAGAGTAATAGAGATGCTCAGTCAGTGGTAGGTTGCTATTATTAACATTCATTGCCCGAGACAATTTACTATAGAAAAATTCTGGGTATTAGTGAGTGTAAACATTTTTGTTGATGTGAATTGGTATCAAGGCCATTCTAAAAATGATGAAATTTTTAACCAATACCATGGAGATCTATAAAAATCTGCAGGTCTTTGGAGATGATAAACAAAATATCATCTTTCAATTGTAACATATTATTCCATAGGGGAGAGAATTAGTTTTTGAAGATTTTGATCATCACACAGTTTCTGTTATTGGATGTATTTTTTCAAGATTGTAGAGCCCAATGATCTGAGAAATATGGTGTTGATGATGTGTTTTTCCCCTACTCTTCCCCAGCTGCTCAGATGAAGAATTTGATGAGCCAACTAGGAACTAAGCAGGACTCAAGCAAGCTACAGGAAAATCTGTGAGTAGCTTCTCATAAAGGCTGGGTTCGGGGAGGGCTCTCCGAAAAGTGCTTGACGTCTTGCTACACGGCGGCTGCGTTTCAGATCTGTGGGTCAGGAAGAGAGGAGTGGCTCCTGAAGGGATAGCTGGAGCCAGAGGAGGAGGAGGAGCCTCTGGTGGGGTGTAATTTCCGCTGTTCTGTTCCCTCCAGCAGTGGGGCAGAATCCAGGGAGGCGGAGAAAGGGACCCTACTGTTTGTAAACTGTCCTTTCCCCCACCATCTCAGTCAGTCTTCTGATTGGCATAGGGCTTCTGATGGGATAGTCTAGTTGGATTTCCAATTTTTTATAATATTAGAAAAATTAACTCAGAATAGCCTGTGGGAGAGGAAGAGACTGATAGTGGGAACTCCTGATTTCTTTTTATCCCATCCTTCTTGACCTCATTTCTCCTTTTAGAAGTTCTGTTCTTCATTTTTAAACTATTATTTGTTGGGCCATGCAAGATGGGTCAGTGCCCAAATTCTCACCTTATAAGTGCCAGGATCCCACTGGGCTCCAATTTGTGCCCCAGCTGCTCAGCTTTCCATCCAGCTCCCTGCTTGTGGCCTGGAAAAGCAGAGGAGGATGGGCCAAAGCCTAGGGATGCTGTATCCACGTGGGAGACCCGGAAGAGGCTCCTGGCTTAGGATCGGCTCAGCTCTAACCATTGCGGCCACTTGGGGAGTAAACTAGCAGATAAAAGATCTTTCTCTCTTTGTCCTCTGTAAATCTGATCTGCTTTTCCAAGAAAAATAAATAAATCTTAAATAACAAAACAAAACATTTGTTTTTTGTCCTAGACATTGTGAAGTTAAAGAAAGATAATTATTACTGTGGGCGTTTCTTTCTTTTTTTTTATAGGATTTATTTATTTTTAATGGAAAAACAGATCAGATTTACTGAGAGGAGAGATAGAACAATCTTCCATCCACTGTTTCACTCCCCAAGTAACTTCAACAACTGGAACTGAGCCCATCCGAAGCCAGGAGCCAGGAGCTTCCTCCATGTCGCCCATGTGGGTACAGGGTCCCAAGGACTTCAGTTATCCTCTGGTGCTTTCCCACACAGCTCCCACACAGACAGGGAGTTGGGTGGGAAGTGGAGCAGCCAGGACACAAAGCAGCACCCATATGGAATGCTGGCACTTGCAGGTGGAGGATTAGGCTGTCGAGCCATGGATCCAGTCACTACTGTGAGCATATTCTAGGGCAAAGTGAAATATCTGGATATTTTAGTAGTCTCTGGGATTTCAGGCCTGATGTTTTTGATTTTTGTGTATGTATTAGTAGGCTAGTTTCTTAAACTGTTCGAACTACTGTAACAGTGTTGTGAATTGGGAGGTTCATCCTCAAAGTGTTCTGTAGGTTGGAGTAAGCAAGGTAAAGACGGTGGTAAATACAGTGACCGGTGAGGGCCAGCTTTGTCATGGATGGTGCCTTCTTCCTATTACCTCATTTGGTAGAAGGGGCAAGGCAACTCTTAGACATTTCTTCTTCAAAAATTTTGTTTACTTATTTATTTGAGAGAGAGAGACAGGAAGAAAGTATTTCTGGTCCAGTCTTCAAATGTTTAAAACATTAGAATTAGGCAGGGGTGAACCTGGGAGCTAGTATCCCAATCCAGGTACTCCACATAGTGGCAAGGCCTCAAGTTACTTGAGCCTTCACAACTGCCTCGCAGAGACTGCATTAGCAGGAAGCTGGAGTCATTTTTCCAGTTGTTGGACCCAAGTACTTTGGTTTTGGATATGGGTATATTTGTTGTTGAGATTTGTTCATTTACTTGAAAAGTGACAGGAAAGGGGAAAAAGAGATCTTCCTATCTGCTGGAATATTCTCCAAATGCCTGCACCAGTGGAGGCTGGGTCGGGCAGAAGTCAGGAGACCAGAAATCCATCTGGGTCTGCCATATGAGTGGTAAGTGCCCAAGCATCTGGGCTGTCAGCGGCGGCTTTGCAGAAAGCTGGATCAAAAGTGGAGTAACCAGGACTCTTACTGACAGTCTGATAGGGGATGATGCATCCCAAGCACAGCTTAAGCTGCTCAATGTCTGCCCTGGGATACTGGCTTGTTAACCACTAGCTTGAACACCTGAAGACTTTAAAATGAGCCATTCAGGAAGGTTCCATCTTCATAATCTAATCAATTCCTGAAGGATTGCACCTCGTAGTACTGTTTCCTAGGGATTGGAATTTCAACATAGGAATTTTTGAGGAACACAGCATCCACTCTGCAGCATGGGGTTTCTCTGTCCTCCTTTAAAACCTGTGTAGAAAAAGCCTGAGAATAGAGACAACCATGAACAAAAAGGATTCTTTATAATTCCATTGCTTTGCAGCCCCACTTAGTGTATTACATAGTTCCTCTTTAATTTCTTTTCTCCTCTCTCTCTGTATGTATTTTAAAACTGCAAAGGGCTTCTTTGTTTCAGAGGGAATAGCCAGGAAGTCAAGCATAATGAGCAGGTAGGGAGCCATGGGTAAAGCTGAGAATGAACCAGCTTTAAGGAAGGACAGGGAGCATAGATCTTTGGAGATTGCCCCCTGGGTAGGCAGGAGGCAAGGAGGCAATGTTGTTTTTTTTTTTTTTTTTAAAGACATACTTACAGGGAGAAGGAGGGACAGAGAGAATTTTCTGCCTGCTGGTTCACTCCTCAAGTGGCCACAATGGCCAGAACTAAGCTGATCCGAAGCCACGAGTCAGGAACTTCTAGACCTCTCATGCGAGTGAAGGGTCCCAAGGAATTGGGCCATCCTCCACTGCTTTCCCAGGCCACAAGCAGGGAGCTGGATGGGAAGTGGAGCAGCTGGGACGCAAACCAACACCTTTATGGGATCCTGGCACATGAAAGGGTAGGATTTAGCCACTAAGCTATCATGCTGGACCTGAGGCAATGCTTTTAATGACCTTTTCATTCTGCCCCAGTGCCTGGATTCTGATCAGTGGCCTGTGACAAACACTGACCATGCGAAAGTCCTGGGAAGTTCAACTGGAGGGTTTTGTGAGAATTCAATGTTGAAAAGGTGAAATTTAGGTTAAGGTGGTGTTTACTCTCCTTACATTTCTTTTCTCCCCAAGAATGATGATGTCTGATCTGTGCCTCCCTCAGTCGGTGTCGCTGAGGCCGCTCAGTGATGTGAAGGGCCTGGAAGGGAGTGTGCAGGGCTGGTGTTGCTGAGCACCAAGAAGTGACAGCATCCTGAATCCTATCTTTTCTCTCTTAGACAACAGTTGCAACACTCCACAAATCAGCTGGCCAAGGAAACAAATGAATTGCTAAAAGAATTGGGGTCCTTGCCACTTCCCTTATCTGCTTCCGAACAGGTTGGTATTTTCTGTTTTATTCTGCTTATTCAGTAGGAAGACAGTGTGGAAAACAAACACAAGTTGATCCAGGTGCTGGTTGGCTCTCTTCTGTAAAGTGGTACATATGTGACCAGTGCGCCAGGACAGAGGATGTGCACCCAGTGTAGCCAAGTGCTTGGCACGTGTAGGTATTCCACAGGCCACGAGTCAGGAACTTCTGACTAGTGGCTGTTGCTGTCATTAATAGCATGTTCTCAATGTTTTACTCTATTATGATTTACTCTATTGAGTAAATCTCAATGATTTACTCTATTTGTTTGAAACAGTGAGGGAGAAAGAGGGAAATGGAGGGAAAGAGATCTTCCATCTACTGTTTTACCCCCAAAATGACTACAAAAGCAGGGATTGGATCAGGCCAAAGCCAGGAGCTTGGAACTCCCTTGGAGTCCCCAACATGAACATGGAAGGAAGGGGCCCAAGTATTTGGGTTATCTGAGCTGGATTGCCAACATCATAAACAGTGGCTTCCCTGTTACGCCACAACCCTGACCCCAAGATTTCCACTTTATTCAGTGGCCATTCAGTCATTTAAAAACACAATCTGAATAATGCAGTGATTTTGTGCATAGTTTCCTAAAGTTATGTGTGGCCCACCCTTCACAGTGGCTGCCTCATTTACCTGTAAAATGGCCTCCCTCAAGTCCTTCCTCAGGAAGACAGCCTCCATCTATGCTCGCCTGTTGTGATTCTGTTTTGCTTTTAGCTTCCAGGATATTCACTAGGGGCACTTAACTTGCACTGCTTTTCATTATTGGACATTGTAAATGTTGATACCCTGTCCCTAATGACTCTGAAAACAAAGCTTTCTGAGTTGTTTTTCAGACCATGAATCATAGATATTAGAATAGGGAATCATTTTAGTGTGTTGTGAACAGCATTTAAAAAAATGTAATGAGTAGAAAAGCTAGAATGTGTACCATGTGTTAAGGGCAGATGCTATTACAGGCAACATCTATTTCATATGTTTGTGTGAGCCTGATCCCAGGTTGTAATGTCAAATTCTTACTGGAGATCTGTTTATCAGGCAGGAGTTTTGGTTCCCACTTGCTTGAAAGAGGAGCCAAGACTGCATGCTTCATCATCGCACCACAAAGTTGTAAAAAAGGGCAGATATGTGACCTTGTGGTTAAGACACCACTTGGGGCCTGCACACCTTACCAATCCCACTGCTTTCGAGTTTCAAGTCTGGGCTGTGGCGCCTGCTGAAGGACACACTCTGGGAGACAGCCCTGTGATGGCTCAGTTATGTCCCTTCTGCCTTTGTGGGCTACCTGGATTGAGTGTCTGATTCTGAGCTTTGCCATAACCAAGCCAGCCCTGGTGTTGTGGCATTTGAGGGGCATGGACCAGAAGGAGCCTTATCCTCTCTCTCTCTCTCTCTCTACCTCCACTTCTACCTCCCTACCCTTTCATTCTCTCTTGTCTCTACCTGTCATATTAACTCTTAACTAATTAATTAGAAATATGAAAAGTATAAAATCCTAATTGGTCTTGCTCTAAAAAAAAGTCATCTTGCTATAATCACCCTTTTGTTATCAATCTGTGGGTTGTTTATTTTAATTGTTCTTCATGCTGACTTCAGTGTAAGCCAGTTCCCCCTTGCCATCCAGTATCTCCAGACAGTTCTCAAATTATCCCTTTCTTCCTCTCAGCTGCACAGCTAAGCAATATGTACTTTTTTTTTTTAATATAGTGATAGAAAGAAAGTCTACAGGTCTGCTTAAGACAGACTATTCTGAAGTGCTTCACGGTTAAGTGTAGCCTAAGCAAAATAAAAATAGAAAATTAAATCTGCTACCCCAAATTTTCTCATCTAATGTATTTGAGATGTAAGCAAAGGTTGTTTTTGGATCATGCATGCTGTTGTTCTTGTCCATTAGCTGGGGTCATTAAGCATGCAAAATAAATAAACTGCCCTCTCTGGTGAGACAACTCTGATTCCTTTCCTCCTGTTGTGCTGATTCCCTTCTTTCTTTCTTACTGTTTTGTTGTCTCATTAATTTTAGCGCCTTAGCCCATCTGTTCATGACAATCTTACACATTGTAACTCCTGCTTTCAATTTTTTGTTGTTGTTGTTGCATGCTGTCATCAGTGATCTAGTTGCCTAATCCAGTGGCCTTTTTCTGAGTGTTTACTCACTTTCCTTGTTTTCTTTGATCCTCTTGTCCATCCCATCTCCTTTATTCTTCCTGTTACTCTCTTTGGTGCGCGTACCCCGTCTGGTGACCCCCCAGGCTTCTTCTCAGCCCTCTGCCCGGGCCTTCCCCAGGCTCGGCCAATGCTCACTTTCTCTGCTGCTGTGCTGCTTCCCTCAGGAGTCCTGTCTTTTGCCAGATTCCCTGTCCCCTCAGTAATCATGACACCCACATCTTTTCCCTCCTCATCCCCTTAGCCCAAGTTTCCATCCACTTGGTCCAGGTCCTGCCCTGACATCTCCTCCTGAATATGCTGCCTTCATAAATAAATATGTGAAGTCTTGTACTGAGTTCCTCATGTCTCACCCTAAACCCTTAGATAAGCTAATTTGTAGTATTTATTATCATAAGAAGTTTGTGCTTTTTAAAAAAATCTTTATTTATTTAGAAGACACATTTTGCAGAAAGAAAAGGATAGAGTCTTCTGTCCGCTGCTTTACCCACCAATGGCCAGAACTGGGCTGATCCAAAGCTGGGAGCCAGGAGCTTGCTCTGTTTCTCCCATGTGGGTGCAGGGTCCCAAGACCTTGGACCATTCTCCACTGATTTTTCAGGCTATAAACAAGGAGCTGGATGGATGAAAATGTTTACACTAAAATATTTAAAAGAATTTGGGGATGGAGAGGTTGGGGGATGATGTCTTCATTCTCCTTATTGCTGTAATGTTTATTTAAAAATTGAAATTCCAGAATGAGGAGAAGAAGTTATTCTCCCAAGTTTGCTTTCAATATTATTGTTTTTTTCTGGTTTGGAATTTGAGTCATTCTTTTTTTTTTTTTAAGATTTATTTTATTTATTGGAAAGGCAGATATACAGAGAGGAGAGACAGAGAGGAAGATTTTCCGTCCAATGATTCACTCCCCAAGTGAGCGCAACGGCCGATGCTATGCCGATCCGAAGCCAGGAGCCTCTTCCGGGTCTCCCACGCGGGTGCAGGGTCCCAAAGCTTTGGGCTGTCCTCGACTGCCTTCCCGGGCCACAGGCAGGGAGTTGGAAGGGAAGCGGGGCTGCCGGGATTAGAACCGGCACCCGTATGGGTTCCTGGGTGTGCAAGGCGAGGACCTTAACCACTGCGCCACCGCGCCGGTCCCAGAGTCATTCTTGACTTTCATTTTCCCCTACCATAGTCACCATGTCTTAATAGTTCCTAAATTGATTCTTCATTTTTTTCCCTAAAGAGTTATTTATTTTTTATTTATTTGAAAGAGTGATAGAAAAATGATGTGACTGTTTGAAAGACTATACTATTGTTATAGAGGAAAACAGTAGGAGGGAGCGAGATGAGGAGGGTGGAAGGGGAAATCCCTGAGCCCCTGGAACTGTATCATGAAAAATAAAAGTTAAAAAAAAAAGAAAGAAAGAAAGAGTGACAGCAAGAGATGAAAAGAGAGAGAAACAGAGCGATGGATCCTCTTGTTTCCTTGCTTCCTAAATGGCTGCAGTGGCTGGAGCTGGGTCCAGGTCCTGATGAAGCCAGGAGCCTAGAATTCCATCTGCGTCTCTCACATGGGTGGTAGGGGCCTTGGTACTTGGGCCATCTTCCTCATCTTTTCCAGGCACTTTAGGAGGGCAGCTAGATGGGAAGTGAAGCAACTGGGACTTGAACTGGCACTCTGATATGGGATACCTTTATTTTGTTACCTTGAGGACCCCTCCTAAGTCCTTCTTTCTGAACCCATTACCGTGTTAAAAATCCTAAAACTATTGAAATAATCTTTGCAGTGTGTTCCCTTTTTCTATTCTACTTTATATATCATCACCAACCAGTGTTTCTAAATTATCATGTTCCCTGCTTAGCAATCTTCATTGCCCTGCAAATCTACTCCTGTCAGCACCTCCCTTGCTTTTCTAGTGTTACCTTTTAGCTGTGCTCATGAATAAACCTTTGGTTCCAGCCACACGGCCTCCTGTGAACCCTTTTTAAGATTTCTGCTGTTCTGCCTTTGTTCATGCTCTCCCCATACTTGCACAGCCTTACCCCTTCCGTTTTTTCCTGCCTTACTCCACCATCAGTGTCTGTCTCTTAAGGCTTTTTTTTTTCTACTTAATTTCTTACTGATTATTCTTGCCCCTGAACTCCTTTGATACTTACTGGATATAGCAATTATTCATAATGAGTTTACTTGTCTGTCTACAACCTTTAGCTAAAAATAGGTGATAAGCTATTTGAGGTAAAGGGTGAGTTTCTACTTCTGTATTCTCAGCAGCTGGCTAGTGCTCTGTGTGTATTTTTTGAGACATTGAAGTAGCAGATTTGATAAGGTAACCTGCATGGGACAGTCATTGTGACTCAATAGGTTAAGCCACCCATTGGTACACAAATATCCAACCTTAGAGTGTCAGTCTGATCGCAGCTGCTCTTCTGATTGGGTTTCCTGCTCCTGTGCCTGTGATGTTGTGGATGAAGCCCTCAAAAGCTTGGGTTCCTTCTACACATGTGGGAGACCCAGATGGAGGTCCTTACACCTGGCGCCAGCCTGGCTCAACCCTGCCTGTTGTTACCATTTGGAGAGTGAATCAGTGGATGAAAGATCTCTGTTTGTCTCTTCTCTCTATATAAAACTGCTTTGAAAATAAATAAATCTTAAGAAAAAATCCTGTCCTATAATTTTTTTTCTTTATTTTAAAATCTTAATGGGGAATGCTGTTGCTTTTAATGGAAATGAAAACAAGTGATACTGGGTTAACAGGAAATTTTATGTTGTTGCTGAATTTCCTCAGCGCCAGCAGAAACTTCAGAAGGAACGCCTCATGAATGACTTCTCCGCAGCCTTAAACAACTTCCAAGCCGTGCAGAGAAGGGTGTCGGAGAAAGAAAAGGAGAGCATTGCCAGGGCTAGAGCTGGGTCTCGGCTTTCAGTAAGTGGGTTCCCCAGGGGGCGTTGTTACCCTTCCTGGATGCAATGTCACAACTTGAGCGAAGTTAGTCACCTTGTGGAATCTAAAACCCTATCCATGACTTTCTCATACTGTTATGTAAACCTTGCTGGTTTATCTTATAGTTTGGATAATTGATTATTGCATGATTTCTAAAACATGTATCTGTCATTTTGAAAAGAGTGGTTCCCAGATATGTAAGTCTTAGATGTGACACACCTCATTATACAACAGAAAAAGGAAAAACATGTTACTATGGGTTTCAACAGACAACTTTTCAAACACTGGGAAGCTCTTCACAGTGTTAGATGTGGGTTTCAGAAATTCTCGATCTTTGTTTTGTTTTGCTTTTTACTTGAAATTTACATTTTTATCATTGGCAACCAATACTGTTGAGCCCCTTGAAGGGTAGACTTGGTGATTTTCAAGAAGTCTGCTATCTGAAAAGTTTCTGTGTATATCCCAAAAAGCTTATGAAAGTTTTGTAGATAAGCAAAAATGCTGTTCCCCAAAGTTGCTAGTTCAGCCTGCAACTGTAGGTCAGTTACACAGATGCTTTCCTTGGAAGCAAACATACTGCTGTACGTAGCTGAGGGAGTTCGTATGTACTACCCATTTCATTATACTGACTATTAAAATGATGTGCTTTGAGAGATCAAAATTTAATTAATCGTTTCTGTAGAAGGCTTCATCAAGGACAGCTCGGATTTTCTTTTCTCCCTGTGAGTACGTGGCAATGAGTAATACTAGTCCAGTCTGATGCCATGACTCAGCCATTTTATCCACCAGTGCTTTTGCTCCATGAGTGCAAATGTCAACACAGGAAAAAGGCGAGTAAGCATGAGTGTAATTTTAAATAATGATAAAGCAAATGAAAGGGTACACAGCTTCTTCAGTAATCCTGGAATCTCAGGTTGAAACAGTGAGATTGTATGAAACGCAGCGAGGGTGTTGGTTGAGGATGTGATGCACCGGGAACCTTCCTGCCTGTCCAGTACGGGTAGTACAAATCGAAACAACCCTTTGGAAGACATTTTGGCTGTATCTGTAGAACACTTGTACACCTTGTGACCCAGCACTTCCATCCTGGGGAACCCGTACATGTGTCTGCCGGAGTGTATGTAGGAGAATGTTCCCTGCAGTAGCACTTACAGCAGCCATTCACAAATTGAAAACATGCAGATGTCCATCAAAGGTAGAATGGATGAGCATGCTATGGTGTTCATGTACCGAGTTATTCCAGAAAGAAAATGAACAAACCACGGTTGCATTCAGCATCAGGGACACATTTGGTGTTCTCTGGAATGTGATACAAGCAAAGCATTTAAGAATGTAAGCAGTATAATTCCATTATGTAAAGTTCAGACACAGCAAATTGATATGTAACAGATGTATGTCACTGTCTTTAAACTGCAAGTCAGCGTCGTGGGTACTTAGTGGGGAAGGAGGTCTACTGGAGAGAGCATGTGGGTGGGTTTCCAGGACACTGTCAGTGTTCTTGATCTGGGGAGAAAGGAAAAACAAACAACAACAAAAAACTCACAATATTATTCTCAGTTGGCAAATTTGTAAAATTCCCTTCATTTTTGATTGTCCTCTATTGCTATCATAGGACGTTTAAGACTCTTAAATTGAAAATAGGTTTGTCTTTAGCAGTTACAGAGTAATATGTACATTAGTCAGATTTTTGAAGTGAATTTTCCACTATAATACTTAATATGCTATATTCTTGGAGAAATATTTACATTTTCTTAACCTTGCAAGAAATCAACCCTTTCCTTACCTTCCCCTATCTTCAAAAAGACTGTGGTTGTGTTTATTATTATCCTTGCTTCATACTATTTAATACAATTTCTGGTCTGGGTCCAGAGGGAAAGGACAGGCTTGCTTTCAGTCCATTTCTTGGTTAAGATAGTTTCCCAGAATCCTGTGTCATCTTCCAGATCCTGTCAAAGCCAAGAGATGTCACTTCTTTATACTGTAGCTAAGGAAACCCTTGTGTGTATGTGTGTATTTGTGTGTGCACACATATGTGTGTGTGTCTGGGATGTATTTCTGAATAACAGCAATAATACCATCTGTTTTGCAGGCGGAAGAGAGGCAAAGAGAGGAGCAGCTTGTCTCATTTGACAGGTAAAAGAGTTATTCATAGAACCAACTGGATAGTTATGATGGGAGTATATATCTTTTAAAATGATTTTTGATTTAAAAAAAAAAATCACTAGGGCTGCTGTGGCACAATGTTAAGCCACCTCTGGGGATGCTTATATTTCATTGTCAGTGTGCCGGTTCTAGTCCTGGCTTCTCATCCAGCTTCAGATTAGTGTGCTGGGAAGGCAGTGGAAGATGGCCCAAGTGCTTGGGTCCCTGCCATCAACATGGGAGACTGGGAATTCTGGTCTCCTGGCTTCAGCCATCTGGGACATAAACAAGTAGATGGAAGATCTTTGTCACTTTGCCTTTCAAAGAAATAAGTAAATCTTTTAAAAAGAAATTAATTAAAAGGAAAGTATAACAAAAGGTAGGTCTTTGGTAGGTAATAGAAAATCTACATAATAAAAATTAAAAACCATCGACTCTGTTAGGACTGTCTTAATATCTTTGGATTAGGGAAGGAGTCATTGCAGATAACATACAGATTTTTTTTTAAAGATTTATTTTTATTATTTTTTTTATTGGAAAGGCAGATATACAGAGGAGAGACAGAGAGGAAGATCCTCCGTCCAATGATTCACTCCCCAAGTGAGCGCAACGGCCGATGCTATGCCGATCCGAAGACAGGAGCCTCTTCCGGGTCTCCCACGCAGGTGCAGGGTCCCAAAGCTTTGGGCCGTCCTCGACTGCTTCCCCGGGCCACAGGCAGGGAGTTGGAAGGGAAGCGTGGCCGCTGGGATCAGAACCGGTGCCCATATGGGATCCCGGGCGTGCAAGGCAAGGACCTTAACCACTTGTGCCACCACGCCAGGCCCAACATACAGATTTTTAAGAAGCCCTGATGTCTATATGTTTCAGGGAAGACCTTGAGTCTGCAGGAGTAAGCGTGACTTCACAGGGAAGTCTAAATCACTTGACCTCTAATTCAGAGCATGTTCTCCGAAGTGCTTGTGTATAGGCCTACTCACCTTTACAAAAGGACATCTCACTTTCCCCTCCCCTCCCCTCCCCCTCTCCTCCCCTCCCCTCCCCTCTCCTCCCCTGCCCTCCCCTCCCCTGCCCTCCCCTGCTCTCCCCTCCCCTCCCCTGCCCTCCCCTCCCCTGCCCTCCCCTCCCTCCTCCTCTCCTCTCTTTTTTTCTTTTGTTCTTTCTTACTTCCTTCCCTTTTTTGATTTTTTTAGATTTATTTATTTTTATTGCTAAGATTTACAGAGAGGAGAAAGATCTTCCATCTGTTGGTTCACTCCTCAAGTGCCTGCAATAGCCGGAGTTGAGCCAATCCAAAGTCAGGGCCAGGAGCTTCTTCCGGGTCTCTCGTGTAGGTACAGGGTCCCAAGCTTTGGGCCATCCTTGACTGCTTTCCCAGGCCACAGGCAGGGAGCTGGATGGGAAGTTAGAGCATCCG
Organism: Ochotona curzoniae; assembly: GCF_017591425.1. Classification (NCBI taxonomy): domain Eukaryota; kingdom Metazoa; phylum Chordata; class Mammalia; order Lagomorpha; family Ochotonidae; genus Ochotona; species Ochotona curzoniae. The sequence goes on from NW_024465777.1 coordinate 5,536,750, forward strand.
GGACAAGAACTGGTGCCCATATGGGATACTGGTGCATGCAAGGCGAGGACTTTAGCCACTAGACTACTACGTTGGGCCCTGATTTATTTTATATTATTTTAAAATCAGAATTAGAGAAGGAGAGATGGAGAGAGGCCTTCCATGTGCTGGTTTAATCCTCCAAAGGCTGCAGTGGCTGCGATGGTCAGAGCTGAGTCAATCTGAAACTTGGATCCAGGAACTGTATCTGGTTTTCACTTGCAGGTCCAGGGGCCCAAGTAGTTGGGCCATTTTCCACTTTTTTTTTCAGACACATTAGCAGGGAGCTTCAGCAATGGTCCTGGGATTCTGCCTTAGAAACTTCTGCCTTTCTAGCACTTGGAGATAAAGGATGGTTTATCCATACCCTTGGAAAAGCATACAACACTGGAGTTTCAGGGTTTTTGGGGTCCAGTGTAGTAAGAGATAGGCCTTCAGTGAGTTGGTTCATGTCACTGGCTGCTTTCTTTGTCTGGCATGTCCTTGCCACTCCTCGGTGGAACTGGTGAGGAATGCTTCCCTTATAATCCTCCTTTGTTTTAGTTTTGCCCGTGTCCCCCCTGATACCAGCTCTTTGCCTCTTGACAGAAAGTGTGTGACCCTCCAGGTCTTTGTGGCAGTAGCAGTGTGTCTATAGGAGGCTTTGTTGGCTTGTTGTAGAGTGCAGAGCATTAGTGTACCTGTCTTTCTGCAGCCATGAGGAGTGGAACCAGATGCAGAGCCAGGAGGACGAGGCAGCCATCACCGAGCAGGACCTGGAGCACATCAAAGAGCGGGAGACAGCCATTCGGCAGCTTGAGGTGAGGACCGGGCCATGATTCCTGTTTGACTCAGGAGCTGTGGCCATCTGGACTCCATCCACCTGAATTTCCTCTCAGTTACCATGAAGTGAGTCATGTGTGAGATTGGCATATTATCTCAGTGTTCACTGTTAGGAGATTGGCCTTGGTGCTCAAGAGTAGCCACGATTCTTTGCTCAGTCATGTGGTCTCCTGGAGAAACACACAGAACGGAGCAGGGGAGACAGGATGTTACTGCTCGCCTGGACTTTTTCCCCAACTCAGCACCAACTCCTAGGTTAGGCAGGGCTCTTCAAGGAGCCCCTTGCTGTCGTCTGGATGGTCCATGGCAAAGGCAAACCAGAAATCTTGCTTCATTTTTATACAACCTGAAGTCAATCCCATGTTGTGGATATTACAACTTATCAGAGAAATTGGAACAGTTTTGGGGGTAAAGTTGCAGTGGAAAGGTTGTAGGCCTTTCTTAGGTAACTTAGCTTCCAACTTTATGAAGTGATCAGTAAAATACCTTTAAATTGCAGTAGTTGTCTCCTCTCTGGAGTTAGAATTCTGCCACCTCTGTGGTAAGGAGGAAAGAAACTTTCCTCCCCCTTGACCTTCGTCTGTACCAGTGTTCAGAACCCTGGCTACCTCAGCTCTCTTCTTCCACCACAAACTATTAAGTTGGACTGTGAAATTCCTGCTCCCAGATTTCTGTGATGTGCAAGAGGGTAAGAATTACTGCCCAGGCCCTTAGTATCTGGTTTTAAATGAGACAATTTATCCTCAATTTATACTATATTTTATTACCTTCAAAGATGTCATATCTTTTCTTGACTTTTTGGTGGGGGAGGGGCTTTATTTAATTTTCCTTTACTTTTTTACACTTGCTACTTCTAATCATTTTCTTAGATCTCTAACATTAGAACTAGAATTGCTGCGGGCCCAATGCGTTAATGTAGCAGCAAAAGTCCTTGCCTTGAACACACCGAGATCTCCTTATGGGCACCAGTTCTAATCCCTGTGGCCCTGCTTCCCATCCAGCTCCCTGCTTGTGGCCTGGGAAAGCAGTCGAGGACGGCCCAAAGCCTTGGGACCCTGCACCTGCGTGGGAGACCTAGAAGAAACTCCTGGCTCCTGGCTTCGGATCGGCTCAGCTCTAGTTGTCGGGGCTGCTTAGGGACTGAATCATTGGACAGAAGATCTTCTCTGTCTCTCCTCCTCTCTATATATCTGACTTTTTTTTAAAGATTTATTTGTTTTTATTGGAAAGTGAGATAAACAGAAAGGAGGAGCGATAGAGAGGAAGATCTTTCATCCGATGATTCACTCCCGATTCCCACCCATCCCAGGTCCCTGGTGTGGGGCGTGCTCCGAGGGTCCTGCTCAACTGGTTTTGACAGTTCAACAATTCTGATTTTCTGCCAATCTCGCCACTCTGAGCATGATGAGGTCATTGAAGAATCCACTAATTGAAATAGTCCATCTTAGAGTCTCCGTTTGCCCAGTTTTTCATTGCCAACATATAAGGTGGTTGATTGACTTGTTCTGTCTGCTGTCTTTTCATGGTTAGGGTTCTGGGTCTGGCAATTTGATTGGGGAGATGCCCAAAGAAACTTTGTCTGAGGTGTTCCCAGACCAGATTCTTGTATGTACTGGCAAATACAGGGCCCGCCACAGATCATCACCCCAATCAGCTGGTGGTTGCAATTGCTGGGTCAGTTCTGTTTCCATTTCTGTCTTCCACTGGAACCAATGGGTGTTACAGTCCAGTCTGGTTCTGCCCCACACACACTCAGCCCTCACATAAACCAGCGGGAGCTGCAGCCCAGTCAGAGCGACCCACAATAACCCCCCTAGGCCCACCCCCTATCCTTGTTTGCCAATATATGCAGCAGACTAGTCCAGTTTGTCCCACATCCCATTCAGCTCTCATACATGTCAATGGGTATTGAAGCCTAGTTCCATCTAAACAGCTCCACTATCCAGCCCTCATGGATGTTGTTGAGTGCCTTTCTGTCTAGCCACCCAAGACCCTGTCCTGGTTTTTGTGCCCTCCCATGGAAGTGGTAACCCAAGAGGGAGGAGCCCACTATTTCCCTCCCAGGCCACTCCCACTTCTGGATTATGCACTCTCCAGGTGGTTCTGTGATTTAACTTGACAGAATTAGCCCCCAGTGCCAGCTTCTGCCAGCTGATGCTGTGGCTAAGCCCAAACAACCCTCACCCACTCTAATTTTAGTTTGCACTAGGAGGAACAATCAGCCCAGCCTGGCTTTTCCCTGATCTAGTCCACCTGAGGCGTACAGGTGTTGTAGCCCTGCTTAGTCTGGTCTGCCCCCATCCCAGCTCATGCTCTCCAATGGGAGTAGCCGTCCAGCAGGGGAGCACCTTCATGTTCCCCACGCCGGCTCCACCCCGTCCCTTCCTGGTTCTCACGTGTGCTGGTTGGGCACTGCAGTCATCCGGTACAGGTCACCTCACCTTGGCCTTCCGTAATGTGCACTGTTTTTTTGTCGCGACAGAACCTGGTTCGACCCACACTCTGTTCTGGTACTTGGTTTTGCCAGTTGATGATGTGAACTTCAGCCTGGTCTGCCCCCGACCCATGCCAAATGTATGCCAGTGGGAAACTGTCCATGGCCTGTTCTGGGCTGTTTCCTATCATGTTTCTTGTACTTACCTGCCAGGTCTGTGTCCTGCCAGAGGAGTTGCCCAGGCTCCTCCATCAGAACCTCTCCCAATGCCAGATTTTGCGCATACCAGGGAGTCCATGAGCCAGCCCTACTCAGTTCACCTCCTGTCTTAGCAGGAACAGTGGTTTTTCCTGACTGGCCTTCAGCCCAATCTGGTTCTTACTGTAGGATGTTTCAGCTCAGCCAAGGCTTGTCCATACACACATACTGAGCTCACACATGGCTCAGTAGGAGCTGAGACCTAGCCTAGCCTGTCCTGGTCCTCCAGAGCACCAGACAGTGTTGGGGTTTAGCCCGGTTTGGTGCATCCAGTCCCAGTCCACACTTGTGTTAAGTGAGACTACAACTGTATCCTGATCAGAACACAACCCCCATTTCAGCCCATGTGCTCCTTGGTAGGAACCTCAACCCAGCTAGGGTATCCCCCTAGACCCCAACCAGGCCTGTTCCCAGCCATAGATTTTGCACATGCTGGTGGTTTGTCTGACTCAGCTTGGCACAGCCCCTCACCTGTCCTAGCCCTTGCCTTACAAATTGTGGCTTAGCGTCCCTGGCTCACGCAGACCAGTAGGTGCAAGAGCTTAGCTCAGCATGACCTGTGCTCTATCCTGATTTCTAATTTTGCTTGTGGGCTAGGTTTGCTCTGTCCTGCCTGGCCCACCCCATTCCATTACCAATCCACACATTAGCCAGTCTTTGGAGCTACTTTGCCCAGCTTGTCTGACCCCCCAGGTCTGGACCATGTGTTCACCAGCGGGAGCTATGACCCGCCAGGGGAGTTTCCCAAGTTCCTCCACTTGACCCACTCCCGGACTCAGTTCTCATACATGCCATTGGGTTTTAGGCCAGTATCCGGTATAGTCTGGCCTTCCAATTAGCCTTATATGAGCTGGTGAATGTTGCAGCCCGGCCCACTCCACACCCTATTCAGGATGCACATTCAGGTGCTGCTGCCTTGACCAGTCCAGACTGTTGTGGGTTTCTTTACCTGTGAGTGATGGCAGGCTCCTTGGTCATACCTAGTTTAGGCCTTCACCCTTTCAACTCTTGAGCTAACCAGTGGGGCTAGTATTTCCGTGGGGTTTGGCCCACACATCCCTCACAGAATCTACCCCCGAATATGGTTTTCTCGTGTGCTCCTTAATATTGGCCCTGCCTAATATTACCCGTTTCTTAATCTTTCATCATGTCAGGTAATAGGATATGATTCTGCTAGACAAGCCCCAAGCCTTAGCTTTTGCATGGACTGGTATTCGGTGGTCATCATTGTCCAGTGATTTACAAGTACTACACAGGATTTAAAGGAGTTTGATATATCAGTCTTATCCATAAAGATTGACATCCCAGAAGTACAGTGGGCTTGACATGAGATACCTAAGCAGCAATTCAAAGAACCAAAACCTGAGAGCTCCCTGGCCGGGTGGCCAGCAGGTGGAGCCTGGAGCCAAATGGCACACTGGCCACCCAGGGATAGGTCACCACGTGGATGGAGTGGCTGGAATTGGGGCTCCAAGCATGGAGACAATCCTGGCCTGGCACCCACCAGCAGCCAGCATGCTGCTGGAAGTTTAAATCCCCAGGTCCCACGTTCGCCCCCTCCCCAATCCTATCCACCACGCCATGATGACGGCGGGTGGGGCCCAGGCCCACCCAGCCTTCCAAACTTCCCCCTTCGATGTACTCACCATGAAGGGAGCTGTCTCTCCTTCCTTTAAATCTTAATAAAGGTGGATCATGTAGTTAAAGCCCTGTTGGCCAAGGATCAACTGTATTCAGCTGTGCTGTTCTGCTGGGAAGGACAGTGAGATAAGTGGAGCTAAGGAGAGGACTGTAGTGTGAAAGATGTCAGGAAAATAATCGATCACTTCACATTCAAAAGAATGAGATCCAGTTCCTTCGCTGGGGCTTGATTTTTAAATCTCATCATTTCTTACCTCTACCCAACAAACTCTGTTATACCCATGTTGGGATCTTTGCTCACTTGCTCTTTTATTTCTCTTTTTTTTAAGATTAATTAATTTATTTGAAAGTCAGATTTACAAACAGAAGGAAGAGAGAGAGAGAGAGAGAGAGAGAGAAATATCTTCCATCTCTTGATTTACAAGCAGCCATAGTGGATAGGGCTGGGCCAGGTTGAAACCAGGTGTCTGGAGCTGCTTCTAGATCTGTCAGGGTGCAGAAATCCGAACACTTTGGCCATCTTCCACTGTTTTTCCAGGAGCATTATCAGGGAATTAGAGCTGAAGTGGAGCAGCCTGATCACCAACTGCCATCCATATAGGATTCAAGTGCCATAGATAACAGATTTACATGCTGCACCTAGCACCAGCCCCATTCTTTTTAGAAACAAAATTTAAAAGAAACAGAAATTTGTTTTTCTATGTATGTTGCCTCTCCTTTGCTTTAAGACAGTTTAAGGTCCTACCTCTCCTATATGCCTTTCTATATACCATTCGTTAGTCACTTTCTGTGTAACACCCTTTCTTTCTTTCTCTTACTCATACTGTATATTTGTCACATACACATACACACCATGTCCCAGTTAGCTATGTGTACCTACAGCAGCTTGTAGACCGCCCCACTGTCATAGAACCTTGGCACATGTTTGAAATGCTACTTAATATCCCAGTCGCCCTCTGAGTCTAAGGGTTCTGATGGACCTCAGTATGTTCTCAAATGCTCCTCTCAAAATGCTGTAAGGCAATGCCCTTCTGTTAATAACCCAGGTTTCCATTGTCCTTCTGCCTGACCTTGTGGTCACACCATTAACCACTGCCCCTGAGTCAGCAAAAGCCCAAACACAGGGCATTTTACTGCTATTTGATTCTTCCATCACTGCTGGGAAAACAGCATATAATGCAGCCCTCTGAACTAATTTGTTTTTACCTTTCTCTGTCAATGTGGAAGGTTTTCAAGTAATGTGTTGTACTTTCATCCTAGAACTGCCATGTGCCAACCAAACATTTCTTTGTTGTTTAGTTGTCAGTTGATCCAAGTGACGATAGAGTCTGGTAGCTCCTCAGTCAGTTCTACAGTCAGCTGAAGGGGCAGAGAGGTTTTCTGCTTATGAGTGTCTCCTCCTTGCATTTCCCAGGCTGCACAATCCTCTCTAGACCATTTAAATTCTCTGGTGCAAAGCACCAGTAGTTGTTGCTGGGAGGCAATCACAGACTGTCATAAGACCCAGTTTAGGCTCGACTCAGAGGTAGTGCGTGTAAAACCTGTCCTTACCAACACACCAGCTTCTCTCCTTTGCTGTTTGGGCTTGGCTGATCTTACTGCTCCCCAGGTAGCATGTTTAGTATTAATTGCTTGAAGGACAGGTTTATATCCTTCTTTTATTTATTTATTTATTTCAGTATTTCTGTGGAAAAATTATGCAGTACAGAATAAAAACACAGAGCAGTTGCATGGATGGGTCGAGCCCTGCTTGCAATTGCTGTGTCCCATGTAAGAGTGATCAAGTTTTACCTCCAATTTTTTTTTTAAGATTTCTTTATTTTTATTGGAAAGTCAGATGTAGAGAGCAGGAGAGACAAGAGAAGAAAACCTTTCATTGACTGATTCGCTCCCCAAGTGGCCACAATGGCCAGAGCTGAGCTGATCTGAAGCCAGGAGCCTTCTCCTGGTGTCCCACGTGAGTGCAGGACCTTGGTCCCTCTCACCCGCTTTTCCAGGTGACAAGCAGGGAGCTGGATGGGAAGTGGGGCCATCAGGACATGAACCGGCACCTGTATGGGATCCTGGCATGTGTAAGGCAAGGACTTTAACCACTGGGCTATTGCGCCGGGCCGACTATCTAATTTTCATTTACTTCCTGCTGATACACATCCTGGGAGATGGTGAAGATGCCTCATATGGTGGACCTGGATAGCATTCCTGGTTCCTGTCGTGGCCTGGCCCAGTGCTGGCCAGGGGGTCTGAACCAGCAGATAAAAACCAGTCTCAGGCCTGGTGCCATGGCCTAGCAGCTAAAGTTCTCACCTTGACTACTCCGGGATCCCCTGTGGGCGCTGATTCTAATCCTGGTGGCCCCGCTTCCCATCCAGCTCCCTGCTTGTGGCCTGGGAGAGCAGTTGAGGATGCCCAAAGCCTTGGGACCCTACACCTGCGTGGGAGACCCAGAGGAGCTCCTGGCTCCTGGCTTTGGATCGGCTCAACTCTGACCATTGCGGTCACTTGGGGAGTGAATCATCGGATGGAAGATCTTCCCCTCTGTTTCTCCTCCTTTCTCTATATATGTCTGACTTTGCAATAAAAATAAATAAATCTTAAAAAACATTAATCTTTCTCTTACTCTTTCTCTCTTTCTCTTGCTCTGCATTTCAAATTTTAAAAAAGCAACAAAACACATTGTATTAGCCAAAACTTTCAGATAAGTAGAGGAAATGAGTCTGCTAACATGTTGCTTAGTAGTAGTTAATTTTTTTTTTTTTTGGTCTTTCTTAGGCAGACATTTTGGATGTCAACCAGATATTTAAAGATTTGGCCATGATGATCCATGATCAGGGCGATTTGATTGGTATGTATTTCTGTTACTTTTAACCTCAAGGTGAGTTGTTAGCATTTGTTGCAGTAAGACATGTCAGCTATGTAGTTAAACTTTAAGACGATTGTTTAAAGATGGTAAAATTTACTTTATTAGCACTTTTCTTAGATTATCAGTGTAAAAAAACTAAACTGAGGTTTCCATGAATACGCAGTCCCATCCATTGGTAAGTCTCTGTGTAACAGCTGTTAGCTTCCCAACTTGATTTCCAACAACTTGCACCGTTATGGGAATAGTACTTCTTTTTTTTAAAAGCTTTTTATATGGAAATAATTTCAAGTATATAAAACATAAAGATACTGCAAGGAACTCCTTTTAACCTCTACCTAGGTTTACTTTTTGTTAATATTCTACGCATTTGCTTTTTGATGTGCTCTTGTGTATATAAGAAGGAGAGCATGTATAGTTACACATTAATTTTTTTCTGAGCCATTTATAAGTGGGTTGCAGGCATCACAGCTCCTTGTCCCTAGATATTCCAGTGCTTATTTCTAAAGAATAGTGCTATTCTCTTCTCCATGCAGTAAATTCTGTTGTCTTAATTCGGGTGGGAGTAAAACAGGATCCTATAACAACAGAAATCTTCAGATCGCAGTCTTGAAACATCTGAGTGTGCCAAAGCATCCACCATCCTTCTCTTTGCAGACAGTATAGAAGCCAATGTGGAAAGCTCAGAGGTGCACGTCGAAAGAGCAACTGATCAGTTACAGCGAGCTGCTTACTACCAGGTAAAAACAAGTGCCAGAGGAAGTCACTGTGTGCTGTGGACTTCATGGCTGTCATGGTCACTGACACGTGGAGGACAGGGCAGCCTCTGGCTTAGGCTGCAGCTGAAGGCAAGCAGTCAGACTTGGAGGCCCAGTTCCACTTTATTATCTGCCTTCACTGGGAGAGCCATAAAATGTCATGAAATCATGAATAAACATATATAGAAGCCTCTGAGTTGCAAAGCTACTAACCCCATAAGCAGCATGATAGCTCAAGTATAAACGGTGGAAGGCTAATCTTGCATCCTAAATAGCTGAAATGTGCTTCCATTGAGACAGTAAGAAATACAGTTAAAGTAGCATTTAGGAGAGACAGAGAACCAACTTCAAGTGTCAGCTGTGAAGTTCTTCCACTTAGTAGTTGAAGCTCTGGCTTGACTATTCATCTGGATCTTTTATCTCAATGTGCAAATACTGTGAATGAGGTTCTTCTTGTTTCCCTTCATTTTGGTTTTGAGGGCTTTTGAGAAATAAATATCATTTTAGTGATTTTCCACGTTTCTGGAATGCCTGTGTTTTACCTGGGAATGTTCCTTAAAAATTGTGTTTAATAATAGTTTTTCTTTTAAAAACTGCATAATGACTTTGATGTCTATATACGGCTACTTGGTATTGTATGATGTTAGAATTCAGAGATGCTTATGAAGCATTGATAATAACAAAGAAGTTTATACTAAACATTAAATGAGAAAAAAGTCAAACATTATATAGTATGGTCCCTTCTATGTCCAGTAACAATATACATAGAAAAAGATCAGAAGGTGTTATAATCAAAGCATCATTACATCTGTAATTACTTCTCTGCCTGTTTTTTTCCCGATATATATTAAGTTTTATAATAGGTATCAACTTACAACATACAAAAAACAAATATTTTTGTAAATAATGCCTAATATAATAGGCTCTTTTGGAGACTAGAATTAGAGCTTGTCGTGCTGTCTAGTTCTGGTGAGAATGAGGTATGGGGAATGGGCTCTGGCTATGTGTGCATGCATAGAGTTAGTTTTGAATTATCAGGCAGTGGATTTATGAAGCATTCTTGGAGTCTTAGATGTTAAGACTTACTTATTTCATGAGTATCTTCTTCATACGTTTCTTTCCTCAGAAAAAATCTCGCAAGAAGATCTGTATCCTGGTGCTTGTCCTGGCGGTGATTATTACCGTCTTGATCATTGTTTTCGTGGTACTATATGGCAAATGAAGTGTGCTGGCTTCAAAGCCTTCCCCCACTCAGCTGTTTCCAAGGGCAAGTGTTTGTTGGAGTCTTGCCAGAACAAACTGATCACAAGAGGAGCGCCCACGCCAGATCGTCCTGTAATAACTTAGAAGCTAACTACTAACTAGTCCTTGGAATTAGTGACTTCTGGAGACAGTGTTTATCAGCTGCAGTATACATTTTATTGGTTTCACCAATTAGGAATTCATTTATGTGGATTTTGCTTTCTCTTGTATTCTGATTTCCCAGTAGTTTCCTGAAAAGGCCATTCTAAATACTCCTTTTTTTTTTGACAGATGACACTACAGACTTATAATATTGCCTTTTTATGTGTATACAAAATGTACCTTTTTACTAGTAACGAAGCTGAATTGCTTTCTGGCATGCAACATATTGGAGTTTGTCAGAAACTGTATAGTGGGCCAGGGTTTTTTATTATCTAACATTTTAATTTGGATTTCTAGAAAGCCTGTTCTCTATCAGTTTTGCAAGATTTTGGCACTGTATTTAACTGGAAAGTAAAAATTGCACATGAGATGAAGATGAAATGAGAAGGGTCCACTTAAGCTGATCAGTTGCTGGGGTACCTGTTATTAATCTGGGTTTAAAGTTGACTTCATGTTTTGCTAGCATCATCCACAAGTGATTTATCTTCTTAAACACTTCATTCATTTTGCTCTCTTTTTCAAGAAGTTAGTTTAATGAACAGTACTGTAGTCTGTGGGGTCCCTCTCCCACCCGGCCACGTTGAAAGGGAGAATTAGACTTAGCATGCTTTGGGAAAAGCAAACAGAACTTGTTTGGAATGAACCAATCTTTTTGTTGTTACGCACTTGTGGTTCTACATTCCTGGTGAATGAGGAATGTCACTGTCAAAAAGCTGCCCTCTTCCCTATAAGGAGTCCTGGGCTCTTGCAGCTGGAAGATTTTGAAGGCTGTTCTCAAGTTAGTTTAAAACTTAGTCCTGTGAACCTGTGATAAAGTAAAACAAAGGTTCATTTTTTGTAAATAATACTAGTTTGGAATAGTGATGTTAGACTTACCCTAATTTATGAACAAGATTAATCAATCTCTCCTTGCATAGTTTAGACAAAAACTGTTTGAATAAAAGATTGCTGTCTTGTAATATAAGTGTTGTTCACTTCCCTCTTTCATAGGCCTAGAACAGTTAAAGGGAACATAATCTGTCCATATTCTCACATAAATATGAGCAGGGCCCGCAATTTCAGCTCACTGTTGACGCAATTAGAAGATTTGACCTCCCTGGGTGTATTTCTATTCCTTTTAACCATTCCTCTCATCACGTCATCTTCTTGTACTAAGCAAATGTGAACGGTGGGAAACGGGCCCAGTCCTGCACCATTCCACCTACTAAATACAAATAAACTGTTTAAAACCTTTTGTAGTTAAGTTTTTATGAGTCAACACCCTAACAAGGTAAGTAGCAGACAATGTGCTGCCATGAAAAAAAAAACAAAGAAAATTCGGACTTGCAAGGAGCCTGGAGCCTGGAACCCAGAGCTCAGGGGAGGGTTTTTCCGGGTGTGTGATAGGCGTCGTCCCTTGAAATGACAGGACGGAGCTGGTGGGGTGGACCAGAGTCCAGGCAGCAGCTACAAGAAGACTCAGTGACCCAGTTCTCTGGTCACTGCCTGTATGGATCCAAATTGCAGTTGGACTTGGATACATCATTTGTAATTCACAAAAGAAAAAAAAATGTGAAAAACGATTTGAATTCGGGTAAAATAAAGTGCTTAATGTTCTGTTCTGTAATACTGTTGGTCCAGTGGTGATTGTAACATGGCCTTGGGGAGCAAATGGGAGCTGGGTCTAGAATTTATGGTCCTTGCTAAAGATATGCCAGGTGGTGCCAACAGCCTGTTCACAGAAGCCTGTTCTGGACCTTGATGACCTTTGGAAGCACCAAGTATGGTCCAAGAGAGTGGATCCTAACTATGGCTTCAACTTTAGAATTCTTTTTTTTTTTTTTACAATTTATTTATTTTGCTTGAAAGTCAATTACAGAGAGACAGAAAGGACTTTCATCTGCTAGTTTACTCCTCAATTACTCTGCTATTGCCAGAGCTGGGCCAATCCGAAGCTGGGAACCAAGATCTTCTTCAGGGTAACCCACATGGGTATAGTGCCCCAAGGCCTTGGGCCATCCTCTGATGCTACCTAGGCCATTGGTAGGAAGCTGCATCAGAGGTGGAGCCACTGTGACTTTTTAAAAAAGATTTATTTATTTTTATTGCAAAGTCAGATATATAGAGAAGAGAGAGGAAGATCTGCCTGAAGATTCACTCCCTAAGTGACCACAATGGCTGGTGCTGTGCTGATCCAAACCCAGGAGCCAGGAACTTCCTCCAGGTCTCCCACGCAGGTGCAGGGTCACAGTGCTTTGGGCTGTCCTCCACTGCTTTCCCAGGCCACTGGCAGGGAGCTGGATGGGAAGTGGAGCTACCAGGATTAGAACCAGTGACCATATGGGATCCCGGAGTGTTCAAGGTAAGGACTTTAGCTGCTAGGCCACTGCACCAGGCCCACTACTGTTTTTGATCATTAGGTGCAGACCAGACCCAATATGAGTCTTGAGTTCAAACTTAAGTTTCAGATTTAACTGCTTCTCCCCTTTTTTTTCCATTCACATTTTTGTTTGTCTCTAGCCTTCAAAGGATTTTTTTTCTTTCTTTTTTTCTTTAAGATTTATTTATTTTTACTGGGAAGTCAGGTTTATTCCACAAATAGCCACAACAGCTGGAGCTCAGCTCATCTGAAGCCAGGAGCTTTTGGATGTCCCATGTGGGTTCAGGATCCCTATGCTTTGGGCCGTCCTTGACCGCTTTCCCAGGTCATAAGCAGGGAGCTAGATGGGAAGTAGATCAGCCAGGATACGAACCGCCACCCATATGGGCTCCCAGCATAGGACTTTAACCACTATGCTACCGTGCCAGGCACAAGATTGATTTACTTTTATTTGAAAGGGTTTTTTTTGAAAGATATACAGTGAGGAGGAGACAAAGGAAGATCTTCCGTCTGCTGAGCCACTTCCCAAGTGGCTGCAATACCCAGAGCTGAGCCGATCTGAAGCCAGGATCCCAGAACCTCTCCTCCCACGCAGGTGCAGGGTCCCAAAGCTTTGGGCCGTCCTCCACTGCTCTCCCAGGCCACAAGCAGGGAGCTGGATGGGAAGCAGGGCCACCTGAACACAAACCAGTGCCCATATGTGATTCTGGCATGTGCAAGATGAGGACCTTTCCACTAGGCTACTGCCCCAGGGCCTATTTGAAAGATTTTACAGAGAGGAGATAGAGAAGGTTATCAGCTGTGTTGCCAGCCATATCTGTATGTACTGGCTACATGCCGTACCCAAAATGGCGCCGGCCGGAAAAGCCACATCTTGGTGTTTGGTGCAGAGTCACGTAGCATTCACTGTACTGCGCAGGCGCCTAGCGCATGCGCAGTGAGCTGCGGCGCGGCAGGCACGTAAACACTGGGACTGACGAATCCAGTCGCCCAGAACCCTGCGTAATCATGACGCCGACCTATCATCGGCGGAGGCGGGGCCAGACAGCACATAAGAGCAGAAAACCTGCCGGGATCCGAGCCTCTTTCCGCTTCATGTTGCTGTGCACAATAAATTTTACCGCAGAAGGCTTCACTCGCGTCTGCGTCTTATTGCTGGGCGGTAAGACACGTGGGCGCGACACAGCTGATTTTTCCACAAGGATCACAACAGCCAAAGCTGAACTGCTCCAGAGCCAGGAGCTTCCTTCTGGTCTCCCAAGCAGGGAGAGGGATGTAGGAATCCAAAGACTCAAATCCTCTGCTGCTTACCCAGACCATAAACAGGGAGCTGGATCAGAAAAGCAGCAGCCAAGACACAAATCAGTGCCCACTGGGATGGCCAGCGCCACAGGGCAGAGGATTAACTCACTGCACCAGCCCCTGAACACACTTTCTCAACACTTTGGGAACTTTTCATTGTCACCAAGCAAAATGAAGCCTCCTGCTTGTATTTTGTATACACTCACAGTTCATTGTCTCTTCATGATTACTGGTAAGTCATGCCAAAGTTATTTTAAGAAGATTTTCTGACTGATCGCTTAGTTGATATCCAGGTTTTATTCTAAAGAAGCCTACACACGGTGTCTCTCTCCTTTCAAGAGGCACCCACTTCCCCGCTTTGTCTTGGCAGGTGCTTTCCCCTCCTCAGTTCTCTCCCTGCTCACCTGGCCCCTTGGCAATTAAGACGTCTCTGCAAACAAACAAAGATCCAAAGACAGCCCCTTTGCCCCTTGCATTTCAGAAGGTTTGGAAGGTTGAAAGCCTACATTGCTGCCTCTAGTTGGGTGGAGAGGCCAACTGACCCCATTGGTACCCAAACAAAGCAGTCTTTGATTTATACAGACCTAACTATACGGTACCACCACATCAGAGGCTAATGTCTGTATCAGCTATGCTATAAACAGGGCATGCAGCTAAGGAGGAAGGGATCTTACGGTTAAGGACATAGTTTTGATGTGTCTTGGCTGTTGGCCTCAGATTGACCACACACCAAAGCTGAGGAATTCAAAGGCAAAGTTGACATGTTACCAGGTCACTTATCACCTCATGCCTGAAATAGACATGAAGATGGGGACCTCTACAACCTATGGGGAAAAAGTATTTTGTTTTCTTGTTAGACTTAAAACATTTCTGAAACTATTTAATTGCCCCTTTTGGGGGGACGGATTTTAACATCCCAAATGCATGTGTTTTATATCAAATATACTTTTAAGAAGTTTCCATTTTTCACGCCCGACACAATAACGTAGTGGTTAAAGCCCTTGCCTTGAATGCGCCAGGATCCCATATGGGTGCCAGTTCTAATCCCGGTGGCCCTGCTTCCTATCTAGCTCCCTGCTTGTGGCCTGGGAGAGCAGTGGAGGACAGCCCAAAGCATTGGGACCCTACACCTGTGTGGGAGACCTGGAGGAAGTTCCTGACTCCTGGGTTTGGATCAGCACAGCACCAGCCATTGCGCTCAGTGGGGAGTGAATCATTGGATGGAAGATCTTCCTCTCTGTCTCTCCTCCTCTCTATATATCTGACTTTGTAATAAAAATAAATAAGGGCTGGAGGTGTGGCCTCGCACCTAAAGTCCTCGCCTTGAACACGTCGGGATCCTATATGGGCGCCGGTTCTAATCCCAGCAGCTCCACTTCCCATCCAGCTCCCTGCTTATGGCCTGGGAAAGCAGTTGAGGACGGCCCAAAGCCTTGGGGCACTGCACCCGTGTGGGAGACCCAGAAGAGGTTCCAGGTTCCTGGCTTCGGATCAGCACAGCACCGACCATTGCACTCACTTGGGGAATGGATCATTGGACAGAGGATCTTCCTCTCTGTCTCTCCTCCTCTCTGTATATCTGACTTTGTAATAAAAATAAATAAATCTTTAAAAAAAAAGAAAGAAATTTAACTATGGGGCCAGGCATGGTGGCTGGTGGCTAAAATCCTCACCTTGTACATATCAGGATCCCATATGGGCACCGGTTCTAATTCTGGCGACCTCGCTTCCCATGCAACTCCCTGCTTGTGGCCTGGGAAAGTAGTCAAGGACAGCCCAAAGTGTTGGGCCCTGCACCTGTGTGGGAGACCCAGAAGAGGCTCCTGGCTTCGGTTCAGTGCAGCTTCGGCTACTGAGGTCACTTGGGGAGTGAATCATCGGATGGAAGATCTTCCTATGTGTCTTTCCTCCTTTCTGTATATCTGACTTTCCAATAAAAACAAATACATCTTTAAAAATTTTTAAATATGTACTGCAGTTGGAAAGAAAAGATGGTGACCTGCCCAAAGCACTCAGGACCAATGTAGAGGGAGCAGTGTGGAGTACACAGGCAACCAAATCACATGAGCACCTGGGGGGAGGCAGTCATTTGATGATATCTTAAAGACCCTGATGTGGGGAGGAATGTTCCACAGTGTTACTTTAGTGGTTTTGATAGTTCTGAGATGTCTTTAGCTTCCTTACACCAGGGTTGAGAAAATCTACCCAAAGTTTATTGGCTGACCAGATTTACTTCAGTGCATGCACATATTTGGAGTGTGCTGATGTGCTGCAGCCTAGCTGAGTCTGTCCCACATCCCATCGGGTTCTCATGCATACCCATCTGTGCTGCAGCTTAGCTCAGCCAGACCTAGCCCATATGTATGCCAGTGGGTGCTTCTTTGTAATTAAGATTTATTCATATTTATTGGAAAGTCAGATATACAGAGAAGAGGAGAGATAGGAAGATCTTTGTCCAATGATTTACTCCCCACGTTTTCACAACGGCTAAGTCGCATTGATCCAAAGCCAGGAGCCCAGAGCCTCTTCTGCATCTCCCACGTGGGTGCAAGGTCCCAAGTCTTCAGGCTGTCCTTGACTGCTTTCTCAGGCCACAAGCAGGGAGCTGGATGGGAAGCGGAGCCATTGGGATTAGAACTGGGCATGGTCTATATTCTGTCAGGGCTCCCCCGTGTGCCAGCAGTCTGACCCCACCCAGCCTGTCCTCAGACCTAGCTTACACAAATTTCTGATGAGTGCTACAGCCTTGCCTTGCCTGGGCCACTCCTAGCCCCAGCTCTTGTGCTCCCCAGCAGGAGGTACAGCCTAGTAGGGAAATTTCTTAAGTTCTCCCATGAGGCTTGCTCTCAGCCCTGGATCTCACACGTGCTGGCAGATATCGTGGCCCTACTTGGCGTGGTGTGCCAGCAATCCCAGCCTTAGCACATACCAGTGGGTGCTGCAGCCTGGCTCAGCCCGGCCTCCTCCCAGCCCCAGCTCCTGTGAGTGTCAGGTGGGTTCCTGTTAGGTGGGATTTGTGGTCCAGCATGGTTTAATCCATCACTGCCCCCAGCTCTCCACATAAACCAGTGGCAGTCTCCCAGGAGCAAGCCCACAAATCCCCTATAGAATCTGTTCTCAGATGGAATTCTCTTGCATTCTGTTGGGTGCTGAGGCGCACCCCGAGGTGGCTCACCCTCTGCCCCAACACTTGGAGGAAAGTGCTACCACTTAGCTCAAGCATGCATGTCCCGCCACCTCCCCATGCCCAGCTTTTGTGTACACTGGTGGGTGATGCTCAGGTCTTGGGTGGGTGCCTTGACCTGACCCAGACATGTCCTCCAGTCTCCCTCCTCCAAACCACTCCATAACAGCTCCCTTGCCTACCTTTGGACTGGGTGGTGTGTCTCAGCTTTGTCTTCTCTTCTCTTCCCCTTTTCTCCTCTCCCCTCCCTCCTACCCTTCCAGTCCCTTCTTTTTATAGGCTAATGTGCTGGTATAGTTAACACAGAGTTGGCATTGACTGGGCCCAGAATTCCTGCCAGCCTTTGGTTGCTTTCTTCCCAGCAGTATAACATTTGCCTGGGCACAAGGCACCTAGACTGCTGCCTTCAGCTGGGACAAGACATTTAATTCTTTCTCAGAATCATGTCTTTGTGATCAGAGGAGGGAGCCATTGTTGTTTGTTTTTTTAAATTTTATTTATATTGAAAAAGCAGATTTACAGAGAGAAGGAGAGACAGAACTTCCATCTGCTGGTTCACTCCACAAGCGGCTACAACTGTTGGAGCTGAGCCAGTCCAAAGCCAGGAATGCTTCTGGGTTGCCTGTGCAGGTGCAGGGTCCTAAGGTTTGGGCCATGCTCTACTGCTTTCCCAGGCCATAGGCAGGGAGCTGGATGGGAAGTGGCGCAGTCAGGATACATACCTGCACCCACATGGGATCCAGACAGTTGGCAAGATGAGGCTTTAGCCATTGAGCCAATGTGCCAAGCCTGAGAGATTCCTTAACCTGCCTAACAGTACCTGTTTTTGGGCAAACAATAATCTTGGTTTAAGTTGACTTATTTAAGAAGGAATAAAGTGTAAGTCAAATGATCCTCCCATTTTTACAAAAGTGAAAACAGGGCTTCTGTTGCATGCTAATAATAAATGATTGTTCTGACATTACAGTGTGGGAGACAGTAATTACTGAGCACAGCCCTTGGCCATGGGGTTTGACTCACCACTTGCAGGTGAAGACCAGGTGATCTTGGGTTCTCCCCTGAGGGAATCATAACAATACCTGTCTTAAGAATTTTGCAGCTCGGCGCGGTGGCCTAGCAGCTGAAATCCTTCCCCTTGAATGTACCAGGATCCCATATGGTCGCCGGTTCTAATCCCAGCAGCTCCACTTCCCATGTACCTCCCTGCTTATGGCCTGGGAAAGCAGTCATGGATGGCCCGAAGCCTTGGGATCCTGCACCTGTGTGGGAGACCCAAAAGAAGCACCTGGCTTCAAATTGACTCAGTTTCGGCCATTGCTGTCACTTGGGGAGTGAATCATCGGACGGAAGATCTTCCTGTCTCTCCTCCACTCTGTATATCTGACTAGGCAATAAAAATAAATCTTAAAAAAATTTTTTTGAGGCTTGAGATGATTCATAGAAAATGCCTACTGGCCTAGATACAGTTCCAGGTTGTCAGTAGACAGTCATTTAACAGCAGATGACCCTGCTGATGGGTCAGCCAGTCGGGGGTGGCATGGGTAAAGCAAGCAATCCCAGTGCTTCCTCTGCACTACGCTGTTATTTTGACCAAAGCCAAAACTCCAAAGGGGTCATAGCTGACGAACCATTTAAACTCTGCGCCGTGGAGCTTGGATCTACCCCCCGGATGCAGTTTTCACGGAGTAGATTAGCCTTAAGATTCCTGGACAGTCCACCGAAGCCGTCCAAGGTCCACTCAGAACCACGGAGTGAGTAGGGTGCAGTTCTCTCGATAAGGATCAGAAAAGAAGCACCCATGACGCCAACCTCTGCCTGGGCCATCTAGCTGTTCAGGTGCAAGTCCTGGGTGAGGATGGGGTCCCAAGGTTTGAGAACCTAGAAGAGTTTGCAGGAGTTCCTGGGGGAGAGACCGACAACTTTCCTCACTCGCCCCTTCTCTTCTCATGGATCCCGGCTAAGGAAGGACCGAGAGACTGCAAGATTCCAGAGAAAACCTAACCACTAACCTCGAGCCCCGACATCAGCAGAAGCTCCGCCCCCCGCGCCCTCCGTGCGTCCGTGCGTGCGTAAAGGCGCGTTCGCATAGGCTGCCGGGATGCCGCCTCGTCCCTCCTGGTCTTCCAGTTTCCCGGCGTGCTCCGGGCCCCGCCAAATGGGAGGGGGAGACGCAAGATGGCGGCAGCCGCGAACTCCGGCTCCAGCCTCCCGCTCTTCGACTGCCCGACCTGGTGAGTGGCGGCGGGGTGGCTGGGGCCGCTGCGGCCTGGCCTGAGCTAGCCTATCCTGGAAGGGCAGTGTGTGTGTGTTTTATTTATTTATTTGTTTTTCCCTCGCGACTCGAATGGCTCAGTAAACCTTGGAATGATTGAGGAAAAACTGTCCGCCGCGCCGGGCCGGGCGACGTGTGGAGGATCCCGGCGCCTGGAGCCGGGGCCCAGGAACTAAAGAAACTCGAGATTGGGAACTTAAAAAACAGCACCCTTTCTCCCGGTGGTCAGCTGGTCGCCTGGGTCCTTTGAGGCCTTAGCCCCCAAACTTGCCCTCAACTCCTGAGTGCCCGGTGCTCTTTGGGGAGCACGGTCCCCGACCCCCGGTGAAGTCCCGAGCGTGCACGAGCCGGCTCCCCGACCCTAACGCAGACCCCGAGGCTTGCGCATCCCCCGCCTCTGCTGTACATGCACATCTTCCGGCAAGCCAGGAGCTCTCTGAAGGCAAGGCGGGGGGGTGGGGGGTGGGGGAGCGCCGACCCATCCTGGGGTTCTCTAGAACCCCCATGTGCGCCCCGGCACGAGTGAGCATCAGTATGGGTTAGAATGAATCTTTCTCATCCTTGCGAAAGTACTTGGGAATAATGAGATAATTGAAGGCTCAGGTTCAGGCGTGAGATGAGCAGATGGGAATTGCTTTGGATGGCGCTGCACCCCCCCAAGAGCGTTTTCTCTCCGGCAGCTCCTGTCGGGGTGCTGCGGCTGCCGTTCCTGTCGGAGAGCTCAAGGGCAGGGACTGAGAGGGTCTTGGTGTTCTCAGCTCCGAGGTCTGAGACGAGCACATAACAGGAGTTCCAGAAAGGAAGCTCCAGGTATAGCATTCTTTCCGCTGGTTCCCGGACAAAATGGGTTTTTTGTACAGTGCCCGGTGCACACAGCGGCTGCCACGGAGGGGTTGGGGTCGGGGTCGGGGCAGGATTGTGAGATAATGGGTTTGCTGCTTCCTCTTTCTCAGACAAAAGATATATTTTTCATCTGCACATGGAAACAAGGCAGTGTGTGGCTTCTGGGTCATTTTACACTGTTGTAACCCCTCCAGTTGCTTCACTGCCAATTCTGTGTCCGTGTGGAATCGTCCCTCAGTGTATTGATTCTAAAATTTGGGCCAGAATGGCCAGTGATGTACCAGGAGAGTGAAATCCTCTACCATTTCCTCAGGGTCTGGTGTGTAAAAGGTGTGTTAGCTGCTTCAACATGATGAATGTGAATGTCTGCCTTGATTGGCACGGCTGTGGGAGTGTAAGTTCCTTTCATCGTGCCATTGTGGAGAGACTTGTTCAAGGGTAGCGTTTTCTTGGGTTCAAGTAGTGCTGATTTCGTAGCTATGATCTTGAATTTGCCCCAGTTTCTCAGACCCCCCACACAATATTCTCTATTCTGTGATGAGGTTGATCTCAATCAGTCCGAAAACAGCAACTGGTGCAGTCTACCTTTAAACAATGATAGATTCATTTAAGCAATGGATGGATTCCTGTTCCAGGCGACCAGACCGCCCCAGCTATAGCACTTGTATTATTCTTGCCAAGATGAATATCCAGTGATAAAATATAGATTCCTTTGGTGCTGCTCTACATACTGAGCTGCTAGAATCTCTTTTAGGGCAGTTGAATCACTGGGGAGAAGGTAGTGTCACATCGAAAGGAGCTGTAATAGCAGTGAAGTGAATGACATTTCTGCTTGAACGTGAGCTAATTATAGGCTGGTAGGAGAGTCACACTTTAGAATGGCACAGTGATGGTGATAGTGTTTACAAACTCATCCATTTCTTCACTCTTGCTTTTCAGGGCAGGTAAACCTCCACCTGGTTTGCATCTGGATGTAGTCAAAGGAGATAAGCTCATTGAGGTACGGAAGTCCTTGGCTGCCCTTCCCCGCCCCCTTACCCCATCTCGCCAGCCATCCCTGGCTGTGACTCAGTTTGTACCCTTTCGCCCATGCACTATTTTCCAGTACCGCTATTCTCATTCAGCATGCCTTCTTTTTTTTTTTTTTTTCCTATTAAAAGCATGTTGTCATTATAACACATTCAAAGTTCCTATCTCGCAGAGACTCTCAGGGTCTGTGACTACCTGCATCTTCTGGTTGGGGGAAATTTAATGGGTCGCAGGTCAGTAGGCCCCAGTCATACCGGAAGCCCTATTGCTGGACAATGTTTACAGTAACTGAAGAAGAAAGTGGGAGATGCAGATAGCCTTTGTGTTGCTTTTGTGGGTTTCAGACCCAGTTCTATCAAGTCTGGTAAATGAAGATACTTGCTCAAACAAACAAAAAGAATGGGATAGTAGTAAGATTCTTTCATTCAGTTCATCAATCTATTGATGTGTAACTGTGTGCCTAGGGACCACAGCAGTGAGCAAAGCATGTGGTTCCCTATCCATAAGTTCACCAGTAGAAAACACAGTTAAACAGATCCACCCGCAGAATCATGTAGTTATAATTTAAGTAAGTAGTCAAACGGAAAAGTGAGCAGGATTCCAGCTTTTTATTTTTAAGATTTATTCATTTTATTGGATAGACAGATATTCAGAGAGGGAAGAGGAGACAGAAAGGACTTTGCTGGTTCACTCCCCAGATGGCTGCAACAGCCAGAGCTAAGCTGATTTGAAACCAGGAGCCAGGAACTTCTTCCAAATTTTGTGCATGGATTCAGGGTCCCAAGGCTTTGGGTCATCCTCTACTGCTTTCCCAGGCTACAGGCAGGGAGCTGGATGGATATTGGATAAGAATTGGTGCCCATGTGTGATCCTGGCACATGCAAGACGAAGACTTTAGCCAATGGGTTGCTGTGCTGGACCCACAATTCCAGCTTTCATACAAGTGTGCACAACATGCCATATGTAAAATTTCAAGGGAACATGAATTTTGATTAGCCTTCAGTTGTGGGAGTTTTTAAAAATCATTATGGGGTCATTTATTTATCAAGAACTAGCGATTAAGTCCATGGAATTATGGATTCCCAGTGACCTAGACCAATTCTGCGTGTTTTTGCTAAGCTGAGGTTTGGGTTTCAGATCCTGTTATTTTTCATTGTTTTTCTTTGGCATATAGTACAAACATTGTAATTCCATGGTAGCTACCTGTAAATATGTTGCTGCCACTTAAAGGAAGCAGTGGAGATACTCAGATGTTTTGCCAAGTGGTAGGGCATGCAGCGACTTTTAAGTAACTTTTCTGTTTTTAATTCATTGTGCCCTCAACCAGTAACATTAAACACCTTTGTCCTGAATTTCCCTATGTTACAAGTTCAAAACATTAAGATGTTCAAGTAAAGGCCTGGCATGGTAGCCTGGTGGCTAAAGTTCTCACCTTGCACGCACTGGGATGCAGTGTGGGCGCCAGTTTGTGTCCTTGCTTATGTCCTGGGGAAGCAGTAGAGGATGGCCCAAAGACTTGGGACCCTGCACCCATATGAGGGATGCGCTTGGAAGCAGGGGGCGCTCCTGGCTCCTGGCTTCAGATTGGCTTAGCTCCAACCAGCTCTGGCCCATTGTGTCCATCTGGGGAGTGGGTCAGCGGCTGGAGGATCCTTCTCTCTGTCTCTCTTTCTCTCTGTGGACCTGCCTTTCCAATAAAATAAATAGGAAAAAACAAAACAAAAAATATTATTGAAGCAAATAACTTAGCTAAAATCTCTGTGGAAAGTTTTGTTATTGTTGTTGCAGACAAAGAAGTTTTATTCGCAAAGTGGTTGGGTGAACAGAAGAAAGGGGAAAGCACCTCCCAGGAGAGAGCCAGGAGATGGGGTGCATCTTGAAGAGAGAGGGAGAGACACCGGCAGAGAGCTTTTACTATAGCCCGTTCCGCAGACTCAAAATATTTGTCTCTAACATTATGAAGCCGCAAGAGATTCAGCTGTCTATTTTGTTACCAGAATTTGACAAGTCTTTAGTTTACGATGGAAGATGTCAGGAAATCTTAGTGATGATCACCTCATGTCACTTTGTGAAAGGCTTCGTGCACTTGAACACTCTGGCTGCTTGGTCATGGCTCCCGCTGACTGAGAAGGGTTTGCTTTGAGCCCTTAGGTGCTGTGTTGCCACACAGTTGTCCAGTTGCAATCCTTGGCCCTCAGTGTATTGTGGTGGACAAGAATAGGGGCCCAAGATGTACTTAAAAGTGTGAACCTGGCCAGCACTTGATACTAACCGAGCTATCTGTATCCTGGTCTTGTGACAAAGGCTTGTGATGTGTTGTGATAGCTGGGTTTAAAAAGTGCAATATTAAAACAGAAGCCATGAGTCTTTTAAGCCCAGAGTGTAAAGTCACACTCTGAGTTATAGCTCAGAGGCACAGCTGGACAGTGGGAAGAGCTGCAGCTAGTCAAAAAACCAGTGGGTTTCCTACTGTTGAAAGACTCATGGACTGTTCCGTGCACTGGGACAAAAGGAACATGTTGTCCAAGAATGAACACCTTTCTCTGGTTTGGATACACATGTTTTTCCATCAAAATTGCGTTTGTTTAGTTTGGGGCCCTTTTCTCCTTTTCTGCCCTCATACCTCCTGTTTGTCTTTGGCACTTAGAGTCACAGAAATGTGGACGTTGTTGTGTTAGCATCCAGGAGCTGGTGTTCTTTGAGACCGCCTGAGAGCAGTTTGCTTGACAGAGGAAACAGTGTTGGCATTCCCGGGCTCTCTTAATTGTCAAGTAACATCTTTTAACGCAAGTCTTAAAGCTTGTGTGGAACCAGTCCTGGGATGACTGACTGAATTGTCAGGCTGTGGTTAAGTCTCGGAGATCTGTGGTTCTGTGTCCTGGAAGGGATTGTACCAGCAGCAAATGGGCACTATTGAGCTGGGTATCCCAGAGGTGACCCATTTAACCAAGTTAACTTGAACCAATTGAACCTTGAGGCTAAACTTAAAAGAAGGTGGGTAAGTGATTAAAGAAAAATTAAAAGAGCTGGTGTGTGGTATAGCAGGTAAAGCTGCTGCTTGTACTGCTGGTATCTTACTTGGGTGCTGGTTTGAATTCTAGTTGCTATGTTTCTGATCCAGCTCCCTGCTAATGGCTTGAGAAAAATAGCAGAAGCAGTGCTTGGGGCCTGGCCACTCGTATGGGAGACCCAGAAGTTCCTGGCTTCAGCTTAACCCAGCTCCAGCTGCTGTAGCTGTCTGGAGAGTAAGCCAGTGGCTGGGTAGTCCTCTGTCTCTCTGTAACTCTGAATTTCAAATGAATAAATGAATCCTTAAAAACAAAATGAAAAAAAGTAGTGTGGCCCATAGTACTTACTCACTTCTTAAAATACTCCTTGCCATATGGTGCATCTTTTGATGAAAGTAGAATGAAGAAAACACCTAGTGTAGTGGCTAAAAAAGCTTAGCCCACAAATATCTGGTTTTGTGAACTTGAGTATTTTAATTTCTTTAGCCTCAGTTTTCCAATTTATAAAAAATAGGAGGGGCTGGCTTAGTGGTACAACAGGCTAATGTCCGCCTACTAGTGCCAGCGTTCCCTGTGGGCACCAGTTCAAGTTCCAGTGTTCCACTTCCCATCCAGCTCCCTGCTTGTGACGTGGGAAAGTAGTGGAGGATGGCCCAAAGCCTTGGGACCCTGTATCCAGGTGGGAGACCCTGAAGAAGCTCCTGGCTCCTGGCTTCTGACTTTGGATTGCCTCAATTCAACTGTTGCAGCTGTTTGGAGAGTAAATCAGTGAATGGAAGATCTCTCTTTCTCTCTCTTGTCACCCTGAAATCTGCCTTTCCAATAAAAAAGAAATAGGGCCCGGTGCGATGGCATAGTGGCTAAAGTCCTCTCCTTGAACACGTGGGGATCCCATATGAACGCCAGTTCTAATCCTGGAGGCCCGCCTCCCATCCAGCTCCCTGCTTGTGCCCTGAGAATGCAGTTGAGGATGGCCCAAAGCTTTGTGACCCTGCACCCGTGTAAGAGACCCAGAAGAAGCTCCTGGCTTCAAATTAGCTCAGCTCCGGCCATTGTGGTCACTTGGGGAGTAAATCATTGGACAGAAGATCTTCCTTTTTGTCTCTTCTCCTCTCAGTTTATCCGCCTTTCCAATAGAAATGAATAAATCTTTAAAAAAAAAAGGATCTTAAAAAAATAGGAAACACAGTTTCTACCCATATTGTAGAGTGACTGTGAGGATGAAGTGGCATAAGCAAACTCAGCCCCACGAGAAGCACAGACAGGCTTAGCAGGTGCTCCTGGCATCAGCGCTTCGATGAAGTTTGTGAGGTTATTTTTGTTGTTGTTTGTTTTGTTTTGTTTTGTTTTGAGGGGAATAATGAAGTTCAAAGACTTAGCCAGGAGTGAAATATAAGCCTCTTGATTGTTCTGAACATAATTTGCCTGCACCTCTGCTCAGCTTTGGCCTGCCTTTTTTCCGGGATTTGGAGTACAGCTTGAAATGTGAGCTAGAGTTTAATGAGGCTGTGGTTCAAGGAAAAGTAGCATATCCAGGACTGAGTTATCTTCGGATGCAGACTGGATAGATGACTAGATCACTGGCAGTGCCTAGGACACTGGAATTGGGAGCAGTATTAGTAATGAGTCCTAGAGCCCTTCTCCTGTGGCAGTCTGTGGCACAGCTGTAGTGATTCTGCTGTGAGTTTTCCTAAAGCTAAAATGTGGCTCACAGAATGGAATGGTTCTTTGCTTTTGATACTTATTTGCTGGTAAAATGACCTTTTATAAAATGATGATGATAGTTACACTAACTCAAGACAGTTTTTTTTTTTTTTTAAGATTTATTTCTGTTTGAAAGGAAGAATTAGAGAGAGGGGGACACACACATCATACATACATCTTTCATCTGCTGGTTCACTCTGCAAATGACCACAGCAATCAGAGCTGGACCAGTCAGAAGCTGGGAGCCAACAGCTTCATCCACATCAGCCATGCGGGTGCATTTGGACCATCTTCTGCTATTTTCTCAGACCATGAGCAGGAAACTGGATGGGAAGTAGAGTGAACCCAGTGCCGGTATGGGATCTTGATGTCACAGGGAGTGAGTGGCTTCACCTGTTATGGCCCCATGCCAGTCTTTCCTGACAGAAACTTAACACATCTATGTCAGATCCTCTCACTCCACTTTTTTTTTTTTTAAATAATTCAGTTCTGTTTTTTTCCCAGTACCACAATAGAAGCTGAGTTCTGCAGATTGTTCCAGATCCATGACACTTTGTCTAGAACATCTATTAGCATTGCAAGTCAGTCACATCTGGGCTTACACCCCATCTGCCCTGCCACATAACCAGCCAAGCCACGCTGAGTGCCTGATGCAATCTATTTGAATCTATTTTTTCCCCCCACTGAGATTTATTTTTATTGGAAAGGCAGATTTTACAGAAAGAAGGAAAGATAGAAAGATCTTCTATCCACTGGTTCACTCCCCAAATGGCCACAGTGCCTGGAGCTAACTAATCCGAAGCCCGGAGCCAGGAGCTTCTTCCAACCATGTGGGTGCACTCCCCAAGCAGCTGCAATGGCTGGAACTGAGCCAGTCCGAAGCCAGGAGCTTCTTTTGGGTCTCTCATGTGGGTGCAGGGTCCCAAAGCTTTGGGCCGTCCTCAACTGCATTCCCAGGGCACAGGCAGGGAGCTGGATGGGAGGCGGGCCTCCGGGATTAGAACCGGCGCCCACAGGGGATCCCGACGTGTTCAAGGAGAGGACTTTAGCCGCTGTGCTATCGTGCCAAGCCCTCCCCCTTTGTTTTTTTAAACTATTTTTTTCTTTGCAAGGCTGAGTGACAGAGAGGAGAGACAGAGCTTACTAGTTTACTAGTCCTTCTCTTAGTTTACTTCCCACGTGGTTGTGGTAGTCAGCTGAACTGGTCTAAAGATGGGAGCTAGGAGCTTCTTCAGGGTCTCCCACCTGGATACAGGGAGCCAAGGATTTGAGCGATCCTTCACTACTTTCCCTCATTAGTGAGGCTGGATTGGAGGTGGAGCAACCAGAACTCAAACTGGCGCCCTTATTGGATGATGGTGGCAATGTGGAGGGTTAGCCTTCTAAGCCTCCCTGCTAGGGACCACAACTCTTAAAAAAATATATATATATTAATTTATTAGAAAGATTTACAGAGAGGAGAGACAAAGAACTCTGTCTATTGATTCACTCCCCCAGTGGTCGCATGGCTGGATCTGAGCCGATCTGAAGCCAGGAGCCTCTTCCAGGTCTTCATGTGGGTGCAGGGTCCCAAGGCTTTGGCCCATCCTCTTTTGCTTGCAAAGACCACAAGCAGGGAGCTGGATGGGAAGTGTAGCCAGCGCCCATATGGCATCCTGGTGTATGCAATGCAAGGACTGTAGGTGCTAGGCTACCACGCTGGGTCCAGACCACAACTCTTGATTGAAGAATTTCTCAAGCACGGATTCCCAGTTCCAAGTTGTCTCCTTCCTGTAATACAAGGGTGGGTGTTTGGGGGCAGTGGTTAAGATGCTGCCTGGACTGCTTGTGTTTCCCCGCCCCCTTTTTTCTTTAATGCGAGGTGCAAGTCCTAGCTCTGTGTCTGATATCAACATCCTGCTAAAGTGACTTTGATAGCTTAAGCAGTTGGGTGACTCCACTCACCTGGAAGATCTTCATTGAGTTCCTGGTTCATGGCTTCTGCCTCAACTATTGTGAGCATTTGGGGAGTGAACTGATTAATGGAAGATGCTTTTATGTATCTCTCTGTTTTTCAAATAAAAAAGAAATTTCAAAAAATTAAATTCAGTTATAATGAAACTTTCCATTTCCAGCAGGCAGGAGCCAGTCATCCTTGGTAGAATTATTGCTCTCCTGGGGGCAGGCCACTTAAATGTAATAGAATTAAAAGCAGTTATTTTCATACAAATGCTGTTGAGCACTCTATTTGAGGAGATTTTTTTTTTTACATCCAGCCCCCAAAAGTATTAACATTGGCCACTTACTCTGAGCTGTTGATGGCAAAGGAGTTTGTCTACTCAAGATCCTTTTGATTGGGTTGGTGCTTTTTTTGGTGAACCCTGTTGAAAATAAGATGTAAGTAATATTTAATTTAATGTTTATTTAGAAACTGATTATTGATGAGAAGAAGTATTACTTGTTTGGGAGAAACCCCGACTTGTGTGACTTTACCATTGACCATCAGTCTTGCTCTCGGGTCCACGCTGCACTGGTCTACCACAAGCACCTGAAGAGGGTTTTCCTAATAGACCTCAACAGCAGTAAGTACTTTTCCTCGCCTCACCTTGGGCCCTGGGAAAATGCTCCGTGGGCTCTCTGGTTTGGAAAACCACCAGACCAAGGAAAGGACTGTGTGTTTTTAAATCGGCACATGTCTGTTCCTGTGACTGTCCTGTTCTCCTGACGGTGGTGATGACTGTGAAGCATTGTCTGGAGGGAGCAGGAGCACTGAGTGTGTGAAGTGGAACGAGAAGGCAGCTGGGCCAGGGATTGTGGGCGTTGGCAGTGTGGGCTGGACCATGAGAAGGTGATGAAGCAGCAGTCAGTGTTAGCTCTGGCAGAGCAGTGACACAGGGAGGACATTTGAAAAACACTTTTTTTGGAGCAAAATTTGATATTTGCAATAGGTTTATTTACTTTGATTACAGATAATATAAATCTTAATTCTATGAGTGTACTCCAGATAAGATTTTGAATTTTGCTTCAGAAATCCAATTGCAAGTTGACTCCATGGAGCCCTGAAGTTTGTTCATTTTACCCCTTTATAAGCACAGTGTAAAGTGTAAGGGCTGCTTCTGGACTCATCCTGTTTGACAGCTTCTTTGCTCCCCACAACAGACACACCCACTGCCCCAGCCTGCCACATAGAGGGCTCAGAGAGCTCTGTCTTACAAGTGTTTACCTCATCTTTGCTTTCCATTTTATAACATGCAGAATATTGACACAGGAAATCTTGAGCGTCTCTGGTAAGATTTTAGCTGATATTGTGTCTGTTTTAGCCACACTCCTTTATAGTCCTGGGGGGAAGCCCAAGCATTCAGCACAACTTCACCAGACACACACTTGCTGTGTTCCTTGGGCTTCTGGCTGGGTGGCTGTTGAGGGCAGACCGCCGTGCTGTGCCTGTCTCCTGTGTTGGAGTCATTCCTGTTGGACCCGGCATGGAGCCAAGCCTGTCTGGCAATGGTATTTGTTGTTTAGGGGGCCAGCAGGTGTGAAGGCCTTTGAGAAGTCTGCTGAAGAGATTGGGGGCTCCTTGTAACACTGGACCTGGGTCCTGTCGCTCCAGTGCCATTTTTATTTTCTAAAAGCTTGTGTTTTCGAACCGTAATCCTGACTGTGACATTTTGTATGAACAAAGAGACCCAGCTGATACCCTGAGAGGACCTGACCCGAGGGCGTTGAAGATGATATTCTCCCTTGTAAGACTTGGGCTGTTTGTGGTTTCTCCCCCCTTACATGTCTGATTTGGTTATTCCCAGCGCACGGCACTTTCTTAGGTCACATTCGGTTGGAACCTCACAAGCCTCAGCAAATTCCCATCGATTCCACAGTGTCATTTGGCGCCTCCACAAGGGCCTACACTCTGCGGGAGAAGCCTCAGACGTTGCCATCGGCCGTGAAAGGAGACGAGAAGATGGGTGGAGAGGATGACGAGCTCAAGGGCTTACTGGGGCTTCCAGAGGAGGAAACCGAGCTTGATGTAATTCCATGTCTATGTCATTTTTTTTAGATTTATTTTTATTGCAAAGTCAGATATATGGAGAGGAGGAGCGACAGAAAGATCTTCTATCCCATGGCTCACTCCCCAGATGGCTGCAGTGACCAGAGCTGCGCTGATCCAAAGCCAGGAGTCAGGAGCTTCCTCCAGGTCTCCCACACGGTTGCAGGGTCCCAAGGCTTTGGGCTGTCCTCAGCTGCTTTCCCAGGCTACATGCAGGGAGCTGAATGGGAAGTGGGGCCTCAGGATTAGAACCAGCACCCATATGGGATCCCAGTGCGTGCAAAGTGAGGACTTTAACCTCTAAGCCACTAGGCTCCTGTGCCAGGCCCAAGAGGATTTTTTTAAGTGCTAGAATTCTTTTTTTTTTTTAAGATTTATTTTTATTATATTTTATTGGAAAGGTGGATATACAGAGAGGAGAGACAGAGAGGAAGATCTTCTGTCCGATGATTCACTCCCCAAGTGAGCACAACGGTCGATGCTATGCCAATCCGAAGCCAGGAGCCTCTTCCAGGTCTCCCACGCGGGTGCAGGGTCCCAAAGCTTTGGGCTGTCCTCGACTGCCTTCCCGGGCCACAGGCAGGGAGCTGGAAGGGAAGCGGGGCTGCCGGGATAGAACCGGCGCCCATATGGGATCCCAGGCGTGCAAGGCGAGGACTTAACCACTTGCGCCACAGCGCCGGGCCCTAGAATTCTTTTTTTTTTAATAGAACCTAGCCATGGTCATTAGTGATGTGACCACAGAAGTTAAAACTGCACTGGTGTGACTGTCCTGTTCAGGTGGACCAGACGGGAGCATGCTGTTGGTCACCCACAGGCACTTACTGCCTCTGCATATCAAGGCAGTTTCCCAACCCTTAGAGGAAGGAAGATGCTGGAGGAACATTAATCCAGTCCCTCTTGGCGTTCCCCCTGTTTCCACGGTCTCCATCTTTTAGTTCAGCGTACAAAGTCCTCTGGGTCTTCACTGTTAGACACTTAGAATATCTCACACTGCAGTGCAGGTTGGAGTGAGCCTGGTGGGTTGAAACAAGGAAGGCAGGTCAAGTTCTTCCCTGAGGTGGGTACATGGATGGTGATGAGTAGAACTAGGTCAGACCCAGGAGGGGAAGAGACTGAATCATAATGCTGTAAATTAAGTGCCCAGGAGTGTTCTTAAGACTTAAAGGGAAAGAAGCAGTCGCTTGTCCTTTATCATCTTTGTTCTGATACTAAAAGCAGTTCTTGGGTTTCCTCCCAGGCACTTTGCCCTTAATTCTCTGCGTGAAGGCATGATGGCCTCTTCAGCAGACAAAGGCCTCACTCAGCTCAGAGGGGTTTGCACGGGTGACCTGTGCTTTGCCCAGGGCGCTTCACCTCGTCTGAAACATCTCTGTGTCTGCCTCTGGGGGTGATCTGTGTTCCGTGGATGGGACTTGTGGAAATTAGCAGTCTAAGGGCAGTTTGGATCTTCTGTAAATGTCTTGGGATTTCAGAACAATCCCCTATGGCCTTCTTGCCCTTGATTTAATTTTCTCCACTGAATTCCATATGTATTGACCTGTGTCTGTCTTATGTGAACCTGGCCTAGAACCTGACAGAGTTCAACACTGCCCACAACAAACGGATTTCAACCCTCACCATCGAGGAAGGAAATCTGGACATACAGAGGCCAAAGAGGAAGAGGAAGAACTCCCGGGTGACTTTCAGTGAGGACGACGAGATCATCAACCCAGGTGACGTGTCTTTGTGGTTCCTTCTGAGGCAAAAGCTGCACACCGTCCAGGAGCATGCCCAGCTGGGCGTGTCCCTACGTCCCTATGGTCAGTCGTATGCAGGGCCAACAGTGAGAAGGAAGAGTAGATTGCAGCAAAATAGGAGTCATTGGGTACCAAGTGTGTGAGTCAGTGTAAAATTTACAAGACAAAGACCCTAGCAGGAAGAGGTCAAGGCTTGTTCTAGTGTTTTTAGATTCATTTTAGATTCTCTGTGTGTAGACGTGGAATGGATTCTACTTCAAAGCAGTGAGTGCTTGAGGGAATTGTTCCCACAGGGGCTGGTTGACTCATCTCAGAAGCTGATTTCTGGTCCCCATGCCATATTGAATAATGAATTTCCAAGAGTAGGACCTAGAAATGTGTATTTTTCAATATACTCCTGATTGTCCTGATGAATACTTAGCAATTTGGGAACCTTTAGTTACACAGTCTCTTTGTTTCAGAAGTCAGGGTCTGATCTGTGCTGATTGGTAACTGGTGTCCTGAAGGTTTTGATTTGCTATCTGTGTCACCTTGACCAAGTGACTTAGCTTGGCGAATACTGAGTTAACTTATGTAAAAGTAACTTAGAAGAAGAAAAAATAATAACGTGGAGACAATGGTCTTACCCACAAAAAGAAAAGTAAAAGTAACTTAGAATCATCCATTATCATCAATATCACCTGCTTCTCACACATTTAGCCTTTTCTAACCAAAGGTTAACAAAGAAACTGTTAGTAGCACTTCAGTCCTGGAACAGGATTAGAATGGCTCAAGAGAATGGGCAGAGGGTGACAACCCTGGGTCTCATTCAGCAGCACAGGGAAATGTGCCCCCGTGTCAGCCCTTCCCTGCCACAGGCAATGCAGTGCCTGCCAGCCCCTGCTCTTGGCCTCCAGTGGCTGTGGGCTTCCTTAGCCCTCTCTCCTTGTTGGAACGGTGCTCCTGTGGCCCTGGAAAGATCAGGGCGTTGATTGATGAATGCTGTCCCCTTTCTGATGGTCCTGACTACCTTTTCCTCTCTCTTCCATCCAGAAGCTGTTCATCTGTTCATTGTGCAAACAAACATGGTGAACAGGGTGTATTCTCCAGAGACATCTCAGTATAGTTAAACTAAGGGTTAATGACTCAACGAGGCATTTGTTTTCCAAAGTGGAGTGTTCCTTTCAATGGTTAAACTTCATTGCATTAACAGTGAGACATACAACATCTTGCAGGGCAAGCTGCTTCTCTAAGTTACTTCCAGCCGAAGGGGTTCAGGTGGTTTTCTCCCAGTTTCTGTGCCCAGGAAGGCCACTGTGCTCTCCTCTTGAAGGGCCCGTTGTGTTGTAGCGTGTCTGGCTCTGTGGCCATGAGCTCCTCGAAGGCTGGGCAGTGGCTTGCTCTTGGTTTCCATGCCTGATAGATGAGACATGAGAGTGACTGAAAAGCAAGTGCTCTATTTGAGCTTCATGCTTTCTGTTGGCTGAGCCAGTGAAGCTGCAGGTTTCCCAGGGTGCAGTGATATATGTTTAAGCTGTGAAAAAGGAGCCGCCCTCACCCAAGGTAGCCAGGGGTTTTCAGATCCTTTAGTAAAAGTCTGTAACCGGGCAGCTCACTCAGGTCAGAGGGCCAGGCTGGATCCGAATCCTAAATCTGTTAGCTGCTCATGAGCAGGCATGCACAGAATATGCTGTTTGTGGCCTCTTGACCTGTCATCGTTTTATCACTAGCATGGAGTTGATGCTGTCGGCTCCTTTTCTTCCTTCAAAAACAGGAAGTAATTGGAATGGGGGAGAACTTGGGGCGGCAGCACAGCTGAGGCCCATGTCTGGCTGCTTGGACTGCAGTCTTGGCACTTCACTCCCCCAAACTTCCGTTTTTCTCATCTCCTGGATGTTTATTGTAGCAGTGCCTCCTGACAGGGCTGTAAGGTTTTAGCTCCTAACGGTGATGTTGGCATTGAGCCCTGGGTTCTCTTCCTCCCAGTGGAATGCCAACCC
Source organism: Ochotona curzoniae (assembly GCF_017591425.1). Classification (NCBI taxonomy): domain Eukaryota; kingdom Metazoa; phylum Chordata; class Mammalia; order Lagomorpha; family Ochotonidae; genus Ochotona; species Ochotona curzoniae. Next base: position 5,570,385 of record NW_024465777.1, read on the forward strand.
AACCTTGCCTTTACCTCTTTTTGCAGAGGACGTGGATCCCTCAGTTGGTCGCTTCCGGAACATGGTGCAAACAGCAGTAGTCCCAGTCAAGGTAAGAAGCACATGGGACAATGTGAAGTGATGCAGAGTTTGGGTTTGAGTGTTCTCTGGGATGCGTGCAGGTGTACTACCTGTGTGCTTAAATTTCAAACCAGTACATTCTGTGTTCTTTGTTCTGTGGAGATGCCTTCACTCATCCGCGTATAGGGAATCCTGAATTAACCACAGGAAGACCACAGGTCAGGTAGCTGGATGCACCATGCAAATTAGCTATATCACAAGTCTGAAAATGACTCTTCCAGGAGGGTGTAAGGAAAAGCCCACCTGTCTTTGGACTTCCTCTTCTTACTGAAAGTAAGCTGCTAGGTGAAGGAGTAACAGTACTGCAGTACTATAGAGTGCTGTGCCCAGGAAGCCAGCTGCTCTGTGGAGTGGTCAGGTCTCTGTTAATGTGCCCTGCGTGCCTGACGTGTCCTGCCTGTGGCAGGCGTGCAGAGCCATAGGGCGTGCAGAGCTGGAGAGCTTTCCCGGGGGCAGACAGCTCCCCTGTGCAGTGGTCAGGTTTCTGGTAATGCAAATAGAGTAACCAGAAGGTGCTGGTCCAAGATGCTGTCAGGTTTTCATAATAACTCTTCAGTCCACAGTTACCCTTGGTAAGCACAGAGTATCACCACCAGGGCCCTTGGAGCACCAGAGTCTGGCTGCTCCAGTCTCAGACAAAATGGAATAAGATCTGCAAAAAGATATGCACATCTTCTGATATGCTTAAAATCATCTTTCAGGTTACTTCAAATACCAGTTATAACATAAACACTGCAAATAGCTGTGAATCAAAAGGAAAATGTACATATTTAGTGTAGGCAAGTTTTATTTGCCTAAATCCCCTTGACCCACAGTTTTGAGTCCACACAACCTTAGGTGCAGAGGGCATGTGTGAGTTAGACAGCCTGGTCAGCGAGGTCAGTGTCCCCTGCATTCTTAACTTTGGAAGGGACAGTAGAGTGAGGGAGTCTACTGCAGTCTCTGGTGCAGAGTGTCCCAGTAGAAGATGGGGTCTTTCTGTGATACTTTGTAAAGTTTGTTTCGTTTTCCCTTAAGCTCTTTTACTTTCTTTGGGTTGTTCTGTTACTAAAATTGAAAGTGAGCAGACATTTCTTCTTTTGAGGCAGTCTTATAGCATAATTTATATACAGTATGCACACATTTAAGTGTGCAGTTTGAGTTTGACAGAGTGCACATTTGTGTAACCAGCATCATTAAAAAGTACAGTTTCCATTTTCCAAAAAGTTCTCTGAGGATTGAATGTTTAGCCTGGCAGTTAAGATGCCTTGGGCTGGCACTGCCTGTGGTGCTGGCATCCCACATGGGCGCTTTTTCCATGATCTGGCTGCTCCACTTCCCATCTGGTTCCCTGCTTGTGGCCTGGGAAAGCAGCAAAGGGTGGCCCAAGTCCCCCTGTATCTGTGTCCCTCTCTGTCTCTCCTTCTTTCTGTAACTCTGCCTTTCAAATAAAATACATGAGTGAATTGGCAGCAGTGGGGAGAGGTGAAGGAAAAAGATGGTTTGCCTCTTGTGCTAGAGTATCTGACTCCTAACTCCATATTCCTGCCAGTGTAGACCCTGGGGAAGGCAGTGGTGATGGCTCAAGTAATTGGATTCCTGCTACCCATGTTGGAGACCTACACTGAAGTGCTGGCTTCTGGACTCATCCTGGCCCGAAACTGGCTGTCATGGGCATTTGGATAGTAAGCCAGTAGATGTCTTTCCAAAAGAAGTCCTTTCATGTCTCTGCCACCAGTCTCTTTCCTGACCAGGGAACTGTGTCCTCCATTTTACTTTTCTTTTACTCTCAGATTAGTTTTAAAATTGGCTGCCTGATAGGGAAATGCCCACATGTTACTATGCCCCAAAATACTTTTTAAAAAGATTTATTAATTTTTATTGGAAAGGCAGATGTACAGAGAGGAGGAGAGACAGAGAGGAAGATCTTCTGTCTGTTGACTCACTCCCCAAGTAGCCACAATGGCTGCAGCTGAGCCGATCCAAAGCTAGGAGCCCAGAGCCTCTTCTGGGTCTCCCATGTGGGTGCAGGGTCTGAAGGGTTTGGGCCGTCCTCGACTGCTTTCCCAGGCCACAAGCAGGGAGCTAGATGGGAAGTAGAGCTGCCGGGATTAGAACCAGTGCCTGTATGGGATCCCAGCTCATGCAGGGTAAGGACTTTAACCACTAGGCTACTGTTCCAAGCTTTGCCCCAAAATATTAACTTTTAGATATCTGTTAATGTCTGTTATCACTTTTGTTTCCTAAAAGGGTATTTTAATATCAAGATAAGAGAAAAAGGGTTGTGATTGGAGTAGAGTAATGATTTCAATTAAATTCATTGCAACGGTGCTTGGCCTAGTTTAAGAGGCTGCGTACCCGATGGGAGTGCCCGGTCCCAGTTCTCAAGATTCCCACTACTCAGAGGCGCGTGCTCCGTTTGGCAATAGATGGGACCCAAGTGATTGTGTCCCCGCCACCCTCATGGGACCGAGATTGGGTTCTTGGCCTCCAGTTTTGACCTGTCTTGTTGTGGGCTGTATAGGCATCTGGGAGGTGGGCCAGCAGATGGGAGCCTTCTCTCGTGTGCCTCACATCTCTCTTCTCTCCCCTCTTGTTGCAAACCACAGAAGAAGCGTGTGGATGGCCCTGGCTCCCTGGGCCTGGAGGAGTCGGGGAGCAGACGCCTGCAGAACTTTGCCTTCAGCGGTGGACTCTACGGGGGCCTGCCCCCCACACACAATGAAGCAGGCTCCCAGCCACACGGCATTCATGGGACAGCGCTCATTGGGGGCTTGCCCATGCCCTACCCGAACCTCGCCCCTGATGTGGACTTGACTCCTGTTGTGCCATCAGCAGTGACCATGAACCCTACACCAAACCCTGCAGTTTATAACCCTGAAGCTGTAAACGAACCCAAGAAGAAGAAATACGCAAAGGAGGCTTGGCCAGGCAAAAAGCCCACACCTTCCTTACTGATTTGATATTTTTGGTCCTGGCAAAGGGTGGGGCTGGGTGGGAGTGGGGTGGAAGGGTGTTGGGGAGCTAATGAACTAGGGAGAAAACTTTCCATGTGTGCAGTATCGTCTTTCAGACTGTCTCCTGGGTCCTAACCATGGACCAGTAAGACGCAGGGTGGGGAGGAATAGCCTCTGAAGACCTGCCTCCCGGAGATGTGGCAGAGAAAGCTTTCTGCGCCCTCTTGCCGGAGAGCCCTGGCCTGCCGGCGCCTCCTTCCTTTCTCCCTCCTTCTAGGTGCATCTTTATGTGATGTCGCATACCCTGGGGTGGCTCTAGGCTCTCAGGCTGGGTCGAGAGCTGTGGAGGTCTCCAAGTGTCCCCAGCCCTGGAGAGTCCTGGGGGGTCAGTGAGAAAGTCAAGAGCGCTTCAGCTGGGCTGGGGTCCCAACCCCTGGGTCCGTGGTTCCTAGGTCCAATGAGTGTTTTTCGTGCTTCTGTCGGATGAGGACATTCTGACGTCCTCCATCTGTGAGCGACGACTGATAGTTTTTAATGTACTGTATTGTTTGCACTTGACCTGTTTTCTTGTCAAATCTGAGCACTCCGTTTAAATCCACGGGTATTGCCCTTTGTCTGAGGCGTTACTTTGCAGGTGTGTGTGAAGGCAGTTAGGACAGTTGAAATTGAAAAGGGAAAGGTCTGACTTGGCAATGTCTTGGATATCTGAGAGGACCTTGTTAGCTGTTTGTATGCACCCTCCCCCGCCCCCACCCCGTTGAGAGCTTCCCAGCCCCCAGACCAGACCAGGCCTAAGCGACGCAGGAGACAGGTAGGACACGTCGGCGAGCTTTGTACAGAGATTTGTACATTTGTGTAATAGGCCTTTTCACGCTTTCTGTGTAGCTTTTTACCTGTAACCTTTATTACATTGTAAATTAAACGTAACTTTTGTCACTTGGGTGCAGTCTGACTCCGCAGCCCTCGGCGCTGATTACCGCTGCCACCTAGGAGCGTCGGTGGCTTGGGAAGGGGTTCCCTTTCCATGTTTTGTGTCTGCAAACTGAGATGCAGCTAGCTGGTGGGTGCAGGGGTCCGGGCTGGGGGAGTCATCATTCCAGCCTGGTCACCCTCTTGGGTTAGCCTCACACGCATTTGCACTGTTTGCACGGTAGCTGCATGGCACAGGGACAGGAGAGGAGGCCGAGTTGAGTGAGCTGTGGAGACCTCTCCCAGGAGCTTGTAGCCCACTGTGGGTGTGTGAGGCACATGGAGTGTGCCAGCAGAGGTCCATGTCCGTGGGGTGGAAAGGTGGGGCAGAGCCCCCCATCGGTGGGAGTGGGGTCCTCGCTGCAGGTTAGCTGGCATCTTCTGAAAGCTCCTGGGCAAATGAAACCAAACACCAGGCTATGCTGTGAGCAGTGCTTGAGAGCCCTGTGTGCTTTTTTCATAAAATGCATTTTTCTGTGACCTTTTTGAGGACTGCGTTGAATTTCAGCGTATTTGTGCTAGGGACAGGTGTGACACAGGTGGGTGAAGCCACAGCTTGGGGTTTCTGCGTCTACATCAGAGTCCTCAGGACCAAGTCCTGACCCTCCTTATCGAGCTTCCTGCCAGTGTGCCTGGGCAGCAACAGGGGGTAGCCCAGGTCTTGGAGCTGGAATTCGGCTCCTGCCAGGCCCCTATGGAAGAGGACGTTTGAGGAGTGAACCAGGAGCTAGATCTCTTTCCCTTTCCATCACTTTTGCCTTTCCAATAAACACCTTTTAATTACTCAAAAGAAACTGACATTCTAATTCCATTTTTCTACAAAGTATAAAAAGAATTTTTGAGTTGGGCCACAGTCAGGAGCCCAGAACTGAGTGCAGCTCTCCTATAGGCAGAATGAGTGTGGAGTGCCCACCGTTGTCCAGCACCCACCCCTGGGAGCTTACTAAAGTACCCAGACTGTTAACTGCTGGATAGCATCACTAGCTGAGAGCATGTAGCCATTTTCTGCATGCCAGTTCAGTCCCATCCCAAAGAGGAACACTTCCTATTCCCACTTTATAGATGGGAAAATTGAGGTCAGATGACCTTGTGAATTCCTGAGGTGAGGTCAGGATTCAGTCTAGTCTGAGTCAGAGCCTGAGTGTGGCTGACGTGGCTCCTAGGATGACACAAGGTGAGCAGTGTGTTTGGTCTGTGGCTGTCACGCTGTTGTGCCACATGGATCTTGGCTGTTTTCTTTCTTTTTTTAAAGATTTATTTATTTTTATTGTAAAGTAAAATATATAGAGAGAGGAAGATCTTCCATCCAATGATTCACTCCGCCAGTGAGCGCAACGGCCAGTGCTGTGCCAATCTGAAGCCAGGAGCCAGAAACTTCCTTCAGGTCTCCCATGTGGGTGCAGGGTCCCAAGGCTTTGGGCCGTTCTTGACTGCTTTTCCAGGCCACTGGCAGGAAGCTGGATGGGAAGTGGAGCTGCCGGGATTAGAACTGGCGCCCATATGGGAAAGCAAGGCACATTCAAGGCGAGGACTTTAGCTGCTAGGCCATCATGCTGGGCCCCTGGCTGTGTTTTCTGTCTTAGATGTTTTGAAGTGTGTATTTGTGTGTGTGTGTATGTGTGTGTGTGTTAAGTGCTCAAATGAGCCCATTTAATGGAACTGTATTAAAGAGCTTAGATCTAGTTTAGATAAAGTAACTCGTCCTGGTCAGAGGACTGCCATGCAGTTTTCTTTTTCAGCATCTGAGTTCCAGAGGGACACGCATGGGTATCCCTTGGAAGGCTTAGCAGTGGCAGAGGCGTGGACTGAGGACTTGGGGTGGATGTGGCCCGTGGAGCAGGGTGGGAGCCCTCTAAGCCATCTAAGTCTTGCTGAGAGTCAAGCACATGTCTGGGCTGGCCTTGTGCTGCAGCAAGTCGAGCTGGTCCCTGTGATGCCTACATCCCTTGTAAGCTCTCGTTTGCGTCCTGGCTGCCCCACTTCTGATCCAGCTTCCTGTGGATGTGCCTGGGAAGGCAGCAGACCAGGGGCTTCCCGATGGGAGACCTGAATGGAGTCCAGGACCCTGGCCACCTCCTGGCCCAGCTCTGGCCGTTGTGGCAATTTGGGGAGTGAACCAGCAGATGGAAGATCTTTCTCCCTCTCTCTAATTCTGCCTTTCAAATAGAGTTCAGACTTGCCAGGATCATCCTTGTCTTCCAAGGCCCAGCTGACCCCCGATGGGAATGGACCTGGCTGCAGCGGCCAACTCCAGGCTGCACAGAGGCGGTGTACTGAGGCTGTTTCCGGTTCTTTCTGGTGCTTCGGTGCCCCTGTGAGGGGAGCCCCCCAGACGTGGGCTCAGGCTCGTGCCTCCTGCCCCCCAGCCCACCCATCCCGCACTGAATGGTTCCGTTCCTCCTGTGCACCAGGTCTGGCCAGTGGTGGCCTCCTGGCAGAGCTGAGAGCCCACTGGTTTCCTGCTTGCAGTGGGTGCACATGGTCCCCAAGGAAGGAGATAACTGTGGGCTCCCAGGGACAGAGCCCAGCCCCTGCCCACGGGGATCAAGACCCAGGACCAGCTCTAACTTGACCTCTGGCGTAAAATGAGCTTGTCATCCTGTGCATACCATCCGGATTTGGAGACAGTGACTCAGAATACGCCGAGGAAGCTCATTGCAGTGCTGTCTCCAAGGCAGAGTGCGGAGTGAGGTGGAGGACCACCGCACATCCCTGCCTGGAGCTTGGGGGCTGGGGTGTTGGGGAACTAATGGGGATGCGGAGCACAGAAAATAGGAATTCTCTAACCCCATGAGCGAGGAAGAAGGGTGAGGGGGCACAAGACCTCCCTGGAAGCCTTGCTGGAGTGTTGGAAAGAATGAGGGGGATGCCAAAGGATTATTTTTTCCCTTACAATTCAGACAAGATTAGAAATCTCTGCTATTGAAGATATTTAGCAAAGTATGAAAGAGCCCACCTTCTGTTCCCCCCTGAGCTTGGGGAAGCTTAATCAAAATCAGATATGAGTAAATCCCTCCAGTAGCCACCAGGGGGCGCTGACTGACTGGCAGGCAGAAGGGTAATGGGCAAAACTATGGCAAGGGGCAGCTGTTGTGGCTCTGTGAGGGGAGAGCGTCCGTTTCAGTCTCACCCGCTCCATTTCTGATCCAGCTCCCTGCTAATGTGCCTGAAAAAGCAGCAGAGGATGGCTTAGGTGGTTAGGTCCCTGCACCTGGTTGAGAGATTGAACAAAGCTGCTGGCTTCAGCCTGACCTAGACCTGGTGGTTGCAGCTTTTGGGGAGTGAACTAGTAGGTGCAAGATCTCTTAGGGCCAGCTCCGGGGTGTCGCAAGCTAATCCTCCAACTATGAAGCCAGCATCCCATATCAGTGCTTGTTAATGTCCTGGCTGCTCCACTTTCAAACCAGGTCCCTGCTTGTGGCCTGTTAAGACAATGGAGGGTGGCCCAAGTCCTTGGGACCTGCAGGGATACCTGAAGGAGGCTTGAGGCTCCTGGTTCCTGACTATAGGCTCTGCTCTGGTGACTGCAGCCATTTGGAGAGTGAACCAGCAGATGGAAGATTCTCTCCCCCTTCCCCTTCCTCCCTTCCCTCTGTAACTCTTTTAATAAAACATATTAAAGGGCCCAGCGGCGTGGCCTAGCGGCTAAAGTCCTTGCCTTGGACGTGCCGGGATCCCATGTGGGCACCGGTTCTGTGGTCCCGGCAGCTGCACTTCCCATCCAGCTCCCTGCTTGTGGCCTGGGAAAGTAGTCGAGGACGGCCCAAAGTTTTGGGACCCTGCACCCACGTGGGAGACCTGGAAGAAGTTCCTGGCTCCTGGCTTCAGATCAGCATAGCACCGGCCGTTGCGCTCACTTGGGGAGTGAATCATCGGATGGAAGATCTTCCTCTCTGTCTCTTCTCCTCTCTCTATATCTGACTTTCCAATAAATAAATAAATCTTAAAAAAAAAAAGAAGAGGATATGTGGATTCCTCAACATTTAAAAAATATATATATATTTAAAAATCTGGCTCTGGGGCCCGGCGCGGTGGCGCAAGTGGTTAAGTCCTCACCTTGCACGCCCGGGATCCCATATGAGCGCCGGTTCTAATCCCGGCAGCCCCGCTTCCCTTCCAGCTCCCTGCCTGTGGCCTGGGAAAGCAGTCGAGGACGGCCCAAAGCTTTGGGACCCTGCACCGGCATGGGAGACCCGGAAGAGGCTCCTGGCTTCGGATCGGCATAGCATCGACCGTTGCGGCTCACTTAGGGAATGAATCATCGGATGGAAGATCTTCCTCTCTGTATCTCCTCTCTGTATATCCGCCTTCCCCCCCCCCCAAAAAAAATAAAAATAAATCTTAAAAAAAAAATCTGGCTTCTGGGTCCAGCACGGTAGCCTAGTGCCTAAAGTCCTTGCCTTGCACGTGCCAGGATCCCATATAGGCACCAGTTTTAATCCTGGCTACTCCACTTCCCATCTAGCTCCCTGCTTGTGGCCTGGGGAGGCAGTGGAGGACAGCCCAAAGCCTTGGAACTCTTGGACCCAGCACCTGCGTGGGAGACCTGGAAGAACCTTCTAGCTCAGGCTCGGCTCAGCTCTGGCCGTTGCAGCTGCTTGGGGAGTGAACCAGCGGATGGAAGATCTTTCTGTCTGTATCTTCCTCTCTGTAAACCTGACATTCCAATAAAAACAAACCTTTAAAAACTATATCTGGCTTCTTTCTCTGAATTCTACCTTTCAACTAAATAAAATACATTTTACGAAAGAAAGTTCCGCATTAGTCCTGCCCTTGGGAAGGGATGGGGATAATAGGCAGGGGTCCCTCAAGTGTCTCTAATTGCCGGGGGGGGGGGGTAGGCATCCTAAGTAGAAGCAAAGATGGAACAAAGCGGATAAAGCCCTCGGCTCGACAGGCCCTTGAGTGCCTGCCGGAAATCCATTGGATTTCCTCAATGGAAAGGGAATAAAAGCCTCGTGTTCCTTGGAGGGGCAGCAGGTGCAGATTCTGAGCCTGCCACCTGTGCGCCTGCGACAGGGTGCAGTTCTGCAGTCTGCCAGTAGGTGAGGCCCTGTACCCTCCTCTTGAAGCCACTTAGGCAACCAGCATTGATGCCCAAGGCCACAGGGGTCTGACACACGGAGTGCCAACCCCCTCACTTGTCCCAATAGCGTGAGAGGACATCAGGAGTGTCTCCACCTTCACACACCGGGGTCTTGAGGCTCAGAGAGGTCATGGTCACACCGCAGGCAAGTGGCAACACAGGGATTCTCAGCTGGCCCTGATTCATTTCCCAAATGCCTGCAGTAGCCAGGGTTGGAGCAGGCTGAAGCCAGGAGCCTGCAAGTCCCTCCAGGCCTCCCACACCAGTGGCAGGGACACACATACTTGACCCATCACTCGCTGCTTCCCCAGGGTGTGTGTGAGCAGGAAGCTGGACTCACTCAAGCCCCAGGCCCTGCACTGTGGGGATGCTGCCAGCAACCCACATGCTGACTTGCATTCTTGTTCTCATCTTAAAGGAAAAAGAAACAGAAGCCTCTTGAAGCTCCTCCCTGCTCCACCGCCAGCTACTTCAGCTCTGCCCTTGGCTCCGCTCCATTTGCTGTTTGCAGTCACAGTCAGACTTCTGCCCCCATCGCACCAACGAGCTGAACTTGTTGGTGACATCCTAAGTCAAATGCATTGCCATGGGCAGAGGATTACTCCTGACATTACAAAAACCAGGCCTGAAGCTGCTATGTTCTTTGTTTTTAAAAATGTGTTTAGCCCGCTGCCTTCTGCACCCTCGTAGAGGGTAGCCCAGACTGCCACCTTCTGTGCCAGTGAAGGCCTGGGGGTGTGGGCTTGCAGGTGGCTTGGTGGATGGAGCCGGCAGGGGTGTGTGGGGACCTAGGGGCTCACATCCAGGCAGCCCAAGCGAGCCTGGGGGTTTCCCCACATTCTTGGCCCAAGAGGGGCTGGGAAGAGCGGAGGTGAGAGCCCTAGGTTAGCATGCTGGCCTGGTGTGCTGGTGGACTGGGCTTGGGGAGCTTTGAATGGGCCTGGATATTGGGTATGTGCCAGGAGCTTGACCTCCTAGTGGGTGGGCAGAGCTCCAGACCAGCACTCCTCACCCCTCTAAGATTGGGCTTCGGAAGGCTGGGCTGGGAAATGCATGCACTGCTAGGCACAGGGACTGTGGATTGATCAGGGAAGGGGCAGAGGGGTGTGAGGAAGAAAACCGTTGCAGATGAGAAATGACTTCTGAGGATGGGTAGTATTAGGTTACACCATGACACTAACCAATACACAGGAACAGTAGGTCTGGGAGCAGATTCTATGGGGAATATGTGGGCCCACCCCTGTGGAACTGCAGTTTCCACTGGTTTGCTTAAGAGTTAGGGATAGTGACAGGCTGAGCTAGGCATGGCAATGGAACCCTCCAACATCCATAGGTGCTGGGGTTGGGAACAGGCTAGGCTGGTTCAGTCTACGGCACCCATAGGTGCACCCATAGGTACACCCAAGAACAGGGTGTGGGGCAGACCAGGCTGCACTATCTATCCACCAGTTCATTGTATGGGATGGAGCCTGAGACAGATGGGACAGACTATGCTGGGTAAGGGCATATTGGCACCCGTTGGCGCATTTAAGATCTGGGTCCAGAGGTGGGCCTGCTGGGGGATCTTGGGAAACTCCTGTGGTGGGTCATAGCTCCCATTGGTGAACATGTAATTCAGGCCTGGGTGTTAGGTCAGGCAGGGAGCTCCACCTGTCGGCGAATGTGTGGATTGGTTCTGGAGGTGGGTGGACTGGGCAGGGCTGGGCCAACCTTAGCCCACTGGCATGTGCAGGAGCCAGGCCTAAGTGTGGTCATGCCAGTCTAGGCTATCACACCTACTAGTATGAATGAGCCAGGGATGGGAGTAGACTGGGCAGGGCTAGGCTGCAGCACCTGCTAGCGGGAATTAGGACTAGGGGTGGGCTGGGACAGGCCAGGCTGCAGCATCCAATGGCAAAGGCCAAAAGGCGATAGGCTATGCTGAGCTGAGTCAGAGCAGCCACTGGCATATACAAGATTTGCTGCTGGGAATAGGCCTGGCTGGGGAGCTAAGTATACGCCCCAGTTGGGGCTTCTGGTGAATGTGAGAGCTGGAATCGGGGTGGCAATCTGGGCTGGACAGGACTGCCAGTGTCCTTTGGCACGGGTGTGAACTGGATCTGAGGTGTGCAAGACTGGGCTAGGCTCCAGCACCCACAGGTGCTCGTGAGAGCCAAGGGTGGGTGTAGGATGGGCTGGGCTAGGTCTTGGCTCCCACTGAACCACATCAGAGTTGTGTTTGGGAGTAGACCAGGTATGGCTGGAGTGTAGCACCCAACAGTAAGAATCAGAATGGGTGTAGGCCATTTGGGCAAGGCCACTGTTTCTGCCAGGACAGGAGGTGGACTAAGTCTGGGTCAAGGACCCACCAGAGTGTGAGATCTGCCACTGAATGAGACCTGACTCCTTTGTCAGGATGCAGTTCCTGCTGGTGAGTGTAAGAACCAGGGAGCTTCTTTTGGGTCTCCCATGTGGGTGCAGGGTCCCAAGACTTTGGGCCTCTGCTGCTTTTTTAGGCCATAAACAGAGAGTTTGAATGGGAAATGGAGCAGCTGAGACATGAACCAGAGCCCATATGGCATGCTGGTGCTTGCAGGTAGATTAGCCAGTTGAGCCGTCATACGTTTATTTCCATTTTAGCTGAAAGGCAGAGAGAGAAAGAGATTTTCCATTTGCTAGTTTACTCCCAAAGGTCAGCCATAGCCCGGGCTGAGTCAGACCAAAGCCAGGAGCTAGGGAACTCCAGCCAGGTCTCCCATATGGGTGACAGGGTCCAGAGTCCTGCTGCTTCCCAAGCTATGCAGGGACAGGAAGCTAGAAGAGGAAGTGCAGCTGGGATGCACTGCCATGGGGGGTGGGAGCCCCCTCCTGGGCGTCCACGTGTGCTGCTCCTCCCTACCCAGCACAGAGCCCAGTCACTCCGTGGTCCGTTTGCTCCTGCTGCCCACCCTCTCAGCCCCACCTGACATGACAGCCCTGCTCCATTACTCCAATCTTTCCCCTCCCTCCTCAGCTCCACAGTCCCAGAGCGCCTCCTCTCCTGTCCCTCCTGCTTGACACGATGGTCTGTGTCTCCTCCCAGCCCCCATCTGAAGGTAAAGTGAGGCAGCCCCGTTGTATCTTCAGATGAGGGTTGGGTCTGGCAGCTACAGGCCCTTGAGGAATACTTCCTTGAATAAAGGACTTGGTGCCAGGCCAGGAGCTTCAGCCTGGCCACCCACCCGGTGGGCCTAGAACAGAGCTAATAGGAATATAGTCCAAAGATGTGCAAAGGGCCTGGGGAAGGGATGGGAGATGTTTAGGACCAAGGGAATGGAGAATGAAAGTACTCTGATATAATGAAAGGAAATGTTCTGGAAAGGGAAGATAGAGGAAGCTGGGAGGTTATCAGGGGGCAGGAAAGCCCACATTACTCAGAGCAGAGACTTCACTGGACCGGTTTAGGGCAGATAGGGAAGTTGAGGGGAGGGGACGAAGGGGAGCATGTGATGCAGCCTGGCCTGTGACAGTGGCAAAACCATCAGTGAGACCTGGGGCACAGCTCAGGGGCCTCCTGCTGCCTGGCCCAGGTCTCCGTCTACCCAAAGACATCACAGGCTGCAGAGTGCAGCTTGGGTGAGGAGCAGGTGAGGGGTAGCTACAGCCCTGCAAGCCCTTCCAGCCAAGGGGCGGCAGGTGCACAAGTGGAGCAGGTGCAGACTCAGGCACTGGGGAAGGACCACAGAGGAGGGGCAGCAGCCCTGGAGCAGGCAAGCTGAAGCCCCGGGCAGGGGTGGGCCTTCGTGGGACCAGAGCTCTCCCGCCTCTCGCGTCAGCACAGTGGCTGAAAACACAGCCTCCTGTCCCAGGGGTAGTGATGACTGTCGGGCTTGAGGCCTGGCTCCAGCACCACAGGATCTCTCAGACCTGGGACAGGACTGCACAATCAGAGAAGGGCAATGCCACCATTGGCAGGGCTGCAGCCATGCCTGGCGCAGGCTCGTCATGGTGGTCTGCACTGTGTCTCCTTGAGGGACACAGGCCCGAGCTGACACAAGGATGAGTACTCTATCGCTTTACTCCTGCCCACTCCCCAGCAAGCCTAGGCCCCTAGGCACACATTGGCTCCTCTCACATCTGCCACCAATCCTGCTGGGTTCACTGAAAGAGGCCAGCGGTCTGGATGTGGCCTAGGAGTGCCTCGTCCTTTCCCAGGCACACCTGGTGACCACAGCTGGATTGCCTTTCAGCATGTAAATACAGCTTCCTGAAGCTCCCAGCCAACTTTCTCCAGGGGAGTGACGAAGTCACAGACCTGACTGGCCATTACATCTGCTGCTAGCAGCTAGGCCATGGGTGGAAGAGAACAGTGCCCAGCCAGAAACGGCTTTGCAACCAACTGGGTCCAACTCCCCCAGTACCTTGGTGCCTAGTGGGCCCACACCCCTCCCCTGTGTGATGGGAGTGGGACTGTCACACGCAGCAGCATGGTGTCGGTAACATTTGGGAGTCCCACAACTCCCGTTGTTGAGTCCTGGAAGCCGAGAGGCGCCTGCCTGGACGTGTAAGGTCTGCAGCCTGGGCACCCGACTCTCCCCTCAGATGCCCACTGGGCCTGCCAGGGATCTGTCCTTCACAAAGCTCTGCCGCCAGCTCTCCACTGCTGTACCGAGAGGGGGCCCTGTGAGGCCACCCCCAGCAACTACGCTGTGAAGCCAGGACGCCAGCTGCAATCACAATTCCTTTCTTTCTTTCTTTCTTTTCTTTCTTTCTTTCTTTCTTTCTTTCTTTCTTTCTTTCTTTCTTTCTTTCTTTCTTTCTTTCTTTCTTTCTTTCTTTCTTTCTTTCTTTCTTTCTCTTTCTGGCTTTCTGGCTTTCTTTTAAGATTTTCTTATTCAGTACAAACTCAGATATATAGACAGAAGGAGAAACAGGGAGGAAGATGATTCACTCCCCAACTGACCACAATGGCCGGTGCTGCACTGAATCTGAAGCCAGGAGCCAGGAGCCTCCTCCAGGTCTCCCATATGGGTGTTGGATCCCAAGGCTTTGGGCCGTTCTAGACTGCTTTCCCAGGCTACAAGCAGGGAGCTGGATGGGAAGCGGGGCAGTCGGAATTAGAACTGGCACCATATGGGATCCTGGTGCATTCAAGGCAAGGACTTTAGCTACTGGGCTACCACACTGGGCCCAGTTTTTAAATTTATTTTATTTTTATTGGGAAGTCAGATTTACAGAGAGGAGAAAGACAGAGAGGATGATCTTCTGCCTGATGATTCACTCTCCAAGTGGCCGCAATGGCCTGAGCTGAGCTTATCCGAAGCCAGGAGCCAGGAGCTTCCTCCAGGTCTCCCACATGGATGCAGAGTCCCAAGGCCTTAGGCCGTCCTCAACTGCTTTCCCAGGCCACTAGCAGGGAGCTGGATGGGAAATGGAGCTGCCGGGATTAGAACTAGCACCCTTATGGGAAAACAAGGCGCGTGTAAAGCAAGGACTTTAGCTGCTAAGCCACCATGCTGAGCCCATCTTTGTTGCTTTTCCAAGCCATTAGCTGGTATCTGAATCAGAAATGGAACAGGTGGAACTAGAATTGGGGCCCATGTGGAATGCCAGCATTCCAGAAAGAGAATTAGTGTGCTACGCCACCGTGTTGGTCTTGTCAACACAGAAATCTTAGAGCAAGAGGAAGAGAGGGGAGGAACACACAGAGGATGCAAGGGGCCCTGGCCCAGCGGAGGAAGCAGGGGGCACTCACCCGCTTGTGGTTTGTGTCCCCCACGGTAGCAGGGGGCCAGGTCACCCTTCAGAGAGAGCCATCTCATTTAGTCCTGCTGTTAAACAGCACTCGTCCTTGCCTCCGCTTCACAGGACAGAAGCTGAGGCTTGGACAAGGCATGAGGTCACACACAGCAAGGTAGCCAGGCTCTCAGGCTGCACTGCTGGGCTCCCAAGACTGGCTGGGAAAGATGGTGCTCCTGCCCAGCCTGGTGCCCTGCTCAGTCCCCGGCTCCGCCACGCCTTAGCTGAATGACCTCGAGCAAGTTCCTTAACCTCTTGGAGCTCAGCACCCTCCATGCACCAGCAGGAGCTGGGACGTGGGAGACACACTTTTGACACAGGCACAGGGGTGCACAGTGAAGGTTACCATGGAACAGGGCTGCCTGTACCTCCCAGCACCTCCTCCTTCCGCAGTGCCAGCCCCTGACTTTCTAGCTTAGGAAGAAGCTTGGGAAAGGAACTGTGAGGGCATAAATTGGGGAACAGAAACGCCACGGTTTCCAGGCACCTCCACCCCCGGGGGTAACAGGCTACCTCTTGTCTGTTTTCTGTTTTCTAGATTTTCCATGACCTGGTTTGAGGTCTTTGATGTGAACAGTTCTGACTAAGTGAGGGGGTCCTGACCAGAAGTGCTCCCTCCCGGCAGGTGGTGGGCCCCAGGGGTGGGCGGATGCATGCGCGTGGGGGGCAGAAGCTGAGCCTCAGGGTCCCACCCTGTGATGTGGAGTGCCCATAGGGCACCTTGACAGCCCAGCAGGTGAGACCCGGGCTCTGAAGCATAGGGCTGGGTGGCAGCTGTGGAGGGACAAATCCCTGGTAGGGATGATAGGCTAGGAGCAAAGGCCAAACAGGAAGTAGAACTATTGACCTTGGGGCTGGGGAAGTGGGCATGCAGGCAAAAGGCCCTGTGGTCTCAGTGGAGCCTGCAGCCTCCCCCTCGCTAGAGAACATCAGGGAATGGCCCGCCCAGGCACTTACAGCAACCCCGGGTGGGCACCTAGCCAGCAGCCATCAACTACTTTTAGCACAGGTTTGGTAGGAAGTCTCTTTTGCGGGTGGCACAATAGCCTTGCCTTGCATGTGCCAGGATCTCACATGGGCGCTGGTTTGTATCCTGGCTACTCCACTTCCCATCCAGCTTCCTGCTTGTGGTCTAGGGAAGTAGTAGAGGACGGCCCAAAGCCTTAGGACCCTGTACCTGTGTGGAAGACCTGGAAGAAGCTCCTGGCTCTTGGCTTTTGATCAACTTAGCAATGGCTGTTGCAGCCACTTGGGGAGTGAACCTGCAGATAGAAGATTTTTCTCTCTGTCCTCTCTATATATCTGCCTTTCCAGTTTAAAACATCCGATTATCAGATGCCTCAGCAATTCCACTTCTGGGAAGGTCCCCAAAGGAACGGCAAATGGGGTCTCAAGAGAGACACTGATACACTGATACTTCTTGGGAATGGGTGCAGCAAGTGGGATGCGCAGGCCTCAGTGGCGGGAACCTGGAGGCTGCTGCGCTCTGAGAAGCCGGCCAGGCAGAAATGGCACAGCTCAGCTCAGATGAGAAACTCCAGGAGCCGAGCTCATAGAAGCTGAGAACACAAGGCTGAGCCCGAGAGGGAGAATAGGTCTTATGTAAGAGTTCCAGTTGTGAAAGTTGATGGTGCCCAGAGATGTATTGCACAACGGCAAAGATATCCTCTCTTTGTCACAAAAGAAGCATAACAGGATATTCCTCCACCTGTGGTGCTGACATCCCATTTGAGTACCGTGTGGGAGACTTGGGTGGAGTTCCAGTCTCCTGGTAGCCCCAACCATCCCAGGTATTTGGGGAGTGACCCACTAGATGGAAGGTCTCTCTCTGTCATTCTGCCTTTCAAATCTACATAGAGAAAGAAAGACAGAGAGAAAGATCTTCCATCTGCGTGTTCACTCCCCCAGTGGCCTCAACAGCCAGAGCTGAGCTGATGCAAAGCCAGGAGCCAGGAGCTTCTTTTAGGTCCCCCACATGGGTACAGGATCCCAAGGCCTTGGCCCGTCCTCCACTGCTTTCCCAGGCTACAAGCAGGGAGCTGGATGGGAAGCAGGACAGCCGGGACATGACTTGGTGCCCATATGGAATCCTGGTGCACGCAAGGTGAGGATTTAGCCACTGAGTCATCACATTGGACTTACTCTGCCTTTCAAATAAATGAAATTTATTTGGGACAATCTGAGGAGCAAAAGAAACAAGGAGGCATTAGACTGTGCATCAGGTTGGAGCTGTGACGCCTGAAGGATGGAGGAGGCGGGGCACAGAAGCCCCACGACCCCACGATGCAGCACATGAGCCCAAAGTGAGCAAAAGCAGAAGGCTGGGGAGAAGACAGAGACGGGGCTGCAGGTGACCCCAAAAAGGAACAGAAAGCACTAAACTCAGATGAGAGCGAGGGTGCAGACAATGACTGGCAGCCCAGGCGTGAAGGCGTGAAGGGTTCATCATTACTGAGACTTGCAAGTGGCCGGTACGTAGCCCGGATCTGCATGGGTCCAAAGAACTTTCCAGAGAGAATGATAAGAAATTATGATGTGGAAAGCAAATGAACCTTACCTGAAAATGCGTTTAGCTGGGAAGACAGAGCAAGGCTGGCTGACCTTGTCCAACTGGAAGTATCGGGAAGCAGCAGAGGAGGTGGCAAGCAACCAAGGGGAGGCGAGGACAGCAAGAGATGATACAGTGACCTGGTCAGGAAAAGGAGTGCAGCTGCTGTCCCTGAACAAGTAAGCACAGCCTGTGCAAGGACACGCTGGGAGGTGGGCCATACTGCCCCTGTCGGCTGCCTGGCACCATTGCAGTGCCTGCCCCCTCCCACCACAACCTGGGGCTCCCTCTCCATTTTGGTCCAGGAATGGAGGAGTGACTAGCTGTTATTTTAGGGATGGAAGGATACAGGACAGCATCTCATTTGTAACCATCTGAATGCCTTTTTTTTTTTTTTAAAGATTTATTTATTTAAAAAAAAAGTTTATTTATTTTTATAGCAAAGACAGATTTACAAAGAGAAACAGAGAGAAAGCTCTTCTGTCTGCTGGTTCACACTCCAAGTGACTGCAACAGCCAGAGCTGAGCTGAACCAAAGCCAAGAGCCAGGATCTGGGTCTCCTACTCAGGTGCAGGGTCCCAAGGCTTGGGGAAGTCCTCTAGTGCTTTCCCAGGCCACAAGCAGGGAGCAGGAAGAGAAATGGAGCAGTTGGGATACAAGCTGATGTCCATATGGGATGCTGGCACTTGCAAGTGGAAGATTAGCTATCTGAGCCATTGTGCTGGCCGCTTGAATGCTTTTGCTGGTTTTAGAAATGCGAACCCTTGGGGGAGGGTGGTGCCAGGGCAGTGGGGTGAGAAGAGCTTCCCTTCATCTGGTAGGTACATCTTAGTGGGCAGTTGTGCCAGAGGTAGCTGCTGACACCGGATGACCAGCCCTGGGTGCTTGCTCAGAGGTGCTGTGGTCCGGAAGTCTGGGCCCCCAGGTTCCTGAAAGTCATGGTTATTTCTGGCTAGTCCCCTTAATCAAGACCCCCTCCTCTCTGCCTTTCTCTGCCCCACTCCCCCCAACCTAGCCAGGGTCTGGGCCCATTTTTAAACCTACCCAGCAATCATTTCAAGAAACTTCCTTTGATTGTGCAGCACCCAGGCAAGACATGCTCCACACAGTCAACTTGTATATTTGGTAGGTTAAGCTTGATATTACAGCGAAAAAAAGATTGTAAGTCTAAGTGTAAAATCCTCAGGACTGACATGAGGTGCAACGGGTTAAGCCACCATCTGCGACACTAGCACCCTATTTTGGATGGCCAGTCCTGGATGCTCCACTTCCCATCCAGCTCCCTGCTAATGCTCCTGTGAAACAGCAGAGGGTGGCCCAAGAGCTTGGGCCCCTGCATCCATCTGGGAGTCCTGGATGATGCTCCTGGCATTAGCCTGGCCAGACCTGGCTGTTGCAGGCACTTGAGGAGTGAACTAGAAGATGAAGATCTGTCCATCTTCCTTTCAACTAATGAAATTAAAGGGGAAAAAAATCACCGGTGTCCATACGGGTATAAATCACACACTGGCAGGCAGTAAGGCTTCCTTCCAGAGAAGCTGCGGGGAATGACCCGGATGCTCCAGGAAGAATTTGGTCCCTGCAAAGAGTGGGACTGCAAAGAGTCCCTGCATGATGGGACTGCATTCCCAAAGAACAGAGAATGGGAAGGGGGAAGAGTAGTCTTCCCCGAGAAGAAACCTGGACACGCCAGCCCCAGCTCAGGGATCAAGATTAATGTCAGCTGCCCCGTCAGAGCACAGAGCCCAGACAAGCGGTGCTGTGGACCCTGGGCAGATGGGAGGTGAATGGAGCACCACTGGAAGATCAGCTGTGGACATGGGGGCTGTGCAGGGAAAGGGATTCGGGGATGTGTGGGAGGGCGGGCGCTGAAGGAGTACATTGCAGATGAGGAATGACTTCTGGGTGATTTTCATAGAACACGCTACTGCAATTGCAGGTAAAGGGGGTGCTGAAGCCAAGTGGTTTTTGGGAGGTGGGAGCCGGAGGACATGTCTGGGTCAGACAGGATACCTGCCCACGTGGAAGACCTGGACAGGGCTAGTTTGCATTGATCACAGCCCACTGGTGCGTATGAAGGCTAGGGCTGAGGGTCCTGCCTGGCAGGACTAGGCCACAGTACCTGCCAGTGAATGTCAGGGCAGAGAGTGGGCCATATCAGGTGGGGTCATGGCACTAACTGGCACACAAGAGAACCATGTCTGGGAGCAGATTCTGTGGGGGAATTTGTGGGCTCACCTCTGTGGGACTGCAATACCAGCTGGTTCACTCGAGGGTTCAGGGTGTTGATGGGCCAAGCTAAGTACTACCATGGAAATCAGCAACACTCATGGTTGCTGGGGTTGAGAGTAAGCAGGGTTGGTCCAGGATGAAGCATCTGCAGACACACTCATGAATTAGGTGTGGGGAGGGCCAGGATGCCACATCCACCACTCACACAGGCCGGGACTAGGTATGTGTGGGGGTGAACTATGCTGGTCAGGGGCCTAGCACTGACTGACAAGCATGAGATCTGAGTCTAGGAGTGCATCTAGTGGAGGAACTTGGTGAACTCCCCTATTAGGCTGTAGTTCCCAATAGTGAGCACAAGAGTTGGGGCTGGATGTTGACCAGACCAGGCGGGTCTGCTCCACTTGTTGGCAAGGTGTATGGGCTAACTGAGCAGTGGGGGATGGGGAAGGGTGGACCAGGCAAGGTCAGGCCAAGTTGTAGCACATACTGCTATGTGTAAGAGCCAGGATGGGATGTTGATCATACTGGGACAGCCTGCTGTACTTGCCTGTTTGCATGAGAGCTGGGGATAGGGGCAAGCTGGGTAAGGCTAGGCTGCAGCACCCATCAGCAAGAGTTGGGCTTGGGGGCAGATCAGGTCAGGGTAGGCTGCAGCATCCTATGGCAAGGGTCAAGATAGGGGACAGTCCATGCCAAGCTGGGCTGGAGCAAATACTGGCATGTGCAAGATCTGTGGCTGAGAGAGGGCCAAGTCGGGAAGTGAAGGGGATTCCCCCACTGAGCTGCAGTTTCCACTGGTGAGTGTGAGACACAGAGTGAGCGTAGAACAGGCTGGGTTGAGTCATGGCACCTCCCGAACTACACAAGAGCCGAGTCTTGGGGTGGGCCAGGGAGGGCTGGGCTGTAACATCCAAGTGTAAGAGCTGGAATGGGTGTGGGCTGGGCAGGCAAGGCCATAGTTTTTGCTAGGACAGGAGGTAGGCTAATCAGGCTGGGCCCAGGACTCACCAGTGTGCACAAGATCTGCCACTAGGAGGTGACCTGATAGAAGGGCTTGGGGAACTCTCCGTCAGAACACAGTCCCCTGCAGGTGAGCGCAGAATCAAGACTGGGAGCACTGGGTTAATATCAGGCTGTTCCCCATCGTTGGGTACTGGGGAACAGAAATAGGAAGAAGAAATAGAAAGTTTGGAAACAATTGATCACACCCACTTCTCCCTAACTCTAGATCCTTCCCAGCCTGATCAACTATGTAAACATTATCTAAAATAATAATAACAATAATAGAAGTTTTTAAAAAAGACTGGGTGCAGCCTAGGCCAGGTTTTAGCACCCACAGGCATTCATACGGGTCAGGTCTGGAGATAGCTAGGCCAGGTCAATTCATAGCACCCAGTGGCAGATGTGAGAACCAGGACAAGCTGCTGGACAGGCCGGGTTGAACCACAATAGCTACTAGTTCATATTAGTAGGGACAGTCCAGGCTGGGCTAGGCTGTAGCACCCACCAGCATGAGCTGGAACTAGGGTCAAGCCTAGCAGAGCCAGGCTGCAGGCAAGACAGGCCATATCAGACTGGGCCATAGCACCCACCAGCACATACAAGATCCCAGGCCCGACGGTGAGTCTGGTAGGGGACTGTAGGGCCCCCTATGCTGGGTTACCACTCCCACTGGTAACCATGAGAGCTGAGACTTGGGGCAGACCAGGCTGGGCCAGGCTACAAAACCTGTTGGCCCACGTATAAGCTAGGTTTTGGGGAGAGCTGGGCTGCAACAACCATTGGCCTGCGTATGAGCTGGGTTTGGGGTGGAGGCAAGCCAGGCCAGGCCACTGCATCTGCTAGTGCATGCGAAAACCAGAATAAGTGCAGACTGGTCTGGCTTTGCCACAGTATCAGCTAGGAAACGCTGGGGCTAGGTGCAAGCTGAGTCAGGCAGGACCTCTGCACCACCTGAAAAGTGCAAGATCCAGGACTGGGACTGGGTTAACAGGGAAACTGTGGGCACTCCTCTGCTGGGATGCAGCTCCTACTGGTGCGTGTGAGAACCAGGGATGGGCATAGGACTGCTTCTGGGCAAGGCAGCAGTGTCCGATGTCATATGTGTGGACTGGATAGTGGGTGGGTCGGGCTGAGCTGGGCTGCAGTACCCATGGCTGTGTTTGAGAGCCAGAGAGATGTGGGATGGACTAGACCAGTCTGCTGCACTTACTGGCATGCACAGGAACCAGGGCCAAGTGCAGGCCTGATCGGGGTTATTAGGGGGTCACCTTCACTGGGCTGCAGTTCCCATTGGTGTATGTGAAGGCTGAGTGCGTGGTGGGCATGGTTAGGCTAGGCCATAGGATCTCTTTTTGTTTGCATGTGAAATGGGGCTGGGCTCAGAGCTAACTGGACAACTGTAACCACCAGTGTGTGAGTAGTCTGATGTGGGTGAGAGACTGAGGTAGACCCTACACTGGCTGGCACATACAGGTGAGGTTTCATGGAGAACCTCCCAACTGGACCACTAGACTCAAAACTCCAACCAACGGAAAGTAACAGGATTTGTTGTCTGACCTTGGAATGAATGCATTGGGATTGGACCCCCTCTGTTGCTGATGTCTGTGCAGTGGACAGTATGCCCAGTTGCACACAAAGGACATGACAGCCAGCTCATCCAGGCCAGCAGAGGATGTTGAGTACCATGGCAGATGATGGAGGGCAGAACAGATTGGACAACTCCCCTGACAAAGCTTTGACAGCAAGTATCTGGCTGAGTGGAGACTGTAAGATGGTCTATGTCGGTCAACGGACCTTGCAGCAATGAAACCAATGGTGTCTCAAAACTTTAGAACCACTTAAGTAGTACCCTCAGAACATTCTTCATATTGGGGATCCTAGGATGATATCAAGTGGACAATCTTATCTACAGGTACTGATGTGGTTTGTCTGCTGGGAGCGGCCCCTACTTTCCCTTCCCCTACAGATACAGATGCAGGAGAAAAATAATTGAAGGCATTAGTCTCACCCACTTTCCCCATGCCTTGACCCTCTCCACCCTCATGGGCATAAATCCTTCTCAACTATATAAAATAATAATAATAATAATAATCAAAATCCTGGGGGCCCTGGCATGGTGGCCTAGCGGCTAAAGTCCTCACCTTGACTGAGTCAGGATCCCATATAGGCACCAGTTCTAATCCCAGCAGCTCCGCTTCCCATTCAGTTCCCAGCTATTGAGGATGGCCCAAAGTCTTGGGACCCTGCACCTGCGTGGGAAACCCAGAAGAGGCCCCTGGCTCCTGGCTTTGGGTAGGCTTAGCTTTGACTACATGGGGAGTGAGTCAGCAAATGGAGAATCTTTTTCTCTGTCTCTACCTCTCTGCAAATCTTCCTAATAAAAATAAAATAAATCTTTAAAAATTAAAAAATTTAAAAACTGAAAAAAAAAAGGTTAGCGTCATCAGTGAGGGTACCTGGGCATGGTACATGCTCCTGGCAAGGGCCGTGCAGCCTGAAAAGAGGCTCCTGGGACACCTGCTGTCAAGGTTGCATTGTGGCACAGCGGGTTAGCCCACAGCTAGAGCACTGACATAGTCCTGGTTAGTGTCCTGGTTGCTCTACTTCTGATCCAGCGCGTGCAGAAGGCAGCAGAAGACAACTAGAGTGTTGGGGCCCTCACCCCGATGTGGGAGACCCAGAGGAAGCTCCAGGCTCCTGGCCTTGCCCTGGCCTAGCCACGGCCATTGCAGCCATTTGAATGGAAGTGAATGGAAGATTCTACCCCCTGCCCACCCACCCTTTTTTTCCTCTTATTGTATAACTTTGCCTTTCAAATAAATGAATTATAAAAGTGAAATAAGCCCATGGGATTGTATCATAAAATAAAATAGAATAAGATCTTCTAGCGTGCGGGACAATCTACAGGTTTGACTTACTCCACGGCCCTCTCCCTTCTACTTTTGGCAGATGATACAACACCCTGGTCCTGTTAAATGCAAATGTTAAGAGGATCTGAAACTGGAGAAGTCATATGTGGTGAGTTTTTATTTCTGTAAGTTAGAAGCGGGGGCGAAAAAAAACAAACCCAGGCAAAATAACAGGAATGCGTTAGCCATAGCATATTCGGGTGCTGGGGAAAGGGTACCTTCTGTGGCCCATTGGTGGGTCCGCAGCGCCTCCGACCCAGGGCAGGGCGGGCAGGGCTCTGTGGGCGGAGCCTCGGTGGGGGGACTCTGTGGGTGCGGTGTGGGCGGGACGCCGGGGTGCCTGGGTGCCGGCGGGCGGAGGCGCCACGGGCCGCTCAGTTCACGGGTCCAGCGAGCCGTGTCGCGTCGCGCGGACCATGGAGCCGGTGCCGCTGCAGGACTTCGCGCGCTTCCTGGACCCCGCCTCCCTCCCGCGCGTGCTGCGGATCTACTCGGGGGTCTATTTCGAGGGTGAGTGCAGGGCAGGACCCCTCCGACCGCCGGCTGTCTCTAGGTGGGGGAAAGGTCAGAGAGAATTGGGAACCCCAGGTTCTAATTCCGACTCAGTTCCTGCACTGATTGGGTGAACCCTCGGCTTCCGTGTCATTGGGGACCCCTCTGAGCTGCCCTGCACGGTGGTGCTGTCAGAGAGGTAAGGCAAAGCAGGTGGGAGGTGAGAGAACCAGGTGACAGCACAGGCTCCACCAATAGAGCAAGGAGGCCTGGAAAGAGGCGCTCATGATCATTGGGATCCTGACCTGGCACCAGTCCCCCCTGCCTCCGCGTGTGGTCTACACTGCTTGCCTACAGTTCTCCTGCTTTGGCCTTCTGGGTCATCCCATCAGTTCCTAAGTCCTGGACTTCAGTGAGAGGCCTTGCAGGAAGCCTCCAGCTCTCTGTTCCTGGCCCAGCCTGCAGGGCAGCAGGCCTGGTAGCAGGGTGAGGGTTGCTAGAAGAGAGAGGCTTACGAGCAGAGGGAGAGAGAGCAGGGCAAGGTGGGGAAAGAGGGGAGGGAGGGGAGAGGAAGTGGAAACTGCTGAGTGGGTTGGATAGGGGACCAGAGACCATATAGGGTGCAGTTCCTTACAGAGCAAACTAAGATACAAATGCCCCCTCCCCATCCTATTCCACCCTAGCTTCCAGCAAAACTGAGGTTCCCAGTTGGGCCTAAACCAAGGCTGGGGTGCAAAAGGGACCCCTGGAGGCCATGGGCTCCCAGTGGGGAGCTTGCTTGGCCTGGGTTTGAATTCGGCCTCTACCCCTGCGGGCCTGGGGCTCTCCTCCAGCCCAGGACCCAAGCCACATCTCTGGTGTCATGTTCAGACCTCTTCATTCTGCAGGACCTGGGGCTGTGATCAGAGCAGAGTGTGACAGGTGCAAGAGGGGTGCAGCTGGCCACACTGCTGGGATAGGCAGGACACTCGGAGCGGGGGTTGCCTGGGGTTATCGTCTGCGGTGACCTGCTCAACCCCTCTGGAGCTCCGGTGTCATAATGTAAAGGGAGAAAGAGAGCGATCTCCACCTGCTGGTTCATTCCCAGAAGGTACCGAGAACTACCTGGCGCATCCTAAAGGAATGACAGGTGCCATTGTCGCGCATTGAAGCAAGTGGAGCGACCAGAACCAAGAGGCAGGGCCGAGCTTCGCCCCCTGTGCTTTTTCCTGTAGGGACCTGTGATGTTCTCACAGGGCACCCTGTGTTCCTATGGGAACATGTGATAGTCTCATGGAGACTCATGACGCTCTCATGGGTCCCCAGGGCTGGTGGGAAAGGCCCTACCAGGGCTGCCCAGTGAGCATAAGGTCCAGGTCCCGGCCCCTGTAGGTCCCTGTCCCCTGATGTGCATCTTCTCTGTTCCCGTTCCTCTACCCCACACCCCATGGCTTGTGCACTTCATACTGGAATGTGGGGCTGCTGAAGTGGCAGTGGCACCAGGACCTTGCCCCCTGGGCCTCGCCCTGCCCATTCCCCTTCACTCTGCTGGCCTGCCCAGAGCCTGGCGCCAGAGCTGTCGAGGGGTGCTGCGGTTTCCTGAGTCTGTATCATACCCTACAGTGATCCAGGGTGCCCCAGCTTGCCTGCCAGCCTCCTCCATGGAGGAGGCACAGGGGTGAGGGGAAGTCTGGTGCAGCCCAGCATGGGGCGTCTAACACCAAGAGCGTAATGGAGTTGCTATGAGCTAGGCAGGGCAGGATCTGGCAGGCGTTCCTGGCAGGGGGGACCATGCGTCAAGGCCAAGCAGAGCAGAGCCAGTGAGACCCAAGGTCTGGGCCACCAGCACTTGGTCTTTGCTGACCAGGAAAACTGAGGCAAGGTCTCTGCAGGCTCCATCTACGAGATTTCCGGGAATGAGTGTTGCCTGTCCACGGGGGACTTGGTCAAGGTCACGCACATCCACCTGCAGAAGGTTGTCTGCGAGAACCTGGGGACTGGTCAGACCTTGGAGCTGGACCCCAACTTCCAGGGTAAGGTGGGCACCACTGCCTCCCAGCCCTCTCCTGCCCTGCAGGACTCACACACAAGCCGGGTCTCCCTGCTGGGGTCTCCCTGCTGGTTTCTTTGACCCAGCTTGTGTCTAGGTGCCTGTCTCTGCTCACACGATCACTCAGCAGACACATAGGGCAGTCAGGAGTGCCGGGCCACATGTGGAGGTCTCAGGGGGAGGCATGTACCATGGCAGGAGGTGGGGAGGAGTGTGCAGGGGGACAGTGAGAAGAGGGTAGCTACAGAAGCAGGAGCAAACTTTTATTGAAAAGGCAGATTTCCAGAGAGAAGGAGAGACAAAGCTGGTTTACACCCCAAATGGCCACAATGGCTGGAGCAGAGCTGGTCTGAAGTCAGGAGCCAGGAGCTTCTTCCAGATCTCCCACGTGGGTGCAGGGTCTCAAGGTTTTAGGTCATCCTTTATTGCTTTCCCAGGCCACAAGCAGGGAGTTGGATGGGAAGTGGAGCAGCCAGGATATTTCATATAGGATGTCTGTGCCTTCAGGTGGAGGATTAGCCAATTGAGCCATCACACTGCTCCCCATCCCTCAAGCTACCCCTTTTTTAGTCCCATTCAGACTGGGATAGTCCTCAGCCTTTCTTTGGATGTTGCCATTGATGACAAGCCCGGAACAGTCTGCTCCAAATCATCTCTCAGATCTACTTTGCGTGATGTTTAGATCAGATTGAAGTTGTGGGTTTGGGGACAGGAAACTTGCGACCGGAAGTGGGACAGTTAGGTCAGTCCGGTGCTGGGACAAGATTGCATAGGGCTTGGAGAGGTGGCTGCTGGGAGGGCAGAGAGGATGGCTGGATGAGGGGTGGCCAGAGGGCACTTTTCCCAGTGGCTCCAGGGACTCTGGTTTGGGAGAAAGGTGTAGTGGTGTTGCTATGGGGTGGGGGGAGGGGGCAATAGCAGGCCTTGCACATGGACTTGGAGCTATGGAGGAGGGAAAGGGGAGGGTTGGTGGGCTGGCATTGGGAGGGGCCGGGAGGTGGGGGAAGCATGGGCATCTCAGTGTGTCTGTTGGGGACGTGTCCACTCTGTCCCTGATGCTGTCCCTCTGTGGGTGCCCTCCCCATCTGCCGCAGTCACATTTAGCCCTGCCATCCTATGTCCTCGTGCAGGTGCACCCAAATGTGTGTCCTTGGGGTGTGCCAGATGGGTTATATGCAGGCCTGGCTAGGGCTTGGACCTGGCAGAGGCCTGCCCCCCTTCTAACACATGTCTCCTCTGTACCCTCCCTGCAGGCCACTTTAGCCCCCTCACCAACCATCAGAGCTACAGGACCCTGGGGGAGCTGGTCTCTGCCACCACTCAGAGCCCCACACAGCTGCCCATCTTCTTCATGTCAACCCACAGCATCCTTGTGGATGCCAGGGTGGTACCCGAGGACCAGCCCCTCCTCCTGGAGGCTGTGGACACGCACCTTGGGATGCGCTGCGCACGCTGTGTGCTGGACACCGAGTCACAGCGGGTGGTCATGCACCTGCCCCTGACCCTGAAAGGGCCCTTCTGGCAATGGGAGCCCGGTGCCCCCCGAAGCCTGCTTGAGGCCCTACAGGACCCAGCACTGCAGGACCTCATCTTCACCTGCCCTACCTTACCCTGGAGCTCTCTGGTCCTGAAACCCCTTTACGAACTGCAAGCCATCATGCACAGTGAGTTGCCCACACAGGTGGGTGGGGCTGCTGGGGAGGGCCAAGGAGTTCCCCTAACCAGTGGTCCTTCCCTATCCCTGGCCCCTCACTAGCCTTGGGATTACGGTGCACTCCGTGTGTGCAACAGGGCAGTGTCAAGTTGCCCACATGCATGGGGTGTGTGCTATAAGGAGAGGTATGGAGATGGGACACATCTGGGTGGCTTCACAGCATTAGGCAAAGCTGGGTCCTGGCAGAGAGCCACAAGAAGACATCCGACCAGCTGCCTGGGCGAGACCGCCTCTCCCGACTCGGGACCAACAGGATTGGTTCTGAAGGGCCCCTGTCTTTTGAGAGACCACAGGCCCCTGTCAGAGAGGTCCCAGGTGTTCCTGTTTTCTTGGGATGTTGGTCAGGGCAGGCTGGAGGTGGTGGGCAGAGCAGAAACTGAAGCAGAAACTGGATGGAAGCAGAATGGAGGCTGGAGCCTTCTCTGGCGCATGGAGTTTGGGGATCAGCTCCCTGGTGGTCACCCAAAGAGCCAGCAGAGCCAGCAGGGTCTGCCCCACTTTCTCTACTCTTTCAGTTGCTTTTTACTATGGGAAAATTCAAGCAAGTATAAAAGTGAGAGGATGGGCACGATTTTAACCTAATGGTTAAGACACTTGCATCCCACATCGATGCATCTTGGTTCAACTCCTGATTTCAATTCTTTTTTTTTTTTTAAGTCAATTCACTGATTTTTAAATTAATGTAAAAAAGCAAACGGGAGAGGGGAGACATTTTCCATCACTGGTCCCAAAAGCCAGGGCTGGAGTAGGCCAAAGTAACCCCACCCTGGTCTCCTGTGTGGGTGCAGGGGCCCTTGTCCTCAAACCATCTTTCACTGATTCTCCAGGTGTATTAGTGGGAAGCAGTACTGGAAGCCTACAGATGGGCACTCCATTCTAGCACTCTGCGTTGAGTGTGAGCATCCCAAGAAATGGCTGAATATGCTGGACCACAGCACCTACCCTGCTCCAGCTGCTGCTTCCTACTGATGCACACACAGGCGGCAGCAACGGATGACTCAGGTCTCTGAGTCCCTGCCACCTGCATGGCATTCCTGGCTCCCAGCTTCCACGCAGCCAATGCTGCTGTGAATAGTCGGCAGTGGAGAGGCAAGGGAGAGTCATGTCTCTCTGTGTCTCCATCACACCTAGAGAGTTCAGAGCAAGCCCAGGTATCATATAGAGTTTGAAACTAAGTACTCCAATCTGAATCTTTCTATGAAAGATTTATTGTTTTTAAGGGTCCCACGGTTTTGGGCCGTCCTCTACTGCTTTAAGCAGGGAGTTGGATGGGAAGTAGAGCAGCTGGGACATGAACTGGCATCCATATGAGATCCTGGCACTTGAAGAAGGAAAGATTAACCAGTTGAGCCATTGTGCCAGGGCCCTATTATTATTACTTTTTAAGATTTATTTATTTATGTTGCAAAGTCAGATATATAGAGAGGAGGAGAGACAGGGGAAGTTCTTCCGCCCGATGACTCACTCCCCAAGTGACCACAATGGCCGGTGCTGAGTCGATCCAAAGCCGGGAGGCAGGAACTTTTTCTGGGTCTCCCACACAGGTGCAAGATCCCAAGGCTTTGGGCCGTCCTCGACTGCTCTCCCAGGCCACAGGCAGGGAGCTGGATGGGAAGTGGAGCTGCCGGGATTAGAACCAGTGCCCACATGGGATCCTGGCAAGTCCAAGGCAAGGATTTAACCTACTAGGTCACAGTGCCAGTCCCGGGCCCTATTATTTTTTTCTGGATTTTAATTATGTCTTGTTTTTTTTAAAGACATTCCCTGAAATAGGCACATGTGACGGCATCATTCTGACCTAGGAGCATTCAGTGGAGGAGGAGTATCAGGGTTGATAAGGCCAGACCAGCTCAGAGAGGTGGACACCATGATCATGCATCCTTTTGCCCTCTGTTTCATAATGATGCTTTTCAATGTACTTGAGAGGGACAGAGAGAGAAACAGAGAGAGCTCTCACCCACTGGCTCACTTCCCCAAATGCCCACAACTGGGCCATGGCAAAGCTAGGAGCCCCATACTCCATCCTGGTCTCCCACAAGGATGGCAGGGACCTAGCTGTTTGTGCTGTTGCCTGCTGACTCCTAGGGTATGTGTTTGCAGGGAGCTGGAATCGAGAGCATAGTTAGGCCTGGAACCCAGAAAGTTCCATGTAGAATGCAGGCACCCCGAGCAGTAGCTCAAATGTGTGCCAAATGCCCACCTCAACAGTTGTATGGAAGGAGGTTGAAGAACAAGAATGGCCAGGAATCCACCTTGATGGGCAGGGGGCGGTAGGAACAGAAGGTTGCAGCCAGAGGTCAGCAGGCGCTGGTTGTGCTCTTGGCTTCGGGGTGGCCTACTGGGTGCCCGGAGCTGACCCCTGCTTTCCACAGTGCGCAGGACCATCGTCAAGATCCCCTCCAGCCTGGAGGTGGAGGTGCAGGACGTCACCACCTCCTCCCAGCACATCCACTTTATCAAGCCACTGCTGCTGAGCGAGGTCCTGGCCCAGGGGGGTCCCTTCCCAATGTCTGCAGAGATCCTGGAAGCTCCCGAGGGACCTTCCATCTTCCTCAGCCCATGGGTGGGCTCCTTGCGGAAAGGCCAGAAGCTTTGCATCCATGGCCTGGCCAGTCCCACCTGGTGGGTCCTGGCCTCAAGCAGGGGTCACAAGGTGCCCCGGCATTTCCTGCTCTCGGGGGCCTACCAGGGCAAGCTGCGGCGCCGGCCCCGTGACTTCCCCACTGCCTATGACCTCCTGGGCGCTGTGCAGCCGGGCCAGCCATTCCGGGTGGTGGTGACCAAGGACTGTGAGGCCGGAACAGCCGACGATCCTGAGTCCTGCTCGCTGGCTGTGGGGGACCGGCTGGAGGTGCTGGGGACTGGCCAGGTCCATGGGTACCAAGGCAGGGACCAGGATGTCTTAGTGTGTCAACGGCTGAATGAACAGGCTGAGGAGGAAGAGGAGGAAGAGGCTGGAGAGAACGAAGAGGAGGAAGAGGCCCAAGAGCGGCTGCTGCTTCCCCTCTATCTGGCGGGCAGCTTTGTGGAGGAGCTGAACGACAGCCGGCGCTACCGATTGGCTGATCTGATGACTCAATTCCTGTTGCCCTGTGAGGTCAAGGTGGTGGCCAAGGATGTCAGCCAGTCTGCAGATCCCCTGGCTTCCTTCCGGGGCCTGCGGCTGGAGGAGAAGGTCACGGAACCCTTCTTGGTCGTGAGCCTGGGCTCTGAGCCCGAGGTGAGCTTTGCCATCCCACCCCGGTGGCTGGATTTCACTGTGGTGGAGTCTGAGCAGGGGCTGGGCCAGCCAGCAGCAGTGCCCCCTGTGATCACGGTGGAAGAGCTGACCGATGCCTTCTACTATCGCCTGCGAAAGTTGCCAGCCTGTGCCAACCAAGCACCTCCTCCCAGGCCCCCCAAAAGCAAGGGGCTCAGAAAGCAGCTGAAGCAAAGCAGCGAGAAGGGCGACAGTGAGGTATGGATGTGGTCCAGGTGGAGGGCTGCCGTCACTGCCTGCTTTGTCCGCCATGTCTGTCTGTCCGTCTGTCCCGGCTCTCACACCAGAACCTGCCATTTGTAAATATGCACACGCTGAGTGCCACCCTTATCCAGACATTGAAATCCTGTAGTTGGCATGATCGCCTGTGTCTTACCACTGAGAGCCCAGACATGAGGTGACTTGCCCTGAGGCCTGAACTGGAGCACACCAGTTCCTGGTGCCCTGCCTCTGCCCTGCCCCCACTTTATGCTACACCCAGTTTCCACTGGAGCTGACCCAGCAGCCTCTGTGGCCTCTCCTGTTCTCACGTCTGTTGCAGAATTCAGTGGCTCCCCTTGCCAGGGTGTGGTGCCACCTCATTAGCTGACCTTGATCTGGCCTTAAAGGACCGTTTCCCTCTTCCCGCCTGCAGTCCTGTTCCCACCATGGGGACACAGGGAAGGTCCCTATCTCAGGCTCTGGTGATGATGGGCTCAGGCTGCCCCGGCCTTACTCTCCACCCTGGGCTGTATTGTTGCATGTCACATGTTGTATGGTATGTGTCACGTTTCCCTGGCTACAGCAAGCACCTGCTGAGCTGAAGAGGTGGAGTCAGCGGGTGAGTTGGCATTCAGTCCACATGCCCAGTGGCTGTGCGCACTGCTCCTGCCCTGACCATACGTCTCCTCAGTGGCCAGCTGGAGGCAAGGTCTCCGTGGCTGGCGGCTCACTCCAGCTCAGACCCCTCCTGCGCACTGTTCTGCCTCACCAGTGGGCAACCAACAATATTGCAGAGGTGCGACAGTTTGCCTGCAGAGCAGGGTAGTGGCAGGCCATGCCAGGGGACTGTGCCCAGCTTGTGCCTCTGGGTGAACAGTGAACGCCGACTTGCTGAATATCTATAGTCTGTTGTTTGGGAACTTGGGGATACC
This sequence comes from Ochotona curzoniae, assembly GCF_017591425.1. Classification (NCBI taxonomy): domain Eukaryota; kingdom Metazoa; phylum Chordata; class Mammalia; order Lagomorpha; family Ochotonidae; genus Ochotona; species Ochotona curzoniae. The sequence continues at coordinate 5,602,572 of NW_024465777.1, forward strand.
TGGGTTGGAGGCGGCATGTGGGGTATAGCTCGTTGGTGACATCCAGCGCTGAACTCAAGCTTTCCTGGGGTGTCTCTGCTTCCCAACAGAGGGGCATTGCAGGGAGACCCCAGCTCCAGCCTGCACCCCACCTGCCCCTCTCCCCCTGCTCTGTAGCTGTGCTTGCAGTAGCCACAGCATTGAGGGGAGGGGTTCCTGAGCTGGGGTGCAGAGGCAGCCTGGCAGCCTGGTATGTGTGTTGGCCTTGCATGTGGAGTGCCCTGTCACTCCTGGGGCCAGCTGATCCCCTTGTTTCTTCCGCTCAGCCTTCCCAAAGCTTTGTCCAGCCGCAGCTTCCTCTGCTGCCCAAATCCAGGGCCAACACCTTGTTGGTGTCCAGCTGTAATGATTACAGCCAGATTTCTACCCACCGGAAGGGCAAGTCTGCCACCCTGCCAAGCCAGGCCACAGGTGAGCCCCCTGTCCTGGATTCCCCCACCAGGGCAGACCCTTCTCGATCTCCATTGGCTGGGTGGGCCCTGCATGGGTAGGCCCAGGTGGAGGGATCTCCCCCGTGGGCTTGAGGGCCCTGACACACCATCCAACAGGACAGGTGCCACCCAGTCCCTTCTGTGTTGAAACCCAAGAGAGGAAGGAATTTGCGCAAGACTGTGCTCCTTGTGGTCCTAGACTCTCTTGCAGATGACCAGCATGATTATGAAGAAATACTCGAGCAATTCCAGAAGACCATCTAGATGCGGGAGAGTCCTGGACGTGAGCCAGCCCCTCCAAGCCTCTGGAGGACCTCGCCGGGAGGGTGTGTGTCCAGGTTCAGGACGCCTGGCTCCCACTGCTGAGTGGCTCCAAGTTCTGTTCTGACTCCTGCTTCCTGCTAATGCACACCCTGGGAGGCAGCAGTGATGACTCTAGTCGGGTCCCTGCCACCCACACCAGAGACCTGGCTTTGGGTCCTTGGGGAGAGGACCGGCCACAGGAGCTCCCTCCGTGTCTGAGAAGAGAGAGTAGCCTTGGGCAGTGCCTCCTAGAAATGAGGCTGCTGCCAGGGCTCGGTTTTGTGGGTGTGACTTGAAACGGAATGGACGCTACACCTGCTTCCTGTGCATTTTGAATTTGTTTCTTGGCCTTTTGACTGAGATGGAGCTTGGATTCCCATTCAGAGACACAGCACCTTGCACTGGACTCATTGCTAACCCAGGGCTTCAATATGCAGAGGGGCCAACTGTGTTCTGTACAATTATGTGCCCCTACCAGTTGTCCTATTGTGCAGAAGACTCCAAAACACCACCAGCCTTGGGGATGGCAGCCAAGTGCCACCTTTGGGCAAAGGCAGACCTCATTGCATCCAGAATCTTCTTCACACCTGCCATCCCTACCAGCTTTCAGCCAGTTCCTGCCCTCCTCACCTCTGTGGCACCTGGCACCTCACCTGGTATTTGGTCAACAGGGGCTGCAGGAGTGAATCTTGAAATCTTGCCCTCCCAAAGCTGGTGGTGAGGTTGGGGGAACCAAGTTAAGGAGACCTGGGGCTACGGGAAAGTGGCAGGCGCCATCAGGTGGGGCTACGATGACGGTCACAGCTTTAAGTGACCATCTGAGATCATCTCATTCTAGTACCACGGAATAAACATGCCATTTGAGCTCTGTCAGAGTAACAGCTCTGTGCTGCATCCAAAATTCCCAATTTCTAAGGTAGGCAATGCCTGATTGAAAGGTTAGGACACAGGCCGATGGTCAAGGTTGAAGCAAAAGAACCCATAAGCCTGGGCTGGGGTCTCAGGTCAGCTGTGCAGCTGTGAACTCTGGGCCAAGTACTTTTACCTCTGTAAGCTTCTTGACCTGCAAATAGAAAAGTTACCTACCTCACAGAACTGTCTCAAGGATCATAATGTAAGAATTTAGTGAACAGTAAGCATGCAAGTTTTGGAACAACCAAGACCACATGGCGGTCATGAGGCTGTGCCTGTCTCTTAGCCCCCTTGGCCGGGCTTTGGCCCAACATCCCACACTGGAGGAGTTGGGTTTGATGTCCAGCTCCACGGGTGAGGGTTGTCGCTGTGGATTAACCTGCTCTGTAGGAAACACATATTCCATGTTGGGGTACCGGTTCAAATCTTGGCTACTCTGCTTCTGATCCAGCCAGCTGCTAATGCACCCCTCAGAGGTAGCAGGTTCAAGTGCTTGGGAGACCAGCTGGAGTTCTGGACTAGCTTTGGCCTGGCCCAACCCTGGCTGTTGTGGGCATCTGGGAAGCAAACCAGAAGAGATCTCTCTCTCTCTGCATCCCAAAAAAATAAATGAGCATTAACATTTTTCTGGCTCCTGGTTTTGGTATTCATCTAGCCCTGGCCACCAGGGGTATCTGGAGAGGAAGTCAGCAGATGGGAGTTTTTTGTCTCAAAATTTAGAAATGTCTTAGATTGAGTGTGCTGGTGGCGTAAGGTAGACAAGAAACACAAACCCGGGTCCAGGCAGATAGTTTCCATGCTCCATCGGGGCCTGGTTGCTGGGGCAAGGTGAAAGGCTGCCATTTCCTGCAAGGGGTGACTTGGCTTTGTGGGTTGAAATAGTCACAGAAGTCAACTCCAGGCTAGCCACAGGGACAGGAGACAAGGGACAAGCTGAGGCTCTGGCTGAAGTGGGAGCCCAGGGGGTCAGAGGCCCAGCCCCTGGGCTCTAACACATCCATGGACCACCTGGATCTACCACTCCCCCCAGGCCTCCACACTCCCACACAGGGTCCTGCAGGTGGCTGCTGGGAAGCTCCTGCAGGCCACGGGGCTGGTTCAGCACCTGGTACCCTTCTCTATCATCAGCCAGTTAGTTTTCATCCTCCCTTCGCCCCCACCCACCGGGTTAGTGTCCCCTGCGCAGGAACCCAGGGAGAGTGCTGAGAAGAGGAACAAGCGAAGAGGGTGACACCCAAGTCCCTTCTTGGCAAAGAAACTCGAGGGCTAGGCCCACATGCAAAATGTCTGTGGTTTTCACTTCCACATTGTGTGTTTAATCTTGGCACCAACTGTGAGTGGATTTTTGTTTTCTTCACCAGAGCCATGGGGGTGTGCAGAGAGTGGGCCAGGGACCGAGAGCATCTTCAGGATGTGGGTTTTCCCTGCGGAAAGAGTTCCCGGGCAACGTGAGGCTGTCAGTGTGGAGCGGTCACTCCTTGGCTCTGGTCCCCGAGGAGGGCGTGCCCTTGGGAGAAGCCGAAGGATCCTCTTCACAGGCAATCTCTCCCATTTCTATTTCTGAATGTGCAATACCATGAGTAAAGGGACAGAGGGAAATGACTGCTACCCCAGCGAATGTAAACTGGGACAAAGGTTCTCTTTTATGGGTAACTTTGGAATTTTCTTCAGGTGCATTTTTACAGATCTGTGACCCACACAGACACTCTCATGGGCCTTGGTCTCTGGGAGCCCAGTTAGTTCCCAAGGAGCCTCACTCCCCATGGGTGTCCCTGAAGTAGGCCAGACCCATTGCTGGACGGCGACATTCTGTGTTGCTGTTCCAACGATGTGCCCCGAGGACCCTGCACATGGCCAGGGACCGCAGATATCCAGGCTGCAAGGTCTTGCCACCGTCTGAGCTGAGTGGAATCTTGATGAAGGCTGGAACTTCATCCTGTTGAGGGGTGGCCTGCCTGCCCCCAGCTGCTGGAGGCCTCACACATGGCAGAGGGTTCAGCGTTGCCTGGCAGCAAGTTCTGTGGCGCCCATCTCTGCACTTCCTCTTCCTAAGACCCGACCAACAGGTTGCACAACACATCACTACTTCTGCAGTAAGGCACAGTATACAACCTCTAATCGCTAAGTCATCATCTGATGCTATTAAGGCCTCCCCCCAGAACCACTGCAGACAGCCTGCCCCCATCTCCCGGAGAGCACTAAACTGCTAGCTAGAAAGACAAGTCCGCCATTTACACAAGCTCCCATCATGCATTGCAAATTCAAACACGTATGATTTTTAAGAAACCATTTCCAGCCACTGTTCTTACTTTGAGGAACTAAACAAGAACGGCCATGCTGAGTTTGAACATCTGCCACAACCTGCATAGGAAGCAGCCAGATTTTGCTCGCAAGAACAGCGGCGTGTTTTGAAGCCAGCTCCGCCCAGCTCTTGGTGGCGTGGACAGTTCCAGCAGACTATCGATTTGCATGTTACACCTCATGGACTTTATCTCGAAATCGGGTTTCATTCAACCAAGAGCTGTCTAGAAATCTAAATGGTGTCATCTGCTACAAAGTGAGAAATGACCCAGAGGGGCAAAATTAGCCTGGGCCTTGGGCAAGTCTCACCCTGAGGCTGAGTGGAAGATGCCCAGTTGGGTCATGTGCTGGCACTTTGAAGGGCAATGGTCAGGTCCATCTTGGAAGCCCCGCTCGAGACCGTGCCAGACGCTTCACACACCTCAACAGGCAGTTACTCAGGCTTTACAACATACCCACGAGATAATCCTTTTGTGGGTTTCCTTTCTTTTGCTGCTTTGCCAGGCACATCAGCAGGGAACTGGATCAGAAGCAGCTGGTAATGAAGTCAGTGCTCTGGCACGGGATACTGGCATGGCCAGAGGCCCCACAAGCGATGATACAGGCTCCGGGGGTGAGCCCAGGCCATTCAGCATTCGAACCAAAGACAGAGAGAGCAGAACCCAATGCCTGGTGCACTGTGCTGCACTGCTGCTCATGACAAGGGCTCAAGGCCAGAAGCGCCAAGTCTCCAGTTACTGCAACAACAGGACTGTTTTATTAAACACATGAAAGCCCTTGCTTTGTACCAAGCACGACAGCATTCCCTCCTTGCTGCCCCTCGAGATCACCACTCCCCTGATCACACAAGCCCACTTTTTGGCAGCAAAGATCAAGGAAAGTGCAATTGTGAAAGTAATGCTACGCACCCTCAGGGACGCAGACCCAGCCCAGGTCACTGGGATTCTTGGCTGGGCCGCAGCTGCAGAGTCCAGCGCTGCCCGCCTCCTTTCACAGGACACAGGCCAGAAACACAAAGCCCTAAGCGCTACTGTTCATGCAGGCATCTCAAGGAGCCTCACTCCCCGTGGGGGTCCCTGAAGCAGGCCTGGAGGCATCCCCCTTCCAGGTCCCTCCATCCTCTTGCTGGAAGGAGCTTTCTCAAAATTCTTCAAGGAATCCCACCCTGGTCACATCCCTGTCAATTGTCCGTCTCCCTTTGATCACCAAAAACACAAAAACAAAATTAGAAGAGCACTGTGTCCCACCAGGTCCCTAGCTGACACTCTACATCCTAGATGTCACCTGACCAAATGTACACAGTTGGAGACCACAGAAGACAAAACTAGGACTGGCTGGCAAGCGTCTTGGTACTTGCTGAGATCCAGTTATTCAGCATCTGTTGATTTAAAATGATCGTCATCTACAGTAGAATAGATGTGTCCCTCGTTGCTAAGAAAATCCACAGCTTGCCTAGAAAGCAAAGAAAAAGTATCCTTTTCAAATAAATGCAGAAGAAACTCACCTTTTGGCTGTGGCCAGTTATGCAGCCTTGACTTAACCTCCACCCTGTCGCAGCCACAGACTAGCAGAAGGCTCCTGCAGGAGCAGCTGCCAAGCCCAGGCTATCCACCAAGACACTGCTTACTACAGCTGCCTTGGTTTGCTCTCCCAAGGTATGGAAAGAAAATAGGGCCTCACTCAAATACTGGCCTAAGCAAAGTGAATCCAGGATCTCAAACTGTGGCCCAGTCTGTCCACGGGAACCTGGAACAAACAACTGTATTGGGACAACTGTGGAGAGAAGGTCTGAGCTGCAGCTGTTCCACTTCTGATCCAGCTCCCTGCTGATGTGCCTGGGAATACAACGGAAGATGGGCCAAGTCCTTGGGCCTGACACCCACGTGGCAGATCCAGAAGGGGTCTTATCTAAGATTTTCTTTTCTTTCTTTGATAGGCGGAGCAACAGACAACGAGATATAGCTCCTCTTTATGCTGTCCCATTCCTCAATGCTTGCACAAGCTAGGGCTGACCCCAGAACCCTGCTATGATTTCCCACATGGGTGGCAGGGACCCAGGTATTTGAACCATCCTCTGCTGCCCTCCCAGGTGCACCGGCAGGGAGGTGGATTGGAAGTGGTGCAACTGGGATGCAAACAGGTGATCTCACATGGGATGCTGACATCACTAGTGCTGATTTACCCCACTAGGCATGGGCAGGTGTTGCGGTTCAAGTCCTAGTGCTTTTGCTCTGTACCAGCTTCCTGCTGATGCATCCTGGCAGGCAGCGCATGATGGCTGCCATGCTTGGGTCTCTGCCACCCAAGGTACCCCCAGACGGAGTCTCAGATTCCGGCTTTGTTCTGGCCCAGCTCTAGTTGTTGCAGGCATTTGGGGAGTGAACTAACACACAGATAATATCTTTGTTTCTGTCTGTCCTACTTTTCATGTGGATAAAAATAAATGAACATTAAAGTCTCTGCTCCCTGTTGAACTTTTTTTTTTTTTCTGCTTTTTCTCCATGCAATAAAATTGCAGAAAGGAGTGATCTTTCCAGAAGCAGGATGACCTCTCAAATCCACAAGACTGTCAGGGTGGATGACAATAGCAATGCCATTCTGAATAACAGCCACGACTGACAGAGCACTTACAATGCGCTATACTTCATTGTCACATCCTGCTCTCATTTTGCAGGACAGAAAATGGCATTACAGCTGAACCAGTTTTCTTATTTGGGCCTAGAACATTAACTGGTTGACAGCAACAAACAACTACCCAGGTGCGGGGACACTGAGTTTGGTTCATTCCACTGGAATCGGGCAACTGCCCATTTAGAGTGGACCAGGGTGCTGGCAGGTGCCAGACGGCTTCAGGTCCTGACAGCCTACCACACTCATGTCCACGAGGGGACACTAGAGGACCATGGGCTGCGGCCCTCACTCCTCCATTAAATCCCAGGAGGTACTGAGCCACTGTTGGCTCAGAATCACATCCCTCATACACAGTGGACCTTAGTACCTGGTTGAGTGAGCAAATGAGTGGCTGACATGACAAGCAATACCGTCTTTGTCTTTTCACATGTTCGTGGCTGAACAACTTCCCTTCTGTCAGAGAAGTTGCAGCAAACAGTTGTGCTGTGTTGTATTTTTATTTTTAAATATTATTTGAAAAGCAGAGAATCTTCCAATTGCTGGTTTATTCCTCAAATGCTTGCAACAGGCAGGAATGGGCAAGCCAAAGCCTGGAGTGATGGACTTCACTGGTTTCCCCCACAGGTGGCAGGGGCCCAGCTACTAGAGGAAGTGACACAGCAGGAAGCTGGATAGGAGGTGCAGCTGGGATTTGAATGCAGAGACTCTACTACGTGATGTGAGTGTCCCAAGTGCAGGCTGAGCCGCTGCGTCAGACACCACTTTTTTTTTCTTTAAAAAAAAAAAAAACGATATCTTATTATGGTTGGTTTAATCTTTTTTTATGGCCAGAGCTGATCCAATTCGAAGCCAGGAGCCAGGAGCCAGGAGCCTCCTCTGGGTCTCCCACGTGGGTGCAGGGTCCCAAGGCTTTGGGCCATCCTTGACTGCTCTCCCAGGCCACAATCAGGGAGCTGGATGTGAAGTGGAGTAACTGGGACCCATATGGGATCCTGGCACTTACAAGGTGAGAATTTAGCCACTGAGTCATCATGCCAGGCCCAGATGCTGCTTTTCCACACTAGGAGACCCTGGTAGGTAGGTGAAATGGATTTACAATCCTGAAATCCCAGCTCACAGAAACCAAATACTCACTTGATTGAGGCCACAGTCATGTGATGGAGCTGGTTTTTGAGATCATGGAAGTTTAATCCTTCAGGTCTTGGGCAAGCCTTAATCAAATTCAGCACCTGCAAGATTCAAATCAAAATCACTTCAGCAAACACTTCAGTAAGCCTCCCTTCCTGACACTTAGTCCCTTGGGAAGGAAGCAGTGAGCCAGACCCGACACAGCCTTCGGCACATTTAGCGCTGACTGTGGTTCTGTTCCCGGAGCCGGGCAGGTGCAGCTTACCTGGTTCTGGGCCGCAGTGAGACCATTTGCTGGCATGAAGCTGTTCCCACCGAAGTTTCCCACTTCATTCATTCCTGGATTGCCGAAAGAGGCTCTCCCTGCGGGGGGCTGAGTTAAAGAGTAAGTTCACAGCATTAGAAGAGATGTCAAGCTAAACACGGGCTTTGTTCTTTTTTCATGCACTGGTTTACTCTCCAAATGGCTGCAATGGCCAGAACTTAGCCAATCTGAAGTGATGAAGTTTCTTCCAGGTCTCCCATGTGGATGCAGGGCCTAAGGAACTGGGCCGCCTTCCTGCTGTTTTCCTAGGCCATAAGCAAGGAGCTGGATAGAAGTGGAGCAGCCAACACACGAACTGGTGCCCAAATGGAATGCTGGTGTTTGCAGGTGGAGGATTAGGCTTTGAGCTACCATTGTCAGCTCCAGTTTTTGCTGTTTCAAATAACTTGTAATAAGCAGCTAACAAGCAGCAATTGGGGCAGTTTGCCTATAACAACTGCTGACACTGGGAGGGTCGGCCCCTGTCTGGGGAGTGTTTTGCAATCCTCTGCAGAGCGGATCAGTGAGAGCAGGCTGTTGTCCCAGCACCTGGGGCCAGCCCTCAGCGTACACCGACTGACCACACACGAAACCCTGCAGCGGGAGCCAAGAGCACATTATCCCCAAGGTCCTCTTTCCTTTTGTTTTGTTTTGAAAACACGGCATTCCTGAAAAGCAGTCTGAAAGTGATCTTGTTTCCCTTCTCCTCAGCCATGCGCCCGCACTCGAACTCCCTGAAACCTGCTTCTGAAACTCTTTTCTCCTGTCACCAGCGGCCTCTTCTGCAATGACCCACACCTTTCCCCAGCACCCTGCTGTTCACACCCTCTCGGGAGCCCTCCGGGTCCCCTCCACTGTCTCTTGAAAGGTGACAGTTCCTCCATTTAACATCACCCCTGCTTCCTGCCAGGCTCCAAGTCCTCATTGCCAGCCGGCAGCTAGCTACCTCCACCCGGGCAGCTGAGGCACTGCGCATCAAGTCAGACCCATGACTTTCCTTCCCAACCTGCTCCCTGTTCCATCATGTCTGTGAGTAACCCTGATCCCCAATGCAACAGTCTGCAGGCACCTGTGGCTCACCTCCTACAATCTGTCACCAAGACCTATGACTGAAGCCAGTTCTGCTCCTCCTGACTGGCACCTCAGGCTCTGGTCGGGTAGGCCAGTCAGAGCCCCGCCTTCACTGCTATGCTCCACTTTCTGTGATCGCATCCTCTTCTCAACCACCATCAAGCAACTCAAGACTCGTCCAACCGGCAGTCCAACCTGGACTCCAGTGACTTCTCACACGTTTCACCCTGGCCTCACCTGACTTGCCGCTCTCGAATACACCTCTGCTCCCAACATGGGTCCCTGCTGGGTCATGATCTCCCCTCTCCTATCCTTCCAAGTTCTTTGTCAGGTCTTTGCTGACACTCCTCAAGCCCAGTCAGTTGTCCACTTCCTTCCTGGCTCTCAGTCCTTGGCCCATTCCCTATTACAGCACCTGATGCACTGTTCTATGTGCCTCACGACCCACAGGCCCTGCGTGTCACAAGTGTTTGGTGGACAGTCTAGGCTGTCAATGTTTACCCTATCACACTGTGTAGTGAGCAAATAAAAATGACAGTGTTCGGCGTGGTAGCCTAGTGGTCACAGTTCTCACCTTGCAACTGCTGGGATTCCACATGGGCACCAGTTCTCATCTCAGCTGCTCTACTTTCCAGCCAGCTCCGTGGGAAAGCAGTCGAGGATGGGCCAAAGCCTTGGGACCCTTCACCCACGTGAAAGACCTGGAAGAGGCTCCTATCTCCTGGATTTGGATCAGCTCAGCTCAGGCCATTGCAGCTTCTTGGGGAGTGAATCAGAGGACAGAAGAGCTTTCTCTCTGCCTCTCCTCCTCTCTGTATACCTGCCTTTCCAATAATAAATAAATAAATCTTTTTAAAAAAATGAGATGATAGGGACATTAGGAACCCACAGCAAATAGCAGAGTGCCTGAGAAGCTCAGCAGAAGTGCTAGCCAGCCAGGAGACCCATTTAACAAGCAACAAGGAAATGCTTTCTGGGGATGCGCAGTGGCACCTGCATCCCATGTGGGCATCAGGATCAAATACGGACACGGGTTCATGTCCTGGATGCTCCACTTCCTATTCAGCTCCCTGCCTGTGTCCTGGGAAAACAGTGGAGGATGCCCTGAGGCCTTGGGCCCATGAACCCATGTGAGACACCTGGAAGAAGTTCCCGACTCCCAATTTCAGATCCACCCAGTTCTGGAATAGTGGTCACCTGGGGAGTGAACCAGCAGAACGAAGATCTGTTTCTCCCCACTCTTGTTGTTACTCTTTCAAGTAAAATAAATAGATCTTTTTTGAAAAAAATGCATTTTGTCTTGGAAGAATAAAAAAAGTAGCAGTCTCTGCCCTCTGACGCCTGCATGACTTTACCCTCAGTCATTTCTCATGCATGGTGACCCCTACTCTTTTCTCTCCAGCCCGGCTCTCCCCCAAATCCAGGCTTACATATTTCAGCTGCTTTCCTGGCTACATGATTGGCGCCTCCTACTCAACAGGTCCAGGACAGAACTGTGCATTCTCCCCTGCAAATCTGATGGATTTACCTAGTCACTCCAGCCCCAAACCTACAAGTTGTGTTTGAATCCTCCCTTTTCTTCATCCCTTATTATTATTTAAAAAACATTCCATTTATTTGAAAGGAAGAATTACAGAGAATGAAAGAGATCTTTTATCTGCTGATTCACTCTTCAAATGGCTGCAATGGTCAGGGGTGGGCCGGGCTGAAGCCAGGAGCCCAGAACTCCACCTAGGTCTCCTGTGGGGGCTACAGGAGCCCAAGTACTTGGGCCACCACCTGCTGCCTTACCAGGAACATTAGCAGCAGGCAGGACTTGAATAGGAGATCTGATACAGGATGCTGGCGTGCTGACAGTTTAACCCGTTGTGCCACACCAGGCCTAAAGCTGAACCACCCCCGTTCCCACCACCCCTCTGCCATGTCTACTTTACTTCAGGGACCCTGCCCACTGAGAATCACATGCGTGTTCTCATTTACTGCCTGGTCCTCTGAAGGACAGCACCACGCTCACTGCTGTATCCCACAGGACAGGAACAGAGAGTGTCAGGGTAGACTTGATTCATATTTTCAAATGCAGGAACACGGGTCATCTCCCAATCTGTAATGCTTAAATGTGCTTGGCACAGGTGAGGAGACGGCACTGTCACAGAACCAACCCCCTCTGCGGTCCTAGGTGCACCTGCTAATGGCAACTGCCACAACAGAAAATACCACAGAGTCAGGAAATACAATTCCAGGGAGAAAAAATAGTGACTGCTCCTGGGCCACCTGTAGGTTGGAAGGAAAGCAGTGAAAAAGCACCCCCCTTGTGGCTCTTCTCTGAACATATCAACGACCCAGAGCACGTAGGTCAGCCTGCAGCCACCTGCCTGCACCTGAAGGTCGTCCCAAGCCCTAGCCACCCGAGCCAACGGCAAGAGAGGACCTGTGACTCAAGGAAACGCGCACACTTCATCTGGAATAAAATTCAACAGTCAAGCTCAGGGAGACGAGGCCCGAGTGCCGCTGCTCGTGCGGCTCAGCCTCACCCTGTGAGAGCACGGCCTCTGACCCCACCCCGAGGAGCACGCTCACCTGGCTGGTTGACTTGTTGAGCATCATGTGTGCGTTCACCACCTCAAGAATGTGCGTGGTGAACTCATTCATGTCTTCCAGGGGCATGATCTTAAAGGCTACCAGGCTCTTCTTGTTCTGTTAAGAAATAGAGAAAAATGAGAACTGAGGCTAAGCATGCTCAAGGCAACTTCAGATCAAACACTGTGGCTCTTTGCTTGGTTATGGTATTTTGCCGGTTTGGGGATAATGTTACATTTTCATTCAGGTTGATCCAAATATGGTAAATAATGAAGGAAAACACTAGCTCAGAGATGGTCACAATTTGTCCAAGGTCATACAACCACATGGTATCCTGAGCCCAAGTCCAGAATTCTCCCTTCTACTCAAACTACTCCTATGGATGCCACATAAATGCAACTCCCCACCATCCTAACACTTATATTAATCAGCAGTTGTTTCCTTTTGAAGAAAATAATGAAATAATTTCCCATTAAAAATGGAAAATTAAGTATTTAATATCTGAAACCCAGACATGAATCCAGGAGTCACTTCATGAAAATCCAGTGCACATGCCACGTGATCGATGTACCCCTACCTGGAAGGACCTCAGGTGGCCAGCCACTTTCACGTACGTTTCTGGAGGAACCACGGTGTTCTCACTGCTGGCATCCTAACAAATGCAACACAAACACGTCACATGTCACGGTGCTACCATTCAAAGGAAGCCTCTTTAACACCTCCAAATTATGTACAGAGTGAGAAAGTTACAAAGGAGCCAAAGGACTCAAATACAGCATTAACCAGTTTGCCTCATTTTAGAGATGTAAAAAAAAATTTCTTAAAACAAATCCCCATTTGTACGTCATGTGTATCTTTTGTAAAAAGCAAACAATTGTGACACTCCAAATTTTTCTTCTTTTACATAAGTAGTTAAAAAAGATTCATTTATTTGGAAAGCAGAATTACAGAGAGGTATCTTTCACCTGTTGGTTTAATCCCCCAAATGGTCACAAAGGCCAGGGCTGGGCCAGCTGAAGCCAGAAGCTGCTTCCGGGTGGGGTGCAGAGGACCAAGTACTTGGGCCACCTCCTGCTGCTTTCCCAGGCAATCAGCAGGTAGTTAGGTCTACGTGGAGCAGCTGGGATTTGATTGACAATCATTTAGGACACCAGTGCTGCAGACAGTGGCTTTACCGGCTAAGCCACAGCACCAGAACTGCTCATTACCAAGATTCTTGTAACTGAATCCTTGAACATGTCTTTATCACATGCTTAATGTAAATCTCTAGAAGTTGCTGGATCATCGTTTTTATTAATAATTTTGATACAGGATGATTTTTGAGAAATAGCATATCTATTTTTGCTTATATCATCAAGGCAGGATGGTATTTCTCCTAAGGCAAAGACTTGGGAATCATTCGTAGAACAGCAGGTGCCTACTAAGTGTCTTTTTTTTTTTTTGACAATATAATAAATAAAAAATGGCATCACAGTGTCAGCACTGTGGTGCATCAGGTCAGGCTGCAGTCTGCAACACCAAGATCTCATCTGAGCACTGGCTAGAGTCTCGGTTGCTCCATGTCCGATCTAGCTCCCTATTAATGCATATGGATGAGCAGCAGAACACGGCTCAAATGACTGAGCCCCTGTACCCAGATGGGAGACCTGGAGGGATTGCCTGGCTGCTGGCTTCGGACCGGCGCTGAGACCGGCAGCTTCAGGTCTCTGGAGAGTGAGTCACTGGATGGAAGGCCACTCTCCCACTCCTTGTCTCTGCGGCTCTGCCTTTCAAATAAAGAAAAGGCTACCAGCAGAAAGTGAGCGTTCGGAGAATGAAACTCTGTTAGGACCTTCTACACACAAGGAAGCAGGCCACAAAAGCCGAAGTTGTCAGAGGCAGGTGTTGCTCCTAAGACAGATTGGAAGTCACTAGGGCAAATCAGCAGCAGCCAGAGAAGGACTGAGATGGGCCAGGCGTCTGAGCACAAGGCCTGTGGCTGGCAAGGCCGGGGTCTCGGGCAGCACACGTGTCTAAGGTAATGGGCCATGTGTTGTGCTCACCTCCTCTGAGCATGTGTTAATCCGCCTCAGGACCTCCTGGCTGGGACAGTGATGACAGCAAACCGAAAACCCACAGGTGAGTAAGGCTGATATGAAATCGGGATCCCCAGATGAACACAAGCCACTGTGACAGGCCCTGAATTGTTCCTCTCTTCAAGAAACCTCTGGCCAGCTGCTTTCAAAAATTGCTTGTATCTGCTTCTTTTCTCATTAGGTGTCACCTCCTCTCCAAACCCTGGTTTCATGCTGCCTTGGTCACTGCAGAAATCTTAATGTGTATGTCTGTGTTTGCTTTAGTTAGTGTTTATTTACTTATTTATTTTGGCACTTGGCTGAAATTTGAAATGTTTGTCATATGCTGTAAATATTTTCCCTTTCATATGAACAGTGTTAACTCAGGCTGAACCAACTACATTACTGACATTACTTTTGTTATTCTGGGGAGCTAAGAAGGTTTTTAAACTCATGTAAAATCAAATCTATTAGGGCCCGGTGCAGTGGCCCCTCCTGGCATGTGCTGAGATCCCATATGCATCGGTTTGTGTTCCAGCTGCTTCACTTTCCATCCAGTTCACTGATTGTGGCCTGGAAAAGCAGCAGAGGATGGCTCAAAGCCTTGGGACCCTGCATCCCTGTGGGAAACCCAGAAATCTCCTGGCTTTTGGATTGGCTAAGTTCTGGTCATTGTGGCCACTTGGGGAGTGAACCAGCAGATAAGACTGTTCTGACTCTCCTCTCTGTAAATCTGCCTTTCCAGGAAAAATAAATAAATCTTAAAAAAAAAAAAAATCTGTTAACATTATTAACATTTCCTAGTAGGGTTTCTGCCTTTGATGTCCTAGCTTATGTATTGTTTTTTATAAAAGGCTTAAAAAAAAATCAGACTAGAAGTGTCTATTTTCTTCAAAGTCCCAAATCAATCCCACCCCGGCTCAGAAATGGTCACTTACATCTGTGTCGACCCACTGACGGACATCCATGGGTGCAGCGGTCATGTCATCTATCTTGTAAACAATGTTGGTCGGTGCCTTCTCTGCATGTTTGATAATCCCCACGATGGTGACCTAGGTTAGGAATATACAGAACATGCTTGGTACTCCCAGAAACCAAGGCAACATAACAGGAATTTAAAACTAAGCCTTGGAAGATGCCAAGTTAAGGCAAGGCATCCAAGTCTGGGCTGTAACCTCTGCTAGCACTTGTAAGACCCAGGATGTGGGGACAAGCCCAGCAGAGGAGCTGCAGGGGTTTTCCTGCTGGGTGACCTCCTCCTGCTGAGCACGAGAGCTGGGACTGGGACAGACCAGGCTGGGTAAGGTTACAACATCCACTGGCTTGTATGTGAGCTGGGTTAGGGGGAGAGCCAGGCTGGACTAAGTGACCGTATCTATTGGTGCATGGATGAACCAGAGTAAATGCAGGCTGGCTATGCCTTGCTGCAGCATCAGGTGGCAAATGGTGGGACTTGGGGCAAATCCTATTAGACTAGACTGTAGAACCACCTGGTAAGTGCAAGATCTGGGGCTGGGTGAGAGCCTAGTAGGGAAACGGTGGGTACCTCTCTGATGGGCTACAGCTCCCACTGGTGAGCATGAGAACCAGGTCTAGGGGTGGGCGTGGTTAGAAAACGGCAGCACCTGCTGGCATAAGTGTGGGCTGGATAGCACGGTTGGTCGGGTTGAGCAAAGCTCTAATACTCACTGATGTGTACAAGAGCTAAACTAGATATGGGGCAGACTGGATAGTCTGCTGCACATATTGGCAAGCACAGGAACCAGGTTGGGGGCAGGCCTAGTGGGGGGTTCTGGGGGTCATTCCAAATAGGCTGCAGTTCCTGGTGGTATACGTGAGGGCTAAGCATGTGGCAGGCAGGGTTAACCTGGGCCATTGGTTTTTGTATGAGATGGGACTGCAGACAGAACTGACCAGGTAACTGCAACCACCAGTGTGTATATAGGACGATGTGGGTGACAGATTGAGCTGGACCCTGAACTGGCCTGCACATATAGGAGTCAGATCTGGGGTCACCTCTGGTGAGATTTCTTTGAGATCCCAGGTCCCCCCAACTGATCACTGGACTCAGGACGGGAACCATGGTGAAAATCACAGAATATGTGGTCTTACTGTGGAGTACATGAATCAGAACTGGGTCTCCACAGCTGCTGAGGCCTGTGTGGAGGACAGCATGCCCAAATGCTCGTGGAGGACATGACAAGCAGTTGAGGCTGGCAGAGGATGTCAAGTACCACGGAGGGCAGAACAAATTGGACAGCTCTCTGGGACAAACATCTCTAGTTGAGATTCTAAGGTGGGTTATATCAGTCAGTGCACTTTGAAGGGATTTCCTTAACCTTGGACAAATGAAATCAACAGCATCTCAGAACTATCAAAACCACTTAAGCAGTATCCGCAGAACATGCTCTACACTATGGACCCTGGGATGACAGTGGGTGGCCTTCCCCCATCCCTGGGTACTGATGGGCTGGGTTGCTGGGAGTAGCTTTCTCCCTTTCTCTCCCTACTTTCCTCGGACACCAGAAGAAAAAAAGAGACTGGAGGCAGTTGTCCCAACCACTTTCTCCCATTACTCGACCCTCCTCATTCTCAATTGGTGGTCCACATGGGCATGCATTCCTTTCAACTAGGTAATCATCATCAGAAATATAATAAATTATTAAAACAAAACAAAAAAGAAGTGTTGCTTCATTATTTGTATGATTGACCCCTATACAAACTCTTCACATACCTGTGAAATCTCTACATTCCCAATCCTAAACACTTCATCCATCAGCGTGGCTGACAGCAGCTGTGATATGGTACAGGGTACGATGTGCTGGGCCCGGGCTCTCTGAAAAGCAATGCAATGAAGAACAGCAACCACACCTTTCATACAAGCCAAGTCCATTAAGGATACTGAAACATTCAATTTACCTTTAAAAATTCAAATAATTTATTTTCAATGCATTGGGAAGGGAGAAGCAGCAGCAAGGTTTTCTAACCACTGGTCGGTCCCCTAGGAGTAACCAGGGTGTGTCCCGGCCAATGGCAGCAGCCAGAACCTCAACCCAGGTTGCTGTCAAGATGGCAGGTGCCCAAGCATTTGCACCATTATCTGCTGCTTCCAGCGTGTGTATCAGCAGGAAGCTGATTCAGAAGTAGCAGAGTCAAGACTTAAAACAGGTGCTTCGAGGAGGAATGTAGGAGCCCCAGTCACTGGAACTGCTACATCAATGTCTGCTCTGGAACACTGATTCATCAGAATGAACCCCAATGTCCTGCCTCACTGAGATCCCACGGCTACTAAATGCCAAATCTAGGCTTTTCTGACCTCAAAGCCTCTGCTGAACAGCCAAGTTGGAGCTGCACTAAGGATTCACCCAGGTGAGGTCCGAGGGGCATACAGCAAGGAACTGCTATCAGAACAGACCGTTAGCAGGAGGCCCAGCCCTGAGGTGCAGGCTGGCTGTCCAGGTCACTGAGGAGATGGTACTGGGCAAGGACTTTGAGAAAGGCCAGTGGCAACAGGACGTTGAAGTTGGTTTAGATCTCCTAAGAAAACTTGGCAGAAAGATAACAGTACAGTTTTCTTTCATGACAGATGTCTGACAATCAGAGGAAACTCCTGAGGCTAATGAGTTAGGGGCCTGCCCACAGCTGACCTCTTAACGAGAAGGGACAGAATGCGGTATGTATAAGAGTGTCCAGCACATGAAGGAAACAATTTGGAAAAAATAATAGTAGTCTTACCCACTTTCCTGTAGCCCTTGACCCTTTTTATCCTAATTAACTATGTAAAGATTGTCAAAATATATTAAAAAAGAAAAAAAGTGTCCAGCGAGGACACTCAAAGCAGCCTGACAACGCTGGAAAAATGTCCTGCCAACTTAGACAGTGTGCCAGGGCTGGACTCTGACACAGGATTTTGACAATGAAAAAACCCTGAGTAGGGAGTGAGCGCTGGGCAGAGGGCTAGGTATACTCCCAGGCTAGCCATATGCACAGGGAAAGAAAAAGCACACTACACCCCAAATTAGACTCCTGGGGTGGCCACTGTGCAGCAGCAGCTTCCACCACTCTGACAGGAGCCTCCCCTAAGGGAGTGACGGCTCCAGTCCCAGCTGCTCCACTTCGGATCCTGCTCCCTGCTAACGCATCTGGAAAAGCAGCCAACGACTGGCTCATGTATTTGGACCCCTGCTATTGCCCATATGGTTCCAACAGCCTGGCTGAGCTGGCTGATGGTTACCACAGCTACAGGAAGGGGGTGGACCTCAGCCAGAGCCAAGGCCATGAACAGATCAGTGATGGACTTGGGTCAACATTCGTTACATTATTAGGGCTCAAGCTGTGTTGTATAAAACCTCTGTTTTCACTGTATGCAGTTCACTCTTTCCTACTCACAGCCCTTTCTTCTGCCGTGCTAGGAAAGGGCCAGGAACGGACTTCTCCTGTTTGCACTCGGCTGGTATTTTCTTAGGTGGTCAGTAAATCTAACACCGGCTAAAGCCAGGGGTCAGGAACTCCACTGGGGTCTCCCATACAGGTGGCAGGAACCCAAGCTCTTGGGTCACACTCTGCTGCCTCTAGGATGCATTAGCAGGAAGCTGGATCTGAAATGGATCAGCCAGGACTTGAACTAGCACTCTGATATGGGACGCAGGTGTGTCCAGCTGCGCTACTTGTAACCCACTGTAATTCACACTTGTTTGCGCAAAGCGGCTACAGTCAGGTGCTTTGTGCACGTTAAATCTCAACAGCAATCACGCAAGCCATGCATTCGCCGCACTGAAGGCAGGCAAAGCTGGTAACCAAGAAAGCTAAGAAAATACGCGTATCCCCAAAGACTTCACCTTTGAAACTGCAGCATCAAATCAGGAGAGCCACGGATAGTAACAACTTTCTGATCAGTTCACACGAGACATCCTTCTCTCTGGGCTCCTGTTTTCTCTCAGGGACCACCTAGGGGCTCCAGGACAGAACTACAGCAGCCCCCTTCAACCTACCGATTTCTTCTCGGCCTGCGAGGCCGTGGGCGACCCGAAGCCGCCCGGCGACTGTGTGTAGCTGGCGGTTCCTCCGTAGCTGGAATTGCTGAAGCTGTCGTAGGAATCTGGCAGGGAACAACGACCGGGGCGCGAGCACCTGAGCCGCCGGCCCGGCCCTCGCTCGGCGCCTCGTATCCCCGCCACTACACCCCGATCCTCGCTCGCGCCCCGAGGCCTTCGCCTGGCCTCCCGCACCCCCAGTCCCGATCGCTGCCCTGGGCCCTCGCCCGGCACCTAGGCCCCCTGCACCCCAGCCCCGACACCCCGCACGCGCCCCTCTCGCTGACCGCGCGTCCGTGCCCCGCTACGCTGCGCCACCCAGCCTTACTATTCCACATCTTGGTCACAATCCCTTTGCGAACGAGTCTCCGAAAGTTCTGGTCGAACCGGCTCGCAGCACCTCCCTCAGAACCGTGTTGCCGGTGTCCACTTTGCTCTGGCGCCACAAACTTCTTCCCGCGAACGCCGGAGCCAGTCAACGTCCATCCGCTTCTCGCTGCAGCCAATCAACAGCCACGGGCCTCACGTTTTTTTCCCGTCCTCTCAGGCCTGGCCTCGGAAAACGCACTTAACCCTCCCAGCTGCGCCGGAAGCCGTCACCGCCATCTGTAGTAAGGGCAAAAATCCTCTGATAGGACCGTGGCTCCGAGAGACAACCAATGGGAACCGGCGTTCGAAGTAGCGGTTAGGCGGTTGGAAGGCCTTCCTAGCAAATCAGCGCCTCCGGGCCTCCGCTCCCGAGCCAGCTTCCTGCGCCCACCAGGGGCCGGCCAAGTCCGAAAAACCAGGGAAAGCGGGATGGCGTGTTTTCGGTTCCCGGCTTTCTTGGAGGCAAGAGCTTTTTCTTTGTTTCTGTTGTTCGCTGCCTCTCAGATACTTAAAAAAAAAAAAAGACTCTCATAACACTCCCTTAGGGATTTTCTTTCCCCTTCCGTCCAGGGAGCTGCTCTTTACGTCACTTCCTTTGTTGGGGTTCCTTCGGTTCCCGCCAAACTCCTGCTCAAGTCACGACCTATCGGGTAACGCCTTAAACAGCTAGAGTGTCTGTGGCTGGCGTTTGTGCCTCCTCGGGCGGGCGCAGTTCTTACCTCACAGCTCCTCGTGGGCCTGCCTGCTTTATTTTATTTTGTTTTTTTTTTTTTTTAGAAGTCTTCAGAAGGTGCCCACCCTGATTGTCCCGTACATAAAGAAACTACGATGCCTAAAGGTGCTACCTCTCCTTGCACCAGACCCCCATATGGGTATAACCCCCAGTAACCTCGAAAATTAATCATGTTCCTGTTACTCTCCTATGGGGAGTGTTATGACAGTGACTTCCTGGTTCCTTCACCAGACCTTTTTAAATTTATTTTTAAAAATATAGATATAGATAGATGCTTTCTTTGTTGTGAGTTCTGGGCCAGCCACTAGGACTCCACAGGAAATAAGATGGAGTGATTAGTTTTCTAAAACCACAGGCACTGCCTAAGCATTTTGCACTTGACAGCTCTCAGAGTTGGGGGCGCCATTGTGGTCTCTATTTCACTGGTGAGGCCCAGGGGGGCTACATGGTGGGACGCCTTTGAGACCCACAAAGGCTTGTTTTCTCTAGTTTTGTAGACCTTCCTAAAAATTCTAGAGTTAGGTCTCAAACTCAAATTAGTAGGGTCTGGCAAGAATATAAAATGTAGAGGGGTGAACATTGTGGTTCAGTGGAGACACAGATATTTGCACGGCTGTATTCACAGCAGTGTTAGTCATAGTCAAAAGATTTCTGTGGGCAGGTGAATCAAGAAACAAAGTGTACTATATGGGACCAGGGCAGTGGCAGAGTGGCTAATCCTCCACCTACTAGTGCCAGCATCCCATATGGGCACTGGCTTGAGTCCCCCACTGCTCCACTTCCTAATCTGGCTCCTTGCTTGTGGCCTGGGAAAACAGTAGAGGATGGCCTTGGGACCCTACTCTCTTGTGGGAGACCCAGAAGAAGCTCTGGCTTTGGGTTAGTCTTAGTTTTGGTCATGGTGACCATTTGAGGAGTGAACCAGTGGATGAAAGATCTCTCTTGCTTTCTCTTTCTCCTTCTCTCTGTATAAAAATGAATCTTATTTATTTATGTTTAAATTTTATTTTCAGTACTGTTTACATAGTTGAGAGGGAGACATGCCCATGTGGGCCTCTGATTAGGGTGGGAGGGCCTGGTATGGAGGAAGATGAGTGGGACATATGTTTCAACCTTTTTTTTTTTCTCCTGTGTCCACAGGGGAGGAGAAGGAGAGAACCTCTCCTTGCTGTGAAACTACAACAGCACCCAGGGATGGGGGATACTCATTTGGTGACACCCTTGATGTGGGAAAGAATGTTCGGAGGGTGTTACTGAGTGATTATGGTAGCCCCGAGATAACCAGTTTCATTGCTCCAGGACTGACAAAGTCTATTGGTCTATTGTCTGTTGGTTGACAGTATCCACTCTAGTACATCCATAGACTCAGGAACATGCTGCAAAGCTTGGCCAGGAGAATTATCTAACCTATTCTGCCCTTCAGTGCCAAGGCAGTTGAAGTCCCTGCTGGTCTAGCTGAGCTGGCCATTAGGTTTCTAATGTGGATCTGGACATGCTGTCCCCTGCACAGGCATCAGCCACTGAGGAGGCTTAGCACTCCATGCATGCACTCCAGGGTTGGACCACATCTCGTATTTATCCAGTTTAAATGTTTGCTTTGTGATAGGCTGAACAGTTAGGAGTACAGCAGTGACAAAAGCCACCAAGTTACTGTCTTCCTGGGGCTTCTGCTTCATGAAATTCTGGACACCACAGTATAACACCTTTACTAGTGTGTCCTGTGGATTGACCCTGCCCAGCTTGCCCTCTCACCCAGCTTAC
The DNA here is from genome assembly GCF_017591425.1 of Ochotona curzoniae. NCBI lineage: Eukaryota > Metazoa > Chordata > Mammalia > Lagomorpha > Ochotonidae > Ochotona > Ochotona curzoniae. The sequence goes on from NW_024465777.1 coordinate 5,624,219, forward strand.
ACATGTGTCAGTGTGTGCTGCAGCTCAACCTGGTCTAGCCAGTGGGTATTATGCCTAACAGGGGAGTTTCCCAAGTTTCCCTGTGAAGCTTACTACCAACAACAGATCTCATCCCAGCCTAACATAGCTCACTCCCAGTCCTGGCACTCACTGGCAGGTATTGCAGCCTAGCCTGACTGGCTTGCACCCATTTTGGCTCTTGCCCACACAACATGCCAATGGGTGCCACAGCCTTGCTCAAACTGATCTGCCACAGTCTTGGCTCTTGTATTCCCCAGTAGGAGATTCAGTCCTGCAGGGACAGAGTTCCCTTACCAGGCCCATTTCTAGTCCCAGGTCTTGCACATACTGATGGGTGCATTCGCCCAACCTGGTGAAGCCTACCCACAGTCTCAGCTCTCACTGGCAGGTGTTGTAGCCTATCTTAGCTGGGTGTAGGCCACACTGTGTCCTGGCTCTCATGTGTGCCAGAAGGTGCTGAGGCCTGGCCCAGCCTTGCCTATCCCCAGACCTGGCTCACACAAATGCTAATGAGTACCACAGCTTTGCCTGGCTTGGTTGCCCCCAACTCTGAGTCCTGAGTTTCCCAGAGGGCGCTATGGCCTAGCAGGGGCCCCCTAAGTTCTCCTAACAGGCATGCTCCCAGCTCCAGATCTCATGTGCTCCAGCGGGAGAAGTGTCCCTGCTTGGTACAGTTTGCCCTCAGTCCTGCCCCTCACATGTGATGGTGACTGCTACAACATGGTCCCACATGGGCTTCTCCCAGCCCCAGACTTTACAGTGTCAGGTGGGTTACTATCAGGTGAATTCTGTGGTCTGTCTATCCTGGCTTGGCCTGGTATTGACCACAGCTCTGCATTAAACAGTGGGTGCTGCAGTCCCACAGCAGTGAGGCCACGGTTCTGCTACAAAATGTGTCCCCAGAACCAGTTTTCTTGAATTTTGGTGGGTGCTGCAGCCCAGCCAAGCATGGCCAACCCCTTGTTCCAGCAGTCACAGGTGGGTATTGCAGCCTGGCCCAACCAGGCATAAGCCCCAGCTCCAGCTTTTGGGAGGGCCATCAGGTGGTGGTTGATGATAGTTAGCCCAGCCCAGGTCTCCCAAATGGGTGGGTGCTTGGCCTGACCCAGACATGGCTTCCAGTTTCCCCCATCTAAACCACTCAGTCTTAGCTCTCCTGTCTACCTGTGAGAGCAGTAGCTTGGTCAGTAGAAGATCCCAGAAATCATTCCTTGCCTGTCAAACAGGCTCTCAGCTGCTCCCACTCCAATGTGTCTCCAGGCCCTCTTCCCCGGGTCATCTGTAGCCCGCTAACCTGGGGTCCAGGGTGGTATGTTCCGAAAGAATAAGCAACTATGCTGTCACACTGGTGTAGTCAACACAAATTTTCCGTTAACTAGGCCCTGAAAGCTCACCAGCTATTTGCTGTTTTTTTCCCAAGAGTGGAACAGTTGCCTGAGTATAAGGCAACCTAGGTAGTTGCCTACAGCTGTGGAAAATAAAATGCAAAACGAAAGGAAGTGTGGTATAGACATGCAATGGGCTATTGCTAAACAAAAATTCATGGCAACTGAAATAAGACGGTCACAGAAGGACAAATATTGGGGCCTGACATGATGACTTGATTAGCTAATCCTCTGCCTTGCTTGTTCATGTTCTGGCTGCTCCACTTCCCAACCAGCTTCCTGCTTGTGGCCTGGAAAAGCAGAGGAGGATGGCCCAAAACCTTGGCACCCTGTACCCGCATGGGAGACCCAAAGAGGCTCCTAGCTCCTGGCTTCGGATTGGTGCAGCTCTGTCTGTTTGGGGAGTGAATCAGCAGATGGAAGACCTTCCTCTCTGTCTCTCCTCCTCTTTGTGTATCTGACTTTCCAATAATAAAAAAGAAATAATTAGTACAATATAAAACTGAAAAGGACCCAGATTGTACTCAGTAAAATTATGTTAAACCAAAAAGAAAAAAAAAAACGGAAGATTACATGTTTGTATAACATTGGAAGCTAGAAACTCCCTCAATGCAAACAACCTGTACGTGATAGAAACAGAAATGAGCGCCTGTGAAACGCCAGCAGCAGAAGTGAACGCTCAGCAAGACTTGTCTGGAGCGGATGGCAATGCTGAATCAGACCCTCCTGGCAAAGCTTTTCTAGGAAAGAATGAATCCACCTACAAAATGAAACAATCTCAGAAAATTAAAAATGAGGGAAATTTGAAGTGGTTAAGCAGTGTAATTATAGAAAAATGGCCACAAAATCAAATCAAAATGATAATTCCTCAGTGACTCAAAAGTTCTGATGAAAACATTTGTGAAGTGATCTTGGCAGTCAAAATGATTGACCAACAGCACTGGGAGAGGGGGTCATGCTGAAACAGCCGGTCACCCGGCTGCTGTCATCTGGGGAATGAACTGGAAGCTGGAGGTATCACTCTCCCACTCTTACTCCATCACTCAGTTTTTCAAATAAAACAAAAAGCATTGGACAGTATTGCACCTTAAGCACTCAGCATGCTGAGGCACATATCTGGCACATGATACACAATACACAGCAGATGGAGCTGTGTCACATCATCTCTTTAAACTTGTGCTAAAGTACACTTTGAATATACTAATCATTGCGGGTGTGCAGTTCAATGGCATTCAGTACACCTGTCATTAACTTCCACTTTCAGAACTTTTTGCCTCCCCTGACAGAATCTTTGTGCCCCTTAGCTACTACCTCCTGCTCCCACTCTCTGGTGCCCAACACGTATTTATGTATTCTGTCTCTGCATTGTGCTCTGGGTATCTCAGAGAAGTGGACCCAAATAACAGTTAGGGACAGGTGCCTGGCCAGCGGGTAGGACCTTGCTTGGGATGCCCACACCCCACATTAGAGTGCCTGAGTTCCACTCCTAGCTCCACTCGCCATGATGGCCAATGGCTAAGGCATACCCTGCACCCGCATGGGAGACCCTAGGGAAGTGGCTATAGATGGTTCAGGCCAGGTGGGTTGACTCAAAGTCATAAAGAAACAGGCTTTACTCAGGAAAAATGTTTTGAAGGGCAGCTGGGGAGGGACTTCCTGCAAGAAGACGCCTCCGCAGATCAGTGCTGCGTTTATTGTGGTTGTTACAGGACAAGGATGACCAAGCAGGTGTTAATGATTAGACAGATCTTTACAGCATCCAAGATGCTTCCTCGATCAAGTACAGCCCTCATAAGACTCATGCCCGTAAAGCTTGTGCGCACACATGGTATTCCTGGAATGACTCTGTTCAGGGAGGACAGTGGGAACTTCCTGAACTTGAAGTCAGGTCTGCTGTGATCACACTTACCAAGCAAATGCAGTGTGCTGTGCTGATTGCCCCTTGACGTGCCGCTGGCTCCATGCAGGGCTCCCACAGGGAGTGAGCCAATGAGGAAAGACCTCTGCCTGACTTGGAAATAAAAACACTCTTTTTGAAAACACAATATTTGTCCTTTTTGTTTCTTTTTAAAATATTTAGTTATTTTTACTGCAAAGTCAGATGTACAGAGAGAAGAGACCAAGAGGAAGATCTTCCGTCTGATGATTCACTCCTCAAGTGATCGCAACGGCCAGAGCTGAGCCAATCTGAAACCAGGAGCCAGGAACTTCCTCCAGGTCTTCCACGCAGGTGCAGAGTGCCAAGGTTTTGGGCCATCCTCGACTGCTTTCCCAGGCCACAGGCAGGAGCTGGATGGGAAGCAGGGCTGCTGGGATTAGGACCAGCGCCCATATAGGATCCTGGCATGTGCAATGCGAGGACTTTAGGCACTAGGCTACTGCGCTGGGCCTTTTGTTTTTTAAAAGATTTACTTAAGGCCCATCACACCAGCTCTGTCAGCTAATCCTATGACCCGCAAGTGCCTGCATCCCATATGGAGATGCCTCTGGGAGACCGGAAGAAGCTCCTGGCTCCTGGTTTCAGATCTTCTCAGCTCTAGCCATTGCAGCCATGTGGGGAATGAACTAGTAGATGAATGATCTGTACCTGTAGGTGTTACAGCCTGGAATAGCCCAGCCTGCTCCCAACCCCCGTTCCCACAAGTGTCAGTGAGTTCTGTGGTCATGCCTAACTTAGCCCATCACCAACCCCAGCCCTTGAGTGGGCACTGCTGTCCACAGGGGTGAGCCCACAAATCCCCACAGAATCTGCCCCTAGACTGGTTCTCTCATATACCAGTTAGTGTCATGGCCAATTGGACATGGCCCACCCCCTTCACTGACACTAACTGTTAGGTACTATGTTTGAGTTCACCAGACAGGCCTTCTGGACCTATCTTTTGTGTGTGCCAGCATCAAATTAAGTTAAAAAACATAAAGTGACTTTAGAGTCACTTGTGTGTTTGTTTCAGTTACTTTTTGTGTTCTTCATCTCTGGAATTTTCTGTATGATGTGTCATGAACTCATGGTTTTTCACAGATTCAATTTATTCCAATAACTGTAATTAGAATGGCACTTTAGGGCCTGGTAGCATAGCGTAGTGGTTAAAGTCCTCACCTTGAACGTGCCGGGATCCCATGTGGGCCCGGTTCTAATCCTGACAGCCCCACTTCCCGTCCAGCTCCCTGCTTGTGGCCCAAGAAAGCAGTTGAGGATGGCCCAAAGCCTTGGGATTTTGTGCCCATGTGGGAGACCTGGAGAGCTCCTGGCTCCTGGCTTTGGATTGGCTCAGCTCCGGCTGTTGTGGTCACTTGGGGATTGAACCATCAGACGGAAGATCTTCCTCTTGGTCTCTCCTCTCTGTATATCTGCCTTTCCAATAAAAATAAATAAATCTTTTAAAATGCAAGAATGGCACTATAAAAAAGGATTTAGTTAAAGAACGATTTATCTATCTATTTGAGACAATTAGAGAGACAGACAGAGATTGGGGAAAAGATAGATGGAGAGAAGGACAGGTCTTCTATCTGCTGATTCACTCTTCCAAAAGGCTCCCAAAACCAGGGCTGGGTCAGGTTGAAGCCAGAGCTGGGAAGCATGTCTGGGTCTCTCCCATGGGTGGCAGGGACCCAAGCACTTGGGCCATCCTCTATTGCCTTCCCAGTCATATTAACAGGAGCTGGATTAGAAGTGGAGTAGTCACTAGGGCCTGGGTGATGGCGTTACTATATGAGGCTGCCACCTGTGTGTGCCCCATTCCATGTGGTTGCTGCACTTGCCATGCAGCTCCCTGCTTGTGGCCTGGGAAAGCAGCAGAGGATGGCCCAAAGCCTTGGAACCCTGTACTTGTGTGGGAGAAGTGCAAGAGGCTCCTGGCTCCAAATGGGCTCAGCTCTGGTAATTGCAGCCATCTGGGGAGTGAACCAGTGGATGGAAGATTTTTTGCTCTGTCTCTCCTTGTCTCTATAAATCTGATTTACCTTTCTAATAAAAATAAATAAATGTTTAAAAAAAATCTTGGGGAGGAAACCAGATCTAAATACTAATTCATTTCTGTTCCCTGTACATCTTCTATTCACACGTTGAAGAAATCTCACACAATATTCTAATAAATCTTGTGCATGAGACTAAAGTTTCCTGGTGTGGATCTCTCATCTGGGGTATCATGTTGGTGCTTGGCACTGGGGGCATTTTGGATTTCCCACTTAGGGGATGCTCAGCTTGGGCTGCGGTCAACCCCATCAGGGTGAGACTGCTTTCTTTGCCCTTGCAGCATGGCTAAATAAATAAATCTTAAAAAGCTCCAGCCTTGTCCATTTAGTGTTTTTTTTTTTTAAAGATTCATTTTTATTATTTTTTATTGGAAAGGCAGATATACAGAGAGGAGAGACAGAGAGGAAGATCTTCCGTCCAATGATTCACTCCCCAAGTGAGCGCAATGGCAGATGCTATGCCGATCCGAAGCCAGGAGCCTCTTCCGGGTCTCCCGCACGTGCGGGTGCAGGGTCCCAAAGCTTTGGGCCATCCTCAACTGCTTTTTCAGGCCACAAGCAGGGAGCTGGATGGGAAGCAGGGCTGCTGGGATTAGAACCGGCGCCCATATGGGATCCCGGGCGTGCAAGGCGAGGACCTTAACCACTTGCGCCACCGCGCCGGGTCCCATTTAGTGTTTATGACAACCAAATGAGACAGGCAAGAGTGTCGCTCCCAATTCACAGATAAGGAAAAGGAGCTCACTCAGCTTTTCCACATCACAGGCACACACAGGCTGTAATGTTTGTGTTACACTGTGATTCAACACACGAGCCAGGTGGGGGTCAAGGTGCAAGGTCTCCAAAAAGCCAGGTTGGTTTTGAAATGTGAAATCCCAGGGGAGGGTCACTGATGGGGACCCCCTGCCTCCCCTAGCAAGTGCTGTCTTCATTCTAGCTCCCTGCTAATGCAATTGGGAAACAGCAGGCAATGGCTGCATGTATGGAACACAGACAGGTGGACCAGAGTGACTCCATTTTGAAATGTGAAATAGGAGTAGCTCGGGCTAAGCCAACTGCTTCATCAGTGAAGCAGTTATTTCCACCGAATGATCTAAGGCAAATATCAGACTTCACACAAGCATAATGAGGCAACTCTCCCCAGCTGTGGGCAGCTGCCTAGGTTGCTTCGTACCTAGGCAAGTGTTATACTGCTGGAGAAAAAGCAGTTAATAGTTGGCAGGCACTTTGGGTCTGGTTAAGTCTGTAGTTGTAGTTGCCTATCCTTTTTTTTTTTTTTAATATGTGGGGGGGGGTGGGTAGATTGGTATGCTGGCAGATAGGGTCTGGGGACACACCGACAAGCATGTGTAGGCCCTAGACAGGCAGACAAAGCACCAGCCAGCATGGCACACTGCCGTAAGAACAGGCCCAGGGACCTGCATGCTCACGCATGGGGCCTGTGGATTGCTCAGGGAAGAGGGTATGGAAACGTGTGGGAGGGGACACTGCTGACATTACAGATGAGAGATGACTTCTCAGGGACTTCCACCAACCAGCTTACTGCACTTGCACAGATCAAGGGCCCTTAGACCAGGTGATTTGGAGGAGGGAAACCAGAGAACCTCTCTGGGTTAGACCAATGCACACGCCCAAATGGGAGACCTGAGCTAGGCTAGTTGTGAACTACCCACCAGTTCACTTGAAAGCTAGAGTTGGAGGGCCTGCTTGGCAGGGCTAGACCACAATACCCACCAGTAAGTGTCAGGACAGGGGATGGACCACATTTAGGCTGGGCCATGACACTAACCAGAATGAGAAAGAACTGGGTTTGGGGGCAGATTCTGTGGGGGATTTGTGAGCTCACTCCTGTGAGACTGCAATACATCCTGGTTTGCTTGAGGGCTCAGGGTGGTGATGGACTGAGGTAGGCATGACCACGGAACTCACTGACACCTGTGGGAACAGGGGTTAGGACCAAGCTGGGCTAGTCCAGGCTGTAACACCCACAGGTGCACTAAAAAATTGGGGGTGGGGTGGGTCAGACTGCAACACCCACCAGCACACATGAAGGCTGAGACTAAGGAGTGGACCATACTGGGTAAGGGCCTAGAACCTGCTGGCATGTGTGAGATCTGGGTCTGGGAGTGGGTTTGGTGGGAGAACTTCGGAAATTCCCCTGGTGAGCTGTAGCTCCCATTGGTGAGCATGTGAATCAGGGCTGGGTGTGGGCCAGGCAGGGCTGCCCCACTTGTTAGCAGGTGTGTGGGCTGGCTTGGGGAGTGGACTAGGGGCAGAACTGGGCCAAACCACAGCACAGTGCCATGCACAGGAGCCAGGATGGGATGTGGGCTATGCCTGGGTAGGCTATCACACCTTCCAGTTTGTATAAGAACAGGGGGAAAGGGCAGGCTGGATAGAGCTAGGCTGCAGCAGCCACCAGCAAGAATTGGGACTGGGGGTGGGCCCAGCCAGGTAAGGCTGTACCATCTAACTGCAAGGATCTGGACAGAGGGTAGGGCATGCTAACCTGGGCTGGAGCAATCATTGGCACACACAAGATCTGTGGCTGGGAGTGGGCCTGATAGGAGAGCTAAAGGTACTCCCTTGCTGGCTACAGTTCCCACTGGTAAATGCCAGGCTGGGAAAGGGGGCAGACCTGGCTGGACATGGCTTCAGCATCCCTCAGCATGGGTGTAGACTGCGTCTGGGGATGTTCCAGACTGGACAAGGCTCCAGCACCTGCTGTCGCTCATGAGAGCCGGAGCAAGTGTGGGATGGGTTAGGTTGCGGCATCTGCTGATTCACCTGAGAGATAGATCTTGGGGTGAGCCAGGCAGAGCTGGGCTGTAGCACCCACCAGTGAGAGCCAGAATGGATGTGGACTGGTCTGGCAAGGCTGCTATACTGGTTGGTGAAGGTTGAGACTAGAGGACGGTCAAGTCAGGCTAAGCCAAATACCTATCGATGTGTATGAGATCCATAAATGGGATTTGGTCTGATAGGGGAGATTGGGGAACTCTCCTGTCAAGCTATAGCCCTGGCTGGTGAGTGAGAGAACTGAGGCTGGGAGCAATTCAGGCCAGGACAAGCTGCAGAACCTGTCCATTCAAGGCCAGACCAGGCCAGACATACATATGGGCCAGGTCTGGGGACATCAGGGCTGGGCCAGTCTGAGACACCAATTGGCAGGTGTGAGAGTCAGGACAGGGTGCAGGCCAGGCCAGCTGGAATGCAATACTGGCCATTTCACATTAGGGCTTAGATTTGCGGGGGGTGGAGCTGTGGACTGGGCTGGGCTGCAGCACCTCCAGTATGTACTGGGCCTGGGGCAGGCTGGGAGGAGCCAGATTGGAGCACCTGCTGTTGAATGCTGAGGTGAGATGGGCCATGCCAGACTGGGCAACAGTACCCACTGACATGATGCCAGGCCAGGAGTGAACCTGATGGCATGGCTGCAGTGGCTGTCCTGCCAGGCCACTGCTCCCACTGGTGAGCATGAAAGTTGGGACTGGGGACACACCAACTGGGCAGAGCAACAATAATTGTTGGTCTGTATTTGAGTTGAGTTTGAGGGAGGGCCAGGCTAGGCCAGGTCGCTGCATCCACTGACACATATAAGGGCCAGGATAAGAGTCAATTGACTGGATTTTGCTGCTGTATCACAAGCAATTGCAAGATCCAGGACTGTGACTGGGCCTAGTAGGAAAAATGTGGGCACTCCTCTGCTGGGTTGCAGCTCCTGCTGGAGTGTGTGAGCCAAGGCTGGAGGTGGGCCAGGCTGAACAAGGCAACATTACAAGTTGGCATACATGTGGACTGGGTCATGGTGGGCTGAGCTAAACTGAAGCATCCATTGGTATATACAAGAGCCCAAATGGGACACAGCACAGACTGGACTAGTCTGCTGCACATACTGGTACACACAGGAACTGGGGGTGGGGGTGGGCCTGGAGAAGACTATTAGGCATCACCCCAACTAGGCTGCAGTTCCCGCTGGCGTGTGCAAGGGCCATGTCTGTGGCAGACTGGGTTGGACTGAGCCACAGCACCCATTGATTTGTATAGCACATAGGGCTGCGAGCAAAACTGGTTTTGATCAGGCAACCACAATCACCAGTATATGCATAGGCTGGAATGGGTGACAGACTGAACTGGACTCTGTACTGCCTGGCACCTGCAAGAGGCAGATCTAGAGTCATACCAGGTGAGCCTTCTCGGAGGACTCCCCAGCTGGACCACTGGACTCAAAAACCTCCAGCCATAGGGAGAATCCTAGGATTTGTGGTTTGATCTTGGACCACATGCATATGTCAGAAATGGGCCTCCTCAATTGCTGATGCCTGTGCAGTGGACAACATGACCAGGTCCATAAGAGGGACATGACAGCCAGCTCATTTGGGCCTGCACAGGATGTCAAGTGACATGTTAGAAGAAGGATAGCAGAATAGGTTGGACAGCTCTCCTGGCTGAGCTTTGGCAGCAAGTGTCTGGGTGAGTGGATGCACTGGGGTGGACTCTGTCAGTCAGTGGATCTTAGAAGGATTTTCTCCACCTTGGAGCAATAACACCAACATTCAACCAATACCCTCAGAACGTTCTTCTCCACATTGAGGGTTCTAAGATGACATCAAACGGAATCCCCATCACTGGGTACTGATGAAGTTGAGTAGCTGATCGCTTCTCGGCCTTTTGGCTAAGATCAAGTGAAGTTGAGCAGCTGGGTGCCACCCTATCCCTCCCCCTCCCCACTCCCCAGATATACAGAAAAAGAGAAAAAAGGCAAACTGGAATTGCCAGAGTCCAGCTCCAGCTGAGTTCAGAGCTCTAGAAGGGTGCGTGGAGTCAGTGATAAGAAAAGATACAGACACTGTCACTTGGTGTCTTCTTGCTACAGCTCAAGAAGAAGCTGTCCTTTTTATTTACTCAGACACACCACAAGCCTCTGCAGAATCGCTTGATTGTTCTCTTTTTACTTCATGACTAAATGGGTATGCACAGATGTTTCATTATTTTATTTTTTACTTCATGGTCAACCAGGTGCTCTTAAAGATAATTCTGTAAGTTACTATAATCAGTTTTTTTTTAAGATTTATTTTTATTATTTTTTATTGGAAAGGCAGATATACAGAGAGGAGAGACAGAGAGGAAGATCTTCCGTCCGATGATTCACTCCCCAAGTGAGTGCAACGGACGATGCTATGCCGATCCGAAGCCAGGAGCCTCTTCCGGGTCTCCCACGCGGGGGCAGGGTCCCAAAGCTTTGCTCTCCCGGGCCACAGGCAGGGAGCTGGAAGGGAAGTGGGGCTGCCGGAATTAGAACCGGCGCCCATATGGGATCCCGGGCATGCAAGGTGAGGACTTTAACCACTTGCGCCACTGCGCTGGGCCCCTAATCAGTTTCTTTAAAGCAAGACATTATTCATTCTTCAGAAGTAGCCATTAGGTAACAGCCAGAACTCCAAGGCCAAGGCCAGATGGTTGCCTACTAATCAGTAAAATATTCCTACTACATTTTATTTTCACAACTTATCTATCACTTAGTGGGAGAAATATATCAAAAGGGAAAAATACATAATGATCTAAGACAAAAGGTTTCAAACATTAAATTCCCCTACAACTGCAGGCTCTACAACCTCATAAACAATCAAACAATAATCAAAAGTATATCTCTATGATGTTAATATAATCACCCTATAATTCCTCTAGTTAAAAATTATAAAAGTGGCTAAAACATTGGGCCCGTCGCGGTGGCACAAGTGGTTAAGGTCCTCGCCTTGCACGCCCAGGATCCCATAGGGGTGCCGGTTCTATCCCGGCAGCCCTGCTTCCCTTCCAGCTCCCTGCCTGTGACCCGGGAAAGCAGTTGAGGACGGCCCAAAGCTTTGGGACCCTGCACCCACGTGGGAGACCCGGAAGAGACTCCTGGCTTCAGATCGGCATAGCATCGTCCGTTGCACTCACTTGGGGAGTGAATCATCGGACAGAAGATCTTCCTCTCTGTCTCTCCTCTCTGTATATCTGCCTTTCCAATAAAAAATAATAAAAATAAATCTTTAAAAAAAAGTGGCTAAAACAGCTATATTTTCTATGCTCTAAAGAGTTGCAAGAACAGGCTAACCCTTAGGGTCACAGTAACTATATTTTTTGCCATAGCAGTTTCTGCTTATACTCCCATCACTTCCATTATTTTGTAAAAATTCTTATTAAGCTGTTTTCCAGAAGGCATGCTATATGTCTGGGCTAGATTTCAGGGCAATGGGTAGGCACACAATAAGGTGTCCAGATACGGCATGGATTTACTTGCACTCCTGTGTAGTCAAAGGCCCACTCACCAGGACATTATCAATAACATTAACTCTCAAGCTCACGTTGATTGCAAAAGCCATCTCACAGGGGCAAACAACAATGCCTCAATAGATTACAGAATTCTTAGCGGGGTGCTTGAGTGTCCAGGCAAACGGGGAGTGAGACTGTGACAAGGTGCTCAGACAGAAATCCGCTGGGCCCTGCCATACAGCTGGAAGCTCCCCTGGGCCCTGCTAAACAGGGAGCTGTTCTCTGCACACTCTGTGTCATCCACACCTACTGCACGGACCCCAGCATGGAATCGTTTGTCTCATCCACCTCCCCCCATGCCTCGGCCCTCCCTGTCCCATTCAGTGGTCCTGCGGGCATACATCTTTGTTAACTTTGTAAATGACATTAAAAAAAAAAAAAGACATCGCCACCCAAACTGGCCCATATAAGAAATGGTAACCCTGGCCCCACGGCGTGCAGCTGATAATTATCTGTGTAACTCTGCAAGCAAGTTGGCCTAGCGGGATCACAGCCTTGATGAACGTGTTACATACCTGTCGGGGGACTGGAGCACTCGAACAGCTGACTCCGCTCCTTTCTCTTTTCCTCCCTCGGTGTGAGTGATGTGCCTCGCTAACCGACCTTGCACATTTCTGTGAGTGATTGTGTGTGTGTGTGTGAGTGTGACAAGTAACCCTGACATTGGGGAAAGGCACAAAACGAGGGCTGTCTTCTTGGGAGAGACAATCTCCCAGGTATGTGTGCCTGTGTTCAAACACTCCTGTGCTTGGGTCCCTGCCACCAACCTGGGAGACCCGGGTAGAGCTTTTGGCTCTTGGCTTCAGCCTAGCCCAGCCCCAGCTGTGTGGCCATCTGGAGGGTGAACAGGCAGATAGAAGATCTCAAAGAAATACATGTTTCAAATAAAAGAATAAAATGGATTGTCCACAGTCCTTTTCTAGTTAGATCATGATTGTCATCCCATGAAGGTACATGGTCAGGGGCTCCTGGCTGGCCTGTGGATGAGTATCTCTTACTGCTAGGACCTTAGGGGGTCCAGGGGTATCAACCTGAGCTAACAAGAGCTAGTAGAGAGGTGCTGGCCCTGCACCAAGCTCTGTGTAACTCCTGAGCCCTAATCAGATCTGTGATGCTTGGCCTTTTCTTGGGTGTCTTTTCTGGCACTCCCACATGGCCAGCATCCCATATGAGTGCTGGTTCACTCTTCTACTTCCCATCCAGGTCCCTGCTTGTGGGAAAGCTGTGCAGGCTTGCTCATGTCCTTGGGACCCTACACCCATGCGGGAGACCTGGAAGAAGCTCCTGATTCCGGGCTTCAGCTAGGCTCAGTGCTAGCCGTTGCCACTACTTGGGGAGTGAACCAGCAGACAAAACATTTTTTTCTCTTTCCTTTTCTCTGTAAAGTTTATCGTTTCAAAAACAATGACTAAATCTTTAAACAATAAAGACTCTGACCTCTTTCTCAAAGGTTTCTTTATTATTTATTTGGGAGGTATAATAGCAGAAAAAGAAATTTTCTATCCACTGGTATTCACTAAATGGCTATAGGAGCTGGAACTGGGTCAGGCCAAAGTCTTTTTTCTGTTGGAAACTTTCAAACTCCTAATTCCAGCTATGTAGAAAATACATAACGAATTCGGGGCTGGCACGATAGCGTGACAGACTGATCCTCTGCCTACAAGGGCTGGCATCCCATATGTGCTGGTTTGTGTCCTGGCTGCTCCACTTCTGATCCAGTTTTCTGCTATGGCCTTGGAAGGTAGTGGATAATGACTCAAGTCCTAAGACCCTGCTTCCATGTGGGAGGCAGGGAGGAAGGTTCTGGCCCCTAGCTTTTGAACAGCCCAGCTCTGACCATTGTATCCATTTGGGGAATAAAGCAGCAGATGGAAGATCTCTTTCTCTCTCTCTGCAAAAACCTGTGTTTTAAGTAAACAATAAATAAAATACGGAATAACATTGTTAACTACAACTATTTCTTAGCTTCTTTATTTTAAAATTTTTGCTTATTTATTTCATTTCTTTTTTTTAAAGATTTATTTATTTATTGGAAAGTCAGATATACAGAGAGGAGGAGAGACAGAGAGGAAGATCTTCTGTCCGATGATTCACTCCCCAAGCGAGCGCAACGGCCAATGCTACACCGATCCAAAGCCAGGAGCCAGGAACTTCTTCCAGGTCTCCCACGCGGGTGCAGGGTCCCAAGGCCTTGGGCCATCCTCGACTGCCTTCCCAGGCCACAAGCAGGGAGCTGGATGGGAAGTGGAGCTGCTGGGATTAGAACCGACATCCATATGGGATCCTGGTGTGTTCAAGGCGAGGACTTTAGCTGCTAGGCCACGGTGCTGGGTCCTATTTCCTTTTTTAAAAAATGATTTTGTGATAGTTTATTGTGAAGATCCTCTTTAAAAACAAAGACATAGACAATACGAAAAGAAATTGCACAGAGCATGTTCATTAAATAAGTATGGTGATTAAATAAAAAATATGGGCGATATGTTCTCTTCCACAACTCCAGAAACATTTTGTTGTCCTGAAGGTTTTGATATTTCCATAAAGAGAGAGAATCATGGCAATTTAAGCTGCCTCTTAATTATGTAAATCTTTAGTAGCAACTAGAATTTTCTGTTCATTCCAAGAAGTCAGCTTCAATGCTCAAATTGTGCCTTGTTTTTTTAAAGGTAAGATGCTAAAAAATTCAATGGTATTAGGTGGTCTTTCCTTTGCGAGCACAGCAAGTCCCTGTAGTAAGATAGACATAAATGTCTGATCCAGGTAGGCATGGGTTGGTAATGACTGCAGATCCACCTTCTGTTTTGAAGATTTTTCAGCATTAATCTCATTTTCTCCTGTGCTCTCCACATCGTCTGTGAGGCTGTAACGAGAATGAGGATTCTCTGCAGCCTGCATCTATCCCTGCAGCATCGGCTCAGGCTACGTGGTGGCTCCGCAGACACTAGTCCATGCCAAAGCTGTTGGTTCTGGGCAGCTCTGCACAGTTCCCACTACTTATTTATTTTAAAGACAGAGACACAGAGAGAGGTAGACACAGAGAAAGGGAGAACTCCCCCATCTCCTGCCTGCAGGTTCACTCCCCAAATGCGCACAGCAACCAGGCTGGGCAAGGCCAAACCTGGGAGCCTGGAACTCAATCTGTGTCTGTCACATAGGGGGCAGGGACCCAGGCACTTTGGCTATCGCCACTGTCTGCCAGGGTCTGCACTCAATAGGAAGCTAGAGTTAGGAGCGGAGTCAGGATTTGAACTTGTATGGGATGCAGGTATCTTGCATCTGCTGCACCAGGTGCCCATCCTGATTGTCTTCATTGAAATGAATGTAGACTTCTGCTGTATATTTATTAGCACAATGCAGTTAGCTTTTATCTATCTTGGACAGTCAGATGGTTTACTGGCTAGTTTTATTTTTGTTTCTAAGGGGACAGTTTGCTATTATAAACCGTGTTATTGTGAACATCCTTGTAAATAAACTTGTAAACATGTGCTTGTAAATCCATCTCTGATTATTTCTTTTTGTTTGTTTGTTTGGTTGTTTTTTAAAGAGTTGTTTATTTTTGTTGGAATGGCAGATTTACAGAGAGAAAGAGAATGATCTTTCACCCTCTGGTTCACTCCCTAAACAACTACAACACCAAGAGCTGAGCTAATCTGAAACCAGGAACCAAGAGCCCCCTCTGGGTCTCCTATGTGGGTGCAGGGTCCCAAGCACTTGTGCATCTTCTGCTACTTTCCCAGGCCACAAGCAGGGAGCTGGACTAGAAATGGAGCAGCTGGGACATTCACTGTTGCTCATATGGGATGTCTGCATGTGCAGTCAGAGGATTAGCCAGTTGAGCCATCACATTGGTCCCTCTTTAAAAAAATATATTTATTTTTAATGGAAAAGCACATTCTGTAGAGAGAAAGATCTTCCATCCACTGGTTCACTCCCCAAATGGCAATAACCATTGGAGTTGAGCCAATCCGAAGCCAGGAGCCAGGCGCTTCTTTCAAATCTCCCTTGCATGTGCTAGGTCCCCAGACTTTGGGCTGTCATCCTCCACTGTCTTCCCAGGATACAAGCAAGGAGCTAGATCAGAAGAGGAACAACTGTGACAGCCATTGATACCCATATGGGATACCAGCACTTGTAGTCGGAGGATTAACCAATTGAGCCATCATTTGAGGTTCCCATTGGATGTCAGGGCCATGAGCACTTGAGCCACCCACCATCTGCTGCCTTCCCAGGGGCACGACTCAAACTGGTGCTCTTATCTAGGATGTAGCGGTTGTGGCCACTCTACCACAAAGCCGGCCCCTGTCTGAGGTCTTTGAAGATCAACCATCATGAGAAGACACAAATATACCTGTTATAATTGAGGCCTCCTTGCTCCCATCTTAGCTATGTTGGCTTTGAGTCAGTCACTGCTGCAGCCAAGGGGAACATGTGGTAAATTATTCTCTGGCTTTCCCACGCCCCTGCCCCATCACTGCCTCGGTGGCTTCTTGTGACCTCTGGGGTAGAAGCTACGTGACATCCACATTGGGCACCATCACAGGTCACTTCCTACATTTCTCTGCAAGCATGTTTAAAACCCAGTTCTCTCAGTATACTGTAAGCCACTTGTGTTGATTGTTGCAGCACCTGCACCTGCTACAGAGTTCAGCACACAGAAGCCACATGAACACTCATGAACCCAGTGAGGGAAAGTATGGTCACTATAGAGCTGTGTGTCTCTGCTTGAGAGTACCAGGGCTGGGTATCAACACTTCTGGATTCTGCCCCAGCCCTGTCCTTGACTGCAGACTGAGCACTCTGCAGACTTGACCCTCAGGACAACCCTGCAGCCTGGCTTCCCGGAGCCTCTGAGGCCAGGAGCAGGCCAAGGTCCCCACACTCCCCCGGGGATTTGCTCTGTGGCAGTGCTGAGGCTCCAGGACCCAGCCA
The DNA here is from genome assembly GCF_017591425.1 of Ochotona curzoniae. Classification (NCBI taxonomy): domain Eukaryota; kingdom Metazoa; phylum Chordata; class Mammalia; order Lagomorpha; family Ochotonidae; genus Ochotona; species Ochotona curzoniae. The sequence continues at coordinate 5,640,841 of NW_024465777.1, forward strand.
GCTGCACCAAGCACTTGAGGAATGCTTGCTTTGAGTCAGCCTGTATACTTTCTTCATCAGAGCATAGGTAATGTTTCTGGAAGCTATAGTTACCAGCAGCCAGATGAATGCTTTGGGCAACTTGAAGAAGAGTCGCTTTGTATTTCAGAAGGCAAACCTGCCCTATGTCTCTGCAGAAAACCCAGAACAGGCACGCCTGGCTGCTCCAGCCTGGCAGAGGAGAAGCCGCTACCATGGAGGAACTGGGCCCTGGCTAAGGGCTGCCCCACCTGGAGCCCTGCTGCATCTGGCTAGGAGGGGGCACCGAGCTCACACAGAAGCCCAGAGCACGCCTTTTCCTCCTTGCATGAAGCTTTCCCTGAATGAGCATGTCAACCCTCCAAGTCAAGACACTTCAAAGGAGGCGCCACATGTACCCCAAAGCTGAGCAGACAGGCTGAGCTAGAGCTGAAACAAAGGAGTCAGGACTAGAGCCAACATGTCACCCCGGAGGCAGTGGAAGCGCTACACCTTGAGCGGCAGTACCTCAACTGCTGCATATCAACTCCCGTCAACTGCTGGCGGAGCCCAGGGAAATGCAAAGGACTTCCTGTTTAAGGAGCCAGAGGTGTACAGGTGGATTGCCTCCTGGACTCTGGCTCCTGACTCCTGTTAGCTTCTGACGCAGATCCTGGTGTTACAGGAATTCAATGCAAAGGATGGAGGCAACCTTAGTTCTTGTCTCAAGCAAAAGAAGACTTTCTATATGGACCATCTCAATGAGCAAAGCAACACTTGTTAAGTCAAAAGAACTACCTGCCAAAGTAGGCCAGGAGGGGGTTATTCAAGACAGGGAGATCCGTCTTGAAACAGTGAAATGGAGGTGTCTTTTAAGCACAATTTCTGTTTTATTTATTTATTATTAATTTTTTTGGAAGGCAGATTTATAGAGAGGAGAGACAAAGATCTTCTGTCGACTGGTTCATTCCCTCAAGTGGCTGCAACAGCCAGAGCTGAGCTGATCCGAAGCCAGGAGCCAGGAGCTTCTTTCGGGTCTCCCATGTGAGCGCAGGGTCCCAAGGCTTTGGGCTATTTCCCACTTCTTTCCCAGGCCACAAGCACAGAGCTGGATGGGAAGGGGAGCAGCCGGGATACAAAATGGCACCCAAATGAGATCCCAGAGGATCCAAGGCAAGGATTTAGCCATTAGGCTATAGTGACAGACCCTAAGCACAATTCTTAGACAGAGATTGGTCACCTTACCTAGCTTGCTGGGAAGGAAGCCATCAGTGAGGTGTGACTGGTGACTTCTTCCTAAGTCTCCCCAGAATCTGAAAGCTTGTCTCCTTGCTGTCTCCTGACAAAATTGGAAACCTGAAGGAAGCGAAGCTGATACTTTGATCTGGCCAAAGGCTTTTGGAGAAACAAGCAGTTTGCATTCTCTTAAAGAGACTTCATTTTTATTTTGTGATAAAACTTGAAATCACATTGAATTATCCAATCAGTCTGGTTAGAATGACTGTAATGAAACATAAAGGAACAGCAAAAGCTAGCAAGGATATGGAGAATGAGAAATTTATATATATACTGTTGGCATGGATGAGTAAATGAGTACAGACCCCAGGGACAACAGCTGGGAAGTTCCTAAAACCAATCAACAGAGTCCTGTCTGCCACAGGACGCGGCAGTCCCAGGGCTGGGTGCACGACAGAAGGAACGAAATCAGAGTCGCCAGTGCCCTCACACTGGATGTGGCACGTCTCACGGCAGCCGAGGTGTGGGATCCACCCCGGTGTCCACCGATGCATGAATGTGCAAAGGAAATGTGGTGCAGACTCACAACACAATGTCACTCTGCCATGGAAAAGAATGAGAGCCTGACATTTGCAACAACGTGGGTGGACGTGCCAAGGGACGTAGCTGGACACAGAAAGACAAATACTGCGCATTTTCACTCACATGTGAAAGCTGAACCAAAGTTGGATTCCAGTCAGGGCCTGGCATTATGGTGGAGCAGTTAAAGCCTCCGCCATCCTGAAGCGATGCAGGTTCTGGTCCTGACTGCTCCCCTTCCAAATCAGCACCCTGTTAGTGACCCAGATGGAGCCTGTGGCTTCAGCCTGGCCCAGCCCAGGCTGTCATGTAATGTTATCATCTTGAGAGTGAAGCAGCGGATGGAAGGCTTCTCTTGCTGTCTCCCCCTCCCCAAATCCAATTTTCAACATAATTAATTAATCTTTATGGGGCTGGCACATGGCATGATAGGCTAAGCCTCAACCTGCAGTGCCAACATGCGGGTTAGCTGCCAGTTTGAGTCCTAGCTGCTCCACTTCTCATCCAGCTCTCTGCTTGTAGCCTGGGAAAGCAGCAGAGGATGGTCCAAGTCCTTGGGACCCTGCACCCACATGGAAGATCAGCTTCAGACTGCTCAGCTCTGGCCATTGTGACCTTAGGGGAGTAAACCAGGGGATGGAGGATCTCTCTGTCTCTGTCTCTTCTTCTCTCTGTAAATACGTCTCTCAAATAAATACAACTTTTAACTTTTTAAAATTTTTAATTCATTATTTTTTAAAGATCTTAAAAAATTTATTGGAAAGTCAGATATACAGAGAGGAGGATAGATAGATAAATAGATAAAATTTTAAAAACAAGTTTATTTCGGGCCCAGTGGCATGGCCTAGCAGCTAAAGTCCTTGCCTTGAATGAGCCAGGATCCCATATGGGCACAGGTTCTGTGGTCCCGGCAGCTCCATTTCCCTTCCAGCTCCCTGCTTGTGGCCTGAGAAAGCAGTCGAGGACGGCCCAAAGCTTTGGGACCCTGCACCAGTGTGGGATACCCGGAAGAAGTTCCTGGATCCTAGCTTTGGATAGGCATAGCATTGGCCGTTGTGCTCACTTGGGGAGTGAATCATCGGACAGAAGATCTTCCTCTCTGTCTCTCCTCCTCTCTGTATATCTAACTTTCCAATAAATAAAAAATTAATCTTACAAAAAAAAAGTTCATTTCAGGCCCAATGCAGTAGCCTAGTGGCTAAAGTCCTCGCCATGTGCACACGCTGGGATCCCATATGGGTACCGGTTCTAACTCCAGCAGGCCCCGCTTCCTATCAGCTCCCTGCTTGTGGCCTGAGAGAGTAGTCGAGGACAGCCCAAAGCCTTGGGACCCTGCACCCATGTGGGAGACCCGGAGGAGGCTTCTGGCTCATGGCTTCAGATCAGCTCAGCTCTGACCATTGTGGCTGCTTGGGGAGTGAATCAACAGATGAAAGATCTTCCTTTTCATTCTCTCCTCCTCTTTGTATATCTGACTTCCCAAATTAAAAAAAAAAATCTTTAAAAAAAAGAAGTTAATTGCATAGGCATAGAGACTAGGCTAGAAGGCACTAGAATAAGGAAGCCAGGGAAGGACGAAGGAGGTGAGTAACGGGCTCTCAAATACAGTTAGGAAAAGTGTGCTCTAGTGGCACAGCATGGTGTGATGTATCAATTATATAGAATAGTTAATTCTGTATTCTGTGTATTCATTATATAGTTCACAATTAATCACATATCTTATCTAGAGCTGGAAGACGGAAGTTTGAAAGTTTCCAACACACAGAAATGTTGATGGGGTTGGTGTTGTGGTGTAGCACATTAAGATGGCACCCAAGTTCTGGCTGTTCTATTTCTGAACCTACTCCCTAATAATGTGTCTGGGAAAGCAGCAGCAGATGGCCAATGTGTGGGCGGCTGCACCAACGTGGGGGACCCAGAAGAAGATCCTGGCTCCTGGCTTCTGCCTGGCATATCCCCTGCCACTGCAGCTGTTTGGAGAGTAAACCAGCAGATGGGAGATTTGCTCTCTCTCTCTCTAACTCTGCCTTTCAAATAAATGATCTAGATCTTAAAATAAATAAATAAATAAATGCTAACTATTCAAGGAGATGCAAATGTTTGCTTACTTGGACTTACTCGAGACATGTGTGTACATGGATGGATTTGTCACATTGTACCCCACAAGGTGTACAATTATTAAGTCTCAAGTAGAAATAAAAGGGGTGGGGGTGTTGCAGTGCGGTGGGTTTAGCTGCTTCCTGGGATGCTGGCATCCCAAACTGGAGGGCCTTGTTCAAGCCTCAGTTGCTCCACTTCCAATCCATCTCCCTGCTAATACACCTGTGTAAGTAATGGAAAATGACCAAATGCTTGGACCCCTGTGCCCATATGGGAAACCGCAATGGAGTTCAGCCTGGCCCAGTCTTGTCTGTTGGGGTCCTTTGGGAAGTGAACCAGGAGATACAAGATCTCTGTTTTTCTGTGTCTCTCCCCTCTCTGTCATTCTACCTTTCAAATAAATAAAGTTTTTTTTTTAAAAAATGAACACATCACCACACAATGTATGAATGTTGATTTGTTTCTTTTTCTTTTTTTTTTTTTATTAATTACATGGCATTATGTGACACAGTTTCACGGGCTCTGGGATTCCTCCAACCCCTCCCCGAATGTTGATTTCAATAGATCCGTAAACAAATGATGAGGAAATTAGGAAAATCTGAACAGTGAGTGGCCATCCCTCTGGTGGTGCTAAGGAATTACTGCCTTTTCTTCTTCTTTTAAGTCCACTAATGGCATTGTCATCACGCTGGGAACCAAGGGGTCACACCCTTTAGAGTTACACACTGAGGCGTTCACGGTCAGGAGGATGTGGTCGCTGAAATTTACTTAGATGAAGTGATACTGCAGGGGAGTTCACCCTCACCGTTATAGGTTCCTCACACCAGGTCTCTCCTTCCGCTTATGCCTGACAATTCCTTCTTCTTTTTAGATTGATTGGCCTAAAATGCCCACAGCAGGCAGCCCTGGGCCAGGTCAAAGGCAGGAGTCCAGGGCCTCGGCACAGGAGGGGCAGGGACCCGAGGACTTGGCTTATCACGTGTTGTCTCCCAAGCACAGGAACGGGGAGCTGGCTAGGGAGCAGCAGGTCAGGGACTTGAACCCAGCTCTCCAAACTACACTGTCAGCATTCTGAGCAGCACCTTAACCTACTGTACCACCACACCCAGCTCTCTCTTTTTTAAATGCAGACTTAAAAATGATTTACTGGTGCTAAGGTATGTTTAAAGTTAGACAATCTTCTTGTGCCCTCTGAGACATCCTTTTAACCACATGATAGGTCATCTCATAAGAATAATTTCTTAAATTTCATTTATTATTAATTTTTATTGCAAAGTCAGATATACAGAGAGGAGGAGAGAAAGAGAGGAAGATCTTCCAACTGCTGATTCACTCCTCAAGTGGCCACAATGGCCGGAGCTGAGCCGATCCAAAGCTAGGAGCCAGGAGCTTCTTCTGGGTCTCTCACGTTGGTGCAGGGTGCCAAGGCTTTGTGCCATTCTTGACTGCTTCTCCAGGCCACAAGGATGAGAAGCAGGGCCACCGGGACACAAACCTGGACCCATATGGGATCCCGATAGTTGCAAGGTGAGGCCTTTCTTTAGCAGCCACTAAGTTACTACACAGGGCCCCTGAGATATCATTTTAAAACACTGTTAGGTCATCTTGTAAGAATAATTTCCACTCAAATGTAGGAAGCGTAACAAGGGACAAGACTGCTGTTGGGCAATTTCAAATAGAAAATGTTAAAAAAGGGTTAAGACCGTGTCTCCTCCCGGAAGCACCATCACCAACCTCATCCTTGGTCTGAGTCAGACCTCTCCTGCAGGCTTGGCACTTCCTCCAGCTCAGCTGCAGCTCCCACCCCTTCAGCCACCCTCGGGAGGTGGGCACTGCCTGACATCACCTCCCTCGTGCCAATGAAGGAAGGAGAGTTAATGAAGGAGGCCCAGTGTCTAGCCGTTACACTGTGCTGTTTGAGCATCTTCAACCCGCAGGTAAGTCCCTTCACTAGCTGAGTCCAGCCCACTCCTGCATGTTGGTCAGTTCCATGGGTGGGACAGTGCAAACCCTCCCGGAGTAGACAGGTTCTGCAGAGGCGGGCTCTCTGTGAACGATGTGGGGTGTGCTCCCCAGCGATGCTAGCTGCTGGCTGTCTCTGAAACATCACCAATCTCTCTGCAGATGACAGAGACCCTACTAACCCGTCTAAAAGTCCTTCAGTATGGATGGGTGGTGGTTGTGGTGGAGTGCTTCCCAAAGTTCATGGAAAAAATGAATTAAAAGGTAGACTTCATTGTTTTATTTGGTGCAGCTGACATTTGAAATCTGAAAGCGTGACTACTATCTGCACGTGAAGACCCCTCCTACACAGACATTGCAAAATTTTGTTTTTGTTGCACCAAATGCATCTATTTGAAGCGTTATCTGACTCCATTACCTGCCAGGCATGAGTCGCTGCTTCTCCGAGGCCAAAGGCTGCTCACCCCCTGCTGGGCGAAGGGGGAAAAGCAAGAGGAGCCTGCAATGCCTCTGGGATTGATTGCCTGGAACAGGAAGGGAAGCTCTGCCTCGCAAGTGGATTGAGCAACGCGTCAGCAAGCTCGCAGTGCGCACACAGCAGCTGCCGGAGATCCTGCCAACTCCGGTGTGTGTGTGTGTGTGTGTGTGTATGTGTGTGTGAGCCCCACAGGATGACCCTGCTCACCTGTCTGGTTTTCCTGGTCCAGTGGGGAGCCACTAGCGCTGCATCAGGTGAGACACTTCGAATGCCTGGGGTGTGTGTGTGTGTCTGGTGTGGGTATGTGTGTGTGTGTGTGTGTCTTTGTTTTGAGCCTTGAGCCCTGGATCCCTGAGCCCACTGGAAGTGAAACATGGTGCTAAGGATAGCGAGGCAGGCTGGCAGGTGTGAGGACTGTGAGAACCTGAAGACTTTCAAGTGGGGGCCGGGGAGGGATGCTGACTTTGCTAAGAGGTGGGTGCCTGAGAGCTAGCCAAGTAGTGAAGGCAGAGGTGGCTAGGAGGAGAGCTCACGCGGCAGACATGGAGCAAAGGCCTTCTGGGTGCCTGGTTCTCGGAGCCCAGGAGAGGGCAGAGTCCCGGCCCTGTGGACAGAAAACAAGTCCAGGGCAGCACCATACAGAGTGCTCCAGGCAGATAAGAAACATGACAGAGAAGATGAAAATGAAGAGCAGGACTAGGGATTGCAGGGACAGGGGTGCTTCCAGGGGAGCCAGCTCAGAGCTCCCCTGACGCAGAGAGTCAGAGAGCCATCTGGGAAGAACATTCCAAAGAGAGGACAGGACATGTGTGTGAGGGGGAGCAGGGCAGCTGTGGACGCAGGAGGGACAGCGGGGTGGGGCTGGCGCCTGCGCACGGCCAGCTTCACCAAGCATGTCAAGGACTCAGTGACCCCAGGACATGCCTAGGCGGATGCGCCCTTGGACCTGCCTGGGCTGTTGTGTCACAGGGAAACCATCACGGGTAAGACACCAAGCCTTTCCTGGTGTCAGCACCAGAGGCAACACCTAGCAGTCCCACAGTCCCTGGCAGGGCACCCGAGGATGGGGGGTTCTCCTTGTTGAAGGAGAAGCAACAAGATCCCGCCCCATGGAGGTGGCTGCCAGGCTCCAGGGGAACCAGGGTGGCAGACAATGCCCTCAACCTGGATGAATGTGCTGATGCAGAGAGAGGAAAGAGCTTAGGTGATTTCAGGATGGGGATGGGTGGGAAAGGGGAGTGGGGGTGCAGCTGAGGAAAATGAAGGTCAGATGGTCACGCACCTGCCAAGGATCCCACAGCCAGAAGATGGAGCCAGATGCGGCCCAGCTGTCTCGCGCTGTGTGCCCTTGGACTCAGCCTCTTGGGAAGCTGGGCTCCACAGGCAGTATTTTTTCTCTTTCCTCCCAACTTGCCAGAAGGTAGACACTGTCGTTGTAGGACAGAAGTAAACTGAAGAAGAGTTCCAACCCCTTGAAGTGCTTTGGACTCCGGCCTTCTTCTCAAGGCCTCCGGCTACAGCACTCACACCTGCTTGTGCGCCAGATTTCGGGGTTTCTCTTCTGCTTTCCTCAACCTAGAGCCAGGACAGGGAGCCTGCCTCCCACGCCAGCCAGCCTCCACTCTGCAGAGCGGCACGACTGGTTCTTCCAGGGAAGGTTAGCAAGGCAGGCTGAGAGAGCAGGCCAGGTGAGGCAGGGGGAGGGTAGTGAAAGTTCCTGAGGGCGGAGCTGTGGTGTGAGAAGACAAAGACCCACGCTGGGCACCGGGGCTGGTGAGTGTTAGCAAGGGGACCCCACCTGGCCAGAGGGCCTCCGGCTGCACAGGAGGAAGGAGGGTGTTTTGAGTTTGAGCTGAGCGTCTGTAGCAAGAGACTGAGGGGGGCACCCAGAGCACTTAGGGTGTGGGCTTTGTACAAGAGCAGCTAACATGCTGGCATACCGGATAAAGCTGCCACCTTGATGCCAGCATCCCACAAGGGAGCTGGTTCAAAGCCCGGCTGCTCCTCTTCTGGCCCAGCTCCCCACTAATACACCTGGGAGAAGATAGCCCAAGGACCTGGGCCCACCTGCACCCACCTGGGAGCCTGGAAGAAACCCTGGGAGCTGGGCTTCGGTGTGTGTGGCCATGCAGGGGAGGGAACCAGCAAGTGCAAGGAAGTTGGCTCTCTCGTTGGGAGATCTCTGTTTCCCTGCTTTTCTTCCTTCCTTCTTCCTTCCCTTCCCACCCTCTCTTCCTTCCTCCTTTCCTTCCTTCCTTCCTTCCTTCCTTCCTTCCTTCCTTCCTCTCTCTTTCTTAGCAGATATGAAGCCAGCAGCCTCCTCTGAATTGCCCACGTGGATGCAGGATCCCAAGGCTTTGGCCTGTCCTTGATTGCTCTCCCAGGCCACAAGCAGGGAGGTGGATGGGAAGTGGGGCCTGCCAGGATTAGAACTGGCGCCCATATGGGAGCCCAGCACATGCAAGGTGAAGACTTTAGCTGCTAGGCTACCATGCCGGGCCCAGGAATATTTTAAGTAAAGCTCTGTGCCTATATTTGGGGGGTGGGGAAAGCACCCCAGGAGTTTTGTTGGTGCTCCTCCACTGTGACCACCTCGAACCTCAGCTGGCCTTACACATGGCCCCTCATTATTTCTTGAAGGTCTGAATAATGGCTGAAGAGAGGGTAAATGTTCTGTAAACCTTTTAGACACAATTCTTACAATAGTTATGATTCTATACGTATATCCAAGGTCACATTGCTAGCTAGTGACAAAATGAAGTGTACCTTGATTGTCTTTGTTGCAGTGTGTGTGCCAGTAGCTCAGCTATCCCATCTGTACAATGGGTACATCAGTAACTGGATCTCATGCTGTCACAGACTGCAGAGCAAGCCCCTGGCACCCAGCAGGTACTAGGTAAATGGCAGGTGCCTGTGTCTGACCGCAGGCAAGCTCACCTTCCAGCTGTTTGAAGGCTTTCTTGAGTTTTAGGAATGACTTCTGGGAATTCCCTGATTACAAGTCATTGTAAGAGGATGCCATACTGTCATATGACTTGAATGACATTTCCATATTGCTTTTGAAAAGCCTGATCTTCATGGCATAGTTCTCATTTTTCTTGTACTTTCGAAGTGAATGTTTTTAACTACTATGTGCCCACGGGCCTTGCAGAGCTATTGGGCCCCGGGCAGGAGGGTGAGGAGCCCTTCAGGCTGTCCTGGCATGTGAATGGAGCTGAGTTCTCAGTAGGAAGGTGAGAAGGCGCAGTGTTCACCAGCCCTCCGCTTTGAGAAGGCTCCTGCGAAGACGCATCTGTCCATGCTTTCGTTCTACGTATTTGCCTGCCCCCACCCCTGCACTACACCTGCAGGGGACAGCAGCAGAGGGGACACAGGGGCTGGCTGGGGCAGGACATGGCCACTCCTGTCCTCTCCTGGTCCTGTCTCCTGTAGGCTGGGGCAAGTTGTTTTTGTCTTCACAGCCACAGGCAGTGGGGCTTGGAACTCTCGCCCTCCCTCATTCCCGAGACCTGGCACCAGATCCCTGGTGTTATCAATGACGAATGCACTGTGAACAGCAGGTCGTGGCTCTCGGTGCACTTTGGAGTGATGCTTGTGTGCTTTCTCAGCCTCCAGCGCTCAGCAGCATGGCTCCTGGGGCATCTGCACTGAACTGAGAGCTCAGGGCAGGCCTCTCCGCAGGAGGAAGGGGAAGTGCCAGGTTCCCAGCTGTCTCATTCCTGACCCCAAGGTCGTTGCAGGAAACCACAAGGCATGTAAGAGAACTTCCTTCACCGGCCCTTTCTCTTGTTTTATGTGAGGCTCAAAGAGACTTTGTGAAACCAGAGACCAAATGGCTTCCCCAAAAACCCTGCTAGGTTAGACACCATCTCCCACCTCCCCACCCGGGGTCCTGGAGTCCAGACCTTCATCTCTTTCTGCCAACTGGAGCCTACTGCCTTTGCTGCAGTGCCTCAGCATTATTTTTCTTCTTCTTCTTCTTTTTTTTTTTTTTTTACAAATAAAGATGTATTTTTATTGGAAAGGCAGATTTACAGACAGAAAGAGAGACAAAGATCTTCCATCTGCTCTTTCACTCCCCAAGTGGTTGCAACAGCCAGAACTAAATCAATCCAAAACCAGGAGCCAGGAACCTCCTCTAGGTCTCCCACACAGGTGCAGGGTCCCAAGGCTTTGGGCCATCCTTGACTGCTTTCCAAGGTCACCAGCAGGAAGCTGGGTGGGAAGTGGAGCAGCCAAGACATGAACCACCGCCCATGTGGGATACTGGTGCTTGTCAGGGGAGAATTAGCCTGTTGAGCCATGTGCAGCCCTATTTTTTTTTTTTTTAGATTTATTTATGTATTTGGAAGTCACATAGAGAGATGATTGAGGGAAAGAGAGAGATCTTTTCTATTTTTAAGATGTATTTATTTTTATTGGAAAGTCAGATATACAGAGAGGAGGAGAAACAGAGATGAATATGTTCTATCCATAGATTCACTCCCCAAGTGACTGCAATGGCCGGAGCTGAACTGATCTGAAGCCAGGAGCTCAGAGTTGCTTCAGGATCTCAAGGCTTTGAGCCATCCTCAACTGTTTTTCCAGGCCACAGACAGGGAGCTGGATGGGAAACAGGGCTGCCGGGATTTGAACTGGTGCCCATATGGGATACCAGTGTCATAGGTGGTGGCTTTACCTGCTTTGCCATAGTGTCGGCTCCAGTACCTGCACATTCTATTATGAATCTCATCGGCATAACATAACCACACCCGTGGGCCTGACAACACTGACCACAGCTTTGGAGTCAGAGAGGCCTAAGTTGCTGCCTCAGTTTATCCACAAAATGATCATAGGAACCTCTGCCTCATGGAAAAGCCACGAGCAGGAAATGACGTAACCCCGAGGATGGCCAGCTGCCGTTCTCCAAGTGGCCGCTGGCCTCAGTCCCGCAGTTTCCTCCCATTGTCTGCTCCGACGCCCAGGCCCTGTGATGGGTGCCGAGGACCCAGAGACGACTAGAGGGACTCCGCGTACTCACGAACTCGTGTGGGCAGGAGGGAAGGGTGATGGGCAGCCAGCAACACGATTTCATCCAGGAAGCATTCCTAATGGATTTTTAAACTTTGAATGGCTGAAAGGGAGAAAGAGAAAGAGATCTTGTATCCAATGGCTTACCGCCCCACCCACCCACCCACCAAATGCTCACAGTTGGGCAGGGTTACAGTGAAGCCAGCAGCCTGGGACTGAATCCAGGTCTGCCTCGTGAGGGGCTGGGACCCAAGTACTTGAGCCATCCCTGCTCCCCCCACCCTTCAGGGGCACAGCAGTTGGATGGAAAGCAGAGGAGCTGGGCCATGCACTGGGAACTTAATGGGGGAGCCTCTACCCGGACCGCCTCCCCGACAGTTTCATAGCTGGAGGGAGGTGAGAGCTAGCAGCCAGAGCAGTGAAGCAGGGGGAAGTGCCGTTCGGGGTGGTCTGGGTGGCCTTCTCTGAGGAAGTGACCTGGGGCGTGGAGATGAATGAGGAGGAGGAAGCAGCTACTTGGTGACCTGGGGAAGACCTGCAGGTCTGGGAGAGGCCCCAGAGAGGCCAGGTACCATTGAGCTCACTGAGATGTGCAACGCCCGCCTCCACCATGAGGAGCCCAAAGGGGTGGTATCACCCATCCGCCCGGGTACTGTCTCTGCCTGCCACTCTGGCCTCTTCTGGGGACACAGGCACCACCATGAAGTGTGAGGGAGGCACTGTCCACGTGCTGCCTGGCACCTGACTACAGAAACCTGTGCCTCCATCCCAACACAGCAGGCTTAGTCACAGAGGCACCTGGCAGGCTAGCGTCCCGAGGACCAGAGTACTCTGTGGTCTCAGCTAGTGGAGAAGGAGCCTGTCTAAGGCCACAACAGCTTCTGAGGAAGCAGGAGACCCACACACAAGAGATGAGTGCCAGCCTCATGCCGCCAGCCGGCCCTGGGGGCCTGGGGCAGCGGCAGGTGCCTCTTGCTCGCAGCATGGGCCTCAGGGCCTGCAAAGCCCAGCGCCAGCTGCCTGCTTCCTGTCTGGAACACAGTGGGGAGTGGTGAGGACAGCCAGCTGGACCATGCTGGTCAGAAAGATCCATCACTTACACCTGAAGGAGAACAAGTTTGGCTCGAGAGAGGCGAAAAGCACATCCAGGAGGACAGGTCAGGGAGTGCGGGGGTGGGGGTCAGGGCCAACTGCCCCGTGGGCCTGTCCTGTGACCACACTGAGTGTGCTGGGCTTGGCTGTGGAACCTGGACACCCCCGCAAACCTGAAAGCAGCAGAAGCAACCCAGATGCCAGGGCTTGGGCTTGGCTTGGGGTGTGAGCAGTGGGGAAACAGAGTCGCCTGTTGGCTCTGAGTGACATGGCAAAGTGACAGCCATGGCAGCCGGTGAGCATGTACTGGGCCTCACCCTGATTTAAGCCAGAAATCCAGGGTTGGGGTACAGGCCACACCTGCTGGGGCCTCCTTCTAGAAGCTGGACTGCTACCTGGCCCGCCCCTGCCCTACAGCCAGCACCCTGCTTGGCATGCCCGAGGGCTACGCCGCTGGCCACTCTTCCTGCTATTGCCATTGCTGCAGACCCTGCACTGGACACTTGACAAGGTCTTGCCAGAGAGGCCAGGAAAAGGCTGAAATTGGGAATGTTCTTGGCTCTGTCTTGGCCTTCCTGGACTAAACCAGGCCCATGGGTCTCCTTCTCTGATCCCTTGGTACCCAGAGGCCTCCTTGTGCCTGTGTACCAGCCCCTACCCCCAGCCCAGCCCAGACTTGCTCTCCAGCAGGACTCTGCCCCCACAGGGAAGTTCTGGCACATCTCAGACCTGCACCTGGACCCTGACTATCAGGTGTCAGAAGATCCACTCAAGGTGTGCCCATCAGCCGGCTCCCAGCAGGTTCCCAACGCCGGCCCCTGGGGGGACTACTTGTGTGATGCGCCCTGGATCCTCGTGAACTCCTCCATCTACGCCATGAGGGACATCGCACCTGAGCCGGACTTCATCCTGTGGACTGGGTGAGAGCAGCCCTAGTCCACCCTCTGCTGGGTGCCCAATGGCACCAGCCCGGCCCTTGCCTGAACCAGCCCGGCCCTTGCCTGCACCAGCCCGGCCCTTGCCTGCACCAGCCCGGCCCTTGCCTGCACTGTCTCCTCTCACTGTCACAGCAGCCCAACATTAGAGACAAGCAGTTGCATCCCTTTCCATGAGGCCCCAACTTAGTCCCAGACTGTGCCCCTAGCCCCTGTGTTTTCCAGCCACAAGCACTGAGACTGGAACCATGATGGAGTGTCCTTGGCCACCTGGACAACCCATGGCGTTCAAAGTAGGGAACAGACACTGGAGTCACTCCCATCTGGGGCTTAGGGATGATTCACGTGTCCTGGTCAGTGTCGGCCAGCAGGTGGCCCTGGGGTGGAGGGGGGTCCCTGATGAGTTCTCCTAAGTCGTGGCTGTGCTGTACATGGGCGCTGCTCCAAGGAACTTTCTCTCAGGACTTCTCATCCCAGTTTTTTTTTTCCTTCCTTCCTTCCTTTCTTTTTCCTTTTTTAAAAAAAACTATTATTTATATTGGAAAGGCAGATTTACAGGGAGAAGGAGACACAGAGAGAAAGGTCTTTCATCAACTGATCCACTCTCCAAATGGCTACAACAGCTGGAACTGAGCCAATTTGAAGCCAGGAACCAGGAGCTCTTCCAGGTCTCCCATGTGGGTGCAGGGTCCCAAGGCTTTGGGCCGTCCTTGACTGCTTTCCCAGGCCACAAGCAGGGAGCTGGATGAGAAGTGGAGCAGCCGGGACACAAAGCAGCACCCGTATGGGATCCTGGCACTTGTAGGTAGAGGATTAGCCAATCGAGCAGCTGTGCCAGGCCTCTTGTCCTGGTCTTTTACCTTCCCCTTCCTCCTCACTGGGGCTTCCCCACCTGCCGGGCAGCCCTTCCAGGACTGAAACTCATAATGTTGAAGGTAACAAGATGAGCCTGCCAACCTTTACAGTCCAGCGAGGAGGGAGGGTCCCTGGGGGGCTGCTCAGCATCCCTGACCCCAGGATGGCAGGACCTCCCAGGGGAGCTGGGAAGAAAGGCTGGCAGTGGCCCTGACTTGATGCACCTTCTGCCAGCCTCAATGGAAGCTTCTAGAAAGGCAGGATGGACCGTCTCTCACTGAGACGTGGGAGTGGTCAGAAATTATGAGCCTGTAGTTGGCCAGGGTAGGGGCACTTATGGATGCTGAGCCTGGCACAGGCTCATCTGAAAGAGGAAGAATGAAATAAGGAAGCAAGCTCAGGTTTCAAATTTTCAGCTTGGAGCAACTGGGGCACATTTGGATCCATTCAGGACAAGAGGCCATGATTTCTGGTTCCCCCAGGGTTTTATAACCAGTACTGTATGTGAGCAATCCTGCCTCCGCAAGGTGCCGTGCCGTGAACAGCAGGCTCCTGTGACGAGCGCAGCACTGTGAGACAGGGAACAAGGAGCCGTTACAGGAACAGATTTGAACATGTAATTGCTTTAAGAGAAACCAGTAACTGAAGTACCGATCACAAGGTTGGGAAATCATAAGGCGGACATGTTGTGGTCAACCAGCACTGGCTGGGGCCTGCTGGGGCTTTCCCAGAACCCACAGCAATTCCCTAGTTGCCTCAGTGTCCAAGCTAACTGACCTTGCCATTTTAATTTTTTTAAGATTTATTTCTTTTGGGCCTGGCGCGATAGCATAGTGGTTCAAGTCCTCACCTTGAATGCTCTGGGATCCCTTATGAGTGCCAGTTCTAATCCTGGCAGCCCCCAGTTGCCGTCCAGCTCCCTGCTTGTGGCTTGGGAAAGCAGTTGAGGATGGCCCAAAGCCTTGTGCTCCTGCACCCGTGTGGGAGATCCAGAAGAAGCTCCTGGCTCCTGGGTTTGGAGCCAGGACAGAGAGGAAGATCTTCTACTCATTGATTCACTCCCCAAGTGGCTGCAACAGTTGAAACTGCACCGATCCGAAGCCAGGAGCCCAGAGTCTCTTCCAGGTCTCCCACATGGGTGCAGGACCACAAGGCTTTGGGCCATCCTCAACTGCTTTCCCATGCCACAAGCAGGGAGCTGGATGGGAAGTGGGGCTGCCAGGATTAGAACTGGCATTCATATGGGATCCCAGTGCATCTAAGGGAAGGACTTTAGCCACTAGGCCACTGAGCCGGGTCTGGCCCTGCCATTGTTAACCTGACACACTTGACTGGCAGTTCAGCCAAACATGGTTCAGGAGAAAATGGGGGGCTGTGGTGGTCTCTGAGAGAGAGCGCTGGGCCTTTGTTTTGGGCCGTGTGTGGGGAGCCCCAGTGACTGGACATCGAAATAATAAGACTTGCCTAGGAGGGGCCTGGGCAGGGCGGGCCTTCCTGGGCTGTCTCCAAGGAGGGGCCCCAGGGGTCCATAGCGTGCTGCAAGGCAGCCACCTCCCACGAGAGGCTGCGGGGCATTTACGATCTTTCACGGGGTACAACTCTTCTTGGAAACCTCAGGTTTCTGGGACAGGTGTGCGGCTTTGGACAAGGTGGGGTCCTGTTCCTTTGAAATCCTTCCATTATAAACAGATGTGACTTACTGCACACAGCTGCAATCCATTGGCTAACCCATCAAAACTGGATGTGTTTTCTATCAGACAAAATGGAACCCTCCAAACTAGAAGCAGAATTTGGTTGCTGTCTTTGGAGTACTTAGCCTATCCCTGAAGGGGTATCAGAGCTAAACGGCTCTCCCTGCTGCCCTAATGAGGGATTACAGACTGGAATGATGTGAGTGGGCATCCCAACACCTCCTCCCTGTACGATCGGACACAATTCTGCATCTTTCCACTCCTTGGTTTCTTTTTCTTTCTTTCTTTTTTTTGCGTAGTGGGTCTAAAAACAGAGCCCCTATTGTAGGATTCTTTTAAAAATATATGTTTTGGGCCTGGCGTGGTAGCCTAGCGGCTAGAGTCCTTGCCTTGCAAGCTCCAGGATCCCATATGGGAGCCAGTTCTAATCCCAGAGGCCCTGCTTCCTGTAGAGCTCCCTGCTTGTGGCCTGGGAAAGCTGTTGAGGACAGCCCAAAACCATGGGGCTCTGCACCCACGTGGGAGACACGGAAGAGGCTCCTGGCTTCTGGCTTCGCATCGGCTCAGTGGCCACTTGGGGAGTGAATCAATGGATGGAAGATCTTTCTCTTTGTCTCTCCTCCTCTCTGTAGATCCAACTTTCCAATAAAAATAAATAAATCTTCAAAAATTGCTTTTTATTTGAAACAGCATTACAGAGTGAGAAGGAGACAGAAAGAGAGAGAGAGAGAAATCTTCCATTTGCTGGTTCACTCCCCAATTGATCACAATGGGCAGAGCTGAGCTGATCTGAAGCCAGGATATATATAAATCATGACAGTGGAATGGGAACTCAGTGGCTGGAGCAGGTCCTGAGGAGGACCAAGAGCTGGACAGGCTCTGCCTGTGTTCCGTGGGGGCTGGCAGGTGGGATGGACACTCCAGGGCTTCCCCCTACTGGCTACCTGTAGTAGTTGGGAACCCCACCTTATTATGTATCATCTTCCTCGTGGTTGTGGTCTCACAGCCACAGTGTAGGCACCTTATTTCCTCTGCTTTGCGGAAAAAGCCCAGAGAGATTAGTAACCAGCCTGGGGAGGCACAGCAGGCCAACAGCACGGCCTGGTTTTGAGCTCTGTCCAGCCTGGGCAGTACTCTTCAAGGCACATCGGAGACTCCATGCCACAGGTTCCCTCCTCCTTGCCTGCTGTATCTTGTTCCCCTCATGTCCCTTCCCAGGCTGCCCCCACAACTGGCACGGTGGTGTCTTGCAGGGACGACACGCCACATGTGCCCGACGAGAGCCTGGGGGAGGCAGCAGTGCTGCGGATCGTGGAGCGCCTGACCACGCTCATCAGAGACGTCTTTCCAGGTAAGGCTCGGCCGCCGAACCCAGAGCAGCACAGGCACGGGTGGTGACAGGGCAGCAGGTTCCGGGCCTTCAGCCACCAGCAACGACAGCTGCCAGCCAGGTGGTAAGCGGGCAAGCTCAGGGGCCTGCAGCCACACCCAGAATCCTGGTCAAGCAAATGCCTCTGGCTTCCCACTGTGAATCCCACACACCAACCCTTCTCCAGCTGCTTGACACAGGTGTTGTCCCTGGGCGGTTCTTGCACGGACTTACACAGCCCTTGTGTCCTTGCTGGTCCTGAAGTGGGGCACCCTCCGCCCCATACACACCCTCCAAGCTTGTCGGCTGCCAGGGCTCTGAGACATGCTGATTCCCAGGCCAGGCGTCTCATCCTGGTACTTCCAAGGCACTCAGAGCCTGGCAGCGCCAGCAGGGTCTGGGAGTGAGCAAGGCAGCAGCCCCATGGGGCACAGCAGGGACAGGAGGGGCTCCTTTGTCTTGTCTATGTATTTTTGTAAACTATAAATTTTATTTTTAAAAATAATGATTATATGGTGGATCAGGGTGGGAAGGATTGAGGTTTAGGGAAAATTGCGTGTACTCAGTGCTTCCAATTGTGCTATTTCTTCTTGTTGTTTCTGGGGAGAGGGAAGAGACAGAGGGGGAAGCCACTCACGGCTTTCCGCACGTCCCAGGACCCAGGGATGAGGAACCGCCACCTCATATCATATCTAATGTTTCTTAATGTTTAAGTTATCCATCTTCTTTGAAAACGTATGTGTGTGAGAGAGAGAGAGAAACAGAGAGAGAGAGAGATCTTTCATTCCCGAATGGCTGCAGTGTTGGGGCTGGGCCAAGCCAAAGCCAGGAGCCAGGAACCAAGCATTCCTTCTGGATCTCCCAGACAACATCCTCTGTTGTCTTCCCAGTTGTATCAGCAGGGAGCTAGACTGGACCTGGAGCAACCAGGACTGGAACTGGCCCCCTTCTGGGATGCTGGTGTCCCAGGCAAGGGCCTGACTCCCTGCACCTGATGCTGGCCCCTGATGTTTTGAATTGAGCGGTTTGAAACCCAAGGATCATGGGGACTGTATTTGGCTTAGGGCAGGGGTGGGGCTGCCAGCAGGGGTCCAATAAGAGTAGCCCACTGGATCCCAGCCTCTGTAGAGTTGCTTCCTATAAAGGTGTTGGGGCCAGCTGTGGGTTACTTATAATGAGCCCTCATAGCAGCAGCAGTCACTCTGCTGTTCTGAGAATGTCACCCCCTGAAATTCACCACTGCCACATTTTCCTCGGTGTGACCCACTTAGGCAAAGTGATACTTGGATGCCTCCAGTTTATCTAACCCAACCCAAATCAACTCAACCCAACCAAGACATGCTTGCACTTGCTTCAGAGCTCACCACTTATGGTGACACCACGGATCACCCTCACCCTGATAACAGATCCCATTGCTCCAGGTGAATAGTACAGGAACTAGGAGCAGAGGCAGTCAGATCCTAGGGAGGGATTCAAACTTGCACTCAAGCTCGAGCTCTCTTCTTCTGCTCCGTGAGCAAACGGGTAAGTCCATGCTGCACGGATCGGAATGTGATGAGCAGACGCAAGCTAGAGCCATGGAGCCAACCTCCTTCCAGCTAGGATGGCCCTTGACCGGGACAGGAATCATTATCTCATGTGTTGCCAGGAAAACAGCGCTGTGGTTATGGAATGGCACAGCATTTTCTCCTGAGCCATGTCTTTTGAGAGAGTGGAAAGAGAACCCACTAAAGGAGCTGAAGTGCTTTACAGGCTGGGTCAAGCAGAACACTTTCCACTTCAGAGCTAAGTAAACAAAGTACAGGGGACGCCAGAGGACGGGTTGGCACAATGGCTCACCAGGCTAATCCTTTACCTGCCAGTGCCAGCATCCCATATGGGTGTCAGTTCTAGTCCTGACTACCACACTTCTGATCTAGCTGCCTGCTGTGGCCTGGGAAAGCAGAGAAGGATGGCTCAAGTCCTTGGGTTCCTGCGCCCACGTGGGAGACCCAGAGGAGGCTCCTGACTGGAAGATCTCTGGCTGTTGCCATTTGGGGAGTGAGCCAGCAGATGGAAGATCCTCTCTCTCTCTCTCTCCCTTTCTTTCTGTTAAGTCTTTCAAATAAAAATAAATAAATATTTTTAAAATATTTTAGTTATATTTGAAAGGCAGACACACACACACACAGGAAGATCTTCCATCAGTTGGTTCTCTCCCCCCAGTGCCTGTAACAGGGCATGCCAGGAGCTGGGAACTCAGCTCTGCCTCCAAGCCAGGAACCCAGGCACTTGAGGCATCACCTGCCCCCTCCCAGGGTGCGCACATACAGGATTGGAGAGCAGAGCCTGGGACTAGAATTGAGGTGCTTGGGGGTGGGATGTGGGTGGCCGCAGTGGTATCTAAATGACTGTGCCTGATGCTAGCCCTAAAGCTGGAGATCTGGGCCTGGTGCCATGGCCTAGCGGCTAAAGTCCTCGCCTTGAGCGCACCAGGATCCCATATGGGTGCCGGTTCTAATCCCAGCATCTCCACTTCCCATCCAACTCCCTGCTTGTGGCCTGGGAAAGCAGTAGAGGACAGCCCAAAGCCTTGGGACCCTGGACCCGTGTGGGCCACCTGGAGGAAGTTCCTGGCTTCCGATCGGTGCAGCATTATCCGTTGCAGTCACTTGGGGATTAGATTTTCAGATGGAAGATCTTCCTCTCTGTCTCTCCTCCTCTCTGTATATCTGACTTGGCAATAAAAATAAATAAATCTTTAAAAAAAAGCTGGAGATCTGGGCCCTTGCAGCCCTGCTCCATCTGGGTTACTTATGGCGATTGCTGTGGACACTGCGCCTGGCTGGCAGGCTGGCAGGACTTCAGTGGTGGAGCGTGCAGGCGAGTGAGCCAGCAGGCTAGCTGGATTCTTGTGCTGCCACATTCTGGCTGTGTGATTTCAGTTTTCTTCTTATGCTGGAAGAAAGGTGGCGCTGCCCGCGCAGGCCCAGTGACCCATTCATGTCACTGAGTCCATCAACAAGGATTTACTGAGCAGGTACAATGGGTAAAACACCTTGCTAGAGGGAGGAGACGCTGAGCTGAGTCAGCGAGCGTGCACACGCAGCAGACAGGATGGTGGCACCTCCTGCCCGCCTCCTCCTATTCCCACTGGGTTTGTGTCTTTCCTTCAACGGAACGCTGGGGTGGGGGTCCTACATTTCCTTGCCAGGTTTCCCCACACAGGGACACGGCCTCTGGCCTCCAACTTCAGCAGAGCTTTCTGTGCTTCCAGATCTTGCTGGCTGCTGGCTGCACAGGGAATAGGGTTTATTAGGAGACATTTACCAGCCAGGAAGCAGGAGGGACCCCAACACCCTGGAGCTGTCAGGGGCTGCAGGTCACTCTCCAGGATGGGCCAATGTCCTACAAGGTCCGGCTCTAAACGCCAAAGAAGTGTCATTCACTGTTCCTTACTGTCTAAGCAACTATTTAATTCATTTAAACAAATGTATTTGAAAGGCAGAGAGGGAGAGAAGAAGAAAAACAGAGATCTTTTATCTGTTGCTTCACTCCCCAAATGTTCACAACAGCCAAGGCTGGACCAATCCAAAGCCAGGAACTGGGATCTCTCTGGCAGGTGGGTGGCTGGGACCCAAGTCCCTGAGCTGTCACCAGCTGTCTCCCAGGGACCTGCAGTGGAACTGGAGCAGCTGGAACTCAAACCTGGCACTCTGACACCGGAAGTGGGCAGCCCAAGTGTTGACTTAAACTGCTGTGCCAAGCACCGGTGCCCCCCAACTTACAGAGCATCTCCTGTGGGTCTGAGCAGCAAACCAAGGTGTGCTGAGGCCAATCAGGAGAAGGGGCTGAGCCTGCCCCATCCTCCATAGCAAGGCCTGTCCCCTCCCTTTGGGTGAGGGTGCTCAGCCCCCTGTCTGCAGCCCACTGCACTGCAGGGGCTCTCGGGCCAGGCCAGGTGCTCACCAAGACTTCCAGGCATGACCACTCCCTCCCCTGGCAGCACTGATTGCAGCTCTGAGCTGCGAGCTGCATGGATCTTCTAGCTGTCTCATTCTCACCAGCCCCAGCTTTTCCCAGCTTTTGTCCTGCCAGGAGTGGGGTTTAGGGCCGGGACCACAGGACTTGCTGCCCTTCCCCTCAGGCCTGAGCCAAGGTCAGCCAGAGTCTGTGGGACACGCTGTCTGCTTGGATCTTTGCATCTGACCACTCTCCGTTCCGCCACTCCAGCTACGTGAGATGTGCTGTCCCATTTCTGCTTTCCTCACCAGATACCAAAGTCTACGCTGCTTTGGGGAATCATGACTTCCACCCCAAAAACCAGTTTCCACCCAGAAGGAACAGCATCTACCAGCAAGTAGCAGAGCTCTGGCGCCCCTGGCTTAACAACGAGTCCATCACTCAATTCCAAGAAGGTATCGGCACCTCCCGCAAGCACGGTGGTACTTGGCACTCCTTGGAGGCCAGGGACTCACTTCATTTCTGCTTCCCCAGACTCTTTGAGAGAGGTGCTGGCTTTATCAGAAAAGGAGATGAAGGTTTAGAAGATATCAAATCCCTAGGCCAAGATCATGTGGCTCAGAAAAGGCAGACTCAGCACCAGGAGCCAGAACAGACTCTGAGACCTAAGGTCACAAGCTGCCACCTGCAAAGTGTGTCCTGGGTGGCACGCCTTGCCCTGTCCAGGGCCAGCTTCTGGATAGCAACCCTGGGCAGGAGCTAGAACCTTCCACCGCAGCCAGCCTGACCCTTTGCACCTGTGTGTGGTAGCTGGGATTCTTTTCCTTGGGGGTAGGGTCTGTCTTGAGCCCTGGAGGATGTTTAGCTGTAGTCCTGGCCTCTGCCCACTAGATGGCAGTATCACATCCAAAAGCTACACCTGTTGAATGAGAAGCAGGATGGACTCAGGCTGCCCCAGGCAGCGGGGCACAGATGGGTAGATATACATCACTGTTATTCCCACTATACAGATGAAGAGAATGAGGCACATGGAGGTGGTGCAACTTCCCCGAGCTGTGCAGCTAGCAAACGACAGGCCCGGGAGTGGATGCCACATCCCTCCAAATGACCCTCTGTGGGAAAGTTGGGAGGTGAGGCTGTTGGGGAGGGGCTGGAATGGACAGAGGTGACAGTGGACAGGGCCAGTGCTCCCTTCAGATCCTCCCTGGCTGTGATACCCCAGGTGCTTTCTATTCGGAAAAGCTGCCGGCCGCTGGCAGCTTGGGGCGGATGGTGGTCCTGAACACCAACCTCTACTACAGCAACAACCAGCAGACAGAGGGCCTGCTTGACCCTGCACAGCAGTTCCAGTGGCTGGAGGCGGTGCTGACAGATGCGGCCCAAGCCGGGGAGAGGGTAAGGACATCCGCCCCTCTTCCTCCCATTCTGTGTGACTCCCTGAATGTCTTCCTCCCAGCCCACCGGTGCATCCTGATGCCCCTAGCCTGCACTAAAAGAGGCATCTTCCATGCTCAGCCTTGTGGGTTAGAACCCCAGGCCCTCCGCCAAGGACCCCGAGGCTGATGAGGAGCTAAGACAGTGCCAGCCAGGTTGTCCAGTGGCAGAGCTGGCACCAGAGGCCTGGTCTCCAGACAGCACGTCCAGGGCCTTCCCCATGACCATCACCCAGCACAGCCCATGCCCTCCTCTTGTATCCACCCAGGATATGCAGGGTAGGCGGCTCCTGGAGGGTTGGCCCCAGATCTTCCGCTGCCCTGCTGGCCCCGGGGCCCAGCACAGAGCTGTCTATTGATGATCTCACTCAGCTCTTAAAACCCTGCCAGGCGGCACCATGCCAGGTGTGTAAGCAGACCCCAGGGCAGTGGGGCCCAGCTGGAGATCCCAAGTCTGACCCCAAACCCTGTGCTCTTCTCCCTGCCCCCTTGCTGCCTCCTGCTGAGGTGGCTAGGTGCTTGAGTGACTGCAGGAAGGTCGGACATGGAGGCACATCACCACACAACAAATGTGACTCAGCCATGCAAGGCTGGATTGCTTGGCATCGCCAAGATTTCAAGGGACAGCACTTGTCTGAAAGATTAGGAGAGCTTCATGGAGGCAATGCTGTGAGCTGGTTTTTTTTTGTTGTTGTTGTTGTTGTTATTTATTTCAAAAGCAGAGAGAGAAAAAGAGAGAGATCTTTTATCCACTGGTTTATTTCCCAAATGGCTGCAATGGCTCACACTGCAAGCAGGAGCCAGGAACTCCATCTGGCTGGGTGGGTGCAGGGACCCATGTACTTAGGCCACCCTTTGCTGCTCTCCCAGGGGCATTAGCAGGAAGCTGGATCGGAAGCAGAGCAGCCGACACTCAATTAGGGGCCCATATGGGAATGGTGACGCTGCAGAAGGCAGCTCCATGTGCAGCACCGCACACCAGTCCCATCCGCACTAGGTTTTGATATAGGATTTACGGAAGTCAAAGTGTGGAGGGTACTCCAGGCATGGGTATGTGAAGACACGTATGTGGCACCTTCATTGCTGGCTTGGAGACGGTGCCTGAATGGGCCAGAGTGGAACTTCAGGGAAGAGACATATGTGTACCTGCCTACCTCTGGAGAGAGGGCAAGCGTGCTTTTTAAAGAATACATCTGGGGCCTAGTGCAGTAACCTAGTGGCTAAAATCCTCACCTTGCCTCCACTGGTATCCCATATGGGCTCTGGTTTGTGTCCTGGCTGCTCCACTTCTCACCCACCTCTCTGCTTGTGCCCTGGGAAAGCAGTGGAGGATGGCCCAAGGCCTTGGGAGTCTGCACCCGCATGGGAGACCTGGAAGAAGCTCCTGGCTCCTGGTTTTGAATCAGCTCAGCTTTGCATAAATGCTGCCAAAGCGAGCACCAGATCAGCTCAGCTTTGGCTATTGCAGCCACTTGGGGAGTGAATCAGTGGATGGAGGATCTTTATCTCTCTTCTCTCTGTATATCTGTCCTTTCAATAATAAGAAATCTTAGGGGGAAAAAAAAGAACACATTTATTTGACATACAGAATCTTCCATCTGCTGGTCCATCCCCAGATGGCTACAATGACCATTCAGACTAAAGTCAGGAGCCTGGAGTTCCATCCAGGTCTCCCACTTGGGTGCAGCAGCCCAAGCACTTGGGCTAGCCTCTGCTGTTTTCTCAGATGCATCAGCAGGGAGTTGGATGGGAAGTGAAGCAGCTGGGACTTGAACCAGTGCCCACACGAGTGCTGGCGTTGCACTGGTAGCACTGCTTCCTCGCCGTCACCGCCCTCACCCCTCACCCCCTGCCGGGACTGGCTCTGACAGGGAGAGCAGGAGCAAGTGTCTCTGAGCCACGCGTGGTCCCACAGGTGTACATCATTGGCCACGTGCCCCCTGGGTTCTTCGAGAAGACACGGGACAAGGCGTGGTTCCGGAACAGCTTCAATGAGGAGTACCTGAAGTTGGTGCGCAAGCACCACCACGTCATCGCGGGGCAGTTCTTCGGACACCACCACACCGACAGCTTCCGGATGTTCTACGATGATGCGGGTACAGCAGCGAGGTGCAGGTGGCGAGGGGAAGAGCCACCAGTTGCTCTCACTCAGTCCTCCACTCTCTATTTGTGTCTTGCAAGGCACCCCCATCAGTGTCATGTTCCTTGCACCTGGAGTCACTCCATGGAAAACCACGTTGCCCGGAGTGGTCAATGGTGCCAACAATCCTGGCATCCGGGTGTTCGAGTATGACCGAGTCACACTGGACCTGCAGGTCAGGAGGCTGAGTCCTTTGGAGCCACAGGGTGGGGTACCGGGAGTACTAATGCATCATTGCCATCCCTGACCCTCAGCTTTGCCCATCCTTGTTGACCGTGTGGCTTCAAGCTCAGGTTTAGAACCTGCCATCAAGGAAGGTCAGTTCTTCTTCCCCAGACCTCCCGGTCACAGCTCCCCGCCTGCTGGTCTACCTGTAGAGCCCTGCCCTGAGCAGCTCTTCTGCTACCCACTACAGAAGCGTTCCCTGTTTTAAATTTACTTTTATTCTATTTTGAATAGTTCACATAGTTGGGAGGGATGCATGCCCTCGTGGGCCTCCAATAAGGGTGGAGAGGGTCAAGATATGGAAGAAAGTGGGTGGGACAAATGTCTCAGTTCTTTTTCATTTTTATCCTATGTCTGCTGGGGGGTTGCATAGAGAAAGGATCCTTGCTGTCAAACTATATCAGCAAATGAAGAGGGGGAACAGTCATTGGATGATGCCTTAGAGACCCTAATGTGAGGAAGCATTCCGAGGGTGTTACTGGAGTGGTTTTGACAGTGCTGAGATGTCATCTTCATTGCGCTGGGGTTGAGACAATCCTTCCAAGGTCAATTTGGCTGACCAAGTCCACCTTAGTGCATCCACAGATCCAGAGACGTGTTGCAGAGCTTGACCGGGAGAGCTGTCTAACCTGTTCTGCACTGGACATACTCTGTCACATCCCCCGTGTGCAAAGGATCCCTCTTTCTAAAGTCCTGCTTTTGTTCTGCCTCTCCCCCACTTAAAAGCCTTCAATGGCTCTCTAGTGCTCTCAGAATGCAATTGTCTCCTTGGCCTGGTGTTCAAGGCTGCCCCTGCCTCTTCCCTTGCACCAAGCAGGCTCCTTACCTTACAGGCTGTGCAGGTGATGGCTGCAATGACAAGGTAACATTATGCCAAAATCTCATAACAAAATGTATTAAACACCAGCCATGCCAGGCCCTGTTCTAGGCTCAGGGGATCCACAAGTGAACAAAACCGTTGCTCTCCCGGAGCTGGCATTCCTACAGGAGATGATGTCCTTAGACACTGGAGAAGGGCTAAGGGCCAGGACAGGGTGGTATAGTTAAGAGGGCTGTGTGCTGTGTTCAGACAGGGACGTGAGTTCTGAGTGAACCAGCCAGCCATGGGGGAACTGGGGAAGGCGGAGGAATAATGGTCAAGGGGCAGGTGCAGGGGACTGGGGCAGACCACGGAGGCCACAGCGAGGGCTCTGGATGGGGCAGGGGGAAGAGGGGCGGCTACTGCATGACTCACCTGCCTGCTGTACAGCAGCTGGCAGGCGGCTGAGAACAGCAGCTGCAACACGCTGGGTGGCAGCTTGGGGCAGGGTGTGGAGGGAAGGGTCAGAGGTGTACCGGAGGCAGAGCAGCCGGGATGTGCTGAGGCTGTTGTGGGGTGTGCACTGGGCAGAGGGGCGGGGACTTGAGGAGGGGTCCCAGGCTTTGGGTCTGGGCAGTGGGAAGGCCGGAGTGGGGTGGGCTGGTTTCGGGGGAGAAGACAGAGTGTTCTTCAGGGTAAGGGTAACAACGCATCCTTCAGTGAACCGCAGCTGGCCTGCTGGAAAGATGTGAGCGGAAACTCCTCCGGCTTGGGTGGAGAGAGGACATTGAAGCCAAGGACCTGCTGTGCTAACCCAGCACCTGCTCCAGAGAGTGAAGCAGATAAGGACGACTGGCAGCAGTTCGTCATTTTTTGAAAAGTTATTTATCTGAGATGCGGAGTTATAGAGGGAGAGGCAGAGACACAATCCTGTGCTGATTCTCTCCCCAAATGTTCACAAGAGATTGGGCCTGGGCCAGCTCGAAGCCAGGAGTCAGGAGTTTCATCTGCATCTCCTACATGCGTACAAGGGCCCAAGCACTTCGGCCATCCTTCACTGCTTCCTCAGTGCATTAGCAGGGAGCTGGGTTGGAAGTGGAGCAGCCATGAAAGCCATGAGATGCCGGCATTGCATCTTAACATGCCACTCCACAGCACCAGCTGCACGTGCAGTTTGTGTGCACACAGCTACTCAGGGGACCTGAGCAAGAGGCCTCTTGGGCTCAGCCCCCTGCCTGTCCAGTTCCACCTTGTTAGGATGGAGTGAGCTGCACCTGGGCCCAGCTCCCGGCTCCCAACATTCAGCAGCCTCTGGCCTTTCTGTGCCTTACAGCTTCATCTGTAAAATGGTACACCAGCTCAGGGCTGCGGGAGGCTGGAAGAAAATAGTGTGACATTCACAGGCTGCAGCTGCCGTCCATGGAGCAGCTCCTCCACCCCTCCAGTCCCATGCCCTGGTGACCTGAAGCAGGCCCACAAGTTCAACTGCAAAGTGCTGGGCTCCAAACCCCTTTGGATTCTAGTCCTGAAGGAACACATGGGCCCTGCAGGAGCCTTGGCCATGTCCTGAGGCCCACAGTGCCCGCCCCCTCGCTGTCCACCATGGCCAGAAGTCCCCGTGCCTGTGTGTGCCAGGCCCTCGTCTAAGCATGCCACTGTCTGGTTTACACAACTAAGATGTGGCTGCGGTTAGTCTCCTGTTACCCCAGGGACACTTGGGTCCCAGGAGGTGCTGTCCTTCCTCCTGCTGCCTTGGAAGGCGGCAGAGCAGAGACTGGGAACAGCCCCACTCACACGCTTTGATCTGGGAAGCTGACAGGCTATGGCTAGTCCCAGGGCTCCTGCACTAACAAGGGCTAGGCCAGGCAAGAGCCTGCAGCTGGAGCCTGGAACTTAGCCCGGGCTGAGCTGGGCCAGAGTCTGCAGCCGGAGCCAGGAACTTCATCCAAACTTCCCCAGGGCAGCAGAAACCACTCAGTGACTTGACATGGATCAGAGACACAAACACCAACCCATTTTAGACTTTCAACTGGGGCAAAGGAGCAAAGACAAGGCACGGATCAAAGCCACGGTCAGCCTGACCTGGTCCTTCTCCAACACTCTAAAGAGTCCTCTCTTTCAAACCCAGGGTTGGCCCTTAGGCCATTGCTGTTTCTACTCCCTGGGCTAACTCATCCCCTACTGGCCAGCCACGCTCCCCTCTCCAAGGCTCTACTGAGGGCTGCCACTTTTAAACCGAACTCCAGTGCCTGCCCCTCCTGCTCCCTGGGAGGCACCTGCTTCCCTTGGCCAGTGGCCAGTGGCTGGCTGCACAGAAGGGTGGGGCCTCTCGGAGACTATGACAGTCAAAATGGTTGCAGCCAGGCAGCCCTCATGGTTCATCCCGCCTGCTGGGAATCCACATGGAACAATTAAATGTCATTCATTCATTCTGCTAATATTCACTGGGCGTCTTCCACGGCAGCAGGGAACCTGTAACCTGTGTTGGACAAACCCTCAGGGCCCCTTATCCTGTGTGTACCATGAATATCCCCAGGATTCTGGCCCAGAGAATGAATTTCCTTATGGCCTGCAGTTTGCTTGTTTGCCAAGAGGGGCTCATGGGTTCATCAGGCACAATCAGAGTCCCTGGGCTAAGTACAAAAATGATGAATACACCAACTGCTGGTGGGGGGAGGGGATGAGGGTAAAACATGACGGCTGCTCACCAGTCTGCCCCACTCTCCTCTCTCCAGGACATGGTGACCTACTTCATGAACCTGAGCCAGGCCAACGCGCAGGGGCAGCCGCGCTGGGAGCTGGAGTACCGGTTGACCAAAGCCTACGGCGTGCCGGATGCCAGCGCCGGCTCCATGCACGATGTACTGGGCCACATCTCCAACGACCAAGGCGTGCGCCAGCGTTACTACCTCTATAACTCGGTCAGCTATGACGGCCAGCCCTGTAACGAGGCCTGCCGAGTCGAACACGTGTGCGCCATAAGCCAAGTGGCTTTTGAGAACTACAGCACCTGCTTGCGCGTGGCGGCTGCTGCGCCTACATCTGTGCCCGGGTTCCCACTGCTCCTGGCAGCGCTGCTGGGCTTGTGCTTGCTCTGCGGCTGGTGACTTAGGGCGTCCCAGGGAAAGCAGATCAGCGTCCTATCACTGTCCTCCTGGTGTGAGAAGGGGACAGCCATATCGAGACCCCAAAACCCTTCCAGAAGTGCATTGCTTTCTCAGGTTTCATGGGATGCCCACAAAGCAAAACCTTTATATTCTGGGAGCTGCCCGTCCTAAGGCATAAAGAATGTTCAAAGTGACACCCATACAGTGTGTTGCACACTTTTTGCTGCCCACGACCCTCGCGGCGACCGTCTGTGGTGCCCTGCGTTCCTGGGGTAGGCCTTCCAGGCTCCGGGCCCCAGCTGGAGGCGCACGGACACGGACGGGCGTTGGTGACTTTCCGTTTCCTTGTTTTGGTTGGTAACTACGCAAGCGTAAGGGGTCGCCGCTGCAGCCCGAGCTTGGACCTCCGGGCCATCCTCACCTCTCGGGGCCTCCAGTGTACGCCCTGGGCGCCCGCCCAACCGTGGCCGTCGGCCTTCCCCGGCCCTCTGAGCT
Source organism: Ochotona curzoniae (assembly GCF_017591425.1). NCBI lineage: Eukaryota > Metazoa > Chordata > Mammalia > Lagomorpha > Ochotonidae > Ochotona > Ochotona curzoniae. The sequence goes on from NW_024465777.1 coordinate 5,670,286, forward strand.
CGGCTGGGATCGGGCCGGGTGCCGTGACCCAGGCGCGGACTGCACCGTCCCAGGCCAGGGGCGGTGTTCGGGTTGAGGTTGAGACCCGGGACGTCCGCGCGCCTCGCTCCACCCCGGACGGGGCGGGGCGGGCGGCGAAGTTCCGCCCAGTAGTCGGGGGCCCTGGACTGCCCCGAGGGCTGCTCCTACCTCTTTCCGTTGCTGCGGCGACCCCGGGCCCCAAGGGCGGGTCCCAACGGCTGGAGAGCCCGACGGGGGCAGAGGCACGCGGGCCATGCCCTGGTCGCCGCATGCCGTCATCCTTCGGGACCTGGTCTTGGGCGCCTTTGGCACCATCGCCTTCTTGCTCGACCTGGGCACCGACCTGTGGGTCGCGGTGCAGTATGTGCTTGGCGGCCACTACCTGTGGGCCGTGCTCCTGCTGGCGCTGCTGTGCCTCGCCTCAGTCGTGTTGCAGCTCTTCAGCTGGATCTGGCTGCGCGGCGACTCGGTCCAAATGCAAGGGGTGGAGCCCCCGAGCCGCCGCCTGGCGCTGCTGCATGTCCTGCAGCTGGGTTACCTGTACAGGTGAGCGCCCCGCCTTCGGGATGTGAGAGGGGAAGTGGCACCTGCTGCGGTGGCATCTGGGTCACCTGAACACGTGAGCGCCTTGCCCTCGGGGAGGTGGTGGGGAACAGCACCACACTTCACCTGTGTACCCTTGAGTTCTGACTCCGGAGAGGTGAGGGAAGAGGACCCTCCAGCCCAGGAGAGGCAACCAAGCCCCGTGGGTGCTTTAACCTAGATGAGAACGTTGGTTGACAGTTCTGGGAGCTCAGCCAGCTCCACCCTTCCTGGCACAGGTGAAGAAAGAGCTACGCTTGAGTTCCAGAGTCAGACTGCTCTGGAGCTACAGAGCCTCAGTTTTACTCCTCCAGACAAAAGTTAAGAATCCTGCATCCCGTGTCTGCGTTGTTGGAGTCTCTGTCCGGCTTCCAGCTCACGCTCACCCAGGGAGGCAGCCCGTAGTGGCTCAAGTCTTTGGAGACCTGGGCTGGGTGCCTGGCTCCAACCTGGCTCAGTGCCCCCTGTAGCAGGTGTTTAGAGGGTGAGCCAGGGGATGGGGTATCTGGGTCTAGTTATTTCTCAAAAGAAAACCCAGTGGGGGCAGTCACACCTGCAACCAGGACTGGCGGGCAGGCCTGTTGGCAGGAATGAGTGACCGGATGAGAAGGTTGTGGGCGTGAAACTGCCCCTTGGTCAACAACAGATGGTCCTTTAGGCAGCAGGCAGGGCCTGGGGCAGGTCGCTGACCACCCCAGCTCTGTTTCCCCCTTGTCCCTGTCCTTTTGGTGAGGAGTCAACGAAACAAAGAGTTAAGCATTGGACACCTGACAGCCAGCACTGATGTTCTGCTGCCGCTCCCGCCACCCCACAAGCTCTAGTCCTGGCAGCCTGGCCCCCACAGCAGTGTGGGTCCTCCTGCCCAACTTTGCTGCCCGTGCCCAGGCACAGGCTGGGTCTTGGGACATGGGCATGGATGGCGCTCCTTTTCCCTCCTGGGAAACAAAAGCAGGCCGCAGAGTCACGTGACACGGTCATGGCTAGGATGGGGCGACTGAATCAGGGCTGGCCTTTGACTCCATTTTCACAGGTTCTCTCCTGCCAGCCAGGCATGGCTGTGCAGGGTTTGCGGGAGTCTGGCAGAGGAGTTTGGCATGCTGTGATTTTGCAGGGAGGACTGTCCCAGCATCAGTGTGACTTCAGGTGGGCCCAGCCTGGGCTGGCCCTAATGATGAGCTTCTGGTATGCGGCTCCTACCACCCTGCCTGGCTCCCACTACCCTGCCTCAGTGCTTCTCCCCGTGTGTGCCGAGCCCCGACTCTGTGTTGAGTTGTGGTTTTAAAATTGGGGTCACTGTTCCTGCTAGTGCTTGGGACCAAGACTGCCCAGGGGAAGGGACAGTGTCTGGTGAATGGGCTCACCTCCCTTCACTTGCTTAAACCATTTCCAGCGTGGAGAGACCTTTTGCCTCTCTGTTCCCACCCCACCCATCTCCCAGTGGCTTCCCCAGTCTGGGTCATAGCTGCTGGACTCTGGACTCTGTCTCAGCCTCCATCCCCACCCTCTGGGCTGGGCTGTCCCTGAGCCATGTGAACGGCCGGCAGCAGCCTCCTAAATGGAACCATCTTCTAGTCTGCTCTCTCCAGTATTTGCCCCTGTCCACCCCGGGCAGGTGCTCACCCCAAGGCCAAATGCTGCCCACCTGCCTGGCCTGTGCTCTCCTGCCTCTGTGCTCAGCCCTTTGCCCCCGGCATGTTTAGCCTGTAAAGGGTTATGGGTTCAAATCCTGATTCTGCTACTTATTAGCTACTTCCTTTTTTAAAGCTGTTTTTATAAAAACTGTTTATTGGAAAGGCAGAGATGGACAGAGAGGGAGTTCTAGAACAAGCAGTCTTCTATTGGTTCACTGCTTGAACGCCTGCAAAGAGCTGGCACTGGGCCAGGCTGAAGCCAGAGCCAGGAACTCTGTCAAAGTCTTCCATGTGGGTAGTAGGGGCCCCAACTACTCGCTGCCTTCCAGGGTGTACATTAGCAGGAAGTTGGATTGGAAGTGGAGTTGCTGGGACTGCAGGGGCAGCACAGGCCCACCCCACCTCCTCAGCCCCCTAATCCTGTTTCCTCCTCTGTCAGAGGGGTTTTGTGAGGAGCTGACAGGCCAGGGTGGACAGTGAACTGAAGACGGTGACCGAGAAGCAGGTGTAGAGGTCGTATTTATCTCCATTTTACAGCAATGTGCAGTGGCTTGTCCAAAACCCTGGATGCTCAGAGCCGGCCTACCATGCATCCCTCTGGGGTGGCAGATGGAGGAATCCCCCCTCTTAGGATGTTGATCTGGCCCTTGGGGCATCTGTGTGTGCCAGGTGCCTGCAGGGGCTGCACCAGGGGCTGCAGATGTGGAGGCAGAAGACGCCCTCTGACTTTGAGTACGCCGATTGCCTCTCGCTGGACATCAGCATGCTGCGGCTCTTCGAGACCTTCCTGGAGGCGACACCACAGCTCACGCTGCAGCTTGCCATTGTGCTGCAGATCGGCCAGGTCAAGCCCTTCCAATGTGAGTGACAGCCCTTGATCAGGGCCACTGAGAGGGAAAGGAAGGAGGAGCCCTGGGTTCAAATCCAGCCCCTAGACAAATGGCATGGCTTCCCTAGGGTATGGATGCCAGAGCCATTGCTGCCTTCTTGGGTGGATGTAGAGGGTGAGGGAGGTGAGGGTGGCAAGTCCAGTGTCCGGCATTTAGCAAATCTTAGCTATAACCTTTGCTGTCTTTTTAAAAATAAGTATCTATTTATTAATTTGAAAGGTAGAGTTGAGAGAGAAAGAGAGAATCTTCCATCTGTTGGTATATTCCTAGATGGCTGCAATGGCCAGACTGGGCCAGATCAAAGCCAGGAGCCTCTTCCAGGCCTCCCACATGGGTACAGAGGCCCAAGCACTTGGGACATCCTCTGCCGCTCTCCCAGGCCTAAGCAGGGAGCTGGATTGAAAGTCGGGCAGCAAGGACTTGAAGTGGTGCCCATACAGATTGCCAGTGTCAGTTTTTCTTGCTATGACCCATATTAGCTTCAGTCTTTGCTGCCTTGAGGCACACAGGAATGAGTGTGTTGTGTGCTGGGTGTATTCCAGTCTGCATGCTGGTCCATCAGCTCCCTCTGCTCGCACCAGAACGCAGTGAACCTGCTGTGTCGCTGTGCTGCTGAGACGCCTGTGAACATGAACGAGTTGCACATTGTAGCTGCCCTACTGGGAAGCCATGCTGAAAAGGAGCCACAGGTGGCAGAGACAGGGCTGGCAGGGAGATGTGGGTGGCAGAGGCCGGGCTGGCAGGGAGCTGGGGGTGGTGGAGGTCAGGATGGCAGGGAGCTGTGGGTGGGGGAGGTCAGGCTGGCAGGGAACTATGGGTGGCAGAGGCCAGGCTGGCAGGGAGCTGTGGGTGGTGGAGGCCAGGCTGGCAGGGAGCTGTGGGTGGCAGAGGCCGGGCTGGCAGGGAACTATGGGTGGCATAGAGCTGTGGGTGGCAGAGGCCAGCAGGGCCTCAGAAGCTACAGGATGCCCTCACCTGGCACGGAGCTGCAGGAAGGATTTTGCCTGTTAAAGGGAAAGGGCTGGCTCGAGGTCACAAGAACCAATCCTGGTTTCCCCTTGGCCCTTAGCACCCTGCACATATGGAGACCCCAGCCCCCACCTTGCCCCATGTACTGCAGCCTTGCATGGACCCAGTCCTCCTGCTGTGCCCCAGGTGTTGGGTGGCCTGGACAGTTAGGTTGTTGCCATGACTGAGCAAGACAGGGTTGGACCTTCCCTCGAGGCGCAAGTGCTTCCACCTCGTTGCTGATTGTCTACAAACATTAACTGGAAAAATCATGCCGTGGCTGCGACCATGGCAGTTGAGTGCTGCCCTTGCCTCGGGGCAGGAATAAGATGGAGGATAGGGCACCATAGGGGATGTGCAGACTGGAGCCCACCCGAAAGGGAGCCAGTGGCAGAGAAGCTGGCTGGAGGAGTGTCAATGCTGCTGGCACCCAGGGCAGGGCCAAGGGGGGGGTGAAGGGAGTGTTGGCCACAGCTCTGACCTTGACTAGGTCTGGGTTCCCAGTAGGCATCTGAGGAATGCATACTGAGGAGGTGCAGGACAGGAAGTCCCTAGACACCTTCTTGTGCAGCTTCCTTCCCTCCCTGGAGACTCTGATGCTGCCAGTCCAGCATGGCCTCCGGGAGGTAGGACAGGACCTCTTGTGTCTTGGACAGTCAAAACCAGGGACTGTGTAAGAGGGCCTGACCATGGGAACTTCACCCTAAGGGCAAGTGCAGCCTGCCACCTGTTGCCACCTGGATGGCTTCTTGCCTCCCAGGGGCTGCAGTTACAGATTTTCAGTGTTCTTCCAGGAAAGGGAGGATTTAGGAGCTTCTGGGAAAGGCTCTGGAGACATCCCTACCTGATTCTGACTCATTTCCAGCCCTGTCATGGAGCAATGTCGCTATGGCAGTATTGGGTGGAAGTCAGACAACATACCCAGGGGCTGGCTCTCTGCAAGTCCCAACTCTGGTTGCATGAGCCTGCCATTCTCCAGCCCTGATTCAGGGGTCTGCCACCTGCCTCAGGGTTAGCTGTGACCCTGGAGGTTGCCAGGCAGACTGCCCATAGCACTTACTGGGTTCCTTTTCCTCTTGCAGGGATCAGCATCTGTGCATCCTTCCTAGGCATCTCGTGGGCACTGCTGGACTACCATCGGGCCTTGCGTACCTGCCTCTCTTCCAAATCTCGCCTGGGCCTGGGCTCCTCTGTCGTCTATTTCCTGTGGAACCTGCTGCTTCTGTGGCCCCGGGTCCTGGCCGTGGCCCTGTTCTCGGCCCTTTTCCCCTGCTCGGTGGCCCTGCACTTCCTGTTTCTGTGGGTGGTGTTACTGATCTGGGTCTGGCTGCAGGGCACAGACTTCATGCCAGACCCCAGATCAGAGTGGCTGTACCGGGCCACAGTGGCTGTCATCCTGTATTTCTCCTGGTTCAATGTGGCTGAGGGCAGCACCCGAGGTCGGGCCACCATCCACCTGGCATTCGTCTTAAGTGACAGTGTTCTCCTGGTGATCACCTGGGTGACTCATCGCACCTGGCTGCCTGGTGGGATCCCATTGTACATATGGCTGCTAGTGTCCGGCGTCAGCTTCCTCCTGGGCCTGGCCCTGCGCCTCGCCTACTACAGCTGGCTGCACCCCAGCTACTCTCAGAAGCCTGACCGGGTGGATGGGACCCGCAGCCTCCTTGCCCCCGAGCCGAGTCAGGTGCTCCACAACAGGCGCATGACTCAGCTGGCACGGAACTTTTTCTCTAAGGCTAAGGACGAGGCTGCTTCACCAGGGAGGGTGGAAGTGAATGGCACCCTTTGAAGCTGGGTGAGACCCCATCGCAACCGTTCACCATGTGCACAGTGTGACGTGGCCGGGTCCTGGGGGCTGAGGGCCATGGGCGGTATGGAGGACATCTTAGAAAGATGGCCTTTTCTCTTCTGCCAGCTGACCGGAACTCTCCCCTTATGGTGTTTGCACCTCGTGCCACTCTGTCCCACGCCCCATTCTTGTCTTCTGGGCTGAGAGGCCCAGGACTGCCAGGGGGTATTCTCTAGAATTCTCCATCCTCTCCCCATGCCCATGCTGCCATTCTGTTCCTTCAGTAGCTGTTTACTGAGTGTGTTCTATGGTAGCAACATGATCCCATCCTTGGGACCTAGATCCATAATAGCTGCCATCCTGGCCACATCCCTTACCTAGTCAAGCCTGTGAGCCAGGGATGCCCAGTGCTGGGAGGTCTTTGCCAGCCCCTGCAGGACCTTAGTGCAGCTGGTCCAGCCCTGTTTGGCTCTCAGGGGGCTGGCTGCCTTCCAGCCTATGGCGGGATGGACCTGTGTTCTGGTTATGTGGAGCCATTGAGTGTTGCCTCCTCCTCTTGCCAGCAGCATACCTCCTACCTCAGTGTGTGCAAGAGGAGCCCAGGAGTGCCTCTCTCCTGGCCTGTGACAGACACTAAGTGTTGTTTGACAGTATTACTAGGTTGTTATTAAAACCTCATGGAATCTGCCAACCAAGTCTGTGTCATTCCACACCATCCAGAGTTTGAAGTTTAAAGGGCCACAAAATCCTTTAACACTGGCAGTGTCCCCTGGGACACAGGGCCAGTGTGGGTGGGACTCCACAGCTTTTTTTTCTGCAGTTTCAGGAGGTGTTGGGCCTCCAAAACCAGATCTACACACATCACTTATTTATTCTACTGGAGATAACTGGGTGAGTAGAGGGCCGAGATGACATCAGCTGTGGCTGGGGGACAGCTCACAAGTGTGGCCAGGGCTGAGCCTGGCTAACTCGCCACCTGTTCGAGCCATCTGGCAAGCAGGAAGGAAGAAAAGTTGCAATGCTCACTTCTGCTGTGAGGGCTGTGGCAATGCCTCGGCCCAGAGGTGATGGGCTGGGGGAGCTGGACAGGGGGACACTGGGAAGCCAGTGCTGGTGAATTCTATACCCAGTGTTACAGGCAGAGGGTCTCACACAACTTGCACTCCAGTGGTTTCCAGACGAATTTCATGGAACAGCCTGGCCCATGGGGTGGCCAACATAATGTAAACAAAGAAATTCCCACCTGTTACCTCTTATCTGTGTGAGAGAATATGGCAATCTCGGAATAAAGAACCATTCTTTTCATTGAATACTGCTTTCTTTTAAAAAAAAGTGGTTATTTGCTTTTTAAAAACAAGATTTATTTTTATTGGAAAGGCAGATTTACACAGAGGAGAGGCAGATCTTACACCCACTGGTTCACTCCCCAAATGCTGCAATAGCCAGAGCTGAGCCAATCCAAAGCCAGGAGCCAGGCATTTTTTCTGGGTCTCACGTGAATGCAGGGTCCCCAAAACTTGAACCATCCTCCACTGCTTTCCCAAGCCATTAGCAGGGAGCTGGATGGGAAGTGGAGCAGCTGGGACACGAACCACTGCCCACACGGGATGCTGGTGCTGAGGGGAAGATAAGCCTGATACGCTGCCAGGCGGACCCCTCACCGAGTACCTTTAAACAGACACATAGAGATCATTACATTTTCTCTGATTCCTGCAGGAGTTGAGAGTTGGAGATGGTAGGCCTTGTTCTTACAATCCCTGAGTTCAGTGCTCACTGTTGCTGTGGAGACGGGTTTCACCAAGTCAGTTATTTGTTCCTTTCTTTGTCCACCACTCTCTGTCTCCTGTGAGGACTGGGCTGAGGAGAGAAGGATGCATGTCCCAAAAGGAGACCAGGTGTTTAAAAGCTTTGTATTTTCAGCTGAGCTGTATCTGTACTCTGCAGATGAAGCTGTTATGGTAATATGTGTGCAATAAAATTCAGACCATGTATTTTATGTATTTGGTAAATGATCTAGAAAGCTGTGAAAGTTAGCAGTTGACTCATTTGTGCTGCAACGCCTAGAGCTGAGCTGATCCAAAGCCAGGAGCCAGAAGCCACTTCCAGGTCTCCCACACAAGCGTAGGGTCCCAAAACTTTGGGCCAGCCTCAACTGCTTTCCCAGGCCACAAGCAGGGAGCTGAAAGGGAAGTAGAGCAGCTGGGATACAAACTGGCACCGACATGGGATCATGGCATATGCAAGACAAGGACTTGAGCCACTAGTTTACTCTGTTGGGCCCAGGAATCAGAAGATTTCTCTCTCCAATTTTGCCTTTCAGATAAATTCAAACAAAAATAATCCTGTTGTTTTGCTAATTTTTACCTGTCATCAAAGGTTTATAAGATGAATATGTGACATGCAGCATGTGTGTGTCAATATATACTCTTTGAAAGGCAGAGTTCAGAGAGATACACATATACCCCATCTACTGGCTTTCTCCCACATGGCCCTAATAGGCAGGACTAGACTAGGTCAAACCTACAAACTAGGAGTCCATCTTGGTCTCCCACAGGGGTGGCTAGGGTTCAAGGACTTGGACCTCAGTGCCTTCCCTGGGCACATTAGCAAGAAGCTGGAGTAGCCAGCTGGGAAGGAGTACTCCACCACAGGCCACCTGCATCACAGTGGCAGCTTCCTTCCTCTGTGCTGTGACGCCAGTCCCGGTATTTGTGTTAATTCAGGCTAGCACAACGAATAGATGTGCTTCAACTACAATGTGGTGTGAGATCTGTATCCAAAGATGAAAAGCTTTAATTACTGGACTACAAGGCAACAACTTCCCTTCCAGAGGAATGCAGGGAAAAAAAGATCTTTCTCTGACATGCATGGTGCTTGAAAGCTAGCTCCAAGCTCTTCATTTCCTCCATGGTGACAAAAGCCAAGAAGCCTAAACTGTTTTCCAGACCAGAGAGGGCTGGTCACTCAGTCTGGAGAAGCAAAATGAGAACATCATTGCTATGATATGAAATCAGGCTAAGTCAAGGAATATATGATTCCAGTACTAAGCTTCATAAAGCAATATATCTCACTATGGAGAAATAGAAATCTCTCTTATAAATTATTTAAAAGGGTTTATTTTCCCACATACATTCATGGTAGTTTGCTTCACTTTTTCATTGGTTGCTGTAGGGGTGAGGCCTCTCAGGAACTCCTCAGCCCTAATGAGGCCCCTACACAGCTAGGCAAGCGGCCAAGCTTATTCAGATAAGACACAGGAGCAAACTGTATAGAAAATAAAAACTTTATTTTTTTTTCAAGTTTATAAGATAGTTCCCGTTACATATAACATTATGGTCAAGGATACTACAGCCACGAATGCCCGCAGTCACATAAATAGATCCAACCCACTCAATGCCTGTTCTTGCAGCATCGTGCTTTCAGAAATCATCCTTAAGGAAGTGGCTCCTGTCAGCGCATCAGGGACCAAGGAGCCTGGCTGGCTGGAGCTGAGTGACTGGAGGTGAAGGAGGGGCAGCTGGCCCACTGGTCATAGCTCCGCTCTCCCTCCTGTAGCTGCAGGTATTCTAGAACCTCAGAGCTCAGCTATGGCCTCTCTAAAGTGAGGGTTCGGGAGGGGGTCCTAACTTTGAGATGAACAAGGATGCTCACCGATGAAGTGGTCACACAGAAGCCTGCTGAGGGGGCAGCCCTCATGGCCCCTTATGGAGGAACAAGAGGCTGTAAGCTCATCACTCTGGGCCTAAACTGTCCCTCTCCCAGGAAGAGGGGACCATGGCCCTGGGGTTCAGTGACACCAACACCCATTCAAGGCTCGGAACAGCTGCGAGTTCTGCAAGCTGCAGCTGGAGTTTATCAATTGGATTCTACTTGGAGCTTTGAAGCTGAGTTTGCATGAACTGCGAGCAAGTGAGCTGTGGCACATCTTGGGACACTTGCCTTGCCCCTCACCAACTTGCAGAGCAGAAGACAGGAATACCCCAAATCACACAAAAGCCCAAACAGGCATCTAGGTCTGGAGCAGGCCCCAGGGCCCTGGACAGAGCGATGCTAAGGCACAGTCAGTTTTACATTCAGAAGTTAAGCCGCCTCTGAAAGCCACGACCCACCTGGCCACTCCATTAGCCACAGTCCTCACAAGAAATCCATGCACCCATTTCTGGGTGCTCAGGGTGCCCGAAGGGTTTACTGTGTGGCTCATTTCATGGGGACTCTCCAGGAAACAGGGCTGCCGTCGGCTAGGCAGACCCAAGGCTCTTGGTCTCCCTCTTACTAAGATCTCTATGCTGGGGAGGGGACAGACAAGGTGAGAAGGGGAGTGTTTGCTGGAGACTTCATTTTGGCAAAGATGAGCGCCTGCCCTCTTATCCTCCTCTGGATGAGGGAGGGTGGCAGCAATGGAAAAGAACAGAGGCTGCTCTGCTCAGAAAGCCTCCTCGCCTGTCCTTGCCAAGTTCAAGTTCCCTTTGGAAAAAGCTAAGCTGGATAGTCAGGCAAGAGGAAAAGGCCCACCAGAAAAATACCAAGTTGTATTCTATGCACGAAGAGTTCCCAGAGGATGTGGTATGGGGAGGATCTGTGTGTGTGACAGGGGTATTGTTTGCAGCCCTGCCGGCCTGAGGCACGGCCCTGACAGGGTGGCCTTGGCCAGAGCCACCAACCAGGTTACCCCAGTGGACAGAGGGGGGTTTTCTGGGATTGTCATCGTGGAGCACTAGTACCAGGGTCTCATGCTTGAGGACAGGTCTGGGGAAGGCCTGCCTCCGCCGTCTGTGTCTTCCACCCCACATGGAAATGAGGCCAAAGCAGCAGTTCAGTGATGGAGCAATTGCTTCAGCAGTCTCACATAACTTGCTTCCTAAAGCCGGTAGACACGAAGCACTCTGCAGACAGCTCCGAAGGAATATGTACACCAGCCTTTCTTGGTTGTTATCTGCCTGCCTGGGCAGAGTCAGCCTCCCTGTGCGGTGACATCTTGGAAATGATACATGGAACTGGGGAAAAGCCTGCATGGCTGGGATTGGCCAAAGATGATCCCTCCTCAGGACCAACACTGTGTCTTTCTGAGGGACTCAGTCACCCTGCTTGGTGCTGCCTGGACAGTCTGAGTTTTGTCAGTGCCTGAAAATTTATCCTGGCTGAGTAGGTACCTACTTGGGCCTTAGAGGCAAGGCACATCCAAACAAACCCAGCCAGCTGGAAGGCTGGAGCCAGTGCCGAGGCACCTACGAACACTGGGGTTGGGCTGAGATGCTCCTGTATTTGGTCTAGGATTAAGCCTCCAGTCATGCAGAAAAAGAGCCAGCATTTCAATCAGGAGAGTGTGGCCTCGCAGATGAAAGCAGAACAGGCTGCTCTTCAGTTACAGGCAGAGGCATGGGTGCATGTGAGCCCAGACCCTGTACACGGCTTGCAGGTTTCCTCAAAGGAAGCCAAACACCGTGGCAGCTTGGGACAAAATGCAGTGACAGGACTGTTTTCAAGACTCGATGTGATGCCCTGGGACCAACGTGCGGGACTTGGCCAGGGCTGAATGGAGCTAGAGCGAGCTGAAGAGGTGGAAGGCTCAGAGCCCCGCGGCTGTGTGGGCAGCAGGCGATGGGAGAAGCTGCTTTTGTGCAAGCGCGGAGAGTGTCGTCTTGCGAAGTGGCCGATGTCTAGGGAGCCTTAGAAGAAGAGGCCTTAGTTTCCCTTTTCCAGTTGAGAGGCGAAGCCTGCTAGGACATGGTCTCTGAATTACAAATCAAATTGGAGGCTTCCAATCTACTGACTAAGAGAAGCAGTTTCCAGCTTTGTGTCATCTGGTGAAAGGGGAAGCTGGATTGGAGAAGGGACTAAGGCTTTTAGGAAGAGGGATGCCAAACCTAGAATTCCCAGTGCCTAGCACCCTGGAGCTGGGCTGAGTTAGGAGATGGAAGAACAGGAGAAGCCATCCTACGGAGCAGACCCCTGGAGCAGCATCAGGGGAGTGACTGTCACACAGAGGTATTTAGACATTTCAACAACTATTTTCAAGGAAACTTTACATGCCCCTTTCTTGCTAGAAGAAGAAAGAGGGAAAGCCTGCTTCAGAGACCCTTACCTAAAAAATAACATACACAGTCCTGGAAGTTTGTGCTACAGCTACGGAGGGTCTCCAGGCTGCAGGAGACAGTACAGAGGCTGCTGCGTTCATCCTCTCCCAAGCACACAGCAGTCTCAATCTGATCACAACTCCAAGTACAACTCTGCTCCAAGAATTTCCTTTTCCTTTCTTTGCTTTCTCAAAACAAAACAGGAGAATTAAAGCACAGGAGCCGCAGCAAGTCAACTGTTCTCTCCATCCAACTGTCTTGGGCGTCTGGGCAAGGATGAGCGCGGGGCAGTGGCTGGCTCCCAGCCCCACCTGTGGCTCTTAGTCCGACTGTGTTCTCACCAGCTTCCATGGAGCAAAGACAGAGATTTCCCAGCTGGTTCCAGTCTCTGGCTCCCTTGGGATGAGAAGGAGCTCACACAAGACTTTGTTCCAGTCCTGTTAGAGGAAGTCCAGCTCCAGGGCCTGGTGAAGGGACACAAGGTCTCCGTGGTTTGTGATCCTCCAGAAAGGCATGTTGTGCTGGAAAACAGAAGGCAAGCGGTCAGGGCCTGGTCCCATTCCTTTTGGGATTTTATTTCACTCATTCTGCTCCTGCTACAGACTTCCCTCCAAGGTGCATGGTAACCGTGCCCACCTTGGGGCTGTCACAGGGATCAGCAAGCCACACTGATAGGGATTTGTCATGTTACAGCACATTTTCTACATGTAATATTTTGTTTTAGTGGTAATTGTGTTTTTGTAAGAGATACATCAGCCATAGCCACTTCACTAGGGTCTTCAAAAGGTTTATAAAAAATGGTATGGAAAAAACTATGCATGGATGTCAACATTTTCTGCACCAAAGCAAACTTACCTTTTAATTGCACTCTCCATCTTTTTTTAAAATATAATTTATTTGAAATAAAGAGAGATGTAGAGACTTAGAGACACATTTGTATCTAGTGGATGGAGGAACATCCTATCAGCCTGGACAAACCAGCTGGGAATCAACATCTTCAAACATGGCTTAGTGAGGCAAGCACTTGAGAGCCTCCAGCAAAGATCCCGCACAGGGTGGAGGGGACCTGTCTACAGCATGAAGGTGTCTTCCAGTGGGTTAGACAACAGGAGGTATTCAGACATTCTCTCCCCACTCTTCTCCTTCAAACTGGGAGGCAGTGAAGCTAATGATGCCGACACTGCTGTCTTCCCCAAAGGGGCAACAAGAAACACTTTGTAATAAAAGCTTCCGTGCTAAGATATGTGAAGAAAGTCTTTGAACTGCTACACAAGTGGAAAACAAAAACATCACGAGGCAATAATGCCAAAGGACAGGGCTGGTGACGCGGTACTGTGGGCTGAGCCTCTCCCTGTAGTACCAGCATCACATATAGGCACAGGTTTAGGTCCCAACTGCTCCACTGCCAATCTAGTTCCTGGCTAATGCTCCTCAGAAAAGGAGATGGTCCAAGTCCTTGGGCCCCTGATCCACGTGGGAGACCTGGAAGAAGCTGCTGGCTCCTGGCTTCGGAATGGTCCAGCTCTGGCATTGTGGACATTTGGTGAGTGAGCCAGAGGATGGAAGATCTTCCTCTCTCATGTGGATGGTAAGGGCCAAAGTACTTGGGCCAGGGCTCCTAAGTGTAAGAAACAAGAGTTGTTGGAAGAAAACAAAAAGGTAGAGAAGGAAAGAACTTGTGTAGATCCATTTAGTCAATGAGGACACTCAAAAAGAAAAGAAGGGAATTGTCTGGAGTCAGCAGAGCTTCTACACTGAAGCGGCCTCACTTTAGATTCCGCAGCCAGACGCTTTCATCTGCTGCTCCCTGCCCTGAGGATGACACGTGGCTGGGGATCCACATGGCTATGGGGTTAACCTCAGAACCACCCGTCAGGGCTCAAAATTGGAAAGGCCTTTCTATACAGCAACAAATCCCAATTGTAGTGCTTTTTTTCTTTTTCTTTCTTCTTAGCATCTGAGCCTAGAAAAGTAGATGATTTGTGCTTTTGGTGACCAAAGCTGATATTCTTGAGAAAGGCACTGCCTTCTAAGATGAAAACAGAAGAGGGGCCCAGTTAGGTTTAATATGGATATTCTGAGGGGCTGGCTAAGGGGTTCTATCAACTTCTGCTAACCGCTCAGGGCCTGACCTCACAGTCCGTGGGCTTTACTACAGTTACCTGTTTGGCTGCAATTTCTTCATCGCGTCCATCTCCAATCACCACATATGTGACTTTCTTTCCAAACCTTGACACAATTCTCTCAAAACAGCTCTCCTTACCTGATGAGAAAAACAAATTTCTATTAGGATATTTTTTCCTTTTTTTCCAATACCAAAGAAAAAGGCTGCAGGGCTCAGGTCCACTCAGCCCAGGTGGTAGCCCATGTAGTTTGCAAGCAGAGGGGGTGACTAGGTGCCCTGCCCAGAGAATGCGAAATTGGGCCATCAAGACAACTTAGCTCAGCGCTCACACTGAGGCAATTTCTACAAATGGGAGACTTAGCCTGGGGAGTGAGAGAGCTGAGAAACATCACCTTGCTCTTTTTCTTTTGTGCATTATATAATTTATAAAACACTCTTCCACTTATTTAATTCTCAAAATAGTTTAGTGAGAGAGGCACCATTCACACAGGTCTAGTGACTTGTCCCAGATTACACACAAGCTATTAGCAAAAATTTAGACCCTTGATCCAATTCAAATCCAAGTTCTAGCCATTGCATTATGATGAATGTATAATTTTGAAGGGAGATGTTTTAAGGTTTACACTTCCTTTTCCTTCCTTAGGTGCTGATCTCCTGTTAGAAACAAGAAGCAGAGGCTTGGCCATTTCCCTCCATGTCTTCATTTCCCAGAAACAGTCTGGGCATGAGCCTTGCGGAGGAGTAGTAGAGCAGAACTGAGAAAGTGATCCAAAGATGTGACTGCAACATCGGTCCCATTTGGACTTTCCTCACTTGCCACACCACGTAGCAGCAATAGACATACAGCATCACCAAAACTGACCTTGGGAAACAGGGACTTGAATCCACTGTAGGCATTTTTGACAGTATATACAAATTCAAACCCTATCTGAAACCAATGTTTAAAACACACAGAGATGATACCGATGTGGGAAAGATAATTTATTTGTGTATATATAAGGAAGTTAAACTCCTTGTTGTTTCTTCACATTTTGTATTTTATTTCCCCGTTTCTGACACCTTCTTCAGGTAAGCAAGGTTCTAACTTTGCTTCCTTTGTATTACTCTGCTAAGCTCATTTCTTCTTTTTGCCATATCCAATGACTTGGCACCAAGATTCTCGAGTTTATTCCTTAAGACACTTACTGCCATCTGCTGCACATTTTTGTAATAAATATATCAATATATACATCTTTCTAAGAACCTGCATCTGTGCATATGCCCAGTAATCCTGCCTGGTGCACCTGGGCAAGTCCTCGACACTCCTAGTCCAAGTGGCATCTACAAACAGATAGACTAGAAACCTGGAGAAGACACCAGTTGGCTCTGGGCCTCAGTGGGCCACCCACAGGGCTTGGCTGAATTATTCACAGATCCCCTCTCAGTGCTAACATTCATGACAGGGTGGTCATGCCTCACATTCACATGAAGCTCATAGTGGATGTTTGCTGAGTAAATGCACATGAACTTCAGAAATGACTCAATCCAATGGGCTGCTAGTGCAGGTCAAGCATTAAAGAAATCAACAATAATATTCTGGCATATGTTCAAGGTGTTGAG
Organism: Ochotona curzoniae; assembly: GCF_017591425.1. Lineage (NCBI taxonomy): Eukaryota > Metazoa > Chordata > Mammalia > Lagomorpha > Ochotonidae > Ochotona > Ochotona curzoniae. Next base: position 5,686,008 of record NW_024465777.1, read on the forward strand.
GAATCCTTTGTTTAATTCCACTTGACTGTTAACAACTTTACAAGACAAGGATGATGTGCTTACAGGAAAAAAACAAAAACCGTCAGCCTTCCTGCTTTCTCCTTAGGACCCAGCAAAGCACACTCCTCACATCTTCTCAAAACAAGTCAGATAGGAGCGTCCCTGCTCAGCAGGGTGAAGCTAAAGACCAGTCAGACCCCACATGACAAGAGATTCTGGGTTCTGTTGAAAACATTTCAGAAACATTGTTGAGAATTCTCACACACTGACCATGACCATGAAGAGAATCGTAAGGGTGAATTTGTGTCGGAGGAGGTATAAAGACAATGCTTCTCCTTGCTTCCACCTTACAGTTCTGTTAAGCGAAAAGTTGTGTCTCTTGCTAGAGTTGTGACACCAGATCCCACTGCAGCTTGCCAGGTAGCCCCAGGTGAGCTAAGACTGAAGCAGGCCACCAAGGGGGCACAGTCATTGTCATTGTCATCCATTTTCTGTTTTTGAAAAGGTTCAAGAACACAACTAGGTTCAATTATGTCCTAGTATGAACAAGGCTGCATTGAAAAACCCCTGCTCCCGTCTCCTTGCACACAGGGGATTACAGCAGGGTCGGGCCGGGAGCCTTCTCTCTGCTGTCAGGCAGGTTCTGTAGTCCCCGTGGTCTCCAGCACAGCTGTACGGGCGAACGGGACAGTTGCATTGTACACAACTGCACAAAAACAGGTAAAGGGTGGCAGGAGTCTAACCTGCAGGCTCCTGCTCTGGGTCTTCAAAAAGTTCCTGGAAAATATCTTATGAAGAAACTACACATGAATTTCAAAATCATTTTACACCAAAAATAAACTTTCAGCTTTCCCATGAGTTTTCTGAAGCTTGGCCACAGGATCATGCAGGTCTCAAACCTTATTAGACATATTAACAAACTGTTCTCTAAAATAGACCCATTTTTCAAGTCCATCTGCAGAGTAAGAGTTCCCAATATCTTTTTTTTTTTTAAGATTTTTTTTTTTTTTTTTTTGGAAAGGTGGATAGACAGAGAGGAAGATTCTCCGTCCGATGGCTCACTCCCCAAGTGGCTGCAACAGCTGGAGCTGAGCCAATCTAAAGCCAGGAGTCTCCTCCGGGTCTCCCACATGGGTGCAGGGTCCCAAAGTCCTGGGTTGTCCTCAACTGCTTTCCCAGGCCACAGGCAGGGAGCTGGATGGGAAGCGGAGTCGCCGGGATTGGAACTAGTGCCCATATGGGATCCCGGTGGATTCAAGGCAAGGACTTTAACCGCTACACTATCGCGCTGGGCCCAGGAGTTTCCAACATCTTAATAAAGCTTAGCACCACACAATTTAAACTGTGTCTAGCTAATGAGCAATAAACATACCTCATTTAAATTTGTAGTTACTTAATTGGTGAGATAAGGGTTTATTTATAATTGAACTGCTGAGTTTTTCCTCTTATGCAAATTAGCTGTTTCAAGTACACACGCTAATGGGAGTTGCTGATTTTAAATCTAGCACTTTTTCTACCATACTACATACTTTCATAAAAAAGAAACTTAAAAGTAGATTTCCAAGCCTGATATTCTGTTCTTATAAATATTACAAAGGAAAAGCAGATGCTTCTGTGACCTACTAGCCATGAGGCCCTTAGCAAGCCATAAAACTGACAAACCTCAACTGTCTTTGTCAGAAACATGGGCAGACCGCAGAAAGGAGGGTGGTCAGGAGGGCAGGTATGACATACACAGTGTCTAACAGAGGGGAGGCAAGTAACAGGTGCATGCATCAGAAATTTTAAGATTTGTAACAACAAGTGGAACGGAAGTCATACCAATTTTGGTAGCACTATAGATGTTTTCAATAGGAAATATTTCTCCTAGTCCATACAGGAGCACCTTGGCCAGTGCTGGAACCAGCTGGGTGGTAGTGATCAGAACATTCACACAATTCTTTCTATAAGAAAGAAGAAGAAAAAAAAGTCAAATTATTAATGACAAGGGCCAGGTGTGACATGGTTCAGTGCCAATGTTCACTTAGCACTCTTTCAAGTCTATTTACTTTCTACATGAAAGGGCAGGGATGTTCCTCTTTGTTTCACTGTAGAAACAAAGCAGCAACTTCATTCTTGTCTTACTTCCTTTCAGACCTTTCCAGGTCCCTGAAAACTATTAGGAGACATTGCCAAAGCATGTCATTGCTACAAAGTTTGGGAAAACAGACACACAGCCTAGGGCTCTCTGTTACTGTATTATTTTACCTGAGGTTCAGCCCATGAGACCCAGAGGAAGTCCTCTCTGTAATTCATACAACAGCAATACTGGGTCAGGAAAACACACTAATTTTTCTTTTCTTTTCTTCTTCTTATTTTTTTTTAAAAAAGAGTTATTTATTTTTGTTGGAAAGTCAAATATACGGAGAGGAGAAAAGCGAGAGAGGAAGATCTTTCATTCAATGGTTCACTCCCCAAGTGGCTGCAATGGCCGGAGCTGAGCTGATCTGTAACAAGCAGCTTGGAGCCTCTTCTGGGTCTCCCATGCTGGTGCAGGGCCCCAAGGCTTTGAGCTGTCCTTGACTGCTTTCCCAGGTCACAAGCAGGGAGCTGGATGGGAAGTGGGACTGCCAGAATTAGAAACAGTGCACACATAGGACCCTGGGCTTGCAAGGCGAGGACTTTAGCCACTAAACCACCACACTGGGCCCCTGCATACTCCTGGATATCACCAGACTCATCTTCTGGGCTGCAGGGGATGATCACTCAGGGTTTTTGTTTGTATGATTTATTTTTACTAGAAAGGAAGATTTACAGGGAGGAGAGACAAAGAGGAAGATGTTCCATCTGGTGGTTCACACACCAATGGCCACAATGGTCCGAGCTGAGCCAATCCGAAGCTAGGAGCTAGGAGCTTCTTCCGGGTCTCCCACACGGGTGCATTTAGGCCATCCAGTTCGCTGCTTTTTCAGGCCACAAGCAGGGAACTGGATGGGAAATGAAGCAGCCAGGAATCAAACTGGTATCCCTAAGGGATTGCCAGTGCTTGCAGTCAGAGAATTAAGCAGGTAAGCAATTGCACTGGCTCCAAAATTACTCAGTTTTAATTTCGTGGGTAAAAAGTAAGGACAGGGACTGGTGCTGTGTAGCACCAAGTTAAGTCACCATCTGTAGTGCTGGCATCCTAGTTGGGCACCAGTTCAAGTTACTGGCTGCTCCACTTCCAATTCAGCTCCCGGCTAATGGCCTGGGAAAACCACGGAAAGCTGGTCCAAGGAATTGGGCTCTTGAACCTATTTGGGAGACCTGGAAAAAACTCCTATTCTTGGCTTCTGCCTGGCGAAGCCCTGACCGCTGTGGCCATTTCAGGAGTGAACCAACAGAGGGGAGTTTGATCTCTATGTCTCAATCCCCCTCTCTCTGTAACTATGCCTCTTAATTAAGTAAAATAGGTGTTTTTAAAAAGGACAAAAAGTGTTTCATATATAAATAATTTCTAAGAAATTTAAGGTGCTTCCCTCTTAACCTACCTCAACATCTACCTGCATGATTCAACATCTCATCTCCTGATTCTAAAGTCTATTTGGGGACCTGTCCTATCCTGGACTGGGTAGGAAAGAGTCTCTGAGAGGATGAGACCTATAAGAAATCATTCATTCATGGGCCCGTGCAGTGGCCTAGCAGCTAAAGTTCCTCCCTTGAACGCACTGGGATCCTATATGGGCACCAGTTCGTATCCTGGCAGTCCCGCTTCCCATCCAGCTCCCTGCTTGTGGCCTGGGAAAGCAGTCAAGGACAGCTCAAAACCCTGGGACCCTGCACCCACGTGGGAGATCCAGAAGAAGCTCCTGGCTCCTGGTTTTGGACCGGCTCAGCTCTGGTCGTTGGAGTCACTTGGGGAGTGAATCATTGGACAGAGGATCTTTCTCTCTGTCTCTCCTCCTCTCTGTATATCTACCTTTCAAATAAAAATAAGCCAATCTTAAAAAAAAAAAAAAGAAAAAGAAAACATTCATAAGGTGGGGTTTGGTGAGGTGGTGATGCTGCTGCTTGGGACACAAGCATACATTATCAAGAGAGTCAGGGTTTAGTTCCTGCCTCCACTTTCCTTCCCTGCTTGCTACTGATGCACAGCCCCTGAGAAGCAGCAGGTGATGGATCAGGTAGCTGGGTCCCTGCCACCATTTGGGAGACTTGGTGTGAACTCCAGGCTCCTGGTTTCCGCCCAGCCAACCCCACAGCTGAAGACACTTGGGGAGTAACCTTGGGAAGGAGAGCTTTCTCCATATATCTGTCTCTCTGCCTTTATTTCTTTTCTTTTCTTTTTAAAGAATCATTATTTATTTATTTATTTATTTTTTAAATTTGGAAGGCAGAGTTACTCAGAAGGAGAGACAGAGAGACAGAGAAAGAATCTTCCAGTGAATTCCTGGATCCCAGTGGCCACAATAGCAGCAGCTGAACTGAATCTGAATCCAGGAGAGCCAGGAGCTGCTTCTTAATCTCCCACAAGGATCAAGGTCCCAAGAGTTTTGACATTGTCTGTTGCTTTCCCAGGTCATAAACAGGGAAATGGGCAGGAAGTGGAGTAGCTGGGACTTGAACAGGCCTCCCTACGGGATGCCGGTGCCACAGGCAGACATCCTAGAATACTATGCCACTCATGTTGGCTTCTATCTCTCTTTCAAATAAAGAAAAAGTCTTTTCCATACCTTGACTGAATGAGCAGTAAGGACTTTAACGCAGTTCCTAACCAGGAATCTGTTAGCACTTCGATTTCTGCTCTTAGTCTCTGCAGTGCCTCCTTTCTTTGGGGACTGAGAAGCCCTTTAGAGACAAAAGAAAATGCATTCACCACATCACAACACGTATTTGCTGACACTAAGAAAGCAATTTCTAAATTCAATTTAGAAATCGTGTGGGTCCCTGATGTATTCTACCAAGCTGATACATTTCTCAGAGACAGCATGTAGTACTGCTCCTCAAAATGCCATCTGACCTTCTCCCTTCGAATGTTTTGCTACAGGGTACAACAACAACAACAACAGAATCAGCCAAAGGCAGTGTAAGATGGTGAGGCAGGTTCCTCTCAATAGTGCTCAGTGGTGTGTCAGCTGACCGGGGGCCCCACACTGAGTGGCATGCCTTAGAACACACAATCCAGACTGGCCGGGCAGACGCTGAGTGCCAGGGCTGCGGGCAGCCTCTGTGCTGCCCATCTCCTTTGAGAGCAGGTGAGTGCAGGAAGAGAAAGGGGTCTCTGCACAATGACAAAGGCCCTTCCAGTGCCACGCATGACTCCCACGATGACTTCCCTTCCTCCCGTGGGGAACAAACACATCAACCCGAGACCCCAGGCTGAAGGAGCAGCTCTATGCTCTGCTGACAGACTGAAACACTGTCGAACACGAGGTGATTAGGCACAAGATAAATCACAAAGTTTACATGGCAATCTGAGTTAATAATATGCAAACAATGAATTGGGTTCTGAGGTTTTTATAGTGAAGATAAGGGGAAAAAAGTGATTTTGTATTCTGTTAACAAAACAAAAACGAGTATCTGTGAGACGGAAGTAGAATTTATAGTGAGACTGATGGTTTCACAAGTGCAAGACTAGAATCAGATGATTCTCCTCTTTAACATGTTGGATACAATAAAATTATAAAAACAGTATCTATCTGTCACATACTTAGTATGTGCTGTGGTACCTTTGTTAATTTACAGTGTACAAAACACACAGGAGGACATTATTGTTCATCTGTTTCTGTTTCTTCAGGAAACCAGATTTTGACACTGGGAAGAGAAAAGATCAGGACTGAGTCTGTAAAAAAAACCATCAAAAGAAAGCCTAACATCTGTGAGAGGCAAAGTCAAAAAGACTTGGAGTTTCCAGAAAAAAAGTACTTACTCTAAAATTATGTAAATGCTAAGACAAAAGCAGTAAGAAAAATCTGAAAAAAGTGGATCCGATCCCCCAAAGTCTGAAGTCCACTGTTGCCTGGTATTAAAGGACTGTAACAGGAATGCATAGGCCTGTGCTTCACAGGCGTCCAGCAGAAAGCTGCAAACCCTGCCACGTCAGGCAACATGCAGCATGCGCGTGTGCACCTCACAAGGCCAAGACTCAGTTTTCAATATTTTCACACAGGTACAACTCACTCAAAGGGAACCGCAGGAACATAAAGAGCACTGGACCCAAAGTTAGTAGAGGTGGATGCCAACCGTGGTATGGTCACTAACCTGCCATGTAACTGGACAAACTGCCTCTGCTACCTCTATGAGGCGTTGCCCATTTTCTCCAGTGCAAATGAGTTAAGACCAGATCTTTACTTCTAATTTTATCAACTTACTTATTTATTTTAAGTAATAAAATTTTAGACTTTGTGGCATCTGACATTTACAGTATGTCTGGCTAAAAAGAATTTCCAAGGTCCTTCAATCACAACTGATGGAAATTGCCAGGTTACAACACTGCACTTAATCTTCCATTCATGACACACTTAACAGTCCTGTTTGGTCTCAAAGGAGACACACAACCTCTCACACCATCTGTGGATTGTATTTCCTGTAAGAAAGGCATTTGTCTACAGAGAACTTTCCAATGTTACTGAAAAGTCCATTTTCCAAAGGGTTTCTCGATCAAATCTCTTAAAACACACACGCGCACACACTGCTGTGCCATAAATTCATAAGTGTAAGCAGTTGCCAGAGGGAGTCAAGAGTTCAGGAAAGGAACTAGCACGGACAAGATGGCTGGGCCACTCACCGCCCACGTTGCTTTTATGCTTGTCGTAGATCTCTCTCACTTTGCGGTAGCGGAAAGCCAGTTTCCTCATCCAGTCCACACCTCCCTGGACACCGACAGAGGAGCCATGACTACTGCTACCCCCCGAGCCACTGAAGCCGTCTGTGGAGAAACTGTAGTTGCTGCAAAGAGAGGACATGATCCCAGTTAAAGTCTCCACAGCACGAAGGCTTTGGCCGAGCCCCATCTGAGACACTGTCCTGTGCTCCCTGCCCCTGACCTATTCCTGGCAGCTGATCAGCAAAGTTAGTGGCTTTAAGAATCTTCTCCCTGGGGCCTGGCACAATTGCTCAGTGGCTAAATCACTGCTTTACAACTGCTGGGATCCCATACAGGTGCCGGTTCATACCCCGGCTGCTTCCCATGTCATCCAGCCTGGAAAAGCAGTTTAGGACAGCCCAAAGTCTTGGGACCCTGCATCCGCATAAGACCCACAAGAAGCTCCTGGCTCCAGACAGGCTCAGCTCAGGCTGTTATGGACACTTAGGAAGTAAACCAGCAGAGGAAGGTGCTTTTCTCTGTATTTCCCTCTGTAAATCTGCCTTTCCAACAAAGATACATAAATTATTAAACAGAAATTTCTCCCTGGGACCAGGGCTGTGGTGCCATGAATTAAGCTGCTGCTTGTAGTGCCAGCAACCCATATGGGCACCAGTTCAAGTCCCGGTTGTTTCAATTCCAATCTAGTCCCCTGGTTAGGAGTGGACTCTGAATGTAGAGTGTGGTGAATGTGGTAGTGTGCGATTTCCCAGACCAAGTTCCTCTTTCTCCTTCTTGGGCACTTGATTTGGAAAAAGGCAGCAGCCAAATGTCACGCTTCTCCATGGGGAGACAGAGAGAGAGAGAGAGAGAGAGAGAAACACAGAATTCAGTCACCAGTCACCGGTGAGAGTCTGGAACCATGTTTTCCAGCTCCAGCCAAGCCTTCAGATGCCTGCGCTGATTTCTTTCTGGTTCTGGTGCAGTGGCATAGTATGCCAAGCCTCTACCTGTGATGGTTGGCATACCATATAGGCGCTAGTTTGTGTCCTGGCTGCTCCACTTCTGACTCAGCTCCCTGCTAGTGGCCTGGGAAAGCAGAAGATAGTACGAGTCGTTGGGCCCCTACATACACATGGGAGACCAGAAGAAGCTCCTGGCTTTAGACTTGCCCAGCTCTGACCACAGTGTCCACTTGGGACGTGAACCAGAGAATGGAAGATCTTTCTCACTGTGTCTCCTTATGCCTCTCGGTAACTCAAATAAAAGAAATAAATCATCCTTTTTTTTTTTTTTTTAAAAGATCCACATCTATAGAAACTGAAGTGATAAATGCCTAATTTGTTACACAGCAGACTTATTATTCAGCAGTAATTAATATAGTTACTGACACTGGGAAGAACAAATATTTCAGCAGTAGATTTTTAAATAACTGACAGAATAAGAGACAACTCGGATCAACCAAAAGTTAAAATGGAGTTCAACACATTAAGTGTAAGATTCTACATTTCAGAGAACAAAAGAACTTGGGCCTGGCATGGTAGCCTAGTGGCTAGGGTCTTTGCTTTGCACGTGCCGACATCCCTTATAGGCACTGCTTCCTGTCCCAGTGGCTCCACTTCCCATCCAGCTCCCTGCTTGTGGCCTGGGAAAGCAGTCAAGGATGGCCCAAAGCTTTGGGACCCGACACCCACGTGGGAGACCCAGAAGAGCTCTTGGCTTCAGATTGGCACAGGTGTGGCAGTTGCAGCCACATGGGGAATGAATTAGCATGCAGAAGATCTTCCTCTCTATCTCTCTTCCTCTCTGTATATCTGACTTTGCAATAAAAATAAGTAAATCTTAAAAAAAAGTAAAAAAGAAAACCAAAGTTCTAAGCAGTAAGCTGTAGTAACTATTGGATAACCACCCACATAAGAGAAAAGCAAGCCAAATGGGGTTCCGAGTGGACTGCCAGCTGCTTGTTTTCCAGGCCCACAGGGATTCTCATTGTACTGGTGCCTCTCCAGAAGCGGGCAGGGTTCACAGAGTTCAGTCTTCCTAGCGCTATGTAGGCAGGCCCTGACTGTGGGGAGGGAAACCATCTTGGAATCTTCCAGCTTCTGCTGGCTACTGGCATATTCCTTGGCCGTATAATTGTAGCATCTTCATTTTCACATACTGCCTTCTCTCTTTTTTCAAATGTTGTTTTTCAGATTTATTTATATTTATTGTAAGTGCAGATTTATACAAAGAGATACAGAAATAAAGATCTTTCATCTGCTGATTCACTCCCTAAGTGGCTGCAATGACTGGATCTGAGCAGATATGAAGCCAGGAGCCCACCAGCAGCATTTTCTGGGTCTCCCACATGGGAGGATCCCATGTGCAGGATCCCAAGGCATCAGGCTATCCTCGATTGCTTTCCCAGGCCACAAGCAGGGAGCTTGATGGAAAAGTGGAGCAGGCAGGACACGAAGCTGTGCCCATATGGCATTCCAGTGCTTACAGGGTAAGGATTTAGCCATTGAGTCATTGCGCTGGACCCAACTACATCCATATCTATCTCCTTTACTAGATAATGAGTTCTTTTAGAACTACATCCAAATCATCTTGTTTCCATCTTAACTTAACCTGAATTTGCATGTAATAGACACATTCATATTTAAAACATCAACATATTTATCACCTCAAGTCTTGGCCATTGTCATCGGAAGCCACATCTTCCACATGCACTTGGTCACACTCCTGTTAAAGACAAAACAGACTATTTCAGTTTCAGGAGCAGAAAAGTTGTCACCACAACACAAAGCGGCAGGCTGGTGACGTTCTTCAGGGTTTCAAGCGGGGAGGAACGCTCTCATGCCCTTTACTGCCCCTTCCCACACACTTTATTTTACCTTTTTAAAAGGTTTATTTATGAAGTTGCTGTTGTGGTATGGCAGGTTAAGCCATGGCCTGAAATGCTTACATCCCATAAGAGAACCAGTTTGAACCCTTGCTGCTCCATTTCGGATTCAGCTGCCTGCTAATACACCTGGGAAACTAGGGAAAGACGGCCTTTGTACCTGGGTCCCCGCCACTCATGTGGGAGACCCGGATAGAGTTCTTGGGCTTCTGGCTTTGGCCTCACCTATTCTCAGCTGTTGCAGCTATTTGAGGAGTGAAGCAGCAGATGGAAAACCTTATTCTTTTCTCTCTTCGTAACTCTTTTATTAAATAAATACGTAAATAAATCTTCTGGAAGAGAAGCCATGAGAATGAATGAAAGAAAACAAATTTATAGATCTACATTTAGTAGAAATCAGAGGTCATTTAAGCAAACTCTTCACGCTCTGAAAGTAAGCTGATAGGATTTCCTCAAAATCACACAACCACTGAGTAGCAGAGAGACTAGAATAAGGTATAAGATCTCGGGTTTCTTTTCACAAAGCCCAGGCCACTGCTGACATAAAATGCTACCACTGTCAGACTCAGACAGGATACAGGCTTCACAAACCTCTGGTAACTCTTTAAAAAAATGTATTCTTGGGTCCATTCCAGACCTACCAGCATCTGAGTTTCTGCAAGAAGTCTTGAGGAATAAAAATTCAGATATCCTTACTTATCACTACGTGAAGTTGAAAGAAGATTAATGGGGTTTGGAGTTTAAAGCCCAATGACTATATTCTTTAAACAAAACAAAACAAAACAAAACAAAACCCATTTATTCCAAATGTCCACAACAGTCAATGATAGGCCAAGTCAAAGCCAGAAGTTAAAACTCAACTCGGGTCTCCCTTGTGGGTGGCAGGAATCCAACTACTTAAGCCATCACCAAAGCTTCACAGAATACATGTTGGCTGGAAGCTAGAACTGGGAACAGAAGCAAAAATTCCAACGTGAGATGCTCATATCCCAAGCAATGCCTTCACTGCTGTACCAAGTTCGCCTACAGCCTCACCCCCAAATATCCACAACCCAATACAGGTTAATTTAGTCTATTGGAGAACTGTCTATGAGTGGAACTATATTCTGAGATTTTCAGTGGTTTTCTGTGTGGAACAACTGCTTAGCTAAAGTGAAGGATGGTGCCTAAGCGGCTATCAGACTCACACCTTGCTCTTCTGATCCCCTAGTCTGTTCACCTTGAAGGTGAACTCAAATCTCAAACCCAAAAAAATATCAGTATGAACCTCTTGGTATTTCCTGGTGTTACCGGCATGTAACAATCAAGTGATCCCATACTTCAAGTTTAACATATACGTAGACAACAAATATGATAAAATATAATGAGTTAGGGCAGCCTTTTATCAACTGGACAAATCAGCAGACTATCTTTCAAGAGGAGAAAACTGAAGAACAGTCAAAAATTATCAAACTAATTTTACATATAAGTGCACATTATTTTATTTAAGATTGATTTTATTTTTTACTGGAAAGTCAGATATACAGAGAAGAGGAGAGAAAGACAGGAGGATCCTCTGTCCGTTGATTTACTCCCCAAGCAGCTGCAACGGCTGGAGCAGAGCTGATCTGTAACCAGAAGCCTGGAGCCTCTTCTGTGTCTCCCATATGGGTACAGTGTCCCAAGGCTTTGGGTTGACTTGACTGCTTTCTCAGACCACAAGCAGGGAGCTAGATGGGAAGTAGGGCCACCGGAATTAGAAGTGATGCCCATATGGGTTCCTGGTGCACACAAGGCGAGGAATTTAGCTGCTAGGCTACTGGGCCAGGCTGAAATGCACTTTATTTGGACTACTAAATTGGAACATATCTTACTCATCAGTGGTTTATCTGATAGGTTGACATCTTTCTCTGTTCTAGATCACTCCCAAATAAGCTAACCAGGGTGTAAGGGAAAATAAAAAAGTTAACCAAAATTAAAAGTTTTCAGATAATAAAACAGAGCTAGGAGTAAGCACTTGATACTACAACACCTGGGACTCTCGCATCCTGTTTCAGTCTTAGCTTCACTTCCAATTCCAGTTCCTGCTAATGTGCATCATGGGGTAGCAAGTGGTGACAGCTCAAAGTGCTTGGGTCCCTTGGCAGGCCACTCACAAAAAAGAGTTTGATTTACTCACAAGCAAGGTGAACTGTATATGGAATCTTGAGTTCACAGACTGCTGGTGTCAGAGACCAAAGTAAAGTGTGCAGATGGGCAAAAGTCCAAGACCAAGATCAAGGACTGTGGGTGACAGTATGCACACTGGGCAATGGTTCAAGGCCACAGAACTGTGTGCTTTAAAAATATCCTTGAGGGGCCCAACGTGATGGCTCAGTGGCTAAATCCTCGCCTTGCCAGGATCCCATATAGGTGCTAGTTTGTGTCTTGGCTGCCCCACTTCCCATCTAGTTCTCAATCCTTGCCTTGCCAGGATCCCATATAGGTGCCAGTTTGTGTCTTGGCTGCCCCACTTCCCATCTTCTGCTTGTGGCCTGGGAAAACAGTCGAAGACAGCCCAAAACCATGGGACCCTGCCCCCATGGGGGACCTAGAAGAAGATTCTGGCTCCTGGCTTTGGAACAGCTCAACTCTAGTTATTATGGCTACTTGGGGAGTGAACCAGCAGATGGAAGATCTTTTAGTCTCTCCTCTCTGTATATCTGCTTTTCCAATAAAAATAAAATAAATTGTTAAACAAAAATAAAATAAGAATATCCTTGAGAAAGTACACAGTAAATTCTGTACTTGGGTCACACTGTTACTCCCTGATCAACAAGCATTGGCTGGTTGAAATCAATATGGGGCGTGGCCATCAAAATTTGTACCACATCAATTCCTATAATTTCACCCCCTAAGTGGTCCAATAAGTGACTGATGCAGCAAGCCTGAAGGGAGCTTCCCTTTTCATAATCTTATCTATTGTCTGTCTCACTTCTTATTTTCTTAATTGTGTGTCGCGCCTGCCAGCCACGTGGGAGACTTGGATTGGGTCCTGGCCTCTTGGCTTTCTCCTGGCCCAGTCCTGCTGGTGCAGACATTTGGGGAGTGAATCAGCACAAGCAAGTCTTGGTGTTCAGCTGGCCTCTCCATACCTACTCTGACAACACAGTGTCTGAAATACAGGCTCAAAATCATTAGTGAAAACACGTTTTTGTGAAGCACAGAAATGATTTAAAGTGTTACCTCTAAGTCATTGAAAAAGAGATGTGTATCAGCCACTTCAAAAATCATTTCTTCCATTGTTAAACCTGAGCCAATCACCACAGTAGGGTCCTGGAAGAAAACAGAGAAAAAAATTTTTTTGCTTGATTTAAAAAGCACAGTACAGACTCTTATCTCCAAAATACTTCAAAATTATTTTGGCTCAAGGCCAAAGCAACAAGGACACACAGCAGCGTTTCAAATTCATTCACAACTGCGGAATTTGAGATTGTACATCAAAGAGGCTATGAATCTTAAAAAAAAAAAAAAAAAGAGGCTATGGGCAGTTAAATTTCTAGAAATTTCAGAGAATATACAAAACCAAACCAAACTACCCTTACTACTTTACAGTCAGTAACTGTAGTGTTTCCTTGCAGTATTCTCCATTCATTCTAAACAAGATCCATTTACTTTTGGGGGGAAATAACCCTGTTCTAGAGGAAATTTTAAGTACTGCTAAATGTTGCTATTGTAAAGCCCATTTTCTTCCCTGCATGCAAACCCCCAAATATGCACTATAACACAAGAGGTCAGTTAGCTGATAGCCTCAAAAACCAGATAGTAAAGGAAGGCCACAGTTAAAATATCTGTAGGAAAACCAATGAAAATTACTTTAAAATGTATTATCTGGGCTTGGCATGGTAGCCTAGCTGCTCAAGTCCCTGCCTTGCGCGCCCGGGATCTCATGTGGGCACCGGTTCAAGTCTTGGCTGCTCCACTTCCCATCCAGCTCCCTGTCTGTGGCCTGGGAAGCAGTTGAGGACAGCCCAAAGCCTTGGGATCCTGCACCCAACGTGGGAGGCCTTGGAGGAGGTTTCAGGCTCCTGGGTTCGCATCAACTCAGCTCCAGCCATTGTGGCCATTTAGGGAGTGAACTAGCAGATGGAAGATTGTTTATCTCTTCTTTCTGTATATCTGCCTTTCCAATAAAAATAAATAAATCTTAAATAAAAACCATAGCCTACATATTTTTCATTTACAGGTTACATGTTCTTCTTCTATGTTTTTTTATAACCATCATCTTTCTGAAGTACCCTCATGTATCTGGTATATACTTAGCTAAATGAAATGCTCAATTTAGGTTGTTTAAAAAAAAAAGCGCGGGGTGGGGTGGCAGCTTTCAGACTGGCTATTAGAACACTCTATACAAGATGCCACTCTGGGGAAACCCATGCTTTCTGCAGTGGTCCTAGATCAATTCTGCCACAGGTGAGGGTTTACAAGGAAAACTGAAAGCCAACAAGATAAATCAGAAGTGGCAGATGAAACAAGTTTAACCTGCCTAAATAATCATATGAGGGATATTTACAACAAAGGATGATTCAAATTACCTTTCCATATTTCTGAGCATAGGATCCAGTAAGAAGGGAGTGGAAGATAATGATGGTTTCATCCAGGTCCCAAAGAAATACCCGCTAAGGAAAGAAAATAGAAAAAATTAGTATCTTCTTCAAATCACAATGAAATAAAACAAGAAATTAATAACAAAGAAAATGGAAAAATTCACATTAGAAATTAACATAGTTTCAAACAACTAATGAGCAGGTCAAAGAAGAAATCACAAAATACTACAGATAAGTGAAAATAAATACAGCATGCTAAAACTTACAGGATATAGTGAAAGCAGTGTTAAGAGAAAAATTTAGTGGAAATTTTATTTTAAAAGAGAGATCCTAGTTCTACAATATAAGTACATCCATTAAAAATTAGAAAAAACTAAACTGAAAGCCAGTAGAAAGAAGAAAATCATAAAGACTAAACATAAAAAGACAACAGAAAAACCAGTGAAATGGCAAGTGGGGTCTTCAAAAACATCGACAAAACTGACAAGCCCTGCTAGAATGCCTGGGAAAATGAAAGCCTAGAAATCAACCTCAGAAATATATCCAATCGACTGGGACAACGATGCCAAAATTATTCAACAAGGAAAGGAAACTCTTTCCAATAAATGATTCTGGAAAACCAGCTATCCATATGCAAAACATTATGTATTACATACAAGTTATTTCAAAATGATTCAAAATCATAAATTTAAGGGGTAATCAATGAAAAATCTTAGAAGAAAGCAGATCAAAACTTTACATTGTTAACTATCACACCAAAAGCACAGTAATAGGAAAAAAAAATCAGATTTCACACACACACAAAATTTTAGTGCATCAAACAACACTACCAAGAGAGTGAAAATTTTATATATATTTTTTCCTCTTCACATGTTCATTTCCTTCTGCTTAGGAACTACAGGGTAAACAAAATAGAACTGTACCATCTTTCATGAGTTTGGGATATGTGTATGAAAGTTAAAGAAGTGAAAACAAACAGAAAACTAAGTAGGCAACTCAAGTGAGTTTCTTCCCATACTTCCAATTCACTGTCCTGAGAAGAACTTGCATCAGCTTTCCTCTTGCCTCGGTTCTTGCCAGTCATGTTTTTCTTGGACTGATCATCAGCATCTTTACTTGGTGTAGTCTGGGACAGAGAAGGGCTTGTAGAAGGATCTACTGCAAAGAAAAAGCAAGACATACACTGCTGGTTTCAACAGTCTTTGAGTACCAGAGCAGAAAAGAGGGGAGCAGATTCCATGCTCTTACAAACTACTCTGTAGGAACAAAGTCTGGAAAACCAAACGTCATGTAGGCAATTAGGGAACACAAATCTAGGTACTGAGCATCAATAGCAGCTAACAAAAAAAAAGGTAAAATCAGATGTTATGCTTACTGTGATTAAAACACAGCTCTAAAGTTGTTTAACAAAACAAAATAGCAAACATAACCTAAATCTGGTCAGGTTTCCAGATGAGGGCTTTCTCAGCTGGATACAGGTGACATGTGAGCCAGATAATTTTGTGCTCTGTAGGACAAGATGGCTCAATCAAGCAGCATTCTTAGCCTTTACCCACTGGTGTCAGTAGCATCCTCCATCCTGTGTGACAATCAAAACTGTTTCCCTACATCACCACATTTGCTAGGAACAAAATGACCCCAGCCTGAAAACCACTGCTCAAGATTCACCTACCAATTTTCAATAAAGCACAGAGGGCAGTAGGACACTCAACCACCCTAAGATGATATAATTAGCAGAATTCACATGGGATATCTCACTTCTTCAATAAATTAAAAGGGTAAGAACATGACGTGGGAGAATTTGTAGGTAAACAAAATACATACCCCACCAATCCTAACACATGCTCCTAACTGCTGGCTGTCTCCCCACAAGGCCTGCTCAGACCCCATGTGGGCAGAAGCTGGTAACCCAGGAGGAACATAAACACCGAGGGTAATTACTGTCTTCCAAGGTGTGCATCTGCAGAAGGGGCAAGCAGGGGCCGGAGCCCTGAACCAAATTCAGGTAACAGGATCTGAAAAACTAGGCTAATTTCCCATCTCTCTACATTTTTAATTGACAGATAAAAATTGTCTACACTTAACAATCTACAACATGTTTCAAATTACATGTATATGCTATAGACTGGCTTGAATTCTGACACTAAATGTAGAAAACAAAACACACATGAGAAAACTGAAATACAAACACCTTTTGGTACGTCGTGATATTAAATTACTGCTTTTTGTTGTTTTTGTTAAAGCTGAGCTAATAGCACTGTTGTTGGGCTAATGTGTGTTATATTTTAAACAGCAATGTTTGAAAGACGGAACAGGATGAAGTTGAACACCATGACATGAGGCTGCTCGTGCGCGGTAGAAGGATGAGGTGGAACTAAAACTTCATTACACTATTCTGACAGCTTCTATTTTTGTTTGAAATTCTTCATGATTCAAAAATTAAGATTTTTATGAACAAAGAAATTGATAAATGTATCAAAAACGAAGGCACCAACACATAATTATTTCAGTTATGCCTGTCTGAAATAGCAACCTCCTGCACTCAATCTCACAAAGGACAAGTAATACTGAATACTACTTATATACAAAAAGCACTATTTTCAAACATTTGTCCATGTTGGTGAGAAACACTGCTTTCCTCAAAAAAAAAAAAAAAGTTAATCACGAAATTTTCATGAAATACAGAGATAAACATGTGTTTTCTGATTGTGGTGGTGCCTGTATGTCAAAAGTTTACAATCTAGACATCTTAATTTGCTGGTACACTGAAAGGCTCTACACTTCCTAAAATTTCAAGCTAAATTTTAGGTATTCCTTTAGGGAAAAAAGACAACAGATTTCCCAAGAAAACACTTTTGGGGGGAAGTGCCCCCAAGCCAGTTTTGAGAGCTGCAGTGCTTACCAGAGGGAAGTCTCTGTGCTGCAGGGCTGGGTCCCATGACGCTAGGCTTCTCTGTCTGGTACGTGGCTGCTGCTAATGTGGTACTTTCAGGGTCACTGTTAGTCTGGCCCGTGACTCCAAAACTGGAGCTGGGATAGCAGGCCTGGTACTGATTCTGACCAAGAATAGTATAGGTGGGATAGTCCTGTAGGCAAAAGGGAGCAACAGAGAACAAGACTCTTAGAAAGAACATCCATTAATTCCAACAACAAGAGGCTTTCTTCCTGTTATTGATATTTTTGATATTATTGATATTTTTCTCAAAGCACTACTATGACTTCTCATTTACTATTTCATTAACAGTCTCTCAACTAAACTGATGATTTTCAAAAGGCATTCTGTGGAAATTCAAGAATTTGGAGGGTAAAGTATCTTCAGGATTAGAGAAAGCTGACAGGGAAGGATTCCTTGTACACTCATTAATATACCCAGAGTGCCCTTTTATCCACCATGGCGCTACCCACTATCACCAATAGGATGTATTGGATTTCTGCAAACAACTTTTTCTAATATTTATTATTTAGTTGACAGGCTAAGTTAGAAAGAGGTAGAGAATCTTTCATTTGCTGGGCCAATGGCTGGCTGGCCAGGCTGCCATTAGCAGCCTGGGTCCTCTTTATGTGGATGGCAGGGACCCAAGCACTTGGACTGTCTTCTGTTGCTTTCCTATGTGAGTAGTAGGCAGCTGGATTGGAAGTGGAACCTCTGGGCTTCAATAGGCATTCCTACGGTATGCCTGTACTGTAGGCAGTGGCTTAAATCACTGCAATTCAATACGGGCCCCTCTGCAAAAAAAAATTATAAAGTTTACAAACTGGGGCCAGCATCACAGTGTGACAAATAAAACCGCCAACTACAATGCCAAAGCCCATATGGGCAATGGCTCCTGTCCAAGCTGCCCCATTTCTGATCCAGCTTCCTACTAATGGCCTGGGAAAAGCAGTTGAAGATGGTCCAAGTGTTTGGGCCCCTACCACCTACCTGGGAAAACTCCTGGATCCTGGCATCATCCTGCCCAGCTCTGGCTCTTACGGCCATTTATGGGAGTGAACCAATGGATGGAAGTTCTCTTTTGTCTCTCATCCTCTGTAACTCTTTCAAACAAAAAGAAATCTTAAAAAGTTTACAAATAATGCACTAAATAGCAATGCTTACAAACACGGATGAAATTAAGTGAAGAAAGCACATATCCTACATCAGAGTTACCCAGATTAAAATACTAGTTATCTATTTTTTTTAAATCACAATCCATTTGTTTTTAAAAACAAAAAGTTCCTTAACATAATGACAACTCTAGGTCATTTCACAGACACATATGAAGGGCTCACAGATACATATAAAATGCCTTCAAAAAGGAAATACGTGCTATTAAAAATTATGCATAAGTCAATTAAAAATATTTATTTATTTTTATTGAAAAGGCAGATTTACAGAGAGAAAGATCTTTTATCCGTTGGTTTACTCCCCAGATGGCCACAACAGCTGGAGCTGAACTGACCCAAAGCCAGGAACCAGAAGCTTCTTGCAGAAATCCCCGTGGGTAACAGGGGTCCAAGGACTTGAGCCATCCTTCACTGCTTTCCCAAGTCATAAGCAAAGACCTAGATCAAAAATGGAGTAGCCAGCACACAAATTGGCCTATATGGATGCTAGTGCTTGCAGGTGGAGGATTAGCCAACTGAGCCACTCAGTAGTCCATTAGTTAACATTATTTTCCACACCAAAATAAAAACATGTTTTATGCTCCATAAAATACTCTTAGGAGATAGACACAGAAAATTTCCCTCGCTGGAGAACTTCCCAAACACTCATGATTCCTGGGGTCTGCATTAGCAAGAAGCAAGAATCAGCAGTCAGGCACTTTGATGTGGCACCTCTAGTGCTACACTATGTGCTCACCCATGAACTTCTTCAAGATTTACTTATTTATTTGAAAGTCATCAACCTAAGGGTCTCTTGATAAGATATAGAAAATGGAGCAGAATGCCATGAGATATATAAAGAATGAAATTCTGTCATTTATAAATACAATAGAGGATATTATATTGTGAAATCAGGTACAGAAAGAAAAATACTCCATTTTCTCGAGCTGATCTCCTACATGTGGAAGAGCAGGGAAAGGGGAAGAGGATGCTTCATCAGTGCAGGGACGCAGCAGGACAAAAAGAACAGCTCCAAATAGTTCATAGCAAGGTAGGCAATCTGTGACTGATAATAATTAACAGTATTTATCCAAACAGATAATAGAGCTATTTGAATGCTTAACACAAAGAAATGACAAATATCATAAATAACAGTTCTGCAGATTACTCTGATCTTATTACAATATACACATGTTCTGAAAAGCTATGGTATACTCCATAAATCTGTATATTACATGGCAATTACAAGCAAGAAACAGGGGCAGCTGTCTGACATAGCAGTGGAGTCCCATCTCCTAGCAGAGTGACTGGTGTGAGTCCCAGCTCCTCTGTTTCTGACTCGGGTCTCTGCTAAGCTGCACCCTGGGAGGCAGCAGGTAATCTGCAGCCAATGGGAATGGACAAATACAAGAAACAGCTTAACATAACAGATGAATCAGAATAGCAATGCTTTGGCCAAAAAAAACCAAAATCCATGTTGACAACATAAAATCAACAACTGCTGCAGAGAAAATGCAGAAAAACAAAACAACAAAACAATGTTTACAGTGCTTCTGGCAATTTTCTCAGCATGAACGATTCAACCAACAGTGACCACAATTAGACCAGAAAAAGAATCACAAAGGAATGAATAGTTTTAAGTGGACATACTATTTATTCATTTATCCCACAAATATTTACCAAGTACTTTTGATGTGTACCAGGGATTTTTCTAGACTTGGGGAATACAGAATGAACAAAATAGAAAAATAAATTGTAACCTCCCTGGAGCTTACACTCTAGTGGGGGCAGAAACAAGGATAAACATGATAGAACCATATTCTTGACAGGCTTAGCAGAGTAGCCAGAGAAAATGGATGGGTGCCTGGGAAGCCTCAAGGCATCCAGAAAAAGGTCTCCCCAGCCCTGCCCACTCCTGACAGCTTCTGGGATGGACTGACTGACTTTGGAATAAAGACAGGAAGAGCAGGCTAGATGAGTCTTATTAAACAGAATGATCCAAACTGTCACTTACTTGATTTGAGATGCTAGCAACTGCTGCTGCCGGAATATTGGCAATTGTAGATGAAGTGGATATCAGGCTGGCATTTGTGCTTGAAGCTGTGAGATTGAGGGTTAAAAAATATTAAAAATGTTGTATAAAAAGCTAAGAAACAGAAAATGTTATTTTAATTGAACATATCTCTGAGGAGATAAAGAATATATATACTCATTTTGCTTTTTCAGTTTGCCATACATCAATCTAGATTCGATTAGAAACAAAATATCTCAAATTATTTTTGTTTCAACCTGAGTCTTGAATTTGTCCTACTAAACTTCTACAAATCAATCATGGCTCATACTATGAATACTAATGATATCAAGAGTTAACAAGGGCCCGGTGCCGTGGCCTAGAGACTAAAGTCCTCGCCTTGAATGCACCAGGATCCCATATGGGCGCCGGTTCTAATCCCAGCAGCTCCACTTCCCACCCAACTCCCTGCTCGTGGCCTGGGAAAGCAGTAGAGGACGACCCAAAGACTTGGAACCCTGCACCTGCGTGGGAGACCCAGAAGAAGCTCCTGGCTCCTGGCTTCAGATTGGCACAGCACCGGCTGTTGCAGTCACTTGGGGAGTGAATCATCAGATGGAAGATCTTCCTCTCTGTCTCTCCTCCTCTCTGTATATCTGACTTTGCAATAAAAAAATAAATCTTTAAAAAAAAAAGAGTTAAAGAGATTCGTCCACAGTCATGGAGCTAGTGGTTTAGTGGTTCAGAAGCAAGATGATCACTTGCAGCTCTTCTCCTGAGTCAGCAGTTGAGTTACAAATGAGACTTCTTTTTCTTTCCTTTTTCTAATACATATGTATTTATTTTTATTGGGAAGATAGATTTACAGATAGAAGGAAAGGGAGGGAGGGAGGGGGAGGGAGGGGGGGGGAGAGAGAGAGAGAGAGAGAGAGAGAGAGAGAGAGAGAGAGAGAGAGAGAGAGAGAGAGAGAGAATCTTCCATTTGCTGGGTCACTGCCCAAATGGCTGCAATGGTCAGAGTTGTGTTGATGAAGAGCCAGTAGCCTGTTCCGATCTTACACACAGGTGCAGGAACTCAGGGACTTGGGCAATCCTCTGCTGCTTTCCCAGGCCACAAACAGGGAGCTGGAAATGGAGCAGCAGGCACACAAATAGGGATGTGGTGCCATACGCAGAAAATTCGCCTGTTATACCACTGTACCAGCCCCTAGATTTCTTATCTACAAGTACTCACTACTGTGGACAAACTAAAGGAGTTTGCTTTGCAAAAAACAAAGAACTGAATGAAACAGTTATAATCTCACAGCTGATGTCTTCTTTCTATTAATGATTCACTTTCTTTTCTACTGTGGCTACTTTTCCCTAACTAACAAAACAAACTTTTCCCTAACTAACAAAAATGATATATAATTTACAGATAACTCTATAATTAGTTTTAATTATTTTTAAGGGGAAAAAAATTGGCTGGTTGTTACTCTCTTGCTAGCACATTATTCTTGAAACGCCTGTCACAAAACATACTGAACATAGGTGATCTAAGAATAATAAAATGAAAACTAAAATGAAAAACTTATTGAATGTTGAGATTATTTAACCAGCAAAGTCCATTTACAACTCAGTTTCCTTTGGCTCTGGTTCTGCCATATTCTTTTTCTACTACTTATCTTTAATTCCATTCCTCTCAAACTACTAACTGTAAGTCAGTAAGTAACTAACTTACTAAGGTACAACTCACACACATATAATTGTGGGAGATCACCCCTGGATCTCTGCCTGCCTAGCCCATACGGGAGGCCATAGGCACATGGGACACTGTACCCTTGGCTAATAGACCCCTACATTGCTGTTCACAGTCTCTCTTCCCTACTCTGCTAGGATTTCCTTTGTAAACAACTCTAGAAGTCAAATGTTACATTCACCCTGCTTTTCAGCAGGTATCAAGCCTGCCCGAGACATAATTTCCTGTGCTTCTTGACCTTTAACTTCATTGAGGATCCAAGGAGATAAACTATTAGCCAGTCACAATGTTGTTATTGGCCGAAAGTACTGTCAGGACTGTCCTTCTGCCTGCCCCCTTCTCCTATATAAACTTGTGACTTCTTTCAAATACAGGGATACCCTTCACCACCAGTTTGTCTCTAGTGTTTCTGCTGCAGAAGTGCTCTCTCAGCTCACCTTTCAGTGGTCTTGTGGCCTGCTGGACAGAAGACATAATCCCTACTCATATAAAGTACACAGACTGAGCTATAAGGTGGCTTTAGAAACGTTGTTGAAGGGCCCGTTGTTGATGGCTCAATTGGCTAATCCTAGGGATTCTATATGAGCACCAGTTTGTATCCTGGCTGCTCTACTTCCCATCCAGTTCTCTCCTTGTAGCCTGGGAAACCAGTGGAGGATGGCCCAAAGCCTTGGGTCCCTACCTCTGACTGAGAAACTCAGACGCTCCTGGCTCCTGGCATTGGATAAGTTTAGCTCTGACTGTTGTGGTCATCTGGGGAGTGATCCAGTCAATGGAAGACCTTTCTCTGTCTCTCCTTTTCTCTCTAAATCTGCCTTTCCAATAAAAATAATCTTAAAAAAAAAAAAGTTGTTGCGGCCATAATGCTGTGGCCTAGCAGCCAAAGCCCTCGCCTTGAATATGCCAGGATTCCTTATGGGCGCCAGTTCTACTCCTGGCAGCTCCGCTTCCTATCCAGCTCCTTGCTTGTGGCCTGGGAAAGCAGCTAATGACAGGCCAAAATCCTTGGGACCCTGCACTCATGTGGGAGACCCAGAAAAGCTTCTGGTTCCTGGCTTCGGATTGGCTCTTGCCTCCAGCTTTTGTGGCCGCTTGGGGAGTGAATCATCAGACAGAAGGTATTTCCCTCTGTCTCTCTTCCTCTCTTTATATCTGACTTTGCAATAAAAATAAATAAATCTTAAAAAAAAAGTTGTTGGGAAGAAAAGGGAAGACCTTACAATTAATTAACTGGTCAGTTATGACTATTATCCCTGGTAGCAAATTTAATTATACCAGTTTCAGATAGATTACTTACATTTTTAAACAGCTTTTAAAATTTATTTGAAAGGCAAAGTTATAGAGACAGAAGGAAAGATCTGTCTTCCATCTACTGATTCACTTCCCAAATAGTTCTATAGTCAGAGCGAAGCCAGGTTGAAACCAAGGGCCGGAATGCCCATGTGGATCTCCCACCTTGGCATTGGGGGCCCAAGTATTTGGGCCATCTTTTGCTGTTTTCCCAGTTGCATTTGCAGGGAGCAGGACTGGAAGAGGAGCAGCTAGGACTCAAACTGGCATTCATATAGGACGGTGGCATTACAGATGCAAGTGTTCCCAGTGTACCAAACACCAGTCCTAATTTACTGAGTTTTTAATAAGTGTCATCCTATTAATACCCATAAATTTCTCTGAATAGTATGGTGTTTATTATTTGGGATCTTAATATGCACCAAGGAGGATTATAGGGATCAACAAACCTGCTTTCTTGTATTCAAACCAAATCACTTCTAACATGTTATTCAATCACTCATTCATCCTTCTAGCAAATTAGTGTGTCAGGATCTACTGTCGGCCTAGAAGCTATACCATCCACTAAAGAGTAGAATAGTCTCTCCTCAGGAAGTTTTCGCTCTAATCCGAGAAGTTAGTAACTGCATATCTTTGTCTTTATAAACAGCTACAGCCACCTAAAAATGCACATAATCACTGCCTGTCTTTCTCTACCATACAGCCGTGACCAGGCACTTCAGGGGAAGAGGGTGGAAGACAAAAACAAAAACACTGCATTCCTCCTCATCATCATCATTATCTCAAACACACACACACACACATAATCTTGAGAAAAGCAAGATTCAATTGCAGGTTTAAAGAGCAAAAGCAGCAGCGATGAAATATATAATAGAAAGTACAAAATCAGAGAATCAAATAAAGCTCACGTGAGTAGCTCACACTGTGTTTCATCCACAGGCTACAAGATCTCCAATTCCCAACTGCCTGGCCAACTGTTTCTGAACACTAAGAGTGTGACAAGAAGCTGCCAATCCGTGAAAGTCAAAGCTTCTGAGTACTGCGCCCTATTAGAAGCACAGGCTCATACAGGCAATATACAGATACAGCTTGGGTCAGAACAGTGATGGAATGGTGAGTGGCACAGTTAAGTGACATTGCCCTAAAGTTGAAAGGGAATCCCAGGGATAATGGCATATAAGTTTGTGCAGGATTTAGTTCTGGCCATTTCTAATTTTATATCATGTTATCCCATCAGTTTTGTTCACGCTGACTTTCTCTGACTTTTCAAAAACAAGACAAGCTTTTCATCATCCTTTGATGTGCTGTTCTCTTGGAGTGGCTCCCGTGGCCTGCCTGAGTCCAGTTCCATTGGCAGGGGAGCTGTTCTCTTCATACCTTCATGTCATCCACACCTACTGAACGGACCCCAGCAGTGGCCTTTCTCATGCTCCCAGCAGGTTGGCTCCTCCTTCGCATGCCTCACTTCCTCAGGACAACTCTCTGTGCCCTTATTAAACAGTCTTTAATTTCCTAACTGTACATATCTTTATATATTTTTTTCCCTTCAGAGAACTTTTCACAGCTTGTTATTTATTTACTTCTTCTTTTTTCTATTTTCCTCTACTAGTCTGTTAGCTTCATGAAAGTGGAATCTTGTTATCTTACTGTCTCCATATCTACCAAAATCCTGGTATGCCATTCATGATGCTTAAGAAATACTTGTCAGATTAATGCACACCAAGTCATCCATGCACTGCGTGTGAACAACAACAACAAAAAATTCACTATTCTTAGCTAGTGACAGAGAGGTTTGTGGGTTCCTAAAACTTACTCCAGACTGTGAGCAACATAACTAACAAAAACTCGTCCGATTTTTACTCATTCAGGATCTACGGGTGTATTTACAGAGGTCAGAAAACAGACCGATCTATTTCTTTGCTCTGCAAGTTCAGAGTCTAGAACAAATGACACATGACACTCCAACAGCAGTGTGCTTATCTGTATCTAGATCTTTGCTACTAACATTCTCTCCCATAAGAGGAGCCAGAATCTCTTAAGAACAATCCTTGATTACAAGATTCAGGCAGACAATATACAAGATGAACCTGGAGCATCTTGTAGTACAGGAAGATAGTGCTTAAAAATAACAATATTCTCTCTCTCTCCCTCTTTTCCTGCCCCTTGCCACACACAATTTAACAAAAATTATTAAATGAGAATATATATACCAAAAGGCTCAAAGCCAAATGAGAGTTGTCAATGGCTAACTTGGAACAAATGAAACAGCAAAATATAAACTAGATATCCACGAGCCCATGAACAAATCAATGAATAAATTAAATGGGGAACAAAAAACAACCTCCTGTAGGGAAGAACTCCAAGGAAGGGTAACTGAACTACAGTGAGCTGCACATTGTGATCTGGATGTGAGGGCAAAGTATGGTAAGGGAAAAAGAGGCACCTGAGAAAAACTTGACAAACATTACTCAGCCAGGTCATCAAGGTCAACATTGACAGACGTAAATCATGTTGGGAAGTATGAATATTTGACATTATATGAATGAAAAGGTGTTTTATCTCTGTGAGCTTTCCTGCAAGAAATCTATCCTTAAATCACGAGGTAAATTCCGAGAGGAAGGCTAGATCTGACTAGTATTTCTCAATTCTATCAAGGTCATCATAAACAAGGGCAGAGTAAAAAAGTGTAAAATCTAGATAAGCCTAAAACACAACAATTACATTTATTTAATGTCCTATCCTGAATCACATCCCATACCAGAAAAAAGAGTCAGGCAAAAACTAAGGAAGTTAATTCTTACTTTAAAAGAAAAATGTAACATCAGTTCACTAATTGGAATAAATCTAACATACTAATGTAAGATGTTGATAATAGCAGAAACTACAGGCAGAACCGGTGAATCTAAGACTGTGTCATCAGCTCCAATTTTCTGTAAACAAAAACCATTCCAATAAGAAAAGTTTATATAAAATCTGGTCAGCATCAGAGCTCAAGGACATTCATCAAAGTTAAAACTGAGTTAAGGAGCTGGTGTGGTAGTATATCAAGCTAAACTTCCACCTGCAGTGCCCCATATGGCACCAATTCGTGCCCTGATTGGTCTACTTCAGTCCAGCTCCCTGCTGACAGCTGGGAAGACAGCAGAAGACCAAGTGGGAGACCTGCAAAAAGCTGGTTTTCAGCCCAGCCCAGCTGGACTTGGCAGTCATTTGGGGAATGAACCAGCAGATGGAAGATATCTGTCTCTCTCTCACTTGGCAACTTTGACTTTAAAGTGAAATAAATAAATCTTTTTTTTTTAAACTGACTTTGATTTTTAATTTCTGAAACCAATTTTTCCATTTGAATATTAATCAATTAAGCCATCTCTACTGAAGACAATACCAAAAGACAGGGAAGCCTAGTCACCAGACATTCTAGAAAAGATTAATATAAAGAAGTCAGATCGGGCCCGGCGCGGTGGCGCAAGTGGTTAAAGGTCCTCGCCTTGCACGCCCGGGATCCCATATGGGCGCGCCGGTTCTAATCCCGGCAGCCCCGCTTCCCTTCCAGCTCCCTGCCTGTGGCCTGGGAAAGCGGTCGAGGACGGCCCAAGGCTTTGGGACCCTGCACCCGCGTGGGAGACCCGGAGGAGGCTCCTGGCTTCGGATCGGCATAGTATCGGCCCGTTGCGCTCACTTGGGGAGTGAATCATCGGACAGAAGATCTTCCTCTCTGTCTCTCCTCTCTGTATATCCGCCTTTCCAATAAAAAAATAATAAAAATAAATCTTTAAAAAAAAAAAGAAGTCAGATCTATTTATTCAAAGAATTTCTGTAAGCTTACAGAGGCAGTTCTTTCATAGGGAACCAGTGGCTTATACATTTTAAAAAATATTTTGATTAAAATTAAGCCAGAAGTGGAATTTGTTTGCTAGCTCCCCCAGGAAAGATGAGCTGCTGCAACTGCATTGTGCTTGGAGGTGGGAAGAATGGGTATTGCTGTTTGACCAGCTGAGACAGTCCACACACACAGGGTGAAGCAGCAGCCCTGGAAGGCTGAGGGCTGAATACATGCTACAGGAAAGGGAGTGTCAGGGGGAGGGCAGCGATGGCAGCATAGCCAGGTCAGTCAAAATAGGCATCCTATCAGTCAATTGTTTGTCCACAAAATTTCCTTCAGAATAAAAAGCAAAAATCAAGAGACTTGATGGTTAACTTCTGCCTTAATTTCTACTCAGTGTCAAAGTGCTAATGAACAAACAGCACAATGAGCCATGATACTAAGTAGAAAAAGGGAGGGAATTATCCTGAATAGAAAAATGGTGAGGGCCCGGCGGTGTGGCCTAGCGGCTAAAGTCCTCGCCTTGAACGTGCTAGGATCCCATATGGGCGCCGGTTCTGGTCCCGGCAGCTCCACTTCCCATCCAGCTCCCTGCTTGTGGCCTGGGAAGGCAGTTGAGGACGGCCCAAAGCTTTGGGACCCTGCACCCGTGTGGGAGACCCGGAAGAAGTTCCTGGATCCTGGCTTCGGACCGGCACAGCATTGGCCGTTGCCCTCAATTGGGGAGTGATCATCGGACGGAAGATCTTCCTCTCTCTCTCCTCCTCCTCTCTGTATATCTGACTTTCCAATAAATAAATAAATCTTTAAAAAATAAAGAAAAATGGTGAAAGCTAAGTTAACCTATCTAAAGGGAAAATGTCCTATTATTAGACAACAAGTTAAGGACAGTGGTTAGTGATTTGGAAGAAATATTTTCATGACCCTTCTGAAGCAATGCTCCTAAAAGACTCACTGTTACCAGGAAAGAAGCAAACAACCATCAGACTCCTCAAATTCAACTGCAGAGGAATGGGGTTCTAACCTTTGGTAGATGGCTAATGATTAGAAGAGTATCACTGAATTTATTTTACAACTTAGATGTAGCCACTTCAGGCCTAGCCTTTTAGGAGTGACCAGGCACTTGACTTGCCTGTGATTGGGACCGAAGACCTGTCAATCTAGAGAAACACTTTAAAAAAAATGAAAAGGGGTTTTGGAGAAGAAAGTCTTGGATTTTTTTCCCCTTACAGATGTTCCCATTTCAGAATGAAAGAAGTAGGGAGCCTGGTGTGGTGGCATAGCTAGCTAATCCTTCCACTAAGGCAAAACTGGTTCTTGTCCCAGCAGCTTCATTTCTGATCTAGTCTCCTGCTTATGGCCTGAGAAAGCAGGCCTTAAGTCCCTGCACCCATGTCAGAGATGCAACAGGAACTCCTGACCTCCAGCTTTGGAATGGTCCAGCTCTGGCCACTGTAACTATCAGAGGAGTGAGTCAACAAATGGAAGATCTCGCTCTCAAACACTGACTTGAAAGTAAAATAAATAGCTCTTTAAAAACAATAACAAAGAACAGAAGAGGACAAAGAGAAAAAAGGGAAAACAAGAAAAAGAGAAACTGGATAACTTGAAAAAACAAGAAGATATAAAGATAACTCAGAGAAGGTCTGAGAACAGACCAAGCAGAAGTCATTCTGAATTATTTAAATGAAACCATTAAAACAGAAGAATTAAAATAATGATTAATCCCCCCATCACCCTCATTCCTACATTCCCTCACTCATTCCTGTAGTGCTCATTTTACAAGACATAAAATCAGAAAGCTAATACAACCCTGGACCAAGGGCCCAGAAGAGAAACCTGGTGAACGGTCACTAACTCAAGACACAGAACACTGAGACTGTCCCCACTGGATCTGGGAGGCTGGCCAATGAATTCCACAGTGCTTCTGAATTTGCTAATAGTCCTGCTATAATTCTAACCTTTTAGAGGAAAAATTCAGGAAGGTTGTTTAAAGTTTACATTCAATACTATGCTTTTCACCTTGAAATAGGAACAAGAATGAACTTTCTGATCACAAGAAACACAAGCAGTAAATGGGTGTAGGTCTGACAAAGCCACAGCGAAGTGGCACATAGTGCACATTCCACTGACAATCCAGTTAAAGGGCATCAGCAACATCGGACTCATGGAGTCTTCAGTCTCAGGAGAAAGTGTCTAGAGCAAGATCAGAGGGTTTTCTGTACATCAGCATGCAGAAGCCTTACATTTTATCAAGCTGCTCACATTCAAGAGCTAAATTACTTAAGCCACAACCCTAGCTCTAGTTTGTTTAACATGAACAGCATGCAGAAATGCAAATTACCACCATGTCTAATTCTAGATACAGGCAGATTTAAAAACAAGTAACAACAGCAACAATAATTGAAAAACACATACACACACAACCATGCCTATTTACCTTGAATGGGATAAGAATAATGTGCTGGGCTTGGCTGGCTTGTGGTTAACCCTGTAGTGCAGGTAAGAACACTGTGTTGACTTGGAGATGGAGTCTGAATTAAACCACTTTCAGGTTTCATACCTGGCCACAATGCACCTGAATCAGATAAATTGGACCAATTACAAACAATGCACTGGGACTGAGAAGCAGAGTTATGCTTTCAAACATCAGCCAGTAGGGTCAAAATTGGAATCCTCAAACATGAAAAATTTGCTTGCAAGGAATATTACTGAGTCTCTCCCTTATACCACAAGCATGTACATTTTCAAAGAACTAGGGGGTGGGGCCACAGAAACAAAACCGCGTCTACATTCCAACAGTGATTTGCATAGAAATTCATTTCAATGACTAGGGGAGCTGATCAGGGTTTGGAAAACGAGCTTTCGTCATCCAATGGGACTTTGTCAAAAAAAAGTGCCTGACATCCTTGTGCAGACAAAATTTGAACCGTTAAGGCAAGAGATAGTCTCATAATATTTAAAATTCACTTACCCATTAAATAGGCACCACACTTTTTTCTAAGATGTATTAAATACTTTGATTATCTTAAATTGATTATTTTCTGTTACTTTTGATTAACAAAGGCTTATTTTTAAGTTCAAATTTTAGAAACACATAACTCATAGAAAAAAATGAAGCCATGTATAATTTCATCAGCCAGACTTAATCACTATTAATAGTTTGCAGGAGTTATCTGCATCTCTTTTATGCATTTTTTAAAACAAAAATGGAAGCATGCTACACATAGTGTTCATAATTTGCTTTTCTACAGAATATTTCTGAGAGGTATCTTCCCATAAATCACACAGAGCATTCTTATTCATTCCTGCCTTCTTTGCAGGGAAGAAGCAGTGAACACATTTTCAGAATTTCTCAGATGTCCATGACAAAGTCTGACATAGTGCTCTACTACACACTGCAGAGGTGCCTGTAAGTCTACTTGCTGCATGGAAACATTTTGTTAGCACCAAATAAACTCAATAGTTGTTTTTATATCTGTTTTTTCTCTGTGATATTACTTCTTGATAATCTGGCTATACCTCCCTTATAATTTAATAGTACAGGAAACCATAAATGAAGCTCTATTTCTACAAGAGAGCTTCCACATACATTGGAGGTTGCTTGTTCATATGTTCTGTGCTTTTTCTTAGCCAAAAGGTTGAGAAGTGATTGTTTACTGTGTTCTGAATAGGCAGAGTTGCTGGGTCAGTGCAGCTAAGTTGAGAATCTGACCTAACAAAGTTTATCAAACATTTTCCATGTACAAAATCAATCCTCAGGTTAATCAGGGCTTTAAATTCAGTTAACTCATTTGGTTTATTCCTAATTTGGTAAGAAATTTCAGATTTGCTATTACGTGAAATCAAAAAATAGTAAGGGGAGATATAAGAATCTTGACAATGGGGCATGGTAACTGCTTTGTCTCAAACTGTTAATGCATTTTTTCTGATACTAACCATATGAAAGAACTTATTGGAGACTGAGGAATATCTCTAACATGTATTAATTATGAGGTCATCCCTTCCTGTTAGTTCATGATTACTTAAGTGTCTTGTTCAGGTTAATCACAGCTATTGTCTTGGCTAGGTTTGATTTTCAATAAAATAAAAATATTTGCCACTGTCATGTTTTAAACATTCATGATGTGAAATGCACACATTAGTGCCTGATTTTTCATGGCAGTGTATTACAATTTTTGGTAAACTGTCACTTATATGTCACAATGTCTAAATTTATTATAATCAATCTGATATTTTTTTCTAAACAGATTTTGACCTTGAGGTATTAGATTTTGTAAATATTTATCAATACACAAAATAATATCTTATTAATAACAATGGTAAACTGAGAAAGCTTTGCTAGTCATATTTATTTTTTCAAAATTTCAAACTGTAGAGTATCTATAAATTCTCATCAAAATTTGGGCCACAAATGTCTAAGACAAGAAGCAGGATGGCTAGTCTGGAATGTCAAAGCAGATACGTAACACTATCACTTTATGGGGAAGAGAGGAATAAAGGCAATATGAACACTGCCTCCAGCATCATCATGGTCCTGCTCTTTCGGTACATAAACATCTTCTACACGCAGACCTCCCAGAATTCCAGATAATAGATGGCATAACCAAATGCTGTGACTGCCTACCACAAATGATGGAATCAAACCCTGGTTTCCAAACTCTTAGTGCACTGCTCTCTGCTTGCCACAAGGCTTCCAGTACTTCTGAGCATGTATGCTGTCGGGCAAGGGTAGGTCTACCAGTGGGAAAGGGAGACTGTCCTTCTAATGCCCCAGATTGGGGTCTTACATGCACTCCAACCTAAAGTTTCTGAACCCAGGTGTTTCTGTTAATTAGGCACTAACAGAACTAACATGATCAGCTCAGTATATAGTAACACATTATCATAGACATGCACACAATCCTACAAAAAGGGACATGAAAAATACCTTGGTTTGTTGATTTAACAGTACATTATATCTCAGTATCTTTCCGAACTACAAAAACAGATGCTTATTACAGAAAATCAGGAAAATCTAGAAAGTGTAAAGAAAAAAAACATATAATCTCAAACAGAAAACACAGGCTGTTCTTATTTTTGTATGGGACTTTGTTAACTGAAATGCTCATATTGGAACTGTGTCCTTGGCTATGAATAAACCAATGGTAACTGAGATTTATCTGTTGTGCCTTTTAAAACATTTTTATTTTCAGTTTACAATTCTGCAGGCATAGCTCTTCTCTCTCTCCCCCACCCCCTGCACCTTTTGTACCATTAAAATCCACAGGATATTAAACACTGTCTTTTCAGTTTTACATACTTTTTCTCAATGAATAACACTATTTGCTTAGGACTCTAAATACGCTTTAAACATAAACTTTGTAATAGCTACAAAGTTTTCCATTCTATGAATACAGTACCATTTATAAAAAATAATATTTATTTATTTGAAAGGAAGAGTTAAAGAGACAAGAGAAGAGGCAGAGAGAGAAAAAGAGAGAATTTTCCATTCCCTGGCTCATTCCCCAAATGGCTTCAACAGCTGGGGCTACTCCAGGCTGCAGCTGGAGCCCAGCCTTTCTTCCAGGTCTCCATATGGGTGCATAGACTTGGACCATCTTCTTCTGCTTTCACAGACTCCTCAACAAAGAGCTGAACTGGAAGCTGAGCAGCCAAAGCTCAAACTGGCGCCCATATGGGATGTCAGTACAACAGGCTATATTTCAACCTGGGCACCTTTACCATTTACCTTTAACACTTAAAATGCTTCTTCTGGCTTAATATGTAAGTTGTTTCCTTTTTTTTGCTATTATAAATAATACATAAGTGAATATTTTGGCTAATACATTTTTAAAATCATCTCAAACAGTTCCACAGAAAGAACTATCAGAAGTAAAAACAGTGAGGAAAACTTGACATCAACACCTTGAGATTATTAATATATATATTTTAAAGATTTATTTATTTTTATTGCAAAGGCACACATATATAGAGAAGAGGAGAGACAGAAATACGTTCTGTCTGATGATTCACTCCCCAAGTGACTACAACAGCCATGCTGTGCCGATCCGAAGCCAGGAGCCAGGAACTTCTTCCGGGTCTCCCATGTGGGTACAGGGTCCCAAGGCTTTGGGCTGTCCTCGACTGCTTTCCCAGGCCACAAGCAGGGAGCTGGATGGGAAGTGGAGCTGCTGGGATTAGAACCAGCGCCCATATGGGATCCTGGCATGTTCAAGACGAGGACTTTAGCTGCTAGGCCATGGCGTTGGGCCTCATAGATTTTTTAATATTTTTTTTTACCAAATCGTCAATAAACTAAAGTTCTCTTAAACTAAATCAGAGCAGTAGCAACTAAGGGCAATTTTTCAGTCCCTAAAAACATAATCTTTTGGGCCTGCAGGATGAAATTCATGCCTTACAAGCACAGGGTTCCAAAACTGGTGCTGGTTTGTGTCTTGGCTGCCGCATTGCCCATCCAGCTACCTGTATGTGGCCTGGGAAAGCAGTGGAGAATGACCTAATGCCTTGGGACCCTGCACCCACATGTGACATCGGGAAAAAGCTCCGAACTTCTGGCTTGGGATCTGCCCAGGTCTGGCTGTTGCCACTTGAGGAGTACATCAATGGATGGAAGATCTTCCTCTCTGTCTCTCCTCCTTTCTGTATATTTAACTTTCCAATGAAAATAAAAGAAATCTTTTGGGCCCAGCGGCATGGCCTAGCAGCTAAAGTCCTTGCCTTGAATGCACTGGGATCCCATGTGGGCGCCGGTTCTAATCCTGGCAGCTCCACTTCCCATCCAGCTCCCTGCTTGTGGCCTGGGAAAGCAGTTGAGGACGGCCCAAAGCTTTGGAACCCTGCACCCGTGTGGGAGACCTGGAAGGAAGTTCCGGGCTCCTGGCTTTGGATCAGCACAGCACTGCTTGTTGCGGTCACTTGGGAAGTGAATCATCGGATGGAGGGTCTTCCTCTCTGTCTCTTCTCCTCTCTGTATATCTGACTTTGTAATAAAAAATAAATAAATCTTTTAAAAAAAAAAAAGAAATCTTTTAAAAAAAATTACTATCTACTATTGTTGTGATTGTTCTGAGGACTAAGTCAGATAAAATTAAGCACTTATTCTTAGCATATTGTTCGCTATGGTAAGCATTCAATAAGAAGAAGATAATATTACTGTGATGAGGTTTCCCAAAAGTGTAGTAATGTCTGAAACAAAATAACATTAGCTAATATAACAAAACATTCCAAAATCTTGATTTCAAAAAAAAAAAAAAATCAAGCGTTTTTTGACATTTTGACATCCAACATATAAATACTCTGTGTGTTAAGACACAAGAAAATACTTTTAAAAAGTACAGTCATCTTTGAAGAGTGGCTCAGCAGTCTAATGCTCCACCTGCAAGCAGTGGAATCTCATATGGGTGCCTGTTCATGTCCTGGCTGTCCCACTTAAATTCAGCTCCCTGCTTGTGGCCTAGGAAAATAGCAGAGGAGAGCCCAAGTCCTTGGACCCCAACACCCACATGGGAGACCTGAAAGCAGCTCCTGTCTCCTGACTTTGGATTGGCTCAGTTCTGCCATAGTGGTCATTTGGGAAGCGAACCAGTGCATGGAAGATATTTCTCTCTCTCCATTTCCTTTCATTTGTAAATCAGCTTTTGCAATAAAAAGATAAATGAATCTTAAAAAACTCTCTCTGGTAAAATATGAGACTATATCATATCTATTGCTCCTATTATTCCTATCTAAATTACTCTCTCTAGGAAGCCTCACATATTATTTTGTCTAATTAAGCTAACAATTACCTTTCTCTATGAATAATTACTGATGATGATTTTACTAAACACAAGTCTCTTGCATTCAAATATAATACAAAAACAGATTAAGGGAGCTTATCATCATCAAAGTGTATTTCTTATGGAAACACTGTCTTTAACAGAGATCCATTTATCCTACAA
Organism: Ochotona curzoniae; assembly: GCF_017591425.1. Classification (NCBI taxonomy): domain Eukaryota; kingdom Metazoa; phylum Chordata; class Mammalia; order Lagomorpha; family Ochotonidae; genus Ochotona; species Ochotona curzoniae. The sequence goes on from NW_024465777.1 coordinate 5,721,108, forward strand.
AATTTTCCTTTACAATACAAGGGAAATGACCGTAAAAGACACCATAAAAACCACATTGCCAGGGTATTAGGTTAGGTATTTCATAAACTGAGTTCAGAGATAATGAGACTGTTATTTAACATTCAACAGCAGGAATCATAGACTGATTAACAATGTTCTAAAGGGATTAGGCTTATTAACAAACCAATTAAAAGATAAAAAAATAAAAATAATTGCTAGCCTATTACTAGCAAGTCAACTCCTGAAAAATTAACTTTAACATGTGCAAAACGAAATACACACAAACACAATCCTTTGCCTCCCCTAAGGATTACTCAAAAGTGGCTGATACTGACAGGCACAGAGGTATGGATGTTAAAACAGGGGAGAATTTCCCTTATTTCATAAAGTTATTATTATCATTAAACATAAACCCAACTTTTGCTTCTAGTAGTAATCGGCAGTCAAAGAATGCTAACAAGTCTAAAGGAAGGAAACTGCTGTTAAGCATAAAGACTAGCCACATGGGCCAGGAGAAATAGGAACATAGAAACCAAATAATTAATACAAACATTAATACTTGCAGAATCTTGTGGCAATCCGTTATGAAAAGTTTCCTAATTCCTACTTTGATTAAATAAAAAGATGTAATTTTATTAACACAGAGCATATTTAAAAATAACTGGGACTTTTTCAATTTTCTGCTACCAGTGCTAGGAAGGTCTAGGAAGGGCAACAAAGCTCCCTGCATATTATCTGTTAATTTACACAGAGAACCGCACAACAACTTTGGCAAATCACTAACTTATAGATCATGCCAAGACAACTAAAGCCAATGAACAGCATACAGTTACAGAAAATTGGGACTTGTCCCCCATTCTAATATGACTTTTTGGTTCACCAGAACCTTTTATCAGTTTCAGGCAAGGGAAAGAAAAGGGAGATTAAGAAGAAATTGGCATGCACATACATGTACACACACACACACACACACACAATGATGCAAACTCTATTCAGAAGGTTACACTGCCTGTTTTTACCAAGAAACTGACTGGCTCCAAGTACGTTTATTCTGCTTACCTAACCGTGTTACGCTGTTGTATACAAGGTTAGTCAAGTTCAACAAAACAGAAATTCTGAGTTTAGAACCTTCAGAATCAAGACTTAGTACTTTGGAAAGAGCTGTTTCTGGTGAGTATTGAAAAGCCATGATTTTACATTACATGCATCAAGACACGGAAAGTTGGTTAACTTTACCACATGTAACTGAGTAAATGCTTAGCCCAGTTTCCTCTTTGGGAAAAGACAAGTGTCTGTGGATGAAATCAACATTCTTAGGAGCAGCTGACATCAGGCTGCCTTACCAAAAGGAGGTAGTCCGTATGTTTGTGTTGCCTGAGGGTAGACAGCATAGGGTTGAGACTGCTGCAGTGTCTGGTACTGAGTCTGCCCAGGGTAAGCAGTTTCCGAAACAGGAACTGAGAGGATATGTGCATAAGGTCTAGAAAAATTCAAGAAAGCAAACATTTTTATATGTGATTTATTTTAGTAGTGAAAGTAGGTAGAACAGCTAAAGCCACTAAAAGCAAAGCAGCAGCAACAAGGAGACTAATCTTTCCTAAAAGGATTTTCTATGGTTACAAAGTAGAATCCCTAATCCTTGCAGGCTACACTACAATCTATGTAAGGGACAATCAAGGAAAACTCAATAGTTTTAAACATTCCCCACCCGCACCACCAAAAAAAAAAACTAAAAGAAAGAGAGAAACTTAAAAAAAAAAAAATATATATATATATATTCCCAAGTTCTAATTATTTTACAAACATCTGAGATGTGCTGCATGCAAGGCTCTATGTGAAGCATAAGGAACCATTAAACTTGTTTATGCCCCTATGTCTACCAAACAGAGAAATAAACCCCTAAAAAACCCGGAAAACCGTACAAAACAGGATTGAAACTGGTTACCATTGGGTCAAGCTCAAGTTATGCGAGGAAAGTTGAGCCTTGGAAAAGAAGGTACGATTGGTGGAGAAAAAGCAAGCAACCAAATCAGAAAACACAGACTGAGCCCCAATTTCTTCAAAGGAAGCCTTCAAAACAGCAGCCAAGTTAACTGATACATACAGGAAGTCCCAGCCAGGACTCAAACTTCCTGCTGATATTGAAGTTGGAGTGTAAAATCCCAGGTATTTCACTAACTATCCCAGGTATTTCACTGGCCAGTTCATCTTTGCTGAATTTTTAGACTAATTTTTTAAAAGGCTATATGTACTACATAAGTCAACAACAACAAAATACAAGAGGAGAGGCTGTTTTAGAAGGTGAAAAAGGTTTATATTTCAGCCTTGAGGGAAGAAGAAAATGAAGGAAAGTTACAAATTGGCCAAGTGAAGTGAGCAGAGAAGGTGTACAGAAATAGGAAAGGGTGTTCTAGGACAAAGCAGCAAGGCGCCTTCAGGAAGCATAGATTATATTAAGGGAAACATACTAAGAGAAGGTAAGTAGTGAGTCAAGGACAGAAAGATAGCAAAGACACTGAAAATTAAGCTAAAGGGATCCAACAAGTCTGAAACAACTGGGAACTACTGGAATTGCTGATATAGGAACAGAATATTTTTGAACAGCAATTAATTTCTTATTTCTTTTTACAAAACAGACTGCAAGGGGAAGAAACTGAAAATGGAGGTAGAATTAAAAAGTGATCATAATATAGAACTGGCAGCCCCTATGAGTGCTGGTTCAAGTCCCAGCTGCTCCACTTCCAACCCAGCAGTCTGCTAATATATATGCCTTGAAAAGCAGAAGATGGCCCAAGTCCTTGGGCCCCTTCACCCACAAAGGAGACCCGTAAAAAGCTCCTGGCTCCTGAGCAGCCATTCTCAAACTACTGCAGCCATCCCGAGAGTGAACCAGTGGACAGAAGCTTTGTTTCTGCTGCTCTCTTTGTAACACTGCCTTTCATATAAGTAAATAAATCTTTTTTTTTTAATCACTGGAGATGACTATCTAAAAGATTTTTTAAAGAAATGATTATAATGTAATGGAACAGATAAGCATTAAGGAGGTCTGATAATGAACAGATAAGTGATAAGGTAAGCCATTTCCTAGCTCTTGGCTTTGGCCTGGCTCAGTCCTGGTGGTTGGAGCAGGAAGTGAGCCAGCAGATGGGAGACACCTTGCCACATCTATAACTTTTTAAAATGAATAATAAATATAATATATAAATATAGCACAATATAATTATATTCTATTATATATTAATACTATAATGAATAAATATTTTAAAATAAAAGACATAATTAATAACATGTTCTGGATGTAGCAGGTATGAATACAGTTTTACATTTTTTTTTTAGATTTATTTATTTGAAAAGTGGGGGATGGGGAGGAAGGTGGGCAAAGTAGGGGAATAGAGAATCTTTTACCCGCTGATTCACTCACTAAAATGGCTGCAAGAGCAAAGTCTGGGCCAGGGTCAAGGTCAAAGCCACAAGCCAAGAACTCTATCTTGGCCTCCCAGGTTACTGGCAGAGGCCCAATTACTTGGGCCATCTTACACTGCCTTTCCAAGCTCATTAATAGAAAGTTGGGTCAAAAGTGGAGTAACTGCGACTCAAACTGCCTCTCCAGTATAAAATGTTGGTATCCAAAGCACTAGCTTGACGTAGTGTGCCATAACTCTAGCCCTACATGCATTTTTTAAAGTGATATTCTTATACTCTATGTAATTTGCCACTAGCTTACTTCTAAACGCACACAACAGCTGACACTAGGCTGGGCTGAGGTCATGAGCTAAATTACAGTTCAGTTCTCCCACAGAGTGGCAGGAACTTCGTTATTTAAGGTATCACTGCTGCCTCGCAGGGTCTGCCTCACAGGTATTAGGGGCTGGAGTCAGAAACAAGTGGTGGGTATCAAACCCAGGCAACCCCATTTAAATATGGGTACCCTGACTGGCATCCTAAGCAAAGCAGCCTTCAAATATATTTTGAATGAATGACTATGCAACATATCCATTCATTCACATATCAGTAGATAGTACTGATATCACTGATATTCACTGATTTTGAAAATATCTATTCTTAGCCTGAACTGAGTTTTTAAAATTATCTAATAAATCTATTTAAAATAGCTCAATTACAGTTGTTACTCAAGTCACAGGAAATGTCTAAATTTCAGTGACCTCAAATGGGTTAATTTCAATCGTAAAAATGAAACATTCTTTTTTTTTTCATGCTTTATCTTTACAGTTCAAAGTTGAAAGTAAGTGTTCTTCATATTTAGTTTGTTTTTTTAATGATCCCTGAGAAGAGATTTAGCCATTTTACAGAGGACAACTGTGTGATCATGGCCTAAGGATGCCATTAATGTTAATACTGTATTAAAATTTGCAGAAATCATTGAGTTGATTTTTCAAAATTTGTTACTTTTTTAATATTTAAAAACACACCTGTCATATCTGTTACCAATTTTCTTTTGTTCCCCCTTAAAGGCTTATTTTATTTAATTAATAAAGTTACATAGAGGGGGGGAAAAGATACAGATCTTTCATCCATTGGTTCACTCCCTGAAGGGCCATAATGGTCAAAGCCATGAGTCTGGAACTCCCATTTGGGCACCTGGGCCATCTTCTGCTGCCTTCCCAAGTGCATCGCCAGAAGTGGAACAGCTGGAAAATGACTGTGTCATGATGTCAGTCCCACCAATTGCTTTACGTATCATGTATTTCTAAGTGCCTAAGGACATATCCTGTCTTAATAACCACACTTACATGTCTTTAGGTATGTGCATTTCATTTTTTATTAATGCACAATTAGTAACCTGGTAAACACATGGTTGTGCACACCTACTCAACTTGAAGATGAATAACACGGTTGATGTTAAATGCTAATCTTACTCCGTGAAGGCCCAAACATTTCCTCTCGATAACTTAAACTGATCAAACCTGTCTAACTTCAGGCCCAGGTTCATTCTGAGGACATTCCTCAAACAAGAAACGGAACACAGATTAAGCTGATGTCCAACTCTGGCTGACATGTCTGTCAGAGCAAAGAGGAGAGAATGATCAGAAGCCAGTCAGTAATATGCTTGGGTCACTAACAGAATTCTGTATTTTTAGGACTGTGTACTGAGCAAGTTCCTGTCTGACAGTGATCATCAAGTCCATGCAATCACTAATTTTCTAAAAGGATGCTAGCTAGACTATACTGAGAGGGAATCAAAAATTGAAATAAAGATGGAGAATCGGAGCCAGAAAAATAAATACCAAATTAAATCTTGCAGTGAACCTAAAAGAAAAGCATACAGATTTTGGAAATGGTTATTCAACTTACTTTGCAGAATACATTTGTGAGGTATAATCATTGGATGAGCGAGGGATGTAATCGGTGCATGTCATAACTGAAAGAAAGATAATATCACCAGGTAAAAAAGTTAGAACATCTCAAAAATGAAATGGGAAAACCGCACACCTCACTGTATAGTTTTCTAAGCTAATTACAAAATAGTTAGATATAAAAGTTTGAAGGACTATGCAGTTGAAAAAACCCTCATTTTCGCCTTTATAGATGTGTTCATAGATTTGAGAGTGTAGAAGAACGGAGAACATGGGGCAGAAAAGACCTGAAGGCTAGAACCCATTGTTGCCTACCTGCACTCATCCCTGGTCTACAACCACAAAGCAAACTCCTGAACTCTCAGCTGTGTTTGTACGCAAACTGAAAAAGCAAGAAGCTTATGCCATAAATGATATCTGGGTGCTCACTCTGTGCTGAATAAAGGCCATAGGAATGATGAGAAGAGACAGAAGTAGGGCAAATATGCAGTGTCTCACACAGCTGGGTCCTGGGAGGCTTCCATACTACTACTACAATAAGTCAGCCCTGATCTTGGGCAGTATTTGGGAACCGTGAAAAGATTATGAGGAGTCAAGGCCTCATCTGCTTTTGCATAGAGGATCAAGCAATGAGTGTAGTAACACTGGGGTGATGCAAAGACTTTGGAACAGGCTCTCACAGCAAAACTAACAAAGGATGCTGATGCATTTGGATGCAGGGAATTAGGGATATGAGTATAGGGTAAATTCTAGGATTCTAGTTTGAACATCTGGAAGGAGAGTTTTATCATTTCCTAAGACAGGCAAGTTTGAGAGAACGGATTTGATGGAGCTGTGGAGGTGGCTGCAAAAACAATCAAAAGCTCTTTTTCACACATTTTATGTATGACTTTCCTTTCAGACACTTAAGAGGAAATGTCAAAAAGCAGTCTGACATACAAATAAAATCAGAAATCAGATTGGAAATATAAATTCTGGATTCATTAATATATAAGAAACCAAAATTCAAACAGAGGGATAGTACAAAGTGACAAGAGAAAATACAAAGAGGGAGAAACTAGAACTAGAAACTAGAACTGACACTATGAAAGTGCCTGAAGACTTTGACAAAAGTAGCTTCGTTGGAAGACGGGATAAAGCTCAATGTGAGCCGGCTGAAGAGTAAGGAGGTGAGAGTGCAAGTGAGAACAGCTCCTTTAAGAGGTTCTGACACAACATGGAACGATGAGGAAATCTACAACGAAAGGGACATGTGGAGTCAAAGGGGACTTTTGTTTGTGTTAAGATGTTAGATACCAAAATGTGTCTCTTTATTGACAAGAAGTATTAAGACGATAAATGTAATGATACAGGAGTGACAGTAGCATAATCACAGTGCCAAAGTTCTTGGGGAAGCATACAGAGCAAAAATCGAAGCCCTTACTGTCTAACAGGAGCAGGAACACTGCATTCTCAGGAGGAAGCAAGAAAACATGGCCAGAAAACACAGGTAGGTTTGAAGATTTGGCGTTGACAGGATAAGGGAATTTTGTGTTGCACAGATTGTTAAAATTTCCTCTTATCCCCTTGCCCCACCTCCCCTCCAAAAAAAGAAAAAAAGAAAAAAGAAAAAGAAAGAAAGTAAGTTAGTGAAAGAAAGAAAGAAAAAGAAAACTCACTCACTTATCTTAATGGGAGAGGAAGAGGATCTGCCATCTGCTGGTTCACTGTCTGAACACCCACAATAGCACAACAGTAGGGGTTGGGTCAGGCTGAAGTCAGGAGCCTGGAACTCAATCCAGGTCTCCCACGTGGATAGCAGGGACTTAAGTGACTGAACCATCACCTGCTGACTCCCAGGGTGTGTATCAGAAGGAAGCAGAGGTGGGAACTGAAACAAAGTACTGATGTACTTCAATATAGGCATCACAAACAGTATCTAACTACTGTGCCAAACTTGTACTTCGCAGACAGCTTTTATTTGAGAAAATATCACTATTTAAGTGAGGGAAGGTGAATAAGCAGTGATTCTCTGAGAAAAGAGATGGTGTGAAATATTTAAAGGCAAAATTAATTAGAGAATGTAGTAGGATTCCCAAGCATGCCAAATGCCAACTTGATTCCTATAAATTTGTGGCAAAGCATAACCAGACATACATAATTTTATTCAATATTGTTTAGCTATTTGTATGTACTTCTGGAGAAAGAGGGTTAGATTAAATTAGGGCTGAGGTTTGGTGAGGGCAGTAAAATGGACAGACCATTTAAGGAATATTTAAGGGGGTAATTGTAAAAACAACAACAGAGATTTTGTGCTAAGAAGGAAAAGGAAGACAACAGGAATGGGTACTGGGTAAGTCATCTACATGAATGGTAAAATTACCAAGAATGGTAAAAGTCTGGATGAAGATGAAAACAGACACACCCTACCCTTTAAAGAACAGGATGGCTAGGAAATCAATCTTAGGTAAAAATGAAACAGGATATAGTTACGAAGTTCAAAAGAGCTAGAAAAGGAAGAGTAATTAAAAGAAGCAGGAAGACTCAATTTGCTCCCTGATGAGTGAGATGGGACACTGTATTTAATTACAACAGCTTCCCCTAGAATAGACAGTTCTCCATATGTACCACCATCACCTAGAAAATTTCTTAAATATGTAACTCCCCATTCACATCAGACCTACTGCATAATAATATCTGAAAGCAAGGTTGGAATTCCACATTACAGTAAGCATTCCAGAGGATTCCTGTGTATACTGCAAGTCTGAACATCAGTAGAACAGAATCACTTTTGAAGAAACTGAAAACATATCTCTTAAAAAAAAAAAGATCATTTGTTGCTTTTGACACCTTTTTCATCTTTTTCATTATATGAAATGCTTATAAAGGATAACTGTCTTAAGACATATTCTCCAAATCTACACTTAAAGTTTATGGCAAAATATCAAAGGATATACAGATTTAAGCTCAGTGAGTACTGTTTGGCTTGTAGAAGCAAGCTGAGAGATAAGCAGGCATGTTGGACAAAGCCTATGTCTCCACAAGAAAACCACATTTGTGGTTGCTGCTTTGTCTCATGCACAAGTGTAACTGATTTAGAGGAAAGTGAGAGATGGTGTGTGGAGAATCGATCTTATTTGTCTGGATTTCCTTAAAGTCTCCTTTTGGTCCTTGGCTCAGGGGATTCCTTTTATTCTTGGCCAAGATGGACAGTTGGGATCATTTGGCTTTATTAGGAAGGAAGAAATATATCCAGTCCTCTAGAGTTTGGGCCACAAACATTTCTGATCCTGAGTAAGGCTTTATTACCCTTAAAACATTCAACCTCAAAACAGAAATAAAATCAGAAGGTGACTTGGTAGATGAGCACATTCCATGTGACGTTTTCTTCAGCTGGAATGTTAGTGAAGCTTCTGGAAGAGCACAGGATGAACACATACCAACACACACTCACACACACTCTCTCTCTCACAAGAAAGCAGCCTGGACATTCTGGGACACAAAGACCATCAGTGAAAATCCAATTAGCGGAATAGCCTATGGGAAGGCCTCTTGAAGTGGGCCTAAGCTATGGTACTTACGTTCCTCTGACATGGGGAGGTTTGATGCCAGGCTTGCCGTTTCAGGTTTCTGATCACTGGTGTCCGGGCTGCTTACTGGACTAGGAGAACCAAAATGGACACATTAGCCCCTTACTGATTCACTGCAGTGCTAGAAGTAATGAGATCAAGCCCACTGCCTCCCAGGCAAGGTCAACACTCATGTATCCTTATTCTTGTTTTGTTTTTTTAAACCAACTGTTTGCAAAGAGCTCCGTGAGGACTGGCACACTCAGCTCTTCACTGTTTTCATTTCCCTGGCACCTTCAGTTTTTATACTGCCCAGAAATTCCAGGGAAGTCACGGGCAAGTTAAATTATTCTTTAAGATCTTACAGTAAAAGAAAAATTTTAAAAATGTTACTCTTTTTAAAATTGCATATTTGTATCCAAGGTAATACAGTTTACATACTGGAATGATGAAATCGAGATAATTTACAAACCCATCACCTCACACATTGTTTTAATGTGGTGAAAACATTTAAAATCAACTCTTCTGGTGGTTTCGAAATATGTGAATTATTATTTATTATAGTCCCTACTCTGTGCCACCTATACTGTCACTTTCTCAAGGTTTCACAGGAAAGTGGGAAGATAGCAGATTGCATACAGTGGTTCTCAATCAGCTGTAAATCACCCCACCTCCTTGTATTCAAGTATGGGTTCTAAATCCTTAAAATGATTTATTCCATTGTATTTCTCTTGTCTCAAAAAATTTATATTTGTTATTATATTCATACATTTTTCTTTTTTAATATTAAAGGAAAATTAGAAGAAACTTCAAAAGGTAAAAGTAAACTGGGAGGAAAACTTACTACGTTAGATACTTGAATGTTGGCAAGATTTCCCTGGAATTCTGGAGTAGATATTATCCTAACTTTTCCTCCCTCACAATGTTTTCTTTTCTTTCTATTTCAAATCCTGTCCTCCAGTTATTCCCCATGGTAAAGCCTAGTAGTGACTAGAGTGTAGATCTTATTCTGTCACTAAAATACCTGTGACCCTGCGCACCTGAACAAACTCCCTGCGTCACAGGTCCTTCATCCATCAATGAGGATAAAACAAAATCCACTTTGTAATCACTGCTTTGAGGATTAGCGAACTTTATATATAAAAAGCACCTAGAGTAAACTGAACCCAGTAAGCACAATGACACTGTAACTGTTACTGTGCTACTCCTTCCCACACAGGAGCTTCCTGCGCTGCTCTTGCAGGTTCGGTTCCCGATGCGGCAGACACTAGGGAACTCAGACAGCTACAAACACACGACTGGCCAACCAAAGGCAGGTGCTTTTCACACAGCAAAATGTCAAAAACGTTATTTATTTAAAAAATACACAGCACCAAACCTGTTAAAACTCTCATATTATTTACGAAACAAACCACTAATGTTCATTATAATCTTATGAACGCTTGCTATAAATACAGACTTCTGGGCCCCAGCTCAGAATTTACACAGAATTCTCAAGCCAGGAAAATAACATAGGACCAGAACTTCAAATTTCTAACAGTAATTATTGGTCTGTCTTTTATATATATGTATACACACACACACCTTCTATGTGTTAAATATGTACATATATGTTTTTTAATTTAAGTCTAGGGTTCACTCATTGTTGAAGACTATTTCTAGATACTTTAGCTTAGAAGTTAACCATATTTGTATGCTTTGGTATATGCTGAATCAATTCCTAAAATCCTGTGTTACAGTAAAAACCCCTATATACACAACATATCTGGTGGAATATCTGGAGATTAAATGGAAACAACACAAAGATGGCGAATTAACTTGAGCACTTTGCTAATTATTTTAAATTATTATTTCTAGAGAAGAAACAATACACTGTTTCAAAATATAATTCTTTTCAGTTATATAAATGTTGCTTAGTAATGTGAGCACTCTGAATAAAAGGCTACTCTAAAATCAAATGACTAAAAAAAGGGCAAAACTGGGCCTGGCACGATAGCATAATGGTTAATGCGTTGCACGCACCGGGATCCCATATGGGTGCTAGTTCTAATCCCAGCAGCCCCATTTCCCATCCACCTCCCTGCTTGTGGCTTGGGAAAGCAGTCGAGGACGGCCCAAAGCCTTGGGACTATGCATCCACGTGGGAAACACAGAGGAGGCTCCTGGCTCCTGACTTCAGATCGGCTCAGCTTGGCCATTGTGGTCACTTGGTGAGTGAATCAGCAGACGGAGGATCTTCCTCTCTGTCTCTCCTCTCTGCATATCTGACTTTCCAACTAAAAATTTAAAGATAAATATTTTTTAAAAACCCATAAACAAAACATTAGCAAATAAATAAATAAACAGCATCTAGAAGAAACTGAAGTTCTCTCTAAGGGAAGGATCACAGCTGCTGTTAGTGTAAATGTAACAGAACATTGAACTGAATGTGTTAAGACACGGGATGGTCTGACACTTTGTAAGTGAAAAACAACAGCACATAATAATTGTGGAAATCTGCAAACCACAGAGTAAGCCAGGGTGGGAAGAAGAGAAGCCATCTCTTCTCTTTAGGGATAGTGAGTTAAAGACCAAAGAGTTCCATATCCATTTGCTAATTAAAATCCCTTGAATTTACCTTATTTTCTATACCTTACTGGAGAATATGGGTTTTTTTTTTTAAATCTTGACTATCAAATTTCTCTTATATGGTGCAGTACACAAATTCAGTACACACTGTTGAAAAAATAGTGAATGCATTAAAAATGCATGTATTTTAAGGAAAAACTATTTGAAGAAAATTTGAACCATAAGGCTAATAATTTAAGATGTGTAGTCAACACAAAGCATAACCATACACTAAACACAGCACATGAAAACAAGCCCTAAGTACATCGTTACAGTGAAATTCAGCTTCACATACTTTAAAGTTTGCTCTCCCGATTCCTGCATCTTGGCTTTTTTCACCTGCAAAAATAAACAGACAAAGGTGTCAATGTGGTGATTTGATTTTTAAAACATCTAGCTACTCAAATATGGCTTGTTTTAGGTATCTGGAAGACTGGCTCCAGACCCTGTGGATGCCAAAACGTGCAAACGCTTAAGTCACTAACATAAAATGACACAGCGTTTGCAAATAACCTTCATATATTCTCTGATATACTCTAAATCATCTCCAGATTACTTATAATGCGTAAGGCAATATAAAATGCTACACTGTCATCAAAGGAATAATAAGAAAAAGGTCTGCACATATTTGTATAAGTGCAACCTCCTGCACTTTTTTTTTTTTAAACAAAGTCAGATATACAGAGAGGAGAGACAGAGAGGAAGATCATCCACCCAATGATTCACTCCCCAAATGAGCACAACGGCCAATGCTATGCCGATCCGAAGCCAGGATCCAGGAACCCCCTCCGGGTCTCCCATGCGGGTGCAGGGTCCCAAAGCTTTGGGCTGTCTTCAACTGCTTTCCCAGGCCATAAGCAGGGAGCTGGATGGGAAGTGGAGCTGCCGGGACCAGAACCGGCACCCACATGGGATCCCGGCATGTCCAAGGGAAGGACTTTAGCCCCTAGGCCACGCTGCCGGGCCCCCTCCTGCACTTTTCAAAAAAGATTTATTTTATTTTTACAGGAAAGTCAGATACACAGAGGAGAAGAGACAGAGAGGAAGATCTTCCGTCAGATGGTTCGCTCCCCAAGTGGCTGCAATGGCCAGATCTAAGCCAATCTGAAGCCAGGAGACACTTTCAGATCTCCCACATGGGTGCAGGGTCCCAAGGCTTTGGGCCGTCCTCTACTGCTTTCCCAGGTCACAAGCAGGGAGCTGGATGGGAAGCAGGGCTGTTGGGATTAGAACTGGTGCCCATATGGGACCCCAGCGCATACAAGGTGAGAGTTTAGGCTGCTAGACTACCAATGTGGGGCCCTTGCATGTATTTTTAATCCACTGTTGGTTAAGCCATGAATGTGGAACTCAACTAACTAGAATGCCAATTTAGTAGGCCAATATTAACCAACACATTATCGAATAATTTTCACGTTAGAAAATTCCATATCTACATTTAAGATAAATTCTTTTTTTTAAGATTTATTTTAAACTTTTATTGCAAAAGTCCGACATACAGAGAAGAGGAGAGAAAGAGAGGAAGATCCTCCGCCAATGATTCACTCCCCAAGTGATTGGAATGACCGGAGTTGACCTGGTCCAAAGTCAGGAGTCAGGAGTCAGAAGCCCCTTCCAGTCTCCCATGCAGGTACAGGGTCCCAAGGCTTTGGGCTGTCCTTGACTGCTTTCCCAGGCCACAAGCAGGGAGCTGGATGGGAAGCAGGACCGCCAGGATTAGAACCAGCACCCATATGGGATCCCAGAGCGTGCAAGGTGAGGATTTTAGCCACTGGACTATTGCACTGGGCCCAAGATAAATTACTAAAAGGTTACCCCTCACAGATTCCCCCCAATGTTGACTCAGGTGCTAGATGAAAAACTCTGTAGTCATATTAATAAGTACTGAATTATGTACCTTGAAAGAGTGAATTGTAGTGGAGAATGAAGATGGCAGAATAGGGTACAGACATGTTTAAACAACAGGGGGATCATTAGCCAGGATGAAGCAGAAGGCACATTCCAGGAAATAGGAGAGGACAGGCCAATGGCAGAGGGTGGCTTTCAGAAGACTAAATCAAACAATGAACAAGCCATTGCTAAAATGATAAAACCAAGTAATGACCTATTCATATTAACCCCGAATGTAAAAGGCTTAAAAACATTAATCAAATGTCATAGATTAGTACACTGTATTAAAAAAATAAAACCTATCTATCTATCTGCTGCCTCCAGGAGATACATCTCTCCTATATCCCATTGATTTGATATTTGTTTTTAGCTTCATTTAAGTTTTTTTTCCTCATATTAAATTCTTTACTGACTCATAGGTCATACTGTAGCATCATTTTCTTCCAGAAGGTACTTGATTTTTCTTTTCATTTCTTCACCAACACATTAGTCATTCAGAAGTATGTTATTTAATTTCATGGTGTTGTAAATTTCTATTTTTCTTCCTGTTGCTGATTTTCTTTTGTGGCTTTTCATTTAAGGGGATGTATTGTAACTGTGTAATGGAGACTGTCACATCCAGATGTGAGGATACAATGCTCTCTGCTTCCATATTAAACAAGGACTCCCAATCAAACTGTTAAATGACAGAAGGGTGCTGGACACTGTGCCACTGTCCATGCCTGCAATGATAGACTTATAACTGCTTATGAAGAACTATACTACTGTAAAAATACAGGGGAAATCAGTGGGGGGAGGGGATTTGGGGAGTGGGTAAGGGAGCTCTCAGCATATGCAACTATATCATAAAACACTAATTAAAAAATGGAAAAAATATAATTGACTAAAAAAAGAGTAAATTGCAAAACATGCAAATTATATCTCAATAAAGCTATTATCTAAAACAATGCCATTTTATGATCACACAATGGCTAAAGAAAGGAAGAATCATTGGAAAATTCATGCATCATGTTTCTATTTATGCTTCTGCTTAAAAAAAAATAAATCATGTTTTAAAGATTTTTTAATTTGAAAGGTAGAGAGGGAAGAGGAAACAGGGAGAGGGAGACAAAATCTCCGACGCACTGGTTCACTCCCCAATTGGAGACGACAGTCATGCTGAAGCCAGGTCTCCACAGTGGGTGCAAATGTCCAGGAACTTGGGCCATCCTCTTTCTGAGGCACATCAGTAGAGAGCTGGATTAGAACTGGAGCAGCCACGATTTGAGGCACCAACCATATGGGATGCTGGTGCCACAGATGGCAGCTTTACCTACTATGCCATTATACCGGCTCCAACAAATAAATTCTTAAAAAACAAAAAAAAAAGGGAGGGATTCACACAATGTACAAGATACACATTTTAAAATATACCACCCTGGGCCTGTGCAATAACCTAGTGGCTAAAAGATCTTGCCTTGCACGTGCTGGGCTCCCAAATGGGCGGCAGTTCTAACCCCAGCTGCTCCACTTCCCATCCAGCTCCCTCCTGTAGCCAATCTGAAGCTAGGAGCCAGAAGCTTCTTCCAGGTCTCCCATGTGGATGCAGGATCCCAAGGCTTTAGGCCATCCTCTACTGTTTTCCCAGGCCAAGCAGGAAGCTGGATGGGAAATGAAACAGCTGAGATACGAACTGTTGCCGAAATGGGATCCCAGTACATGCAAGGTGAAAATTTAGCCACTAGGCTATGACACCAGGCCCATGTGATGCCTCACCTGCTGATCCTCTATCTGCAAATATCAGCATCCCATATGGCTGTCGGTTCGAGTCCTGGCAGTGCTGCTTCCCATCCAGCTCTCTGCTTGTGGCCTGGGAAAGTAGTGAAGGATGGCCCAAAGCCTTGGGATCTGTATCCATGCAGGAGACCTGGAAGAGGCTGCTGACTCCTGGCTTGGTATCAGCTCAGCTCTGGCTTCCACAGCCACTTTGGAATTTAATCAGCAGCTGGAAGATCTTTCTGTTTCTCATTCTCTCCGTAAAGTGCCTTTCCAATAAAAATAAATAAATCTTCCCCTCCCCCTCCAAAAAAGCATATACCTATAATGGCTATGAGAAGGAAATATTTGCATCAGAACTGACTACTACAGACCAACCAAGGGACGCATACTGCTCTGATTACTAGGCTACCTCCTACACACTTGGGGGGACAGAGATTAGGGCTTGACCGTAATTCATAGATAAAATATCACATATAAAACTAGCTAATACCACTTTCATTGGCCATGCTTAATAACACCCATCTAATTGCTAATCTGACTTCAAGAAGCTGACAAGGGAAAATTAAAAAGTGAGATAAAAATTCCAAATTACTAGAAAGGTAAATACCTTTGAAAAAAATAGCTGCATGTTACACCACTGTATCCTGGGCTTAACTTGTAAATGGAGCAAAAATGTACCTTTTATGTGTGTGGGCTACTATACTAAAAGAAGTCACACTTGGGTCTAGCAGAAACTACTAGGCATCAGACACCCTGAAAGTGTTCTGGACTCAGCAACTCAAGAAACTGCCCAGGGAGTTCTGGGGAGGGAGACACACACTCCCGCACATGTGAAATGAAGCAGTTCAGTGGACTCAAGGGGCGGCCATGCAGCTTCACTGGCAATGCTTACTCACTGCCTCATTCTGAGCACACAGGATGGCTGCATTTTCCAGCTCCCTTTACCAAAATCCTGAGCCACGTAAATGCTGGTCATTGGAAAGAGTGTAGACATGACATAAGTCATTTCCAGAAATGGTTCTTAAAAACAGCTCATGTGATCCTCCAATCCTCTCTTCTCCCTCTTTAGAAACCAAGGCGGTCACAAATTGAAGACACTGGCATCACAGGACAAGGCAGTCTTCATGAAGAACTGGCCCAGGAACACACAAATCCATACGAGATTAATGTGAGGTAAAAATAGAATTTTTTGTGTTAAACCATGGCACTGAGGGTTATGTGTCATAGTACCAAGTAGCATTGCCCTGACTAGCAATTACTATACATTTTGCAGGGCTAAGTACCGGTAACTGAGAACCCTGTTTCATAGTCATTCTATCATTCACTCAACAAAGTCATCCTGAAAAAGAATCTGATGATAAAGAAAACACAGCTCCTGACTTCAAGTTTAGCAGACACAAAATTATGTAAATAGAGAATGTAAGGATACTAGTTGAAGTGTAATGAGCTACAGACATATAAATGTAAAACATGGGAAATACAGCCTGCTTACATCACATGCTTTCAAAATTTAGTTTTCTAGGCTGTGTTTTCATAAAGAAAAGTAAACATTTACCATTCCTTATCTCTCAGCATGAATTTCAGGAGGCCATTCAGGGGAGCAAATTGAATTAATATTTTTCTAATTTCAGAAAAATGAAACACAAGACAAAAATAGAAGATTCTTTAACATAAAAATTATCTTAAAAGATCATTTCTTTTTTCTTTTGACATGTAAAGGGTCAAAAACCTAAGAGACCATGGCAAGACAAAAACTCGTATTACTTGAGGACATTCAAGAGTATCTCTGGGCCCAGTAAGATAGCCTAGCAGCTAAATCCTTGCCTTGCACACTCCGGGATTCCATATGGATGTCAGGTTGTGTCCCAGCTGCTCCACTTCCCTTTCAGCTCCCTGCTTGTGGCCTGGGAAAGCAGAAGAGAACAGCCCAAAGCCTTGGAACCCTGCACCCACATGGGAGACCTGGAAGAAGCTCCTGGGTTTGGATCGGCTCAGCTCTGGTTGCTGTGGCCACTTAGGGAGTGAACTAGCAGAAGGAAGAACTTTCTCCCCTCTCTGTTAATCGGCCTTTCCGATAAAAAACAAATAATTTTTACTTAAAACAAATAATTCTTAATTCTTACTTACTTATTTGTCTACATTAAATTTTAATTTTTTTAATTTATTAATTACATTGCAGTATGTGACTCAGTTTTATAGGCACTGGGATGTCCCCCCTCCCCCCATGGTGGATTCCTTCACCTCGTTGCATTACCACAGTTCAAGTACAGTTGAGACTCTTTCATTGCAAGCATATACCAAGCATGGAGTCCAGCATCTTATTGTCCAGATAAGTTCAATGGCTTCTTGGGGAGACCTTCTCTGATCTGAAGGTAGAGCCGGCACAGTATCATCCCAATCAATTAAATATTTAAAAGGAATTAAGAATTGAATCTCATCTCTAAGGTTGCACTTGTTTTTATAAAATTAGCCAGTTGGGCGTTGTAGCACAGAGGACTAAGCTGTTCCTTGGGATGCCTGTGTCCCATTTCAGAATAACAGTTCAAGTCCTGCTTAATCTGCTTCTGATCCATTTCTTTGCTAATGTTCTGGGAAGCAGCAAAAAGGAAACTCAAGTCCTTGTCACTAATATGGGGAACCCAGATAACATTCCTCGCTCCTGGCTTCAGCCTTGTCCAGCCTAAGCTGCCATAGCCATTTAGACAGTGGATCAGTTGGTGGAAGATCTCTCTTTCTGTGCCATTCTATTTACAAATAAATTTAAAAATAAAAAAAAAGTTGCTTATCACACTATATTTTATCACTACTTATAAAATATTAAAAGAAAACTTAGGTAAAAATAAAATTTCCAGCAGAAACAGTGATATATGATCTTGCCAGGAAAGAGCAACCTTTTTCAGTAAGTCAGTAAACTGTAATGCAGGCCACAGGTTGTTTTAAAATAGCACTTCCGAAACCATATTCCCTTCACACTGCTGAATTTTATAAACAGACTCCTTAGCACACAGTTGGCACAAAATAAATTTAAGAACATGTAACAGTTTTTTTTTAGAAGGAAACTATTAAGTAATCTATTTCTAATTCAAAATCTAGAAGTATAAACTAATAAAATTTAGAATTTTTTAAGATTAGCTTTTCTACAACGAACTTAAATTGTGAAAGAAATACTCACTGGCTGTTCCGGTAAATCCTGTTCTTCTTCCATGAGGATCAATACTTCTTCACTATGCCTATGTGACGAACTGCAAGTCTCTCTCTGCAACCTTCAGAGTCTGTTTAAAAAAGAGGATCCAAAGCTTTTTATACTATTAAGACATTATCATTGAGGTCATCAGATAATTTTTTTTTAATATTTTGCTACCCTCAAGCTTTCTGCGTGAGTTCCAATCTCAAAATCTCAAGCTTGCACGTGGCTTTTCAAACCTGACATGCTGCACCGAGTCCAGAGAGGTGAACACAATGGCCGTCATAATTCCTCGCAAAGCAACGTGTGCAGCCACTTCTGCTGGTTACTATAGTGCCTAATGCAGTAAACATTTTACGACGACAGCCATGTGCAGATAATAAAATAATTTTTTTAAGGATTACAGTGACATTAAAAATGATAGACACTGGCTTAGCAAGTCAGTAAGTTATGATAACATCTAACCTGCTTTAATGTAGAACATTTACATAACTATTAACACAGAGAATCATTTTAAATAGGACAAACAAATATCAATTAAAAACACCATTCCAATTATCTGCATATGTAATCAATTTAAAGGAAAAATCAATTCTTATGGTTCTGAATAATGACAAGAGTCAGAAAAGTAAAATCTGGAATCTTAGAATTAAGGAAAAATAATCATGTAAAGCTAGAACCCAATTTAATTATAAAACAATGGGCTTCCATTCAATGTATTTCCTATACAACTACTAAAGAAATATCTTTAACTTTTCAGATTCTGCCCCCTCCTTTTGAATTTTATAATTGTTTACATAGTTTGAGAGGGATGCAGCCCATGCAGGCCTGTGATTAGGGTGGAGAGGGTCAGGTGCAGAGGAAGGTAAGTGGCACACACGTTTCAGGTTTTTTCCCCACTCCTGTGTCTGCATGGGAAGATGGGGAGAGGGCCACTCCTTGCTGCCCAACCACAGGAGTACCCAGGGATGGGAGTGTGGACCCTGCCCTTCCTGTCTTGATTTGCAAATAAAACAGAAAAATATGACAAGCTTCACTTTTATTGGTAAGAACACCTTACTGTGTCCTGCCTACAAGAGACAGGAATTAGAAAACTACTAAACATTATAAACATGAAATATTCTATTTCTATAAAACAAACGTCAGAGTAGCCTGTTTCTCAAACAAATGTTGCTTTACAGTCACTTATTTTTACTTCTACTATCACAAAGGTATGAAATCTTACTGCAGAAGTAATGAAAATAACATGAAAAATCACACAATTCAAAAACTGAAGTTGTACCAGTATTCCACCACTCTACTGATCTGTTACTCCACATGTCAGCTCACTTTTATAGTACTCGGGACTATGAAAACACATGGAAGTGCTACAGTGAGACGCCAACCTGTCCAACCCTGACGTAGCTACACTCCCTGCGCTCGTTCAGAACGTCACAAGAACACAGGTTTAAAGGTCAGAAGATTTGCTGCTTAGTGCACTCACGTGTAGCTCACACGGCCTCGGCAGCTAGTTTCCTTTCCATATGACGCAGATAACCAGAGGCACAAGTGCAAGAAATAAAGCTCCCAAGAGCTACCAGCCCCGCACTTGTTTTGCTCAGCTCAGAAGAGCATAATCAATGTCCTGACACTGATCCACAGTGGTGAAATATGAAATCTGACCAGTTCGTGAACTGAAATGCCTTTATGGAACGTTAGTGCTAAGTGTGTATAACGCACATACATGATCTCATCCCACGAAAAATGGAAAAACAGGGCTAAATTCAGTAGGAAAATACAATTGTTTTAATACCTCATGTGCTGAATTTTTGTGTCCACCATCTCTCATTTATAGATGAACACTGAGTATAAAAATTGTAATCTGTAATTAGTATATTCTATATTTTTATTGGAAAGAGATTTACACAGGAGAGACAGAAAGGCCTTCCATCCACTGGCTCACTCCTCAGGAAACCGCAACGGCCGGAGCTGAGCCAATCTGGAACCAGGGGTCAGGAGCTTCTTCCAGTCTCACATGCGGGAACAGGGTCCGAATGCTTTTGGCCATTCTCTACTGCTTCCCCAGGTCACAGGCAGGGAGCTGGATGGGAGGTGGAGCGGCCAGGACATGAAATGGTACCCATCTGGGATTCCAGTGCTTGCAACATAGGAATTTAGAACTAAACCATCGTGCTGAGCCCCAAGCATACTATTTTTTTGTTGGTTAGAGGACTTACGGAACTGAAAAATTAAGCAGCACTACTAATCCTGAGATGGGTTTTTAGTGTAGAGCATCACTGACTGGCACACACCAGTCCACACCAAAGCTATGGATGGGAGCCTGTCTGGCAGGGCTAGGTATCAGTGCCTGACTAAGTGGTGGAACAGGGGATGGGTCACACTTGGCAGGGTCAAAACACCAACCAGCACGCTAGAGAACCAGGTCCGAGGGTAGATTCTGTGGGAGAAGTGTGGTCCCAACCCTGTGGAAAGACAAGTCCCGCTGGCTAGCTCACGAGTTGGGATGGTGAAGGGCTGAGCTAGGTGTGACCATGGAACCTGCCATCACTTACGGGTAAAGGAACCAACAGCAGTCTGGGCAGGTCAAGGCAGCAGCATCCGAATGCGGATCCTGAAACAGGATGTGAGGTGTGCCGAGCTGCAACTGGAAGGGGGTGGACCAGACAGGGCTGAGCAAACCTTAATTCACGAGGAAGAACAGAAATCATGATGGAGCACAAGTCATGCTGAGCTAGGCTCTTATACTGACTAGCTGCATGAGCCAGGTATACTAGGCCACAGCATCGAAGGCAAAAGCTGAGACAGGTAAGGGGCTAAGCCAACTGGCTCAAGCAACCACTGGCATGCGTGTAATCTCAGGCTGGGAATAGGACCGGTTGGGGAGCTATGAGAGTACATTATTGCTGGGTTCAGGTTCCCACTGGTGAGTGTGGGGGCCGGAGTGAGGGTTACGTTCTGGTCTGGATATGGCTGCAACATCCCTTTTGCACAAGTGCGAACTGGGGCTTAGTGCACCTAACTGAGCCAGACTTTAGCACCATCTGGTGCTCTGGACAATCTGGGTAGATATAGGACGAACTAGGCTAGGTCTCTGCCCCTACTGAGCCATATGTGAGCAGTCTGGGTATGGACGAACCTTATCTGGGCTGAAACATCCAACAGTAAGAACCGGAATGGATTGAAGGCCAGCAAGGAAAAGCCACTGTTACTACCAGGACACGAGGTGGACTAAGTAGGGCTGGCCCATGGACCCACCAGTATGTGCAAGAACTGGCATAGGGAGAGGCTCTGATGGTGGAGCTTGGGAAACTCCTCTGTTGGAACACAGTCCCTGCATGTGAGCACACGAACCACGATAGGGAGCAACCCAGACCAAGCCAGAGACAGATACCCACCAGCATACATTTGGCATAGGTTGGGGGCAGACCAGGCTCAACCTGTTCACATCACCCGTGGGTGAATCTGATCACCAGAACAGAGTGTGGGTTGGGCCAGGTTCGGTCGCAACACATATCAGCGCACATTACAAAACGTGAAGGTGAGGTGAGCCGTACCAGACTGGGCTGCAGTGCCTAACCAACACATGTGAGAACCAGGGAGGGAGAGGACAAAGCCAGCGGGGGGAATGTGGGCTCCCCTGCTGGACAACCACTCCCACTAGAGAGTATGAATTGAAATGGGGACAGACCAGACCAGGCAAGGCTACAACACCTGTGAGCCTCACGTGAGCCAGATCAGGGAAAAGCCAGACTGGGCTGATTGTTCCTCCTGGTGCAAGCACAAATTAGAGTGGGTGAAGGTTGGTTGGGCCTAGCCACAACATCAGCTGGCAGAGGCTGGCAATGGGGGCTAATTCTGTCAAGCCAAACTGCAGAACCACATGGAGAATGTATGATACGGCAGTGGGAGTGGCATAGTAGGAAAACAGTGGGCACTTTCCACTTGGGTTACCACTCCCACAGGAAAGCATGAAAACCAGGACTGGGGCAGGGGTGGCTAAAACAGAAAGGCACCCGCCAGTATGTGTGTGGGCTGGAGAGGAGGGCTGGTTGGGTTGAACTAGGCTTCAATGCCCATTGACAAGTACAAGAGCTGAATGGGAGGTGGGATAGACTAAATAAGTCTGTGGCAATTAGTGGCAAGCTTGGGAATCAGGGTAGGTGGCAGGCCTGGTTGGGGTTATGGCTAATCCCCAACCAGGCTGCAGTTCCCACTGGTTTGCATGAGGGCTGAATATGAAGTGGGCAGGATCGGGCTGGACTGCGACAATCATCGGTTTACGTGGAAGACGGGGCTGGATACAGAACTGACCCAGCAATTGCAACAACCAGCATGGTGACGGACTGTGCAGGACTCTGTACTGGAAAGCACACACGAGAAACAGATCTGGGATCACCACAAAGTTTCTTTGCGGACCCCTCAAACTGAACTGCTGATCTCAGAACCTCAACCATGAAGACTATGTCACCCACTGGATTTTGAATAGAGTTCACAATGCTTGAAA
Organism: Ochotona curzoniae; assembly: GCF_017591425.1. Classification (NCBI taxonomy): domain Eukaryota; kingdom Metazoa; phylum Chordata; class Mammalia; order Lagomorpha; family Ochotonidae; genus Ochotona; species Ochotona curzoniae. The sequence continues at coordinate 5,743,914 of NW_024465777.1, forward strand.
TGAATGGTGAGACTGGCAGCAATTCAGAACTGCTGAACTATCAAAGCTGCTTGAGCAGGACCCTTAGAGCACGCCCCACATCGAGGACCTAGGATGTGGGGGGAGGCTGGGTGGGGCTTCACCCTTTGTTTCTCCCCTTACCCCAGATAGAGGGGGAAAAGGATATTAGTGTGAAAACAATGATCTTACCCACTTTCCTGTAACCCTGACCCTTTGTACCCTAATCAACTACATAAGATTATCTAAATAAATAAATGTAAATAAGAAGCACTACTCAGAAGGGCAGGGAAATAAACTTCAGCTATACAAAACAATTGTTAAAATCTTCTACTTTATTTTTCAGAAATATAACATTACACTGATTTGAAAGCAGAGGAATCTGTTACTTCTCTTGAAATAAATCCCATGATGCACTATAAAAACTTTTAAAAAGCAGAAGAAATTCCTCTTTGCCACTTTTTATGATTTCCAAACTCTTAAATCATGATTACTTTCTTTTCTTTTCACTTTAAGGGGATAAAAGGGAAATAACAACTTTTACTCTGCCTTGTAATCACCAGAATCCCATGTGAGCACCTTGGTATTCTGACTGCTCCACTTCCCATCCAGCCCCCTGCTTGTGGCCTAGGAAAGCAGTCGAGGATGGCCCAAAGCCTTGGGACCCTGCAACCACATGGGAGACTCGGAAGAGCTTCTGGCTCCTGCCTTCAGATTGGCTCAGCTCCAGCTGCTGCAGTCAATTGGGGAGTGAACCAGTGGATGGAAGATCTTTGTCTCCTTCTCTTTAAATCTGCCTTTCCAATGAAAACAAAAAATAAATCTAAAATTTTTTTTATTCTAAAGAAAAGAACTCTAAAAATCAGGCTTGCTATCTAGAGTAACAGGTCAATGACATCCACAATTTTAATCTATTAGAACAAACGCCAGCCTACAAAAAAAACATCTGGATGGATTGGGATTCTACTGGCAACCTGTGATGTGAGAAGTCTATATTTTTATCCACTTCTGCAATGATAATACACTATAGAATTCCATCAAAACATGCAGCTCAGTTAAAACTTACTATGTATACTAAGATACGAAATGTAAAACATGGCCCTGGTGTGGCAGTCCAGTGGCTAAAATCCTACCCTTGCACATGCTGGGATCCCACACAGGGGCCAGTTTATACCCTGGCTGCTCCACTTCCCATTCAGCTCCCTGATTGTGGCCTGGGAAAGAAGTCAAGGATGGCCCAAAACCTTGGACCCTGCACCCACATAGAAGACCCAGAAGAAGCCCCTGACTCTTATTCCGGGTTGGCTCAGCTCCAGCCATTGTGGCCACTTGGAGAGTGAGCCAGCAGGCGGAAGATCTTTCTATCTATATCTCCTCTCTATAAATCTGATTATCCAACTGAAATAAATAAATCTTTAAAACCAATTCTAAATAGATTTCAAACTTTTAAGTTCTGTTTTATAGCAAGTTCAATACACTTATCTCACAACTGTAATGGTGGCAATCAACCTAGGTTATTTCAGTATGTTGTTACAACTCAGCCCTTAAGTGGAGGAAAGGCTGGCGCAGGGCTGTAGCCTAGTAACTCCAGTCCTCGCCTTGTATGCACTGGGGGATCCCATATGGTTGCCGGTTCGTGCCCCGGCAGCTCCACTTCCCATTCAGCTTCCTGTTTGTGGCCTGGGAAAACAGTTAAGGACAGCCCAAAGTCTTGGGACCCTGCACCTGCGTGGGAGTCCCAGAAGAGTCTCCTGGCTCCTAGCTTCAGATCAGCTCAGCGCCAACTGCTGAGGCCACAAGGGGAGAGAATCAGTGGACAGAAGATCTTCCTCTATGTTTCTCCTCTTCTCTGTATATCTGCCTTTCCAATAAAAATAAATTAAAAATCTTAAAAATAAAAGCAGAGGAAGCAAACAGATATACACAGAAAATAAAGTCAAACTGTTTTCAATGAAAACAAACTATTACTTTAATTACACCTTTATAAGAAGTGTCTAGACAGAACAAAACAATTTGATTACAGGTTTTAGAACAGAAACTTACATGTGGTTAAGTGAACACAGAAGTATTTGAGGGTCAACTGAATATTTTTGATATAGTCCTACACATAAAACAAGTAGCTAATAAATTTGATAACTGATTACATTGTAGTTTAGAAGTTTATTTGCTACTTCTTCTAAAGCTTTCCTGTGTGTTTTTAGATCACAAAGAAAAGACCATAGACATTTCTCTTGGAAAAATGAACATCCTTCCTTCCAAGTAAAACTAGTAGTTATAAGCAACAGTGTCCTGAGAAAGTATTTTTAAAAACTGGTGTGTCATCACTTAAAGTGTATGCACTATCTTAGGATTTTTTAAAAAGATTTATTTACTTTTATTGGAAAGTCAGATTTAGATTGAGAAATTAAAAAGATCTTCCATCTGATGATTTATTCTCCAAGTAGCGACAATGGCCGGAGCTGAGCTGATATGAAGCCAGGACCCAGGAGCTTCTTCCAGGTCTCCCATGCAGGTGCAGGGTCCAAGGCTTTGAGCCATCCTTAACTGCTTTCCCAGGCCACAAACAGGGAGCTGGACAGGGAAGGAGGGCAGCCGGGATTAGAACTGGCGCCCATATGGGATCCTGGTGTGTGCAAGGCAAGGACCTTAACCTCTAGGCTACCTTGCTGGGCCCTATTTAGGATTTTAAATAGGTAATTAGCAAATGCCTTGTTTCTTCTGATGGGAAAAAAGAATGTCAAAACAATAGTTTCACCCACTTTCCTCTAGCCCTTGGCCCTTTGCTCCCTAATCAAATATGTAAAAATTATCCAAAATAAAATCTAGGCAATAAAATAGTTTCTCCTGACAGTTTCAAGATAATTTCTTCCAGTATTATTACCGGACAGTTACTGATCTAGTCCATTTCTTTGAAAGTCAGAATGACAGATGGAAAAGGAAATGGAAGCAAAAAGCTTTGATTTGCTGGCTTTATCCCCAGATGATCTCAAGAGCCAGGGCTGGGCCAGGCTGATACAGACCTTAACTTAGTGTTAATGAAGCAAGTAATTTTAACGACATAGAAAATGAAAACAAGTTACCGTTTCTAGAGATTTTAGAAAACACACACACACACACACACACAACTTAACCTACTATAATCCCAAAGCTACTAGTTTCCTGCTTCATTACCAATTAATAATTAACAGTCCTTCAAAACTATTCCTCTGATCTCTCTTTGTGACCTGTAAATCTGGCTGTTAATTCTGCTGAAACTGTTCCCTTTTCCTTGCACCTAGGACTCCAGGGAAATTCTAACCCTAAACTGCAGAGTGCAGAGGCTGCTTTGTTCTTATCAGGAGCTGATAGCATGCAGCATGCATTTCATAAACGGCTGTTCAATCAAGCACAATCGCCAGACTCTTGGTTTCTTTAAACATTTACTTACAGCCAGATCATTAAGAACCTTCATTAGGTTTGGAAGCACAAAAACCTCAAATCTTCACATTTCTCATAAACTTATGCAGGGGTCATCTTGAAGTCTGTGCTAACACAAAGCCCCTTTTAAAGTGTTTGGATTCCTTGCACTCACATGCCAGTTGATGGGAGTGTGCCTGTGCCTCTCTCACACACACACAGTTTTTTTCACAATGTTAAAAAAAAAAAAGGGTGAAGACTGGGGATGGGGAAGGAAGAGGGAGAAGGAAGTGCAGAAGAGGCAAGACATTCCCTTTACCTAAACAGATACACACAGCTATCATGAGACAGATTCCTACCCAAAGATGGGGCCACATCCTAATGTGCAGACCGTGTGAAGGCTACCTTATTTGGAAAAAACATCTCTGCATGTGCAATTAAACATTTTAGGGTGAGATTATTCTAGGTTACCTAAGGTAAGCTCTAATTGTCTTCACAGGTGTTTTCATTTTTACAAATTCATTTAAAAAAAGATTTATTTTTTATAGCAAAGTCAGATATAAAGACAGGAGGAGAGACAGAGAGGAAGATCTTCGGTCTGATGATTCACTCCCCAAGTGACTGGCAGGTGCTGCAAGCAATCTGAAGCCAGGAGCCAGGAGCTTCTTCCAGGTCCCCCATGTGGGTGCAGGGTCCCAAAGCTTTGGGCCATCCTCAACTGCTTCCCCAGGCCATAAGCAGGGAGCTGGATGGGAAGTGGGGCTTCCAGGATACGAACTGCACCCATGTGGAATCCCGGCGCATGCAAGGCAAGGTCTTTAGCCACTAGGCCACTGTGTCAGGCCCCAAGTTTTTTTATTTGAAATGTAGAGTAACACAGGGAGGACAGTCACAGAGAGAGATCTATTTTTAACATTTTTTGAAGATTCATTTCATTTTTATTACAAAGTCAGATATACAGAGAGGAGAAGAAACAGAGAGGAAGAAATTCCAACTTTTGATGCACTCTACAAGTGTGGCAACAGTTGGAGCTGTGTTAATCTAAAACCAGGAGCCTGGAGCCTCTTCCAGGTCTCCCACACAGGTGCAGGGTCCCAAGGCTTTGAGCCATCCTTGACTGCTTTCCCAGGCCAAGAGCAGAGAGCTGGATGGGAAGTGGAGCAGCCGGGACACAAATGTGCCCACATGGGATGCTCGTGCCACAGGAGAAAGTTTAACTTGCTATGTCATGGTGCCAACTCCCACTGTAGGACTGTTAGAGGTAACACTCCAGTGGACAAGGCTACAGCATATGCCAGGTGGCTGGCACGGAGGGGGCCAGGTGCAGTCCTCTAGTGTAGCACTGAGCCTCATTCACTAGGTCACTTCCCCTGGGCAGCAGAGGCCTCAGGAATTCAGCTGTTTCGACTTCCACCCACTTCCAAGCCCCACATCCCAATACAATCCCATCCACCTCCCCAACTACCAAACCCTTTCAAACAACACAAAACAACTCCCTACCTCAAACACCCTCTCTTCTATCATCTCCCTCCCCTTCCTCACAACCTACCTCATCAACCCACCCCCCTATCTCCCCCCTCATTATCATATCCTCACCCCCTCCTTCTCCCTTCCCAACAACCTTACACCCCCTATTTATCCTTTACCCCCTCAAATTTCCACCACTCCATCAAACCCCTTCCCCCTCCTTTCTCATTCATTTCCTATTCTCATCCATTTCAACTCCCCTCTCCCCACATTTCACCCTTTCTAACCCTTCTCTTCCAACTCTCACTTTCCCTTCTCCTTCCTCCCCCTAACACCCAACCCCAATCCCCCCCAAAACTCTACAACACATACATCACCCCCCTCATCCCCCATATCCACCCCCAACCAACCCACCCCCCACATCCCAACCCATATCCTTAATCCCCAAACCTTTTATCTCCACACCTACATTCCCCCACACCCCATACTACACTATTCAAATCCCACTTTCAACCCACATTCCCCATCTTAATCACTCTTATACTTCTATATCCAAACAATTATCATCACACCTTTTTTCCCCTTCCCACTCCCTTAATTCCTTCTCTACAAAAATCAAACAACTCACTCACCTCCCCCCATATTTAGTTAACTATTCCACTCCCAATCACCCCATTTAACCATCACACACTTATACAATATCACTTATTTTCATCTTAATCCAATCATCTTTCCAATCTCTTTATCCAATACTCACCACTACACCCCAATCCATTTCATTTATCCCCTCATTTATCATTAACAAAAAATTTCTTCCCTCTTCCCTCCCTCTCCCATCTAATATTCCTTTTCCATCCCTTAATTTAATTCCCACCCTATAACTTCCCATCCCATATATTTATCACATTCATTTCTCATTTCTCCTTCTCCCTCTATCATCTCCTCAACAGTCCAACCATAATCTATCGGCTTTAACAACTTCCCTTAATAACCTTCATACCACCACCTCAATCTACATCATTCACCCCCCATCAAAACCTAAAAACCAATACCAACCCCCTAACAACACCCCTTAAACACCCATCAAAACAACCCCACCCACTCCCCTTCTACTTAACTTCCACTAACCTTACTACTCCATTCCACCCCCCATTTTCTCCCTCTGTAAAACTTCATCCCTTCCTCCTTATCACCCTCATATCCCCTATTTAATCCATAACAACAAACAACCCCAAAAACACCATAATTTCAAACCAGAAGAAAAACACTGAGAGAGCCCAGGCAGAATATACCAAATATTACTCTGAGAAATAATATACTAAATAATCTTAAACATTTCTAAAAAACTAATTACATTAGGCTGCTCTGTGTAAAAAATTCATGCCAGTATTGAATACGCTATTTAACTATATACTGAAATGTATAGGTGACATGGAATGAACATACAGACTCAGCTCATTTCACCATGAAAGCTGTTAATTCCCCAGAGCAGGCATTTTGTGCCCTTTGGAACACCTGCATCTCACCCAGCAGAGTGCCTGGTTCTAATCCTGGCTGGTCCAGTTTCCTGTGAATGTCCAAGCTGGGCAGTAGATGATCGCTTAAGTACTTGGGTCCATGACACCCACCTGAGAGACACAGACTGAGTTCTGGATTCCTGGTTTCAGCCTGGCCCTGCCCTGGCTGTTGCAGGCGAAGGAAAATCTGTCTCTTGGCCTTCCCAATACAGTAAAAAGACAGAAGGCAAAGAAAAAGTAGTTTAACTATTAATTTTGTGAAAATTTCTTTATTGGAAAGGCAGCTCAGATTTACAGAGAGAAGGAGAGACTGAGAGAAAGATCTTTCATCTGCTGGTTCACTCCCCAAGCAGCTGCAATGGCTGGAGCTGAGCTGAGCTGAGCTGTAGCCAGGAGCCAGGAGCTTCTTCCCACGTACAGGGTCCTAGCGCTTTGGCTGGTCCTTAACTACTTTCTCAGGCCACAGGCAGGGAGCTGGAAGGAAAGTAGAGCAGCTGGGACATGAACTGGAGTTCATATGCAAGGTGAAGATTTAGCCACTAGGCTATCATGCTGTGCCCAAAAAGCTATTAATTTTAACTTCAACCAACAAAGTGACTGAAAAGTAAAGTATAGAAACTATTTCATTTTCTTGACTGAAAAGTCTTGAGAGGGGCAGGGTTTGCACAGCAGTACTCTGTTCCCAATTCTAGTTTCTTACTAATGAGTACCCTGGACAGCAGCAGGTAATGGTTCAAGGTCTTGAGTCTCTGCTGCCCACATGAGAGACCTGGATTCAATTCCAGGTTCCTGGCCTCAGCCTGGCCTGGCACAGGCTTTGGTGGACATTTAAAGAGTAAAACTGGGGCCCAGCGCGGTGGCGCAGTGGTTAAGGTCCTGGCCTTGCACGCCTGGGATCCCATGTGGGCGCCGGTTCTAATCCCTGCAGCCCCGCTTCCCTTCCAGCTCCCTGCCTGTGGCCTGGGAAAGCAGTCAAGGATGGCCCAAAGCTTTGGGACCCTGCACCCGCGTGGGAGACCCGGAAGAGGCTCCTGGCTTCGGATCGGCATAGCATCGGCCGTTGCGCTCACTTGGGGAGTGAGTCATCGGACGGAAGCTCTTCCTCTCTGTCTCTCCTTTTTGTATATCTGCCTTTCCAATAAAAAAAATAATAAAAATAAATCTTAAAAAAAAAAGAGTAAAACTGCAGGTAGAAGATCTCTGTGCCATTTAATAGAATGAAAAAAATAAATAAATTCTAAAAGTCTTAATTGAAACAATTTTCCCAGAAAATCTCTATTATTTTCTGGCCAAAAAGAAAGAATCCAATCTACAGAGGCTAGTAGTTCCAGAGTCTGGAATTCTTTCTGAATGTGACTCACAGAGGATGATATAAAAATTAAAATCATTTGTGCTCACTTCAGCAGCATATATACTAAAAATTAAAATCATTTACCAAACAAAAGTATATGACGAACAGAGTATGTGGGGAGAGAAAAGAACTGAAAAGAACTGAAACAGACAACCTCACACACACACACACACACACACACAAAGAAAAAACACACAGAACCAAGACCAATAGTAATAGCTTATATATTGGTAATAACATGTTAAAGCCAGAAATTAAAGTTAAAACAAAATTATACTAAACACCAAACACTGGGGTGAGCATTTGGTCTGGCTATGAAGGCACGGTCAGCACATCCTTATTCCATACTGGAATGCCTGATCTGAGTCCTGGCTATGCTCCCAATCCACCTCTGCTCCTGTACATTCCAGGCAGCAGCAGGTGGAGGCTTACGTGCTTGGGTCCCTGCCAAGGGCTACAGCCTGGCCCAGCCTAGACCACTGGAAACACATGGGGAGTGAACCAACAAATAGGAGCTTGTTTATTATTTTTTTAAATCCAAAGAAACCAGTGTGGTGCCATAGCAAGCTAATCCTCCCCCTGCTAGTGTCAGCATCCCACTTCCAATCCAGCTCTCTGCTAATGGCCTGGGAAAGCAGCAAGGAATGACCCATATCCTTGGCACCCCTTTTGGGCACCACTTGTGTCCCGACTGTTCCAGTTTTCATCCAGCTCCCTGACTGTGGGCCTGGGAAAGCAGTCAGAGGCAGCCCAAAGCCTTGGAACCCTGCACCCATGCAGGAGGCCCAGTGGAGGCTCCTGGCTCCTGGTTTGGATCAGCTCAACTCCAACCACAGCGGCCATTTGGAGAGTGAACCAGCAGGTGGAAGATTTTTCCATCTCTGTGGACCTGCCTTTCTAGTGAAAATAAACTAAAAAAAAAAAAAGTGTAAGAAGACACCCACTGTACAGATTCACATACAGGTTTTTATGTGATTCTACGTATTTATTTCACTTACATAAATACTTCAGAGTCACACAACTAGACAGCAAGTATGTATTTAATTTTATAGAAAACTACCAAAAAGCTATTAAATAGAATCTAAAATAGAAATTCATACTAATTTAAGAAAGAAAACTCGGAGGCTTCCATCTTCCAAGACCTGAGAAAATAAAATTTGATATTGAAGCCACCCAGATTATGGTATTCTGTATGGCAAACTGAGCAGACCAATTAAATTCACACACTTTCCTTTAATTCCTTGGACATGGGTTTTCTTTGGTTACGTAACATAACTATGTTAAAGGAGTTGAGTAAAAGTCCTTGTCTGGTCAATCCAAAGCCTACACTTTCCCAGACAAAGTTCTATTTCCCCTCTTCCCTTCCTTCCCATGGGTGACACTTTCTGCTTCCTTCCATGCTTCTTGAAAACTAGACATTTTAAATATTGGAATGTGGTAACTCTGGAAATTAGACACCCACCCTCTAATATTTTTGTTGCCATTATCATTTATTGCTGTTTCTTTTAGTGCCTTTTCTAAACTAAGTGAAATCAAGATTCCTTATCATATGTGCCCACGAAAGTCTGCTCTATTAGCTTGTGATCAGCTAACGACTGGACAAGATCCCCACTGCTACCTTCCGAGGCAACGATTTGCCTGAATCTGCATTAATGGGCTCTGGAACCATGGTAGGGCATGCCTTTAACACGCAGCCAAGCAATTTAACCACTCTGTACTGACTTCCTGCTTGCCTTGAGCCTGTAAATCAAAACAAAACTGAAAGCACAGAGCAAACTCCCTGCTTTCCTAAGCAAGCATGAGGCCTGTTGGGTGCATACAGCCTTCCAAATTCCCAGAAACAGATCAGAGCTTTACAAATTCCCTTAAGGACATGTCATTCCCCAGCTCTGACTTGCAAGCTTTCGGGTTAGCCTGCTGTTTGCCCTTACTGCTACCCACCACACCACAGGCACTTGAAATGTTCAACAACTGGCTGTAAATGTTTTCACGGAATACTCCAGGGAGAAAAAGCTGGGAGATCTCTAAGTTAGGTCAAATACAGATTGCAAATACCTTGCAAGGTCAAATAATGACAATTATTCTCTGGGAATGCAGCTTTGAAGGAAGTACAAGACAATGCCCTTCCAGTTTATTTTTGTTTTTGTTTTTATGACTGTAAGCTATTGATTTCCAAAGCTATTATGGAGCTGGAGAGAAAAGTACAGGGAAAGGGCAAGTGAAAAAGCCACAAAAGGTGGTGGTAGTGGTTGGGACACCGACGCCATGATACAGTGACTAAAGTCCTTGCCTCGCACACTCAGAGATCCCAAATAGGCATCAGTTTTAATCCCAGCACCTGGTTTCTGGTTCTGCCTTTTCTTTAGATAAATATATATATTTTTTTCTTTAAAAAAAAAAATCAGACAACGGGACCCAGTGCCATGGCCTAGTGGCTAAAGTCCTCGCCTTGAACACACCAGGATCCCATATAGGTGCAGTTCTTATCATGGCAGCTCCACTTTCCATCCAGCTCCCTGCTTGCGGCCTGGGAAAGCAGTCGAGGACAGCCCAAAGTCTTGGGATCCTGTACTTGCGTGGGAGACCTGGAAGAAGTTTCTGATTCCTGGCTTTGGGTCGGCACAGCACTGGCCATTGCGGCCACTTGGGGAATGAATCATCGGACAGAAGATCTTCCTCTCTGTCTCTCCTCTGTATATCTGACTTTGTAATAAAAATAAATCTTTAAAAAAAATCAGGCAACGTCTATTGACGTAAATCGGCCTCTTCTGACCATCACATACATTATATGGGATAGCTTTAATGTGGCAGTTTTAATCTGGGGAGAGAGAGTTTAATGACTCATTTTACTTGTTGCTTCCTCTGCTTTTGTTGGGAGGGGTCTGCAGTGCTTGTTTCCTTCTGCAGCCTCAAAATTCACCCATCCATTTATAAAGCAGCTAGAGTCTACTACGTGTCAAGCACTAGACTAGATAATACTGGAAATCTGATGATGAACATAAAGTCCACCACCTCCAGCAACTTTTATTCTCATAAGGAAAAAAACAATACTTACACAAATGTAATTTCACAAAGTAATCAGCACTGTAGAAAGTGCAGAATAGAGCAACAACCAGGGTGCGGTGACAGCTTCTCTGAGACAACTTACCAAGAGATGTTAACAGTGGGAGTGGGGGCCTGTAAGATGCAAAGGAGGGTTTCCCCAGAAAGAATAAGCTTACAGAACCAGTAATACCTTGGCACGCTTGAGAAATAGCAAACAGAGAAATCAGCAAGTGAAGACGGTAGGACATGGCCACTGAAGAGCAGGCAAGGGCCGGATCACACACAGCCCATATCGCTTTTTAAGGAATCTGGAAAGGCAATGGGTACTTTGAAAGAATGTGATTTGGTTTACATACACTAAATGCCAAGTAGAGAACAGACAGTATGGAAATAATGCCCTCTCCAGGCCAACTGTTCAGTTGTTCAGAAGGTAAATTTGGACTTGCTGAAAGGGACAAACAGGAGATGCTCAAAATCAAGAGGGAGGGCCAGAACATGCTCATAAATGCGCCAGGCTATCTTCCATTCTTCACGTTCACTGACTGCGTCTAGCACCTTTCTGAGAACCACTTCTCCTCGTTTCTCCATCAACGCAATATCACCAATTCCTATCTCTCAGGAGCCCATTAGCTTCGTCAGCTCAAAGCAACCTTTTAAAGACACTGGACATACTTAAACCCACTCCGACTCCTCAGTACACAGTTGGCTGAGGCAGACCCGACCAGCCTGCAGACCTACGCTCAGCTGACTTCCCAGGAGACTCCCTTGAATGTGAGCCCAAAGATTTTTCCAATTCTTACAACGTGGGCAACAGCACAAATCACATTTCTGTGGCCAAAAAATTCCAACCACCTGACAGACTTTCTGCAGGCAGACAAAAGCCATCACCAAGCAAGTCAACTCCTTCCATAAATAACAGCCAGTCAATCGACTGTGGTCAAGTCCGTGAATTCTTCTGGCAGCTTGATTTGGGAGGCATGACTGACTAGCTTATCATGGTATTGTCAGCTGTAGGAATATTTATAGTAACTACACTTAAAAATCAGTCTCAGTACTGAGAAATCTGAAGAAAGATTTTTAGGTTCTATCAAGTTCTCAATAGAAAACATTTAGTCAGAAATAGCTGTTCTAAGAGTATTTCTTTTTAATGTTTATTTGCTTAGGATATATTTACTTCAGGCCCAACACACTAGCCTAGTAGCTAAAAACCTTGTCTTGCACATGCCAGGGTCCCATATGGGCGCTGGTTCTAATCCCAGCAGCCCCACTTCCCATCCAGCTCCCTGCTTGTGGACTGGGAAGGCCCAAAGCCTTGAAACCCTGCACCTACAAGGGAGACTGAGAGGAAGCTCTTGGCTACTGGCTTGGTATTGGCTCAGTTCTGGCCATTGTGGCCACTTGGGGAGTGAATCAGTGGATGGAAGATCTTCCTTTCCATCTCTCCTCCTCTCTACAAATCTAACTTTGTGATAATAAATAAATCTTTAAAATAAAACAAAACAAAACAAAACAAAAAAAAGCACCTGGGGTTGGCATGTTGGCTCAACTAGCTAATCTTCCACCTCCAAGCACCAGCATTCTGTATGGATACCAGTTTGTGTCTAGCTGCTCCACTTCCCATCCAGCTCCCTGCTTATGGCCTGGGAAAGCAACAGAGGCTCACCCATGAGCTTGGGACCTTGTGTCTACATGGTAGAGCGGCCTGGAAGAAGCTCCTGGCTTCAATAGGGTTCAACTCCAGCCACTGCAGACTTTCAGGGAGTGAAACAGCAGATAGAAGATCTGTCTTTCTCTGTCAGTCTGCCTTCCTAATAAAAAATAAATATTCCTTTACAAAAGCTGATCTAGCTAAAAAAAACCTTTACAGTGCTGTGCCACGGTCACCAACAGACAGACTCCACAAGCATTTCACGGTAAGCATTTATCCTTTCCCATTTTCATTCTTCTCCTGGGTCTCCAAAGTGAGTACAATTAATACAAGGGAAGGATTTTAAGTAGTAACTGGTACAAAGTAATTGCTTACTAAGTGTTAAGAGGTGGTGGTAGTAAAAATAGTTGAGTATACCTAAAGATCCTATTTCACTCTAATGACTACGATAGGCTAAGCACTTCTGCTATCGTAACCGTCTTTCCCCTGGGATTGTAGGAAATTAATAGGGACAATAGACCAAGGCAGTCCACTCTCACAAACCCTCATGACTATCCAACTGTGCTCCTGCCACCTGAAGATTTCATGTTTACATGAACCAACTGCTTCATTCCTTAGTTCTCTTTTTTTGGTTTACAAAGACTAGAGTAGAACCAGAAACAGAATAAAACAGCTTTGTCATCTTTTGACTGGTTGCCAAGAACACAGGCCATGTCTGTGTAAAGCAACTGAATGCACCTAAACTTCCGCTGCTGGGCGGAAACTTGCAAAAGATGTTACCGATAGTCAGCTCTGAAGAAGGCCAATCACTGCCAACCTCTGGATTCCAGATTACTGCAGCTTTTTTCAAATAATGTGCCTTGACATAGCAAAGGCCAGAGATGACAGAAATGGTCATCAGGGAAAAGGGCCTGCCTCTCCCAGCTGTCGTACACAGTCACTTAGATGAAAAGTCTTACAGAGCCAAAGTGTATTTCAGAGAAAAGACACATATACACACAGCAAATGAAAATATTTCCAATTTCAAGTCCAAAAAGACAAAATGAGAAAACACACAGCAGTCATTGAAATTTTCACAAGATACACTGCATCATTAGGGTGTCGTATCAGTTTGTTTTTACACACAAACAAAACAGAAAATATTGTAACGCTTTGCCAATAGTAGAGTCAAATATTGTTTCACAACACTTACACTTCAATTTGAAGTATGAACATATACATTCAATTTGTATGAGTAACATAATAATGTGAAAGGTACTGTAGAGTGGATCATGATCAAAAAGTGTGGAAACCATTTTCCAGAATTAAAAGTCTGGCCAGTCATAAAAGGAGAAAAATATCAACTTCAATTATATAGGAATAAAAGCATTCCGAACTACAGTGATCCTCTAAATTATAATTTTATAAAGGTAAACCTCTGAAAGAGAGCAAAAAAAAAAAAAAAAAAAAAAGCTGGGTTATAATCAATAGTTCAACAGCTTGGGGAAAAAAAAAAAGAACCCAGCAGTTGCAGAAGTATCAACAGTGAATAAACAGATGCTAACTGGAACTACATGAACACCCTCCGGTGGCTATTAACCGGCCTGAGTGTGCGAGCCAGGCCTGCTCTCCGCAGAAGCTCCACTTCGTGCTGCCAGGCACACATCATCAGCAGGGTCACCTCAACATTGTCTTCCAGCCTCTTAGCCAGAGTGACACTGGCAAAAAAGAAAAGCAGAATTGAAAAGTTCTTTATTTTATATTGTCAAAGATATTTTCTGAATTCGATAACTTTAAATTTGACAAAGAAAACCCTGAAATAGTAACACAAACATTCTAGTTTTTGTTTTGATTTTGTTTTTAAGACAAGAGAAAGTATCTTCCATCTACTGGTTCACTCTCTAAACGGCCAAAAACAGCCAGACCTGTGGCAAGGCCAGGAGCCCACTCTTTTTCAGATACTACAGAAACTAAGAAATAAAGTTTAACTTCACTGAAAACTAATCATTCTAATTTGTTTCTGTAATAGCAATGCTGATAGCAACAAACTATCAATTTCCCTAAATTCAGTAATTGCTCCAGTAATAAATTTAAGGTTAAAAAAAAAAAAAACCAAGCTGTAGCATAGTCGCCTAGTGGCTAAAGTCCTTGCTTTGCAAACACAGGAACCCATATGGGCTCTTGTTCATGTTCCCGGGCTGCTCCACTTCCTTTCCATTTCCCTGTGTGTGGCCTGGGAAAGTAGTAAAGAACAACCGAAAACCTTGGGATCCTGCAACCAAGTGAAGACCTGGAAGATGCTCCTGGCTCCTGGCTCTGGCTATTGTGGCCACTTGGGGAGTGAACCAGTGGATGGAAGATCTTTCCATCTCTCCTCTGTAAATATGATTTTCCAGGGCCCGGCGCGATGGTGCAGTGGTTAAGGTCCTCGCCTTGCACGCCCGGGATCCCATGTGGGCGCCGGTTCTGGTCCCGGCGGCCCCGCTTCCCATCTAGCTCCCTGCTTGTGGCCCGGGAGGGCAGTTGAGGATGGCCCAAGGCTTTGGGACCCTGCACCCATGCGGGAGATCCGGAGGAGGCTCCTGGCTTCGGATCGGCATAGCATGGGCCGTTGCGCTCACTTGGGGAGTGAATCATCAGACAGAAGGTCTTCCTCTCTGTCTCTCCTCTCTGTATATCCACCTTTCCAATAAAAATAAAATAAATCTTAAAAAAAAAAATTTATAAAAAAATACGATTTTCCAATTTAAAAAAAACCTGATTATCAAACCTATATACAAAAGAAAATTGCCATTAACAAAAAACTAAATGTTCAAGTAAACAACACTCAACATCAACAAACGGATCATCAGAGCAAAGCTTACACTTATCAGCCTCATAAAACTACTTTTTTTTTCCCACCAAAGGGAAAAAAAATCAAGATAAAAGTCACTATAAAAGACATCTTTACGGGCCACTGCCTGTGACACAGTATGTATATGGGCACAGGTTTGTGCCCCAGCTGTTCCACTTCCAATCCAGCTCCCTGTTAATGCACCTAGGCAATGCTAATGCTAACAGCCTGGAGAAAGCAGCAGATGAAGATTAGGAGGCGGGGTCCCTGTCATGCACAGGGGAGACCCAGAGGAAGTTCCTGGCCTCTGGCACAGTCCCTGGTACAGCTCCTGATTAGAGTGAACAACTGAACAGTAAATCAGGGAAAGGAAGAAATCTCGCTCTCTCTGGCACTTTCCAAATAAATAAATAAATAAATTTTTAAAAAATGTGTTTACTTTGGGCTCAGTGAGGCAGCCCAGCAGCTAAAGTCCTCCCCTTGCACGCACTGGGATCCCATACAGGTGCGGGTTCTAATCCCAGCAGCCCCGCTTTCCATTCAGCTCCCTGCTTATGGACTGGGAAGGCCCAAAGCCTTGGGATCCTGCACCCGCATGGGAGAACTGAAACAAGCTCCAGGCTCCCGGCTTCAGATCAGCTCAGCTCAACTGCCCCCGCTCAGGGAATAAATCAGTGGACAAAGATTTTCCTCTCTGTCTTTCCTCCTCTCAGTATATCTGTCTTTCCAATAAAAATAAATAAATCTTTTAAAAAATGTATTTAGTTGAAAGGCAGTGACAGAGGAGGAGAGACTGAGAGAGATCTTTTATCTGCTGTCATGCTCCAAAAAAGCCAGGGCCTGGAAGCAGGAGCTTCATCCAAGGTCTCCTAGGAGGATGCAGGGGAGCAAGCAAGTACTTGGGCCGGGAACTGGATCACAAATGGAGCAGCTGAGTCTTAGAACCAGCACACATATAGGATGCTGGCATTGCAGTCAGTGACTTTATCCAGCATGCCACAATGCCAAGCCTAGTAAATCTTTCTTTAGAAAAATTAAATAAGATTCATAAACCAAGTGTCACTTTTTACCAGAAACAATTACACTTTTTCTGTTAACCATATTCAAGCATTGTCAGTTTTCAAGACATCCAGATATTACGTGCCTTGTATTTACTTCAGAAATGCACAAGATAAAATTCAGAATTGCTATTAGGATGTGTGGGGTCAACGTGGGTGGGGGGATGGTATGAGAAACATTTTTAAATCTATAAATGTAAAATTACTTTCATAACAATGCTTAAGATATAAAATGTAAAAAAAAATTCAGAATTGCAAATGTCAGCCTTGCACAATGTGACACATTTCATCTGAACAGCTTAAATACACTATTATTGTAACTGCACACAGTAGGTACCCAAGTGGTATTTGCCAGGGAAAAAATGTGCCATGAATATTACTGCTAAGCATTTGGCAGTGTGCACACTGGCAGGCAGCAATGATAGTCCAAGTAACTGGGTTCCCACCACTCACGTGGGAAACCTGAATTGCATTCTAAACTTCTGGCTCCAAGTCTCGGTCCCAGTGAGACCGTTGTGGGGGTATGGGGAATCATCGAGTGGGAGCTGTGTGTGTATGTGTGCATGAGAGAGAGATTATCAATATCTAACTATTTTCTAGGGAGAAAAAAAAATCTAGCTAGTACAAATACTAACCAAGCTAACAAATTAAAGGGCATCAACGTAATCTGTATTAAGATCACTATATTAAACTCTGACTTCAGCTGATCTTTTACAGTTAGTATTATTTAAACTATATTATTTCCTTTTCCAATTTAAAATACTACATCTAAAAGGAGAAAAACTAAAAGATAAATCAGATAAGGCCCATATGTTATGTGTGTTTTTAAACTTACTATAAATGACAGGAAAATATTTCAATTATTTCTACATCTAATAATTAACCACCCTAGGACTTGATGGTATCAAATAAATGTACCCCGACTGAGAGGCAGTTTGCAAGGCCAGCAGCCTCCGTCAGAGTGTCTGGGTTCAGTCCTGGCTGTGTGCCCCAATCCAGCTTCCTGATGAAGTGCACCCGGGCAGCAGCAGATGACAGTACTTGGGTCCATGCCACCCACGTGGGAGACCTGGCCCAGTTTCAGCTGTTGGGCCACTTGGGTGATGAGCCAGTGGACAGGAGAGTTTTGTCTGCCTGTGTCTCTCTGGAAGGAGATGATGTGTCTCATGACTTGCTATATATCTGACAATAAAGTACATCACCACGAATAGGGCAGTTACAGCTGAATCACATATTCTGCAACAGAATATGCTCTTGCATTCACAAGTTAATGAGAAGATACAAAGTCCGCTTATTTCCCACCTTACTATAGATGTAACAGTTCGACCTTTCAATATAAAGTAACTATATGAATGCAATGCAAGAATAAGCTATTCTTAATATTTTTATTCACAGGGCCCGGCGCAATGGTGCAAGTGGTTAGGGTCCTCGCCTTGCACGCCTGGGATCCCATATGGGCGCCGGTTCTGGTCCCGGCGGCCCCGCTTCCCTTCCAGCTCCCTGCCTGCGGCCCGGGAAAGCGGTTGAGGACGGCCCAAAGCTTTGGGACCCTGCACCCGCATGGGAGACCCGGAAGAGGCTCCTGGCTTCGGATCGGCATAGCATGGGCCGTTGCGCTCACTTGGGGAGTGAATCATCAGACGGAAGGTCTTCCTCTCTGTCTCTCCTCTCTGTATATCTGCCTTTCCAATAAAAAATAATAAAAATAAATCTTTTTAAAAATATTTTTATTCACAGCATTTCTATTTTTAATTATTCTTCTTCCATTCAAATCATGTGGGCTAAAATATCCTGATGTTACATGCAGAACACAGAGTTCTTTTTGACCAAGAAGTACCAAAAAAGAAGCACATGAGTCTCTTATTTGTAATCAAAACAAGAGAATGAAGCCATGCAGTCACTCAAGCGATGACCAAAACCAAGATCCTGGTTAGAAACAAAGGGAAAAACATGCGGGAGGTGTTGGGTGTTTCTTCAATCTTTTAAGCTACATCTGACCTACAACACATTACAGGATTCAAGGATAAAAATTAAAATATGTAAGACAAAGAATAGTAATAGGTAAAATTACAAAAAAAAAAAAAAATCAAAATTAGTCAAACCAAACTAAAGCAAGAAACCTTTTGTAGGTATAAAACATGCAAACGCACACTTAAAATTAAGCCTTCAGGGTTATTAAGCTAAAACTTTACCAAACTAAAGCAAAAAGTTCTACAGAAAATGGATTCCTCTCTCAGCCTTAAAAGTATCCAGAGCAAACACTGTGCTCTGGTCAGCAGAGCTGCCACCTGCAGCGTCAGCATCCCAAATGAATGCTGGTTCAATTCCCAGCTGCTCAACTTCCAATTCCTCTCCCTGTTAATGTGTCTGGGGAGGCAGTGGAAGATGGCCCAAGAACTCGAGCTCCTTGCACCCACGTGGGAAGCCTGGAACAAAGCTTCTGGCTCCCGGCTTCAGCCTGACGCAGCCACGAGTTCAGACAGAGCAAGCTCAAGAAACACAACAAGGAAGGTTACCAGGCAGCGCTGCATCAGTCTGCACACAGGTCCAGCCAGGAAGCTCTCCTGGCTTCTCCGGTGCACCAAACCTCAGAGGCAAGGCAGCTGGCCGCAAGCCGGGGCATTTGTTTTTTAGAGAATGGGAAATGATCGGCCAGAATGAACCCAAGTTCAGAGTTGCCAGTGCAGCTGCTGGGGCGGAGGTAAGGAAAAGAAACTTGCAAGGGGCCTTCTCGCAGCAGCCCAAGCCCTGAGAGCCAACCCAAAGGGTCTCACCCTGTGGCATCCAGGACTCACATGGCCAAGCGCCAAAATCCTTGGCTAAAAATAGGTGAAGGGAGCAGCCCAATTTTGCAACGCAACGAGGTCTACGCCATATACCGGAATGTGTCATCATGAGAGACACTTTTCCGTAACAGTCCGAACAGAAGCAGATGTGACAAGATGTGAGCCTTTCACAGTGGAAGGACTCAATTTGGAGGCATAATTCATGATTATAGAAACGAATCACCCAGCAAACCTTGGCCCTCTAACGCTAGACCACATCACAAACATTGGCATCCCAAAAATCAACGAGGGTCTCAACTGGTACTTTACATCAGAAACCCTGGGACCCAGACACTGAGCCTGACTGAACCCAACCCCACCTGCGATCGACGCTTTTAAACCTCCGGAGGAATTTAAGGAACACGTACTAAATCTAAAACGAGGCAAAATAGTTTTAAAACTAAGACATCAACAATAAAGGAAAAAAAAACGGCTATAGTAAATCTAGTGTGTAAAAAAACAACAAAAAGAAGAAAACCAGAAAACTCGTGCAAAAACTTACAAGACTAAGGACACACACCTGCAGGTTGAGCTCAACTTTAGGAAATTACTCTGAAATGACTAGGATGAGCTCTTTCGCAGAAAATGTCTCAGTAACAATACAGTAAGCATTTTTTTTTTTTTTTTGGACAACAAGCTCAAACATCCAAGGCTAATAAATAAATAAATTTCTCCCCACAAATTCTTGCCGTCCACCCAACAACTGTCCTCCAACGCCCGCACTGTCCGGCCTCAGCTGCGCGCAGCCATCCTCGGGGCACACTGATCTGTCAGTGACCAAGACACCTGCCGCCAGCGGCTGAGGACACAGGCCCCCGACCTTGGCGGGAAGGGTCCCCCCCGAAGGACACAAGCTGCCAGAACCAAGTCAAAGCCAGCGCTTTCAGACCGGGGCTTCAGGTCAAGGTCCCCTCTGGCAGGACACTCCTCCCCAGACGAGGTGCTCAGGTGGCACCTGAGAGGCGCAGAGAGAAGCCGGGAGGGACCGGGGGTGCCGAGGTCCGAGCAGCCCAGAGGGAGCCCCGTGTGGAGGGCGATGGGCGCAAGGACGCTCGGACACGGGAGCCGGAGAGGTGCCGCGGGAAAGGCCACGGAGAGGCGGCGGGGTGAAGGAGGCGCTCAGAAGGCTGCGGAGAAGGACAGGTGGAAGCAGGGAGGCCAGCGGGCGGGCCCGGGCGGAGGGGACAAGGGACAGGGCGGAGAGACCCCCGCGGCCCACAGGGACGCAGGCGGATCTGCCGACGCCGGCCTCTCCGGGCTGTCCTCGACCAACCGGGCCCAGACCCCGGCGGCGGCTGCCGAGACTCACCCCAAGGCTCCACAAGACCCGCAGCTAGACATGGGGACCGCTCCGGACTCGCAGCACAACCCAGCCAGCGGAGGAAGCCGCGGCGCTCGCGCGACCCGGATGCGCATCCCTAGGAACCGGAAGTAAGCGGCCAGGGTCACCTCACAATCCGTACCTCTTTCCAGCAGAACCCTCCAGGCGCATGTGCCGGACTCCGAGGGGCGGGGACCCGCCTAGGCCCCGCCCGTCAGCGAAAGCCCCGCCCGTCGGCGAAAGCCCCGCCCAGCGCCTTGCCGTCACCCGACGCTCGGTGCTGCTAAATCTTGCTGCTGCACGGAGAGCCATGGGCTGTGCATGTTAGAGGTGTGTTAGTCCTTCCTCAAAAAGAGCCTCCATGAAGCTCTAGAATGCGGTTAATCCTTGTTTTCCTGAACGGAACAGGAACAAAAGTTGCTTTCAGATTTAGAAAATCTGGGAGGAGAAATGCATGGGAAGTTATCAGTGATCTTTTTATCTCCTCACTTAGTTTATGCCTGAGTCCCTGCCAGGTGAGGGACCCATGTTGCGCTCCAGGCTTCTGGCTTCAGCTGTTACAGGAACTGGAGGAGCCATCAGCAGATGGAAGAGATTTCTGTGTCTTAAGCTGACATGGCACAGCGGGTTGGGCCATGGCTTGACCCGGTACTGGAGGACCTGGGATGGAATCCCTCCTTCTGTTTCTGATCCAGCTTCCTGCTGAGGCGCACAGGAAGGCAGCAGGTGATGACGCTGGTACCTGCCTCAGGTGCTGCCTTGCGGACTCTGATGGAGTCCCTGACTTCCAGCACCTGCTGTAGTGGTTTTTTGGTAGTAAACCGGCAGATTTAAAGTTCAGTTTGTCCTTCTCAGTCACTTCATTTTTTCAAAAAACAGCAAAAACTAAAATATCAATTGCCTATATATATATTAAGGATAACTTGTTAGTAGCAAAAATAACACACTATACAGAAAAAGACCACTATGCAGCCAATCAACATCTTGTTATATCTTTAAAATGCTTTTACTTCTCACATTTGTTGACTGTAATTGAATATCTCTGACACAAGTTACTAAGTAATCGCAACTGGGCCTAGCACAATGGCTCAATTGGCTAATCCTCCCCTTGCAAATGCTGGGATCTCATATGGGCACTGATTCATGTCCCAGCAGCTCGACTTCAATCCAGCTCCCTGCTTGTGGCCTGGGAAAGCAGTCAAGGATGGCCCAAAGCTTTGGACCCTGCACCTGCATGGAAGACCCAAAAGAGGTTCTGGTTCCTGGCTTCAGATAAGCAGAGCTCCAGCTGCTGTTGCTTGGGGAATGAATCGACGATTGAAAGATCTTTCTCTCTGTCTCTCTTCCTCTCTGTACATCTGACTTTCCAATAAACAAACAAAAACTTTTGCTCTCTCCATTGATCCTAATCTTATAAAATGCCATTGACACCAGGACAGAAGGACGGAAGGACTCATCTTACAAGTTCTGCAACATCTCTGTGTATTCCTCTCTGTGATATTTTTTAAAGATTTATTTTTAAAAATGTTTAAGATTTATTTAAAAATCATAAAATTTAAAAATTTAAAAAAGATTTCTTTAAAAAATAACATCAACATTCCACATGGTACTGGTTCGGGTCCTGGCTGCTCCACTTTTCATCCAGTTCCCTGCTCAACTGGGAAAACATCAAAAGGTGGCCCAAAAAACGGAGACTCTAAGATGGACTATGTCAATCAGTGGATTCTTCAATGACCTCATCGTGCTTGGAGTGATGAGATTGGCAGCAATTCATAGCTGGTGAACTTTCAAAACCACTTGAGCAAGTATCTCAGAGCATGCCCCACATCCGGGACATGGGGTGGCTGGGAATTGGGTGGGGCTTCTCCCTCAATATCCCCCTTTACCTCAGATACATGAAGGAAACAATATGGAAATAATAGTCTTACCCACTTTCCTGTAGCCCTTGAACCTTTTTACCCTAATTAACTATGTAAAGATCATCAAAAATATAATAATAATAATAATAAGGTGGCCCAAGTCCTTGGACCCCTGCAAACACATGGGAGACCAAGAAGTTCCTGGCTTCTGACTTCAGGTAGGCTGAGCCCAGCCATTGTGGCCATTTGGGAAGTGAACTAGCAAATATTACTCTCTGTCTCTCCTTCTCTCTGTAACTCTACTTTTCCAGTAAAAATAGACAAATCTTAAAAATAAATAAATAGGGGCTGGCACTGTAGCACAGTGAGTTAAGTTACTACCTGTGGTGCTGGCATCCCGTACGGGTACTAGTTTGAGTCCGGGCTCCTCTACTTCCAATTCAGCTTCCTGCTAATGTGCCTGGGAAGGCAACAGAAGATGGCTCAAGTGCTTGGGCTCCTGCCACCTATGTGTGAGACCCAAATGAAGCTCTTGGCTCTGGCTTTGCCTACGCCTGGCTGTTGCAGCCATCTAGTGAGTAAACCAGTGGATGGAAGATCGCCCTGGGTTTCAAACAGATAAATAAATAGATAAATAGATCTTAAAATAAGTAAATAAAGCTTCAAAAATTGCAACTCAAATCTGATCTGATTGTTTATTGTCAGTCTTGGCATGAGCCATGGTAAGGTCTGTGACTGTGTCTGTGCTTGCCTCTGCGACATGGTCACACAAAAGCAACGAAAATCGAAACCCCCACTTTGGGCCACAAGACCCTCAAAATTCAACACCCTCACAACAGCTCTACCCTCCTGTCCTGCCCCCCCTCACCCTTCCACTTAAAGTACCCTGTCTGGGCTCCTCCCCAAACCAACACCTGCTGACTCTGCTGCCTAGGCTCCCCACCAGATTCCTGCATCATTCACCCCAGTGGTGCCTTTGCATCTTTATTCAAATATAGTGTTTTCAACAAGACCTTCCCTGACTGAAGCATTTATAATTCTCATTGGGCTTCCTACCGCAGATTCCTACCAGCGAGTTTCTTGTCAATTTGTTTTAGGGGCTCTCTCCACAACCTCTCCAGAATACGAGCTCCATGGAAACATGGTCATTAGTCTTCTCTGTGCATGGGTATATCTCAGTACCAGAACAGAGCCTGGCACAATGTAGACTCTGAATAAATGTGAAATGCAGGGTAAATTGCTCATGTGCTTTGGCTGGGTCTGACACCATACAAGCTCCACCAGAGGGAGCCCCTGAGTAACTAATGTGATGGTCCCAAAGGGCTAAAGCAAGCTACTGCATGGAACAGATTCCTACCTAATCCAGGCAAACTGCTGCTCAAGGTTCTTCGACAAACCAACTTTTCTACTTGAAGGCCTAAACACTTGCTACCTCCTTGGTCTCATTCTCTAACCTTTCGATGACTGGCTCCTTCTGCAAGCACCTCCCATGACCTCCAATTTAATGTAGCTCCCTCACTCTCTTCCCCAAACTATCATTTCTTCCTGTTCCTACCACTATTTGAAACGATCTGTTTATGGTCTATGCTTGGAAAGTGAGCTCCACAGGAAGTCTGGCCTGTCCACTGCCAAAGTCCAGACCCCAAGGCATGATGGCCATCTGGCACATGGTGGACACTTGGTGACAAAGCAAATAGTCCCTAACAGTTATTTCACTGAGATAAGGTCTTCCATCCACTGATTCACTCTCCAAGTGGCTGCAGCAGCCAGAGCTGAACTGATCTGAAGCCAGGAGGCCTCCTCCAGATTTCCCTTGCAGGTGCAGGGACCCAAGAACATGGACCATCCTCTGCTGCTTTCCCAGTCCACAAGCTAGATCAGAAGCCAGAAAACGACCCATGGGAAATGCCAGCGCCACGGAACAGAGGATTAGCCTGTGGAGCCACCATGCCAGGGGGAATACCTGGAGTCTTCACTCGATTAAGCATTGAACCCGTTTCTACCTCCTCTAATGTCTCTTGGAGTTCCTGCAACCCTCTCCTGTGGGGATCGCTTGTCAGCTGAGCCATACCCATCCTAACTGCAGCCCAACCCCAGAGCATGAGCTGGGCCAGACTGAGGTCAGCTGGAGGTTAGTGATGACTGTATTTTCCCTAAGAATGCCATGATCTGGGGATTTGTACTCTAATTAGATTTTAAATTATTTTAAAACTTTTTATTATATTTTTGACGATCTTTACATTGTTAATTAGGGTAAAAAGCTTCAAGGGCTACAGGAAAGTGGGTAAGACTATTATTTCCATATTGTTTCCTTCATGTATCTGAGGTAAAGGGGGATATTGAGGGAGAAGCCCCACCCAGTTTCCCAGCCACCCCATGTCCTGGATGTGGGGCATGCTCTGAGATACTTGCTCAAGTGGTTTTGATAGTTCACCAGCTATGAATTGCTGCCAATCTCGTCACTCCAAGCACGATGAGGTCATTGAAGAACCCACTAATTGAAATAGTCCATCTTAGAGTCTCCATTTTCCCAGTTTTTCACTGCCAACATATAGCTGAGGTGGTTGATGGACTTATTCTATCCTGTCTTTTCATGGTTAGGGTTCTGAGTCCAGCAGTTCAATTGGGGAGATATCCAAAGAAACTTTGTCTGAGGTGTTTCCAGACCAGATTCTTGTATGTACTAGCAAGTACAGGGCCCACCACAGTCCATCGCCCCAATCAGCTGGTGGTTGCAACTGCTGGGCTGGTTCTGTTTTCAGTCCTGACTTCCACTGGAACCAATGGGTGTTGCAGCCCAGCCTGGTTCTGCCAAGCACATACTCGGCACTCACATAAACCAGTGGGAGCTGCAGCCCAGTCAGAGTGACCCACAATAACCCCTACCAGGCCTGCCCCCACCCTGGTTTGCCAGTATGTGTAGCAGACTAGCCTAGTCTGTCCCACATCCCGTTCGGCTCTCGTACATGTCAATGGGCATTGAAGCTTAGTTCCATCTAACCATCTCCACTATCCAGCCCTTACGGATGTTGTTGAGTGCCTTTCTGTATAGCCACCCCAGCCCCTCTCCTAGTTTTTGTGCCCTCCCATGGAAGTGGTAACCGAAGAGGAAAGAGCCCACTATATCCCTCCCAGGCCACTCCCACTCCCAGATTATGCACTCTCCAGGTGGTTCTGTGATTTAACTTGACAGAATTAGCCCCCAGTGCCAGCTTTTGCCAGCTGATGCTGCAGCTAAGCCCAAACAACCCTCACCCACTCTAATTTTGGTTTGCACCAGTGGGAACAATCAGCCCAGCCTGGCTTTTCCCTGATTTAGCCCACATGAGGCCCACAGGTGTTGTAGCCCTGCTTAGTCTGGTGTGCCCCCATTCCAACCCATGCTCTCTAGAGGGAGTAGCTATCAGGCAAGGGAAGCCCCCCCTATTTCCCCTGCCAGCTCTGCCCCCTCCCTTCCTGGTTCTCACACATGCTGCACTCACATCCGGTATAGGTAACTTCACCTTGGCCTTCCGTAATGTGCACTGGTTTTTGTCACGACTGAACCTGGCCCAACCCACACTCTGTTCTGGTACTTGGTTTCGCCAGTGGATGATGTGAACTGATTCAGCCTGGTCTGCCCCTGACCCCAACCCATGCCAAATGTATGCCAGTGGGAAACTGTCCATGGCCTGTTCTGGGCTGTTTCCTTGCATGCTTCTTGCGCTTACCAGCAGGGTCTGTATCCTGCCAGAGGAGTTGCCCAGGCTCCTCCATCAGAACCTCTCCCAATGCCAGATCTTGCGCATAACAGGGGGTCCATGAGCCAGCCCTACTCAGTTCACCTCCTGTTTTAGCAGGAACAGTGGCTTTTCCTGACTGACCTTTTACCCAATCTGGTTCTTGCTGTTGGATGTTTCAGCCCAGCCATGGCTTGTCCATACCCACATATGACTCACTTATGGTTCAGTAGAGGTTGAGACCTAGCCTAGTCTGTCCCACATCTACCCTGGTCCTCCAGGACACCACACCACACGATGTTGGAGTCTGGCCTGGCTCGGTGCATCCAATCCCAGTCCACATGTGTGCCAAGGGAGACTACAACTGTTTCCTGTTCAGACTGCAGCCCCCATTCCAGGCCACGCACCTCTTGGTGGGAACCTCAACCCAGCTAATGTTGTCCCCTTAGCTCCCCAACCAGGCCTGTTCCCAGCTCTAGATCGTGTGCATGCTAGTGGTTGCTCTGACTCAGCCTGGCTCAGCCCCTCATCTGTCCTGACCTCTGCCTTAGACACTGTGGCTTAGCGTTCCTGACACACGCAGACCAGTAGGTGCAAGAGCTTAGCTCAGCATGACCTGTGCTCCTTCCTGGTCTCTAGTTTTGCTTGTGGGCTAAGGTTTGCTCAGTCCTGCCCAGTATATCCTATTCCATTACCAATTGACACATTGCCCAGCTGTTCGAGCTACTTTGCCCAGCTTGTCAGACCCCCAGGTCTGGACCACATGTTCACCAGCGGGAGCTATGACTCGCCAAGGGAGTTTCCCAAGTTCTTCCACTTGACCCACTCCCAGACCCAGTTCTCATACATGCCATTGGGTTTTAGGCCAGTGCCCGGCACAGTCTGGCCTTCCATTTGGCCTTGTATGAGCTGGTGAACGTTGCAGCCTGGCCCACTCCACACCCTATTCAGGATGCACATTCAGGTGCTGCTGCCTTGACCAGTCCAGACTGTTGTGGGTTTCTTTACCTGTGATTGATAGCAAGCTCCTTGGTCACACCTAGCTTAGTCCATCACCACCCCAACTCTTGAGCTAACCAGTGAGGCTAGAATTTCCACAGGGTTCGGGCCACACATCCCCCACAGAATCTACCCCCAGTTATGGTTCTCGAATGCTAGTTAATGTAATGGCCCTGCCTAATGTGACCCCTCTGCTGATCCATCATCATGTCAGGTAATAGGATATCCTGCTTGACAAGCCCCAAGCCTTAGCTTATGCATGGACTGGTGTTCGGTGCTCAGCATTGTTAAGTAATTATAAGTTCTTCAGAGGAAAAGTTACTCTGTCGTTGGGAATCTTTAGGATTGATTCACATCGTAGAAGCACAGTGGGTTCAACCTGGAGCTACCTAAGCAGGAATTCAAAGAACCAAAACCTGAGAGCTCCCTGGCCGGGCGGCTAGCAGGCAGAGCCTGGCACCAAATGGTGCACTGGCCGCCCAGAGACAGCTCACCACGTGCACATGGTGAACCTCTGCTTCTCCAAATTATCTTCCTCCGCAGGAACTAGAGTTCTCTCACTTCCATTCTCTTTCATGTAGTACACCCTAATGGTTAAATCAGGCCAGGTCCTGACAGTCAGGTAGATCCAAGTTCAAGTCCTGCCTTCAACACTGCTTCTGGGTGAAAGATTCTTCACCTCCAGGCTCCTCAGTTGAAACATGAGAATGAAAATCAGAATCCTCCCCATGTAGAAGAACAGCCATGACGACAAAATGTGCCAAGCAATAGAGAGTGTCCATTCCAGTCCAGTCCAGGGCCTGGAGCCTGTGACTCTGAGTAGCTGCTGTTCTCACTCTGTCCCTTGTTAGCCTCATGCCATTGCCCAGTCCAAATCCCAACCCTCATCCTCTGATTTGGGGTCTAGATCTTGTTGTTGAACCTGATCCTGAGAGGACCCCCAGCACTTCGATGCATGAGTCTCTAAGAGGCAATCCTTTGTCCTGTTTCACTTTTCCGTGGATTCAACTTACTTGCAGGTGGATTTCCAGGCTGCCGTGTCCATGAATTTGCACCTGGAACCTGGGAGAACCAGTGAAAAATGGAAGGGACTGGGCAGGCCAGGGCCTGAGATCTCAAGTGAGCTGGGCCTGACCTGGCGCTCACCAGGCTTGCTGTTGTGCATCTCGGACACTTAGTTTCCTTGGCTGTGAAATGGATAGTCTCATTCTAAACTGGGAGAGATAGATCCAAAAGTCCATGAGAGTCCCAAGGTCCCACGCTGCTGGCCCAGAGCGGAAAATGTCCCTTCTGTTCCCACTAGCAGCCCGTCTCTGCCTTGAAGTCCTGCCAACCTCATCTTAAAAGAGGCTCCACCTCTCTGGAAACAGCCCAGACTGCCCTTCTGTTGCCCCTTCAGCCCGCTCCCTGCTCACGTCCTCCTTTAGTTCTCTGAACCTTAGTCATGCTCAAGTTGGGCAGGGAAGGCGTGGAGCAGACACAAGGCAAGAGAGAACAGCCCCAGGGGACTCTGCCCATCCTAAAGTGGCCCTGCTCAGATGCCATTTGGCCAGGAGCCAGCCCTGCTGTGTGGAAAAGCAGTCCCGCTCTGGCAACCATTGCATCTAGGAGGAAGGGTGAGGTTTCAAACACAGCCGCGGAAGATGATGAAAGAGTTCCAGCAAGGGGCCTCTGAAGAACACCATGGCGGAGCGCCGACTGTTGACGTTAGCAAATGGGGGCTGCTGAGAGGCCACTCAGAGGCGGAGCCCAAGAAGGCCAGCAGGGCTTGGCGAGTCCACCAAGCCAGGAGACTGAAAAATACAGACTGGAAGGCCTAAGTTGCCAGGACCCTTGCTGGCTGATGGAAGGGTTCCCACACAGCCCGGCGCTGGAGTTTCAGCTCGGTTGGCTTCAGTGAATTTACCTCTGATGAATGAGCTGGAGGCTCTGGTTTGAGTAGCAGTCTCAGGGTCTGATTAGTCTCGAACCCTGCGTGGAAACTCTGTCTTTCCTCTCATATCTTAAGGCCTTCCCAGCCTATAGCAAACAAGGCAAGCCTGCTGTCTTCTCCAGAGGCTTAGCAGGCAGGCATGACCCTTCCTTACTGCGGTGTTCTCAGGCCTTCCTTTCGTGGTGCACCGGCTGCACATGCTGCTTATCTGGGCAGCTCCACCTGTGTGTTGGCAGACTATTGCTAGGGAACACATTTCTCCAGAATGGATCAGCTTAAAAGACTACACGCTGACAATCTCACACTCTCTCTGGTCAGTCAATATGAGGCTTTGCTGGAGAAGATCTTTCTGCTCCTTAGCTCATGTGATGTCTGGCAGGATCTCATCTCCCTGGACCACATGGATCTCTCCATCCAGTGGGTGTGGCTGCTGGCTTCTTCACAGCGAGCACATGAGAGGACAAGGGAGTGCTGGTCCATCCCCTGAGTCACAGTCCTCTGTAACCTGATCACTGAGGAGCATCTGTCAGCTTTTCCTAGCCCATACCCTGGAATTGCATGAGGATACAGTGCCAGGGGTGGGGGCTGGTGGATGTGCCATGTCAGAAGCTACCACTAGTTATCCCTCCTTGCTCTTGTGGCCTGTTGCTGGCCTGTCCCTGCCACTTGTTCTCAGTTGCTTGAACACACAGACTCCATTTTGCTCAGCTCTCGGAGTCCCGTGGCCCCTGCCACAAGGTTTCTTGTGTTTGCTGAGTGAATGAATAATTCATTACTCAAGGCAGCAGACAAAAACCAAAGGCAAGTGTGCCGTTGTCTTTGAGAGACTGTGAGGGGACAGGTGTGTAATGCAGTGACTAAGGTGTCGCTTGGGACATCTTGGAGTGTATTCCTGGTGCCCAGCTTCTGCTACACCTTCCTGCGAGCACACATCTTGGGAGGCACCAGGTGATGGTTGGGTTCCTGTCATCAAAGTTGGAGACTGGATCCAGCGTGGCAACCGAGTGACCAAAGTTCTCACTTTGCATGCGCTGGAATTCCATGTGGGTGCTGGATTATGTCCCAGCTGCTCCACTTAACATCCAGCTCCCTATTAATGGCCTGGGAAAGCAGTAGAGGACAGCCCAAAGCCTTGGGACCCTGTACCCACATGGGAGACCTGGAAAAATCTCCTGGCTCTTGGCTTCGGATTGGCTCAGCCCAGTCATTCCAGCAACTTGGGGAATAAACCAGCAGAAGGAAGATCTTTCTGTTTCTCCTTTCTCTGTAAATCTGACTTTCCAATAAAAATAAATAAATCTTGAAAGAGAGAGAGAGAAAGCAAGCAAGCAAGCAAGCAAAAAAATGTAGTTGGAAACTCAGATGAGTTCTGAGCTCCTGTCTTCAGCTTGGCCTGGCATTTGAGGAATGAACCAGCAAATGGAAGACGTCTCTCTCTGCTTTTCAAAGAAAACAAAGATAAATAAATATGATTTTCAAGAGAGTTACTTATTATATTTTGACACATCATTCCATTTCTAGAATATTCTACAAAAAAATCAGAAATGTAATTAGATGAATGGCTTCTGTTTAGTTACAAGGGCATTCATTGTAGCACTATTGATAAGTATACTTTATACGTTGTCCCTCAAAAACAAAGACAAAACAACTACCTAGGAAACTACTCAGTGGTACAGGACTGATTAACCACATCACGCTAAGAACCTACCGTAGATATTCCAGACTCATTAGGCAGGTTTGGCACAGAAGTTAAGACGGCTTGGGATGCCCAATCCCACATCAAAGTGTCCGGGTTTGAGTCCTGGCTCCTTTGCTTCTCATACAGCTTTCTGCTAATGTGCACCCTAGGGGGCAGCAGATGATAGCTCAGCTGGTTGGATCCCTGCCATGCACCAAGGATGCCCAAATGGAGTTCTTGGCTCTGGGCTTCAGTCCGACTCAGCTCTGGTTGTTGTGAGCACGTAGGGAATGAGCTAGCAGACAGAAGGTCTGAATCTGTCACTCTTTTGCCTTTTGAACAAAGAATAAATAATTTTTAGAAAACAATAAAATTTTTAGAAAACAATAAAAGACCTTCCATCCATTGGTTCACTCCCCAAGTGTCTGCAACAGCCAGAGCTGAGCTGATCAGAAGAAAGGAACCAGGAGCATCTTCCAGGTCTCCCGGGCTATCATCTGCTGCTTTCCCTGGCCACAGGCAGAGAGCTGGATGGGAAGTAGAGCATCTAGAACACAAACTGGCACCCATATCCTGGCTCTTGAAGGGGGAGTATTAGCCAATTGAACCATTGTGATGGGCCAAATACATTGTGATGGGCAAAGCAAATACACACATAGAAAAGTCTGGGATGCCAGCATTCTATATGCGTACTGGTTTGAGTCTGCTCTGCTTTTGATCTAGCTCCTTGTCGTGTGTCCAGGAAAGCATTGGAAGAGAGCTCAAGTGCTTGGGCCTTTGTCAACCATGTAGGAGACCCAGATGAAGCTCCTCACTTTTATGTGGTTCAGTTTCAGTTGTTGTGGTCATTTGGTGAATGGCCCAACAGATGGAATATCGCTGTCTCTATAACTGTGCCTCTCAAATAAAGAAATTTTGAAAAAGAAAAGACCTGGAAAGATTGTATAAGTCTTGAATAACTATAAAGTTCAAATGAGGCAGTTTTAACTTGCTTCAACAAGGGCTCTTGCTTTGGCTTTTCTTCATGTTACAGGATTTCTATAGGCAGTGAGCTTCCGGCTTTAGTTCCCTTTGGCTCAGGATCACCATAGTCACCATGGTAGGCCTTCCCCTCATGTTTGCCACTTCACGGTCCTAAGGTGGGTTGTCCTCCTCCAGACCTAACTCGGGCCCTCAAAGCTGGAAGGACAGATATGAGCAAGTTCCCTTCTTTCACAATGTGATGTTACTGAATACTCCCCTGCAGTTTGCCAATCTCAGAGTTCACTGAGAAATACATTGGGAAAATGAGGGATAAAGAAGTCAAAACATTTGTTATAAAACTTCCTATCAATGACAAGAAGCACATAAAGCAGGAGTTCAAGGAATTTAACGAATATGTCATATAGAAAATGAATCAAATGAAAGCTGATCAGAAATGCAGAATACAGTGGAGCAAATTAAAAATACAGAGAAGAGTCTTCAAAATAGAATGAATGAAGCAGAAGAAAGAATCTCAGATTTAGATAGAAACAGACAAAAAGCTGGAAGTAGATCTGGATCAAGCTAAAACAAACAAACAAAAAGAAGTATTTAAGAATTAAAAGACACAGGCCCGGCGCAATGGTGCAAGTGGTTAAGGTCCTTGCCTTGCAAGCCCGGGATCCCATATGGGCGCCGGTTCTAATCCCGGCAGTCCCGCTTCCCATCCAGCTCCCTGCTTTTGGCCTGGGAAAGCAGTTGAGGATGGCCCAAGGCTTGGGGACCCTGCACCCGTGTGGGAGACCCGGAAGAGGCTCCTGGCTTCGGATTGGCTCAGTTCCAGCCGTTGCAGCTGCCTGGGGAGTGAATCATTGAATGGAAGATCCTCTCTGTATATCTGCCTTTCCAATAAAATAAAATAAATCTTAAAAAAAATAATTGTTAAAAAAATTTTTTAAAAAAATTGAAAGACACTATGAAAAGGCCAACTATAAGAGTTATGAAAATCCCAGAAGGTGCAGAAAGAGAAACAGGTATTGAAGGTGTGTTCAATGAAATAATTAGGGAAAATTTCTCTAATCTGGAGAAAGAATTGGGAAACAACATCCAGGAGGAGCACAGAACTCCCAACAGGGTTGACCAAAAGCCAGCTTCACCACGACACATGATAAGCAAGCTCTCTTCAATCGAACATAAGTAAAGATCCTTAGATGTGCCCGTGAAAAAAACCAATTGACATATAAAGGAATGCCAATTAAACTCACAGGAGACCTGTCACAGGAAAGTTTACAGGCCAGGAGAGAATGGAGCGACACATTCCAGATTCTAAAAGAAAAAAAAAAATTGTCAGCCCAGGATAATGTATCCAGCAAAGCTGTTCTTCATCTTTGAAAATGAAATAAAATTTTTCCACAGTAAAGAAAGGTTAAAAGAATATGCTTCTTCTAAACCTGCCCTACAAATGATACTTAAAGATGTTCTCTTGACAGAGAAAAGGAATAGCACCTACCAAAACCAAAGGCAAATGTGAAGAACATCCCAGGTAACAACAGAAGGCTAAATTAATGAACAACCAATTGCTAAAATGACAGGACCAACTTACCACCCATTCATATTAACCCAGAGTGTAAATGGCTTAAGCTCATCAATCAAGTGTCATAGATTAGTAGTCTGGATTACAAAACATAACCCATCTATTTGTTTTCTACAAGAGACATCTCACCAACCAAGATCAGCGAGAACTGTATCTCATGGATTTTGATCTTTTTTTTTTTTTAGTTTCACCTCTTCAAAACACATTTTTTTCTCATTAAATTCTTCAATGACGCAGATCATACAGTACCATCATTTTCTTCAAGAAGATTCTTGTTTTTCTTTTTCATTTCTTCAGCTACATATTAGTCATTCAGTAGCATGTTATTTAACTTCATGGCATTGTTAATTTCCTGTTGATTGATTTTTTTGTGGCTTTTCATTTAAGGGGATGTATAGTAACTGTGTAATGGAGACTGTCATATCTAGTAGCATGTTATTTAACATCATGGCTTTGTAAATTTCTATGTTTCTTCCTGTTGTTGATTTTGTATTGTGGCTTTTCATTTAAGGAGTAATTAAAGATTTCTCTTTAATTAAAGATTTTCTCAAATAAAAAAAAAGAAAAAAAATGAAAGAAAAAGGAACAAACCGTGGGCACCCCTCTGCTAGCCTGTACCTGTCACTGCTGAGCACAAGAACCAGGGCTGGGAGTGGGCCAGGCTGGACAAGGCAGCAACACCTGCCAGCACATGTAAGGACTGGGCCTGGGCCTGGGGGCAGGTCGGGTTGAGCTAAGCTGTAGCACCTGTGGGTGTGCATGAGCGCCAGATGACATGTGGGTTGGGTCGGGCTAGGCCATAGTAGAAGCTGGCATGTGCAAAACTGGGGCTGGTGGTGGGCCCTATGGGGATTATTAGGGGTTGCCCCACAATACCCACTGGTGAGATTGGTCTGTGATGGGCTGGGTGGGCTGGGCTGCTACACCCTTAAGTTGGTGTAAGACAGAGGGCTGAGGTAGAACTGATCAAGCTACATCCACCAGTTTGTGTGTTGGCTGGTGCAGGCAATGAGCCACACCTGCCCCTCCACTGGCTGGTAGACATAAGAGTCAAGTCTGAGGTCACCCAAGTGAGGTTTCTTGGAAGACTCCCCAATTAAACTGCTGGATTCAGACCCTGGCCAAGGGAAAATCACAGGATGTATAGTTTCACCTTGGAATACATGTATCAGGACTGGATCTCCTCAATTGCTGATGCCTGTGCATTGGATAGCATGCCCAGATGCACACAGGGGACATGATGACTAGCTCATCTAGACCAGCAGGAGATGTTAACTGCCTTATCAAAGGATGGAAAAGCGGAACAGGGCATACAAATCCCCTGGCCAAGCTTTACAGCATGTTTCTGGTTCTGTGGATGGACTAAGGTGGACTTTGTCAGCCAATAGATCTTGGAAAGATTTTCTTAATCCCAGAGCAATGAAACAGAAAACATCTCAGGGCTATCGAAACCACTCAAGTTAATATCCTCAGAATGCTCTTCCATACAACAGGGTCTCTGGGCATCATCAAACAACTGTCCCCCTTCCCTGGTGTCAATGTAGTGTAAAAGCAAGGAGCAATTCTCTCCTCTTCCTCCCCTGTGGACATGGGGGAAAAAAGACTGAAGCATGTGTCCCACCCACCTTCATCCATCCCACCCCACCCTAATCAGAGGCCCATATAGGCACGTATTCCCCTCAAATATATAGACAATATTAAAAATTAAATAAACAAAGCCTGATTAACCCAAGTAAACAAGCCTGCAGCTGGAAATGTCTGGATTATCAGCCTTCAGGCTTGAGTTTATGAACCAATATGCGCTTCAGTAAATTGATTTGAACTTTATTAACACCTTAGTGCTACCAGTTCCTTAGTGATCTGTGTAATACACCCCATGAACAGAATAAGGTATCAAAGCAATATGGCTATCTCAGTTGAGGCGGGAGGAACACCAGGAAAAGTCTGCACCCTTTCATGACTAAAGCACCCAAGGGGTAAACAGGAAACATCAGAGACCCGAAGGGCATCCATACTTACTACCCTGGGTGCTGGTGAAGGTGAACTCACAGACTGTTTTTGGTTGCAAATGTTGGAGAGCCCACCTGGCTCAGCTTGAGCCAAGCAATCAGAGGGACTTCAGGCATGGCTAGATCCAGGAGAGCTTCGGATCGCTCTTTCTTTTCGCAGGGTTATTTAATTCTGTTTGACTTCACTCACAGTAGACAGCAAGATGCTGAGCATTTCATGATCAAGTGAGGGATGCAGAGAAAAAAATAAGAAAAAGAGAAAGTGGAGGAGGAAGAAGAAGTAGGGAGGGGAGGGGCAAGGAGAGAATGGGGGGATGTGTTTTCTTCGAATGTCCATAAGAATGTAACAGTTACCAGGAAGAGACTCCTGAAGCCACAAGCCCATCCATGGACCAATCATTGAAGCCAGAGACCTTGAACTCACCACTTTGAGGTCTTCTGCCACGTTCTTCCTAGATCTCGTGGTCAGGATCTTGCAAGTCACAGGGATTGAGCTGAATTGTGGGAGAGGGGAGGAGGCGGGATTTCAGGCAGATCAGTGAAAGCCTGACTGCCACACTATCTGCGTGCTGTAGGAATGAGGCCACCAGGGTTCAAGTGCACCCTGTGCTTCCTGGGCACCTGTCAGAAGCCAGAGAAGTGACAGAAAGGAAGGGTGTGGTCTGTGTGTTTCACCAAGGTCAGACATGGAAAGTGGCAGAAAATTTAAGGCTGAGTTTCCCACACAACACCCCCCCCCCAGAAGGCTGAGTTCTTTAAGAAGGTCTTGTGGGAGCCCTGGGGGCACAGACTACAAAGGGATTAAATCCAGGAGGCTTTTCAGAAGAGGCACCTGGGCCAGCCTGGAAGAATGAATCATGGAAGACTTTCAGGCAGAGGAGGTTTCAAGGCCAAGAGGCAAGCTTGGCTGGGGAAGTAGGGAAATGGTGAAGGCAGAGCGTCAGAGCTGGACACCACTGTGCACAGAATGGGGGACTTCCTGGTCCTGCAGCCTCCCAGCACTGTTCTGCACAGTGATATTGCATCACTGCAAACCAGCATTTTCTGCACCCACATAGCTGATCACATGGAGCTTTCTAGAGGCGTGCCCACCATGTCTGGGACAGTGGCTAAGGCTCTGACAGCCTGCTCACCGGGGTCATCCTCAGCTGCTCACTTCCCTTTTTGGGATGGAGCTTTCTATAACATGACAGGTGCCAGCGACTATGTGGATGATTGTACAAGTCTGTGGCCGTGTGTGAGGCTGTGGGATTGCATGCTTTGTGTGGGTCAATTGTGGGGCAGCTAGTTTGATTCTATTTTTCCAAAGTTTTGTGGACTGATTTGAAAGACAGAGAGACGGGGAGGGGGCAGTGAGAGAGAGGGAAAGAGAGAGAAAGAGAGGGAAGAAAAGAAAGAGAAGTCCTCCATTTGCCAGTTCATTCCCCAGTAGCCAGGGGTGGACCAGGCCACAGTCAGGAGCTGGGAGCTCCATCCAGTCCTCTCACATGGGATGAGACGTGAGGCGTGGGGTGAGACAGGTCCAAGGTGCTCTAATATGGGATGTGGGCAGTGCAGGCAGCAGCCTGACTTGCTGCACCACCAGGCCCAGGTGGGCTGGCTGGGGGCTGGAGGAAGTGTGTTCCATGGGCTATAGAGCTGTCGCAGCCAAGGCTTGCTCCCTGGCAAGTAGGACGCACTGGGCCTGCCTTGTCACTTTAGCTCTCTGAGCCTCTTCTCTTCCTGCGAAGAGGGAGCCATAGCCTTCCTCTGGCATGGCTGCGTAGGCGCAGGTGCCCACACAGTGTGAGATCAGAATGCTTGTCAGCATCCTGCCTCTGCCATCTGCCTCTAACTTGTGCTTCTACTTCCCCATCCAGTGCAGGGGAATAACAAGTGTACTTGCTAGTGTTGTTGGCACCTAGAAGGTTGGTATCTAGAGAATATCTAGCGAATTCAGGAACTTGGGCCCTTCTGAGAGATTTGGATTGACTGGCTCCTGGCTTCTGCCTGGTTCAGCTCTAGTTGTTTCAGACATTTCAGGAGTGAACTGGGAAATGGGACCTCCCTCCCCCTCTTCCTTTCTTCTTCTTTTTTTTTTAAAGATTTATTTTTATTTTATTGGAAAGGCAGATATACAGAGAGGAGAGATGGAGAGGAAGATCTTACGTCCGATGATTCACTCCCCAAGTGAGCGCAACGGCCGATGCTATGCTGATCCGAAGCCAGGAGCCTCAAAGCTTTGGGCCGTCCTTGACTGCTTTCCCAGGCCACAGGCAGGGAGCTGGATGGGAAGTGGGGCCGCCGGGATTAGAACCGGCGCCCATATGGGATCCCGGGCGTGCAAGGCGAGGACCTTAACCACTTGCGCCACCGCGCCGGGCGGGGGAGGGGGGTCCTCTTCCTTTCAAATACACAAATAAACACGTTTGGGTTTTTTTTTTTTTAATTAGCAGTTAGCTTATTGAATCTATTCCAAATCCTGGATTCGATGTGGGTTCTCCTTGACAAGATGTCACTGCCCACCCAAACTTATTGCTGAACCTCGTTTTGCTCAGGATGAAGATCACACACACCTGAGCCCCATCCCCAAGGTGGTACACAGCTGTGGGGGTGATGTGCCAGTCTGTGCTCCCCTTCCCTGAAAATACCTTTCCCACGATGGTGGGTTCCAGCATGCTCAGCCATAGCTCCATAGACAGAGATAGACGCCTGGCCCGGCCTGAATTGGCCACTTGCTTTCCTGCAACCGTGGATGAGAACCCAAGGAAGAGATAGCAGGTGGCTCTGTGGCTGGGAGGAGATGGAGCTCCAGGACAGGCAGCCATTTTGTGTTATATGAATGTACATGCCAAGAAGAAAACTAGGAAGCAAATTCAGAGACAGGAACCCCTGGTGGCTGGTGTTCTGGTGTTGTGGTACCCAGTTCTTTGTTTGCAGTCATTTGTGCCACTCCCTCCAATGAGTTTCAGATCTGGGCTCTTCTGTTAGATTTCCACCATGGTCTGTGCAGCCCAGTTCCTGGCTCAGCACTCTACCTCCTGTGATATCATGTTGAGGCTGCACTGTTGTCTGTACAACATGTCTCCCAGTTTCAGTTCGCACAGTTCCCAGGATGATAGTGCATGCACAGTTCACTATTGTCAAAGCCTTTGCCACACTGTACAAAATGACACCTGATGTGAAACTCATAGTTCTTAATCTGCTGGCCATTAGGTCTGGGGGCTACCTGGACCTATTTTGGGTGGAACTTGAAGGATGCCATATCGTTGCAATTCACTGAACCCAAAATGAGTTTACTCCCAGCTTAGTGCATGCACAGTCCTGTCCCATAGCCATTGCCTCGCTACACAAGATGGTGCCCAATTAAGCTCTAGTAGGGGTTCGAGCTGTGATATCCACCATGCTCCTGGACCACCTGTTTAGGATCTACTGCTCTGTCTCTGCTCCTGGTCAAATCAAACAATTCAGCAGGATGGGCAG
Source organism: Ochotona curzoniae (assembly GCF_017591425.1). NCBI lineage: Eukaryota > Metazoa > Chordata > Mammalia > Lagomorpha > Ochotonidae > Ochotona > Ochotona curzoniae. Next base: position 5,782,564 of record NW_024465777.1, read on the forward strand.
TTCTCTGTCTGGGTTCACCTCCGGAATTCCCAGTGAACTCCTCTTCCCACATGGTTGCTGGTGGATCTCAGATTGCCATTTGCTGAGTGACGTTGGCACATCCAGTCACTGCAGCACCACTCTATTGTCTCTGCTGCTTTCCTGCGTCCGTCAGTCTCCAGGTGCCTCTCTGTCATCAGTCTGTCCTCTCCTATCTCCTGGAATGTGTCCGCTTTGCTTCACCCTGGCTAATGTTTTCTCTCTTTAAATGTGTCCTCACCCTATTCTGCCATCTTGATTCCTTTTTAAAAATATTTATTTTATTTACTTGAAAGGCAGAGTTAGAGAGAGAAAGAGAGAATACAAAAGATCTTTCATCGTCTGGTTCATTCTCCATACAGCCACAATTCTAGGGCTGGGCCAGGCCAAAGCCAGGAACCTCATTTGAGTCTGTCATGTGGATGCAGGGACACAAGCACTTGAAGCCTTATCTGCAGCTTTTCCTAGTCATTAGTAGGCAGCTGAATCAGAAGTGGAACAACCAGGACTTGAACCGGTGCATGTGGGATGCCAGAGTTGTAGACAGAGGCTTAACTTGCTCTGCCACAACACCAGCCCCTTCCCTTTGATTCTTGGCTCACTTCTACTCTCTGTCTTTTCTTTTTTTTTTTTTTTAAAGATTTATTTATTTATTGGAAAGTCAGATATACAGAGAGGAGGAGAGACAGAGAGGAAGATCTTCCGTCCGATGATTCACTCCCCAAGTGAGCACAACGGCCGATGCTATGCCGATACGAAGCCAGGAGCCAGGAACCTCTTCCCAGTCTCCCATGTGGGTGCAGGGTCCCAAAGCTTTGGGCCGTCCTCGACTGCTTTCCCAGGCCACAAGCAGGGAACTGGATGGGAAGTGGGGCTGCCGGGATTAGAACCGGCGCCCCTATGGGATCCCAGCACGTTCAAAGCGAGGACCTTAGCCGCTAGGCCACACCGCCAGGCCCTACTCTCTGTCTTTTCTTATAATAAACCTTTGCTATTATATTTACTGTTTGTGTGAGCTTCAATACATTCATTGTCTGAGTCTCAAAAGAACTTGCACTTGGTCCTCCCCTTCATACTCCCCACACTCATATCTAGGAGACCAGGAAGGAGTTCCAGGCTGCTCATTTCAGCCCCTACTGCAGCCATTTAGAGAGTGAACCAAAGGATGGGAGAGCTCTCTCTGTCTCTTTTGTCTGTTTCTGTCTGTCTCTCTCTCTCTCTCTCTCTCACATACACACACATATTCACCTTTGTAATTCTGCCTTTCAAATAAATCAACACATCTTTAAACAATGAAAAAAGGTGGTGGTAGTGGTAGGGAACATGTTCCTGCTGTCCTGAGGCTTAGTTTAATGGGCAAGAGTGGGTGTAAACAAGCAAATAAAAAGTAGGATTGTAGGGGTCAGTGCTGTAGCACTGCAGGTTAAAATGCTCTTGTTCACAAGACGAGCATTCCATTTCATAGCACCGGTGCAAGTCCTAGCTGCCTGCCTCTGATCCAGCTCCTTGTCTGTTACTGCACCTGGGAAAGCAGTGGAAGACTGCCCAAGCATATGGGTTCCTCCACCCACCTAGGAGACCAGGATGGAGCACCTGACTCCTGGCTTCATCTTAGTCCAGTGTTGCCGGTGTTGGCAAATCGAGGATCTCTCTCTCTCTGTGTGTCTCTCTCTCTCTGTGTCTCTGTGTGTGGTGGGGGCGGAGAGGATGCTCCTCCTCTCTTTGTAGCCCTGCCTTTCAAATAATTAAGCCTTTTCAAAAAACATAGAAGTTGGAAGATGGAAACTTGTAAAAAGAGAACAGTGAGGGACAGGGGAGAAGCTGGGTAACGAGTAACCTTTTTGTCCTGGGCATTCGGGGGGCTGAATGTTCTGAGGAGGTGAGAATTCCAGGACGCAGAAGAGCAGGTGGAATCCCTGGGGAGTTATAGAAGGGGCAGGAAGAAACAGTAAGAAAGCCTCGTGGTTGCAGCGGGTCCAGGGGAAAGTGGCCAGGCAAGAGCTGGCTCCTGCAGGGATTTGAGGAAGACTGGGCATAACTTTGGGTACAATGTGAAGCCCCAGAAACGTTTAGGCTGGCAATAACAGCGTCTTGGTGCATTCTCTAGAACTCTCTCTGGAGCCTGGCATTTGCTCTGGGGTTGGGACTCCAGATAGGATGCACACTTCCCATATCAGAGAACCTAAGTTCTAGGAGTCCAGCTTCTTGCCAATGAACACCCTGGGGGAGGCAGCAGGTGAAGCCTCAAGGATTTGGGAACCTGCTACCCACATGAGAGACCCGGGTTAAATTTCTAGCTTTGAGCTTCAGCCTGACTCAGCGAATAGAAACTTTTTTTTTTCCTATCTCTTTTTCTGACTCATGGATCAGTAATCTTAATAAAAAAAAAAAAAAAAGCATCAGAGTGGGTGGGGTTGGAGCAAGAGAAGCAGAAAATGTGGCAATAGGCCCAGCAGGCCATGCTGGGCGGCAGTGCAGGGGTGGAGGAGTAGAAGCTACAGATGATTCTGTTGGTTCCAGTTCCTGGTTCCAGTTCCTCATGAGACTCGCCTACTTCTTGCCCCTGAGTCTATCAAAATTCCCCATCTTCTGCTTTCTTAGGCCAGAGTTCAGAAGGATTCTATTATTTGCAACCAAATAGTCCTGAGTAGATGCCGCGGTGGCCTCCAGGTTGATTTAATGCTCTGCTCTCAGTGTCCAGCCCTGCCCCAGTGTCCAGCAAGGTACAGATCGGGAGTGGAGGTCAGGGGACTTTATCACTATGAAGTAAAGTCACGCAGAACCCAGAGTATTTTATAAAGGAGATTGTGTGCCAAGAAGTAGGAATTTAGGGGCCAGCACTATGACAAAGTAGGCTAAGCTTCCACCTGCAGCTCTTGTGTACATCGCATATGAGTGCCGGATGAGTCCCTGCTGCTCTACTTCTGGTCCAGCTCCCTGCTAATAGCCTGGGAAAGCAGCTGAGGGGGCCCAAGCCCTTGTGACTCTGTGTCTACATGGAAGATACAGACGGAAGTTACTGGCTGCTTGTTTTGAATTGGCCCAGCTCTAGTTGTTGCAGCCATTTGCAGAGTAAACCAGTAGATCTTTCTCAGTCTCTCCTTCTCTCTCTCTCTCTAATTCTGCCTTCCAATTAAAAATAAAATAAATGCTGGAAAAAAAAAAAAACAGCAGCATGCTAGAAGAAACAGAGAGCATCACCTCACCACTTGGCGTGTGTAGAATGGTTTCAGAGAACAATTGCTAACATTGCTCTTGTTTGTTCGAAACCTGGCGTCTCAGCAGGAACTTTTGCAAGGGCTGGGGCAGTCTACTCTCAGTGTTTGGGACCTGAGGTCATGCATCTCACTCCCTCAGGTGGAGCCCAAGCCCAGGATAACCCATGGCTAACACCTGCTCGGCCTGTACTCCCAGACACGGCACAGTGGCTAAGACTCTCTGGTGAGCGACACACACAGGAACTAAAACACTCCCAAAGGAAACTCTTTTTTTTTTCCCCCCAAAGAATTCTCAAAGGAAGCAGCCCAAGAGGATTTATTTTGCCATGTGGGAAAAATACTAATGATAGGTGACATGCTTTCCCCAGCGCCACCGCCAGCATCAAATAACAGGCATAGGTCTTTGTGACAGGTGCCAAAATGTGTCATCGGGTACCAGGCTTTGTCCAAAAAGCTGTGTCTGTTTCAATTCTTTTAAACCTCAGAGCAACTATGAGATGAATGATCATTGTTACTATTTTACAGATGAATAAACTGAGGAATTTTCAGTAAGACCACAAAACTAGTACATAATATGGCACCAACATTGTGGCACAGCTAGTTAAACCACCACTTGCAACACCAACATCCTGTATGAGTACCGGTTTGAGTCCTGGTTGCTCCACTTCCAGACCAGCTCCCTGCTAATTGCACCTGGGAGACCAGCAGAAGATCCTCGTGAGCGCTTGGGCCTCTGCCACCCATGTGGGAGACCCAGATGGAGTTACAGGTGACTGGCTTCAGCCTGGAACAGTCCCAGCTCTTACAGTCATTTGGGAAATGAAAGCAGATGGAAGACATCTCTCTTTCTGCAACTCAACCTTCCAAACCAACTAATAGCCTATTTATTTATTTATTTATTTAAGAAGACTATCAAACCCACTCAGGCAACACCCTTGGAACACTCTCCCCACGTGGAGGTCTCTAAGGTGTCATCAAGTGACCGTCCAGCCCGGGGCGCTGATGAAATTTGCCAGCAAAGAGTGGCCCCTTCTCATTCCTCTCCTGTGATACAGGAGGAAAAAACCCTGAAACATTTGTCCCACCCACCTTCCTGGGTACCCTCCACACCCTAATGAGACACACATGACTATACACTCCTCTCTGTAAAGTAAACAAAATTAAAAAGAAAGTTTAAAAAAAGAAAGGCAACTGAGAAACAGCATTATAGGAAGGGTCCTTCAACCTCCTCCTTCCGGCTGAAAATGGAACGTGAATTGCCTTGAAAGGTGTGATCCATGTGCCAGCAGAAGGGAAACACTCTCTCTCTTTTTTTTTTAAGATTTATTTAATTTTTATTGCAAAGTCAAATTTACAGAGAGAAGGAGAGACAAAGAGAAAGATCTTTTGTCCGCTGGTTCAAGTGGCTGGAGCTGAACTGATCTGAAGCCAGGAGCCAGGAGCTTCTTCCAGGTCTCCTGCAAGAGTGCAGGGTCCCAAGGTCACAAAGAGGGAGTTGGATGGGAAGCAGAAGAGCAGGTTCAAGAACTGTTGTCTGTATGGGATCCCAGTGCATGTAAGGTGAGGGCTTTAGCCACTAGCTTACCACGCCAGGCCCAGAGCAAAGCACTGTTTCATCGGACATGGGGAGTTGATGCTGAGACTAACCTGCACAAACTTCACTCAAAGAACCGTTCTTTTGTTTTAATTTCCACCATGTATTTCCTATTTTCTTTCTCACAATTAACTGCCTCTACCTCAACCTGGCACTTTTCTTTGTCTTGTCAAGTTTCCACAAAGTATCATTCTTTGTTAGAATAGCATCTAACCCCCCAATTCTAACAACTTCTTTGGGATTTTCACTTCTTTCATGTAAAAATATAGACATCAGAGAAACTGGCATGGCTTTTCTCCCATTCATCTGTCTTTTGTCAGCTTAACGCAGAGGTCCAAGCCACAGACCCTGAGGACAGCTTGTCCTGCCTCCCCTGCACAAGCTCAGGAAGGTCATTCATTCTTCAAGGGCAGGGCCCCTCTCCACTCTGAGCCTGGGGGGTTGACTTCTGCCCAAGAAATCCCCAGGATGGGAGCTGACCCAGCAGCTGCTGCGGCAACATTTATGAGGAACTTCCCATGCACCTGACAGTATCCCATGTGCTTCAGTCACAGGAGGTTACAGAATTCTCCCAGGCAGCCAGCCTGGAGCTTTCATCACTGGCATACCGTGTGTGTGTGTGTGTTTTTCCGTGTTTATAAACGTACTTTCTGCACAGGGATTTAATCAGCTGCGGAGGCTCCCTTTTCACAGCTGTAAAGCCTCATGGTTAGGTTCAGGCTCTGGAGTCAGCCTGCTTGTTTTCCCTAAAATGTACATATGACATACAATTTTTAAAGATTTATTTTATTTTTACTAGAAAGGCAGAGTTAATAGGAGTAGAGACACAGAGAGAGACCTTCCACCTGCTGGTTCACTCCCCAAATGGCAGTAATGGCCAGAGCTGAGCTGATCCGAAGCCAGGAGCCAGACAGCTCTTTCCAGGTCTCCCACATGGGTGCAGGGTCCCAGGACTTCAGCCTACCCTTCTCTTTTTTTCCCCAAGCTATAAGCAGGAAGCTGAATTGGATGTAGAGCAGCTGAGACTCAAAAAGGTGCCCATATAGAAATCTGGCACTGCAGGCAGTTTAGCCTACTATACATCTTACAGGCATACTTTAGAGCTGGCCTATAAGACAGTTTTTTCAATTTTAAAAAATAATAATAAATGGACACCTGTAACCTGAAGATTGACAGGAAAGATGCCCCCCAAATCTCCATCTCATTAGAGTCTCCTTTTATTCCACTAAACTTTCCTGAACACCTAGAATACACCTGAAGCTTTCTGAGGGTTTAAAATGGTGTGTGTGGGGCCCAGCGCGGTGGCGCAAGTGGTTAAAGGTCCTCGCCTTGCACGCCCGGGATCCCATATGGGCGCCAGTTCTAATCCCGGCAGCCCCGCTTCCCTTCCAGCTCCCTGCCTGTGGCCTGGGAAAGCAGTCGAGGACAGCCCAAGGCTTTGGGACCCTGCACCCGTGTGGGAGACCCGGAAGAGGCTCCTGGCTTCGGATTGGCATAGTATCGACCCGTTGCGCTCACTTGGGGAGTGAATCATCGGATGGAAGATCTTCCTCTCTGTCTCTCCTCTCTGTATATCCGCCTTTCCAATGAAAAAAGCGATCACTGATGTTGAACCTGACAGCCAGGTAGACTGGTTACTGCACCCCGGGCTCACGGTGACACAAGGTAGATGCTCCCAAGGCAAGCGATCCCGCCATGCACCGGTGTGCACTCCAGATGCCCAGATCGTCTGCAGGGGACACTGTCGGCGAGCACTTGCTGGTTCTACAATGAAGCATAGTTTGCATCTCAGCCAAGCCTGCAGTGTTCTGGGAGACCCCAGAGATGTAAGACTCTGGGGAAGACCCCTGCTCGTGTGTGCAGAGGTAAGTGCTCGGCCGTGCTAATGATGCTTACCCTTCTTTCCACCATTAAGGCTTCAAGAATATGTGGAGTAAGTCTGTTAGCTGCAAGCAACAGAGCAAAACCCCTTACCTGCGCAGCCAGCCAGTGCGCAGCCCAAGAGTGCAGTGTGGCTTCACAGAGGCTCACAGGACCATAATGAGGTAGTCCCAGCTGTCTGCTCCAAAGACAGCTGGGCAGTTCTTCTGCATTCACCGCTAAATTGCCACTCTTTTAAAAAGGTAGTTATTCACCTGAAAGGCAGAGCAACACACACAGAGAGAAGTTCTTACAGCTGCTGGTTCACTCCCCAGATGCCCACAACAGCTTGGGCCAAGCCAGGATATAGCTGTTCCATCCAGATCTCCCAGGTGGGTGGCAGGGGCTCAAGCACTTGAGCCTCCTTGGCTGTTTCCCAGGTGTGTTAGCAGAGAGCTGCATGGGAAGCAGAGTAGTTGGGACTCAGATGAATACTCTGATACAGGATGTGAGCATTTACAAGGGGCATCCTGGCTAGACGTGCCCCATGCCCCCATGCCTCCTGTCCTCCCTGGTAAACTGCTGGCATTGTATTTGGGCATAATGCTTCGTTTCACACTGCATACATTATGATTGCCATCAAGGGTCCCTTGCTAGCTATTAAACTACTCAGTAAAAAAACATCCTGGCTCCTTGAAACAGGAGTTGGCATCCCAAGCTTTTCTTGCCTGTGGCACTTGTACCGGGAGAAAACTCCAGTGTCCCTCCTCTCTTCCTTTCAGGGACAGAACTCCCAAGCCCTGGGGAGGCTTAGTCCCTTCTAGCTTCTCTGAGGGTGTAGCTGTACCAGAGGGTAGGGAACTGGCAGCGTCTTTTGCTCCACCCTCTTCACTCTTGCTCTGAATCTACTGGTTTCCTGGGATGAACCAGAGGGCATTGAGAATCATGCAACACCACCTGGTCCAGCGCTCAAATCCACTGCCAGCCATTTTTCCTGTCAGGTCCTCATCCACCTTGCTTCCCCAGCAGTGTGGGCCTCGTGAGGAGGTGGCGGGCCTCCCGGCCCTCCAGCAGTCAGAAAGTGTCATTGCAATATGGGACAAAATAGATTAGAGCACAATAGACCATGGGGTTCTGTTTCTTACCAGCCGTGGAACTTGGGACATACGATTCAGTTCTCTCCATGCCAGTTGCCCTGTCTGCAAGATGAAGTTATTCATATTCCTAACCTCGGACAGTGAGCAGCGCCAGCCACAAATCAGTGTTGGTGCCTGTGATGGCTCAGCACTTTTCCAGGGCAGGTGCTGCAGTCGCTGCCTTGGGCATGGGAACTCATCTAACCCTCTCCAAGCCATGGAGGGATTATGACTGCTCTCAGCCCGCTTGCAACGGGAGTGGAAGTTCAGGCTCAGAGAGGACAAGTCACTTTTGTGCATATTCCAGAATCAGGAAGTGGCTGAGCTGGGATCTAAACTCAGGAACGTGGAGCTACCTGTGCCCCTCTTCCTTCTGCATTCTGCTGCCTCCCCCTGCAACAAAATACACAGCTTCTCTTGGTGTCACCTCAATTCCTACTGCTCCTGAGACATGCTTTGCCCTGCGAAGCCCTTACATGTGCCAGCAAGCCCAGGAAGCCACTCCTTTTCCAATGCAGGGCCTTTTTAGAAAACAATTTATTTCTTTTTTAAAAGATTTGTCTATATTGGGTCTGGTGCAATGGCTCAGTGGCTATATTCTCATCTTGCATGCGACAGGATCCCATATGGGTGCCAGTTTGTGTGCCAGCTGCTCCACTTCCCATCCAGCTCTCTGCTTATGGTCTGGGAAAGCAATAGAGGATGGCCCAAGGCCTTGGACCCCTGCACCTGTGTGGGAGACCTGTAAAATTGTTCTGGCTTCGGATTGGCTCAACCCTAGCTGTCGTGGTTACTTGGAAAGTGAACTAGCAGATGGAAGATCATTTCTTCAGGGGCCTGGCGGCGTGGCCTAGCGGCTAAAGTCCTGGCCTTGAATGCGCCAGGATCCCATATGTATGGGCGCCGGTTCTAATCGCGGCAGCTCCACTTCCCATCCAGCTCCCTGCTTGTGGCCTGGGAGAGCAGTTGAGGACGGCCCAAAGCCTTGGGACCCTGTACCGGTGTGGGAGACCTGGAGGAAGTTCCTGGCTCCTGGCTTCAGATTGGCACAGCACTGGCTGTTGCGCTCACTTGGGGAATGAATCTTCAGACAGAAAATCTTTCTTTCTCTCCTCCTTTCTGCATATCTGACTTTGTAATAAAAATAAAATAAATCTTTAAAAAAAAAAAAACCCTTTCCTTCTGTCTCTCCTCTAATGTAAATCTACCTTTCTGAGAGAGAGAGAAGTGGAAGAAAGAAAGAACGAAAAAGGAGGAAAGAAGGAAGGAAGAAATTGATCAGTCACATCATCAGAAGTTGACCTCAAGCATTAAATTCTCATTACTTTGGGACACTTCCACATTTCCTATTTCCAAGGGTCAATGCTTTAAGGGGTACAAACAGGAAAACCAGAAATGAATTCCTGAGAAAGGAGAAGTAGCCAACATACAGGAAGAACCACGCTGCAATGTTCAAGATATTTACAAAGTGTGTGTAGGGTTTTCTCTGTAAGTTCCCTCTTCAAAGAAACATCTCTTCCTCAGTTCCTGTAAACTTTTTACCTAATGGCACACGCTGGCCATCTGTGCAGTCCAAGGGACAAAAATCAAGCAGGCTACGTATAATTAGTAAAATGAAGCAGCCTTCTAGACAAGTGAAATTTAAAGTTAATTCTACCACAGGGTCAGCCTTGTGGTACATAAGGTTACACTGCCACTTACGATGCTCGTGTCCCCTGTGTGAGAGCGGGTCAGGTCTTGGCTGCTCTGCTGCAGATCCAGCTCCCTGTGAACATGCCTGGGACAGCAGCAGGGCACAGTCCAGGCACTTGGGCCCCTGCATCCATTTGGCAAACCCGGATTGGGGTTCCTGGGTCCTGGTTTCAGTCTGACCCAGCCCTGTCCTTTGCAGCCATTTGAGGAATGAACCAGCAAAAGAACATCTCTCTGTCTCTGCCTTTCAAATAAATAAATGTCTTTTAAAACAATAAGAGCAATTTGGGAATATATGTTGGGAAGCAGCAATTCCTCTCCTGGAACTGTTCCCTAAGTAAATGAAAGAGGAAAGAAAGTAACAAGTACTTGGAAATGACCTGCATGTCTCAGATATTTGTGCATTTGCTCTGTTCAGTCCCATGGGGTATGCTTGTCACAAATACCTCATTCAATCCTCAAAATATTTCCCAGAAGTAGATGGCATTTTACCCCTCATATACCAATGAGTGTGTGTGTGTGTGTGTGTGTGTGTGTATGCAGGGGGGTGAACTGAGGCTGTTGGAAGCAATGCCATTTGTCCACAACTCAGTAGAATTACAAGAACCAGCAATGTGGCACAGCAAGTTAAGCTGTTGCCTGCAAAGTCAGCATCCCCTGTAAGCATCAGTTTGAGTCTAGGCTTTTCTACTTTTCATCAAGCTTCCTGTTAGTGTACCTTGGAAAGCAAATCCAAATGCTTAGACAGCAACCCCCTCACCCCACCACTGTGTGAGGGACCCAGATGGAGCTTCCGGCCTCTGGCTTTGGCTTTCCCAGGCCACATGAGGGGAGCTGAATGGGAAGTGGCACTGCCAAGATATGAACTGGCACCTACATGGGATCTCAGCCCGTGCAAAGCGAGGACTTTAGATGCTAGGCTATCGCACCTGGCCCCTGCTGCTTGTGTGTCAGGCACTCAAGCCCAGGACCTGGAGTCCAATCGAGCCTGGGGAGTATTGTGTTGGAGAGGTGAGGTGGGCTTCTGGCCCCTGGACCCAGTGGACACTGATCCAGCGTCAGAGCCACTACCTGGATGGGAAGTCAGGTGGTCCCAGGTTGGAATCTGAGGAAGAGGAGGAAGGAACGTGGTGTGGCCCTGGAAGATGCTTAGCTGGTGCCGCTAGGAAGCAGGTGAGGTACAAAGGCTGACGCGATGTGTCTTGATTCGTTTTTGGCTGCTAAGACTGAGTACTGAGACTGGGAATTTGCCTGGCACTAAGATTTATTCTGCTCATAATTCTGGAAGTCCATGGTCAAGGAGGACCCTTGGGGGTCTTCTGGCTGTGGAGCCTGCACAGTGCTCTGACGTGGCATGGGGGACACACAAGAGACAAAAACCAAAGTGACAAAAAAAAAAAAAAGCTGATTGATTAGAAGGGCACTGTGACAGAGTGAGAAGAAGAGAGAGGTTTTCCCTCCGCTGGATTACTCCCCCTAATGTCAAGCTAGGCCAGGCCCAAATCAGGAACCCAGAGCTCCGTCCCAGGCTCCCCTGCAGGTGGCAGGGACCTACGTACTTAGGACCATCATCTGCTGTTTTCCCAGGCAGCTACGTGCCATGAACCATGACACCAATGCCAACCAGACCATACAGGTCTTCTGAAAGGTGGCAGTGCCTGAGAAAAAAAGTCTGGAATTAGAGCTTTTTCTTTCCTTGGCCTTATCTGCTCTCTCTGATAGAGAATGGCCATCGTCAGCCTCCACGGACCCACTTCCGCCACTGGCCAGACCATCACCAGGATTCCGAGGGCTGGCAAGGGAGCTCTGCCAGAGCTTCCATGGTGGGAACTTGGCACTCAGGGAGGGGCAACAATTCACCGAAGGTTCCCCAGAGTGAAGAACAGAAGAAGGTTGGGAACTTGATGCACTGATGCCATTCCTCACTCTTTGCCTTTGTTGCCGCCACCAAGAACCACAAGGTGCTGGTGTTGGGGGCCCAGAGTGCCCATTCCATTTTCCTAGGACAAGAGTTAGGGGAAGTAGAGAGAGCAAGTGCCTCTTCTCCCTGCATCTGGACCCAGGTGACCCGTGATTAATTCAGATGATGCTTCCTCCTGGATGTCAAAGACACAGGGACAATGGGAATAGTCACTCTGAGACCAGCACTGCTGGCATTGTCTCTGTCAGCTACTTCCTGGACCCTTGGCCTTGGCTGCACGAGAGACTCGCCTCCTGACTTCTCAGCCTGGTTCACCTGCTTTCCTTTCAACCAGCCACTATCCTTCCAACATCCCAGGCAACATGCATCCGAGGCCTCTGTTGTGCGTGTGGAGGGGAGGTGGGTGTTGTCTCAGGGAGGAGACATCCACTGTGTTGTAATTGACCGGATTTTGAACTTTTGGAGAACAGACTGTGTTTGATCCATTTTTCTGCCACCATCTCCCCAGAATCTTGCAATGAGGAAAAACTGTGGGTGTTTTAGAACTGCAGGAGGGAAGCAGAGGGGGAGGACCTAGAGCTGCGAGCCCAGAATGGCTGATCCCACCTGTTTCCCACCCTATCACTGGACTACAGAGTGAGAAAAAAAAAATATCAAAACAGGACCTGCGATCAGAACTCTGCTTGTTGAGGGATCTTGGAGCAAGACTTCATGTCCTGATCTAAAAATGTACATGTGTGTCCTTGTTTTCAAGCGACCCTTTAAAAAAAAAAAGGTTTGTTTTTATTGGAAAGGCAGATTTACAGACAGGCAAAACAGAGAGAAAGATCCTTCATCTGCTGGTTATTCTAGAAATGGCCGTAACAGCTGGAGCTGAGCCAATCCGAACCCAAAAGTTTCTTCCAGGTTTCCCAAGTGGGTGCAGGGTCCAAAGGCTTTGGAACACTATCCACTGTTTTCCAAGACCGCAAACAGGAAGCTAGATGGGAAGTGAAGAAGCCAGAACACAAGCCAGTGCACATATGGGATCACAGTGCGTTTAACGTGAGGATTTAGCCACTAGGCTATCATGCTGGGCTCGCAAATGACTCTGGGCACTTCCAGAGCTTAGTACTTCCAGAGTTTATCTGGGAGATACACACAGGGCAGGAGGGGGGACACACACAGGCAACACCCTTGCTCCCCTAGAGCTTGTAGATCTGTAGCAGCCATGTCAGAACAGGTGTTAATGAGGTAAGCATATAAGTAAGTATACAAACAAATTAGGGGCGAGTCAGCATTGCGGGGCCGTGGTGTTGGGGGCCTGGTAGTGCTGCTGCCACTTACAGTGTGGCATACTAGATACCAGACTTCCAGTTGCTCAGCTTCCAATCCAGCTTCCTCCCAATGTGCCTGGGAAGGCAGCGGATGACACCCAACTTCTCGTCAGCCATGCGGGAGACCCAGGATGGAGTTATTGGCTCAGCTTCAACTGTTGTAGGCACTGAGAGAGTAAACAGGAGTCCTCTGTGTGTGTGACTCTGCCTTTAAAAAAAACTAAAAACCGAACACATTTGGTAACCATCCCTTTTGTTTGCCTTGGGCAGAGAGTATGGAGAGCAGAAGAAAATTAAAGCAAAAACACAAGGAACATAATATTTGAAGTCAGGTAAAGGAAGACGAATCCAAAAGAGGCACAAAGGGGTAGCCAGAGGGGTCAGAGGCAAAGCAACGATGCGAATCCCCCCTTCCAGGACACACCTCCTTCCTTTGGGAGGCAAAACAAACAGCTGCCTAAAGATGCCAACCTTCACCTTCTCCTTCTTTTTCCAAAGATTTATGTATTTGTATTAGAAAGGCAAATTTACAGAGAGGAGGAGATGCAGAGAGAAAGATCCTCTGTCTACTGGCTCACTCCCCAAGTGGTCACAACAACGGGAACTGAGCCAATCCAAAGCCAGGATCCAGGAGCTTCTTCCAGGTCTCCCACATGGATGCAGGGTCCCAAGGGCTTTGAGCCGTCTTCTTTTGCTTTCCCAGGCCATAAGCAGGGTGCTGGATGAGAAATGGAGCAGCCTGGACACAAATTGGCAGCACCCATAATGGATCTTGGCACTTGCAAGGTTTAAGTTTAGCCACTGAGCCATCATGCTGGGACCAGATGCCTGTCTTCTAACCCCTCAACTCTGAACATATGTTGCCTTATAAGGTAAAAAGGACGGTGGCTCACAGGCTAATCCTCAGCCTTCAAATGCCAGCATTCCTTATGGATGCCAGTTCATGTTCTAGTTGCTCCACTTTCCATTCAGCTTTCTGCTTACAGCCTGGGGTGGCAGAGGAGGAATGCCCAAATCCTTGGGATCCTACACCCCTATGGGAGACCAGGAAGAAGCTCCTGGCTTCTGGTTTTGGATCAGCTCATGTCCAGCCGTTGTGGCCATTTGGGGAGTGAACTAGCAGATGGAAGATCTTTCTGTCTTTCCTTCTCTCTGTGATATAAATAAATAAATAAATAAATAAATGTATTTTTTTTAAATAACAAGGTAAAAGAAACCTAGAGCAGGTCATCCTGGTTTATCTGAGTGTGCCCACTGCAACCAGAAGGTTCTTAGAAGAGAGGACAGTCAACACAGATATGAAATAACAGAAGTTGGGGCAGGTGCCACTTAGCTAATGTGGGCAGCCGCTAGAAATGAGAAAAGGTTGGAAGTAGATGCTCCCCTAGCATCCCTGGGAGGAGTATGCCTCTGGCCATGCCTCACTTATTCCGCTGAAGGAACCAAACTCCAGAACATCAGAGTAAAAAGTTTCTATTCTTTTAAGTATTCTTTCAAGGCACAAAATTTGGGGTAACTTACAGCATCAGTCATGGGAAACTAGTCGCCTTCCCCCCCCCCTTTTTTTTAGTACATTTTTTAAAATAAATTTTTGGGAGTGCATACAATGTTTACTTAATATTACAGCGGAAAAATTTTCCCAAGTCTTACCCTTATTACATATAGTTTTTAATAAAAGACCAATATCTCCTGTGTACCAATTATATTTTAAAGTATTAATCATTTACTGTTGATCATTCTAGTTGCTACCAGATTGGCCTTGTGGTAATACTTGTAGTTTTAGATCTATTTTGGTTCCTTTTTTAAAAAAATTATTACATTAGGTTTGTTTCTGTGTTAAAGGGCATGAAAATTTTATTTTGAAAATTTCTATTACTTGATTTATTTTTGTCTATTATATTTTGACAATCTTTACATAGTTAGTTAGGGTAAAAAGGTTCAAGGGCTATAGGGGAGTGGGTAACACTATTGTTTCCATATTGTTTCCTTCATGTATCTGAGGTAAAGGGGGATATTGAGGGAGAAGCCCCACCCAGTTTCCCACCCACCCCAAGTCCCCAGATGGGGAGATACTTGCTCAAGTGGTTTTGGCAGTTCACCAGTTATGAATTGCTGCCAATCTCACCACTCCAAGCATGATGAGGTCATTGAAGAATCCACCGATTGACATAGTACATCTTAAAGTCTCCGTTTGTTGGGCCCAGTATTTCGCTGCCAACAATTAGCTTAGGTTGTTGATTGACTTGTTCTGTCTTTTCTTGGTTAAGGCTCTGAATCTGGCATCTGGACTGGGAAGATCCCCCAAATTCTTGCATATTCTAGCAAGCACAGGACCTGGCACAGTCCATCTCCCCGATCAGCTGGTGGTTGCAGTTGCTGGGTCGGTTCTGTTTTCCATCCATGTCTTCTACTGGAACCAATGGATGTTGCAATCCAGCCTGGTTCTGCCAAGCACATACTCGGCCCTCACCTAAACCAGTGGGAGCTGCAGCCCAGTCAGAGCGACCCACAATAACCCCAACCAGGCCTGCCCCCACCCTGGTTTGCCAGTATGTGTAGCAGACTAGTCCAGTCTGTCCCACATTCCCTTCTGCTCTCATACATGTCAACGGGTATTGTAACCTAATTCCATATAACCATCTCATCTATCCAGCCTTCATAGATGTTGTTGGGTGTCTGTCTAGCCACCCCAGCCCCCATCCTAGTTCTTGTGCCCTCCCGTGGGGGGTGGTAACCGAAGAGGGAAGAGCCCACTATTTCCCTCCCCGGTTGCTCCCACTCCCCGATTATGCCCTCTCCGGGTGGCCCTGTGGTTCAACTTGACATAACTAGCCCCCAGTGCCAGCTTCTGCCAGCTGATTTTGTGGCTAAGCCCCAACAACCCTCACCCACTCTAATTGTAGATTGCATCAGTAGGAATAATCAGCCCAGCCTGGTTTTCCCCTGATCTGGTCCACATGAGGCGCACAGGTGCTGTGCCTGTCTGGTCTACCCTCTTCGCAGCTCAAGCTCCCCAGTGGGAGTAGCTGTTCAGCTAGGGAACCACCCCCTTATTCTCCTGCCAGCTCTGCCCCCTCCCTTCCTGATTCTCGCGTGTGCTGGTTGGGTGCTGCAGTCACATCTGATACACGCAACCCCACCTTGGCATTCTGTGTCGTGTACTGCTTTTGTCATGACCGAACCTGGCCCAACCCACACTCTGTTCTGGCATTTGGATTTACCAGTGGATGACGTGAACAGATTCAGCCTGGTCTGCCCCGACCTGTGCCAAATGCATGCCAGTGGGACACCTTCCATGCTTCTTGCGCTGACCTGCAGGGTCTGTGTCCTGTCAGAGGAGTTGCCCGGGCTCCTCCATCAGAACCCCTCCAAGTGCCAGCTTTTGTGCATACCGTGGGTCCATGTGCCAGTTTGCCTCCTGTCCTAGCAGGAACAGTGGTCTTTCCTAACTGGCCTTCAATCCACTCTGGTTCTTTCTTTAGGATGTTTCAGCCCAGCCACGGCTCTTGCATACCCATATATTGTTCATATATGGCTCAGTTGAGGTTGAGACCTAGCCTGGTCCATCCCACATCTACCCTGGTCCTCCAGAGCACCAGAAGGTGTTGCAGTCTGTCCTGGCCCGGTGTGTCTTATCCCAGTCCACACTTGTGCCAAGGGAGACAATAACTGTATCCTGACCCAAACGCAGCCCCATTCACCTGTCGCGGCCCCTGCCTTCAACACTGTGACTCAGATCTGCAGCTCATGCAGACCAGTTGGTGCAAAAACCAGCTTGGCATGTCCTGAGCTCCACCCTGTTTTCCAGTCATGCTTGTGGACTAAGGTTTGCTCAGTCCAAACCTTCAGGTCTCAGTCCCACACTTGCCCTAAAGTTTCATGTCCTTGTTCCTGGGAATCACCAGGAATTTGTGTCTCACCTATACTAAAGCTGGCCTTATTTATGGGTGTCCCTAAGCAGCTATTTCATATCATAAAAACCCCAGAGTTTACCGCAGGGTGGCCAACAGGCAGAGCCTGGCACCATTTGGTGCACTGGCCGCCGAAAGGCGAGGACTCAGCCCCCGCCTTGCGGCTGGGGCTTTGGCCCGAGTCCCCAGTGGGGTCCCCGCACAAGCGCCACCCATTGGAGGGGTTAAATCCGCCCCCTGCCCCAAGACTGGAATTCCCCTTTCTTTTGACAGGAGTACTCCAACTTTGTGTTGAGAAAACCAGCCTTCCTTTACATCCACATACGTCAATGAAGCTTAGCAACGTGAGCTTGAGGAAGTAGACCAGGTGGCCTCACCAAGCCAGCTTCCCCGCTACACCCTGGTCACACTGAGTGGTGAGGATTGAGCATGTGACCTAAGCCCACCCAATCAGAGCAACTCTCAGGGTTCATGATAAGATTTGGGGGAGCAAAGAGTTTCACTTCTCTTTCCTGGGTATAAAAAAGACGTCACGCCAGGAGCCATTGGCAGCCATATTGTAACTGTGGAAGAGAAGCTGGAAGTTGAAAATGGAGCCAACATGGAATAGCATGACAGAAAGAGGGAAATCAAGAGAAAACCCGGATCCTGCTAAGGACTGCCGATCATCTCCCATGCACACTGGCATGACTGACTACCAGTTGCTGATTTGCTTCTGCTGGTCAGTAAATGCCACCAAGGTTCCCAGGGGGTAGGAGTGGCTCCCTGCTGCCTCCCCACCAGCCTTCTGGAGTCCTTGCTCAGCCTGCCCTCCAGTAACTAGAAGGTCAATGCCAGGCACAGCAGGAAGCTACTGGGACCTTGCTTCTGGCATCTGTTGTACATGGCCGATGCTAGGCCAGTGCCAGTTGTTAAATGTTTTGCACGTAGGTCCTGTTCTAATATTGTCCTTTGAATCCCTCTTCATCTAGACTTCCACTCTGGAGAATGCACTTTTCTTGTTGTTTAAGCCAGTGTAATAAGTCAAGGTTTCTGTCACTTGCTAATGATAAAGGACCCCACAAGTACCAACAAAGTATTGGGTTACGGAACCTTAGAGAGTGAGAGAACTTCAAGCAGAGGATAATGGGGTCTGGCATGATGTGATAGTAAGCTAATAGTTTACCTATGGCGCCAGCCCAAATGAGCCTGGGTTCTAGTACTGGCTGGAACCCAGCTCCGTGTCTGTGTCCTGGGAAGGTAACAAAGGATGGCTCAAGGTCTTGGGCTCCTGCACTGATGTGAGAGATCCAGAAGAAGCTCCTGGCTCCTAGCTTCAGCTCAGCTCTGGCTATGTGTGGCCATTTAAGGAGTGACCCAGCAAATGGAGAATCCCTTTCTCTCTCATCTTATGAGTACCAATTCTTATCTCCCGTATCTGTCCCTCTCTGTGTAAAATTTGCCTTTCAAATAAAAATAAATAAAATTTTTAGGAGATTATGGAGGTCAGCGTTGTGGCACAGCAGTTTAAGCTGCCATTTGCCATCTACCTCTCATACCTGAGTGTCAGTTTATATCTGGATCCTCTACTTCCAATCCAGTTTTCATCCTGGGAGGCAATGGATGATGATTCAGGTGCTTGAGTGTCTGCCACCCATGGCATAACCCAGATGAGGACCCAGCATTATGGCTCAATGGCTGAATCTTCACCTTAAATGTGCTGGGATCCCATATGGGTGCCAGGCCAAAGCTGGGAACCAGCAGCTTCTTCCAGATCTCCCATGCGGGTACAGAGGCTGGAGCATTGAGACCATCTTCGGCTGCTTTCCCAAGTATATGTGCAGGAAGCTGGATCAGATGTGGATCACCTTGGATTCCAACCTCTGCCCATACGGGAGGTCAGGGACACAGGGCATGGCTTTACCCGCTGTGCCAACACACCAGTGACCATCTTCTCCACTTTTGCAACCAGGGAAATAGGTTTGGAGACAGGCCCTCAGCTACCTAAGGCCAAGCAACTAGTGAGTACAGAACTAGGAGATAAATCCAGAGAACCGCAAGGCCCCCGGGACTCTACTGTCTTCCTGAAGGGCTGGCTTGCTGCACTTGGAGATGCTCTGTTATGAGACATCCCCCTCCCTCACGTGGACCCCAGGAGCAGTGTAACCCAGAAACGGTGCCCTGTGGGGAACACGTCAACCATCCCCAACTTCCACCAGGACCCTCAGGGGACCTCCGCAGTGTGTGTGAAGTGACTTCTGGGTGGAGGCCCTCAGCCTGAAGCTACACGTGTGCCTGCTGGGGAGACGGGTGTGGGCATCTATAGGCACTGAGGAGAGCCAGGGTCCCTGGCATTCAAGACCACACCCCAGCCCACGTTCCCGAGTACCCTCTAGGAAAAGAAAGGGAGGGGAACTAATCCACATTACACCTGCGTTACCGATAAGGACACTGAGATTTGGGGAAGTGAAGCAATTTGCCCAGGACCATACAGCCAACATGTGACCTTAGCAGCACCTGCCAGATTCTGTGACATAAAAATTCCCAAGGGACCAATTTTCAGTGGTCAACCTGGCATCTCCAGACACAGAGTTAAGAGCAAACATTCACAGTAGATGCTCTCAAGTCTAGGTGAGTAGCAAACTTAGCCCTCCTGGATTTTTACTTTTTTTTGTTAAGATTTACTTATTTTTATTGGAAAGGCATATCATATTTACAGAGAGAAGGAGAGACAGAGAAAAAGATTTTCCATCTGCTGGTTCACTCCCCAAATGGCCGCAATGGTCAGAGCTGAGCCAATCTGAAGCCAGGAGCCTAGAATTTTCTTCCTTGTGTCTCCCACGGTTTCAAGATCCCAAGGCTTTGGGCAGTCCTCTACTGCCTTCCGAGGCTACAAGCAAGGCGTTGGATGGGAAGTGGAGCAGTTGGGACATGAATCAGTGCCCATATGGGATCCTAGCACTTGCAGGGTAAGGATTAACCATTAAGCCGTTACACTGGACCCAACCCTCCTGGATTGTTAACGTAGCTGCCACTTGCTACAGTTTGAGGGCAGGTGCATGGGGTAGCTAGATGAAGCAGCTAGAAGCCATAAGATCCCACCCGTGTAATCCTATCTGCTTGCCTGTCAGTCACATAGCCCACTTTCCAGCAGGTGTCTCACTGCACCTGGGTCCTGGGATGGGAGACGCCATGTAGCCACTCCTCTTCTGACAGGATTAAAGAGATCAGTGACTGGAAGAGGTCTTCCTGAGACCAGGACAAAAAAAAAAAAAGGGTGCTAAAAGTGCCCTGTATGTATTTCCCCATCCTTTTCTCCCTTTAGTCCACTCACTCTTCAATTAAGTATGTGTGTGTGTGTATCTGTTTATGTATATGCTTGTGTGAGTTTCTGTGTATGTGTGTGCATCTGTGTGTGTGTCTGTGTGTTTTTGTATCTGTGTGTGTGCATCTGTGTGTCTCTGTGTCTCTGTGTGTGTGTGTCTCTGTGTATATCTGTGTGTGTCTCTGAGTGCATGCATCTCTGTGTATTTGTGTTGTGTATGTTGTGTTCAAAGAAATCGAGCGAGACTCAAAGGCAAGTGAAATTATTTTAATTTCCCGTTCAGGAGCAACCTCTTGCCATGAGCAAGAAGAGCCTTGAACAAAAGAACTGTGGGATTTTTATAGCAAGTATCTATGGGAAAGTCAATAGCTACATGATATTGGGTAAATACAGAATGAGGGGTTATTTTGTGACATAGAGCTGGTAAAAATTTTACAATGTTTAAAATTTTGATCCAGTTACTTCAATAAAGATTTACAATGCAAAAGCTCAGGATTCCAGTCATATCACTTCAATATAGACAGTAAACAGCATGCCTCGAAGGCAACTGTCCTTCCTAGAAATTCTAAAAACTAAGATCATTCCTTTCACACACAGGTATGTACAGCTGAGCACACTGGCTCCATGGGTAGGGGAAAGAAGCTCCACAGACTTCCAGGACACCCCATCCTAGGAGTAAGGTTTTTTGACTTACACAAGTGCCTGTAATTGGGCTGTGTGGCTCCCCTCAACCCGAAGGACCCAAGCCAAAGGTGATGGGTGAAGCCCCTCAAGCTGCACAGTGGAGCACCCTCATGGTTTTAGGGTCTTGATTCACGGGGGGTGGGGGATGATGGGGTCACACAGGTGGTAGTGAGAGATGACCTGTGATTTTTAGGCCCAAGTTAGAAATTACAGCTAAGGAATTTCCATAGATAAATCCACAACATTTGTATGTATGTAGGGGACTGACACCAAAGTGGTTTGGAGGGGAGAACAAGCATGAAAGAGCAGTGGGTCTGATGGCAGAATCTGTGGGGGCAATGTAGGTTCACCCCTGTGGAACTGCAATTTCTACCGGCTCACCCAAGAACCACGGATGGAGTCAGGCCTTGCTGAGGAGCTAAGGGGGCACCCCAGCTGGGTTGGGGTTCCCACTGGT
Organism: Ochotona curzoniae; assembly: GCF_017591425.1. Classification (NCBI taxonomy): domain Eukaryota; kingdom Metazoa; phylum Chordata; class Mammalia; order Lagomorpha; family Ochotonidae; genus Ochotona; species Ochotona curzoniae. Next base: position 5,803,675 of record NW_024465777.1, read on the forward strand.
GAGAATGAAGTAGGATTAAGGGCAGCAGGCCTGGCTGTACATGGTTACAGACTGCACCAGCGTGGGTGTGCACTGGGACAGTAGAGCGACAGACTGGGCTTGACTCCAGGCCCCACTGGTATTCGGGAGAGCCAGGTTGGGTGAAAAACAAGCCAGACTAGGCCTTGACTCCTACTTAACTACATGAAAGCCCAGGTATCGGTGGGCTGCAACAACCAACAACAAGAACCAGAATGGATCTGGCTGGTTGAGCAAGGCCACTGTTTTTGTTAGGCAGGACAGAAGGTAGACAAAGTCAACCTGGCCAATGATCCACTGGTTTGTGCAAGAACTGTCACTGGGAGGAGACTCGATGTAGGAGCTTGGGAAACTCCTTCATTGGGATATAGTCCCTGCCCATGAGTGCAAAAAGCAAGGCAAGGAACAGCCCAGACAATACCAGGTTACAGTAGCAGCTAGCATACATGTGAATCAGGTCTGGGGACAGACAAGTCTAGGCCAGCACATAACACCCAGTGGCAGATCTGAGAACCAAGGTGGGGGGGGGGAGGAGGAAGCAGATCAGGCCACAACACCAGCCAATTCACATTAGGACCGGGACAGCAATCACGCTGGGTTGGGATAGGCTGCAGCACCCACCAGCAGGAGATGGAACAGGGGGCAGACTAGGCTAGGCCAGGCTGTACAATAAGACTGCAGATGCTGAGGTCAGGTGAGTCATGCCAGCCTCTTCCCAGCAGGGTCCGGGTATGTGAGTCCCAGGGACAGGGATCTGACAGGGCTCGGGTAGCTTGGTTCAGGTCATGGGGCACACCGGTGTGGTGGGGGCTGGGTTCCTGAGCCCCAGGAATGGAAGAACTGGTGGGGTGTGGGCCGCTTGGCCCAGATCCTAGGGCTCTCCTTCTCGGTTTGTGGGGATGGGGTATATGGCAGGGCCTGCGTCTCCTGTCCTGGGTCCTGGGGTCTGCTTGATAGCTGGGTGCCAGGTTCCTGAACTCCAGAGGTAGAGGATCTGGCGATGCTTGGGCTGCCTTGGCCCAGATACTTGGACTCGCCTGCAAGAAAATGTCTTATTTAAAAAAAAAAAAAGAGCAGTGGACAAGGCCCTGTTGTAAAAGGAGAATATGGCAGCTCATTTGGTGCTGTAGCAGAAGAACAGAACTAACTGGACAACTCCCTCAAACAAATGATAACAGCAAACAATCTCGGTGAATGGAGCCAATGGACACTGGGAGGATGACATCATCCTCGGCAGCGTTTCAGAACTATCCAAACCACTTGGACAGCACTTTCGGAATATGTACACATGGAGACTCTGGGTTGATATGAGGTGGCAGGTCCTCACCCCTGGGTGCTGGGACGTGTGGAAAGTCATGAGTGGTGTTCCCCTTTATCTCCCCTTCCCCCAGGAAAAGCAAGAAGTAGCAAACTTGGAAGCAAAAAGTTCACCCAATTTAGCTCAACCCATCACCACCCCAACTCTTGAGCCAACCAGTATGACTTTATTTCCACAGTGTTGGGCCCACACAGAATCTACCAGAACCAGACCTGGTTCTTTCGTGTGCTGGTTAGTGTCACGGCCCTGCCTAATGTGACCCATCCCCTGTTCCGACATTTTGTGAGGTACTAGGATCTAGCCCTGGTAGATAAGCCCCTAGCCTGTTGGGGGCACTGACAATTTCCTGCCCTGTGATTGGCCCTTTGCCCTGATTGGTGTGCCCTGGTGATCTTTAAGCTGATTGGACAGGATTGACATATAAGCCAGGGGCTTGGCAGGGGAGGGGCTTCTGCGTAACGGATTTAAAGGACATAACGGTTTTAATGGAAGGTCTGAATAAAGCGCCTCTGAGACACTCTCCAGTGTCGGGTGATTTCTTCCGCAGGACAGGAGACCCCAATAATAGCCTTAGCTTTCACATGGACTGGTGTGTGGTGGTCAACATTGTTTGGTGATAACAAGTCCTACACAGGACTCACATGCACACTGGTGTATCAATCACCCATACAGATCATCGGCCTTTCCCTCCAAACCACCAGGTCTGAGTCCCCTCACTTACCTTCACGTAAAGTGATCCTGTTGTTGGAGTCCCTCAGGATTGATTCCTTACCAACACACAAAGTGGCCTCATTCAGGACGTACGTAGGCAACAAGACCCCCAAGACCCCAGAGCTCACCGCCAGGCAGCCAGTGGGCAGAGCCAGGCCCGTCTTTGTTCCCCAGAGATCCCCTCACAGCGTACTTGCCAAGAAGGGAGAAATTTCTTAGGCCCAGGCAAGCCCAGGACTTGCTCACGCATGGTAGCGGTGGCTGTAGGCAGGGACTCAAGCATTGAGTCCAACCTGGCTTGGATACTCCCAGTAACCGCCAGGCTGGTGGAAACTTCCTTCACTCAGGCCCCGAGGTGAACTGCTTTCTCAACTTTTAAATAAACTTCACCACTTTGTGTATTGTATATGCATGCCTGTGCTCGGAATGTTTCTTTAAATAGAAAGCAGACTCTAAATAAAATTAAAGCCCACCTCTCCCACTTCATGGGGCATGTGTGTGTGTGTGTCTTACTTGAACTTGCAGTGCATGCCAGATCTCTGAACAGCTGTGGAGTGAAAGGACATCCCTTTCTTTCTCTCTCTCTCTTTAAGATTATTTATTTTGTGCTCGCTTCGACAGCACATATACTAAAGTTGGAACGATACAGAGAAGATTAGCATGGCCCCTGCGCAAGGATGACATGCAAATTCATGAATATTTATTTATTTTTATTGGAAAGTCAGATTTACAGAGAGCAGGAGAGAGAGAAAGAACTTCCATCCGCTGGATCACTTTCAAGTGACTGCAACTGCAGAACTAAGCCAATCCGAAGCCAGGAATCAGGAGCTTCTTCTGGGCTTTGCATGTTGCTTCAGCATCCCAAAGTTTTGGGCCATCTTCCACTGCTTTTCAAGGCCACAAGCAGAAAACTGGATGGGAAATGGAGCAGTCAGGATATGAACCAATGCCCCCTATGGGATCCCAACACATGCAAGACGAGGATTTAGCCACTAGGCTATCGCACTGGGCCCAGGACACCCCTTCTCTTTCTTCTAAGCCACACACACTGAGAACATCTTATGTGGGTGGAATGTGAGCAACTAAATTCCTTCTAACAGAGCTTTGTAGCCTCAGTGGCAGGAGACAGCATCCTGAATGCAAGAAACTGTGGTGAGGAGGACTTTGGATCTCTCCCTGGGCCATCTGCTTTTCCCTATCCCATCCTCCCCTCTTTTGCAGGTTTTGTTTTTAAGCAATGACATGAAACTGACCACCAGTGTCCTCACTGCACACTGAAGTTGCACTTTCCTGCTGTGCAACTGCCACCCCACCCCATCCCTGGGCCCCGACCCTGACTAAAGACCTAGACTCAAGCCCGTTCTCTGCTCCAGCCATGGAAACCCTTGTTCTACTTGCCGCCTCCATGAAGTGGACCATTCTGTGAAGCTCTTGGAAGTGGAGTTATGCCAGATGTACCCTCTGATATCTGCCTTGCATCACTTGGCATGGTGTCTTCAAGTATATCTGTTTATGGCATGTGTTATAATTTCCCCGGACTGCTGTCATGGCACAGCCGATTGAGCTGCTTGTGCTGGTGTCAGCATCCCTCATTGCAACACCACTTTAAGTCATGGCTGCTCTGCTTCCAGTCCAGCTCCCTGCTAATGCGCTGGGGGAAACAGCGGATGATAGCCCAAGGGCTTGTGTCCCTGCCACCCATATGCCACAGTAGAGTTCCCAGCTCTTTCTGGCTTCAGCTTGGCCCAGCTTTGATGGCTGCAGCCACAGGGCAGTGGACCCGCAGATGGAATGTCTCTCTCCCTAGTCTGTCTCCCCTTCCCTCCTTTTTAAGGGAGTAATTTTCCTTTGTTTATACATTCATTCCTCAATGGGCAACTAGATTGCTTATAAAAGCTGTTGTGAGTGATGTTTGTGAATGTTTGTGTTTAATATCTGAGTCCCTCATTTAAATTATCTGGGACTATAACCAGAGATGGAATTGCCAGGCCATCTGGTGATGCTAAGTTTAGTTTTCAGGGGAATTGCCATACTGGTTTCCATAGCAGCTGATCTACTTTCCGTTCTTCCTAGAAAAGCAAAAGAGTTCCGTGGTCTCCGCATCCTCGCCAGCACTTGCTGTTTTCTGTTTTGAACTCATGTGGTTTTGATTTGCTTTTCCCTAATGGCTAGTGATGTTGAGTATATTTTATTCATTCGTTCATTATAAAATTTTAAAAATTTATTTATCTATCTGTTCAAAAGGCAAAGTTATACACAGAGAGAGGGAGAGATCTTTCATCCATCTGGTTCACTCCCCAGATGGTCCCAACTGCAATCTAGGCAGGCAGAAGCTGTCGAAGCCTCTTCTGAATCTTCCGTGTGGGTGCAGGGACCCATGGGTGCAGGGACCCAAGCACTGGGAGCACCCTCTACTGCTTTCCCAGGTGCACTCCCAGGGGCCTGGATCAGAAATGGAGTAGCTGGAACTCGAGTGGGCAAGCAAATGGGATGCCACTGTCACATCTGGCAGCTTTACCCACTATGCCACCACACCAGCACCCTTTGTTCATTTTTTAAGTCAGGCTGTTTGCTTGCTGTTGAATTGAAAGAATTCTTGATGGAGAAAGAATGAAAAGTGGAGCTAAACCTCCTGGCTGCTTTTCAGTTGCTTGCCCACCCAACCTAGAGTAGATCTTACCCCCTCCCCACCAGGTGCTCCCCAACCTCATCCCTTTCCCCTCTAAACCAGTTCAACCCTGCCTCACCCTGGCCAGCTGGAAAAGTCTAGCCCCATGCAACGCCCTCCCACTCAGCAGCCTTAACTACATAAACTCCAGTGGATGAGAGAGTCCTGCCACCTGCTCCCCCATGTGCACTCAGGCAATGAGCCCCTCTCTGCCCGGGCTCTCCCGCCCTTGCAGTTCTTTTTGTGTATTCTGGCTGTATTCCTTCTTGTTCTGCTACTTACAAACGACCCTGGGGAAGTTCCTGAGAAAAGAGATGGACTTGGGCTGTTTCTGGAGGTTCAAGGCCACACATGATGACAGTCTCCTTGCGACAGACAGGGTGACCACGTGGGGAGGCATCTACAGGTCTCTGCTCTTCTTGGAAAGCCACAGGTGCCCCAGGGTTAGGAAAAGGGTGGAGAGAGAGCTCCACCCTAACCACCTTGTCTAAGCCTCATCACCTCACAAGTGCGGATTAACCAACTCCACAGGGCGGATTAACGTTCCACCCCTTCAACACCTCACCGTGGGAATGCAACTTCCGCATGAGTTTTGAGGGACAAATCACGTTTATAAGTATTTTCCCCCAAGTCACGGGTGCCTTGTCACTCTGTTAGCGGTGTCCCTGGAAAGGCATCCACCTTTCTGTTAACATGTCTTTACCTGTTTGAGAAGCAGAAACAGAGAGAGATTCCCATCTCTTAGCCCACTCTCCGAATGTGCACAACGGCCACGATTGGGCCAGGCCAAAGCTGGGACTCGGTCCAGGAACTTAAGCCAGGTCCCCCTTTTGGGTATTCAGAACCCAAGCACTTGAGCTGTCATTACCGCCTCCCAGGATTGACACTAGCAGGAAGCTTGACTGGACAACCCAAGCCAGGCACCCGCAAGGCCCACTTGGTCACACTGTTCCCTTGCAAGGAACTGATGAGTCACGTGTGTAGCGACTGTGACTTCTTAGACATTCTGAGTGTATTTGAGGGTAGTCTGACATGTCAGGCTCTTCCTCAATTTTACACTGCCAAGGAAAATACAGGGTTACTCAACCTGAACTTGGTGAGAATGGGGAAGAGGCAGCAAGGAACTGGGTTGGAGTGGAAACTGAGGCTCTGTGGAGAATGATCCAGTGGGTAAACCCAGCCCTAACCTTTGCCAGGCTGCTTTGGTGCCAAGCCCTTTTTTTGTTTTTAAAACATCTTTTTTAAGATTCATTTTTATTAGAAAGTCAGATATACAGAGAGGAGGAGAGACAAAAAGGAAGATCTTCCAACCATCGATTCATTCCCCAGGCAGCTGCAATGGCCAGAGCTGTGCTGATCCGAAGCCAAAAGCTCAGAGCCTCCTCTGGGACTCCCACGCGGGTGCAGGGTCCCAAGGCCATTAGCCAACCTCAACTGCTTTCCCAGGCCACAGTCAGGGAGCTGGATGGGAAGTGGGACCACCGAGATTAAAACCAGTATTCGTAAAGGACCCTGGCGCATGCAAGGCAAGAACTTTAGCCGCTAGGCTACTGCACCGGGCACACGTTTCTGAGGCTTTTTGTCTCAGTCAGGTGCCATTGAGAGCATATTTTTCCTTTGTCTTTGCAGAAATTCCTTTGAAATGGGGTTTAGAAGGCACTAGCCTCACTTGCTCACACTGGTCTTTCCTAGCTTGGAGCCCCTTCCTGCCGCTAGGGCAGGAGTCACTTACCTCTTTTCTTCAAATAAACCTTGCTTTAAAACTGGAGTTTGTCCACATGAAAATTCTTTCGTGTGAGCCAAGAAATGAGGTTGCTGCCATGTTTTCTGTGTCAAACATCCTACAATAGGCACTCCATGGCCATTTGTGGTAGATGGATGGATGGATGGATGGATGGATAGATGGATTGGAAGGTGGCTTGGTGGCAGGATGTCAAGAACAGGATTTGTGCCACAGAAATACAAGTCTGTCCAGACACCAGGTGCTTTCCAATGTTTATTTCTCCATGGCCTCAGGTCTTGAGCACAGGTATAAACAAGTGAGTAAAAATAGGCAGGAACATGCCTAGCTGTGGTCAGCTGGGGTCCACACTTACCGTTCAGGGTCCAGGGTTCAGCCTGAGCCAAAGTTCTCCAAATTAAGTCAGAACCAGCTCCCTGGCACAAAGGCTGCAGCCAGGTGAGGCTTCATAGAATGCAATTGGTGGGCCCGGCGCAATGGCACAAGTGGTTAAGGTCCTCGCCCTGCACACCCGGGATCCCATATGGGCGCCGGTTCTAATCCCGGCGGCTCCGCTTCCCATCCAGCTCCCTGCTTGTGGCCTGGGAAAGCAGTTGAGGATGGCCCAAAGCTTTGGGACCCTGCACCCGCACGTGCGGGAGACCCGGAAGAGTCTCCTGGCTTCGGATCGGCATAGCATCGGCCGTTGCGCTCACTTGGGGAGTGAATCATCGGACGGAAGATCTTCCTCTCTGTCTCTCCTCTCTGTATTTCCGCCTTTCCAATAAAAGCATAATAAAAATAAATCTTAAAAAAAAAAAAGAATGCAATTGGTGATGCTGCAGTAGCGGAATTGCAGCTCAGCTTTCCCCACAGTCTCTGACCCTGTTCGCTGTATCCACAGAGAGCCGTAGTTCATCTTCTGCCATCCCAGCCCACAGCTCCTCGGAGCCCTGCGTTTTCCCAGGAAGCGGAAGGTACTGGACTCCTACCAGCTCCAAAATGTGCTAATCCCAGACATCCCTTTAAAATAGGGACACCTAACTCTGGAAGAACACATAGAAACATCTTTCCCATCGGTCCCTACACAACCTTCTTAAACTCTTTAGAAACAACTGCATAGGGCAAGAGTTGTGGTACAGTGGGTTAAGCCATGCTTGCAACACCGGCATCCCGTATTGGAGGGCTGGTTCAAATCCCAGCTGCTTCACTTCCAATCCAGCTTCCTGCTAGTGTGCCTGGGAATGCAGCAGAAGTAGTTGAGTCTCTGTGACCCATATGGGAGGTCGTGATGGAGTTCCAGGTTCCTGGCTTCTGTCTGATCCAACCCCAGGCGTTGTGGCCATTTGGGGAGTAAACCAGAGGGAGGATTGATTTTTCTCCTTCTGTCCCTGCCCTACTCTCTGAAGTTCATATATATATATGTATATGTATATATATAAACACTCCATGTTCATATGTCAATGTGACTGCTTACGATGCACTTTGGGGAAGTGTATACCCTGGAAAGAAGCAAATCTCACTCCAGGCTGTGTATAAGAAACTGAATCCATAGAGAATATGGACACGAACGTGGGTGGACCTCGATCATCACAGTAATTAGGCGTCAGGTCCCAGAGGGCGGGCCAGGGACTGTGCTGGGAGATGCGCATTGGTCTTCAGGCAAAGCCAAGGCTGTCACCTAACATACCCCTGGAGATACCCTCAGTCCTGGAAGGGAGGGAAGAAGGGAGGAAAGGAGGGTGGACCTGGCCTGGCCAGGTGGCATGTCTGAATAGAAGGCACCAGGGAAGTCACAAATTACCATTTCAGAACACTCAGCTTGTCTTTATTGAGCACTTCCTGCAGGCAGGCCCCAGACACTCCACACACACACAGGAAGTTTCCCAAGCACACAAGTTACTGAGGCAAGCCAGGCAGCCTTGAGGTGACCATTCTGCTCATCTGGTTCTGTGGCTCACTTTACCTTCTGCTGACAGGTGCCGTTAGCTGACATTCACATTAACATCATCCTATCCGACCAGTAGTAAGCTTTAAAAAGTGACTCCATTTAAAGAAAAATACTAAGTAAAAAAATCCAGGGAGTAGGTAGATAACAAAAAGAAAGGAGTAGGGAAGAAAAAAAAAAGAAGAAAATGCCAAGGGACATAAGAAAGACTGGAATTCAGGAACCATCATGAGTTGGGGTAAAAGGGTGATGCCATCTGCAGCTTCTGGCTGCAAGTCACAGTCGCCTACTCAAAGCAGCTACAGCAAATGCCACCAGGCATCCCAGCTGGGGGAACCTGCAGGACCCAGCGTGAGGAGCAGAGCTGAGCAGAGCTGGACCTGCAGATGAGAGGCCTGGAGATGTCCAACCTGCTTCTCTCCCATTGCCTTAGCTCCGCTGGTCTCCACCTCATGGGGTACGTACGGCTCCTCTTGTACAGCCACGCCCTGTTCCTGTAGATACTTCCCCCACCACACACACACACACACACACACACATACACACACACACACCTCCTCAGCCCAGAGTTTCTGCATCTTCAGGTCCGTGGTCAGTAGAGCCTGTAACAGCATCCCTGAGCCTGGAGTGGGGACAGAGAGAACTGAATATTCTGGAAAGGGGGAGCTCCTGGGCTATGCAGGCCCTGGTCCAGGAGGTATCCATCTCAGTACACACTGCTTATACGGGCTTTTCCTCCCCTGTAGCTGCCCTGGAATGTAGGATATTCAGCTCCCCTGTCCTTCAGCAGGAAACAACACAGGTAAGACTTGAACTTGGGTCTGTGTGGCACATCAGTTACCTGGTAACCCTCAGCTGAGTCCAGCTCACAGACACCATCCAAGATCCTAGGAAGCTGCTGGCCAGCTTAGGGGCAGTCATCAACAGGGCCAGGAAACACAGGGACTCTGGCTGTTTGGAAAGAGAACAGGGCTCTGGGAACCAGGGCCGCTTCACCCAGCCCCTAAGTCTCAGCTACAAGTCTCAGCTATAAGTCTCATGGTGAGTGTGGACACAGGGTGGGCAAGATCTCAGCTTGGAGTGGTCCGAGGGTAGGTATGTACCCAGAGTAAGAATAGTCCTAGGCTGGGAGTAGTCCCAGAGAAGGAATGGTCCCATGGTGGGAGTGGTCCCAGGGTGGGAGAGGAGGCTATTTGAGTATATTTGCACAAATCCTAAGTAAACATCCAGAGATTCTTCAGAGAAGCTAACAGCTGCCAGTACTTGGGACTGTATGAGCTTTCCAGCTTGTAAAATCAGGCTGGGCACAGGGGGGCATAGAAGCGGCTTCCTAGAAAGCGAAGTGGGCAAGGGTTCAGGCAGTATCCAGTTCAAGGACTTATTCTCACGGAAATTTCTGGATACTGAAGTGCCCTGGCCAGAAGCCTCCAATTATTCCTTGAGGGGCCTATGGCCACCTGCTACTCTGAGATACAAAAACGGAGGAGGTGGTGCTTCCTCTGCTACCTGTCCAGAGCTGACCCATACATGTGGCTCAGGAAGCAGGTCCGTGTCCTTGCTGTTGACTCCTTGGCATTGTGTCTTCTTGAGGTCACCATCCAGGACAGGCTTGCTAACTGAGTCAGGAGAAGGCTCCAAGGAGCCACTTCCCCTGGACAGTGTCACAAAGACTTTGTACCCCTGGCTGGAGGAAGGGTGGGACCACCCCAGTTTGGAGTTTGTCCTGTGACACTGCTACACAGTCAGGAACAGTTCCTTTCCCAACCCTTTACCCCACTGCCTTTAGCACTTGGGAGCACTGTCCAGAGCTTTAGATTATTGTATCTTTGCGGCGAACTTGAAATCTGCCCCCAGAGTCTACACCTGACCCTGAACTTCTCCCCATCAGATCCCCCTGGGTCAGGAGGAAGTCATCAGCCACAGTTGTCATAGGACATGCTCAGAGGTGGATGACGCGGTGCACTGCAGTCCTGATTAGCATCCCCATGTGGGTGCTACAGCCTCCGTACCTAATGGGCCACACACGTGCCCAAGATGGAGGTGCCCAGACATCCCTTCTCCCAGGTCGGCCTGCCCACCATATGTGTGGAGAAGCCCCTGGAGCCCTCTAACCAGTAGGCATCAGTTCTTAAGGCAGCCAGCAGGCATGTGGTTGAGCGGCAGGCTGATGTCGGTGGCAGTGTCAGTGGTGGCCCGAGAGCACTTACGGCTGCTTCGCATGCTGTAGAGCTTCTCGGTGAGGTGCTTGCGGAACTTCTTGGTGAGGAAGCAGTAGATGATAGGGTCCAGGACACGAAGTAGCATATTATTATATTGATATTTTGTTCTCTTAATATTATTTTAACTCAGAGTACACATAATATTGACATGGTAAATCCATTTTTATGTTACTAATATCTTAATGAAGCCCGTCTATATCAACCATTCTTCTAGCAAATAATTTTTTATTTATATTATATCTTATTTCATAATAACTTAATCACTTCATCTCTTCCTATACTCCTCTCTACCATCTAATATTCATCTATTCTTAATGAATATATACTCTCTTTATTAATATTCTCACATACTATCCCAATTAATACAGCATAGATAGAGATATATAACTTCCATATCCACTACCCACACATAGAGAGATTATATCCATCCATACAGAGATAGTAGTGTCACACAGCGCTCACGATAATTTTTTTATTTAAACATATCTATCTCTCGGCTCTAAGATTTAATCTCTCCGCTCAGTATAAATTTATTCGCCACTACTACTATCGAAACTCAAGCCCATTATGTCATATTTCTTCATACCCTATACCTCTCCATCACTGCCGAACACGCGCGCATATAGAGATATATTATAATTGATCGCCCCAGCATAGATATACATCACACCAGCGGCCATTATCATGTGACGGATAGATCTGAGGATGTGTGTGTATATCCACCCACATACAATTGTAGAATGTTGTATAGAGACGCGAGATGTATGCACATCGTGCTGCTCTGAGTACTCACTGTGTGTTCAATAGCCATTGGCAACAACGCCCAGCATGAAGATGATGCTGTAAACAATCGGAAAGAGGGTGTACCGGAACTCTGAGTCCACACGGGAGGAATTCAGTGTCTCCATCTCTCAGGACCAGTAGGGGAAGCTGCTCATCTGGTCCTGGCTGTGCCTACAAGACCATCCAAGGATTCTAGTTAATACAGAGGCAGGAAGGAACTGTCCTGGTCTGTCAATCCCAACTCCCTGCCGGGGAGGGAATGATGATGTCTCCTCTAAAATCCTGGCTGACACGTAGTCCTCTGGGCAGCCGTGCTAAGAGGGCTGGAGGACAGAGATCCGTGCTTTCACATCAGGGCTCAACGCTCAGGAGAATATTCCTTCACTCCTTTTGCCTCTCTGTCCCTCTGCTAGGTGAGGCCACAATGCTCAAGACACCAAATCCCAGGCACCAGGCCTCGCAGTGAGCTGCAGCCCATTTCCAAGTCTAGGTGCACACAAATACACACCCTGAGAGGTGCCAGGGGATGGCTCAAGTATTCATGTCTCTGCCATTCATGGGGAGATGGGGCAAGGAGTGTTCCCTGACACTCAGCTTCAGCATAGCCAAGACCTTGTCAGTGTGGGCACTGGAAGAGTGAACAGGCAGGCATCAATTTGTCTCTCTGCCTCTGAAATTAATTACTTAACTTTAAAAATTCCACCCTGGGGGTCAGCACTGTGGTTAGTAGGTTAAGTTCTCCACACGTGGCATTTATTCAAGAGAGACAGAGAGAGAGATCTTCCATCCACTGGTTCACACCCCAATTGTCTGAAACAGCTGGGATGGGGCCAGGCCTGGAACTCTTCCCAGCCTCCCAGGCGGAAGTTGTGGATTAACGGGAGGCTGGAACTGGGAGTGAAAACAGGACTTGAATCCAGGCATTCTGACACAGGGGGCTGGGGAATAAGCATCCCAAAAGGCATCTGATATGCTTATCACACTCCTGTCTTTCCAGAACCTTTTGAGTGGATGTGGCTTGCTTTTTTAATCCTTTCTTTCTCCACTCCCCTTCAGCTTTGAGTGGCAGCCAGACCCAGTGCCTCCTTTGCCCACAGACCCTGATGCATCTCTTAGCCCTGCCAGGCTCTGCCCAGTGCAGCCCTGTGCCCAGGAGTGCCCTCTTAGATGGGCACACATCACCAGGCTGTTTTGGAATTTCTCACAACATGGTCTGAGCTGCTGGGAGGGTTCTCGCAGGCCCCACCTGCTCGGTCCTGGAGCCATGAGTAACCAAGCAAATGGGAGAGTCAGGCTCATCTATGTGTGCTCCCAGGGGCGAGTTTCCCTAATAAATAAATAAATAAAAATAAAGCAAAAGCAATTCCTAATGCACAAAATACCAGATTTTTAAGTGAGGCCAAGATTGTAACAGTACCAGGTAGAGTCATAGTAAGATCTGAAACAAAATGATTTTTTTCTAGAAAATATTTATCTAGAGGGTGAAAGTTTGGGGGCCCCCTTCCATTTTGCCCTTATGCATGCCTTGCTTTGACCCCCCACTGCTGGTCATAGAGCAGACTTTTCAGGAAGGCAGTGGGGCCTGGGGCAAGGCCGTGCCACCTGGCCTGGGCCTTCTAGCTGCAGTGTCTCCCAAGGACATGGACAGCTGGAACCCAAACCCCATGGGGGAGCTGGTAACTGGGATGCAACTTCCCCAAAGACCTGGAACAAGCAGCAAGGCCTGGCCAGCTGACTCTCAGGCTGCACCAGGCCAGCCCTGCCCCGCCCCCCCCCCCCCAGGAGTACCAGCACCTCAGCCACCTAATCAAGTGGGAGGCAGGCTGGAGGAAGCTCATCTTCTATTCTGAATCCTTGCAGACCTAAACACTCCTGGGAACTCCAAAGAGCTTTGGTGTACATGGGATCCAGCCATTAAGACTTGGCCTCTTTGAAATGAGAAATAAGGGCCCGGCGCCATGGTCTAGCAGCTAAAGTCCTCACCTTGAACGCACCAGGATCCCATATGGGCGCCGGTTCTAATCCCAGTTGCTCCACTTCCCCTCCAGCTCCCTGCCTGTGGGCTGGGAAGCAGTCAAGGACGGCTCAAAGTCTTGGGACCCTGCACCCACATGGGAGACCTGGAGGAGGTTCCTGGCTCCTGGCTTTGGATCAGCACAGCACCAGCCGTTGTGCTCACTTGGGGAGTGAATCATCGGGCTGGAGACCTTCCTCTCTGTCTCTCCTCCTCTCTGTATATCTGCCTTTCCAATAAAAATAAATAAATCTTAAAAAAAAGAGAGAGAGAAATAAAACATTCTACAACATGGCATTTTTCAGTAACCCAATTATAAACTTTCTTCATGTTCACATAACTAACATACTCTTGGTGGAAAACAGCTTCCCAAATTAAAACACTTTAGGAAGAGAAGGGATGTAGATTTGCGGTTCTTCATGGAGTTAATATTGGGTTTACCCAAAGATAGCTGAGCCCTTGTAGCAGCTTCTGTGCTCAGCCCATCAGCAGGTACAGGAAGCATGTATAGATAGCCCACTCTCCCGCCCGGGGCTCTGGTCAAGGCGAGGGGGATTGAATAGCTTTGCTTGGGTGAGCAGTGATCCTTAGTTGAGATTACGTCAAAGTTACACAAATGGGACTTGCCTAGAAGGCAGTCACAGTGCAGAAGAACCTGGACCCCGCTGTGGACGTTCCTCAGCCTGTTTGCATGCGAGTGGCTCTCTCCTTTGGATAGGCCGGTAAGCAGGATTTCCTGGAGGTGGTCACTGAGGTTGGGAGGTTAGGTGTAGGGGTGTACAGCCAAAGCCTTCGCCAACCACACTATGTTGGGTCTTCTGTCCAGAGAACTTGAATTTGGCCTTCCTCAGGGCCTCAGTCACACCCTTCTTATATTCTGTTGTGTGCTGCAGATAGATATGGTGACTGGACAAATGTAAACTTGGCCACTGTGCTCTGGGGCTTTCTTCTTTTTTTCAGACTTATTTTTATTGGAAAGTCAGATAGAGAGGAGGAGGGACAGGCACCGATTTGAAGCCAGGAGCCTGGAATCTCTTTTGGGTCTCCCATGTGGGTGTGGGGTTCCAAGACTTTTGGGTCATCTTCTGTTGCTTTCCCAGGCCTCAAGCAGGGAGCTGGATGGGAAGTGGGGCTGCCAGGATTAGAACTGGCACCATATGGGATCCCGGTGTGTACAAGGTAAGGACTTTAGCCACTAGACTATCACACTGGGCCCAACCGTGGAGCTTTCTACAGGCACCTTACATACCTGCCTAGAACGTAGACTGGGAACCACCCCAAGTCAGTGACATGAGCATTCACAGGAAATGCTATTGCCAAGGTGCTCTAGCATCCACACAAGCCCCTACCGACGGGGCTGCTACATGTAGCCTTACACCCTGGGACCCTCAAGGAAAGACAAGAGGAAGACAGAGAGATAGGGATCTTTCATCTGCTGATCCACTTCCCAAATGCCCACAAGAGCCAGGCCAAAACCAGAAGCCTGGATCTCTATTCCCCTCTCCCACATGGCTGGCAGGAACCCAAGCACCGGAGCCATCATCATCTGCTGCCTCCGGGATGCATCAGCAGGAAGCTATTTTGGAAGTGGAGTAGCCAGGACTCAGACCAGAACCCTAATATGGGGTGCTGGCATCCCCAGCAGTGGCCCAGTCCACTGTGCTGCCCCCAGAATAGTGGCTCTGTGACCTTTGCACAACTTCGAGGCATTCTGCCTTACTTATCTGCCCAGCGCTGGCTCAGTGTGTTACATGGGTCTTCTAAGCGCCGACCTCTCTGTTCACAGAACTAAAAGATGGATTCAATGACAATATCGCAGTCTTACCAGGAAGCTCTTCAGGAATCCGAAAGCTGTTAACTTCTGGCTGGCAGAAACAAGGTTTCCACAAAGTCTAAATTTCTTTGAAAGCTCAAATGTTTCACAGGCTGGGACCCCCAGCCCCCAGACCTCCTGTCCCATGAACCACCATTGGTACCCACTGACCCCAAGCCTCAACTAGGGATGGCAGCAGTGCCTCTGGAAGGGGAGCAGAAGGCTCAGTGTAATGAGATGATGAATTTTGGTTTTCAAGGAATCCAGGGACACTTTGGGAATAATAAAACCTGCATTGACCTAATTAGACATTGAGAAACCACCAGCACACTCAGTTGAGCAAGGCACCAGAAGGTTCCCGGTCCCTGAAATTCCAACTAGAACCTGTTATTTCTTTAAATACACCTGTAGGTATCTTCAGGCTTCCTCAAGCATTTGTTCTGCTGGGGGCTTCGGGGAGTCTGTTCTCTCTCCCAGCACTTCATTTGGTGGTTCCAGGTATTAGGAATACACAGCAAATAACACATTGCAGGCTCTTACTGCTTCCTGATCTTTTGATTGGCAAAGACCTCCATGAAGGAAGCCAAGTGTGGGTGTGGGCAGGGAAGATCCTTCAGGGAAGCTCCAGACAGCTGTGAGGGTTAGGCCTAGGGGAAGGGGCAATGGAAGCAGCCAGGTAGCCAGGCTGATGGAGCAGCAGAAGCAGCCAGGGCAGCATTCGGTCCTGGAGGAGGTGTCTGTGGGGCAGGAGGTGTGGCCAGCACGGCAAGTCATTTCTTGGGATACCTACAACCCATATCAGAATGCCTGGCTTGAGTCCCAGCTACTGCGCTTCCCACTCAGCTCCCTGCTAATGGACTAAGTAATGGAGTCTCACTTCGCACACAGGAGACCCCATTCCTGCCTCCTGGGTTCAGCCCAGTCCAGTTCCAGCTGTTGTGGCACTTGGATATGGGCAGCTAGCACCCCAAGTGGAGACTTAACTCACCAAACACCGCCACCTCCTACTTTGAGCATTTACACTTTCTTCTGTGTGTACCAGGGAGCTACACACAATGTGGAACATTGTTTGCTTGGGCTGAGTTGATTGGCGCTCTTTGGGACCGGCAGGAACAGGAACTGGGCTTGTAGCTAAAAACACCTGGACTAATTGGACTCATCTGTATCCAATTTTCTGGCTAAATTAGGACTTGCTAGGAAGGGTATATAAGGAAAGGTGAGGGAGCAGTGGAGACTTCGCAGACTTCTGCCATCACTGGTCTTCTGTCAGTGCTTTATCCTCAGACCCTCTCCCTGTCCACGTTACTAGCTCTGCTGGCTGGAGCAAACAGCGCCTAATGTGGGGCATGGCTCGAAATCTGTGTCACCACTGACCCAGTTTGTGACTGACGCACTGGTTTTCCCAGCAGCCCTGGACACAGCTTCTGGTTGCTGCTGGCTCAGGGAGAAGCTGGGCAGTGGCAGGGATCATAAAGATCCAATCAGAGCAACTCCGCCGAGTACGTGGGTGCCCTCAGTGGTGGGGTAAGGAAGCCACAAACGTCCAGGCAGACAGAAGAGGGACATCTGAAGGGACATCAGAAATGTGGCAACTCATGGTGCACTTATAACTGGAAAGCAGATGAGTCAGCTTGGCCTCTTAGCAGTGGCCTGGACCGTTAGTCACGCTGCTTCTCTGTCCAGGCCTTGCACGTGTATAGACAGTGACACGCCTTCTCCCCAGGGCTTTGGTAAGCATCAAGGGAAATGAAGAACATAGAGTCTTCGGGGAAGAAGGAGGCCTAAGCCCAGACATCAGCTCAAATCCTGCCTCCCAGGCGTTCACTGTGGTGGCCCACTGCTCAGGAAGCCCACAGCACAAGCCTGACTTGAGTCCTGGCTCTGCCTTGCAGCCACCTTCCTACTAAGGCCCACCCTGGTAGGTAGCAGATGACAATTCAAGTGCCTAAGTCCCTACCACCCACATGGGAGACCCTGATGGGGTCCTTGTCTCCTGGCTTCAGCCTGGCCCAATCCTGACTATTGTGGACACTTGGGAAATAAACCAGCAGATAAAAGACAGAGTTAAAGAATGACCTAACTGTATCTCTTCTCTTTCTCAGTGTCTTTTTTCAAAATTAAAAAAAAAAAAAATGAAAACAGGGCCGATGCAGTAGCGTAACAGGCTAATCCTTCACCTGTGATGCCAGCATCCCATATGGCTGCCAGTTTGAATCCCAGCTGCTCCATTGTTGATTCAGCTCACTGCTAATGGCCTCAGAAAGCAGCAGAGGGGTCCAAGTTCTTGGGCCCCTGCACCCACGTGGGAGACCCGGATGAATTTTCTGGTTCCTGATTTCTGATTGGCTCAGCTCTAGCCCTGCAGCCCAATGAACAGAAGATCTCTGTGTCTTGCCCTGCTATAATTCTTCACAGTAAAACAAATAAATGAAAATTAAAAAACCAAAAAGCTTCTGCTTTCAATTTCACAGCATAGCTGTGGCCAAGGCAGGGTCTGAAACCATACAAAACCCAGGTCTTAGGTCATCAACTGCTCCACCAAGCTGCAGCTCCCTGAAGTCAGGATCACCTGCCGATGAGACCAGCTCAGATGCTTCTCCTGGCTGTGTCACCATCACATGGTCACAGTGACCGCTCAGGTCCAGCTCACCTAGCTGGAAGAAACCTACATTAGGCTTCCAGATACACAAAGCTCCTGGGAACGTGTCAGGGACTTTTTTCATAGCAGCTGGACCCAGATGACAAAATGACATCAGCCAATGAAAGCTAATAATAATTACAATCACACCCACCTGTAAGGCAGCTGTGAGGCTGAAGCAGAGAAGGTCTGAGCTACTACTGGCAGTCAGGGTGCCACCGGGTTCCCATGACATGGCACAGCAGGTCACACTGTCATTACTGGCGACTTCTCCCTCCTATGCTGGAAATTCGCTGGGTACCAGGCCCTGGTAGGTTGCCAGGGTCTCCTGCATTGCAAATGCTCAAACAATACTCCCTAAATAGAAGCCAGCATTATGATGCAGTACAGTAAGCCTCTTCCTGCTGTTCCAGCATCCCATATGGGCTCCACTTCTGATCCAGCTCCCTGCTTATGGCCTGGGAAAGCAGCGGAGGATGACCCAAGTGCTTGATGAGCCCTTGCACCCCATGTGGGAAACCCAGAAACTTCTGGCTCTTGTCTTCAGCCTGGGACATTGTGGCCATCTGGGGCATGAATCAGCTGATAGAAAATCAGTCTCTGTCTCTTTCTCTCTGTAATGTTGTCTTTCAAACAAATAAGCAAATCTTAAAGAAAATGGGAATTATACCAGTGCTGCCCTCTAAGGACAGTCCTGAAGCTGAACACAAACCTCTCAAAGGCATGGCATGTACCAGGTGCATTATCCCTGTTTGTCTTTTCCTGCCACTGCACATCACTGCCCTCTCAGGAGGCCCTTCCTGGAGTGCCTTCCTCCCAGTCTCCCAAGTTTGACAATGATTGGAGGGGGTAGATGGAAGGAAACAAGTGTCCCACCCCTTCAGGAATTCGGCCCAGGACTCTCTATGGATCCCTGCACCTGGAACCACACACCGAGCCTGGCATGTGCATTGGTAGATGAGTAGAGCTCTTGGTCTGGAGAGAGGCCAGAAGAGAGTGTGGGGCCCAGAAGTAGGACCGCCTGAGTAGCAGAGTTCCTCCACTTTCCCTTTGCAGGGAGAACTCTTCTCTGATTGCAGCCACTTTCCTTGGACTGTGTCTGCTCCTCTGGCCTGGGAGACCCCAAGTCTGACCTGGCACTCTCCTCCTGACTCCCTAGCATCCAGGAAGCACCTGCATGTGAGTCCTCCCCACCCCCTGTCCTGGCTTCCTGGCATGTAGGGAGGGTGAGGAAGCACCCTCTCAGGACTTCACCAGTGCACCTGCCTGTCACCTCCAGAACCCCACTGATATCCTGCTGGCCCTGGCGTGACCCTGGCCTAGCCTCCCTCCCTTTAGCTGCAGGGGGACCTTCATGAAACCTTCCACATGTACTGGTTAGGGGTGAGAACCAAGTGAAGCCACTCAGTGCAGGGCCATGAGCTTCCATCCCTGTTGGTCTCACACAACATTCACGAACAAGCCAGCCACCTCTCCTTCAGAAACAGCAGGCTTGGGAGAAAAACCCAGCAACCGGAACCGGGGGTCAGGGCTCTGGCCTGAGCTGTGCCTGCCACCTTCCCACCTTCAGTTCTGGACCTTGGGGTTCTTATCTGCAAAACAGGGTGCCTCCCCATTCCTTGCAGCAATGATGTCAGGAGGAAGTGAGGTGATCAGGAGTAATGAAAGTCTGGGTAAACCATAAGGCATTTGGCACAATGAAATGGGCTTGATCTATCCTTTTTTTTTTTTTTTTTTTTTTTTTTTTTAGAGAGATTTATTTATTTATTTATTTACTGGAGAGGCAGATAAACAGAGAGAAGGAGAAACAGAGTTTTAAAAGATCTTCCATCCGGGCCCAGCGTGGCTGCCTTGCAGCTAAAATCCTCACATTACACACACCAGGATCCTATATGGGTGCTGCTTCTAACCTTGGCAGTTCTGCTTCCCATCTAGCTCCCTGCTTGCAGCCTGGGAAAGCAGCTGAGGATGGCCCAAAGCGATGGAACCCTGCACCCACGTGGGAGATCCAGAACGGGATCCTGGCTCCTGGCTTCAAATTGGCTCAGCTCTGGCCATTGCAGCCGCTTGGGGAGTGAATCAACGGACAGAAGATTTTCCTCTCTGTCCCTCCTCCTCTCTGCCTCTCCTTTCCAGTAAAATTAAATAAACCTTTAAAAAAAAATTTTTTTTTAAAAAAAGGTCTTCCTTCCACTTGTTCACTCCCCAAGTGGCCACAACGTCTAGAGCTGAACTAATCTGAACCCAGGAGCTTGTTCCAGGTCTCCCATACAGGGTTCCAAGGTTTTGGGCCATCCTCCACTGCTTTCCCAGGCCACAAGCAGGGAGCTGGATGGTGGGGCTGCCGGGTTTAGAACTGGCACCCATAAGGGATCCCTGCAGATACAACACGAGTATTTTGCCACTAGGCTATTGCACGTGGCTCTTGATTTGCTTTTAAGAGCTTTACACATGTGCTTGGGTGGCTCCCTCCTGGCAGCTGGGGGCTCAGCCAAAATCCAAGCCCTGGGGGCCCTTTCTGCAGAGCCGAGGGCTGGGTGCTACTTCCTTTGTCCTTGTCCCTCATATACTGTCAGACTGTTCTCTCCTCAGCCAAGGACACACAAAGACCTACCAAGCCCTGAGCTGGTCTTGCAATCCCTGATTCCAGAACTGGTGGGCTATTCCAGGTCCACCTGCAGAACCAACCCAGGTGTACCAGGGCGGAGCCGCAGCCCTCCACCATCCTTTTCCCCTTCCCCAATCAGACATACAGGTGCCCAGGGCACCCCAAAGATGTCTTTCCTACTCACCATGTCACACACATCCCCACCCCAAACTCTGTGCCGAGGGGAAGAACAAAATAACAGACACTCCCTCTTGGGACACTTGCAGCACCAACAACAGTACCAGTGCCTCAGGGCACATGTGAGCAGCACCCACAGCTGATGGACACATCCCCACCTGCCTCTCACCTCATCCTCTCCCCAAGCCACAGGCATGTTCAACTCCATTCTGCAAGGGATCAAGTGAGGCCCCGAGACAGCCCAGGGCCCAGTCTGCCTGCAAGACCCGAACCTGAAGCTAACTCCTAACTCCGGCTGGCCCATCGGTCTCTAGAGCTGGCCCTTGACGTGGCGCCCCCTGGCTCCCACTCACACCCACCCGGAATGCTACGAGCACAGCTTGGGTGTTAGGCAGAGCCCACAGAACGTGGGCAGCAACCTTGGTTTACCAACCCCATACCCACACCTTCGGCCAGCACAGGTCCAGCCTTGGCAGGGTCCCCAGCCCCTGGGACCTTCTGGCAGAAACTGGCTACAGACTGGGTTTTCTGGACTAATCACTGATTGGGTTATTTTCACTATCCCCAAGGGTAACCTAGCATTTAGTGAGCTGCCAAGTTGCTAGTCCTGGCCCGGGTCTGTTCCCGCTCCTGATGGGATAGCACTAGTTCTAGGAAACTGCTCAGAAAGGGCATCATAGCCAAGGCAGTACAGCTGGTAAAGCACATGGCATCTGGCTCCTGGGATCTACATGCCCTCCCACATGGGTCTCTGAAACTACCCTGGCCTTGTCTTGGCCTCAGAGAACCAGAGAAGGTTGCTGGGGCCCTTGGAGAAGTCTGCTCACAAGCGATTCTCTCTGAATGTGAGCCTGAAAAAGCTCCCACACAACAGGACCGCCCCTTCTCCATAGGCACAGCCTGGGCCATGCCCCTGGCTTCCTGAGGACATTCTCCCAGGCCTCCCCCATCATCAAGCCAGGGCCCCCGTCCCCTCCCTTACCTGTGGTGGGGCCAGAGGCCGCAGCTGCCCAGCCGGAGCACCTCAGTGCAGGTCCTAGGCACAGTGTGGCCTCAGCGGCGCCTGGTAATTGCAGAAGTGAGGAAGTTGAATCTCTCGCTGCTAAGTCACCCCTGGCAGGAAATGCAGTGACCCCAGGGCCCCTCCAGCGGACGCCACTGGAGCCTCCAGGCTGGGCCACCCGGGCTCTGGGCTCTTGCAGAGCTGAGGCTACTGCTCCAGGAAGCTGGCACAGGAGAAAGCAAGAAGGGGCACTCAGGAGAGAGGAAGAGCAGGAGTGAGTGAACACGAAAATGCACTGAGAACTAAGAGAGTGGGTGGAAACACAGAGAAGAGAAGAGGGCGGAGGAAGATATGGAGGGAGAGAGTCACATAGAGACAGATAGATGGATGGACCCGTGGGAGGGGCAGTGGCTGAGGGAGTTCAAAGAGGAAGAAATGGATGGCCAGCCTGCGCCTGCTCTGTACTCTGGGGGTTGGAGGAGAAAAGTAAGGGAAGGAGGGAGGAGAGGGAATGAGGAGAGGAGTGAGGTGCAGCCCTGAAGAGCTGCTGTGGTCAGGCCCAGATGGGCTGGTCAAGCTGGGATGGGCAGAGCACCCCTGGCCACCGAGGAGCCCTGAGGCCCCAAGGCCTGTGGGGAGAAGTGCCATGGCAGTGAAGGAGCAAGGACATTTCCCAGGAATTTGGCAGTGCGGGAGGCCACATAAGCAGCTGAGGCTGAGCAGGTGCATATAGGTGACACAGGTCAATTTGTAGGTGCATGAGACATGGTGAGCAAGCTGGGCAGGGCCTCCTGTGGACAGGAGTGAGGCAGGAGCTGCAGCTGCCCACCTCAGTTTCCAGTCCACTTACCCTACTTGCTCATTCAACAGGTCACCAACACTTCCTGAGCAGTCCAGGGCCTGTGTGGATGCCATGAGAGGAAGTGAGTCCTAGACACCAGCAACCGTGTCCACAGAGGAGATAGGTTTAAAGGAGACCTCAGCGAGGAGATGCCCCACGCAACCCAGGCTCTCGGTTCCCCACAGCCCAGGCTCCCAGCTCCTCACAGCACCTGGCCTCTGGCTACTTTTCCTCCATTGCTGTTCTTTCTTCCTTTCCTAAGAACCAACACATCTCTGCTTCTGCTTGAGGTACAGGTGGCAGATAGAACTGCTGGCTCTTCCATGCCATGTCCTAGTGAACTCCAGCAGAGGGAGGAACTAAGCAGAATCTAGACTGCTTCAGCTGCTGATCTCCACCTTGGCATCTCCACCTAGCATCCCATATAGGTGCTGGTTTGAGTCCCCGCTGTTCCATTTCTTTCCTTTTTTTTTTTTTTAAAGATTTAGTTATTTTTATGGAAAGTCAAATATACAGAGAAGAGACAGAGAGGAAGATTTTCACTCCCTAAATGGCCGCAACAGCTGGAATTGCACTGATCTGAAGCCAGGAGCCTAGAGCCTCTTCTGGGTTTCCCATGCGGGTGCACGGTACCAAGACTTTGGCCCATCCTCAATTGCTTTCCCAGGCCACAAGTAGAGAGCTGGAAGGGAAGCAGGGATGCTGAGATTAGAACCAGCTCCCATATGGGATCCTGGCATATGCAAGGCAAGGACTTTAGCCACTAGGCTACCACGCTGGGGCCCAGCCTACTGCTCCACTTCTAATCCAATGCCCTGCTAATGCTCCTGGAAAAACAACAGAGAATGGCTCAGGTTCTTGTGTTCCTGCACCCACATGGGAGATCTGGATGGAGTTCCAGGCTCCTGGTTCCAGTCTGGTCCAGTCCTGGCTGCTGTGGTCATTTAGGGAGTGAACAGATCCTGTGGACAGGACAAGGGTGGCGAGAAAGGAGACTGCCCTGTGTGTGTGTGTACAGTTAGCCCAATGGCTCTGCGTTTCTAGAATTGCATATTTGGCTAGGAGTGAGGAGTGGGATGAGAGTGCCCAGTCCTTATTCTCCAGCTTCTCCGACCAGCCTGACTGCCTGGGAGGTACTGGGGAAGGGGCGTGGTTGTACCTGCTGGTGGCTGGCAAGGGCAGGCCCTAGGCAACCTGCTAGGTTAGCCAGCCCTCACACCTCATGCTTCAAAGTCACAACACTGGCACATTCACAGCCCCACTTACCGTCCCCTCCCTCAGGAGGTGCCCTGCTGATTCACAGCTTCTCCCAGGTCAGCCACAGTAGGGAGGGGCAGGGCCCTGCTGCTGGTTTGCAAGGGAGGCTTCTGTACCCAAGGCCTAAGGAGTCTCCTAAGGTCTACAGCTTTCTCCAGAGACCAGGACATAGAGACCTGATGAGGACAAGCTCCAGGCTGTCTCAGGTTGCGTGTCCTGCAGTGGCTCACGGACAGC
Source organism: Ochotona curzoniae (assembly GCF_017591425.1). Taxonomy (NCBI): domain Eukaryota; kingdom Metazoa; phylum Chordata; class Mammalia; order Lagomorpha; family Ochotonidae; genus Ochotona; species Ochotona curzoniae. The sequence goes on from NW_024465777.1 coordinate 5,827,648, forward strand.
GCACAGTGGCCAGCATGGTGAGGCTTCCCACCCCACGAGGATGTCACACACAGTAGTTCCCAGCCTCCTCCTGCCCCACCCTGCTCTCCCAACTGTCCCTCCTCAAAGCCAAAACTAACTTGCAAAGAACAAACCACCTTCTTCAGCACTTGCCTTGGCCCTCAGGGGCGAGGCTAGGAAACTTACAGGGCCCCCGGTTCCTGTACCATGGCCTCCGTGTGCCACCTTCATGCAGGCAGGTGTGGGGGCAGGTGTTCAGCCTCACAGTGAAATCACTGGTTAAGATACCCACATCCCACGGCATGGTACCTGGGGTCAGTAGCCAGCTCCACCTTTTGAGTCCAGCTTCCTGTTACTGCAGCCCTTGGAGGGAAGAGTGATGGCTCAGGAGCTGAGCTTCTGCCACCTACCTGGGAGTCTCTGGCCAGGCCCAGCTCCCGCCAGCAGCCGCAGGAATTTGGGGAGTTGACCTGTAGACAGAATCGTGCCCTCTCTTTATCTCTCCTTCTCTGCCTTTCAAATAAATAAATACACAAATTATGTGCAGATAAAGTTACATATTTTCTACTTGATTCAAAATACCATGGGAGCCCAGCACGATAGCCTAGCGGCTAAAGTCCTCGCCTTGAACACCCCTGGGATCCTATATGGGGACTGGTTCTGGTCCTGACAGCTCCACTTCCCATCCGGCAGTGGAGGATGGCCTGAAGCCTTGGAACCCTGCACCCACGTGGGAAACCCAGAAAAGACTCCAGGCTCCTGGCTTTGGACCAGCTCAATTCCAACCATTGTGGTCACTTGGGGAGTGAATCATCGGATGGAAGATCTTCCTCTCTGTCTCTCCTCTTCCTCTGTATATCTATCTTTTCAATAAAAATAAATAAGTAAATGTTATATAAATATATATAATAAATAGTACATTATACATAAACATATATAAAATACATATATATAAAGTAGGTTGAAGACTGCCATTGTAGTATAAGAAATTAAGGCTCTGCTGCAGCACTGGTTGGCTGCTCCACTTCTGATCCAGCTCCCTGTTAATGGTCTAGGAAAGCAGCAGAGGCTGGCCCCAGTATTTGAGCTCCTGCACCCACATGAGAAACACAGAAGCTCCTGGCTCCTGGCTGAGCCCTGGCTGTTGAGGCCAAAAGGAGAGCAAACCAGCAGATAGGATATTCTCTGTCTCTCCTCCTCTCTAACTTTTCCTTTCAAATAAAAAAAAAAAAAAAAAAAACCTTAAAAAAGAAAAAAAAATGCAGGTAAATGATTGTTGAGGTATGCAAAGCTGAGGGTTCCGGCGCTCTAATACCTTTCCTGTGACTTCCACTTTTGGAATAAAGAGGTCCCTGTGGTTCTTTCTTGGGAGCATCCCAGCATTTGCTCAGATGTTACAGATCTGCATGGCATGAGAACAGAAAACAGCCCCGGTGTTACGTGATCGGCGTCAGTGTTTTGGGTGGTAATTTTCCTGTAACGGCATCTCTTGGGGCTGCTAAGTGCTCGTCTTCTCCAGGGTGGATGGAAAAAAATGAAGATGATGTAACCAGAAAAAGACTCAGGGGCAGGAGAAGGGCCACAATAACAAGGAGATCCCAGCGTCCAAAAGGCATGTCAAGGTTTGAATAAATTTGTGTGATGACACCTGATGGTGAAAGAAAGCTAAATTATAAAAAACAACAAACTACTGTCCCAAACAGGCAAGCACATGGGCACCTAAGGTTATAGATGAAATATTATAAGTAGGTATCTTATGGCATCTGTGCAGCTCAGCCAGGACTACCTGAGCCCTCCAGAAACGTGTCAATGGCTGGGGACTTTTTTTTTTTAAAGATTTATTTTTATTGCAAAGTCAGATATAAAGAGAGGAGAAGAAACAGAGAGGAAGATCTTTCATCTGCTGGATCACTTCCCAAGTGGCCAGAATGGGCTGGTACTAACCTGATCCGAAGCCAGGAGCCTGAGGTGTTTTCTGGGTCTCCCACACGGGTGCAGGGTCCCAAGGCTTTGGGCCACCCTCGACTGCCTTCCCAGGCCACAAGCAGGGAACTGGAAGGGAGGTGGGGCCACTGGGATTAAAACCAGCGCCCATATAGATCCTTGTGTGTGTAAGGCGAACACTTTAGCCAGTAGGTAACTGCGCCTGGCCCAGGAACTTTTTTTTTAAAGGTGTTTTTGTTTATTCCAAAGCCAGAGTGAGAAAGATCTTAAACCTACTGATTCATTCCCAAAATGCCTACAAAAGCCAGAGTTAGACCAAGCTAAATCTAGGAACCAGGAACTCAAACTAGTCTGACACATGGGTAGCAGAGACCCCAGTACTTGGGCCATCAAATCAGCAGAGACAAGTCACTAGATAGATAGATGATAGATAGATAGACAGACAGACACACACAGACAGGTAGACAGATCCAATCTGAGGTGCTAACACCATGGTAAATCAACCATCTGCAATGCTAGCATCCCACTTGGGTGCTGGATGGAGTCCAAGCTGTTCTACCTACAATCCAGCTCCCTGCTAATGTGCTGGGCAAGTGAAGGAAGATAGCCCAAGTACAGGGGCCTCTGCCACCCAAATGGGAGACGTGAACAAAGCTAGGAGCTAGCTTCAGACCAGCCCAACTACAGCTGCTACAGTCATTTGGGGAGTGAACCAGCAGATAGAAGATGACTTTTCTCTTTTTTTCTCTCTCTCTCCGTTTCTGTTTCTCTCTCTCCTTCTTTCTGTCTCTCTTTAGCTCTTTCAAATACATTTACAATATGATTATCAATTTTCAGGAAATAACATAAATTCCTACAAATCAATAACTTACAAACCCAAAAGAAAAATGCACCAAAGGAGGAACAGGCAATTCACAGATGAAAACGCATGAATGACCAAAAATGATAAAAAACACAATCGACATATCAGCAAATCAGGAGCCCACATTAACACAATCACCCAGCAGATTGGAAAAGATCCAAATGCGTTCATTCCAAGTACGGAGCAGGATGTCGAACAATGGAAAGTCATTCCACCATAAAGGAGGGGATAACTGGAACCGTTATTTTGGAAAGTGATTTCATAGGAACCTTGAGAATGTGCATCCTTCCTCAGGATACACCGAGACACTTGATCCCAGATATCAGGCAACATACACGTGTACACTTCTACAACGTCACCCTCTTCATAGCTTACAACATGGATATCACCTGAGACACATAATATAAGCTTAAAAGGCAGAAAGTGGGGCCTGGCACGGTGGCCTAGCAGCTAAAGTCATCACCTTGAACATGCCGGGATACCACATGGGCACTGGTTCTAATTCCGGCAGCTCCACTTCCCATCCAGCTCCCTGCCTGTGGCCTGGGAAAGCAGTTGAGGACGGCCCAAAGCCTTGGGACCCTGCACCATGTGGGAGACCTGGAAGAAGTTCCTGGATCCTGGCTTTGGATCGGTTCAGCCCTAGCTTTTGCGGTCACTTGGGGAGTGAATGAGCAGATCAATGATCTTCCTCTCTGTCTCCCCTCCTCTCTGCATATCTGACTTTGCAATAAAAATAAATAAATCTTAAAAAAAAAAGGCAGAAAGATAAACACAGCGTAACAATTTCTTCAGGCTTTTAAACATACAGCCAGTGTTTTGGTGCAGCAGGTTAAGCTGCAACACTAATATACCACTTGCAACACTGGTATATCATATCAGAGTGCTGCTTGTGTCCTGGTTGCTTCACTACAATTCAGCTCTCTGCTAATGTGCCTGGGAAAGCAGTGGAGGATGGTCCAAGTGTGTGGGACCCCCGCATCCACGTAGGAGACCCAGATAGAGTTTTGAGTTCCTGGTTTTGGCTTGACCCAGACATGGCTGTTGTGGCCATTGATGGAGTAAACCAGCAGACAGAAGATTCTCTCTCACCACACACTCATCCAGACATTAGTACATAAAGACAAATTCAGGATATGATAACTTCTGGAGAGAGGGTGAGAGGCAGATGAGCCAAAGCACAGGAGGTTATCACACCTAACACGGTCCAATTAACTCAGCAGTAGCTACATGGATATCTGTAACACAACTTTATGTATGTACTTTTATTTGAAAAGCAGAAAGAGCAGTAGCCCAGTGGCTAAATCTTCTCTTTGCATGTGCAGGGATCCCATACAGTTGCTGGTTTGTGTCCCGGATATTCCATTTCCCTTCCAGCTCCCTGCTTGTGGCCTGGAAAAGCAGTGGGGGACAGCCCAAAGCCTTGGGACCTTGCACTTGTCTGGGAGATGTGGAAGAGGCTCCTGGTTCTTGGGTTCAGATTGGCTCAGCTCTGGCCATGGCAGACGCTTGGGGAGCAGATCAGTGAATGGAAGATCTTCCTCTCTGTCTCCTTCTTTTTGTATATCTGCCTTTCCATAAAAATGAATAAATCATAAAAAAAAATGAAAGGAAGGAAGGAAGGAAGGAAGGAAGGAAGGAAGGAAGGGAGGGAGGAAAGGAAGGAAGGAAGGAAGGAAGGAAGGAAGGAAGGAAGGAAGGAAGGAAGGAAGGAAGGAAGGAAGGAAGGAAAGGAAGGAAAGGAAGGAAAGAAGGAAGGAAGGAAGGAAGGAAGGAAGGAAAGAAAGAAAGAAAGAAAGAAAGAAAGAAAGAAAGAAAGAAAGAAAGAAAGAAAGAAAGAAAGAAAGAAAGAAAGAAAGAAAGAAAGGAAGGAAGGAAGGAAAGAAGGAAGGAAAGAAAAGAAAAGAAAAGAAAAGAAAAGAAAAGAAAAGAAAAGAAAAGAAAAGGAAAGGAAAGAAAAGAAAAGGAAAAAAGAAGGAAAAAGAGAGGGAAAGAAAGAAAAGCAGAAAGAGCTCTTCCATCTGGTTCACTATCCCTCACACCCACAGAAGCCAAGAGTGGGAATTCCACGCGGGTGCAGGAACCTACGTACTAAGGCCGTTGCTGGGAGCAGGCATCAGTAGCGAGCTGGCAATGGCGAGCAGAGTGCTCTGACAGGAGATATAGGCACGGGAAGCAGTGCCAAATGCCTGCCCCTTTGTGCATGATACTCATGTTTTCCATGTGTATGTGAGCCCCCACCTGTCACATTCCGGCTCTGCTCCTTCCTTTTTTGGCCCACTTTGCCCCTCTGCCTCTCTTTATGTAGTACCCACCATGAGGACAACGCTGTCCACTGCCCAGCCACATCCCGGCCTGACCGACCAAGCAGGCTCTTGGACAGTTGTCGTGGGAAGGGTCTCTGCGGTGGGCATGGTGTGACATGGATGGGGTGCTGGGAGATACGTGTGGGAGCACGTGGCAGGACTTCCATATGTTGCCTGCAGGGATGTGTGCTCGGGCTGCGGCCACACTGTGCACAGGCACAGGCCATCAGTTTGTGATGTGCATGTATGTATGTGTGTGGGTGCGTGAGTGACAAGGGTCTGTTATGTGTTAAGCCTGTCTTTTTTTAAGATTTATTTATTTTTATTGGAAAGTCAGACATACAGAAAGGAGGAGAGACAGAGAAAGATCCTCTGTCCGATGATTCACTCCCCAAGCGGCTGCAACAGCTGGAGCTGAGCCAATCTGAAGCCAGGAGCCAGGAACCAAGAGCTTCTTCGGGTCTCCCATGCGGGTACAGGGTCCCAAATACCTGGGCCATCCTCGACTGCTCTCCCAGGCCACAAGCAGGGAGCTGGATGGGAAGCAGGGCTGCCGAGACTAGAACCAGCACCCATATGGGATCCCAGGCATGCAAGGTAAGGACTTTAACCACTACGCTATCACGCCGGTGCCCAAGCCTGGTGTTTTCTGGGGGTGATGAGATGTGTTTGCAAGGGGGTAGGGTACTGTGTGTTGGTGAGTATGTGCTGTGTGCGAGGTAAGGGGGCTGTCTGTCCATGGCAGGGTGCAGGGGTGGGGGGTATGTCAGGCAGAATGTGGCTCTGAGCAGCCTTTTGGAGCCAATGGCACAGGTGGACCCCCTGCCTGGGTCACCAAGCCTCTTACCTGAGAAACAGCGGGGGCCACTGGTAGTGGGCAGGGCTGCCCCAGGAGCTGCAGAGCGGGCGGGGGAACCAGAGGAGACAGGCCCAGGTGCGTGACTCACTGCAATCTGACAGTAGCAGGAAGAAAGCCTGAGGCGGCCAGGAAGCCAGCTCATTAGGTGGGGCCCCAATTCTAAGATCCAGCCACATTGAGCTGGCTGTGACCCAGGTGAGCTCCTGTGGGAGACTGGCCCAGGAGGGAGAAACCAGGCATTTGTCTGACAGCGAGAAGGTCCCAGCCCTGACCTCAGGAGTCCTAGTTGGATGGGGTGAGGGGGGCAAGTCAGCCCTGTCCTCAGGAGCTGGGTGGCAAATCCAGTGAGCTGACCAGTGAGAACACCCAGAGACACCCTCAGAAAACTGCCCTGGCTGAGGGAAGTGCACAGCCAGGTTCGCCCACAAGAGACCACCACCCACTGCCCACAGCTGTCCCCGACCCTGGGCTTACCAGCTTCACCAACGCCCAACTGTTAAGCAAGAGAAAAATCCAGCCTTCCGAAGCCCTCTCAGGCCTCGAGGGAGCCAGCCAGCCCCACCCCTGCACGCCCAGTCTGAGGGAGGAGGTAAGCCTTTGCTCATTTCCAAAGCAAAGGATCACGGTTCTAGAAAAATCCCAGCATCATACCCAGAGCTGTGCCAGCTCAGCTGTTAAGGGGTGGCACTGCTTGCCCTGATGGGAAGAACACAAGCCACCCGTGGACAAGATGAGGCAGCCAGGGCTGAGAGAAATTTCAAGATTCACACAGGCCTTGCTATTCATGGGGCAGACTGGACAGGAATCTAGTCTGTGACCCCGTTCTATGCCGCAGGAGGCAGTGCAAGCCCATACAGGAAATGCTGTGCAGGCTCACAGAGCGAGTGGCAAAGTAGAGGGCCAAACCCCAGGGCTTGCTGCAGTGCTGCCTGCCTCCAGCAGGGAGCAAATGAATCTGATGTGCCAGGCCAGGGCCCTAGGAGAGGAAAAGCCCTGAGGCTCCACTCTCAGAGCAGGTCCAGACCTATCGGCATCCCCAGTGCCCTTCCTGCGGGGACACCCAGGCTGGAGGCAGGAAACAGCTGAGAAGCCACACCCAAACCATGGGGGAGTGCAGCTGGCTGGCCAGGCCCAAGATGTAGGATTTCATTTCTAACGCACAGCTTCCATTTTCTCCATGTTAAGGTGAGGTTTGGGGCTGGAGTCGCTGGCTGTGGGACCAGCAATCAGCTGGCTAACTTCTTCACTCCCGGGCGTGGAGTCTCCCAGGAGCCAGTGATGGCTGGCTGCATGGCAGGGGCCTCCATGACCCACAGCAAAGCACGGCAAGAGGAGAGGCGCACTTGCCCAGCCTCTCCCTCACTTCCCAGCAGGCCCCTCTGAACCAGGGAGCTCCATTCAGCTTAGCCACAGGTGAAGGGGACGGTACTGCCCCCACAGCCCCGCTCTCCGGGCCCAGCCAGAAGATCACAGGAAAGACGGCGCTGAGCGAAGCTGAGAAAGGGCTGCGGTCACTGCTCATCTTCTGGCTCTGTGAGTCGAACATGCCAGGAAGAAAACCGGAGACTTTGGTCTCTCTGTGCAAATATGATGTTCTGACAAACCCAAATCCCTTGATGTGACTTTTATCATCTCCCTGGTCTCAGTCAGCTCAGGTGCAGGCTTTGGGTCAGCAAAGGAGGCCCACTGCCATGAAAAGCTGATGCGCTGACCCCTCTAGGCGCTGACCCTGAACTGACTCTACACAGGCTGTTCCCTCTGGCTGCAATATTTTCCTCAAATCCAACCCAATCTGAACCAGCCCATCTAGCTGTCCCCAGCTTTCTCCTTTTCTTCTTTGCCTACAGAACTGGATTAGATACAGCTGATGCCCAGACCCAAGGAAACAGACTTGGTCTGCGGCCTTTGCTGCATTCTCAGCCACACTGACTATTAGAAGTGCCCCCTGTGACACACTTGTGGCCAGTGACTTCTGGGAAAAAGCCTGCTTCCCAGATAACCATGAAGGGTGTGGACCTGCCACTGGGAGACTATGTGCCTTCCAGACCGGGAGCGGCCCAGCAGAGCCCACACTCTCCCTCATGCCTCTCCCCGAGGCCTGGTCCCATCTCTCAGAGCAAGTGGGACATCTGAGCAGGATATAAACTGGAGGTTTTCCTGCATTTCAAACAGTGCTTGCCTTGCCCACAGAAGTCACTGCCCTCCACCACTCCCACGCATCACGTTGACCTCCCTCCAGAGCTGCTGCAGGATCGCACCCTCCACGCAGCACATGAAGACACTAGGGCTCAACAAGCAAACCTTAAGAAATCAGGTCTGTCTAGCACACCTTTGAATGACACCTGAGGGAGAGTACATCCAGGACTTCAGTATAAAATTTTATTTTACATAAAGAATCTTACTACTAGTGAAAGCAGACAGGCTAGGACACAATGGGACTGGATGGAGGATGGCTAGCTCTTTGGAAAGTGAACAGGCTTAGGTGGCTGAGCGTCATGCCACTGATTGGTCAGTGAGATGGGAGGAGGGGCCAGACACCAGGGGGCACAAGGGCATCAAATAACCATACTCTCTGCCCACTCTGCCTTCCTGTGACCTGGGTGGGCTTTAGAAGCAAGTGACCAAAGCGAGGAGCCTTCCTGAGGCAGCCCAGGCTCGTCACGTGACACCACTGTCAGCAGGCTGTTCAATGGGATGACCTCCACAGTGTACACACAGCTTTCTAACCATCACATCCATCACGCGCGGTGGAGTACAAAACATTAAGTTACAGGCGTTGGGGAAGAAGGCAGCACCTGGGGGTACTTTCCAGTCCTGGGTGTTCTAGGGGTCCGGGAGGAAAGGGAGAAGGTCTTTTTTTTAAACTGAGCCCCTCATTTTAATGTACAAAAGAATTACTCTGATTGATAGTAAATTATATTGAAAACAAAATGAACTAAAAAGCAAACACTACTCTATGTTGGGGTGGAAAGGGGAGAAAAGAATGAGTCCTTCGAAGCAGGGGGGAAACGGCGAGGGAGGGTCCATGGCCGTGACCCCAGGTGGTCACTCACGCTGCTCCATTTTTACTTTCGGTGGTCTCAGGAAGGTCCGGTTTTTCTTCTCTTTCTTCCCCTTGGTGTTTGCTTGGAAGTTTCGCCAACTGTCCACACGCCCATCTCGACTCTCCTAAGAGCAAATGAAGTGTGGGGTGAGGAGAGCAGTGACCAGGAGGAGGGGCCTGAGCCTGCCCGCTCAGCCACTCTCCTGCTGCACGGCCCAGGCCAGCCCCACAATGAAGTTCCACAGCAAGTGGAATAGAGCAGGGCCGCCCACCTACTTCCACGGTGCTGCAGAGTGCCACACAAGCCTGAGACTGCAGGATGTGTCACAGGCTCAAAGAGGGCACACTGAGAAACACCACCACACAAGGAGGTCCTGCTTGCTCAGCATCACCAAAGGTTGACTATAGCATGGGCTGCTAGTGCTGATGTTCAGAGGGGCTAAATCCTGTTTCCAAAGCCAGGCAGAGAGCCAGTGGGCCAGCCCTGCTGACAGCTACACCCTTCTGCTGACCCCCAAACCCACAAAGCATGCCCCAAAGCCAGGCAGCATCTGAGAACGGTGTGGAGGGGGCAATTAGGATCTCGACCTCAGACTCATCTCCAAGGGGTTACCTCTCCCAGGTTCACTCTCTTCAAATAAGAAGTGAGACAAAACCAGTCATCAACACTGATACTCCAAGATTCAAATCCTACAAAAGACCAAATGTCACCCCAATCTAGAAACTGGCCAAAACCCTGAAGCTTATAACCAGAATATCTAAGAAGAATCAAATCCAAATAAGTTTCCCTTTAGACAGTACATGGGGTCATAAGAACCTTGGTTTTGGGCCCGGCGCCGTGGCGCAGTGGTTAAAGTCCTCGCCTTGCATGCCCCGGGATCCCATATGGGTGCCAGTTCTAATCCCGGCAGTCCCGCTTCCCATCCAGCTCCCTGCCTGTGGCCTGGGAAAGCAGTCAAGGACGGCCCAAAGCTTTGGGACCCTGCACCCATGTGGGAGACCCGGAAGAGGCTCCTGGCTTCGGATTGGCATAGCATCCGCCACTGTGCTCGCTTGGGGAGTAAATCATCGGACAGAAGATCTTCCTCTCTGTCTCTCCTCTCTGTTTATCCGCCTTTCCAATAAAAATAAAATAAATCTTAAAAAAAAAAAAAAAAGAACCTTGGTTTCCACTAACTGCCCTCCGGGCAGGGGCTGCTGCGTGCTCACCTACGTGAAACGGTGACCCACTTTTCTTGAGTCTGCTTGGCGGCTGTGCCTACTACGCACAACACGTCCCGTCAGATCCACACGCCCTGGCCGAGGCCACGCCAAGACCAGGATTGTGCCCTACAGCTCCTTCCCCCCAGAAGCGCTCTGGTTGTTTACTCCAGTCAAGCATACAAAGACCCAAGACTAGATTCCCTGGTTCTGGAACCAGTTCTGTCCATCCTGGAGACTTACCTCAAAGTTCTTCTGCCACTCCCTCTCTCGTTTGGCCTTCTCTTGAGCTTCAATCTCTTCTTCCCTCTGTCGTTTCCTGGAGGGAAATCCAAAGCATAGTTTCACAGGACGCGGGGGGTTTGTGTTAGCCCTGCGAGGTACAGGAACTCCGCACAGAAGCAGGTCCTGGGGGCAACCTACAAACAAGGCTGCCTAGAGCAGGCTCAAAGCCTCCTCATGAAGGTCCCATTCTAGATTTGGGCAAAGACAGCCAAGGTCACCCAAGCCCAGTGAACAAACATAAGTTTGGGGCCTTGGACAGAGCGCAGCAAGGTAAAAAACACTTTATTTCACAAAAATGATTGTAACAGCCCAGATTCTTGCTCAACAAGATCTCTGTACAAAACCCCATCCCAAGGGCAGCAGCTGGGTTGCTGCCTGGGACACCTGCTCTAGGCAAAGCACCTGAGTTCAAGCCCTGGCCTCAATTCTGAGTGCAGCTCCCTGCCACGGTGCACCCTGCGAGGCAACAGCTGATGCTCACAGGACGTAGCTCCCTGCACCCACTTGGAAGACCCAGGTGGTGTGCCTGGCTCCTGGCTGCAGTCTGGCACAACTCTGGCCATCTGTGGGAATTTGGAGAAACAGCCAGTGGAAGAAAAGATCTCTCGGCTTTTTAAACAAATTTTTTAAAATAAAGAAACTTCAAAATAAACAAACAAACAAACAAAAACTATTTCAAAACAAGGACATTTCACACAACTAAAAAAATCTGGTCATTGGGCCCGAGCGTGACAGCACAATGGTTAAGGTCCTTGCCTTGAACACTCCGGGATCCCATATGGGCGCTAGTTCTAATCCCGGCAGCCCCGTTTCCCATCCAGCTTCCTGCTTGTGGCCTGGGAAGGCAGTCAAGGACGGCCCAAAGCCTTGGGGCCCTGAACCCACGTGGGATACCCGGAAAGAAGCTCCTGGCTCCTGGCTTCAGAGCAGCACAGCACCGGCCATTGCGGTCACTTGGGGAGTAAATCATCAGCTGGAAGATCTTCCTCTCTGTCTCTCCTCCTCTCTGTACATCTGCTTTTCCACTAAAATAAATGAATCTTTTTTTAAAAATCTGGTTATTGCTAAATAACTGACAACGTGAAATTGCAGAAATCCTTGGCATTTGTGGCCACCAAGGGAGCGCCTGCTTCCGAGCGGTGACCCTCTCCTAAGTGTCCACTGTGCACAGCCCGGGTACTTGGCAGAGCACTGGTTCCCAGGCTCTGGTTTCGATCACTCTGCCAACTTCACGCCACACAGCCCTCCTGGGGGTGCTGCTCCATAGGGACAGGAAATACTATTCAGTATTTCCCAGAAGGCACAGAAAACTTGTGAGTTTCATGATGGAGCAGCTGGCTGTTTCACTAACTACTTGAGAGCGTCTCTGCAATGACGCACTGCCCAATTCCGTTATCATGTTCATCCGGTTTTGAGGCATGGGATGGCGTTTGGCAGAGCAGTGAAGATGCCACTTGAGACGCCCACATCCCATCCCACAGTGTCTGGTTCAGCCACCACTGTCCTCTGCTCCAGCCTCCTGCCAGTGTACACTCTGGGAGGCAGCGGGCGACGGCAGGAGCAGGCGACAGGGCTCCTGCCACCCACGTGGGAGATCTAGCTTCAGTTCCCGGCTCCTGGCATCGGCCAGGCTGCATCTCAGCTGTTCTGGGGCGTCTGGGTAGTGAACGAGCACACAGGACATTTGTCAGTCTCTTTCTGTCTCTCTGCTTTTCTAATATATGACAATTATTAGTAAATATTTTAAAATGAAGATGTGAGCATGTACCTTTCATGCATCTCTTTGGCTTCTCTTTCTTTCCTTTTGATTTCCAGCTCAGCAAAGAGCTTCATGGTCTGTTTATACACTGCTTGTTTGAACTGTAAGAGAATTAAGAACAAAAGACAATCAAAATGCAGATTGTACTAACTGCAATGGAGTCATTTCAGTCAGAACCCAGGGTGAAAGCAGGTGAGGGCAAACTACAGAAACAAAATGCTACTGAACAAACCACTTAGCCATGCTGCCTCTCTGGAGAGACAAACCCAAACCGCTCATTCGCCTACCAGGCCCTTGCACTGTTACCTGGCAGAGGACATGGCTGAGCCCAGCTGTGGTGAAAAGCTTCCGTAAAGGAGAAATCCAGCTCCCAGTCTCCAGCACTGGGGATCTGGGAGGGTGCTCTCCCAAAAAAACTTCAAAAGTAAGTTCCGCTCTTTGTTTTCGCTCCAGGCCTGGAGCCCAGCACAAGACAAGACACAAAGCTACCTGCTGACTGGCAGAGCCATTTACTACTTCTCTTCACTGCATCCTGCATCGAGCACAAAGCCACGGAAAGCCCTGCCTGGCCCAGCTTCCCAGAGCCAGGTACAGTCATGTGATTAAAATGCATCCACTGACATGCAAGGAGGCACGCGGCCAGTAAAATGGCTCAATTACTAACCCTATACCTGCAAGCAGTGTCATCCCATATGGGTGCTGGTTCATGACTGGCTGCTCCACTTCCCACTCACCTTCCTGATTATGGCCTGGAAAAGCAGTAAAGGATGACCCAAAGCCTTGGGCCCCTGCACCCACATGGGAGACCTGAAAGTAGCTCTTGGCTCCTAGCTTAGGATCAGACCAACTCTGGCCATTGCAGCCATTTGAGAATTGAACCAGCAGTCTGTCTCTCCTCTCTGTAAATCTGTCTTTCCAACTAAAAAACAAAACAAAACAAACAAAAAATTTAAAAATTCAAACAGCTGTGACCTGCAGGCCTTGTGGGTGCGAGTGTGAGGGAGCAGCACCTCCTTCGCCTCTCACCCCTGCTCTGCTGTGCACTCGGAGGCAAGGGCAGGGGACACTCTGGACTTGCTCCAGCCGAGCCGCACAGAGAGGCACACGGAGACGCCGAGGGCCATCAGCATACGGAGCCGCCGCCCCAGCAGCTCTCCTCCCTCAGACCTGCACACAGGGCAGGAGAGAAATCTCAACCTTGCCCAAACCCTAGCACTCTGGGCCTCAAGGGCAGGTACTGAATTTATATCCCAATCAATACATTGTAATAGGCAACATAGACTAAACAGAGACCCTTTATAAAGTCTAATACACAACAGTCATACAGAGACCAGTATCAGAATTCCCAAGAATTAAAAATCAAGTGACAGGGCCCAGCGCTGTGGCCTAGCGGCTGAAGTCCTCGCCTTGAACACACCAGGATCCCATATGGGCGCCAGTTCTAATCCCGGCAGCACCACTTCCCATCCAGCTTCCTGCTTGTGGCTTGGGAAAGCAGGGGAGGACAGCCCAAAGCCTTGGGACTCCGAACCCTTGTGGGAGACCTGGAGGAAGTTCCTGGCTCCTGGCTTCAGATCAGTGCACCACCGGCCATTGCACTCACTTGGACAGAAGATCTTTCTCTCTCTCTCTCCTCCTCTCTGTATATCTGACTTTCCAATTAAAAAAAATAAATAAAATCTTTAAAAAAAAACAACTGACAGGAAATAATATAGCCCATTAGACAAATCAACAAAATCACAGTTCCTTTTCCACCACCTTCTAATTTTTAACTTTCAAGAACTCTTAAGAATGTAAGTAGGGACAACAATATGGCACAGCACATTAAGCCACCATTTGAGATGCCAGCACTTCATATGGGTAAGTCTGAGTCCTGGCTGCTCCACTTTCAATCCAGCTCACCACAATGAACCCAGGAAGGCAGTGCAAGACAAGCCAAGTGACTGGGCCCCTCTCCACCCGTGTGGGAGACACATGTGGAGTTCCAGGCTCCTGGCTTCAGCCACTGACGCCATCTCTAACTCTGGCTTTCAATAAATCAAACATTTAAGAAAAAAATAAAGAACACAGCTTATGTTCTTATCGTAACTTTTAAGCTCTTGTCACCCAGACATGAAGTATTTTAACTCTACCATGCAGATTCAACAGTCTATAACCTAAAATCGGAGACACTGGAGCAGAGGACAACACATGGAGAAGAGGGAGCCCCGCCCTCCTGTCACTTCTCCAATGCTGTTCCCAGCAGGCACTGCTCAGTGAACCCGAAGTGGCAACCCTCAGGCCCGTCAGAACAAATAGCAAATGGATGAAACAGTCTGGGATGAACATTGCAATACCTTGTACATCTTCAAACTCTGGGGTTGGTGCAGTGGCACAGCAAGCTAACTCTCCACTTGTGCTGACAGGTTCGCTTATGGACACGGGTTCGTGTCCTGGCTGCTCTACTTCTGATCCAGCTCACTACTTATGGCCTGGGAAAGCAGTGGAGGATGGCTCTAGTCCTTGGGCTCCTGCACCCACGTGCGAGACCTGGAAGAAGCTCTTGGCATCTGGCCTGGCAGATACCGTTTGGGATGCCCTCATTCTCGGCGTGCCTGGGTGTGAATCCTGGCTCCACTCCCAGTTCCAACTGCCTGCTCATGCAGACCCTGGGAAGCAGCTGGGTCCCTGAAACCCAAACTGGGAGACATGGTTTGAATTTTTTTTTTAAGATTTATTTATGTTTGGGCCCGGCACCGTGGCCTAGCAGCTAAAGTCCTCCCCTTGAACGTGCCGGGATCCCACAGGGGCACCAGTTCTAATCCCGGCAGCTCCACTTCCCATTCAACTCCCTGCTTGTGGCCTGGGAAAGCAGTGGAGGACGGCCCAAAGACTTGGGACCCTGCACCCGTGTGGGATACCCGAAGAAGTTCCTGGATCCTGGCTTCGGATCGGCATAGCATTGGCCGTTGTGCTCACTTGGGGAGTGAATCATCAGACGAAAGATCCTCCTCTCTGTCTCTCCTCCTCTCTGAGTTACAACCACAAAATGGGGTTCATGGAGGCAGAAATAGGACTCCAATGGTCAGAGAACTCTGTCATGCTACAGCAAAATGTTCGGTAAACTCATCGCCAGTCCCTTGGAAGGCAGACCGTGTGCCTACTCATTCAACAACTGTAACGGAAGAAGTTAGAGTCAGAGCAGGGAATGGCTGCCCAGTGCTGAGGTCTGTGTCAGAGTCCAATCAAGAGATGGAAATCAAACAAATTATTTAAAGGGGGAGAATTTAGTAATTTACCGCAGGTAAAATCTGTTGTCTTGGTAACTGAAAGGGTAAGTCTCACAGACACAGCAATGGTGGAAGAAGCTAGCAACCCTTGGGCTGAGGGAGTGGAGGTACAGACAGTAAAGGCCGTTCAGCACCCACGTGCACCTGCCTCCACGCTGTTGAAGGCCACATAACAGGACAACTCTATTTCTCCACCTACATTTTCACCGACTCCCCCAAATCAGACAATTCACACAGCCCCTGCATCTCTAGACTACGTTGATAACACCTCAAATCAGCTGCACACAGGGCCAGCATCCCACATGGGCACTGGTTCGCGTCCCAGCTGCTCCACTTCTCAGTCAGCTCCCTGCTTACTGCCTGGGAAGGCAACAGAAGATGGCTCAAGTACTTGGGCCTCTGCACTCACGTGGCAGACCCGGAAGAAGCGCCAGGATCCTGACTTGGGACTGGCTCAGCTTTGGCAATTGTGGCCATCAAGGGAGTGAATCAGTAGATGGAAGATCTCTCTCTCTTGATCTCTCTCTCTCCTCTCCCTGTAACTCCGCCTCTCAAATAAAAATAAAAATAAATCTTAAAGGCAGAAACAATAACAATTTCTTTACAATCAGCTGCAAACTTCAGATGTATACGCAAAGAAAATGCAATAGCCCACATTAAAAAAAAGTGAATGCACAATGCTTTATTTCTTTTTTTGTTTTTGTTTTTTTAAGATTTATTTATTTTTATTGGAAAGGCAGATATATAGAGAAGAGGAGAGACAGAGAGAAATATCCTCTGTCCAATGATTCACTCCCCAAGTGACTGCAATGGCTGGTGCTGCACCAATCCAAAGCCAGGAGCCAGGAACTTCCGCCAGGACTCCCACGCAAGTACCAGGTTCCAAGGCTTTGGGCCATTCTCGACTGCCTTCCCAGGCCACAAGGAGAGAGCTGGATGGGAAGCGAGGCTGACGGGATTAGAACTGGCGCCCCTATGGGATCCCGGCGGGTTCAAGGCGAGGACTTTAGCCACTAGGCCACGCTGCTGGGCCCACAATGCTTTATGTTCTAATGTCACCACACAGCTGCTTTCTCCCAGGTCTCCCATGCAGTCAGCAGACAAGCAACCTTTGTCCAAATTGAACTCACCAGCTCAGGATCATCCTCTTCCACATTTGTAGGTTTTCCTTCCTTCTTCAGTTGTTTTTTTCGTTCTTTCACCTAAAAAGAATTTTTTCATCAAAGGAGGAGAAGCCACACTTGGAAAACACCCACTGAGATACACACATGCAGGTGCTTTTCCTTTCTCTAAAGGCACAGATGTAACCGGAAGTTCACACTGACATAATGTGAGCCTTGGCCCTCTCCCCCAGACAGCAATGCAACAAAGGGCAACCGGGAACCATGCAGCCTTTCTCAAGCTCCTCTAAAATCCAACGGAGCAGTAAAAATGAAAGGGGGCCAGAGGAGGGCAACTCTCAGCTCCATGCCAGGTCCGAAGATCCTTTGGGATGTTGAATACATTGCCCATTTATCTTGTCTGGCTTGTGGTTAAGGTGCTCATGGCAAAGAAAAAGTACTCTTCACGTTTTAGAAGCAGCATTAAGTAGCAACTGCTTTGCTTTCCACAACCGCGTTCTTGATCATTTTTACTGTGAAACCTCCTTAAATTCAATAATTCTCATATCACATTCACTGATATTTTTAAATCACTTTGGCCACTTACTGAGATCCGAAAAGAATTTCAACAGGATACCCATTCACATAAGAATGGTACTTCTATATTAGATATAATCAGTCCGTCACACCAGCAGAAAGCCGAGTGCCTTCTAAGCTCAGAAAGCCCCTGTTGCCCCCTAGTGGTCAAAGGCCTACTGCTGCCTTCCTTACAGGCAACAGGGAGGACAGCATCGAAAGACAAGGGCCAGGTACTCTTGTTTTCTACCAGGATAGGGCCGATCAGTATCATTTCCAGCACATGAACAAGCCACATTCAGCCCTGCATCTCCTCGTGGTGCTCAGCTTCCTTCTCTCCACTGCATCCAGTACTACTGGTTGTAAAGTTCTGCTTCAGATTCTAAAGCTCTCCAAGTGAAAATGTCACATCTACATTCACTGAAGTAGCTTTTACAAATAGCCTCAAGATTCCTGCAGCAGCAAGTTAAGAAAAAATTTTTAAAAGACCTTTCTTACCTCCAGCAAGCCATGTCAACATTTCCCAGGTTTGGCAGATTATGGAATGCCCCCACAAGCAAAGTAAAGAACTCCCGCTGTAACTGAATTTCTTTCAGTTGAGTCCTTCCCAACCCTGTTTTAATATGGACATGTCACTCCTCCTACTTAAAAAAAAAAGTACTCATACCCCCCCGGCCAGCCTTACTCAAGTCCCTGTGCCAAACCCTTCACGAGGCAAGAATAAGAATCAAGGGTCAAGCATCACCATGGCTGCTCCCTGTTTTGTTTTGAGAAGAGGCAACACGTGTGGGGGGGGGGAGCAAGAACACATACCACAGCTCTGGGGCAGCATCCTAACCATGCCTCCTTACCCAGAACTCTTCTCTTAGGGGTGAATGACAGAGTTAGGCACTTGTTATTCATCTCCACAGCTAAGCGGTGGAAATCACTACAGTAGTCACAAGCTCAGCCGGAAGGCGTTGCTATGTAAACAGCCCCCCTCCTGCCAGGTGCCCAAGGCTTGCTGGTACATCCCCTTGCCATGCAAGAATACACACGGCAGCACTATAAATACTTACAGTGTGTTCCACGTATTCTTTTCCTGCCTGAATTACATCCAGGGCCCTCTTCTTTTGTTCCTGATCCAGTAGCAACTTGTAAGCTTTGTCCACAGCTAATGCAAAACATTGAAATTAACTGTTTCTGCAAACACCCTCCAGAAGTCTGAACTGCACTCAGGCAGTGCAAACAGACTTGTGCTAAGAGCATTTCCTAGTTTTAAGTCATTTACTCTTGGTAAGCTAATTCTTTTTTCAAAAAGTACAATTATACCAGTGAGAGCCTTGGAAAACAAATACACACTCAAGTCTAAATATACCCACATTTAAACTTAATTCTGTGATCAATTATTTCCAACATTTCTTATGCTCAAACAAACAAAAAAGCCATCTTATGCATTAACACATAAAATTTTTAACAAAGTTAAGATCTAATTCCTAAACAGCAGTGGGGAATGCCAAGTGTCTTAGTGATAATCACAGCTTCCTGAAGCAGAAGGCAAACTAACATTCTTTTCTTGATCTACAACAAGGAACACTTAGTCCCTTGCATTGTCATTACATTTCTCAGAGGCAGGTAAATTTACAAATACCTTCAAAAGCCTTTTGGGCTCTGTCTGCATCATCTTGATTTTTGTCCGGGTGCACCAATATGGATAACTACAGGAAGAGAAAAGTTAGGTTTGACAGTATGAGTAACACTGAACAGCACTTGCCCTGAACTGTGTCTCTTTACAATGAAAAGCCCTCAGGTACTATGGCATCCAAACTCTTTGAGTAAGAAGCATTTCTTAGAGCCTGGTGCAATGGCTCAGTGGCTAAATCCTCATCTTGCATGTGTCGGGATCCCATATGGGTGCCAGTTCACGTCTCGGCTGTTCCACTTCCCATCCAACTCCCTGCTTATGGCCTAGGAAAGTCGTGGAGCATGGACCAAGGCCTTGGGACCCTGCACCTGCATGGGAAATCCAGAAGTCTCCTGACTCTGGGCTTTGGATAGGCTCAGCTCTGGCCATTGCAGCCATTTGGGGAGCAAAAGAGCGGATGGAAGATCTTTCTCTCTGTCTCTCCTTCTCGCTGTATATCTTCTGCCTTTCCAATTAAAAAACAAAAACAAAACAAAACAACCAAAAAGGATTTTTTTAAGTAACAAATCTCAGTGAGTGTATTTGGAGCAGTGATTAGGATGCCACCTGAACCCACATCAGATCCTATTTCCTGCGACGTGCACTCCAGGAGGCAGCACGTGAATGGCTCAAGCAGGCAGGCCCTGCCAGCCACAGGGGAGACACGGACTGAGTTCCCAGCCACTTGGCTTCAACCTGGCCAAGCACAATTACACAGGCACTTGGAGAGTCAGCCAGCATATAGGAGATTTCTCTCTCTCTCGGTCTTTCAAAGTAAAATTAATTAATTAAAACAGAAACACTTCTCTGTTACAAAACTGAAGCACTGGTATGTAAGCATACAGCTGGGGGCATGAACGGAAGCCTCACATCATGAAGGTGCTGCTCCGAGGGAAGGGGAGCCGGAAAAGGACCAAGTCTCTACCGTGTTCCTGACCTCAGCACTATGGGATCCCAGCAACAGTGAGCCCTCACTCTTCTCCTACAGGAACTGCTCCAGACACAGCTGTCTCAGCTCCACCAGGCTCCGGCCCTGGGCAGTCTCCATCAGCCACAGGAGCCTATGTCCACCCTCAGGCCTCTATCAGCTTCCGGCATTTGTACTTGTAAACCTGTGCTAACCTGGGGTTTTCATGTTTGTAAGGAACCAATGCTTATTTTGTAAAGTGTGAGAAATAGTTAAGCAAGCATATGTCCTTTTTTATATTGGAAGGAAAAATGCTGAAGTAATTATGGATATGTGCAATTGAGAATGAGTCCATCAAAATACTATTTAGTAAGACAAACAACTGGATATAGGCTTACTGTTCTAAAACACAAAAATTTTATAATAAAAGTTAGAAAAAGAGAAAAATTTCATAGGCAATAACTTTTTGGTTTGTTTGTTTTAAACATTTGATTACTTTTCACAATTTGAAAGATTGAGTAACAGAGGGAGGCCGGTTCATTCCCCAAATGCTTGCCAACAGGCAGGGTCAGGCCAGGCATGGCAGAAGCCAAGAACCCCCTCCGGTTCTCCCAGTCATTCATTCAGGCCATCATCAGCTGCCTCCCAGGAGACACTGTAGAAAATCAGATCCAAAGTTGGGTAATTAGGACTCAAACCAGCACCGTGCCACATGATGCAGGCATCCCAAGTGGCAGCCTTATCTGGTGTGTCGTAAGTCTGACCCTACAGGCAATTCTTTCACTGACAAAGTGTCAGCAGCAGAAACCAACCAGGTAGGGAAGGGAGACGTGCCACAGGTTACTGGCTTCACTGAGGCCACACTGCCGGAACCACCTGCATTCAGGGTCTCGCTGAACCCTTCTCCACCAAAGCTTCTTGTGCTGAAATTGGGACGAGGTTGGGAACTCAACCCAGCTAGGTGGTTGTATAGCTAACGCAAGAAATTCACCTAGTGACCAGCACACACTGACAAGTTAGCATAGAGTGAGGACACACTATGTGCCAGGACTTAGCCTAAATGTTTCATGTACAATAATCTAAATCCTTCTAACTACCCTGTAATAGACAGGATTAGCATGAAAATTTTACATATAAACAGGTGGAGAATGGCTCAAAGTAACCCAAATTCCCACTGCTTTTAAGTGGCACTGCCGAGATTAAAACAACGGCATGGAACTCCAACATTCACACTCTTCTAACTATCCCACATAGGAATTCTTGACTCTGAGGCTGGTGCTGTGGCACAGTAGGCTACACAGCCACCTGACACACCAGCATCCCGTTTGAATGCAAGTTCAAGGCCTTGCTGCTTCATTTCTTATCCAGCTTCCTACTTGGAAAAGCGAAGAAAGATGGCCCACGCTCTTGGGGCCCTGGCACTACAGGGGAGACCCAGATGCAAGTCCTGGCTCCCAGCTTTGGCTTGCCCAAGCCCTCACCAATGTGTTCACTGGGAATTAATCAGCCAACAGAAGATCAATGTGGCCTTTCAACTAAGTAATCTTTTAAAGAATAGATGTCCTTGGGCCCGGCGTAATGGCGCAGTGGTTAAGGTCCTCGCCATACACGCAACCGCGTGGGAGACCCGGAAGAGGCTCCTGGCTTCAGATTGGCTCAGCTCCAGCCGTTGCTGCCGCCTGGGGCGTGAATCATCGGATGGAAGATCTTCCTCTCTGTCTCTCCTCCTTTCCAATAAAAATAAATCTTTAAAAAAAAAAGAATAGATGCCCTTTTTCTTTTTTTTTTTAAGATTTATTTTATGGGGCCAGTACAATGGCTCAACTGGCTAATCCTCCATCAGCAAGCACTGGGATCTCACGCACCCATGTGAGAGACCCAAAGGAAGTTCCTGGCTCCTAGCTTCAGATCGGCTCAGGTCTGGCCATTGGGGCCACTTGGTGAGTGAACCAGAAGACAGAGAATCTTTCTGTAGCTCTTTCTCTCTCTAAATCTGCCTTTCCAACAGGAATAAATAAATATTTTTAAGATTTATTTATTTTTATTGGAAAGGTAGATATACAGAGGAGGAGAGACAGAGAAGAAGATCGTCCGTCTCATGGTTCACTCTCCAAGCGGCTGCAACGGCTGAAGCTATACCAGGAGCTCTTCTGGGTCTCCCAAGCAGGTACAGGGTCCCAATGCTTTGGGCTGTCCTGGACTGCTTTTCCCAGACACAAGCAGGGAGCTGGATGGGAACCGGCACCCATATCAGATCCCAGCACATGCAAGGCAAGGACCTTAACCACTACGCCATCGCGCCAGGCCTAGGAATAAATAAAAGTTTAAAAGAAAATCTTGACTATTACTAATTTTTTGGTGTTTGGGGGTTTTTTTTAAGTATTTACTTTTTCTCGCCTCTCTGTAACTCTGCCTTTCAAAATAGAAGTGAAAATCTGAAGCAAAAGATAAAATACATAGAAAATCCAGCTTTAAGGAGAGACCACAGGTCGGAGGTTGTTCAGCAATAAAAACTAGTAGCGGGCCTGGCGCGGTGGCACAGTGGTTAAGGTCCTCGCCTTGCACGCCCCGGGATCCCATATGGGCACCAGTTCTAATCCCGGCAGCCCCGCTTCCCATCCAGCTCCCTGCCTGTAGCCCGGGAAAGCAGTCGAGGACAGCCCAAAGCTTTGGGACCCTGCACCCGAGTGGGAGACCCGGAAGATGCTCCTGGCTTCGGATTGGCATAGTATCCGCCGTTGCGCTCACTTGGGGAGTGAATCATCGGATGGAAGATCTTCCTCTCTGTCTCTCCTCTCTGTATATCCGCCTTTCCAATAAAATAATAATAATAATAAAAAAACTAGTAGCGTTTTTTCTAAGATTTATTTATCTATTCAAAGACAAGGTTACAAAAAAAAAAAAAAATACAGATGGAGAGATCTTCCATCCATCCGCTGAATCACTCCCCAAATGGCCACAGCCACAGTCAGGGCTAGGCCAGACAGAAGCCAAGAGCCTCTGTGGGTCTCCCATGTGGGAGCATGGGCCCAAATACCTGGACCATCTTCTAGATTTCCCAGACACAGCATCAAGGAGCTGGATTAGAAGTGTAGCAGTGGGCCTGGTGTGATGGCCTAGCAGCTAAGGCACTCGCCTTGAACATGCCAGGATCCCATATGGGTGCCAGTTCTAATCCTGGCAGCCCCACTTCCCATCCAGCTTGTAGCCTGGGAAGACAGTCAAGGACGGCCCAAGGCCTTGAGAACTTGTATCCACTTGGAAGACCTGGAGGAGGCTCCAGGCTCCTGGCTTTGGATTGGTGCAGCTCTGAACATTGAGGTCACTTGGGGAGTGAATCATCAGACAGAAGATCTTCTCTCTCTTCTCTTTTCTCTATATCTGACTTTGCAATAAAAACAAATAAATCTTTAAAAAACCAAGTGTAGCGTTAAAGTGGTGCCTGGTACTGCAGGCAGAGGCCTTAACTACTGTGCCACAGCACTGGCCCCAACTGGAAGGATTTTTTTTAAGGTTATTAGAAGAGTTCACAGTTCAAGCTTTAAACAGAAGAATGGGCCAGAATCAGAGACTGAATTTGCCTTTCCTGGACAACTCTGAGGCAACAGCTTTATGGTAAAACATGCAGCAGCTGGGTACGCATTCATGTTCACAAAGACCCAATAACCAAGAACAGTTACTTTTTTTAAAAAAAGTAGTTACATAGTTACATAACCTAAATTTTAAAAAGGTTACTTGTTTAAAAGAATAGTTACATAGCCTAGAAGAAAACAAAAAGACTACATTCTGATCCACAAGCATCCACAAGCAAGTTTAAGACAATCCTGTGCTTCAAACTCCAGCTGTCACAGAGACATAGGACCATACCTGCCGAAACCTCTTCTTTATTTCTTCATCTGTCACCTCAGGATCTATCTGAAGAACCTGAAAGAATCAAAATCAAAATTTAGAAGTGACTAAAAGAATTCATATGTAAGAGATGCCCAATAAGTATAGAAAGGCCCTTCCAAAAGTTCATGAAAATGCAATTAAAAGATAGGCTTCTTTTCAAAGCTTCTTCTGAAAAAGTTCATAAAAAGTGTTTGTTTCTCTAAAGAATTCATTCATTCATTCATTCATTCATTCATTCATCCTTCCATTTTGAAAGGCATCAGAGGCACTTAGTCATTCAGCATACCCGGATGACTACAACACCAGGGACTGGGCCAGGTCAAAGCAGGGAGTCGGGAACTCGGTCTCCCACAGGGGCGGCAGGGACCCAAGTACTTGGGCTATCTCCTCGGCCTTCCCACAGGCATTAGCAGGAACTGGATCAGTCACAGCCAGGATGCAGCCATGACAGCATTCCCAGCCCTCAGCCCAGTGCTGGTCCTCCCGGGAACTTTTTGAAGGACCTTCTTACATACTCTTCTCAGCATATAGAAAAAGTACCTCATGTTCTAGAACACCGGCTGACACACAGGTCTAAAAATTGCTCAAGAAATAGAAATGATCTCCCCAGTACCTATAAAACTGTATCACATAATACAATGTTAACAACAACAAAAAAAAAAAAAAAAAAAAAGAAAAAGAAATAGAAATGATCGACTTGGTCTTGTTCAGAGCTGTTCTGTTTTAGGGTTCCCAAATAACAAAAAGCTTACTTTCTACCAGGAAAATCATTGCCTTACACCGAGGTGCAGGTATTGAGAAAACGCTGCACGTCTCCTTCATTAGGAAGAGTCACCCACCCCAAACAGGACACAGCGACTCAACAGGAAGGCCATTAGGCCAGCTGCCTGATTTTTAGCTCAGTCCACAAATGGTCACTTTATCATCTACAAGGCCCAGTGCACAGCAGGATCGCCTTGGGAGCCTGGGAGCAGGGCTGAGGTCCGACTCTGGGGACAGCTGAAGGCAACTCAGCAGAGCTGCGGGAGGGGCGGAGCCAAAGGCCCCAAGGCCTGCATTTTGGAGCAACACAGCTTCAAACAGGGGCACTCCTTCTTTCCAACCTTGGGTATCTTGGTATCTCAGTGTTGACCTTCCTCATCAAGGATGACTCTGACCCCACCCCCACAAATATATTCCTCCTCCCTAACAACTCTCTTCAGTGCTGCACATTAGAAGTGCAGACAGGGGTCTAGCACGGTAGCCTAGCAGCTAAAGTCCTCCCCTTGAACACACCGGGATCCCATATGGACGCCAGTTCTAGTCCCAGCAGCTCCACTTCCCATCCAGCTCCCTGCTTGTGGCCTGGGAAGGCAATCGAGGACGGCCCAGGGCTTTGGGACCCTGCACCCACATGGGAGACCCAGAGCAAGTTCCTGGTTCCTGGAAGTGCAGAAGGAAAGAAACAGGATTTCTTCAAACCGCCACATCAGTGCTTCTTAAAGGCAACAGCACAAGCTATACAAGTAAATACTTTCGCAGTGTAGTTTGTAGATTCCACACAGTACCTACTGTTTGTTATCTGAGATGAGAGTAAGGTGCTAAAAGGACAGAGTGAGAAGTTATCTTAAAAAAAACAGGAGGGACAGGATAGAGCCAAAGTCTGTGGTGCCAACATCGCACAAGGGCACTGATTCTACTTCTGGAGGCCCATTTCTGATCCTGCACCATGCTAAATACTTGGGAAAACAGCAGAGGATGGTTTGCACCTTGCACCCAGGTGAGAAATCCAGAAGTAGCTCCTGGCTTCATACTGGCCCAGTTCTGGCCATTGCAGTCATTTGAGGGCTGAAATAGCGAACAGAAATTCTCTCTCTTTGTGTAACTCTTTCAATTAAATATATATATATGTATATATATATATATATATATATATATAGCTGTATTACAAAACAAAAACAAACAAAAGAAAAACAGGAGTAGATCACATTTCATTTGGCTGAGTCATAGCATTTCAACAAAACAGTCAGGGGACCTGTACCACATTAAAGTTTGAAAACCAATGCTAAGGAATGATGGAGGTGGGCCTGGCACGATGGTTCAGCACTTAAACCCTCACCTTGCACATGCCAGGATCCTATATGGGTGTCGGTTCATGTCCCGTCTGCTCCATTTCCCATCTAGCTGCTGGCTTGTGGCCTGGGAAAGCAGTGGAGAATGGCCCAAAGTCTTGGGACCCTGCACCCACGTGGGAGACCCAAAAGAAGCTCCTGGCTTCGGATTGCCATGCAGCCACTGTATGTAGCCACTTGAGGAGTGAACCAGTAGATAGAAGATCTTCTCTCTGTATCTCTTCCCAAATCTGTCTTTCCAATAAAAATAAATGCTTTCAAAAACTATTTATTTTTGAACCTGGCACAGGTATGTCCAGCCGAACACACTAGCTCCCTGGGTGGAGGGAAGATCAGCAGGTCTCCAGGACCACCCCATCCTGGAGGTTATGTTTTCCGTCCTGCTGGGTGCCTGTAGCTGGGCGGCCCAAGCCAAAGGTGCTAGACAAAGCCCTTCAGGCTGCCTGGGGGTGAAGCCCTCATGATTGGAGGATCGTAATTTATAGGGGGATGATGGGATCACACAAGTGGTAGTGGGAGATGACCTGTGATTTTTAGGCCCAGGTTAGAAATTACAGCTGAGGGCCTTCCACTGATAAGTCCATGACATGTGTATGTAAGTAAGGGACCCATACCAAAGTGCTTTGGAGGGGAGAATAAGAGAGATAAGTGGGTCTGATAGCAGAATCTGTGGGGGCAATGTGGGCTCACCCCTGTGGAACTGCAATCTCTACTGGTTCACCCAAGAACCACGGATGGAGTCAGGCCTTGCTGAGGAGCTAAGGGGGCACCCCAGCTGGGTTGAGGTTTCCACTGCTGAGAACGAGAGAATTGAGGGCAGCAGGCCTAACTGTATATAGCTATAGACTGCACCGACACGGGTGTGCACTAGGATGGTGGAGCGACAGATTGACTCCAGCCCCCACTGGTACTCGGGAGAGCCAGGCTGGGTGTAGAACTGGCCAGGCTAGGACTTGACTCCTGAAGAACTACATGAAAGCTGTGTCTGGGCGCGGACCAGGTAGCACTGGGCTACAACAAGTAACAAAAAGAACCAGAATAGGTGTGGCTGGTTGAGCAAGGCCACTGTTCTTGCCAGGGCAGGAGATGGACAAAATCAGCCTGGGCCAACAACCCACTGGTGTGCACATGAACTGTCACTGGGAGGAGGATCAATGGAGGAGCTTGGGAAACTCCTTCATTGGGACATAGTCCCTGCCCATGAGTGCAAAAAGCAAGGCAAGGAACAGCCCAGACAATACCAGGTTACAGTAGCAGCTGGCATACATGTGAATCAGGTCTGGGAACAGACCAGTCTGGGCCAGCACATAACACCCAGTGGCAGATTTGAGAACCAGGGCAGAGGGCAAAAGGAGCCAGGTCAGGCTGCAACACCAGCCAATCCACATTAGGACCAGGACAACAATCAGGCTGGGCTGGGACAGACTGCAGCACCCACCAGCAGGAGATGGAATAGGGGGCAGACTAGGCTAGGCCAGGCTGTACAATAAGACTGCAGATGCTGAGGTCAGGTGAGTCATGCCAGCCTGCTCCCAGTAGGGGCCGGGTATGTGAGTCCCAGGGACAGGGATCTGACAGGGCTCGGGTAGCTTGGTTCAGGTCATGGGGCGCACCTGAGTGATAGGGGCTGAATTCCTGAGCCCCAGGGATGGAAGAACTGGTGGGGTTTGGGTCACTAAGCCCACCTTCTAAGTGAGTGTTGGTTTTGTGAACCCTGGGGATGGGTGATCTGGTAGGGCTGTGTCTCCTTGTCCCGGGCCGCGTTGCCCACCTACTAGGTGGATGTCGGGTCCTGAACTCCAAGGGTGGGAGATCCAGCAATGCTTGGGACACCTGACCCAGGTGCTTGGACTTGACTGCAAGAACATGCCCTACTTAATGGAAAAGGTGGAGCAGAGGACACAGACCCTGTTGTAAAAGGAGAATATGGCAGCTCATTTGGTGCTGTAGCAGAAGAACAGAACTAACTAGACAACTCCCCCAAACAAATGATGACAGCAAACAATCTCAGTGACTGGAGCCAATGGACATTGGAAGGGTGACATCATCCTCGGATTGGTGAAATTGGCAGCATTTCAAAACTATCCAAACCACTTGGACAGCACTTTCGGAATATGCACACATTGAAACTCTGGGTTGATATGAGGTGGCAGTTCCTCATCCCTGGGTCCTGGGATGTGTGGAAAGTCATGAATGGTGTTCCCCTTTGTTGCTCCCCTTCTCCCAGGAACAATAAGAAGAAATAGCAAATTTGGAAACAAT
This sequence comes from Ochotona curzoniae, assembly GCF_017591425.1. Taxonomy (NCBI): domain Eukaryota; kingdom Metazoa; phylum Chordata; class Mammalia; order Lagomorpha; family Ochotonidae; genus Ochotona; species Ochotona curzoniae. The sequence continues at coordinate 5,855,685 of NW_024465777.1, forward strand.
GAGTTCACCCAATTTTCCCTAAACCTCGGTCTTTCCTACCCTGATCAACTATGTAATCATTATTAAAAAAAAAAACTATTTATTTTTATTAGAATAGCAAAGTTTACAAAGAGAAGGATGAAGGATTTGAGACAGAGACAGATCTTTCCATTGACTTCACTCTGTAATGGCCACAATGGCTGAAGCTGGATAGGCCTGAAGCCAGGGGCCAGGAGCTTCTTCCAGGTTTCTTACATGGGTGCAGGATCCCAAGGCCTTGGGCCATCCTCCATTGCTTCCCCTGGGCTATAGCAGGGAGCTGGATAGGAAATGAAGCAGCCAAGACATGAATTGGTGCCCATATGGAATGCCAGCACCACAGGCATAGGCTTAGCCTACTACCCTGTGGCACCAATGCCTCGGCACCCTGAAACAATCACTGAAAAACAAATTAATTCAAGGGACTGTAGCTCTCTTCCCAAGGGAGAAGGACTCTAGGAAAGAGTCACTCACCAAAAAATGACGCTAAGATTACAGAAGCAGCAGCTGTATCTGTGCAATGACTCAAGGGAACCACTGGATCCTGGGGAAAGTATCCTATTGGGACAAGCCAAGGTCCTGCAAACCCCGCACGGCGTCAGGAGGGACGGAAACCTTCCCACTCTCACTAAAGCCTCTGAAGCTATAGCTTAGAACTAAACATGCCGAATGTTGTTCATAAACCTTGACTGGTCCCTTTTTTTTTTAATTAATTTATTTTATTGGAAAGTCAGATGTACACAGAGGAGGAGAAACAGCAAGAAAGATCTTCAATCCAATGATTTATTCTCCAAGTAGTTGCAACGGGCGGAGCTGAGCCAATCTGAAGCCAGGAGCCAAGTTTCTTTCAGGTCTCCCACACGGGTACAGGGTCCCAAGCCTTGGGGTCATCCTCTACTGTTCTCCAAGGACACAAACAGGAAGCTGGATGGGAAGTGGAGCAGCTGGGACATGAACTGGCACCCACATGGGATCCTTGGGAATTTGGACCAGCGTGGGAGACCTGGAGGAAGTTCCTGGTTCCTGGCTTTGGATCGGTGCAGCACCGGCCACTGTAGTCACTCTGGGAGTGAATCATTGGACAGATCTTTCTCTCTGTCTCTCCACTTCTCTGTATATCTTACTTTGCAGTAAAAATAAATAAATCTTTTTAAAAATGAATAAATAAATAAAAATAAAAATAATTTTAAGATAGGTAGAAAGGGGCACAGTGCGGTAGCCCAGCAGTTAACGTCCTCACTTTGCATGCCCAGGATCCCATACAGGCACTGGTTTGTGTCCCAGAAGCCCCACTTTCCATCCAGCTCCGGCTTGTGGCCTAGGAAAGCAGTCAGGGACGGCCTAAAGCCTTGGGACCCTGCACCCATGAGGGATACCCTAAAGAAACTTCTGGGTCTGGTTCCAGATCGGCTCAGCTCCAGCCGTTGCAGTCACTTGGTGAGTAAAGTATCAGATGGAAGATCTTCCCCGCTGTCTCTCCTCTCTGTAAATCTGCCTTTCCGAGAAAAATAATTCTTAAAAAGAAAAAGAAAGACATTCCATCCACTGGTCCACCCCCCAAGTGGCTGTAACAGCCAAAGCTAAGCTGATCCAAAACCAGGAGCCAGAAGCCTCTTCCAGGTCTCGCACACGAGTACAGGATCCCAAGGCTTTAGGCCATTTTCCTCTGCTTTCATAGGTCACAAACAAGGAGTTGGATGGGAAGTAGAGCAGCTGGAACACAAACCAGTGCCCATATGGGATCCTGGCACATGCAAAGTATGGACCTTAGCCACTAGGCTAAAGTCCGTTGGCACTGCAGATGGTGGCATGACCCACTGTGCCACAGCACCAGCCCCATATCATCAAACTCCTCATCACCTCCCTAACAAATCATCTTACCGGGCCCGGTGGCGTGGCCTAGCAGCTAAAGTCCTCGCCTTGAATGCCCCGGGATCCCATAGGGGCGCCGGTTCTAATCCCGGCAGCCCCACTTCCTATCCAGCTCCCTGCTTATGGCCTGGGAAAGCACTCAGGACAGCCCAAAGCCTTGGGACCCTGCACCCATGTGGGAGACCCAGAAGAGGTTCCTGGATCCTGGCTTCAGATCGGCATAGCATCAGCCTTTGCGCTCACTTGGGAAGTGAATCATCGGATGGAAGATCTTCCTCTCTGTCTCTCCTCCTATCTGTATATCTGACTTTCCAATAAATAAATAAAATCTTAAAAAAAAAAAAAACAAATCATCTTACCCTGTGCCCTCCTCCTCAGTATTCTTCAATGCTGTACACTCACATTTGCTGCAACACCATTCATGACAGCTAAAATGGGAGCAAGTGTCCATCGATGAATGTGACTGGATAAGCAAAACACAGGCTACCCGTACGACAGAACTACTCTGCCACCCTTGAAAAGGAAGGAAACTGCCGTATGTTGGCACGTATGAACCCTGAGCTCGTTATGTGTAACGAAGTAAGTCGGTCACAAAGACAAGTGTCACGTGAGTCTACTTACATGAGGTGCTTGGGGAACCTGGAGACAGAAGATAGGACAATGGTCACTAGAACTACAGGGAGGGAGGCTGGGGACCTACTGTCACGGGGTAGGCAACCTCGGCTTTACACATGACAATGGTTAAGGGGATGCATGGTGGCACTGATGGTACAGCATTTTAGGGTGTGAAAAACCACTGACTGGGGCACACCAGTAGTCCAGTGGCTTAGAAACTGGTGAAGACGCCCATGCTCTACATCACAGTGTTTAGGTTGATGTTGGATTGCAGCTCTGACTTCAGCTCGCTGCCACTGCAGACCTAGGAAGCAGTGGCTACAGCTCAAGGACTGGACCCTGGCCACCCACATGGGACATCCAGATAAGAGTCCCTAGCTCCTGGCTTCAGCCTGGCCCAGTGAGACACTTGAACCAATGAATGGGAGGTCTCTTTCTGTCTCTCCAACTGAAAAAAAAAAAAAAAAAAGGGGGAGAGAGAGGCCAGCATTATGGCATAGAAGGTTGAACCACAGACTGCAATGCCAGCATCCCATAGGGACAGCAGTTCACATCCTCGCTGTTCCACCTCTCATCCAGCTCCCTAGCCTAAGATAAGCAACAAACTATGGTCCAAGTTTTGGGCCCGGGCCTAGCCACATGGGAGACACAGGGGAAGCTCCAAGCTCCAGTCTAACCCAGCTCTGGCCCCTTGCAGTCAGCCAGGGGTAAAACAGCAGATTGAACATTAGTATCTCTCTGTCTCTTCCTCTTTCTCAAACTTGCAAAATAAATAATTCTTTAACAAACACATTCCCACCAACAGGGAACAGTGGTGTGATACAGTGGGCTAAGCCACTACCTACATCATTGGCATCCCATGTCAGAGTGAGGCTGGTTCAAGCTAACGTCACTCCACTTCCAATCCCGCTCCCTAATGCACCTGACAGCCTAATCAGCTATGTAAACATCACCAAAAAAAAAAAAAAAAAAAAAGAATGCAGGAACCAGCACAGCACTATGGTTCAACTGGCTAACCCTCCTCCTGCAAGCATCACCATCCCATATGGATGCCACATAGTGTCCCGACTGTTGCACTTCCTATTCAGTTCCCTGCTTGTGGCCTGGGAAAGCAGTAGAGAATGGCCCAAAGCCTTGGGACATTGCACCTACATGGGAGACCCAGGAGAACTCCTGGCTCCTGGTTTCATACCAACTCAGCTCCAGGTCTTGTGGCGATTTGGGGAGTGAACCAATAGATGGAAGATCTTTCTGTCTCTCCTTCTCTTTGTAAACCTGCCTTTCCAATTTAAAAAAAAAAAAAAAGAATAAATTGGGTCCAGCGCAGTAGTCTAATAGCTAAAGTCCTTCCCTTGCACACATCAGGATCCCATATGGGCGCTGGTTCTAATCCCAGCAGCCCTGCTTCTCATCCAGCTCCCTGCTTCTGGCCTGGGAAGGCAGTCAAGGATGGCACAAAGCCTTGGGACCCTGCACCCATGTGGGAGACCCAGAAGAAGCTCCTCGCTCCTGGCTTCAGATCAGCTCAGCTCCAGCCACTGTGGCCGCTTGGGGAGTCAACCATCGGACGGAAGATCTTTCTCTGTCTCTCCTCCTCTTCGTCTATTTTATTTTCCAATAAAAAAATATTTTTTTTAAAAAAATGAATGATTTTTTTTAAAGAAAGGAACCATATTTCTTAGTATTAGCCAAATTTCTTACTATGAATATGTGAGAGAAAAAAAAAAGAAAACTTGGACAAATCCACAGGGTTGGAATAAAATTAGATGTAAATATGTGCAGCTCTAACTATCTGCCGGTAAGATCAAGTAGCGACATCCTAACAGCAATGAGTCCACCCAGAAGAGAAATCTTGATTTCCATAAACCAGGGCTCCTTGGTGAAAACACGAGTTGCAGCTGGGTCAGGAAAAGTAAAGAGTTCTTGGTAGCCAAAGAATGATGGTGACACACTAAAAAGGCATAGGAGTTAGTTAGTATGAAAGGGGACTCACTGAAGAAACTGCACAAAGTCTGAGCATTCAAACAAATACTCAATTACAGGACTCAGTGAGTGAAACAGGAAAACCCAAATTTATACTGAAATATAAATGGAACAACTAAAAAGTTGATGCGGTCAGGATATTTACATATTTTCCAAGAACCTCCCCATAACATATAAATTAAAAATGGAGAGAAAGCATATTCAGAAGAAATTGGGAAGATGCTTCTTCAGAGACTGATTAAGTTCACATCACAATAATGGGGCAAATTATAAGAGAATGCCAGTGTCACACTGCAGAGCTCAGTTGACACACTACAGTGTCACACTATAACCTAACACAAGAAACATGTGACAAACCCAAGCTGAGATATGCTATAAAGAGAATCAAGTAAGAAGGAGGAATCAGACACCTGACAACTAGGGTTAACAGATCTGGATCGGCTGCTTCCGCTACAAAGGACAAAACTGCGACAAACTGGACAAACTGTTGACGTTTTGATGCAATGAACACACATCACTGAGTGGATGACCCATTGTTCTTCCCTTCTGATCATTACATGTGCCTGACAATACAAGCATTATTTAAAACGGCTTGGGGCCTGGCATAATAGCTCAACGGCTAATCCTTTCCTTTCAAGAACTGGCATCCCATATGGGTGCCAGTTTGTTTCCTGGGGGCTCCACTTCCCATCTCACTCCCTGCTTATGACCTGGGAAAGTAACGAAGAATGGCCCAAAACCTTGGGACCCTTCGCCAAGTGGGAGGCCCAGAAGAAGATCCTGGCTTCAGATCAGCTCAGTTCTGGCACTTGGGGAGGGAGCCAGCGGACGAAGATCTTTTTCTCTACACCTCCTCTCTGTAAATCTGCCTTTACAATAAAAATCTTTTTAAAAATTTTAAGGGCATAATCCTCTTTGTTTTAAATAGAGGACAATATAACAGAAAAGGTTATTTCTCTTGAGTGCATACATGATTATTTCTCAGTATTTCAAAATTTCCTGTAAGAATATGACTTATCATCATAAAAAGCTTAAAATAATTAAATTAAGGAAATCAAATGGTACAGTCCCTGGTCTAAAATTTTAGGATCTTTATTTTGTTGTCGTCGGGTATTTGCTTTTTTTTTCTTAATAGCTTTGAAACAAAAAGTTTTCACAAGTAATTTCAAAAGACCTAAACTTACACAAGAGCTATCTTTCCATATCTGAAAAGAAATCCCTGTATATTTGGGTTGCTGAAAGTCGGCAGAGAACACATGACAGGGCACACATCATCTGTTTTCTTACCAAGCTGCCTTTCCAACGCTGTTCACAAGAACACTAACCTGAGCACACACCGGGCCTTGGGCAGAGTCCCAGAGCTGGGACTGACCTCAGCCACAGGTGTGCGCTGGGATGCTGCATGCAGCTACGGAGAGTTCCCCTCCCCTGGCGCAGGCCAGCATCAGTCAACTCACCTCGAAGGGATTCAGGTTGAAGTAAGAGGAACCAGGACGGGTCAACCTTTCAATCTGATTTTTGGACGTTAGGACAGAATCTCTCTTCTCTATCTGTTTCACCTAAAATTAGAAGGATAAAAAACTTCATTAGTAAAACTGCACTGTAAATTGAATTGTCTCCTTTAATACAATACTCACCAGCATAATCAGCAAACAACAATTTGTGTTGTCTATTGTGTATATTTTATTAGACACTTTGAGAGACAAGTACAAGAGCTGCCATTTATGAAACTTCAATAATGTACAAACTTCACAGTAGCTATAATCTCAACAATCTCATGCAACAGGTTAAGAAAACTGAGGCTTCGCAAAGCTAACTGATCTGCATTACCTATTAGGCATAGTTCTAACCCCATCAGCTTGTACTGCAGAGCAGGCATAATTCGAGGGAATAAGCCTCTCTCTCCCTGCCTTAAAATAATGTTTTGAGACAGAACAAATCACTCTCCTTAGCTTTTATAGTAAGTCAGAAAAAGCTTTGACCCAAAGATAATGCCAAAGAGAACAAATACTAGTAGCCCCCAAAAGTTTCCCTGGTGCCACCGTCCAAACTGCAAAGTGGGTTAGAATGAATCTCGGCTGTATTACATGGCACCTTTATTCTTATGGCCAGAACAATGTGGAAAAAAAGGACAGTGACATACAACGCCACTCCTTGGGGATATCACACTGGCTCAACTGGCTAATCTTCAACCTCCAAGCACTGGGATCCCATATGGGCACAGTTCATGTCCTGGATGCTCCATTTCCCTTCCAGTTCCCTGCTTGTAGCCTGGGAAAGCAGTAGAGGACGGCCCAAGGCCTTGGAACCGCACACCCAGATGGGAGAGCCAGAAGCAGCTCCTGGCTTCTGAGTCGGGATCAGCTCAGGAACCACCATTGCAGCCATTTGGAGAGTAAATCAATGGATGGAAGGTCTTTCTCTCTGTCTCTCTTCTCTGTTGATCTGACTTTCCAATGGGGACGGGGGCGGGGGGGGGAGAGTCACTCCTCAGCATTTTTACTTTCTAATACAACATATCCAATCCCCCCCGCACCCTCCACAATCCTCTTTCCAAACTTAATTTCCTCCCTCCCCACCCCCACTTAGCAACACGTGACACACTACACTATGCACCTATTCATGCATGGTTTATCCTCCTCTGAGAACACAAGCTACGAAGACAGGACCTTCTCCTGTTCTTCACTACCACATCCTGGACACCTCAATAGCACAAATCAAGGTCCTGACACCTGGCGCCTGAGGGCTAGGGAAAACTCCTCCCTCAGGTACTTTCTCCCATTCATTTCAAACAAAATAAGGTTGCCTTTTTCTTTTTTTAATTCAGAAATGGTAAGTAAAACCAGTTTTACCATAATAGCTAAGTCATTAGAAGGCAATAACCTTTGGTACCATGGTAGCAACACTCTTCCTTTCCAGTGAAGTATTTCCAAAGGACAGACTATAAAGGATGTGCTAATTGCCATTTTAAATTTAACACTTTGGAGAAACTACTATGGAACAAGCACTGTTAGATATGCCAGAGACAGGGAGAGATGCTGTTACACAACAGGTTAAGCTGCCTCCTGCAGTGCTGCTCCACTTTTGCTCCAGCTCCCTGCTAACACACTTGGAAAAGCAGAAGATGCCCCACATGCTCAGGCCCCTGCCCCATGTGGGAGACCCAGGTGAAGCTCCCGGCTTCTGGTTTCCATCTGCTCAATCCTGGGCTGACGCAGCCATCCAGGGAGGAGAAAACCAGTAGGTGCAAGATCTCTCAGTCTCTTCCCCTCTCTTTCAAATCAGTCAATCAATCTTAAAACAACACCAAGACTAAAAAAATGAATGTCACGTTGCCTTTAACTATGTAGTTCACAGCTCCTGACGAGTTCACCTGGAGGTAGCTGACATGCGTTCCTCAGTCCATGCCAACGTAGTCTTCCCATCATTAGCTTTTTCTTAAAAGATGTTTCATAAGTATTACTATTGTTAGAATTTGATTAAAAATCATTGATTTGAAAAGCAGGGACACAGAAAAGGAGAGAGATCCTACATTAGCTGCTCCCTCTCATGATGACCACAGCCACCAGGGCTGAACCAGTCTAAAGCCAGCAGCTTCTCCCACATGGGCGGCAGGGCCCAAGACCTGGGCTGGGCCATTCTTTGTTGCTTAGCCCAGGCCAATAGCAGGGAACTGCATAGAAAGTGGAGCAGCTAGGGGCCCGGCGGTGTGGCCTAGCGGCTGAAGTCCTCACCTTAAACGCACCGGGATCCCATATGGGCGCCAGTTCTAATCCCGGCAGCTCCACTTCCAATTCAGTTCCCTGCTTGTGGCCTGGGAAAGCAGCCGAGGACGGCCCAGGGCCTTGGGACTCTGCACCCGTGTGCGAGACCCGGAAGAAGTTCCTGGATCCTGGCTTCGGATCAGCATAGCATCGGCCGTTGCGCTCACTTGGGGAGTGAATCATCGGACGGAAGATTTTCCTCTCTATTTCTCCTCTTCTCTGTATATCTGATTTTGTAATAAAAATAAATAAATCTTTTTTTTAAAAGATTTATTTTTATTATTTTTCTATTGGAAAGGCGGATATACAGAGAGGAGAGAGAGAAAGATCTTCCGTCCGATGATTCACTCCCCAAGTGAGTGCAACGGTCAATGCTATGCCGATCCGAAGCCAGGAGCCTCTTCCGGGTCTCCCACGTGGGTGCAGGGTCCCAAAGCTCTGGGCTGTCCTCAACTGCTTTCCCAGGCCACAAGCAGGGAGCTGGAAGGGAAGCAGGGCCGCCGGGATTAGAACCGGCGCCCATATGGGATCCCGGGGCGTGCAAGGCGAGGACCTTAACCACTGCGCCACCGCGCCGGACCCAATAAATAAATCTTTTTTTAAAAAAAAGGAAAGTGGAGCAGCTGGGACTCCAACAACAGACATCCACAGGGGATTCTGACCACTCCCCTAACCCCTTTTCAGCCTCCTTCTAACTCTGAGAAAGCTGCTTCTGCTTTGTATTACCTGAAACCCTCTATTCTACACTTATTCCATTGTTTTTCACAAAAATTCTTGCGTTAATATTAACACTCATCTTAGAGATATGAAAACCAAAAGATGCGCAAAATCAATGTTCTGAGATAATTCAGTCGCAGTCAAGTGCCAGCCAAGAATCCAGTGTGAAACGGACTCCCGAGGTTATGCTCTCAGTTTATGTATTCATTCCCTTACTTGACCAGGATGCACTGAGCATTCTCTAGGCACGGGACAGGTGATCATAAACAAGGCTTGGAACAAGCTTACTCCCATCTCACCCGACCCCAAGCTGACACCTGCTACAAGACCCCAAGCAAATGATTCTTCCCCCCCACCTTTCAGGCACGTCACCCGTAAAATGGGGGTCACATAACGTCTACCTGTCATGATGCACGCTTAGCGTTCATGACCCACGGAAACCATCCCTAATATCACTCATCACAAAGTACTTAGAAACCGTCCTGTTTAGAAGAAAGCCAGAGGCCGAGACAGTCGAGTCACCCACTCTGCCAGCCCGCGACTGCGCGTTATACGGACACTCCATGCCCAGGCACCCCCTTGGCCACCGCCGCCGTCTCCTTCCAAATGCCAGACGCCCAGACATCTGTCCTTCTTTCGGGACCCAGGGGATACCCCAGCATCTACGGGGAATGGGAGACGCACTCACGTACACACACCCCCGGGCCGCGCCGCCCCGAAGGCCAGACAGCCGGATCCCCCCCAACGGTCCGGGCCAGGCAGCTCCCTGCCTCCGACCACAGGGAGCGCAGGTCGCAGCGGGATCGTCCCTGATCACCAGTCCCTGTTGTGTATTCACCTCGCTGTAGAAGGTCATGAACGCATCCTCTGTGCTGCCTCCGCCGGCCGAAGCCCCACTCTCTCCCGTAGCCGCCATTTCCCCGGCCAGCCACCACGTGACCTTTCTGCGCAGGCGCCGCCTCACGTGAGCCTCACAGGCCCGCCTTTCTGGCCCCGCCCCCTCCTGAGCGACCCTTAAAGAGCTCCCAGCCCAATCAGGCCCGCGTTAAGTGGAATTTTTATTCCAATTATAGTGAAGTATACGTAATTAGTCATCATAAAGTGGAAAAGCGCAGTGGCTTTGAGTACATTCCTAGTGTCGCACAGTCATCATTTCTATCTGATTCGTAAACAGGCTCCAAAATTCCTTTCTTTCCCCATCTCACAACAGCCAATCTGTGTCCCATCTCTGGAGTTTTGCCATTCTAGGTAGTTCATACACATGGAATTCTACAATATGTTCCCTCGTGTTGGTTCCTCTCCCTTGGCACAATATTTGTAAGGCTCATCCCAAATAAAGCTTCAGTTATTAATTTGTGAGGGGTTTATCCCTAGAAGAAACGTTGAGTCTTGGGGTAATTCTGTGTTTAATTTTTAAACCAGTCACCAAGCTGTTCTCCGCAGTGGCTGATCCGTTTTACATTCCCTAGAACAATGTGCAAGGGTTTCAGTTTCTCTACAGTGGCACCATCAGTTGTTATTTTGCATTATTGTTATCATGATGACGACGACAATGATGGCAGCCAACTTAGTGGGCCTTTTGTACAAGCTCAGAAGATTCTTCCACTGGCTTCTCCTCTGAAGAGGTAACAAGACACAGAGTATCTGAGACTAGAGTTTCTGAGACGATATTTATAGATCCTTTAGAAAGAGGACTGCACCGTGGCTTAGCAAGTACAGCTGCCACCTGCAGCATCGCCATCCCATATATGTGTCAGATGGAGTCCTGGCTCCTTCCTTTACTATTCAGCTGCCTGTTAATGTGCCTGGGAAAGCAGTAGAAGATGGCCCAAAGCCTTGGAATCCTGCACCTGCATGGTAAACGCAGAGGAAGCTCCTAGCTCCTAGCCAGGATCCAACCATCACAGCCACTTGAGGAGGGAACCAGCAGGCAGAAGATCTTTGTCTCTCCTTTTGGTAAATATGATCTGTCTTTCCAATAAAAATAAATAAATCTTCAAGTGAAAAGAAAGAAGTCAGTATGTGGGCCCGGCGGCATGGCCTAGCAGCTAAAGTCCTCACCTTGAACACACCAGGATCCCATATGGGCGCTGGTACTAATCCTGGCAGCCCCACTTCCCATCCAACTCCCTGCTTGTGGCCTGGGAAAGCAGTGGAGGACAGTCCAAAGCCTGGGAACCTGTACCCGCATGGGAGACCCAGAAGATGCTCCTGGCTCCTGGCTTTGGACTGGGGCAGCACTGACCACTGCAGTCACTTGGGAAATAAATCATCGGATGGAAGATATATATATCTGATTTTGCAACAAAAATAAATTAAAAAGTAGTCAGTATGTGACTGTCTCAAGGATATCTTCAAGCACACAGCCCTTGGCCTTGGGCTGTTACCTAACTGAAGACCCTCACCTGCAGGCCTCGGCCTTGGTCTTGAACTTTTGCCCACTCAGGGACTGTTGTCCACAGAATTTGACCTTGATCTCTTGGTGCCAGTCATCTGTAGACTCAAGATTCCAGATACAGCTTGTCCTGTTCTTTGTCAAATCACACTGTTATTTTTTACAAACTGCATGCAGCAAATAAAAATCTTTAAAAATATCTAGAAACACACTAGGCTATTCTACCTAGATAGTGGTCTTGTAACTGGTTACTAGTATTTCCATGTTGCCTTGGTGTTTCTCTGAGGTGAACATGTGAAAATGTGCCCACTGGAGCTGCCTTCTGGGGCTGGCATCTTCATATGGCTCATCAGACTACTCCTCTACCTGCAAGCAGAAGCAGCCCATGTGGGATGCTTTTTGTTGTTGTTGTTGTTGCATCCCTCCCTCCTTCCTTCCCTGGTGCTGGCGGGGGGGCGGGGGGGGAGGAGGGAGTAGTTGGCGGGCGGGCAGGCACTTTTTGTTTGGGCTTGGTTTTTCTCCTCTTGGGTGTCACTGGTGCACCCCAGCGTATTCCATAACAAAGGCACCTTCCGATGTGTTTTGCTTCACTCACAGTGGTTCATTAGCCAGGACCCACTGACAGGAGAGGACTGCTTTTTACTGACAGCATCCTAGTGCGGGGATCAAAGGGGTCATAGAAAGCAGAAAGAGCAAAGGAAAAAGTTGAGTTGTTCGAGACTCCTTAAAGAAGAAGAAACCATCATCTAAATTCATGTTGTGCCACCCACATGCGCGAAGCTTTTGTCAAAGTTCCCCCACTCAACCACCACCAGGTAGAGTCCTGACTGCTCCACTTTTAATCCAGCTCCCTGCTTAAGACCTGGGAAAGCAGTGGAGGATGGCTCAGGTTCTTGGGACCCTGCACTTGTGTGAGAGACACAGAAGAAGCTCCTGACTCCTGGCTTTGGATTGGCTCAGCATTGGCCATTGCAGTCATTTGAGGAGCGAAACCAGTGGCTCGCTCTGTCTCTACTTCTCTCTGTAAATCTGCCTTTGCAATAAAAATAAATACATCTTAAAAAGAAACAAACAAAAACAGATGATCCATAAAATCCAGGTCTGCCTAAGTGAGCATTTGGCCTGGTGGTCAAGCTGCCTGCTGGGTCCAGCGGGAGCCTCCTGCAGTTCCCCAGGCAGCCCGGGGTGATAGATCCTGGAATTGGATGCCTGCCACCCATGTGGCAACTGGGAGTTCCCAGCTCCTGGCTTCAGACCCAGCCAAGGCTTATTGCAGGCATGTGGGAAGTGAGTCAATGGAGGGGACATCTCTTTCTTTCTCTGTCTCTCTTAAAGTCCAGTTCTATCATTTCCTAGAAAACAAAGGGAAGTTAGTGAGGACAAGGCTGCCTGCTGCAATCCCAGCATCCCTCAGGAATGCCAGTTTGTGTCCCTGTGGTTCCACTTCCAACCCAGCTCCCTCCTAATGCACCTGAGTAACTAAAGATGGCCCGAGTGCTTGGATCGCGGCGACCCATGCAGAAGCCCCATGTGAAGCTTGTCTCCAGGTCTCAGCCTGGCGCTGTGCTGGCTGTGACATCATCTGGAGAGTGATGGAAGATCTCTGTCTCCCTCTAACTTTCAGAAAAAATATACAAACCTTAAACAAACTAACAAAAACCAAGATGGCATATTTATAATCATGAATAAGACAGCTAATGTGGATCAACCCATATCATCTAAAAGAGAAGAAACCTGGCCCAGCAAGAGAAAACGACTAAGGGTGAGAGACTTGGCTAAGGGCGAGAGACTTCCTGCAGGTAAATCAAACTTTCCTAGGCTTCTATTTCCACGGAATACGACAGTGGATCCACACATTCCACAATTCGTCAGAGCCAAGTGTTAGCTCAGTGCGGACTCGATTCCTGATATTCTCTGATGGGGCAGCCACGCGGGGTCGGGGAGGGGCCTCGGAGGTGAAATGTTACCTGAGACGAGGGGGGAAAGTCAATGTAGGTGAAGAACTGACAGGAATCGCCTAAGACACACACGTGATTCTTAGTGCGTTAAGTGCAGCTTGTCTGGAGCCGGTATCCTAAACCTCCCACCACGCCGCACAGTCCCCGTCAGTCAGTGGACGGCTTCCTTTGGATTTCTCATAACGACTTTAGGATTGCTGCGAGACGAACGCCACGCCTCATTCTGGCAGGTTCGAAAGGCGAAATGACAGGTCCTTATCTCCTTATCCTTCTGCCCAGTCTCCCCCAGCCGCCTCAGCAGTCCTTTGAGCCCGGACGTAGCCCTTGCTGGCGATTGGGTAAGAGAAGGTGCAATTCTCGCTCAGGACTCGCTGTGAAGCCCAGGCATCCCGCCTCCTCTCTCTTAGGATTCGCTATTCCTACGTTCGTCCCGCCCCTCCGCCGAACGGATTGGTTGCGTGATCAGCCTGGCGCTTAGCGCGTCCACAGCCGCTGCGGCCGCGGAGACGCCCGCGGTGCTACGCAGGTGATCATGGCTGGCTCCGTGTCGGTTGCGCGGGCGCGGCTCGGGGTGTGGGGCGCGAGGGCCGTACAAACCCGTGGCTTCGCCTCGGACAAGGTATGCCGCGGCGCCGCCCCAGCCCCAGCCCCGAGCGCGGGTCCGCATCGGCGCTTCGCCGCATCTTGACGCGTGTCTCCGTCTCTCTCCGCAGTCCGACGATCACCCCGGGAGCGCGGGCTCCATCCGGGAAGCCGGAGGGGCCTTCGGAAAGCGAGAAAAGGCCGAAGAGGACCGATACTTCCGGTGAGTGACCGTCGGGTGCCGAGTCCAGCCCCAGCCTCCTCGGGCTGTCCGAGGCCGTTAAGCTTCCAACGGCTCCACTCAGCCCTGCCTGCTTCCTGGGGATGTCTCATCCCCCGAGAGAACCCCCAGAGCCCGCACCTCACACACTCCGACATTTTGAGCTCCTGACGGCTACCATATAGGAGGCGCTCCCGGTTTCCTCCGCGGGGAACAGTCTCCTTGTCCCCAAAGCCCAAGCCATTGGTACCTGCGGGTTTGTAGAACTGTCAACCTGCAGCTGACTCACTCGTCATTTACCACCCACCACCATGGAATTCTCCCCGACGTTGGGAACCTTCCTAGGTGCTCCAGGTTTTGGAGACCCTCTTAGCCTGCCTCCATCAGCCGTCACGCGCCTGTCACCCCCACTCCCACCCAGGCTCTCTTCCCCAACCCTGCATGCCTTATTCCTGCAAGTCTGTGTGACTTGCCTAACTGTTCACATCCTCTCAGTCGTTTCTGACCCCCACGTGTGTCCTCCAGAGGAAGTGGATCACAGCAGACGGGTCACCTGTTCCCGGTTGGACCCCACCCCCTTCCGGAGACTTTTGCCCTATGCCATCTCTGGGCTGGCCCTTTCCCTTTCCTGTGTAGGCACGCAATGGGCTGCCCCTACCGATCCCAGCCCGGAGCTATCTTTAGGCTTGGTCTATCTTTAACTGACTTCTGTCCACCCTGGGGAGCAGGGAGGAGCCAGCCTTGCTACTGCTCCTTCTTTGACCTACACCTTGCCCTTGAACCTTCTAAGAACTGTCACCATACTAGGGAGCTGAGGTATAGCCCTTAGCCACCAGGTCATTGGACCCCTACATTTTATACTTAAGGAAAATTGAGCCTTAAATGTGGTAGTTGATAATATAATCCAGTCTCCCTAACCCCCTTTTATTTCCCCCTAATTTTTAAAAATGTGTTCCAGAGGCAGGCAGGCAGGAAGACATCTTTCATCTACCTGTTCACTCCGTAAATGCCCACAGGGCTAGGAATGGACAGGTGGGGACTGGGAACTCAGTCCAGGTCTTTGGTGTGGGCGGCAGAAGTCAGGCCTGGAGCCATCACCCGAGCTTCCCAGGGCCTGCAGTAGCAGGATGAGTTGGGAGCTGGCAGTGGAATCCAGCTACTCTGGTAGGAGACCTCTGGGTTTTTTGTTTGTTTTTAAGATTTACTTATTTTTATTGGAAAGTCAGGGACAGAGAGGAAGATCTTCCATCCATTGATTCGCTACCCAATTGGCCATGACAGCCAGGGTTGCATCGACCTGGAGCCAGGAGCCTCTTCTGGGTCTCCCACATGGGTGCAGGATCCCAAAGCTTTTGGCCATCCTCAGCTGCTTTCCCAGCCACAAGCAGGGAGCTGGATGGGGAGCGGAGGAGCCAAGATTAAAACCAGAGCCCAAGTGGAATCCCGGCACATGCAAAAAGCCAGGACTTTTATCTACTAGGCTACCATGTTGGGCCCAAGACCTGTGCTTCTTAACCTCTAGGCTGAAAACTTTCCCTGCACTCCCTGAGAACTAAAATGGAACTGCCAAGCGCCGCCCTTTTATTTTTGGCTTCTATATTTCTACAGATAAGGTGGAATGGGAAGTAGATATATGTCCTTTAACCACTTAATCCAAACTCTTTGTCTCCATGCTTTTGGGGAGTTCATTTCTCTGGGTTGTCCACTGATAAGGTATTGGATCTTAGGTCACATCTCTGGAGCTTTCCATTTTAAAGGTGAATTTGAAACAGTAGCACATGATGTGGTATTGCAAGTGAAGCCACTGCTTGCTGTATAGTGCCGGCTTAAATCCCAGCTCCTCCACTGTTGATCCAGTTCCCTGCTCACGCACGTGGGAAAGCAGCAGAAGATGCCCAAGTTCTTGGGTCCCTGCACCTGTGTGGGAGACTCAGAAGAAGCTCTGGCTTCAGGCTGGCCCAACCTCAGCTATCGTAGCCACTTGAGGAATAAACAAGTGGAAAATCTCTCTCTAACTCTGCCTTTCGAATAAATAAATCTGAAAAGGGGGAGGGGAGCAGGCTGTGCTTAGAGCTCTCTGTGGGTGCAAGGGTTGGAGGTTAAAGGCAGAGTAACTGTCCCTGCAGAGCAAAGTCGAAGGAACAGCTGGCCGCCCTGAAGAGACACCATGAGGACGAGATCGAGCATCACAAGAAGGAGATCGAGCGGCTGCAGAAGGAGATCGAGCGGCACAAGCACAAGATCAAAAGTCTGAAGGACGATGATTGAGTGTGCACAGTCCCCGTCGCGTGGCACGGGTCGTTGGCCGCTCCCGTGCAGACTAACTCTGGTGTCGTTAACACTAGCCTGTGTACTACTAACAGATTATAATAAACTGTCATCAGTGAGCCGTGTCCGGTGCCTTCCTCTGTCCGGGGTTAGATGGCTAGAAGCAATGCGGTCCCTGTGACAGGGAGCCCGCTGCGAGGGCAGTGCAGGGACATACCATGTGAGTGAGGATGGTGCGACATGGTCAAGGAGCCCCTCAGCCCATCCAGCCCAAAGTGTAAGGGGAAAGCTGCTTCAAGGGCAAACTCCAGCTAGGTGTAAAGAATAGAGGGGGATGCTTGCTTCCCACAATGCATTGAGGGCCCATGTTACGGCACAGCAAGTAGCAGGGGCTCAGGCACTGGGCCGTCATCGGCTGCCTTTCCTGGAGCATTAACTGGAAGCACCATGGCCAGGACTCAAGGCAGCACTGCTCTACGTTATTGCAGCCTTGAGCTCTCTGTAATTCTGACTTTAAAATAAGTAAATGTTTTTCATTCTTTTTTTTTTTTTTTTAGTTGTTTGAGCACAACACGAAAGAGCACTCCACTGCTGCTTCGCTCCCCAAATCCCCACAAGGGCTTCAGCCAGGTCAGGCCTGAGCTCAGAACTGAAAATCCAATCCAGGTCTCCCGGTGGGTGGCAGGGACTGAGCTACTCGGCCATCACCTGCTCTTCCCATGGTATGGGATTGTTTACAGGCCAGGACGCTCATCCGGGCACTCTGGTGTGAGATGTGGGTATCCCAACCAGCATCTAGGCCAAGCACTCTCCACTAGAGATGATTTAAAGTTTACAGAAGGACTTGCAGAAGTCATATGCAAATACAATGCCGTTTGAACAAGAGATTGTCTAGATTTTGGACTCAATCCCCAATGGAAACAGCTTCAGCTGAACAAAAGGATCCTATTTAATATGATCGAATGAACTTCAGGATTAAAATGTGTGGAGAATTGTGTGAAATATACTTTTTTTTGGGCCTAGTGCGGTAGCCTAGTGGCTAAAGTCCTTGACTTGCACACACCAGGATCCCAAATGGGTGCCAATTTGTGTCCTTGCTGCTCCACTTTGCATCCAGCTCCCTGCTTGTGGCCTGGGAAAGCAGTTAAGGACAACCCAAAGCCTTGGGACCCTGCACCCATGTGGGAGATCCAGAAGAAGCTCCTGGGTCCTGGCTTCAGATTGATTCAGATGGGCAGAGTGCAGTTTGGAAATCCGATGGTGTTTTGCATTATTATGAAAGTCCTTTTTCTGTTTACATGTACCAGACCTCATCACTGGCTGGCCTGAGGGCAAGAACAAAGTGATTTGCTGGAAGAATGGGGACTGTTGTCTCACCGACTCCGCCGCAGTCGGCACAGGCAGGGACCAGAGCAGCCCTGCACTGCGGGAGATGTGCCCACACAGCTCCCAGGCCGCTGGCTCAGAGTCCCTGGAGGATTTGTTATTTGTTTTTGAGATAAAGAAGTCTGGAATTACTTCTTCATTAATTTGAAAGGCAGAGTCAAGAGTGAGGGAGAGACAGATCTTCCATCTGCTGGCTCTCTCTCCAAATGGTCACAACAGCCAGAAATGGGCCAGTCAGGAGCCAGCAGCCTCCTCTGGGGCCCTCGCACACGGGTACAGGATCCCAAGCACGCGGGCCATGCTGCAATGCCTTCCCAGGGCAGGTCACCAGGGACTTAGATCAGAAATGGACTTGGAACTAGCACCCATACGGAATGCTAGTACTTCAGGTGGCGGCTTTACCCACTATACCACGGTGCTGGCCCATGAACTCTGGAATTTGACATAGTAAATTTATTTAACAATCACTCAACAGTTTTTGGGGCTGTTTCCTGGACTTGGCAGTGGCGGTGTGATGGTACAGCTGCCTATCAGCTTCCTCCTCAGCGTGGAACAAGTGGGGATGTGCTTAGCCATTTGGGAACAGGTGATAAAAGGCCAAGTCTCCTGCAGCAAGTGGAGAACCGCCAGCGGTTGGTGCTGGTGTTTGCGTGTGGCTGTGACACCAACCTTGGCAGCACGCCTGTGCAGGCCTACACAATGCAAACATGTCTGCCGGGAGCAAAATACCATGTCTTACGTGTAATTCTCAATCCAGAACAGTGGAATGCCTTGGAAGCTCTAAAAGCTCGAGGATGAGGCATTTGATGCAACACTCTAACAGACATCACTTGGGCCATCCCGCATGCCAGGACTTGCCTCCCCGCTGTGCTTCCCACTAACGTGAATCCTGGAAGGTAGCAATAAGGCTTCAGGGCCCGAGTGCCTGTTACCAGTGTGGCACCTGGCATCAGCCTGGCACAGCCCTGGCTGCTGTGAGCATTTGGGGAGCATACCAACAGATGGAAGATCAGTCTCCCTGATTTTCAAATAAAATGAAAATAAATAAGTCAATACATCTTAATAAATAAAGTCTTGGGCCGGCACAGTAGCCTAGCGGCTGAATCCTCACCTTGCCCGCGCCGGGATCCCAGATGGGCCTCATTTCTTATCCTGGATGCTCCACTTCCTTCCAGCTCTCTACTTGTGGCCTGAGAAAGCAGTGGAGCACAGCCCAAAGCCTTGGGATCCTGCACCCACATGGGAGACCCAGAAGAAGCTCCTGGGTCCTGGCTTCAGATTGATTCAGTTCTGGCTGTTGTAGCCATTTGGGGAGCAAATCAGTAGATGGAAGATCTTTCTCTCCATAAATCTTTCAAATAAAAAAATAAAAATAAGACTTCAAAAAATTCAAATAAAGCCTCAGGCCCCATTACATGGGATTATTTGAGATTGGGGTCTAGGCTCTAAAAGGTTCAGGTTTCCCCAGTGTGTAGCCAGAGCTGAGAGCCTTTAACCTAATGTGAGAGGTCAGGCCATTTGTCCACAACACAAGGTTCCAGACTGAAGGGGTCGGAGCGACTTTTTGCCTAATTCCCACAGAGAGGACCCTGGACCATTCCCCTATTCTTAAATACCATTGCTCCATATTCTGCATAGACTATTTTCAGTTTTTTGTTATGTTTTCAGAAAATTGTATTTGGCATCTCTACATATGTTTGCGAGGTGCTTGATGTGCGCTGAGGATGCAACCACAAGATAATGACAGCAGCCATCCTCACGGAACCTACACCTATTAGAGCGAAACAGTGATTACATTACAAGTCCAACAACAATGTGGGAAGCACTCTAATGGGAGGAGTGGATTGCTGGGGAGGCCATGGGACAGGCACCCCTCTCCAGCCTGGTGCTGGAGCATCTGAAGAAAAATGTCATTGACCATGGGTATCCGCGAACTAACAGCAGTTCAACTGTGTGTATGGACGGAGCACAGAGGAACCTGGGGACAGAGCCCGTCACTCTTCCACACACTGGCTTGGCTGTATGTAAGCTTATTTTCTTTTAAAGACTCTATTTTCATTTTTATTGCAAAGTCAGAAATACAGAAAGGAGGAGAGACAAAGAAGAAGACCTTCCATCCGATGAATCACTCCCCAAGTGACCACAACGGCTGGTGCTGTGCTGATCCAGAGCCAGGAGCCAGCAACTTCCTCCAGGTCTGCCATGCGGGGGCGGGGTCCCAAGGCTTTGGACTGTCCTTGACTGCTTTCCCAGGCCACAAGCAGGGAGCTGGATGGGAAGCAGGGGCTGCCAGGATTAGAACCAGAGACCACATGGGATCCCAGTGTGTACAAGGTGAGCACTTTAACCACTACGCTATTGCACCAGGCCCAAGACCACATATCTTGTGATTTTCCCTGTGGCTGGTGTTTGAGTCCAGTGCTCTAAGCTGGAGAGTCCCCCAAGAAAGCCCGCCTGTGGTGACCTTAGACCTGACTCTTGTGTGAGCCAGCTAGTGCAGGGTCAGTTTTGCTCTTTTTTGCACTAGCCAATTCAGGTACGGTTAGAGGTAACTACCTGGTCAGTCCTGCCCTAGCCCCATCTCTCACGCAAACTGACTGATGCTATGGCCTAGCCCTGCCCAGCCCACCACAGGCCCAGTCCTCATGCATACTAGTGGGTTCTGTGACCTAACTGAGACAACCAACCCTCAGTAGCCCCCACCAGCCCCAGTTTTTAGCTGGCATGAGCTACAGCCAAGCCTCATTCAACCTGTGTCTCATCTGGCTCTCATGAACACCCATGGGTGCTGCAGCTTAGCACAGCCGAACCTACCCCCAATCCCAACCTACATATATGCTAACGGGTACTACTGCTGTAACCAGCTTAGCCCACCCCCAGCCCTGTTTGTCATGCTCACCAGTGGAAGCCGCAGCCTAGTGAGAGAGTACCCACAGTTCCCCCAACCAACCAGCTACCAGGCTGATTTTGTGCTTGCCACGGGTACTGCAGTCCAGCCTAGTATGACTAACACACAATTCCAGTACTGCTAGCAGATGTGGTGGCCCAGCCTGCCAGCCCACGATCATTCTGGCTTGCTCTTGCACTAACAAGTACAGCAGCCTCTCCCAGTTGGGCCTGTCCCAGCTCAGCTCACGGGCTGGCTGACTAGTACTGCAGCCCTGCCCAGGCTGACCCGCTCCAGTCCCAGTTCTCATACTCACCACTGGAAGCAGTGATCCAGCAGGGCAGTCCCTGGAGTTCCCCTACCAGGCCAGCTCCCAGCCCTAGATCTTGTGCATGCCAGCGGTTGCTGAGGCCCAGTCTGAAATGGTCTACTCCCATTTTCAGCATTTGCCAGCAGGTGCTACAGCCTGGCTCAATATGGCCTGTCCTGGTCCTAACTCGCCGGCCAGTGCAGCAGCCTGGCTCAATATGGCCTGTCCTGGTCCTAACTCGCCGGCCAGTGCAGCAGCCTGGCTCAATCTGCACTACCTCCAGCACTCATGTGAACTGGTGGGTGTTGCATTCCAACTTGGCCTGGACTGCACCCTGCTCTAGCTTTTGGTCATGCAGTGTGTGCTGTGGACTATCCCAACCCAGCCCAGCCCAGCCCAAACCCAAACTGCTCACACATATGCCAATGGGTGCTGCAGCCCAGCCCAGCCCAGCCTGTCCTGCCTCCAGCCCTGACTCACACACACCCCAGCAGGAGCTGAACTTTAGCAGAGGGAGTTCCCCATATTTCCCTACAAGATTTGTTCCCAGCCCAGATTTTGCATCTGTTAAAAGGTGCTGTGGCCCAGTCTAACATGGCCTGCCCTAGTCCTGGTACTGTGGCCTACCCCAACTGGCCCATGCCCATTCTGATTTTTACCAGTGGATGCTACAGCCTAGCCCGCCCTGGTCCACCCCCAAACCTGACTTTCACGTGACCTGGCAGGTTCTGAGGCCTAACCTGGCTTGTCTCACACTGATTCTGGCTCTCACAAACACAACAGGCGCTGGATGCTAGCCCAGTTTGGCTCATTCCCAGGCCCAGCCCAGTACATGATGATAAGTGCTGCTGCCTTGACTGGCCTGACTTGCCTACAGCCCGAGTTTTTGCACTCACCAGTGGGAACCGCTGCCGAGCAGGGGAGTTCCCAAAGTTCCCTTACCAGGCCCGCACCCCACCCCCAATCTCATGCATGCCAGCAGATTTACAGAGAGGAGGAGAGAAAGATCTTCCATCTGCTGGTTCACTAACCCCCCCATGATTGCAATAGCCAGAGCTGAGCTGATCTGAAGCCTGAAGCCAGGAGCCTCTTCTAGGTCTCCTATGGGGGTGCAGGGTCCCAACGCCACAAGCAGGGAACTGGATGGAAAATAGAGCAGCAGGGACATGAACCAGCACCCACATGGGATCCCAGCGCATGCAACGGAAGGATTCAGCCACTAGGCTATTGTCCTGGGCTTGTGGAAATAGTAGTTTTAATATGTGTTCATCAGCTGGCAACCTATTAGCTATTGTGAATAGCGCTGTTGTTCAGATCCATGTGCAACTACTTGTTTAAACACCTGTGTTCAACTATTTTCAGCATATGAGTGGCTTTGCTGAATCATCTGGATAATCCTGTGTTCAACTGAATGGGAAAATGCCAAACTGCTTTCTTTCCACAGTAGTTGCAGCATTTTGCATTCTCACTGGTCTCACTGCTTCCTTGCTAGCATTTATTATGGCTAACTTTTTGACTCTAGTAATCCTAGTAATTGTGAAGTAATATCTCATGATGATTTTAATCTGCATTTCTCTGCTAGCTAATAGTGGCAAGCCTCTTATGTGATTGAGGGTCATTTGTGTCTTCCTCAAAGAAGTGAATATTCAAATCCTTTGCCTATTTTTTTAAAAAGATTTATTTTATTCTTATTGGAAAGTCATATATACAGAGAGGAGTAGAGACAAAGAGAAAGATCTTCCATCTTATGATTCACTCCCCAAGCAGCAGCACTGGCTGGAGCTGAGCCGATCCGAAGCCAGGAGCCCAGAGCCACTTCTGGGTCTCCCTTGTGGTTTCAGGGTCCCAAAACTTTGGGCCATCCTCTAACGCTTTCCCAGGCCACCTGCAGGGAGCTGGATGGGAAACAGGACTGCCAGGATCAGAACTGGTGCCCAAATGGGATCCCAGGGGTGTTCAAGGCAAGGACTTTAGCTACTAAGCTAACATGCTGGGACCCTTTGTCTACTTAAAAAAAAGGAGGGGGCTATTTATTTATTTTTTAAGTTACAGAGATGACTTAGTTATCTAATCTTCCACCTGCAAGTGCTAACATACCATATGAGTACCAGTTTGTGTCCTAGCTGCTCCGCTTCCTATCTAGCTCCCTGCTTGTGGCCTGGGAAAGCAGTCGAGGATGGCCCAAAGCCATCCCAACTCCTCTGCTTCCAAACAGCTTCCAGACGATGTATCCTGGGAGACAATAGATGATGGTAAAAGTACGTGGGCCACTGCCACCTATGTGGGAGACCCGAACGGAGTTCCAGGTTCCTGACTATTATGGACACATGGGAAATAAATCAGTAAGATCTCTCTCCCAATGGCCTTCTGTTATTTTGCCTTTAGGTAGATGAAAATAATTTAAACACGTCTAAGGTTTTAATTATGACAAAAGTCAATGTCTTATAGTTTTACCTCTAAGTATTCTATAAAGAATTCTATGCTTTTAGCTCTTCCATTTAGGTTTTTCATCCATTTTGTGTACATTTTTTGTGTAGTGTATATAGCAGAAGTTCAGTTGCATTCTCTCATTGTGACTGTCCAGTTGTGCTGGGCCAGGGAACATAGAATGGGGGGAAGAGGATGATTTTGCATGTCTATTCCAATCTAGTCATCACCTTGTAGGGTGATCTGAAAGGAGAAGCCTGAAGGATATGACAGGTGCAAGGAGGTGACCAGTCATTCGTCCCGAGGTCTCACAGCAAAGGCTTGCCATGGTCAAACAGCAGCAGTGGCAACCAGCGTGAGTTCGGGAAGAAGAAAACAATGGGTTAGTGTTACTCATGAGATTACACAAGTAGCAGCAAAATTTATACTTCTGGACATTCCATTCCACTTGATTTTATGCAAATTAATTGACTTTTGGCCTGGTCTTACCCAGAAATTTAAAACAAATATTTAAGTGAATGAGTTGAGAACCATGCATGAGGAAAAAAAAAAAAAAAAAAAAAAAAAAGCCTGGAGAATTTGTTAAGAAGCCCTGGTTTTTATCCCTATTCCACTGCTGCCTCTTACCTTGACCCTGAGCAAGAAGGTGTCACTGTTCAAGTCGCAGGAGACAACCTGGTCCTCCACCTTGGATGCTGGGGCTGACATTGCCCTCAATGACCACTTTGTCAAGCTCATCTCCTGGTATGACAACTAATTTAGCTACAGCAACAGGGTGGTGGACCTCATGGTCCACATGACCTTGAAGGAATAACAGCCCCCGGGACCACCAACCACAGAAAGAATACCAGAGGAAGAGCAAGGCTGTTGGGAGTCCCTACCCTGGCTCAGTCCCCACCACACTGAGCATCTGCCCTTTCACAATCTGCAACCCAGACCCCCTGGAGTAAGGGAGGGGCCTTAAGAGCCCCATCATGTGATGCTACCATCAGTAACATCTCCATACCCCGCCCCAAATGCATGATTTGGGAATTTGCCATGAAAGCTGTCGATTTTAAAACTTAATAGTTTATTCCTTTTTTTTTTTTAAGAACCCAGAGCATGTTTAGTAAACCAAATTATGACACAGTATATGTCCAGCTACAACCTGAACAATGCAAGTAGAGATGTATGCCCTTGTATTGACTTGGTCAGGCTATTTTCAGATGTCTTTGCTCATCTGAGCTATTTATATTTGCTCTGTCTCCTTCCTTGTTGATTCTGGCTGCCAAAGTTTGGACATTATTCAGCTCTGTATTCTGCGCAGTCCCTCTCCCCAACCCAACACATGCAACATAGTGCCAGACCCATCGTGGGCATTGAGAATGTTCACAGAAGCAGGCTTGTTTCACAAGGAACTGTTAACCTGCCACCTGTAGTTCCAGCATTCCATGTGAGTGCCAGTTGGCTTTCCAGCTGCTCCACTTCCTATTAATGTGCCTGGGAAAGTAGCAGATGACCCAAGGGCTTAGATCATTGCTATCCAAGTGGGAGACTCAAATGGAGTCCCGGTCTCCCAGCTTTGGCCAAGGCCAGCCCAGCTCTAATTGTTATGGCACTTGAGGAGTGAATCAGTAGTTAGAAGATCTCTCTCTCTGTGTATGTGTCTTTTCTGTATTTTTAATTCTGCCTTTCAAATAATTAAATATTTATTTAAAAGACTTATTTCATTTTTATTGGAAAGACAGATATACAGAGAGAAGGAGAGATAGAAAGGAAGATCTTCCATCCAAATGGCTACAAAAGCTGGAGCTGAGCCAACCCAAGCCAGAAGCAATGAATTTCTTCTGGGTTTCCCATGTATGCACATGGTCCCAAGGCTTTGGGTCATCCTCTACTGCTTTCCCAGGCTACAAGCAGAGAGCTGGATGGGAAGTGGAGCTACGTGATTAGAACCAGCACCAATATGGGATGCCAGCACAAGCAAGTTGATGATTTAGCCACTAGACTATCGTACCAATCCAAATAATTAAATCTTTCTAAAAAAGACTTTATTAGTACCAATGGTCTTAAGCATATTTATTCATAACCTTCAACCCATGAACCTGCTTCTAGGAATTTAATCTGGGTTTATAGTATAATGTTTTATATATGTTCATCTAACATAGTGAAAAATGGGGAATAAAATGATAAACATCCAACAGTCGGGATCAATGAACATGTAATAGTACAAATAACATTCTGCAGCCATTAAAATTGTGTTCAAGAGGTGGGTGTTTTCCTCCCATTAGGATGCCTGTGTCCCACAACAGTCCCTGGGTTCAGAACTCGGCTCTGTCCTCGACTCCAGCAGCAGACCCTAATAGACAGCAAGTGAATGGGTTTGCGTTGCTGGTACCCATGAGGAAAGTGTGGTTTGCATCTCCAGCTGTCAGCACCAGCTGAACCCAGTCCAAACCAGCTGCTGTTAGGGGCATTTGTGCTTTTTGTTTTTAACAAGATTTATTTATTTTGATTTGATATGCATAGTCACATACAAATAAGGAGAGAGAGAGAGAGAGATCCTCCATCCTCTGGTTCACTCCCTGCATGGCTGTAACAGGTCTCCCACATGGCTGCAGGAGTCTAAGCACTGGGGCCATCTTCTATTGCTTCCCCAGGAGCATCAGCATGGAGACCAGTCAGCAGCGGGTCAGCCAAGACTTGAATCCCTCTCCTTACAGGACTCGAACCATTGGTGGAGGTGAAGGCTTAACTGGCACTAACCCCAAGGGGCATTTGTGAACTTATGAATACAAGGTCTCTCTTGTTGACTGTCTCTTCCACATCTCCTTCCCTCTCTCTCACATACGTAAATAGATCATTTATGATCATTTATAGGACCATTTATGACACCATCACTGGAGTGCAGTTTGGGTTCCAGCTGCTCCACTTCTGGCCCAGCTCTCTGCCAACACACCTGGAAAGATGACAGATGATGGCTCAACCCTCGGCCTTACCCGGCCCCACTACTCATGCACTCATGTGTGAGACCTGCTTGGAGTTCCTGGTATCTGGCTTCAGCCTAGCCCAGGCCTGGCAGTTTCAGCCTCTGGAGAAATAAATCAGCAGACAGAACTCTGTGTTTATCTCTCTGTAACTCTGCCTTTCATGTAAATAAATATTTCAAAACATTTTTAACTGGGGCCATCACCATGATGTCGTAGGCTAAGCCTCTGTCTGGAACATTAGCATTCCATATGGGTGCCAGTTCAAGTCCCACCTCAGACATAGGCCTGTGAGAGCAACAGAGAATGACTCAAGTTTGGGCACCAACACCCACATGGGAGACCCAGAAGCTCCTGGCCCCCAGCTTTGGACTAGTCCAGCTCTGGCTGTTGGGGTCATTTAGGGGTGAACCAGTGGATGGAAGAACTCTCTCTCTCTTCAAATAAAAATAAATAAATCTTTTAAAAATTATGTCATATTAATGTCATAAACATGATCAGGAAATCTGGTAAGTGGGAAAAGAAGGTTATATAATACTTCTTTTATATACTAGAAAAAATGAAGACAGCAAATACATGATAAAATGTCATATGTAATAGATGTATGCTTGAACCTTGGTTCTCTTGTGGTGGAGGAATTGGGATTTGAAAGGCTTCATCTTCCTCCACTCCCTGGTTAACTCCCCAAAGCCCATGAACAGTGAGAGCTCACCATTCACAGGAGTCTCCCATGTGAGTGGCAAGGGTCAAGTATTTTTTAAAAATATATCTTTTTTAAATTTTTATTGCAAAGTCAAATATACAGAGAGGAAGATAGACAGAGAGGAAGATCTTCCATCTGCTGATTCACTCCCCAAGTGGCCACAATGACCTGAGCTCAGCCGATCCGAAGCCAGGAGCCAGGAACTTCCTCCAAGTCTCCCACACAGGTGCAGGGTCCCAAGGCTTTGGACCATCCTCGATTGCCTTCCCAGGCTACAAGCAGGGAGCTGGATGGGAAGCAGGGCTGCCAGTATTAGAACAGGTGCCCACATGGGATCCTGGTGCATTCAAGGGGAGGACTTTAGCTGCTAGGCCACCGTGTCGGGCCCAAGGTCAAGTATTTGAGTATTATCTGCCTTGCCACAATGTCTACCACAAAAGAATCTTAAAAAAAAAAATTACAAGGATGGATGTTCGGCACAACCGACTAAGATGGCACTTACGACACCCGCATCCCCCACACAGGAGTGCTGGACTTGAGCCCAGCTTTGTTTCCAATCCCACTTCCTGCTAAGGCAGCTGCTGGCAAACAGTAGTGATGACTAAAGTGCTCCCTGCCATCCCTGTGTGAAACTCACATTGAATTTCTAGCTCCTCGTTTTCCACCTGGCCTAGCCCCGATTGTTACACACATTTCTGGAAATCAGTAGAGAGAACATCTCTGTATCTTTCCTTCTGCTATTCATATAACAAATAATTAAAAATCAGAATTGGGCCCCGCTGCAATAACCTAGTGGCTTAATCTTCACCTGTATCTGCTGGCATCCCATGTGGCACTGTTCCCTATCCCAGCCATTCCACTTCCCATCCAGCTCCCTGCTTGTGGCCTGGGAAAGCCATGGAGGATAGGCAAAGCCTTGAGACCCTGTACCATGTGGGAGAATCAGAGTAGGCTCCTGGCTTCAGATCAGCTCAGCTCCAGCCATTGTGGCCACCTGAGGAGTAAACCAGTGAACAAAAGAAAATTCTGTCTCTCTTTCTCTCTGCATATCTGCCTTTCCAAATAAATAAATGAATAACTAAAAAAAAATCTTTAATTAAAAAAAGTTGGGCCTGGCATGGTAGCATAGTGGCTAAGTCCTCGCCTTGCGTGTGCTGGGATCCCATATGGGTGCCAGTTCATATTCCAGTGGCCCTGCTTCCCATCCAGCTCCTTGCTTGTGGCCTGGGAAAGCAGTCAAGGATAGCCCAAGACTTTGGGACCCTGTATCATTCTGGGAGACCCTGAAGAAGTTCCTGGCTCCTGGTTTCATATTAGTTCAGCTTTGGCCACTGTGGCCACCTGGGGAGTGAATTACTGGATGGAAGCTCTTCCTCTCTGTCTCTTCTCCTCTCTGTATATCTGAGTTTCCAATAAAAATAAATACATCTTAAGAAAGAAAGAAAGAAAGAGAGAGAGAGAGAAAGAAAGAAAGAAAGAAAGAAAGAAAGAAAGAGAAAGAAAGAAAGAAAGAAAGAAAGAAAGAAAGAAAGAAAGAAAGAAAGAAAGAAAGAAAGAAAGAAAGAAAGAAAGAAAAAGATTGCAGAGGTTGACATGATGGTTCAATTGGCTAATCCTCCACCTGCAAGGGCTGGCAACCCACATGGATGCTGGTTTTTGTCCTGGCTACTCCACTTCCCATCCAGCTGCAGCCTAGAAAAGCAGTGGAAGATGACTCAAAGCCTTGGGACCCTGCACCCCAGTGAGAGACTCTGAGAAATCTCCTGGCTTCAGATCAGCTCGTCTCTGGTGGTTGCATTCATTTAGGGCCTGAACCAATGGAAGGAGGATCTTTCTCTGTCTTTCCTTCTGTCTATAATTCTGTCCTTCCAAGAATAATGATAATGATAAATCCTTTAAAAATATTGCAAACATAAATCACATAGGGAGATAGAGCTATCCTAAGCGCACATCTTTTTAAATTATTATATTTTTATTGAAAAATCAGACATACAGAGAGGAGGAGAGACAGAGAAGAGTATCCATCCATTGACTCACTCCCCAAGTGACCACAGTGGCCGGAGCCGAGCTGATCTGAAGCCAGGAGCCTACAGCCCCTCCAGGTCTCCTGTGCAGGTGCAGGGTTTCCAAGGCTTTGAGCCATCCATGCTTGCAAGGTGAGGACTTTAACCACTAGGCTGCTGCGCCAGGCCTACATGGTCTTACTACTTCCATTTTCTGTCCCCAGAGGTCAGCGAGGTAAACAGATGCCATATTTCTGGACTCCGATTTTTTTTTAAAGATTTACTTATTTATTGGAAAGTCAGATATACAGATAAGAGGAGAGACAGAGAGGAAGATCTTCCGTCCAATGATTCACTCCTCAAGTGAGCGCAGGATCCCAAAGCTTTGTTCTCCAGGCCACAAGCAGGGAGCTGGATGGGAAGTGGAGCTGCTGGGATTAGAACCGGCGCCCCTATGGGATCCCGGTGCGTTCAAGGCAAGGACTTTAGCCGCTAGGCCACGCCGCGGGGTCCTGGACTCTGATTTTCTATGTGGTATCACTACCTATCTTCCAGCTCGCTCTATAGGGATCACTGTGCCACTTGGTTTTGCCCGTAACCCAAATCAAGTCCTGCTCCCCTCTGCATCCCGAGGCAGGTGGAGTTGCCTCCCGCTCGCTGGGGCTGATGAATCCCAACCTGCTTCTAATTACTCCTTCTTAATGGGTATTCTACACGCTTCCAGTGTAAACCTTCTTGGAGCCCTACAAGCACAGAAAGGCAGTAACACCAGCCTGGGGCAGACAGAAGGAAAAGCATCACACACACACACACACACACACACACACGCCGGCCAAGAAAGTGGGAATATCACCATCCCGCGTTTGAAGTTTTTTTTTTTTACTTTCAATTTCCTGTTTTCCCAAATTCTATGCCATTACTTACATTTGGAAAAGAAAGCAAAACTAAATATCAAACATTTACTTAAAAGGTGAAAAAAAATTGACTAGCAAACAGGGAAGTTCTGATTCCTTTCCGCCGAGGCCGGGGAATGCCGGACCAGACACCGGGCGTTCCAGGAACCTCACCAATCACAGCTTCGTCCACAGAGCTCTCCACCTTTGAAGCGAGTTCGAGCCCCGCCACCCGCGCCCGGCGCGTCGGCGTCCGTAACCTGCCTGGAAACGCGCCGGGGCTCGCGCAGCTGAGGGCTGCCATTGGCTGACAGCAAGCCCCGCCCCACCTCCCGCCTCCGCACCTCCCACTTCATTGGCCGCCGCGGCTTGCGTCAGAGGCGCCTGTTGCTGAGCAGAAAGTGAGCGCTGCGGTTGGGCTGCGCTTCCTCAGGTCGGATAAACAAGGCTCGTCGCCGCTTGCGGAGACTCGCAGGCCCTGCGCCCCAAACTTCTCCCTCAGAATACCCATAATACCGCTCACTGCCTGTCACGGAGACGCTTGACAGACGGTGACGTTATAAACGATGCGGACCGCGTCTCGGCCGCGGCCTCTTAGTCTCTGTCAGGCCTCCCACGGCCGTCCGGGCAGCCGTACCCTGTTACCGACTGTCCGCCATGGGCAGCTGAGGCCCACGGAGGTGACGTGACCGGCCGGAGGACACAGCTCCCCGGGGCTAGAACTGGAACCTCTGAGTCCAGGCCAGGCTGGTCTCCTGAGAATGGCACGAGCCAGGGCTGTTGTCCTGGGGCCAGGTCCCAGGGCGACTCTCGAAGAACAGGATGCGCGGAGCCTCTAGGAACGGAGGAGTCGGAGTGGGGAAGGATTGCGAGGCTCCGTGGGGGCAGGCAGTCTCGAGTTGTGAGGCCAGCCCAACCGAGTTTGTGGTCCGCAGGCTAGGAGGGACGTGCGCTCCGGCCGTCAAAGTCCGTCAGTAGCAGGAAAGTTTTCAGTAACCGTGTGAGCAATACTTAGCTGGCCCCTGGCCTCTTTTCTAGACCTCGTGGGCCCTGTCACGGAACCTGAAAACCCTGTGAACCCCGGAACAGCTCGCGGTGCCCTTCAAGCCGCCCCTTCGCCTCCAGCTCGTGCTGGCTGAGCTGTAGCAGGTGCCGACCAGTAGGGGGCGCCGAGGGCGCGCTCAGCCGACCCAGCCAGCTCAACCGGAACGCTAAGCAAATCGCCCCCAAGCACCTGGAGGGACGAGATACTACAAACCTGAGGCTTTCTTGTTCTCGGGATGCAGGGAAAAGCACACGAATTGTGCAGTGCCAATTCTCCGCATAGGGCTAGAGCTCGGGTGGATTCCTGTGCGTGTGGGGATAAGGACAGAGCTCAAACTTCAGTAAGGGTGGGCGTGGGGAGGGGAGAAGAATAACAAAAACTAGAAGCACCTGCGTTGCCGCCTCTTGGGACTTGCTCTTGGGAGATAACGACTCAATATGTGGTTGTCCTGCTCCCCAAGACACCGTTCTGGGGTGGGGAATAATTTCAGTTCTGGTTGGGTAGCCTGACAGCTCAGAACCAGTCATCTGGAGCAGAGAAGGCCTGCCGCAGCACTTACACGAAAGCCTGAATGAACGTGTGACTAGGCCGTGCAGGGTGGATCTGCTCTGACTTCAATGGGAGGAGGGAAATTTGGGGACATCTTGCCTTGGAAACCTCTCCTGGACAGGCATTGTGATCTGAGAGGTGGGGGCTGTGGGAGGAAGACAGTAACTCAGACAATGACACCTGATATATCATAGCCTCTGGAGTGATTGCAGTGCAGGGCTGTGATAGTGTGTGCAGAGAGGAGCGATCCCAGAAACGGAGTTAGCAAATGAATTTAGGAAGAACGGAGGAGAGTCCTTTGAGGGTCGTAATCTGGAAGAAGAGCCTGAAGTCAGAAAAACATCAAAGATATTTCAAATCCAATCTAGACCTATCTTCAGAACTGGAATGTGATTGAGGAATAAAAATAGCTTTGGCCAATCAGTGGCCTCCACAGAGCTGATGCAAGAGTCGAGGGAATATGGCAACAGGAGGAAGAGATCTTCATGGAACCAAAAAAAAAAAAAAAAAAAAAAAAAATCAAGGCTTGGGGAGGGGAGGAGTATACCCAACCGGGGTTACACCCTACCCCCTCCACAGCCCACCGGGCTGGTAGCTGTGTGGGTAGATTCCCGGAGCCCAGCACAGTGCCTGGCACACCGGACAGGATCAGTCAATATTTACCGAGCGAAAGGAAAGAAACTGCAGCTGGGACCTACAGCTTGCTCGGAGCCGATTCGGTGATTCATCTCTGCCTGGTTCCTTCAGCTGCAACTCCAGCTGCTGTGGCCACCTCCAGACAGGAACCTACAAGGCAGGAAGTGCCAGGCCACTGGACGGTTACATTTCCCCCTCCCAATCTGCACACCTGCCGTGAGCCCCTGGTTCCTCTTGCACATCCATGTTGCTCTCGTCACCCCTAGAGTGGTGGAGTTTTCCACTTCAGAGTCAGAACTGCCTGGCTTTGAGTTCTTGCTCAGCATGTTACTCAGCTGTCTGGCCTTGACCAACATGCCTCTTAAGCCTGTTTTCTCACCTGTTAAATGGTTCCCTGATACCTGCCTCCTAAGGTGGGGTGAGACTGAAGCAAGGCAACAGCTGGGCCCTGGGCGCCTGCTGGAGCGCCCTAAATGTCGGGGGATGGGGTGTCTAGGCTTCTGCCTGCCTGGCTCTCCTTCCTCGCTGGTATAGAATAACGGCCTCTCTTATTTTTCTTTCTCACAAAATCATCCACTTTATAAACAAAGAGTTGGGAATGAGCCAATTATTTCCTTGAAGATTCTACAGGGGTGTTTTACACAGCAGAATAATTCACATTTATCCGAAAGGGTATCAGGGCTGCTGCCGTGGCACAGTGTTTCAAGCTGCTTCTGGCAAAGCTGGAATCCTGTAACCGAGCACCAGCTAACAATCTCAGCTGCTCCACTTCCTGGGAAAGCAACAGAAGATAGCCCAAGTGCTTGGGCCCCTACCACTAGTGAGAGCTCAAGATGGAATTCCTGGCTTCCGCACTTGGCCTGGTCAAGCCCTGGTCGGTTTGGTCATTTGAGGAGTGAAGCAGCAGATGAAGATCTCTCACCTCCACCGCCCCCATTCCATCAGCTTGCCTTTTGAATAAATAAAAATCTTTTTAAAAAAACAACCCTAAGGCTTAGATACCATTTCAGTGGGCAGAAATTAAAGATTTTAAAGCTAAACAAGAAACATGGGTGTGGCACATGATACAATTGAGTCCTGTCTTGGCAGATCTTGAACGTCCCAACTTTCTGGTCTAGACAAAAACTGGATTTGACGAGAGTGGCCTCGGGGAGATTTTCACTGAAGACTGAAGGGCGTATTATTAGCAGAACATTGTACTAGGTGGCATAGGAAGGAAGCAGATGCCAAGCTATGGACCATGCCCTCAGGAGGCTTACAATCAGATAAGGCAGCACACACAACATGGCCATGTCCCGTGCAGCGTGGGCAGTGTTAGGGCGGACCCCAGCTCAGGTGTCTCAGGAGTTCGGGGGCAGCTGAGTTGAATTCCCTTCTCCCAAGAACTTGCAGGCCCAAGACAGAGAGGCTCACTCTTGGAAGCCCAGACCAGCACCTCCTCCCAGGATCTCCTGGCCAGAATACACAGTGACTTTCAAAGCACAGCAGCCTAAGCCACCGCTGTGACACCAGCATCCCATGTGGGAGTGCCAGTTTGAGTCCCCAGCTGCTCTGCTTCCCATCCAGCGCCCTGCTAACACACCTGGGAAAGCAGCAGCAGATTCAGGTCCTTAGGCCCCTACGGCCACTGGGCTCTTCAGCCTGGCCCAACCCTAGCAACAGCAGATCTGCACCCCTCCCCCAATGTTCTCTCTCTTTCACACATACCTGTCAAACAAATTAGTAAGAATGATAATAAATCCTGAAACACACACAAAAAAGAGGAACAACACAAAACAATCTGGAGGAAGAGGCTCTGTGGGCAGTGAATGGAAGATGAACTGGGCTTTGAGACCTGAGGTCCTGGTACGTGCCAACTTCCTTACAAAAAAAGAGAGCTGAAGGCCAGGAAGTGGATGAGATCAGAGAGAGTGTGTCTGGGAGGTAAGGGATAAAAACAGAAACCGGGGAGCACTTTTTTTTTTTTTTTTTTTTTTTAGGTAGTGGGAGGAGAAAGGCGTGGCCAGAGGGTGAGGTAAGAACAGACTCAACAGAACACCTAACTACCAACTTTGGCGCAGGAGGGTGGCAAGTGGGCAGAAAGACAGGACACGGGTCCCAGGGCCCAGAGGTGGGGCAGATGCTGCCAAGAGAGGCCGAGACTAGGCGGGAGGTTGCCCGCGGCCCTTCGGTGAACCGCGGCGCTTCCTCCACAGACGAATAGATTCCCAGGTCTGGTACACGTGGGGGTGGAGTCTTCCCCGAGGCCTGGGGAACCGGGTGGTGTCGTCTGTTCTCCCTAAATCCGGTGTTCAGCTCTGCCATTAGCACCCTGGATAGGCGGGGCCAAATCTCTCCCTAAACCCTAACCAGTCCCTCCAGGAACCGAAAAGCCCGAGAAGTCACTGGAGAAGGATTTCTGGCCCAGCCCCGGTGCAGTCCCGTTTCATCACGCAGTCCTTATGACTCCCCTGGCAGTCACTCTCGTCTGACATCGCCCCGCGACGTGACTAAACGCCACTTGCAAAAAGTTTGCAGCATTCGTCCCAGGCCGACTACAACTCCCAAAAGCGCTCGCGCTCCGCCGGCGCGCCGATTGGCCGAGCGCTAGGCTCCAGGAGGCGGGGTTCTCTCCGCCTCCCCGGGAAACAGGTATCCGATTGGCTGAGCCGCCGGGGCTTCTGCGTTCCCCCCCCCCCGCCCTCCTCCCGGAGCCAGCAGCGGGCTGCTAGGCGCCGTGGGTGTCAGAGCCGGACGAGCGCTGGGCAGTTCGGCCGCGGGGATGCTGAGCGGCGCTGGGTCCGGGAGAAGCCCGGGCCACTGCGGACGGCCGAGGTACTCAGGGCCCTGACGAGCCCCTTCCGCGGCTGACACTCCGGAGCTGACGAGGCCAACTCGCTTGTCCCAAGAAGACAGACAGGGTCGGCAAGAGTCCTTCGGCCGGCAGCACCGGCCGCGCTCGGGGCTCTGGAACGACCTGGAACCCCCTCCACCCCGAGAGGCATCGCGGAATTCTCGAGCCTCCCCGGCGGCCGCCTGCGGGCGTCTGTCCACAACTCCCTTCAGCGACCCGGTCCTGCTGGCGCACACCATGATCGTCGCAGACTCCGAGTGCCGAGCTGAGCTCCAAGGCTACCTGCCCTTCGCCCGGGGAGGCGGAGGCGGTGGTGGCCCGGGGACCGGGCAGGTAAGCGGCTCGGGGAGGGGGCGTGCAGCGACGCAACCGGACTCCGAGGTTGCATCAACCTGTCCCCTCCCAGGGCTGTGCAAGCAGCTCCCTGGTGCTCGAACTCGCGGCCAATGGGAGGGAAGCCTTCTTGGTGCTCTCCGGTGGTTTGCACTCTTGCAGGGAGAAGAGGGGAGATTGAGCGTCTTCAAGTCCAGGCAAATCCCGGCCTGAGCCGCCGGACCACTCCTTCTCCCCGCCCCCCTTCCGCGGATTCTCTTCCTCTTAGCGGGGCGCGGGCGGGCAGTCTCCTAACGCTAGGGACAAGGGGACGCATGGACCCCGCCAGCGAGCGTTGATCTCGTCCCCAACCCTTTCCTGTAACCGGGTAATCCCAAGGGGTCAGGATAGTTGTTGCCCCGTCCCTCTCTGGAGGCGGCCACTGCCTGGGGCACCCCTGGCCGCGGCTGGGGTGCATCGGGCTGCGTCCTAGGAATGGGGCTGAGCTGTTCCAAGTTTCTTTCACAGCCACGGCTCCACTCCTGCCCCCCACCTCTGGCCACCAGGATCCTAGAGGGACTTTTCAGGGAGGCTGCGATCTCAGAATTTGCACCCTCCCACACACACCCACTAGCAGCGATAATAAGCATCTTATCATTTATTAACCACCTCCTGGGTGTTAGGCTCCTGGTTTTGACTTTTTTTTCTTGTAGCCCCATTTTGCAGAGTGATAAGATTGAGGATTAAGACAGGCTTAGGGAAACATTGTCTTCACTCACCACCACCACCCTCCCCAACCTT
This sequence comes from Ochotona curzoniae, assembly GCF_017591425.1. Taxonomy (NCBI): domain Eukaryota; kingdom Metazoa; phylum Chordata; class Mammalia; order Lagomorpha; family Ochotonidae; genus Ochotona; species Ochotona curzoniae. Next base: position 5,891,828 of record NW_024465777.1, read on the forward strand.
ATTTTTGGGCCTGGTGCCTCCCGTATTTGGGCGAGTGCTTGACCCTGCATTGAGTGTTGCTTTTCCCCTTAGTTTCTAGGCGGGCTGGAAGGCGGCTCAGTTCTAGTCACAAGCTCTTTAACCCAGGAGGGAAAAAAACAAACTCAGAAACTGCTTTGTTCAAGCATCAGGATTCCCGTGGGTCCTTTCTACAGGGGTGAGAAGTGGGGGAATTTGTGGCTAGGCTCTTCTGCTAGCCCCCTTCTGCCCTGCTTGCCTGGTTTAGAAGCCCCGTGGGGAGCAACTTGCCTCCCTTCAGTGTGACTTTGGCCCAGCCTGGTTCTTTGTGGGCCACAGACATGATGTGGTCGCTGAGAGCAGCCAAGCACTGGGCATGCCAGGGCTGGGTTCATGTCCCAGCCTCCCCACTCCCTGGCTCGGGGATCTTGCCCTGGTGATCACTTCTCCTTTGCAGTTTCTTCCCACGGGGACCCGATAGGATCTCCAAGGGAGTGTGGGGAATATTCCCTCGGAATCCCAGCAGTGGCTGGGGCGTAGCGCCTGGAACAGAGTCGCTGCTGGAGCACACAGGCTTGTTGGCGTATGGACAGAGCACACTTCTGTCCTCCTGGCCCACCTCTCTCTGTGCAAAGGTGCCTGGAAAGTGGTCTGGGGAAGAAAGAGTGCCTTGGGTTGTCTTGGTGGTGGGGGGAGCTTCAGGGAGGGGTCTTCAGATGGAAGCTGCTGAGGGGAGAGCTGTGGTGTCTGGGGTGCTTCTGTGATTGCTTGTAGAGGAGGTATCTGCCTGGACTAGACTCCCGAGAAGGTAGCAGGCACAGAGCTCCCAGAACCTGTGCCCAAGCTAGGGCTTCTACCCATCCCTTACTTTGCCACACACTCCCTTCCGGGATGGGTGGGGGTCAGGGCCTGCAGATGTGTGTGTACTTCCAGAAAGTTCTGAGAGAAAGGGTCTCCAAAAAATTAATGCAAGTTATAAAAAAAAAAGCAAATGGATTTTAAAATCTCTACCCCCAAAATTAACTTCTCTTTTAATACCATTTTCCGTGGACTTTTTGACGCCCCCTTTTATGTTTTCAGAGCCATCTTTTGGGCCCTGGAGCAGCTTCCTCCACCATCACTTCCTCTGCGGGGAGCCGGCTCTGCCCCTCGCTCAGCTCAGTCCCCACATATGCAGTCCACCTTCTCAGTGGCAGGAACTCTTGTCCCAAATATGCGACCGGGCGGTATGATTAGATGTTTCTTGCTGGACTTGGAAACACCCTGCAGGTGTCTCAACCCTAGTGCTGTTCTTTCTTGCTACCTCCAAGAGCTTGCAGAGACAGGCCCTGACCCCAGGAACATTCAGGCCTTGAAATCAGATCTGTCTGCCTTGTGCCTCTCTCAGAGAGGACCTTGTTGAGCCTCCATGACCCATTGCCGAAGAAAAGATAAAACCTGTTGCCCTCAGGGTGGTTGTGAGGAAGTGGATGGCGATAAGACGTTATAGCCTGACACCTGATTGTGGTGGGCATCTAAGTGTGTGGCACCCTACTACTGCCACCACCAAGACTGAAGGTTAAGGGCTCCTTGGGTCATGTCTCCGTCTCAAGGGGAAACTAGAGGCTGTGAGTTTGGGGAGGGGTGAGTAGTGTCTGCTCCTTCCCAGCCCACAGTGAGACTCAGCAGGTGTCTCCTGCCACTCTGTGTCTGGATAAGACCCCAAGAATAAAGGTGGAAGCTTTTGCCGGAAGTCAGTTCAGGTGGTGGGCAGCATCTCTGCAAGCCACCTGGAGTTGGGGTTCCTAGACCTGGGACCATCCCCAGAAGCTGGGCTGGTGGAGTGCAGAGGACCTCAGCAGCCAGAAGCCTGGGCTAAAGTCGGTAGTTGGTCACTTGTCACCAAGTGTGTTAGTCCTTTGGAACATAGAGAAGGCTCTATTGCCATCCGAGGAAGGTTAGCTGGAACCTGCATGCGAACACCTGAGTGACAGCATTAGAGCTAGGCACAGAGCCCTGAGACCTTGAGTCATCCTCCTACCCCATGGGACCACCACAGTTGGCAGCAGGAACAGCCAGCCTCCGCCCTGCTTCTGCTTCACGCTAGTGTGTTACCTTGAGCGGGTGACTTGCTCCAGCTAGACCCAGTGTGTGTGCCCTGCAGGTGAGGAGCCGTATGTGGGGAGCCATGATGGAACACCAGATCGCTGGGATTGCAGCAGGGAGGAGCTCTTGGCCCTGCTGAATGCCACATGCCAAAACCTCAGGCTATGGAGCCAGTGAGCAGCCTACCAATGGGGAGTAGCTTCTGCACCTGCAAACTCAGCTAGCCTAGCTCCGGACCGGAAGTAGCTTGGCCTTTTAGAGCCTTGTTCCTCTTCCATCAAATGGCCCCAGTAAGGGGTTAGTGCTTAGGAAGTCAGGGCCTAGCCGGTGGGAACCAGCATTGGTACCTGCCATTGTTTTTGTTGACTGTCTAGCCCAAGCAATGGAGCAGGGAGGGGCTGGGCCAATTTGGGGACTGTTGCTTCTTGGCAATGGGTCCATGCCTTGCCCACTTTCCCTGACTTGCCCTGGGGCCAGGGTCAGTGAAATATTGGAGCTGTGAGTTCAGACAGGCTTGACCTTGCTTTGAGGCTTTTACGCTATCTGTTCCCTCTGGCTGGAGCGCTGGTCCCTGGAACCCCATGTAGATTGCAGCTCCTTTGTGACTTTTACTGTCTATTTACACAAGTATGTGCCTGCTCTCCGACTCATACTCTCTGTGGTCTGTTGCATTCACCTGATAAGATCTGTGAAGTCCTTGTCAGCTTCTGACTTTGCCATCAGATCCCAACCCATATGGAGGCTGAGGCTTCGTCTTGTCACTGCTGCGTTCTCACCACCTATAGTATAGTCATCACAAATACTTGTCAGATGAACAAACGGGTATCAGTCCTACCTGGAAAGCACTTAGCACAGCACCTAACACCTCTGAACTTGATCAATGCATGCTGTACACAGCACTCCTCACACAGCATGCATGTGAGCTTGGGCCCCACCCTAGACCAAATAAAGTAGACTTGGGATTAAAAAGAAAGAAAGAAAGAGAGAGAGAGAAAGAGAGGGAGGAGGGAGAGAGGGAGGGAGGGAGGGAGGGAGAGAAGGAAGGAAGGAAGGAAGGAAGGAAGGAAGGAAGGAAGGAAGGAAGGAAGGAAGGAAGGAAGGAAGGAAAGGTGGACCCCTGGAGCCTGATCTGGGCTTCTCTAAGTGTCCTGCTTGGGCCAAGAAGCCTTTATCTGAAGGAGGAATGAAGTTCATGGGAGCTGGCCTCTGGGAGGTGCTGTCCCAGGCCGAGTTGCCAGGGTAGGCGTGCAGGTGCTTCTCATCAGTCAGTCCTTCATGACTCTAGTCAAAGTTGAGACTACGATCCGCAGTATTCAGTGAGGAAACTGAAATTCGTACAGCAGGTGGTGGAGCTGTCTCAGGCCAGGATGCTGTGTCAAGAGCCCCCCCCCCCCCCATCCTTTGCTGCCCCCTATGTGCTTCTTAGTGTGTTATTGCTACTGGGAATCAGGGGTGGGGCCACACCCACCGCTCAAAGTCCCTCCGGTGTCAGTGCCTTCCTTTGGCAGTGCCCGGGTCAGCTATTGGGGCGACTTGGGATTCCCAAGGCTGTTCCCTGTCCCTTCCCAGCACCTCCCCGCAGCCCTACCCTGCCCAGCCCTGCAGTGGTTTTCTATCTGTCCTCAGCTCTCTGGAGGGGGAGGCCCAGTTTGTGGAGTCAGCAATCCTTATCTCCCAGACAGAGCTGTTGGGCTTTTTCTCCTGGGTGAGGGAGGGGGAGGGGTGGAGAGGGAGCCTGTGGGGAGTGCGCTGGGCTGGCCTGGGTGCTCCCGGGAGCATGGGCTGCCAGGGGCCTGAGCAGACAGTTCAGTCACCTGTTGTGTCCCAGATCAGGCTCCAGGAGTCGAAGTCACTTTCCCAGAACCACCCTACAAGTTAGGGGCATGCTTGGTGCCTCAGGCAGGACTTACAGGGCCCAGTAGTTCTTTGCCTTAGTGTCTTCCAGTGCCCCAAGAGCATTGCCTCTCAGGCTGCTTTCAAAAACTAGACCTCAATTAAAAAAAAAAATCTTAAATGTCTTTATTGAATTTGGTTCATAGATAAAAGGGCAGAGAGAAACACAGCAGGGAAAAGAGTGTCATTTGCTGCTTCACTCCCTAAGTGCCCATGACAGCCAGGGCTGGACCAGGCCAAAGCCAGGAGCCAGGGATTCATTCCCAGCCTCCCGTGTAGGCAGCAAGGACCCAAGGACTCAGGTTATCACCCGCTCCCTGCAGTAGCAGAGCTTGGGACTGAACCCTGAGCAATGCAATATGGGATGTCACAGCTGAACCACTTGGCAAAATGCCCAGTGCTAAGACTGGATCTTAATGCTGAACAGAGAGAATTGGATGTGAGGGGAGGGGTGGACACCAGTGTCCCTGTCTGGTGAGAGTGTGACTCTGGTTTGGGTAAATTGTTTCCAGAGCCTGTGCTGATCCCCTCTCCCCACTGCCAGCTCCAAATTCAGTAAGAACCTGTACACATGTATTGCTGCCCTGCTTTGCTTTTCTGCTTGCCTGTCCGGTTTGTATTTACAGACTAGCATCAGTGACCTGGCCCTGCTCCCTAGTGATTGGGAAGTGGGGAGATGTACAGCGATTAGAGGACAGGCTCTTTAGAAGCAGAAACCCTGAGGTTTTGGGCCTTGGAGGGAGGGTTAGAAAAGGCTGTCTGGACGACGGTACAACTTAGCTCTGCGGAAGGAGTGGATGGGGGAGGGCAGTAGACCTGGGTCTCTGATTTACTGGAAGGCAGGATTTTCAGGCAGCCGATCAGGCTCACACTTCAGAAAGCTACTCGCAGTGCTGCACTAGAGATGGGTAGGAGAGAGCAGGAGGACAGTTGGTGAAGTCAGAGGTGATGCCCTGGGCAGGAGGTGGCAAGGGTGGCCTGGGAGGGAGCCAGAGGCAGGAGTCAAAAGATGTGATCATTTGTCAGAGATGGAAGCTGTTTCCTAGGCACCTCGGGTAGTTGGCTACTGGGCTCAGTAGACCGGCAATGGGGTGTTCTAGCTGGCCTTTCTGGGGCTTCTAGAATGTGGCTTCGTGTGTATTTCCCAGCTCCAGGCTCCTCTGACCCAGTCTTATGGGGTTCTTGGGTCCCTGCCCAATTCTAGAAGCATCCAGCCTGGGGTGAACCCTCTTTCTTGCTCACCTTCCTGCAACCTGCCAGACAGGTCTCTCTTCTGGCTGCTCCACACAGGGCGCATCAGCAAGGTGGTTTGGGGTGCTCATGGTCGCCCCTTGGATAGGAGGAGGAGCCTGGAGAGATTACAGCCCTCCTTATCCTCCCATCTACCACCAATTAACCCCCTGTCTTTCCTCCCAGGAGCAGAGGGAGAGCCGAGCCTGGCGAGGTCCTCGCGGGCCCAGTGCCTTCATCCCAATGGAGGAGGTAAGCTTGGAAGGGTTTGGGATCCTTGCAAAGAGAGGACCCTGGATGTTGGTGGGCCAGGTTATTTCATGCCCCTTATGTTAGAGCTTTGGAACGATCACTTCCAGTGTCTGTTCCACTGAACTCACAAAGCAGCTTTGGGAAGTAGGCATTAGTGACTCCAATTGACTGGGAGGGAACAGACTCCAGATGAAGGGATAACGACCCAGCCACACTCCTCATCCCCACAGGAGTACCTGTTTTCCCTTAATAAGTTAGGACTGACTACTCTGGTGGGTGTTGTGGCTCAGCAAGTTAAGTCACCACTTGGGATACCCACATCCAGCATCAAAGAGCTAGGTCAAGTCCTTTCTCTTGTGCTTGCAATCCAGCTTCTTGCTGGCAGTGGTGGCTCAAGTGCTTGGGTCCCTGTGAGCACATGAGAGAACTGAAAGGAGTTCTGTCTTCATGGCTTCAGCCTGGCCCTGTCCTGCTTGTTGCACGTGTTTTGGGGCATAAACCCACAGATGGAAAATCTCTGTCACTCTGCCTTTCAAATAATTGAAAATTTAAAAATAGGGGTCAGCACAATCATTCAACTGCTAATTCTTGCCTTGCAAGTGAGTGCCAGCATCTCATACGGGTGCTAGTTTGTGCCCTGGCTGTTCCACTTGCCTTCCAGCTCCCTGCTTGTGGCCTGGGAAAGCAGCAAGGGATGGCCCAGAGCCTTTGGGCCATGTACCCACATCGGAGACCTGGAGAAGCTCCTGGCTTCAGCTAAGGCCATTGCAGCCATGTGGAGAGTGAACCGGCTAATGAAAGATCTTTTTTCTTTCTTTCCTTCTCCCTGTAAAATCTGCCTCTCTCTCTAGTAAAGATAAACAAACAACAGCAACAAACAACAACAACAAAAAAAGAAAATTAAAGCAATAAATTTTAAAAAGAAAAGAAACATTTATTTATTTATTTTTATTGGAAAGTCAGATTTACAGAGAGAGAGACCTTGAGACCTTCCATCTGCTGGTTCACACCCCAAGTAGAACTGAGCTGATCTAAAGCCAGGAGCCAGTAGCATCTTCTGGGTCTCCCACATGGGTGAAGGGTCCCAAGGTTTTGGGCCATCCTCGACTGCCTTCCCAGGCCATAAGCAGGGAGCTAGAAGGCAAGTGGAGCATCAGGACAAAAACTGGTACCCATCCATATGTGGCATGTGCAAGATGAGGATTTAGCCACAGGGCCATGGCGCTGGACCCCAAGAAACATTTTCTTAAAAATAATATATATATTATGTATATAATTCATATTTATAATATATAATATACTATATAGCATATATAATATATAATATACTATATAGCATATAGTATATTATATAATATATATTATAACCTATTGAGTGTTTCATATATATATATATATAAAAGAAAGTACACTACCAGGACTGACATAGTGATGTAGCAGGTAAAGCTGCTGCCTGTAATACCAACATCCCATTTGGGTGCTGGTTCTGGCCCTCGTTACTCCGTTTTCTAACCAGTTCCCACTAAAGGCCTGGGAAAAGCGAAGAGGATGGCCCAAGCGCTTGGTTCCTCGCCACCCACATGGGAGACCCAGATGAAGCTCCTGGCACCTGGTCTTGTCCTGGCTCAGTCCTGGCTGTTAAAGCCTCTCAGAGTCAATCAGCAGATGGAAGATTTCTCCCTTTTGTCTCTCCATCTCTCTCTATAACTCGATTTTCAAATAGGTAAATCTTTGCTTGGAAAAAGCAAACAATTAAAAAATAGACCTGTTTGTATCTTTTTCACCCTTGACTATACATGCTATAATATTTTTTTGTTTGTTTTGAAAGTAATACTCATAAAAACCTATTGAGTGTTTCAGAAAGCCCTGATCCCTTAAAATTCACCTGGCAAGGAGATCATCACTACTAGCCTTCCCCCGGTTTCCCGAGAGCAGAGCGCTCAGGTTGTGGCTCACAGCTTGCTTTTTTGCCCTTTCTCTTGCTAGCCCTCAGCGCGTCAGCAGAGCCTCCTGTCCTCCCTGAGTCAGTTTCCTCGGGCCGTGCCCAGCAGGGGAAGGATGACCCCATGTGCTAGGCACTGTTCTAGGGCTGGGCGAGCAGTGAGCAAGACACGGGCTTCTCTGCTGGGAGGAGCTCGTGTGGGCGTACATACGGGTGTGGCAGCACCTTCAGAACACACACAGAACCTCGGGGGTTTTTTCCGCTTCATGGAACGAGGACCACTGTGTCTTGTGCGTCCTGTCATCTTAGCTTTCCTAGCTGGAGACCAGGTGGTGGAGCTGTGAATGATCGTCTTGTGTCCACTGCCCCCTCTGTGAATGCGAAGTCTGCAGCCCCTGCTGATTATTTATGTCTGCAGCCTGGAAAATTTTGGTTTTATTTTTGAAGTTTTATTTATTAGAAAAGAGGAGGGGTGGGCCTGGTGCAGTAGGCTAAAGTCCTTACATTGCACACGCCAGGATCCTATATGGCTGCCGGTTCTAATCCCGGCAGCCCTGCCTCCCATCCAGCACCCTGCTCATGGCCTGTGGGAAAGCCTTGGGAACCTGCTCCTGCACGGGAGACCTGGATGAAGCTCCGAGTTCCTGGCATTGGATCGGCTCAGCTCCGACCATTCTGGTCACTTGGGGAGTGAATCAGCGGATGGAAGATCTTCCTCCCTGTCTCTCCTCCTCTCTGTATAGCTGACTTTGCAATAAAAATAAATAAATCTTAAAAAAAAATGAAAAAGAATACTCATATAGCAAAGTTCAGAGAATGGGTTAAAAAAAAAAAAAAAAGGAGGGGTTGCTGCAGGTAAGGGTGCAGGCAAGAGCTCCTCCATCTGCTGATTCAGTCCATCAAAATGCCTGGGGCTGGGCCAGGCCAAAGCCAGGAGCCAGGAATTCCATCTGGGTCTCTTGTGTGGGTGAAGGGACCCAAGCATCTGGGTCATCTTCTGCTTTCCCAGGTACATTAGCGGGGAGCTGGATTGGAAATGGGACAGCCCCTCCTCAAAGCAGTGCTCCAATCTGGGATGCCAGTATCACAGGCAATGGCTAATGTACTGTGCTGCAACATTGGTCCCCAGCCCAGAGTTTTAAGCTCTGGTATTGTTTTGGTACTTCATTTTTCTTGTTGGTAACCAACCACTATGTGTCCAAGAAAGGAAAGAGGTAGGCTTTGCTGTTTACCTGGATTTGAGTCCTGGGTCTGTGATGACAGGATCTAGGACCTTCAAAAAGGAATGCAGCCTGTCTGCCTTCCTCCCTGTGAGGGGGATACAGTGGCATTTACCTTGCTGAAGGGATGCAGTGAGAGAGGGTTCTGCTGTCTGCATCCCACAGTGGATGCCTGGGTTCTGCAGCTCCTGACTCCAGCCTCTTGCTCATGCAGACCCTGAAAAGCAATGATGGTAGCTCAAATCATCAGGTGCTTTTTTTTTTTAAGATTTATTTTATTTTTTATTGGAAAGTCAGATATACAGAGAGGAGGAGAGTAGGAAGATCTTCTGTGTGTTGATTCACTCCCCAAGTGACCTCAATGGCCGATGCTATGCTGATTCAAAGCCAGGAGCTTGGAGCCTCATCCAGGTCTCCCACGCAGGTGCAGGGTCCCAAGGCTTTGGGTCATCCTCGACTGCTTTCCCAGGCCACAATCAGGGAGCTGGATGGTGGGGCTGCCGGGACTAGAAACGGCACCCATATGGGATCCCGACACATTCAAGGAAAGGATTTTAGCTGCTAGGCTACCACAAAAGTCATCAGGTTCTTGGCACCGACATGAGAGATATAGGCTACATTCCTTTCTTCTGGCCTTGACCTGGCCCAGCCCCTGCCGTTGCAGGCTTATTGGGAGTGAGCCATAGATGAGGGCTCTCTCTGTTCATCTCTCACTCAGCCCCTTTTCCTCCCAAATAAAGAAAAATTTTACAAGAATGGAAAACATTTATCCAGCCAACAATGTTGTGGTGGCCACCTGCACCACCTGCATCCCATGTGAACACTGGTTCAAGTCCCAGCTGTTCCACTTTTGACCCAGCTCCCTGCTAATGCCCTTGGGAAAGCAGCCACAGATATCTAAGTGCTTGGACCCCTCCCACATGGGAGACCCTGAAGAAGCTTCTGGTGCTTGGCTTCTGGTGTTTGGCACAGCCCTGGCTGTTGTGTCCATTTGGGGAGTGAACTGACAGATGGACAATATCTCTTTCTCTCTAACTCTACCTTTTGAATCTATATATATTTTTAAATCTTAAAGAACATTGTCCCTTTTCCTAAAAAAGATTAAATAAGATCATACAGGGAAAGTTTAACTTCAGACCTGGCATTTGCTGTTTTGTTCAGCAGCCCTCTCTCTGAGAGCCACGGCTGTGTGCATTTGCAGTGAGAAAACAGAAGCTCCTTGAAGGCAGGAGAAACTGTATTTTACTTATTTGAAAGGCAGAGCAACAGAGATAACAAAACAACAACAAGAAACAAACACAAAACCAGATCTTTCATCGCTTGGTTGCCTCTCGGTGGCTGCAGAGGCCAGGGCTGGCTCATTCTAGGCCAGGAGCCTGGAACTCCATCTGGGTCTCCCATTTTTGCAGCAGGAATCCAATCGTTCAGAATATCCTCTGGCATCTTAGCACATTAACAGGGACCTGGATCAGAAGCCCAGCTAGCCTTGAACCAGTGTGTTCTGAAAAGACATTGTAGGCCATGGTTTGGCCTGCTGCACCACAATGCCAGAGAAACTGTATTCGTAACCTCTGTTTCAATTCTCGTATAGCAAAATGGAGAAAATGAAACTCCAACGTCATGGTTGTAATGATTGTACCAACTGCCTAATAAGTATTTGTTTTTTTAAGATGTGCCCACTCACCTGCATTTCCACTTACAGGCATGGTGGTGGCTTTGAGTTTCTTGCAGAATGTGTTGGTCTCTTGGATGGGAACCCATGCCCCTCTCCCCTTTGCATCGTAGATACTTCAGGAGGGGGCTGAGAGCCTGGACCAACACCTGGGGCTGGAGGCACTGACATCTTCAGGCCGGGTGGACAACCTGGCCGTGGTGATGAGCCTGCATCCAGACTACCTCAGCAGCTTCTGGCGCCTGCACTACCTGCTGTTGCACACGGATGGGCCCCTGGCCAGCTCCTGGCGCCACTACATTGCCATCATGGTGAGCCTCCCAGGGCTGGTGCTAAGAGGGCTGGTCACAGTGTGGGCCCTGTTCTTAGCCCATCCTCTGCTGCTCTTCCGGACCAGGGGGAAAGAAGCTGAGCACAGAGGAAGGCCCTGACCAGCTACAGTGTTTTAGAATAACTTAGAAGAGAAGCACCTAAAGGCTGACTTGATAGACTGAGAAACAGGGGTACCAGGAAGCCAGGTGACCTCCGAGCTGGTGGCAGATGTGGGGTTAGGATCTAGATTGCCCACACTAGGCAGTGGTGGCTCCTCTGCTAGCTTCCTCCTGGAGAGAGGGCCTACCCCAGGAGGCCCAGAGGAGGAGGGCGACTCAGGCTCTGTTTGTTCCTGCAGGCTGCTGCCCGCCACCAGTGTTCATACCTCGTGGGCGCCCACATGGCCGAGTTCCTGCAGACTGGTGGTGACCCCGAGTGGCTGCTGGGCCTCCATCGGGCGCCAGAGAAGCTGCGTAAACTCAGCGAGATCAACAAGCTGCTGGCACATCGGCCATGGCTCATCACCAAGGAACACATCCAGGTGCGGGGGGCAGAGAGGCAGGGGCCCCACAAGTGTGCAGGGCGCCTGGGATCAGGCACTGAGTAAGCCTGCCCTTTCCTCCCCTACCCTCCAGGCCTTGCTGAAGACGGGTGAACACAGCTGGTCTCTGGCCGAACTCATCCAGGCCCTGGTGTTGCTTACCCACTGCCACTCTCTGGCCTCCTTCGTCTTTGGCTGTGGCATCCTCCCTGAGGGAGACCCAGAGAATGGCCCTGGTCCTCAGGTCCCTTCGCCACCCAGCGAGCAAAGCAGTCCCCCGGGCCGGGATGCTTTGAACAGCTCTGGGGTAAGTCAGGGGGCTTGGGTCTGGGCTGGGCTGGCCTCTGACCCTTGGAAGGAACCCCTGCTTGCCTAGCTTCTCCCACAGAGAGGACCTTGGAAGTAATCTCACTTTTTTTTTAAAGGTCTATTTATTTAGTTAGAATCTCAGAGTAAGGGAAAGACAGAGAGGTCATCTGCTGGGTTGCTCCCCGGATGACGGCAGCAGCCGGGGTGGGGCCAGGTCCAGCCTCAGCTAGGCCTCCTGCATGGGTGGCAGGGGCCCAGAGACTTGGACCAACCTCTGTTGCTCTCCTAGGCACAGCAGGAGGGAGCTGGATTAGAAGCGGAATGGACAGGATCATAATGGTGCCCAATAAGTGATGCTAGCAATGTGGGCAGTGGTTTTACCTACACCATAATATCAGTTCCATTATTTCACTTTGAAGCTCAACTGGGAAATGGAAATGAAGAATTTCTACTCATATCAGAGTGCTTGTGAAGGCTCAGACAAGTACCCCCTGACTGGTCTTTCAGCCCATAGCCCCACAGGCTCCAAGTCTGGTGGCTGTTAGTGCTTCAAAAGGATAAAGCTTGCCTCTTACTCTGTCAGGTGGCCATGTTTATTTCGATATAAAAACACAAGTTGTTTAAAATTGGGGAACTGGCATTGTGGCATAGTGGATAAAACCATTCCCTGTGATGCCAGGATCCCATATGGACTGTCCCAGCTGCTCCACTTCCAATACAGCTCTCTGCTAATGTGCCTGGAAAAGTGGAAGATGCCTTAAATTGTTGATGTCCCTGGCTCCTGGGTTTGACCTGGTTCAACACTGGCCATTGCAGCCATTTGGAGAGTGATCCAAAGATGGAAAACCTCTCTCTTTCCCTCTGTTTTCCTCTAGACCCTTAAAAATAAATAAATAATAATTTAAAAATTAATAACGTTTTCCTCCATGTGGAGCTGACACGGCAAGATGGGGAAGCTGTGTTCCTGTTCTGTGTCTCTGGAAACTTCCCTCTGGGAAGAAAGCACAGACCACATGGGCCAAGCCACCGGTGGCCAGCACAGAGAGAAGATGGTCTTTGTGATGAGTCAGGAAGTCTGGCATGTGGAAAGGATGTGGGGAATTTTCCAGAGGCTGAGGGAGGAGGAGCGGATGGTCAACAGCAGGTGTCTGCTCCAGGGCTTAGAGGCCATCCGAGACGTGGAGACGCTGATGGAGCGCATGCGGCAGCTGCAGGACAGCCTGCTGCAGGATGAGGGCACGTCCCCGGAGGAGATGGAGAGCCGTTTCGAACTGGAGAAGTCCGAGAGCCTGCTGGTGACGCCTTCAGGTATCAGAGCTCAGGGCCTCCCCCCTCCCTATGCCGTCACTGCTGCACCTTCTGTACTACAGGGGCTGCCACCTCCCCCACTCCCTTCCAGAAGGTTCCAAGCCCAGAGCTCAGACTTGGCTTTGATCCCACTCTGTTAGCCCACATGGTTGACTTGACCAGCCACTTCCTACCTGGTGGCTTCACTCGGGGTGTGCAGGGTCCATGGGACAGCATAGCCTGGCACATGGCTACCATTTTCTGGGTGTTACCCAGCACCTAAGCTCCTGGGCCCATGGCCCCTTCCCCTCCTGTCCAGGCCTGGCCTCAGTCCAAGTGCTACAGCCACCCACTGTAGCAAGGGGCTTGCCCCTGGCCTCTGCCCTCCCCCAAGCTTTAACCCTAGGCTCCTGGGCCCATGGCCCCCTTCCCCTCCAGCCCTGGTCTCTGCCCTTCCCTTTGCTTTGGGCCTAGGCTTCTGTAACCTCTTTCCTTCCCGGGCCTCAGCTGACATCCTGGAGCCTGCTCCACACCCAGACATACTGTGCTTTGTGGAAGACCCTGCTTTCGGCTACGAGGACTTCACCCGGCGAGGGGCACAGGCACCCCCCACCTTCCGCGCCCAGGTAGAGCTCTGGCTCTGGTCTTAGCAGCGAGCCAGGCTGGGCGGGATGATCTGAGTGATTACAGAGTTGATTCCCTTCTCTCTCCTGGCATCCCACGGGGTCAAGGGGAGCCTGTGGATTCCAAAGAGAACCTAATTGTACCCTAATCTCCAGGGGGACAGTGGGAGGGTGTCACAGTTGTACAAAGGTAATAACCAATTTGCAAGGAATTTGACTTCTCAGGCCTAAGGCAGGCAGGGTCAGACCTGTGGAAGAGGGGAGGGCTGGAGGCTGCTCCCTCTGACTGCTGTGGGCTCTAAAGACCCTCCCAGTGACCTCTCCCCATGCTCCCCAGGATTACACCTGGGAAGATCATGGCTACTCGCTGATCCAGCGCCTCTACCCTGAGGGTGGGCAGCTGTTGGACGAGAAGTTCCAGGTAGCCTGTAGCCTCACCTACAACACCATCGCCATGCACAGCGGTGTGGACACCTCGGTGCTCCGCAGAGCCATCTGGAACTACATCCACTGCGTCTTTGGCATCAGGTAGGCACCTGGCTGGTGGGTGAGGAGCACTTGTCCAGGGCTCAACGTGTGTCATACACACATATACATATGTATAACCACATCGTTGTAAAGGCACAGTTACCTCTGGGGATAGGATCAAATGGCTTCAGTCACAAGGGTCAGTGAGGGGTGGGGGGAGGATGTGGTCCCAGCTGTTGCACTTCCAATCCAGCTCTCTGATGATATCCCTGGGAACGCAGCAGAAAATGGCCCAAGTGTTGGTCTCCTGCGATCCATGTTGGAGACCTGGCTAGAATTCTAGACTCCTGACTTGAGCTTGGCCTGGACATGGCAGTGGCATTTTGGGAATGAACCAGTGATGAAAAGCCTCTCTGTCTTTCTCCCTTTTTCTTCCCCACCTCTCCCCCTCTCTCTCTTTCCTGCTCTTCCTCTCTCCTTTCTCCCTCCCTCTCTCCTTTCTCCCTCTCTCTCTCTCCCTCTTGCTTCCTCTCCCCTTTACCCACCATGGCCTCTCCTCCCTCTAACTATGCCTTTCAAATAAATAGAGTCTTTTCCAAAAAAATTTGTTTGCTAAATCCTGTTCCAATACAACCATAACCATATCCTACAATATTTAATTTTATTACTTCCTTATGTAGTTATTTTCATGTAGCTGGAGTTATAATAGTTATTTCATTTGCAAAACAAAAAACCAACTGATTTAATGTTTATAAAGAGAAACAGCTGATTTCTAGAAATGTTAAAAATACAGCTCACAAAAGCAAGAAGGTACAAGGTGTTGCACTCCCGCTGTGCCGGGCCTGCCACACGTCTCCTTCCTGCCTCCTCTACTGCAGCCAGGAACCAGAGCCCGGGTCTCTTCTCACAGACAGGGCCAACTGCCCTTGTCTTGCCTGTTTGTTGCACTTAGCTCACTCACTTCTTTTTTTTTTTTTTTAAGATTTATTTTTAATTACAAAGTCAGATATACAGAGAGGAGGAGAGACAGAGAGGAAGATATTCTGTCCGATGGTTCACTCCCCAAGTGGCCACAAGAACTGGAACTGAGCTGATCTGAAGTCAGGAGTCAGGAGCTTCTTCTGGATCTCCCACGTGAGTGCAGGGTCCTGAGGCTTTGGGCCATCCTTGACTGCTTTCCTACGCCACAAGCAGGGAGCTGGATGGGAAACGGAGCTGCTGGGATTAGAACCAGCGTCCATACGGGATCCCGGTGCACTCAAGGCAAGGACTTTAGTTGTTAGGCCACCACACTGGGCCCAGCTCACTCACGTCTTTGAATGGGAACATGTGGCAGTGAGCGCAGGATTTTTTTTTTTTTTTTTTTTGCTTTTCGTATTCAACAATTTATTCCAAGCTTCAGAAACATATCCCTTCTGCAACATACATGTTCCTCATGGAAAATTTCTGCTTCTGCATATCCCTAGCCACCAACCACATTCCACCGATTTGATTTGCACTGTAATCCCCCGGCTGTTCTCTCACTGGTTGCTAGCAGGCTTCTGGGCCAGGGCAGCCAAGGATGAGTGGGTAGGAGTGTGGCACAAGTCAGTCTCTGTCCAACCTTTGCTTTTTTTTTTTTTTTTGTAAAGACTTATTTATTTTTATTGGAAAGTCAGGTATGTAGAAAGGAGGAGAGACAGATAGATCTCCTGTCTGCTGGTTCGCTCCCCAAGTGGCTGCAATGGCTGGACGTGGGCTGATCCAAAGCTAAGAGCCAGAGCCTCCTTTGGGTCTCCCACACAGGTGCAGGGTCCCAAAGCTTCAGGCCCTCCTCAAGTGCTTTCCCAGGCCACAAGCAGGGAGCTAGATGGGAAGCAGGGCCACCAGGATCAGAACTGGTGCCCATATGGAATCCCGGCTCCCCTGTCTGGTGTTCAGGCCTAGGGTTCCTGACTCTCCAGCATGGTCTTGGCTCTCAGCCCTCTGGCCTCTCAGTCTGTCCCCGTCTTTAACCAGTCTTCCCCAGCCCAACTGATCTGTGATGGTGTTCACCCAGCTCCCTGACCTGGAGAGTGACATCGTGGCTTCTGGACTTGTCTTCCTTGTTGACTTTGAGTTAATTGTCTTCCTTGGCCTCAGCTTGCCCATCTACAAAATGGGTACCAGCTCTTTGTTGCTTTATCCTTTCGCTTCTCCCAGAAAATATGCACCCACATCCTCCCCCTCCCCCCTCTTCCACAGCCTTGATCATGGAGCAGGGACAGTGACCTTGAAGCAGGCCAAGCTGACCCACTCAGGGCACATGTCTTCCCTAGTCCAAGTTCCCTCATCTGTAGGAGCTGCTGACTTTAGGCCGTTGTGTGTGAGCATTGGAAGGAACTTCTGCTTCTTTCCTCCTTTCCGACTCTTCCTGCCACTCTGTTTCCTTCCCCTGTGGGGTGGGGGCAAGAAACAGAGTGTGAGGAACGCGGGACCTTCCCATGCAGGTATGACGACTACGATTATGGGGAGGTGAACGAACTCCTGGAGCGGAATCTCAAGGTTTACATCAAGACGGTGGCCTGCTACCCGGAGAAGACCACCCGCAGAATGTACAGCCTCTTCTGGAGACACTTCCGCCATTCAGAGAAGGTACTGCCTGAGCAGGGCCTCCAGGGGCACTCTGGCTGAGTTGGTCGCCGGGTGGGGCACTTGAACCTACTGTCCTGAGGTCAAGTTCTAGTTCACAGTGGGGTTTCAGACTGCATCTGCTCACCTGTAAAACAGGAACACGGATAGCTGCTTGACTCGGTACCCCTCCCGCAGAACGTCCTGGTGGAGTTGGGTCCCAGTGCTGTGATTTTGTGGCCTGGGAGCCCTCTGGCTGGACTCGGCGGCAGGCACCCTGCCTCCCCGAGTGTGGTCTTTATCCTGCTTGCCCCTCAAGGTTACTAGGAGAATAACCAGAGACAGTGCATGTCAGCCAGCCCTGAGCAGCTACTCTCAGCCCTGGGCTCGGGGACAAGGAAATGAATCATCCTGGGGCAAATGCCCTGGAAAGTGGCCTGCTGTCATTGCAGCTGGGCAAGCGAGAGTGGACGCATCTCTGCAGGAAGGAGAAATGGGAGGTGGGTGGTCTGGGAGGTCTGGGGAGCTGCTGCAACCACCATGCCAACCAGCAGCCCTGCCATGCTCCAGGTCCACGTGAACTTGCTGCTGCTGGAGGCCCGCATGCAAGCTGCCCTGCTCTACGCCCTCCGTGCCATCACCCGCTACATGACCTGATTCCCTCCTACGTGGGACCCTGCATGTCGAGCAGCCGACTCTGGGACTGTCCTCCCTGCCAGGACTCCTCTGTTCGGAGAGAGCCCCGAGTCCCTTTGTGTCCCGACTTTTTCCTTTCCTGGGATTGGCTTATACGTGATGCTGGTGCGGGGGGAGGACCTCCCGAGCCACACCATCCTTGCCCTCACAGGTGGGGACAGCATCACTACACTGACTCTGTCAGCTTGGGAGGGACCGAGGGACCCTACAGGGCTGTTCCCCGTCCTCTTTTCCCTGCTTCCAATGGAAGGACAATAGGTGCCACTCAGAGTTCCGGGCCAGCAGGCTGTGTCCTGGACTCCCCCAGTGCTGTGACTTTGTGACCTGGGAGCCCCCTGGCTGGCCCCGCAGGAGAGGGTTGGATGCCTCCAGGGACTAACACTCCAGACAGCCTTGCCTTCCCACTCTCCTTCATCCCCAGATCTCATTACCTCCTCCCTGTTCTTCACCCATCAATGTGAAAACCTGGTCACGGCTGGTCTGTGTCCACATCCCAAAACCGTGTTCTGTAGGGCGGTGGAGAGGCCCTCACCGCCCTGCTGCCTGGTCCTAGCACAGTGCCCTGGACTTCCTCCACCCCTGCACCTCCACTCCTTCACCTGGCAGCGAGAGTGAGGCCTGCTCAACAGGTCATCTCACGAGTTTGAGCCTCTGCTCAGCACGTTGCCTTCTGAGGGGGAGAGAATTAGATTAGAACTTGATGGTTTTGGTCCTCTGCTGCCTGCAGGGCCTCAGCCCTGGTGCCATGCTCAGTGCCTGAGAATAGTGGGAGGGAGAGTTGTTTCCTCTGCTGAGCCGTAGCCGCTGGCCCCCTGCTCCTGGCGCCAATGGCTTTGCCATGGACTTTGCCAAGAAGCTGGCCTTTCTGGGTGACTTGGCTGGCACTGTGGCCTGGGAGGAGACACCAGAGGCACCAATGTTCTTCTTTGGGCCCTCTTCCTGGCCAGGGGACCATGACCATATTTTCAAGACCCCTTTGACTGTTACCCCCTCCCCCCCGCCAGAGTTGCAGAATTGGGTCTGAGAGGGGGTCCGAGTTGAGTCTTGGGTCTGAGACTCCCAGTCATATTCAGTGCTCCCCCTTGGGGCTCTCCAGCCCACCTGGAGACCCCCCTACTGAAGTCAGGGCCTCCCCATGCCCTAGGGCTTTCAGTGGATCGCATAGAGGTAAGCGCAGCCGAGGATGGACCCCACGCACTTTCTGTAACACATTACTGTGAATGACAGCTCCTCATGCCCTTCTAGCAGCAGGTGCCTCTCAGACTGGTTGTGGGGGGGAAACCCAGAGAGACAGGCCATGATGCCACTGCTTCTACCCCTCATCCATGGGGTGGACCAGGAAAGGAACATGGCCAGCGTGCCACATTTCGTGCCCGTGCGGGCACGGGGACACGACTGGTACCCCCTGCAGGCCTGAAGCCCTGCTCCCCCACAAGGAATGTGAGCAAGAGGGAAAGGGGTCCTGCATGGGGAGGGGTTCCAGAGGGGACTTGGTGACTGTCTCCTGGGAGGCTGGGGAGGGGCGGGAATCCAGTGTTCAAGTGCAGTAACCTTTGACTTTGCTACCAGTTCAATTTGATGAGAAATAAAAGTTAGCCAAGGTTTTGTTTTGTATTCCTTGTTAATGGGCTGTTTTTCCATTTCCTGGAGGTCAAGGTTCACCTCCCGGCCCAAGCCAGGAGCTGTGATTGCATCATTCCCTGACCCAACAGCCCCGCCTTGCGGGGCCTTGGCTCTATAGGGCAGCAGGGTTGGGATGGCTGCTCCCAAGTCCACCTCTGCCCCTTGAGGGCCCAGGGCTGGGGCTGGCCCCATATGATAATGAACGAGTAACTCCTCTGACCAAGCCAGCTTTGGGCTCTCTGCTTGGAGGGCTCCCTCCTACCCCCGATTCTACGATGATCCTGCAAGAGAGCGAAACCAGACACATGCCTCGGTGGTTCACCCAGGGTCTACGTGCTTCTGAGCCCTCAGCATTACACTTGGCTGATTTTTGCACTTCTAGACTCACATGGCCAAGAGAAGCCATGTGTGGGAGGACCTGTATCCTCCCCACACACACACACTGTGACACTTGTTCTACAGCCTTCCCTCCCAGCACCAAAGAGATGGCAGCATCTGGACAGAAGGAGCTGGAGGCAGTCCCCACTGGGTGCTGGGGCCATTGATGGCTGCATGACTTTGGTCCAACTTTTCTGTAAGGTTTATTTTTATAGGAAAGTCAAATATACAGAGAGCAGGAGAGACAGAGGAAGATCTGTTCAATGATTCACTCCCCAAGTGACTGCAATGGCTGGAGCTCAGGCGATCTGAAGCCAGGAGCCAGGAGCTTCCTCCAGGTCTCCCACACGGGTGCAGGGTCCCAAGGCTTTGGGCTGTCCTTGACTGCTTTCCCAGGCCACAAGCAGGGAGCTGGATGGGAAGCGGGGCTGTTGGGATTAGAACCAGTGCCCAAATGGGATCCCAGCACGTTCAAGATGAGGACTTTAACCATTAGGCTACCTTGCCAGGTGCGATCCAACTTCTTAACTTCTCTGGACACCAGCAACTAATAAGCTTACCAGGGAAATCATCATGATTAAGACATCTCCTGCTGGCTCCCCACTTCCTCCAAGTGGGGCCAGTGGCCATGCCATGCCTGAAGGAGCCTACATATCCTGCTCCCGTGGATAGGGCTTCGTTTGGTATTGTCCTATATGCAGGTTCTTCTGTCATCATTTGAGAGTCCAGGAGAGAAAGTGCATCAGGCTTGAAGACACCACCCGGATTCTGGTTCCAGCCTGGTCATTTCCTAGCCCTTAGGAGAGGGGCAGGATTGCTTTCCCTTCTCCGTTTTCTCAGCAGTAAAAATAAAAGTACAATGTTTCCATCTCTTGAGTGTGGCTAGTGCCAAACATTCTCTAACATAATCTCCTAGTCTACACAGCAGCTTGTGAGAAAGGGGTTGTGTTCCCACTTTACAGATGCACAAATGGAGTCTCAAGAATTCCAATTTAGCTCTTAAATCTTGGTTGAAAGTCCACCCTTGACTAAAAAGTTAATCATTTAGACAACAGAACTCTGCTGGTTCACTCCCCAAGTGCCTGCCATAGCCAGGGCTGGGCCAGAAAAGTGAGGGACATGGGAAAATCAATCCAGGTCTACCGTGTGGGTGGCTAGCACCCAAACACCTGAGTCATCCCCTGCTGCTTCCTCAGTGTTACTGCAGGAAGCTGGGATCTGGAGCAGCACTGGGATTTGAACTCAGGCACCTTGATACTGAATCAGGACGACCCCATAAGATGTCTGCACCACCACACCAAATGCCACCTGAGCTTCAACATTCAGGGTCTGGCTGTGAGCCTTCTTCTGCAGCTCCCTTCTCCATTTCCTTCTCTGGGGTGGCACTCATGTTTGGGGACACCCAAGAGTTGTGCAGGTCAAACCACCTGGCTCAGTTCAGGTATCTGGCACGAGCTCACTAGTAACTTGCTCAAGGTCATGCAATAGAGGCAGAGTTTGAACTTCCATTCTACTTTTCTCTCTCTCTCTCTTTTTTAAGATTTATTCTTGGGATCACCATGGTGGCTCAATTGGCTAATCCTCCACTTGCAAACTCTGGGATTTAATTTCATTCCATAGATAATTGCAGCTTCCAAAGGCAATGGCTGTGTATTGCAACACAGTTCAGGTTGGAAGCAATGAGCAGGTAAACTTTGTCAGGACCGCTTGGCTGTCAACGGCCTTAAGTCTTGCTTGAATATCACCTGGCCCAGTCCTCACTGAGCCCTACACAGTCCAACTTATCCCTAGCTCCCTTTACCAGATGGGCCTCAGCAGTCCTGGCTTTAGAGTTCCTCCTCCAGGAAGGTTCCCCAGCCCTACCCCAAGAAGCTTTGCTGACCAGTAGCAGCTGTTACCATGTTCTCAGGGTTTTTTTTTCCCTAGAATAGCCATCATCTTTGGGTTTCACTCATCTTCCCGTTTAATGGCTAAGTCTGTGCCTGGTGTGTTCACACCTTTATTTACCACCAGACCCTAGAATAGGGCCTGGCATGGAGCAGGAGCTGAATAACCAAGCTGTTCATCCACGTGGAGTTCATGTTTAGAACCTGATCCAGTGCTGGGCCCGGCTGGTACTGCTCAAGAACCGCTGCTCTCCCCTGTGCTGTGGACATGGTACCTGCTCTGGGTGTCTGGCTCTTCCCGGTCACCAGGGGTCTGCTCAGATGCTCAGTGTCAGCTTAGTGTGGGGGAAGGATTTTGGACTTTGGACTGAGATAAATGAAGCTCAAGCCTAAGTGCAGGTCCATCTGGAGTGAGGCAGAGGATAAGTAAATAGAGCTAAGTACCTGTGTGAACCTTGGCAACCTTTAGCTTCCTCGTCTTTAATATGACTACATGGGGAGCTATTGCCATGGTGTGGTAAGCTAAGCCTCCGCCTGCAGTGCCTGTATCCCATACAGGTGCTGGTTCAAGTCCCAACTGATCCACTTATCATCCAGCTCCCTGCTTAGGGCCTGGGAAAACAAGATGGCCCAAAGCCTTGGACCCTTGGACCCACGTGACAGACTTAGAAGAAACTTCTGGTCCCTGGCTTCAGTCTGGCCCAGCTCTGGCTATTGCAGCCATTAGGGGAGCAAACAAGCAGATGGAAGTGCTCTCTCTCTTTGTCTCTCCTCTCTCTGTAAATCCACCTTTCAAACAAACAAACAAATATATATATATGATAAAAAAAAAAGAAAATGGGAACGTGAGCCTGCATTGTTGCACATCAGGTTAATCTGCTGCCCATGACACTGACATCCATATCGGTGCTAGTTCAGCTCCTTGCTCTCCCACATCCCATGAAACTCCCTGTTAATGTGCCTGGGAAAGCAGAGGAAGAAGGCCCAAGTGCTTGGGCCCCTGCATTCACGTAGGAGATCTGGTAGGAGTTGTAGGCTCCTGGCCGTGCTACCGTGTGAGGAGTGAACCCACACAGGGAAGATCGCTTTTTAAGTACAAAAAAGATAAAATGGGAACATAACCATTTACATTAAAAATTAAGTATTTTGGGGATCAAATGAGAACATGTTGGAAACGTCTCTTTGGTTTCACTTCTCCCTGCAACAAAAGACAGATTTGGCCAATGCCAGTTTCTTAGACTTGTCCTTTTTCTGTTTCAATTTCCCTTTTTCAGAGAAAGGATAGCAGGTGCACCCAGCTTTTGAGCTGCTGCTTGGGACACTCACAAGCAATATCGGAGTGCCTGGGTTCAAGTCGTAGCTCTGCTTCTGATCCCAGCTCCCTGAGGATGTGTGCCCTGGGCGCCAGTAGGTGATGGAGGAGTTAGGCGGGTGTCTCTGCTGTCTGCTTGAGCCCTGGATTAAGCTTTTAGCTCCTGGGTTTGGCCTGGCCCAGGCCTAGCTGTTTGTAGGCATTTGGGAGAGTGAACCAGCAGATGCAGATTTATGTCTGTGTCTTTCTGTTTCTCAAAAAAGAATCATCTTTTTCAATAGTGGGACCCAGCTCGTAGGGCTACTCTGCCGATTCAATTGAATCATTGGATGATGCCCTGACCGCATGTTTGGCTTCACAGCTGAGGATGTTAGCAGTGTCATGGGGGGTGGAAGTCAGGGTTGCTGCTGAACATCTTACAATGCTTTGGACAGTCCCTTACAACGAAGATTTAGGCAGTGCAGAGAGTCAAGGGTCCCAGGGCTGAGAAATCCTAATTATATAATGTACAGTTCCTGTTTAATGTAACTATACATATCAACTGCTTAGCAAGTTGGAAAAAAATAGACTTTTAGAGAGAAATGTGTTTCCAGGAGCAAGAATACAAGATTCGTGCCCAGTACAATGGCTCAACTGGGTAATCCTCCACCTCTAAGCACAGTATCCCACATGGGTACGGTTCATGTTCTGGCTGCTCCGCTTCCCATCCAGCTCCCTGCTTGTGGCCTGGGAAAGAAGTAAAGGATAACCCAAAGCTTTGGACTCTGCACCCATGTGGGACACTTGGAAGAATTTCCTGGCTCCTAGAATCACATCCGCTTAGTTCCCGCCATTCTGGCTGCTTTTGGAGTAAACCAACATATGGAGGAGCTTTCTTTCTGTCTCTCCTCCCTGTAAAGCAGCCTTTCCAATGAAAATATGTTCCAAACAGGAGACCCAAAGCCTTGGTCCTTGGCCTCTTGTGTGCAAGGGAACAACAGGAAGGCCCACAGGAGGTTGCCTGCTGGTGGACTTGCAGCTGTCTTTGGGTTGATACGAACAGAGACCTTTGTGCTGGTCCAGATCCAGGCTTGACAACCCCTAGGCTCCTCCCAGTTTTCATGCATGCTCAAAAGACACCTTCCAGGTCAGCAAGAATTAAACATCCCTTACCCTGGAACTGCGTGCCACAGGGTCTGATGACACAGCTGGGAGGAACTGGAGAAGCACAAACCAGAGTCAAGTGATACTCAAGCAGTAATTGATTCCTTTCACTGCACTCAAGCACTTGGCGACATTCTCTGCTTCCACTGTGCCAGCCACTATCCCGCTCCTCTGAGGGTTTAGGATAGGGGTCGGGAGCGGTCTCTTTCGGGAGAAGGACACTGAAATCCCAGCTTCGCTAGGAACAGGTGAAACTGAAGGGAAGAGCCAGACCTCCTCAGACCCCCCCAGGCCCCCCCAGGCCGAGAAGCGGGACTTTGGGCCGTCAGCTGTGTGCATGTCTGAAAAAGTGTATAAACTGGGCCAAAAACAGTTTTGCATGGAAATGGATAGAGATGTGGTCAAAATGTTTTGTATTAAGATTTTTTTGAATTGGAAAGTCAGATATACGGAGAGGAGGAGAGACAGAGAAGGTCTTCCATCCTGTGATTCATTCCCCAAGTGGTTGCAACAGCCAGAGCTGCGCCAATCCAAAGCCAGGAGCCGGGAACCTCTTCCAGGTCTCCCACGGGATTGCAGGGTCCCAAGGCTTTGGGCCGTCCTTGACTGCTTTCCCAAGCCACAAGCAGGGAGCTGGATGGGAGGCAGGGCCACCAGGATGAGAACCAGAGCCCAGATGGGATCCTGGCACATGCAAGGAGAGGACTTTAGCCACTAGGCTACTGTGCCAGGCCTGCTGGTGGTCAAAATGTTTAACAACCAGAAGGATGTCAGCAGCCACCCATCCAAGCGGATACTGATGCGTTGTAAACAACTGCCAAGGCCTTGTTAATGAGAATGAGAACTGAATCCCACGCTGGAAAAGAGTGTCTGCATTTGCCTACCCAACCTCTTCCACCTTCTCGAAGCAACACACTGGTATTTCACTTTACAGATCTGTCCCACCGTATCGTTTGAGTTCCCATGGGCCTGCCTCCACCTGTGCAAGTGCAGGTGAAGGTAGTCTGGGCTCACCATTAAGGACACAGCTGTGAGCGGCACAGGCAGGGCCGGCGAGGAGCCTCCCCAGCAAGGTGCTCCCCAGCCAGGTGCTGTTTCACAGAGAAGCTAAGAGAATGGAAATCAAGGTAAATATAAAGCAAATGGAGCTGGAAGATCAACTATACAGTCTTTTATGAGAACATATGTTTTAATAGTTTGTGTTTCAGATTTATTTATTTTACTTGAAAAATCAGAATTACCAAGAAAGAAGAAGATAAGGGAGAGATCTTCCATCTAGTAGTTTCCTAGCCAAATAGCCAGAACAGCCAGAAACTGGGAGCCAGGAATTTCTTCTGGGTTTCCCATGTGGGAAGAGGAGTCCAAGGACTTGAACCACCCTATGCTACTTAAGGTCATTAGCAGGAGCTGGGTCAGAAGTGGAACAGCTGGGACTTAAGCCAGTACCCATATGGGGTGGAGGTGCTGCAAGTGGATTAGCCTGTA
Source organism: Ochotona curzoniae (assembly GCF_017591425.1). NCBI lineage: Eukaryota > Metazoa > Chordata > Mammalia > Lagomorpha > Ochotonidae > Ochotona > Ochotona curzoniae. Next base: position 5,916,771 of record NW_024465777.1, read on the forward strand.
TCTACCATATTGATTCCATATTTTAATTGTTTATTATCTTATTAAATTGATCTGAACAACTGGAGAGAAAGAGCGCTCCTATAGGCTGGTTCACTTACTTAGTGACCTTAAATGCTAGGGTTGGGCCAGGCCTAAGCCAGCAGCTGTGCATTCAACCCAAGTCTTTCATGACAGCAGGGATTCAAAGGGTTCAAGTGGTTGGGTCCCCATCAGCCATGAGTTCCTGGCTCCTTGCTTCTGCCTGGCACAGACATGATTGCTGTGGGCATTTTGGGGTGTAAACAAAAGTGATATCTAGGCCAGATAAAACTAGGATACAGGAATTCAGCCCTGGTTTCCCACATGGCCTTCAGGGACCCAACCTCTTGAACCATAACCCACTGTCTTCCAGGGTGTATGTTAGCAGGAAGCTGGAATTGGAAGGGGAGCTGGGACTCAAACCCAGGCATTCCACTAGGGGATGGGGCATCCTAAGTAGAGTCCTAATGGCTATCCCAAATGTCCAACCCTAAGCTGTTTTCATTACAAAGTACAAATTTTTAAAAACTGATCACTTAAAACTATCCCAACTTACTCTCCCCATACGCAGTCTCCCAAACCTCTCCTGCTCTGCTGAATGTTTTACTGTGCTCCATTAACCCATCTCTCACAGTTAAACTGTAATGGCCAACTGAGACAAACAATTCTGTGGCCACTCTTGCACCACTGATTACGCCTTGGGTGGCAGATGTTCACGATGATATTCATTTGGCCTCCTGAGCTTTCAGGCAGATGTCACGGCTTTGCCTGCTCAGCAGCTTTCTCGTCCACTGCTTCCATGAAACCCATAGCAACCGTCTGGCTCGTGTCATGAACAGCAGAACAAGCCAGGAGAGGATGGTCCGATATGCTTTCAGCACATTCAGACTTGCCAGGAACCGTAGCAATTTTTCAGGAGCTGGGAACCTGGTTGCCCCATGTGACTATCAGGAATCTGATCACTTGATCCATCACCCCCTGTCTCCCAGATCTAGAGTAGCAGGAAGCTGGAGTCAAGAGCTAGAGCTGGGAATTAGCCTGAGGCACTCTGCTACAGATGGCAGGGTGGGGGGTGGTTCTTCACTGCTTGAACAAACACTTGTTCTGAACATGCACCTGCTTGACACTGACACATGCATTGTCTCCAGGAAAGAGACACTCCAAACCTGAAGATGTATATCTTTTTCATGCTAAAGTTTTTGTCAACAGACTGTCATTTAGGTGTGTCATTAACTGGAGCAAAGGTGACCACCATGCTGGGTGTAAAAAAAACATCCTGGAGCCAGCAGCTGAAGCCATTGTTTGCAATGCTGGTGTCCCATGTGGGCGTTGGTTCTTGTCCTGGCAAATCCATTTTAAGCTCAGCTCCCTGTTAATGACCCTGAAGGGCAAGGGAGAGTGGCCTATGTGCTTGGGCCCCTGCATCCACTGGGGAGATGTTGATGACACTCTTGGCGTTGACGTGACCCAGCCCAGGCTGCTGCAACCATTTGGGGAATTAACCAGTGAATGAAAGGTCTTTTTCTCTCCCTGTCCTCCCATTTTGTAATTGTGCCTGTGAAATAAGCCACTTATTTTTCCAAAAAGGAAGTGGGGTGGGGTGGAAATCTCTACTTGGCTTATACTGTAATGCCAATATTGTCCACTTTTCATTTCTTATTGGAAAGACAGAATGTGCAGAGAAAAGTAGACACAGAGAGAAAAATCTTCCCAAGTGGTCTCAATGACCAGAGCTGTGCCAATCCGAAGCCAGGAGCCAGGAGCTTCTTCTGGGTCTCCCGCATGGGTGCAGGGTCCCAAGGCTTTGGGCTGTCCTTGACTGCTTTCCCAGGTCACAGGCAGGGAGCTGGATGGGGAGCGGAGTAGAGCAGCCAGAACATGAGCCTGTTCCCATATGGGATCCTCGTGAATGCAAAGCAAGAATTTTGCCATTAGCCTATTGTGCCAAGCCCCTAATTTGTAGACACACTGCAGGGGCAGACAAAAGGTTCACCACTTGGGTGAAAGGAGACAATCCAGGGCTTCGCTGTGTGGCCTTTCTCATATTGCCTTATTTTTATGTGTGTGTTTTTTAAAGCTAATCAAGTTATTTAAAAAAATGATAAGGAGATGAGAGACAGATCTTCCATCCACTGGTTCTTCCAGCTGGAGCTGGGCCAGGGTAAAGCCAAGAATGAGGAACTCCGTTTAACTTTCTCACATGTGTAACAGGGCGCAAGTACCTGGGCTACCATCTGCTACCTCCAGGGGCATTAATAAGATGCCAGTTAAGTGGCATTAACACGGAATGCTCGCATGGCAAACACTGGCCCTTGCCGTCTTTATTTCTTAGGTATTATGTATTATTTGAAAGGCAGAGATCCAGAGAGAAATAGATAGATAGGTAGATAGATAGATAGATAGATAGATAGATAGATAGATAGATAGATTGATTCTAGTTCACTCTCTAAATGCCAACAGCTAGGGCTAAGCCAGGAGCCTGAAAATCAATGTGATGTCAGGGACCTAAGTTCTTGAATCACTACCTGCTGTTTCCCAGGGTGTGGACCAGCAGGAAGCTGGAACTGGAAGCTAAACTGGAACTGGAACCCAGGCATTTGAACATGGGATATTAGCATCCCAAGCAGCATCTCAACTTCCTCAGCAAACACCTACCTCCATTGACTCCTTTATAAGTGGTTTTCCAGTCCTTGAACCAAGGCATATTACACCTGGCTGCAGTGTGTTGCCACCATTTCAGCCAACAATTGGTATAAACACTACTGTGCTGGTTCCTGTCTTGGCTGCTCCACTTCCAATTCAGCTCCCTGCTTATGACCTAAGAAAGAAGTGGAGGACGGTCCAAGTCCTTGGGCCCCTATATCCACGTGGGAGACCCTAAAGAGGCTCCTGGTTTTGGATTGGCCATATTTCTTAATGTGGATGCTGACTTCCTTAATGATACCATCCTGTCTTTTCTGGCTATAGGGCCACTCAGTGGAATCCATTTTATGACCACCATCAATGAATTGTTTCACATCCCCTGTGTGAGCCAAATGCACCTGCCCATTCTTGATGACACCAGTTTCAAAGTCACTGATACCTGCAGCAATCATCAGAACAACACAATCAGCCCCAAATGTGTGTGGAATCATGTTCTTAATCAAATCCCAGTGCCCCAGGGCCCCAGTGGTTGTTGTGTAAAACTTTCTGGTCTCAAATCTCCACAGGGACACGTCAGTGGCGATACCACATCTGGCTAGCCTTCCATTCAGCTGGGACCCAGACATCATACAGGTGCCGTTTCCCATCTCAGCAGCGTCCTACCTCAAATGTTCAGATTTATTTGGGGGACTCTTACCACATTTGTAGATGATATAGCCAGTAGTGGTGGCCTTCCTGAATCTTAGTCCCAAGAATGGCCATGTTGAAGAGACTTTTCCTTCCTCGGTTTTGGTTCAGATTTAATAATGATTTTCATAACACTTGTGTTTTGGTGGTAAACCCCTTCTGATAAAACTTTTTATGTTTTTTTAAAGGGCAAGTTGTATGATAAGTGAATTGTATCTTGACAAGGCTAGTATCAGAGAGAGAGAGAGAGATCCCTAAAGAAATAGATGTGTCCCTTGGTTTCAGCACAATGTAGCAGAACCAGATGCTATGTCCGCAGGCAGTGCTTGGAACTGTGACAACCATCTCTCAACCATGAGAGAGAGGAAGATGCAGCATGATAAGAATGGAAAAACAGAGAGATAGAAAGAATTTGGGTCCATGATAGAATCTTAAAGCTACTAAAAGAACCAGTTCTAGAGTTGATCCAGCCTAGGGCTTCTTCATATAGAGATAATACATTTTTCTTAAGCAATTAAGAGATTTTTGTTTCAAATAACGTATTGAGATAAAATTCACATACATTAACCACTTGAAAGTGAATAATCAGGGCCACCATGACGGCTCAACTGCCTAACTTTCCACCTCCAAGTTCTAGCATCCCATATAGGTACCAATTCTTATCCTGGCTGCTCCACTTCTGATCTGGCTCCCTGCATGTTGCCTGGAAAAGCAGAGGAAGCTGGCACAAAGCCTTGGGCCCCTGTATCCACATGGGAAACTGAGAAGAGGCCCCTGGTTTTGGATTGGCTCAGCTCCAGCCATGGTGGCCACTTGGGGAGTGAAACAGTGGATGATTTTTCTGTCTCTTCTCTATAAATCTGCCTTTCCAATAAAATGACTAAATCTCTTTTTTTATCAACATGATTACCTTATTTGATAATCTTCATATAGTTGATTGGGGCACAAAGGGTCAAGGGCTATAGGAAAGTGGGTAAAACTATTGTTTCCACTCTCTCTCTCTCTCTCTCTCTCTCTCTCTCTCTTTTTTCTGTGTCTGGAGTAAGGGAGGAAATAAAGGGAGAAGCTCCACTCAACCTTCCAACCATCCCAGGGTCCCAGACGTGAGGCATGTTCCATGGGCACTGCTCAAGTGGCACAGCTCAGTTCTGAATTGCTGCCAATCTCGCTAATCCAAGCATGATGAAATCTCTCCAGAATCCACTGGCTGACATAGTCCACCTTAGAGTCTCCATTTGCCCAGATTTTCACTTCCAACACTTGGCTGGGGTAGTTGATCGATTTGTTCTGTCCTCTGTTATGGTACCAGGTGTTCTCTGCAGGTTCCGATGGACTGCCATATCCTCCATGTGCACCTGGGTATGCTGTCCACTGCTCCGTGTGAGCCACTGAAGAGGCTCAGCCTTGACAGTTGCACTCCATGGTCAGACCATGGAACCTGCACTTCTCTTCAAGGTTGGGGTTTTGATAGCAGCAGTTCAGTTAGAGGGATCCCCAAAGAAACCGTGTCTAAGGTGATCACAGACTTGATTCTTTCTTTTTTTAAAGATTTATTTATTAGAAAGGCAGATATACAGAGAGGAAGAAGAATAGAGAGGAAGATCTTTCTTGAGCTGATCCAAAGCCGAGAGACAGGAACTTCTTCCAGGTCTCCCATGTGGGTGCAGGGTCCCAAGGGTTTAGGCAGTCCTTAACTGCTTTCCTAGGCCACAAACAGGGAGCTGGATAGGAAGTTGGGCCACCGGAATCAAAACCGGCACCCATATGGGATCCCAGCACGTTCAAGGTGAGGACTTTAGCCACTACGCTATGGTGCTAGACCCCAGAACTGATTCTCATGTGTGCATGCTAGTACAGAGTCCAGCACAGTCCATCACTGCAATCAGCTTTTGCATATGCTGGTGGTTGCAATTGCTGGGTCAGTTCTGTTTCCAGCCTCATCTACCACAAGAACCAATGGGTGTTACAGTCCAGCCCAATCCTGCCCATCACACACTCAGCACTCACCCAAACCAGTGGGAGCTGCAGCCTAGTCAGAGCAACCCACAATAACCCCCACAAGTCCCGCCCTCTGTCCTGGTTCCTGTGCTTGCCAGTATGTATGGCAGAGTGGTCCAGTCTGTCCCACATCCCATTCAGCTCTCATACATGTCAATTGAAGCACAGTTCCAACCTAACCAGCCCCACTATCCAGCCCACACACATGCTGGTGCTTGTCATTCTGTCTAACCACACCTGCTCCAGTCCTGGCTCTCATGCTCTCCAGTGGGAGTGGTAACCCAAGAGGGAGGTACCCACTATTTCCCTACTAGGCCACTCCCATCCTGGATTATGCACTCTCCATATAGTTCTGCAGTTTGGCTTGATAAAATTAACTCCCAATGCCAGCATCTGCCAACTTATGCTGCGGCAAAACCCAACCAACCCTCACCCACTCTGATTTATGCTTGCACCCGTAGGAAAAGTCAGCCCAGCCTGGTTTTTCCCGATCTAGTCTACATGAGGCCCATAGGAGTTCTAGTCCTGATCAGCCTAGTCGGCCCCATCCCAACTCACATCCTCCAGGGGTAGTGATGGTCCAGTTGGGGAGCGCTCCACATTCCCCCTACCAGCTTTACTCCCTCTCCCCTGGTTTTCATGTGTGCTGGTTGGGTACTGCAGCCCAGTCTGGCATGGCCCACCATTTGCCAGTGGGTGCTATAGCCTGGCATGGCCTGGCCCACTCTCAATTCCAGCTTACACTGGTGGGGTTTACAGCCTAGCCCAGTCAAGCCTGCACCCAGTCCCAGCCATAATGTGTACTGGTATGTGTTGCAACTGAACCTGGCCCAGCTCACACTCTATTCTGGTGCTCAGATTTGCCACCGGATAATATGAACTTGTTCACCCTTGTCCACCCCCGACCTGCACCAAATGTATGCTGGTGGGTGCCTTTCCCTGGCCTGTTCTGGGCTGGTCCCTATCATGCTTCTTGCACTCACCTGCAGGGACTGTGTCCTGCCAGAGGAGTTCCCCTGGCTCTTCCATCAGAACCTCCTCCAATGTCACATGTCACACACATGGGTGGGTGCATGGGCCAGCCCTACTTAGTCCACCTCCAGTCCTGGCAGAAACAGTGGCCTTTCCTGACTGGCCTTCAACCCATTTGGTTGTTACTGTTGGATGTTTCAGCCTAACCAAGGCTGGTCCACATCCAGACACGGTTTACATATGGCTCAGTAGAGGGCAGAGACCTATCCTAGCCCATTCTACACCTACCCTGGTCCTCCAGAGCACCAATTGGTGCTGGAGTCTAGCCCAGTCCCTTGCACCCAGCCCCAGTAATAAATCTTTAAAAAAAAAAAAGTCAACAATTCCTGGGCCTGTACTCCATTGCCAGGGTTGTACAAGGATGGCCTCTTTCAGTTGCAAACCATTTCCATCACTGCCCAGCAACAGCAGTCCCTCTACAGTGCCCTCCCCTCAGCCACTGGGAACCACCAGCTGCATTTTGCTTCTGTGGATTTATCTACGCGAAATGCTTCCTGTAAATTGAATCATTTACTATGATACTTTTTGTGGCTGACTTCTTTCACATAATGTAATCTGGTGTTTGTTTTAAAGGGTTTTATTTATCTGAAGTACAGAGCTAGAGAGAAAAGAAGAGAGACTGAGAGAAGTCTTGCAGCCAATAGTTTACTCCCAAAGTGGCCATAGCAGCTAGAGTTGGGCCAATTGGAAGCAAGGAGATTCTTCTGTGTCTCCCACATGGACTCAGGGACCAAGTAGTTGGATCACCTCCTGCTGTTTTCCCAGGCACATCAGCAGGGAGCTGGAGTAGAAGTGGAGCATCCAGCCATGAACCATTGCTCATATGGGATGCCAGCATTGCAGGCTGTGGCTTACATCATGGCACCACAACACCAGCCTAACTTCATTTCTTTTTTTTTTTTTAAAGATTTATTTATTTTTATTTGGAAGTCAGATATACAGAAAGGAGGAGAGACAGAGAGAAAGATCTTCTGTCCACTGATTCACTCCCCAAGTGGCCACAAGAACTGGAGCTGAGCTGATCTGAAGTCAGGAGCCAGGAGCTTCTTCTGGATCTCCCACATGGGTGCAGGGTCCTGAGGCTTTGGGCCATCCTTGACCACTTTCTCAGGCCACAAGCAAAGAGCTACAAGGGAAGCAGGGCTGTCAGGATTAGAACCAGTGCCAATATGGGATCCCCTGGCTCATGCAAGGCGAGGATTTAGCCAGTAGGTAACCTCACCAGGCCCACTTCATTTCTGTTTATGACTAAGTATTCCACTGTGTATGCATACTAATAGTTTGTCCAGTCATCATTGATGGACATTTTACCTACTGTGTATAGGGACTTTGATGGCTAGCTCTATACAAGTCCTTTTTCAAATAATTGCTTGCAACTAGCTTGGGGTACACTGAGAGGAGTAGAGTTTCAGGGTTACATGATAATTCTGTATTTAACTTTTTGAGGAACTGCCAAACTCTTTACTCCACAGGCTGAAACTGGGACAATCCCTCGAGTAGTTCATAAAGGTTCTAGTTTCTCCACATCTTCACCACTTTAGAATCTGGACTACTCCATTCTCTTCTGGCCTGTAGAGTTTCCTGTGAGAGATCTCCTGTGAGCTTAACTGGCATTCCTTTATATGTCAATTGATTTTTTTCACGTGCACATTTAAGGATCTTTTCCTTATGTTCAATTGAAGAGAGCTTGATTATCATATGTCATGGTGAAGATCGCTTTTGATCAAGCATGTTGGGAGTTCTGTGCCCCTCCTGGATCTTGTTTCCCAGTTCTTTCTCCAGATTAGGGAAATTTTCCCTTATTATTTCATTAAATACACTTGCAAACTCAGCCTCTCTTTCTGCACCTTCTGGGACTCCCATAACTCTTACATTTGGCCTCTTAAGAGTGTTTTTCAGGGCCTAGCGCCGTGGCCTAGCAGCTAAAGTTCTTGCCTTGAATGCGCCAGGATCCCATATGGGCTCTGGTTCTAATCCCAGCAGCTCCACTTCTCATCCAGCTCCCTGCTTGTGGCCTGGGAAAGCAGTCGAGGACGGCACAGAGCCTTGGGACCCTGCACCCATGTGGGAGACCTGGAAGAAGTTCCTGATTCCAGCTTTGGATCAGCACAGCACCGGCCATTCCAGTCACTTGGGGAGTGAATCAGTGGACAGAAGATCTTCCTCTTTGTCTTTCCTCCTCTCTGTATAACTGACTTTCTAATAAATAAATCTTAAAAAAAAAAAAAAAAAAGAGTATCTTTCAATTCTTGAGTACATTTTTTGGCCTGATCCAGCTCTGCTTCCAGCTTTTTGTTTGCTTCCCCCTGGTGACAGGAAATATCTTCCAATTCTGAGATTCTTTCTTCTGCTTGCTTCATTCTATTTTGGAGACTCTCCACTGTACTTGTAATTTGCTCTACTGTGTTCTTAATTTCTGATATACCAGCCTTGATTTGCTTTACTGCTTCCTTAAGTTCTTTGAACTCTTGCATGAGCTTCGCATTTTTTATCAGAATCTTTAAAATGAGTCTTATGGATTCTGTGTCCCCCATTTTCTCGATGTCTTCCTCAGTTAACTCTGAGGTTGGCATAGGGTTTTGCTCCTTTGCAGGGGAGTGTTCAGTAATATTCATTGTGCCTTTGTCTCTTCTTTTGCTCTTGATCATTGTACTTCTAGTTAGCAGAGTCTTCTTGGGGCAGGTTTCTAAGCTGTGTCACCCACAGGTCTACAATGCAATTTTACTTACTGCGGTTGGTACACAACTTTTTGCTTGCAGCCACTTGTGCCACAACCTCCAGCAAGTTCCAGATCTGGGTTTTTATGTCAGATTTCCATTGTGTCTCCGCAGCCCCAGCTCTTGGCTCACCACTCTCCACCTCCTGTGATCCCGTGCTGAGGCTGCACCATTGTCTCTGCAACCTTTCTCCCACTTCCGGTTGGAGCAGGTCCCAGGATCAGAGAGACACCAGGTGTCCTATGTAATTAGGTTGTTGGTGGCGCTGATCTTGTTGGAACCTGTTGGACGTTAGGTCTGGGTGCCACACGGACCTATTTTGACCGGTACAATGCCACAGTCGGTATTATTTTCCTGTGGGACCTCAGCGAGTTCTCGTGAGCTCAGCACATGCGCAGTTCACTGTTGTCCCTGCAGTCCCAAAGCTATTGCCACAGTGCGCAATGGCGCCTGACGAACCACCACTACAGTTCTTGATCTGCTGGCCGTCAGATCCGAGGGCTACCCAGACCTGCCCAGGTGGAACCCGTAGAATGCCACATCATTGCAGTTCACCGAGTTAGAAACGAGCTCACTACAAGCTCAGCGCATGCTCAGTCCTTTCCTTTGCCCTTTCCTCCTTAGCAAAATGGCGCCCAATTCAGCTCTAAGGGGCTGACTGGGCTATGAAATCCTCGCTGTTCTCGCACTGCCCACCTGTGATCTGCTGCTCTGTCTCTGCTCCTGGTCAAATCAAACAGACCAGCAGGATGGACCGTTCTTTGTCTGGGTTTACCTCCCAAGCTCCCAGTGAAATTCCCTTCCCACCTCATTGCTGGTGGAGTTCCAGCTGCTGGTGGAGTTCAGATCGCTGTGCGGGAGTATCAGTCACTGCAACACCACACTGCTGTGCCCACTGCTTTCCTGTGTCCAGGAACCCCTCTGCTGTCATTCTGTCCTTTCCAATTTCCTGAAATATGTCCTCTCTGCTTCATTCTGGTTAAATGCTTCTCCGTCCGTTTAAATGTGTCCTTACCCTATTCCGCCATCTTGGAACCTCACCATCTTCACCACTTTAAAAAAGCTTTACTTAGTTAATTGAAAGGCAGAAGTTACAGAGGGACAGGGAGAGAGAGATAAGTTTTCCATTTGCTGATTTACTTCACAAATGACCACAACAGGTGACTGGGCCAAACTGAAGCCAGGAGCCAGGAGCCAGGAACTCTTCCTGGGTCTTCCATGCGTGTGGCAAGGGCCCAAGCACTCCGGCCATTTTCTACACCTTTCCTCTACTTTTCCCCAATGATAGTATCCTGGGAAAGGATGGAATGGTATCATGGCCCGCATACATCAACGGATATATAGAGAACGCCTCGCTCACCAAAGGGTTCAATAGACACACCCACTTCCCTCTTGCCTCCACCACCTCCTGAGCCCCTAACAATGAGAAATATAATGTCTTCTAATTCTATAAGAATATTTTAAGAATTTTACGTAAATGGGGCCAGCATGATGGCTCAATTGACTAATTCTCTGTCTTGCAGCACCAGGATACCATATGGGTGCCAGTTTGTGTCTGGCTACTCCACTTCCCATCCAACTCTCTGCTTGTGACTGGGGAAGCAGTGGAGGACAGCCCAGGTCCTTGGGCCACTGCACCCACATGAAAGAACCAAAAGAAGCTCCTGGCTTCGGAATGGCTCAACTCTGGCTGTTATCATTTGAGGAGCGATCCAGCAGATAGAAAATCTCCTCTCTGTCTTTCCTTCTCTCTGTAAATCTGCCTTTCCAATAAAAATTCAAAAATTTTTAATAAGCTAAATTAGGTAGTTTTTTTTTTTTAATGTTACACGAATGAATCATACACAGCACATAATCTTTTGAGACTGACTTTCTCGTGCAGCGTAATTTTCTCAAAATCTATCCAGGCTGTTGCAAGTCTCGGTATGAACACTTCCCTCCTCTTTCCTGCTGGGTCTTCCATGCTGTGTGGAGTCCTGCGATCGGCCACGGCTGAAGCACTCCCCCATCGGCAGATGGCTGGGTTGCCAGAAGGCTTTACTACATTCAGTAAAAGTACTCTAAACATTCACGTTTTTTTTTAAATATGCATATTTATTTATTTGAAAGGCAAAGTTAGAGAGAGAGAGCTTCCATCCTTTGGTTCACTCTCCAAATGGCCACAATAAGCAGGAGCTGGTCTGGTCTGAAGCTGGGAGCCTGGAGCTTCTTACAGATCTCCCACAGAGGCAAAGGCCCAAGTACTTGGGCCATGTTTTTCTGCTTTCCCAGATGCGTTAGCAGGGATCTGGAGTCTTAGTGGAGCAGCTAGGGCAGGAACTGGTACCCGTAGGGATTACTAGTGCCACAGGCTACAGCTTCACCCACTCTGCCGTAGTGTTAGAGCCTAAAGGGTTTTTACCTTGAGGTAAATCTTCACGTCTCAGATGTCTCAGAGATAGATGTTCAGCAGTGCTATGGCTGCATTTTACAGTAGTTTTAGATTTTAAGATACTGAAAAACTATTTTCCAAAGTTCAGAATTTTCATTATAATTTTCTTTCATCTCTAAATGAATTTTAGTAATGTTACTTTTTTTTTCTAGTAATCCATACCAAGTATTTTTTCTTTTAAAAATATTCCCCAGACTCTTGGCCTTGGCAGATTTCTGAACTCTGCTGGTCTTGGGAAGAAGCGGCCACACCTTAGCCGTCACTCAGATGTGTGTCTCCAGGGCACCCTGGGGTCAGTGATGGGGTCAGGTCAGTATTAATGTTCTCTCTGCTTCATGACCCCGGCAAGCCCTTGCTCCACCCTCAGAAATGGAATTTTCCCTTTTTTGAATCAAGGATCTGTTGGATGGAATAGAAATACATTTAGCTTTAAACATAAAAAGGGGGTCACGTCCCGGAGATTCAGGAAGTGTAACTGAGCCCTGCCTAGGACCGGAGACTTGAAATGGAAAGTTCCATGGATCCAATCAGCCCATCTGGGGGATTATTATTTTTTTTTTTTTAATTGTGGAAGAGGACCATTTCCATAGAGCAAGCATAGCAGCAGAAAAACTAAACAGTTGAGATCTTGGGCTCAGCAGTCCAGTGACTTGAGTGGAAATCCTGGTTCTACCACTTATAAGCTGTGTGACTCCAGGCAAGGTACTTAACTGATCAGCTTCCTTATCTGAAAATGGAGTAATGACTGCAGCTACATTGTTAGGTGTATATGGTGATTCAGAGATAATGTATGTAAAATGCTTTACATAGTAAGCACTGATGTTAGTTACATTGTCATCTCAGAATGAGGTGAGTACTAAGTAAGCTGCAGCACAGTAGTGAGATATTCAGCACACATTTATTAAAGGGAAATGATGACATGATTGCTTTCTGTTTTGCTTTTTTTTTGTTTTTAAGATTTATTCATTTGAAATGCAAGAATTACACAGAGAGAAGGAGAGACAGATACAGAGAGATCTTCTATCTACTGAGTCACTCCCTAAATGACCACAACAGCTACGGTTGGACCAGGCTGGAATCAGGAGCTCGGAGTTTTCTCTGTGTCTGCCACATAGGTGGCTGCAGCCTAAGAACTCAGGTCATTCTCAACTGCTTCGCAGGGACATTAGCAGGGACAGGATAGGAAGTAGAACAGTTGGAACTCAAACTGTCTCCCATTAAAACTACTAGTGTTCCAAGTAATGGTTTAACCCACAACACTGCCCCCTGTTTCTTTTCTTTTTCTCTTTTTCATTTTTTTATTATATTTTTAACAATCTTTACATAGTTAATTAGGAAAAAGGTTCAAGGGCTATAGGAAAGTGGGTAAGACTATTATTTCCATATTGTTTCCTTCATATATCTGAAGTAAAGGGGGATTTTAAGGGAGAAGCCCACCCAGCCTCCCACCCACCCCAGCTCCCAGATGTGGGGCATGCTCCGAGGGTTTTGCTCAAGCGGGTTTGATAGTTCAACAGTTATGAATTGCTGCCAGTCTCGCCACTCCAAGCACGATGAGGTCGTGAAAGAATCCACTGACTGACATAGTCAGTCATAGTCTCCGTTTGCCCTGTTTTTCACTGCCAGCATACAGCTGAGGTGGTTGATTGACTTATTCTATCCTGTCTTTTCTTGGTTAGGGATCTGAGTCCAGCAGTTCGATTGGGGGATCCCCAAAGAAACTTTGTCTGAGGTGAACTAGAACAGATTCTTGTGTGTACTAGCAAGTACGGGGCTTGGCACAGCCCATCGCCCCAATCAGCTGGTGGTTGCAACTGCTGGGTTGGTTCTGTTTTCAGCCCCGACTTCCACTGGAACCAATGGGTGTTGCAGTCCAGCCTGGTTCCGCCAAGCACATACTCGGAACTCACATAACCAGTGGGAGCTGCAGCCCAGTCAGAGCAACCTATAATAACTTCCACTAGGCCCACTCCCTACCCTGATTTGCCAGTATGTGAAACAGATTAGTCCAGTCTGTCCCACATCCCACTTGGCTCACATACATGTCAATGGGCATTGAAGCCTAGTTCCATCTAACCAGCTCCACTATCTAGCCCTCACGGATGTTGTTGGGTGCCTCTGTCTAGCCACCCCAGCCCCTGTCCTAGTTATTTTGTGCCCTCCTGTGGGAGTGGTAACCCAAGAGGGAGGAGCCCACTATTTCCCTCCCAGGCCACTCCCACTCCCAGATTATGCACTCTCCAGGTGGTTCTGTGATTTGACTTGGCAGAATTAGTCCCCAGTGTCAGCTTCTGCCAGCTGATGCTGTGGCTAAGCCCAAACAACCCTCACCCACTTTGATTTTAGTTTGCACCAGTAGGAACAATCAGCCCAGCCTGGCTTTTCCCTGATTTAGTCCACATGAGGCCCACAGGTGTTGTAGCCCTGCCTAGTCTGGTATGCCCTCATATCAGCTCACGCTCTCCAGTGGGAGTAGCCATCTATCAGGGGAGCACCCCCCATATTCCCCTGCTGGCTCCGCCTCCTCCCTTCCTTGTTCTCACGTGTGCTGGTTGGGTGCTGCACTTACATCCGGTACAGGCAACCCCACCTTGGCCTTCAGTAATGTGCACTGGTTTTTGTCACGGCTGAACCTGGTTCGACCCACACTCTATTCCGGTGCTCAGATTCACCAGTGGATGAAGTGAACTGATTCATCCTGGTCTGCCCCCAACCCCAACCCATGCTAAATGCATGCCAGTGGGAAACTGTCCATGGCCTGTTCTGGGCTGTTTCCTTGCATGCTTCTTGTGCTTACCTGCAGGGACTGTATCCCGCCAGAGAAGTTGCCCAGGCTCCTCCATCAGAACCTCTCCCAATGCCAGATTTCGCTCATACCATGGGCTCCATGAGCCAGCCCTACTCAGTTCACCTCCTGTCCTAGCAGGAACAGTGTCTTTTCCTGACTGGCCTTCAACCCAAACTGGTTCAAACTGTTGGATGTTTCAGCCCAGCCATGGCTTGTCCATACCCACATACAGCTCACACATGGCTCAGTAGGGGCAGAGACCTAGCCTAGTCTGTCCCACATCTACCCTGGTCCTCCAGAGCAGCAGATGGTGTTGGAGTCTGGCCCAACTTGGTGCATCCAGTCACAGTCCACACTTGTACCAAGGGAGACTACAACTGTTTCCTGTTCAGAACGCAACCCCCATTCCAGCCCATGCACCCCTTGGTGGGAACCTCAACCCAGGTAATGTTGTCCCCTTAGCTCCCCAACCAGGCCTGTTCCCAGCTCTAGATTGTGTGCATGCCAGTGGTTGCTCTGACTCAGCTTGGCTCAGCCCCTCACCTGTCCCGGCCTCTGCCTTAGACACTGTGGCTTAGCGTTCGTTCCTGGCTCACACAGAGCAGTAGGTGTGAGAGCCTATCTTGGCATGACCTGTGCTCCATCCTGGTTTCTAATTTTACTTATGGGCTAAGGCTTGCTCAGTCCTGCCCGGTCCACCATGTTCCATTATCAATTCACACATTGGCCAGCCGTTGAAGCTACTTTGCCCAGCTTCTCTGACTCCCAGGTCTGGACCACATGTTCACCAGCAGGAGCTATGACTTACCAAGGGAGTTTCCCAAGTTCCTCCACTTGACCCACTCCCAGACCTAGTTCTCATACATGTCATTGGGTTTTAGGCCAGTGCCCAGCAAAGTCTGGCCTTCTGTTTGGCCTTGTATGAGCTGGTGAACGTTGCAGCCCGGCCCACTCCACACCCTATTCAGGATGCACATTCAGGTGTTGCTGCCTTGACCAGTCCAGACTGTTGGGGTTCCTTAACCTGTGAGTGATGGCAGGCTGCTTGGTCACACCTAGCTTACTTAGTCCATCACAATCCCATCTCTTGAACTAACCAGTGGGGCTAGAATTTCCACAGGTTTGGCCCACACATCCCCCACATAATCTACCACTGGATATGGTTCTCTTGTGTTGTGACCTGTCTCCTGATTCACCGCTTGAGAAGCCCAGAGTCTTAGGTTTTGCATGGACCAGTGTTCAGTGGTCAGCATTGTTCAGTGATTACAGCTTCTTCAAAGGAAAAGTTACTCTGTCGTTGGGAATCTTTAGGATTGATTCACATCCTAGAAGCACAGTGGGTTCAACATGGAGCTACATAAGCAGCAATTCAAAAAACCAAAACCCCAGAGCTCGCGGCCAGGCAGCCAGCAGGCGGAGCCTGGAGCCAAATGGCATGCTGGACGTCCAGGGACAGCTCACCACGTGTATGCGGTGGCTGGAGTCAGGGATCTGAGCATGGAGATACCTTGGCCTGGCACCCACCAGCAGCCAGCAGGCTGCCGGAAGTTTCAACCTCCAGGTCTCCAATCCCATCCTCCGTCCAATGATGGCAGTGGGTGGGCCCCAGGCCTGCTTTTTCTCTTTAAAAAAAAATGTTTAAGTCAGGTTTATAGAGAGGAGGAGATACAGAGAGAAAGATCTTCCATCTGCTGGTTCAGTCCTCAAGTGGCTGCAATGGCCAGAGCTGAGATGATCCGAAGCCAGGAGCCAGGAGCTTCTTCTTGGTCTCCTATGTGGGTGCAAGGTCCCAAGGATTTGGGCTGTCCTTGACTACTACTTTCCTAGACTATCAGCAGGGAGCAGGATGGGAAGTGGAGCAGCTGGATTAGAACAAGCACCCATATGGGATCCCAACAGATGCAAGGTGAGGACTTTATTTACTGGGCTACAATGCTAAGCTCACCCCACTGGGTTTCTTTTTTTTTTTTTCCTTTTTTTTTTTTTAAAGGATTTATTTAGGATAGACAGATAAAGAGGAGAGATCGAGAGAAAGATCTTCTTGTTTAAATTGTTAGGATTTTATTTTTGAGAATTTTTACATATTTGATTAGGATGCAAAGAGTCAAGCTCTAGGGGAAAGTGGGTGAGACCATTGTTTTCACATTCTCGTTTTTCCTTCCTGTACTTGGGAGGAGGGGAGAGATAAGAAGAGAAGCCACATCCAGCCTCCCAACTGTCCCAGAGTTTCCCATGTGCAACATGCTCCAAGGGTCCTGCTCAAGTGATTTTGCTAGTTCAACAGTTCTGAATTGCTGCCAGTCTCACCATTCCAAGCACAATGAAATCTCTCCAGATTCCACTGGCTGACATAGCTCATCTTGGAGTCTCCATTTGCCCAGGAATTCACTGACAACTCTTGGCTGGAGTAATTGATTGTTTTGTTCTGTCCCTATCCTCTATTATGGTACCAGGTGTCCTCTGCAGGATCCAGTGTACTGCCATATCCTCCCTGTGCACCTGGATATACTGTCCACTGCTCAGTCAAAGCCACTAAAGAGGCCAGGCCCTGACAGACGCATTCCATGGTCAGAGCATGAAATTATGAATTCAGTGGTTCAGCCGGGAAGATTCACAAAAAAACTTCACCTGAGGTGATCCCAGAACTGATTCTTATGTGTCGCAGTCAAGATACAGGGTCTGGCACAATTGATCGCTCAAATCAGCCTATGCACCCACTGGTAGTTGCAATTTTTGGGTCCGTTGTCTCCACCCCTGTCTTCTATGCAAACCAATGGTTTTTGCAGTCCACCCTGATCCTGCCCACTGCATACTTGACCTCTATGCAATCCATTGGGAGTTGTAGTCTAGCTGGAGTAACCTGCAAAAACCCCCACCAGGCCTACCCCTGCCCTGGTTCCCGTGCTTGCCAGTATGTACAGCAGACTGGTCCAATCTGTCCTACATCCCATTCAACTCTCTTACAAGTCAATGGGCATTGAAGCCTAGTTCCACCCAACCAGCTCCCCTATCCATTCCATGCATGTGCTGGCAGATGCCATTCTGTCTAGCCATGCCTGTCCCAGTCCTGGTTCTCATGCTTACCAGTGGGAATGGCAACCCAAGAGGGAGATACCCATTATTTCCCTGATGGGCTCACTCCCACTCCTGGATCTTGCACTCTCCAGGTGGTTCTGCAGCTTAGTTTCATAGTTTTTTCCCCATACCAGCATCTGCTAGCTGATGCTGTGGCAAAGCCCAACCAACCCTCACCTACTCTGGCTACGCATGTACCAGTAGGCACAGTCTACCCAGCCTGGCTTTCACTTGATCCAGCTCACATGCAGGCCAACAGGTGTTGTAGCCCTGCCCAGCCTGGTCTGCCCCCAGACCCAGCTCACAAGCTTACCAGTGGAAATAGTGGCCCAGCAGGGGAGCTCCCTGTAGGCCTCCCTATTGGGTTTACTCGTTCTCCCCTAGTCTCATATGTGCTGGTTGGGTGCTGCGGCCCAGTCTGGCATGGCCTGCCTCACCTGGGCATTTGCCAGTGGGTGTTGTAGCCTGGCCTGGGCTGGGCTAGTCCTTATCGTGGTTCTTGCATTCACCTGCAGGGACTGTGTCCTGACAGAGGAGTTTCCCAAGCTCCTCCTTCAGAACCTCTTCCAATTCCAGATCTTGTGCACACCAGTGGATCTATGGACCAGCCCTATTAAGTCCACCTCCTGTCCTAGCAGGAACAGTAGCCTTTCCTGACTAGCTCTTACCCATTTTTGTTCTTACTGTTGGGTGCTACAGCCCAACCAAGCCTAATCCACAACCAAACACAGCTCACACATAGCTCAGCAAGGGAAGAAACCTGGCCCAGCCCGTCCTACATCTACCACAGTTCTGACAATCACCAGCAAGTGCTGGAGTCTAGCCCAGTGTGGCACACCCCAGACCCAGTCCACACCTTTGCCAAGGGAGACTGCAGCCATGCCCAGCCTAGACACCAGCCCCTACTCAGGTCACTGTGCTCACCAGTGGGACCCACAACCTAGCCAGGGCATCTTCTTAGCTATCCAACCAGGCCTATTTCCAGCCACAAATCTCATGCATGTGCCAGTGGTTGTTCAGACCTCGCTTGGCATAGTCCTTCCCCTGTCTTGGCCTTGCCTTCAGATACTATAGCCTGGCCTGGCCCAGCCGGCCCCCAGTCCCAACTCTCACTGGCAGGTGCTAGAACCTGCCCTGCTCAGTCTGCTCTCATCCCTGGCTCATACAAACCAGTAGGCATGGCAACCTAGCCTGGCATGACCTACACTCCATGTTGGTTTCTGCACTTGCCTGCGAGCTATGGTTTGCTCAGGCCTGCCCAGTCTTTCCCTTTCTAAAACCAACTTACACTCTAGCTGACAGATGGAGTTACCCTGACCAACCTGCCCAACACCCAGACCTGGATCACGTGCTCATGTGCAGGAGCTATAACCCACTAGGGGAGTTGTCAAGTTCCCCCACCCAGGCCTCTCCCAGACTCAGATCTCATGCATGTCAACGGGTGCTTGGCCCTTACCAGGCATGGCCTGCCCCATCCGTCCAGGCCTTTATATGAGCTGGTGTGGCCTGGCCCACTCCACACCCTGTTTTAGGAAGCTCATGCAGGTGCTGCAGCCTGGACCTGCCCCACTTGTTCTCAGCCCCTGTACCAGTGAGCATCAGTGAGTTTGATGATCACACTTAGCTCAGTCCATCTCCATCCCAACTCTCAAACTAACCAGTGGGACTTGTAATTCCATAGGATTTGGTCCACATATTCCCCACAGAATCCACCCCAGAACCTGGTTCTCTTGAGTGCTGGTTGGTGTCATGGCCCAGTCTAATGTGACCCATCCCCTGATCCAACACTCACTGTCAGGTACTGGGATCTAGTCTTGCCAGACTGGCCCCCAGCCATAGCTTTCCTGTGATGGTCAGCCATGTTCCATGCTAATAAGCCCAATCCAGGACTCCCATGTGTCCTGGTGCATCAGTTTGACTCACACAGATATTCCAGTGTCTTCCCTCCAAACCACCAGGTCTTAGTACTCTGTACTTACCTGCAAATACAGTGGTCCTGTTGTTGGATGTCCCTCAAGATTAATTTCTCACCTACACATACACTGGTATTACCCATGGATGTCCCTAGGTAGTAATTCCATACCCCCAAGATCCCAGAGCTTGCCGCTGTGCTGCCAGTGGGCAAAGCCTGACACCAGTTGGTGCTCTGGCCGCCCATAAGCCCAGGACCCTCCCCCTGCCCAGCAGCAGTGGTTGGGAAGCTATGATCCCCAGCAGGAGGTCTGGCTCGGCACAGGTTCCCCCAGACACCCACATTGCTGCTCAGACTTACCTGGACCAACATGGCAGTGGAGTGCAGAGCCATGAGAGAAAAATCTATTTTTCAGTTCACTCCCTAAGTGGTCACAATGGCAGGAGCTGAGCCAATCCAAACCCAGAAGCCTCTTCGAGGTCTTCCATGTAGGTGAAGGGTGCCAGGGCCTTGAGCCATCCTCCACTGCTTTCCCAGGCCACAAGCAGGGAGTTGGATGGGAACCAGGGCAGCCAGGACACAAACCCGCACCCATATGTGAAGGGGGAGGATTAGTTCATTGAACCGTTGTGCCAGGCCCCTCCCCCTGCTTGTTTTTATTTCTTATTCGAAAGTCAAAGAGAGATAGAGGTTTTTCATCTGTTCAAATTCTTAAAATAAGCAGATCTTGGGACTGGAACTCCTTCTGGGTCTGCCATGTGAGTGACAAAGCCCAGTACACTTGGCTGCGCTCCCGGGGTATGCATTAACAGGGAGCTGGAATTGAGAGCAGAGTAGTCAGAACTCAACCCAGGCACTCTGACCTGGGATGCAGGCATCCTACATGGTGATTTAACCACTTGTGCACCACATACGCACCCCTTATCATTATGTATTAAAAGATTTATTTAGCCCAGTATGGTAACCTGGTGGCTAAAGTCCTTGCCTTGTACGCACCAGTATCCCATATGGGCACTGGTTCTAATCCTGGTAGCTCTGCTTCACTCCGTTAAGCCTTGGGACCCTGCACCCTTAAGGGGGACCCAGAAGAGGCTCCAGGCTCCTGGTTTCAGATCGGCGCAGCTCCGGCCTTTGTGGCCACTTGGGGAATGAATCAATGGATGAAAGATCTTTCTCTCTGCTCCTCTCTGCAGTTCTGATTTTCCAATAAAAAATAAAATAAATATTTTTTTTAAATACTTATTTATTTTGCTTAAAAATGAGAGTTACAGAAAGAGATCTTCGATCCATTGGTTCACTCCCCAAATAGCTGCAATGGCCAGAGCTTGACTGGTCCCAGTCTCCCACAGGGAGTATAGGGTTCAAGCACTTGGGCCATTCTCTGCTGCTTTCCCAGCCACATTTGCAGGGCACTGAGTGGAAGTGGAGTGGTAAGAACTCAAACTGGCACCCACATTGGATGCCTGCACCACAGGCAGAGGATTAGCTTTCAGCATTATATTTTCATAATAGATTTATTTTATTTTTGATGATGTTTACATAGTTAAGAAGAATGTATGCCATGTGAACCACTGATTGGGATGGGAAGGATCAAGGAATGGGAGAATGTAGATGAGAAAACTGCTTCCAATCTTCCTTTCCATTTTTCCTGCTTCTGGGGGAAGAGGAGAGAGGGGAAGAGGGCCGCTCCCAGCAGTCTAAACACACCAGTACCCAAGAATGTGGGTTGGCAACTCAACATTATTCTAGGGTCACTGATTTGGAGCCTGCTCTGAGGGTATTGCTCAAGTGGTTTAGATAGTTCTGAGATGCTGTTGATTTTGTTGCTCCAGAGTTGAGGAAATCCCTCCAACATCCATTGGCTGACATAGTCCACCTGCCCAGATACATGCTGTCAAAGCTCGGCCAGAAGTGTGGTCCATTTTGTTCTGCCTTCAATAGCATTAGATGTCCCCTGCAGGCATCAGTGATTTCTCATGTCCCCAATGTGTTCAGCATTGTATTTTTTTCCTTTTTATTTGAAAATTTATTTATCTTATTTATTGTTTTAAGGATTTTCTTTTTATTGGAAAGGCAGATCTTACAGAGAGAAGTAGAGACAGAGAGAAAGATCGTCCATCCACTGGCTCACTCATCAAATGGTCTCAACAACAAGAGCTAAGCTGATCTGAAGCCAGGAGCCTCTTTCAGTCTCCCACACAAGTGCAGGATCCCAGGGCTTTGGCCCATTCTCTACTACTTTTCCAGGCCATAAGCAAGGAGCTTGATGGACACAAACCAGTACCCGTATAGATACCATTGCATGCAAGATGAGGATTTAGCCACTAGACTATCATGTCATGCTGGGCCCTAACCTATCTATTTTATAGACAAAAAAGCACACATCAAAAGAGTCAAATTTCCCAACCATTAGCTCACTTCCCAAATGCCTGCAATATCTGGTACTGATCCATGTCAAAGATGAGAGACAAGAATTCAATCTTAGTCTTCCACATCAATGTCCGGAACCTAACTAACTGAATCACCATCTTCTCCTCCCAAGGTGTACATTAGTAGGAACTGAATTGGGAGCAGAGCCAGCTCTCCATCCCACACACTCTCAAATCTTATTTTTAAACAGAAAATATCATACTATCATCCTGATTTCTTTGTTCAAAGAAATATCTGTCTGTCTATTTAAGAAGCAGAAAGAGGGAAAATCCTGCAATCACATTTTCTTTCCCAAAATGCTGTAGATATGTGGGGCCAGTGTAAGGGCTGGGAATGCAAACCAGGTCTCCCAACATGGCTACAGCAACCTAATAACTGAAGCCCTCTCCATCACCTCCTAGAGTCTGTCTTAGCTGGAAACAGGAAGCAGAGGTCAGAGCTGGGAACCAAACTCCAGCACTAGGACTGGGGACATGGATATGTTCATCCCCGGGTTAAATACCTGCCCCACTCTTCAAGTTCTTTTGAGGTTTCCTGGTTAGGTTATCTTCTGTAGAACTATGTTTTGGGCTGCAAAGGTAGGGCATTAGAAGCAAAGATGACACCAGTCAGGATGGACACACTCAGCTGTAAATAAAGTTTATCATTTGTCAAATAGCTCAGAGTGGCTTGGTGGAATTCTTGCAAATGCTAATTGCTTTCAGAGCCGAGTCTTGTGTCACAACGAATACAATTCCTGAGCATACTAAAACAGAATATGCTCTGTCTTTAATTCTTAAGTATGCTTTCTTCATTTTGCATACAAAACAAACAGTAGCAAAGTAAAATAAATAAATAGATAAATAAATAAGCAAAATAGGAGGTATAGGTAAATAAATAAGCAAATAGGTGGTATGGTAGTCTAATCTTCTGTACAATGCCAGCATTTCATACGGATGCCGGTTGGAGTCTCCACTGCTCCGCTTCCAATCCAGCTCACTGCTAATGGTCTGGGAAAGCAGTGAAGATGGCTCAAGCACTTGGGCCCTTCTATCATGGAGGAAGCTCCTGGTTCCTGGCTTCAGACCAGCTCAGCTCTGACCTTTGCAGCCATTTGGGGAGTGAACCAGCAGATGGGAGACCTTTATTTTTATTTTATTTTGTATTTTATATCATTTTATGACACAGTTTCATAGGCTCTGGGACTCCCCCAAGCCCTCCCCCACACTGAATTCCTCCATATTGTTACAGTAGTACAGATCATAACTAGTCATAATTCCTTCATTGCAAGTATGGACCACAGCACTGTGTTTTAAACAGCCTCACTGAGATACTATCACTCCCCCATGCAAGTGTATATTTCATTAGAATATTTAGTTGTGCCACCATCATCACACTCAATCTTAGCCATCATCCCCAAAACCCTCCTATCCCTTCAGCCCCAAGCAACCACTGACATGCCTTCCATCTGTGACTTTTCTCTTCTGGACATTTCAAATAAATAGAATCACACAAGGTGTGCTTCTTCATGAGCAGCTTCTAACTGTACCACCATGCTGTACCACCATGCTGTGCCACCATGCTGTACCACCATGCTGTACCACCATGCTGTGTCACCATGCTGTACCACCATGCTGTGCCACCATGCTGTACCACCATGCTGTACCACCATGCTGTGTCACCATGCTGTACCACCATGCTGTGCCACCATGCTGTACCACCATGCTGTGCCACCATGCTGTACCACCATGCTGTCAGGATCGTGGGCAGCATGTGTCAGTACTTCATTCCTGCTTGGTGTTGAATAATATTCCATGCGTGGGATATACTGTAATTCTAATTTTGCATTTTACAGTTTTGTAGCTACAAGGCTTCCTGCCCCCTTTCCTTTCCTTTCCCTCCCTTTCCTCCTCCTATCTCTCTCCTCCCCATCGTGCTTGTGTGTTACAATCATATAGTCCCTCTGCTGTATCTCCCTGCAGCTTCCTCAGTAACTCATTTTTAATGATCCATACTGACACGTGAACTTTGGGGGACACACTTAACCACAGTACACATCCTTATTATTATTTATATTGGAAAGGCGGATATACAGAGAGGAGAGACAGAGAGGAAGATCTTCCATCCGATGACTCACTCCCCAAGTGAGCGCAATGGCCGATGCTATGCCGATCCGAAGCCAGGAGCCTCTTCTGGGTCTCCCATTTGGGTGCAGGGTCCCAAAGCTTTGGGCTGTCCTCGACTGCTTTCCCGGGCCACAGGCAGGGAGCTGGAAGGGAAGCGGGGCTGCCAGGATTAGAACCAGCGCCCATATGGGATCCCGGGTGTGCAAGGCGAGGACCTTAACCACTTGCGCCACCGCACCGGGCCCCACATCCATCTTTTACTGTCATCAAATCCTTCTTCCGACGGAGACCTGTGACTAGAGCTGGACCCCCAGATAATCCAGGATAATCTCCCTCCTCAATAGCTACACATTAATCACAGCCTCCGAGCGGGCAAGTTCTCCAGGGGCAACATTGGCAGGCTCCAGAGCTTAGCACATGGCTATTGTTGGGGCTGTTACTCAGCCCACCACAGCTCTCGATGAAAACACCCCTGTCTTTTCTAATATTAGGAAATAAATCCAGTCTTCACTTGGAAAACCAGGATATAACTGGTCTACAGCCTGACAACTGGGCTGGCTGCTTTCCCCCTACTTCCAGGTGAGTGGGCAGCTACAACCACCCTACAAACTCTTCACTGGCAAAAGGGGCAAGTTCAATCCAGAGAGGGAAAGGGACAAATACCTAAAAGAAATTTCTGTAAAACTTTCTCTGGGGCCCGGTGCAGTGGCGCAGCGGTTAAGGTCCTCGCCTTGCACCCCCAGGATCCCATAGGGGCACCGGTTCTAATCCTGGCGGCCCCGCTTCCCATCCAGCTCCCTGCCTGTGGCCCGGGAAAGCAGTCGAGGACAGCCCAAAGCCTTGGGACCCTGCACCCAAATGGGAGACCCAGAAGAAGCTCCTGGCTCCTGGCTTCAGGTCAGCTCAGCCATTGTAGCCATTTGGGGAGTGAACCAGCAGATGAAAGATCTTCCTCTCTATCTCTCCTTCTCTCTATAAATCTGATATACCTTTCCAATAAAAATAAATAACTTAAAAACGAAACAACAAAAAAGTGAAGCTTCTATACAACACAAGTGCTGATAGGACACCAGGGCCTCTCAAACAGTGTCCCAAACACTAAGCCAGACAACCTGGCCCTGTTTCAGGACATTCATGTCTGTTACCTCTAAAAAAGTAGTTTTCCAGGTTAAGGTTTTTACAGAATGAGGTAGTTCTAACATAGACATGGAAACCTCTTGCCTGAAATCACAGAGGTAGGGAGCCACAGGACCAGGATCCTGAACTCTTGATTGTATAGTCTGGGCTCAGGAAGCCACGGCCTAGCCCACCACACCAAGCCACCTATTGGTAAACAGAAGCTCTCCAGCTTCTAACACATTCTTCTCTTCTTGACATTGGCCCTGGATAGTAGTTAGACCAGAATTACAACCCTGAGATGATGTATACCATTTAGGCACTCAAGTTCCGTCATCTCTGATGCCTCAAGGACCAGAGTCCAGCGTCTGTGCCTGGCACCCTCTCGTCAGTGCTGGGACAAGCAACCTGTTTGTTAGACATGCTGTCCTTTCAGGGCCCCAAGGGCCCCCGCCCACCAGCCTCCAGGTTGAGTCACTGCCCAGGGCTCTTTCACAACCTGTTTGTGCATTAGCATAGCAGACAGGGGAAGGTCACTGGGTGACTCTGTCTTCTGGAGCCCCTAGATGGATAGGGGCCTTCCAGGAACAGGTACAGGTAAAGTGTGGCTCACCCAGGCCTACTCCTATTTTCACCCAGAGGATTCTTCATCTTCTTCTACGTTCTCTCTTTAACCTGGGTGAACAGGACCGAGGGAAATTTCAACAAACCTCACATCCTTATCTGGAAAATAGGAACTATCCAAGGGGTCTTCCAAAAGTTTATGGAATGGCATGGATGTTGGGGGGCTGCTGCTTGGGAAGCCTACATTCCACATTAGCATGCCCTGGCTATATGTGCTCCTGACCTAACTTCCTGCCAATACATTTTGGAAGGCAGCAGATGGTGAGCCAAGTGCTTGGGCCCCTGCACCCACATGAGGAAACATAGATGAAGTTCCAGGCTTGTAGGCTTCCAGCAGGCCCAGCCCCAGCTGTTACAAGTATTTGGGAGGTGAACAGCAGATGTAGGCTCTCTCACTTTCTCTCTGTTGTTCCATCTTTCAAATAAGTAAGTAGATAAATATTTAAAAATAAAAATTCCGGGCCCGGCGCGGTGGCGCAAGTGGTTAAGGTCCTCGCCTTGCACGCCCGGGATCCCATATTGGCACCGGTTCTATTCCAGCAGCCCCGCTTCCCATCCAGCTCCCTGCCTGTGGCCCAGGAAAGCAGTTGAGGACAGCCCAAAGCTTTGGGACCCTGCACCCACATGGGAGACTTGGAAGAGGCTCCTGGCTTCGGATCGGCATAGTATCGGCCGTTGCGCTCACTTGGGGAGTGAATCATCGGATGGAAGATCTTCCTCTCTGTCTCTCCTCTCTGTATATCCGCCTTTCCAATAAAAAAATAATAAAAATAAATCTTTAAAAAAAATTCCACGGAGGGGCAGCTGTTTGGCCTAGTAGTTAAGACACCCACGTCTCATTTCAGAAGTACCTGGAGGTTCAATACCCACTTCCAGCTCCTAAGTCCAGCTCCCCACTAATGCAGACCCTAAGAAGCAGTAGGTGATGGCTACTGGATTCCTGCTACCCATGGGGGAGACCAGAATGAATTCCAGGCTCCTGACTTTGGCCTAGTCCACTCCCATGTATTGTGGGCATTTAGGGAGTGAGCCAGCAGATGGCAGATCTTCCTACATCTCTGCTTTGCAGATAAAAAATAAATAAATAAAAACAAAAATTTCAGAGCAAATGCATATGATGAAAAAACTACGCAGAGTTCAATATGCTCTTCAACTTTATTCTTTCTGAAGATTTATTTATTTTTATTAGGAAGGCAGATTTAAAGAGAGAAGCAGAGACAGAAATGTCTTTCATTTGCTGATTCACTCCCCCAATGGCCTCAACGGTCTGAGCCGAGCCAATACAAAGCCAGGAACTTCTTCTAGGTCTCCCATGTAGGTGCAGGGTTCCAAGGACCTAAGTCATCCTCCTCCACTCTCCCAGGCCTTAATCAGAGAGTTGGATCACAAATGGAGCAGCCAGGACTCGAACTGGCACCCATACGGAATGCTAGTGCTGTAGGTGGAGGCCTCGCCTATGACGTCACAGCTCTGGCCTAGAGTTTAATATATTTTTGCAACAAAAATAAACATTGTTTTAATTTCATTTCTACAAGTTTTTTAAATACCCTCATACCTGTATCAAATGGCTACATTCTATGCCCTGCACCATCTAGTCTTTACAACAAACTGATGCAGTAGAAGTTATTACTCCATTTTATAACAAAGATACTGTGGACCAGAGATGTACGTCATGACCAAACTCACACCACCAGCCAGAGCAAGGATAGGCAGGAACCCCTAGTCCATACAGGTAAAGAGCTTCGGTTCAGAAGGAAGCATCAAGAGGACAGCATGACAGTCATGCAAGCGCTTGCCAGCCCACATTGAGTCATTTAGGTAGATCCCTTCCCCTCCGCAGGTTGGTTTCCCCATTTGTGCTGTGGAATAATGGGAGACACATGAATCTGCTTTCCCAGGCATGATGGCAGGAAACTAGACCAAAAGTGGAGCAGGAGCCTACATCATGGTGCAGAAGTCTAAGCTTCAGTCTGTGGCAATGGCATCCCATGTGGGTGCTGGTTCAAGTCCCGGCTGCTGCACTTCCCATCCACCTCTCTGGTTATGGTTTGGGAAAGCAGAGGAGGATGGCCTATTCACTGTCCAGCAGTGATGGACTTGGTGCACAGAGCCGAGAAGAATACATGTGGACTACTGACTGATGGTCAATAGTTTACTAACAGCAGCAGACTTTTAAAGACAAACGGTGTGTAGGAATCAGGGAGGAGGGTTTGAGAAATACGCATTTCAACAGCAAGAGGGAGTCTCTTTTCCTAGGTCTGCTAGTTTCCCTGCTTAGGAGAGAAGCACCTCTCTCTGAACAATTGATTGTATGTATAAAACAATTGTTTTATCAATTGTTACAAATGGTATTCAATCAATTATTCTCATGCAAATGATATCCAATCAACTGTCCTCCTACAATGGTCCAAAGCCTTGGCCTCTGCACCCACTGGGAAACTCAAGGCTACTAGATTCTAATTGGCTTAACTCTGCCCATTGCAGCCATTTCAGAAGTTAACCAGCAGATGAAAGATCCCTTTCTCTGTCTCTTTTTCTCTCTTTAACTCCGCCTTTCAAATAAGAAGCAGTGGTGTCACAGGCAGCAGATTTACCTACTATGCCAAACCCACACTTTCACTTTTTGTAAATTTATTGTCTCACAACTTCATATCTGAAAGGTTTTTTTTCAGATTAACTTATTTTTATTGCAACGTCAGATATACAGAGAGGAGGAGAGACAGAGAGGAAGATCTTCCATTCGATGATTTACTCCCCAACTGGCTTCAATGGCCAGAGCTGAGCTGATCCAAAGCCAGGAGCCAGGAGCTTCCTCTGGGTCTCCCAGATGGGTGCAGGGTCCCAAGGACTTGGGCCATCCTTAACTGTTTTCCTAGGCCACAAGCAGGGAGCTGGATGGGAAGCGGGACTGCCAGAACATGAACCAGCATCCATATGGGATCCCAGTGTATGCAAGGTGAGGACTTTAGCTGCTAGACCACCACACTGGGCCGGTTTTCCTTTTTTTTGTTGTTTATATATTTTCTTACTTGCAAAGCAGTTACAGGAGATACACACACACACACGTAGAAAGAGAGAAAGAAAGTTTTTTTAATACCCTAGTTACTGCCCCAAATGGCTGCAACAAACTGAGGCTGGGGCAAGTCAAAACC
The DNA here is from genome assembly GCF_017591425.1 of Ochotona curzoniae. Taxonomy (NCBI): domain Eukaryota; kingdom Metazoa; phylum Chordata; class Mammalia; order Lagomorpha; family Ochotonidae; genus Ochotona; species Ochotona curzoniae. Next base: position 5,945,499 of record NW_024465777.1, read on the forward strand.
AGGAGCCAGAAGCTTCATCTGGGTCTCCATGTGGGAGGCAGGGTTCCAAGTACTTGGGACATCTTCCATTGCTTTGCCAGGAAATTATCAGGGAGCTCAATTGAAAGTGGAGCAGCCTGAACTCAAACTGGTGCCCATATTGGATGTTGGTAGTACATGGTAGCTTTACCTGCCATACAATAGTGCTGCTTTCCCCACACACAACACATTTATTTATTTATTTATTTGTTTATTTATTTATTTATTTATTTATTTGAAAGGAAGAATGGCTAAGAGAAAGGGAAAGATATAAGAAGAGAGAGATCTATTGATTCATTTCCCAAATTCCTGTAAGTATGGACTGATCCAGGCCAAAGCCAGTAGCCAGGAACTCCATCCTGTGAGTGGCAGGAACACAAGTACTTGAGCCATCATCAGCCACCTCCCAGATATGGAGTAGTCAGGATTCAAACCAGGTATTCCCATGTGGAGTGCAGACGCCCCTAGCAGTGGATTATGCAAAGTATTCCAAAGCAGCGCCTGGGCTCTGTCTTCCTAAGCGCTGGTATGTTAACATACGCCCTTCTGCTTCGCCACCAAGTCTTCCTGGACTTCTCTACATCCTCTGGGCTGTACAGTCTCCCCTAGAAAAATATTTGCTATAGGGTTATACCTGGTGGTCTAGGATCCTTTGACCTTAATGGTAATGAGATCTAAAGGGGACCAGATACCAACACTTTTACTTACAGTATACAATGTAGTGGACTAGAAATGTAAAGAACCTTTACAGATGCACAGAAAGTGCTTATCCCATAGCCTGGCACCTGCTAAGCACTCATTGAGGGGGAACTGGCCCAGGACCTCCATCCAGGAAACTGGAGATCCAGTGGGTTAATTATCCTCAGAATGAAAACAACCCTAACTCCCCAGACAGCCTGGGAGGAGACAAACCCAAACAGACAGTTACAGTTCAGCTAAAACAGAGCTAATCTTTAATCTTTTATGGATACGTGTAATATATTAACTAGGATAGCCTAGCCCCTTGAGGCACTCCACACCTGGTCAACCAGAGGCTAAATTGAAGGGAGCAAGTAAATAGGTCAATTACCCTTCAATTGCAGACTTTCTTAGACACCTGCCTGGAGGTTCCACAGGTGATGCCACCTATTGATGCAGTGGGCAGGGAGGAGAGGTGAACTCTGGAGTCAGCACCTAATGAAGAACATGCATGAAATAGCTTGAGATGTTTTACCCATCTTTCAGCAACCTGAACTCCTTCAATGCAAGAGTGGAATCATCATACATTATTTGTCACTGGTGTCTGTTGTTAGTGGTTACGATTGATAATAATACTGTCACTATCATAATAGGAAAAACAATCCAAAGGTACAGACTTACTAAGCCTAGGTGTCTCGGGGAATGATGAAATCATCAAGTTCAACTAATGAATGATCTCAACTCTCTCACAAGCATTTTATGTCTGTCCTTATCAGTCTTCAGGCTCCAGTCTGGGACTCAATACTTTTTTTTTTTTACCAGAAGGCCAGTTTACTTCTTATCCAGGCTCCAGGCTCCTTTTTTTTTTTTTTTTTTTTGCTTTGTTTTTAATATTGCTTACACAGTTGAAAGGGATGCAAACACATGTGGACCTATGATTAGGTTGGGGAAGGTCAAGGTATGGAGGAAGGTAGGTGGGACAAATGTCTCATACTTTTCTTTTTATTCTCCTGATTTGCTGGTGGAGAAAAGGGAACCACTCCTTGCTGTCAAACCACATCAGCACCCAGAAACGGGGAACAGCCATTTGATGATGCGTTAGAGACCCTTTTGTGGAGAAGAATGTTTCCAGGATGTACCTGAGTAGTTTTAATAGTTTTGAGATGTCGTTGGCTTCACTGCACCAGAGTTGAGGAAACTTTTTCAAGGTCTATTGGCTGACCAAGTCTACCTCAGTGTGCATCTAGACCCACACGCTTGCTGCAAAGCTTAGCCGGGAGAGTTGTTCAATCTGTTTTGCTTGCCATCCTCTGACAAGGCACTACACATGCTCCACTGGTCTAGATAAGCTGACTGTCACATTCCCTGCGTGCATCTGGACACACAGTCCACTAGCAGGTCCCACTTCCATTAGTGAACACCATTACGGCTCAGCAGTTTCTTACATGAAGCTAAATCTGTCTCCCTGTAGTTCTATGTAGTAGTTCTAGTCCTGACCTCTTGAATTACACAAAAAAGCTATAACTTTTCTTAGAAAATTTCTTTTCCAGGCCGTTACCAACTAAATATGTTTCTTGAAAATGTACATGCTGAATTCCAACCCCCTTAAGTGTGGTGGGCTGGTGTTTGTGAGGTAATTGGGTCATGAGGTCCGAGACCTTGTAGAAAGGAACACAAAGAGATCAATTTTCTCTCAGCAATGTGAGGGTGCAACATGAGAGCTTTCCAGAAGCCTTGAAGAGAGCACTAAGCAGATACCAGATTTGTCAGCTCTCTGTGGTAACTGGTGATAGAGTAAGAACTAAAACAAAGGACCAGACTCAGTAGCCTATTGGCTACAGTCTTTGCCTTGCATGCACCAGGATCCCATATGGGCGTCAGTTCTAATCCCGGTGGCCCCACTTCCCATCCAGCTCCCTGCTTGTGGCCTGGGAAAGCAGTCGAGGACGGCCCAAAGCTTTGGGACCCTGTACCCACGTGGGAGACCCAGAAGAAGCCTCCAGGCTTCCGATCACCTTCAGCTCTGGCCATTGCGAACACTAAGCAGTAAATTAGCAGACAGAAGAGCTTCCCCTCTTGCTTTCCTCCTCTCTGTAAATCTGACTTTCCAATAAAAATAAAATAAATCTTGGGGCCGGTGCAGTGGCCTACCGGCTAAAGCCCTCGCCTTGAACATGCCAGGATGCCAAATGGGCACCAGTTCTAATCAAAGCAACCACACTCACTTCCCTTCTAGCTCCCTGCTTGTGGCCTGGGAAAGCAGTCGAGGACGGCCCAAAGCCTCAGGATCCTACACCCACGTGGGAGACCCAGAGGAAGTTCCTGCCTCCTGGCTTTGGATCAGCTCAGCTCGGGCTGTTGGGGCCACTTAGAGAGTGAGCCAACAGATGGAAGATCTTCCTCTCTGTCTCTCCTCCTCTCTGTATATCTGACGTTGCAATAAAAATATATAAATCTTAAAAATAAAATAAATCTTTATAAAAAAATCTAAAACAAATAGGCCTGCTTTGCGGTGTAGCGAGTAGAGCTGCTGTCTGCACAGGTCTGGGCTCTGGTTAAACACATCGTTGTTCCACTTTTTTTTTTTAGATTAATTTCTTTTTTTTTTTTTAATTAGAAATGCAGATTTATAGAGAGAAGGAGAGACAGAATGATCTATCCACTGGTTCATTCCCCAAGTGGCCATAAGGGCCAAAGCTGAGCTAATCCAAAGCCGGGGCTTCTTCCTGGTCTCCCACATGGGTGCAAGATCCCAAAGCATTGGACCATCCTCGACTGCTTTCCCAGGCCACAAGCAGGGAGCTGGATGGGAAATGGGGCCGCTGGGATTAGAACTGGTGCCCATATGGGATCCTAGACATGCAAGGTGAGGACTTGAACCACTAAGCTACCATACCAGGCCCCATAACTCTGGCTTTTAAATTAAATAAATCTTTTTTCTTTAAGAGGAACTAGAGCAGAGCAGAATCTCAAGACAACAAATAATTCAGATCTGAGTTTTCATCGTAATTCTGTACTTGCTAACAAAGCACTGCTTGTCTTCACTGAACCTGTTTCCTAAGCTGCAAAGTTGGCTGCAGTACTCATTGTTATGAGAAATTAATGAGAAAAATGTGAGACTCATCCGGCACCTGATGCTCAGTAAATGTGATATCTTCTGTTTCTCTTTCTTCAATTCCTTCTGCCTCTGTTACATTTTATATATTAGAAGTTTGGGTTTTTTTTTTTAAGATTCATTTATTTTTATTGGATATACAGAGAGGAGGAGAGACAAAGAGGAAGATCTTCCGACCAATGACTCACTCTCCAAGTGAGCGCAATGGCCAGTGCTATGCTGATCCGAAGCCAGGAGCCAGGAACTTCTTCCAGGTCTCCCACATGGGTGCAGGGTCCCAAAGCTTTGGGCCATCCTTGACTGCTTTCCCAGGCCACAGGCAGGGAGCTGGATGGGAAGTGGGGCTGCCGGAATTAGAACCAGCACCTATATGGGATCCCAGCGCGTGCAAGGCGAGGACTTTAACCATTACGCTATCGCACTGGGCCCTCTATATTGAAAATTTGATGCCCAGCTCTACCTTTTCCAAGTTAATTGTTCCCCAGTTCCAACCATTTTCCTAAGACTAATCCTGGTTCCTTACATACCTATAGTATAGAGTAAGGGCACCACCGAACGTATATGAAGTTAATTAACTTGTCCAGGATCAAACAAGCTGTAGCCAAGATTCGAATCTGGAGCGGTCAGGCTCTCAAGCCATACCCTCCAACCTAGATCATCCAGCAGTGTTGTCCGATGGAAACAATGTGAGTCACAGCACTGCGCTACATTTCCTAGGAGCCACATTTCAAAAAGTGATATACTTAACACAAAATTTCTGAGGAATAAGCATTGTGGTATGGTAGGTTAAGCTGCCATTTGTGGGGCCTGCCCTCAATCCCTCCCAATCCCCACCCCCCACACCTGGCAGACAAAAAGGCCCCCAGGTGCAGCTCTCTCTCTCTTCTTTGCTCTCTCTCTCTTCTCCTTCTGGCCTCCCTTCCCCACATTCCCTTTCCCCTTTTTCTGCCCCGCTGGACTAAACCTCCTAAGATACCAAAAAAAAAAGCTGAGCTGCCATTTGTAACATGAACATCCCATATTGGAGATGAAGTCTCAGCTGTACCACTTCCAATGCAGTTTCACTAATGCACCAAGGAAAGCAGCAGCAGATGGCCCCAGTCAGGTTCCTGTCACCCACATGGGACACCCAGATGGAGTTTCAGTCTCCTGGCTCTGACCTGGCCCAGTCTTGGCTTTTGCAGATATTTGGGAAGTGAATGAGCAGGTGGGAGATGACTTTCTGTCTCTCCTTCCCTCTCACTGCTATGCTTATATGGGATGCTGGCATTGCACTCTGGAACTGACCTTGAAAACTTGTCATTTTAACCGTGGGGTAGGAGAGAAGGCAACAGATAAAGTAATTGTTAACATGTCACCCAGTAAAATGTGCTGTGAAGAAATATACAGCAAGATGTGGAAAACATACGGAGAGCACATGGTAATTTTACTTTAAAAACTTCTCATTTGAAATGAATAAATGCCAGGAGGCATCACTTCCATTTGGTGATTGACTCCTCAAGCATTCTCAGCAGCCAAGGCTGCCTCCAGCTTAAGCCAGGAGCCCGGAATTCCCTTTGCGTCCTCTCATGTGGGTGAGTGGCGGCGACACAAACATTCCAGCCATCCGCTGCTGCCTCCTAGATGCATCAGCAGAACCAGGACTTGAACCGTGTGTTCTGATAGGTGACGTGTGCATCCCAAGCAGCAGTTTAACCCACTGCACTACACCATTCATCACATGGGTGTGATTTTTAAACAGGCAGTCAGGGAAGCCAACTCTAATAAAAGAAGAATTAGGCAGAGACCAAAAGGAAGCAAGAGAGTGGACACTGCAATTCAGAGGAAGAAGACGGATTTTGTACAACTGTTTGTACAGTGGTATGAGGGTTTGTGCAATTGCAAAAGACTTAAGCTGAGGGCATGCTTGACACATTCAAGTTACAGCAATGACAACAGTATGGCTGGAGCCGATGGGTGGGGCAGGGGTGGACTGGCTCAGAAGAGGATGCTTGGTAATATCCCATCAGTCAAGTAAGGGGGTGAGAGCAGACTGTCTACGTTTAATAAGGATTTTTTTTCCTTCTGAGTGGTAGAGGAATGAGATAAAGTGATGAGGTCCCTGAAGAGAATTAGATCAGAAAGCACTGGTGATGCTTGTACCTGTTACACAGGCTGTGTGGACAGGAAGCTGCTAACTCATGTCAGCTCTCTGCTGGAGAAGTAATGTGTAACACTAAGATTGAAAAGCTACCATTGAGTAAGAATAGGGAGGCAGATCCATTTTAATTCTCGTTAGATAATTCTAGAAAGCCAATACAGGAAGTACCCATATGTAGTGTTGCAGTTTATGTTGATAGTTTATTGCACACTTGTACACTATCCAAATACTAGTCTGCCTCTCAGCCCAGTCTAGTGATTGAGAAATGTTAAATATATGAACTTTTCTCTTCCTTTGCTATCGTTATTTTTTATGATGAAACATACATACTTAGAAAGCTGGATGCAGTTTAGATGATCGCAATTTTGTTTTATTTACTTTTAAAAAGATTTATTTATTTTTATTGCAAAGTCAGATATACAGAGAGGAGAAGAGAGAGAGGAAGGTCTTCTGTCCGATGATTCACTCCCCAAGTGACCGCAATGGCCAGATCTGCGCTGATCCAAAGCCAGGAACCAGGAACTTCCTCCAGGTCTCCTATGTGGGTGCAGGGTCCCAAGGCTTTGGGCCATCCTCAACTGCTTTCCCAGGCCACAAGTAGGGAGCTGGATAGGAAGTAGGGCTCCAGGATTAGAACTGGTGCCCATCTGGGATCCTGGCATGTTTAAGGCAAAGACTTTATGGGCCTGGTGGTGTGGCTTGGTGGCTGAAGTCCTTGCCTTGAACGCACCGGGACCTCATATGGGCGCTGGTTCTAATCCCAGCAGCTCCACTTCCCATCCAGCTCCCTGCTTGTGGCCTAGGAAAGCAGTCGAGGACGGCCCAGGGCTTTGGGACCCTGCACCCGTGTGGGAGACCCGGAAGAAGTTCCTGGTTCCTGGCTTCAGATCAGCATAGCATCGGCCATTGCGCTCACTTGGGGAGTGAATCAGTGGATGGAAGATCTTCCTCTTTGTCTCTCCTCCTCTCTGTATATCTGCCTTTCCAATAAATAAATCTTAAAAAAAAAAAGGCAAGGACTTTAGCCGCTAGGCTACCGTACCAGGCCCCAGTGATCCCAATTTTGTTGGCAACATCCAGAGCATCATAATCAGGAGCTAACCGCACATAAGCCTTCTTTTCTCCATCGGGCCTGATCAGGGTATTGACTTTGGCCACATCAGTGTCCTAGAACTTTTCACAGCTTGTTTGATCTGGTGCTTCTTATCCTTGACATCCACAATGAACATGAGTGTGTTGTTGTCTTCTATTTTCTTCATAGCAGATTCTGTGGTCAGAGGGAACTTGATGATGGTGTAGTCGTCATGCTTATTCCTCCTGGGGGCGCTCTTCTGGGTGTATTTGGGCTGTGGGTGCAGGCGCTGCTGCGTCTTGGACCACCGGAACGTGGGTGACGTGCGGATCTTCTTGTGGCCGTGGACACCTTTCAGCACCGCCTGCTTGGCCTTCAGAGGCTTCGCTTTGGCTTCGGCTTTGGGAGGTGCAGGAGCTTCCTTTTTCGCTTTCCACACCGTCCTGGTGATAAGGGTTTCCTGCTATCATTACCTTTAATAATTGGGGAAATTCACTGTGGGCACAGGGAGCCCATCAACCCACAAGGCAGTATGATGAAGAGATGAACTTGATGCCAGGGAGATCCACATTGGAATTCAAGTTCTGCCATTTGCTGACTGAGAGGCCTTGGGTAAGTCACTTTCCCTTTCTGGATTGCTTTTCTGCTCTGTAAAGTGCAAAAAGGATGCATTTCTGCACACACACAAGTCGGCTGCTACATAGGAGCTGCTCACTAATTAGCACCTTTATGATAGATTCAACACATAGAAGAAATATCTATAAAGAAAAACACGATTCCTCCCTTCAAGCTGTCCAGGGACATGAGGTGTGCACAAAGCATACTCAATAAGGAAGAATGTACCTGCTAAATAGAAAATAATAGCAGCTACCATTCACTGAGTGCGTCTAAGCCAGGTGCTGTGCTAAGCATTTTCTAACTACTTCATTTATTTTGGCCACTCCCCTCCTGTACTATTATTATCTCCACTGTACAAAAAGGAAGCTGAGGCTCAGAGAGGGGAAGTGAGCTGCCCAAGCTTGCACAGCTCTGAGCACTGAGCCTCACTGTCAGCATAGAAATCCAGTCCTAGGAGCCCTAAGCTTCATTCAGGTTTTTACCAGTCTTTATTCATTTCCTGCCTGCTTTAATTTTTCTTTTCTTTTAAATTTAACCCTACCTCAAAATATCAGCTGAGGGCCCGCATGACAGCCTAGCGGCTAAAAGTCCTCAGCTTGACCACACCAAAATCCCACATGGGCACTGATTCTAATCCCAGCGGCCCCATTTCCCATCCAGCTCCCTGCTTGTGGCCTGGGAAAGCAGTCGAGGACGGCCCAAAGCCTTGGGACCCTGCACCCGCATGGGAGACCTGGAAGAAGCTCCAGGCTTCGGATCAGTTCAGCTCTGGCTGTTGCAGCCACTTGGGGAGTGAATCATTGGATGGAAGATCTTCCTCTCTGTCTTTCCTCCTCTCTGTATACCTGACTTCCCAATAAAAATAAATAAATAAATAAATCTTTTTAAAAATATCAGCTGACATTTGGGTTAATATTACAGCACTGTAAAGGGACTTTGTGGACTTGACCTAGTGTCTGCCCAGGCAAAGACAGATGCAGTTCTAACTTCCTTGGATCACAACTCTGGGAAAACTCCATTTGGGTCCTCCCACATGGGTGGGTGGCAGCAACACCAACATCTGAGCCACCATCTACTTCCTCCAGATGCATTAGCAGGACAGTGAAGCTGAGTGGCAAGGATGAGAACCCATGTTTTCATATGTGGGAAGGCATCATGTGACTCATCAGGTGGGTCAGGAGGCATGTCCTAAGCTGTGGGCACTTGTGACAACCATTCGTGTTCCATGTAACGACCACTTTACGGCCAGCTTCTCCTACTCCACACTCTTTCAGTGTGATCCTGTCCCATTTTGTTTTTAAGATTTATTTATTTTTATTGGAAAGTCACAAATACAGAGGAGAGACAGAGAGGAAGATCTTCCATCCGATGAATCACTCCCCAAGTGACCACAATGACTGGAGCTGAGCCGATCTAAAGCCAGGAGCCAGGAGCTTCTTCCAGGTCTACCACATGGGTGCAGGGAATCAACTCTACTGCTTTCCCAGGACACAAGCAGGGAGCTGGAAGGGAAGCAGGACTGCTGGGATTAGAACTGGCTCCCATATGAGATCTTGACACATGCAAGGCAAGAACGTCAGGCACTAGGCTATTGCACCAGGCCCATCCCCTCCCAGTTTTAAAATGATTTTTAGAAAACCAGTAGCATGTTATTTAACTTCATGGCATTGTAAATTTCTACTTTTCTTCCTGTTGTTCATTTTGTTTTGTGGCTTTTTCATTTAAGGGGATGTATAGTAACTGTAATGGAGACTATCATATCCAGATGTGAGGATACAGTGCAGTGTGCATCTCTACTTCCAGATCAAAGATGAACTCCCAATGAAACTGCTAACTATATCTTGACAACAAGATGCTGGGCTCTCTGCCATTGTCCATGCCCACAATGATGGACTTATGACTGTTTATAAAGAACTATACTAGTTTAATGGTATATTGGGGAAGGGATTTGGGGAGGAGGTAAGGGAAATCCCAAGGCCTATGGAATTGTATCATAAAATGATAATAATAATAATAATAATAATAATAGTGGAACAGAGAAAAACACTTGTTTGAGAAGCAAGAAACAGAGAGACAGAGCCTCGGCCTTTCAATCCATTGGTTCACTCACCAGATGCTGCAACCGTGGCCTGGCCAAGGGTGAGGCAAAGAACTGCTGCTCATTCTTTCTCAACCCCCACTCCCCTGTTTGTCAATTTTATTTAAAAGGTGAGGAAACCACAGACACACAGAGTTAAACGGTGGAGGAGTGAGGACCCTCCTTTCATCTTGGGTCCCGCGGGAGAGCGCAAGCAACCCCGCCCTAATCACTCATTCTTACATCTTTAAATAACATCTAGGAGGCAAGGCCCAGACCCCGCCCCACACCCGGCCTTTGGGGTGCTCCATGGCACCTCAGCGTGCCTACATATTGGCCCGCCTCCACTCTGCTTTCCAACTCAGGAGTCCTGTCAGAACCACCTAAGGTAGAAACCCCCCCCCCATCCTGTCCTCGGCTCAGGCCTCTCATTCAATTATCCCATTTCTTTTACATTAATAACATTTCTCTCTCACAGCCTTACAGGCCCGTAGAAGCCGAGGCTGTGCAAAGCTCCGAGCCCGGCTTGCTTCCCCAGGCCATCCTTTCCCAAGCCAGTTTCTCTGTTCAGTGCCTGCCCCTCCTCGGAGATGCTGTGTTTCATTATATACCCCAGAATTGAGGTTCATAAGTCAGAAGGACTTGTATGCAACTGAAAAGTAAGATCCTGTAATCGCTACTTGGGGGAGAATGAGGAAGGACTTTTCTGGAAAATTCGTTCGATGTTAAATGTTATTTGCTGTGCTTTATCCAACACTGAATTCACTGTTTAATCTGGAAATACTTACGCTGAGTAAGAGTCAAAGCTGTTCTATTCAGTTCCTTGTCTTTCCCACCAAGTTCACTCAGGCTTTAAAAAAAAACATACAGAAAATAAGATCTAACACATTTGGGAAATCTATCACTATACTAGATTGTACATTGTTATGTTATTGTTTTTTAAATTACCCTAGAAAACTTTAAATACAATTAGAACTATGGAAAGAAATTTTAAAATGCTATGAATATATGGTTGTCAAAATAAAACATTTTTCTGAATATAGAAAAAAACAGGACAAGGCTATTTTCAATTTTCTCACGCACCTCCGTACTGTGTCCTCCAGCAGTTACCTATTTCACATTCCCGCCCCCACCCAGAATCCATAACCACGAGATTTCCTACACAAAACATCTCCAAGCCTTTCAAATTGAAGACAAGCTTTTCCTACAGGCATCCCATGACGTCACCGCAGCGTAACTCCCTGAGGAACGCCCCCAAACGAGGCTGCCCGCAGCCGGAACCCAGCCCTGGGCACTGCGCAGGCGCGTCTGGCTAAGTTTGGCCCTATCGGCACCCTTACCTGACAGGGAGGCGGTGTCGAGGTTTTGGCTTCCTGGGCCTTCCTGCCGGAACGAGGCAGAGGAGCGATCCTTGCGGCCGGGCTCGTCCGGGGCTGGGTTGCTGGTACCTGAGGGGCGGGGACTGGTTATCGCTGAGAGGCCGGACGAGTCGGGGTGAGTGTGATTCCCGGCGTGGCCCGCCCATTTGTCGTGTAAGTGCGCGTGTGTCTGCACGCGGGCCCTGGGGATCCGTTGCATCCTGCTGGGAGAACTGCACGCCTTAGACGAAAATCGGTTTTTTGCCCTGTTGTAGGCCCTGCCCCTGGCTGTGCGTGTCTCTGGGCCCCTTCAGTTCGCCGCGGCCTCCTCTCTTGCAGGTGCACAAGTCAGGTTCGGTTCTGACTGCAGTCCCTTCTGTCGTTCTCAGCACAGTCTCGGAGGTTCCGTAGTGCTGGATTCGCTTTCATTTTCATTCATTCTTTTTGGAGAGCCAGGGAACTCCCACACACTGACCGGCTCACGCCCCCACGCCTGAGAAGGGGCTCAGTACCCGTCTCCCACGGAGGTGGCAGGGGCCTAACTACTCCTTGCACCTTCGCCTGCGGCTTCCCAGGGTGGGCACAAGGAAGAGGCCGGAGTCGGGAACAGAACAGGGACCCCCCAGTCCAAGCACCCCAGAAAGGAGTTGTGGGAATCCCAGCAGGGACCTTTAACCCACACCTGCTTTGCTTTAAGGGAGATGATGTGGAAGGCCGCACAGGTAGCTTCTAAAGTTTCCCAGCTTGAATCTGGATGGTTCCATTGTACAACCTCTACAATCCTATCTTTTTCTGTTTCTGCTGTCCATTCCTGAGACTAGCTACCTCAGTAGATACTTGAACTATTTTTGAGTGAAAGACTTAATTTCAGGGCCAGTACCAACATGGACGTGATGTCCGTCCACACCTATGATGTCTAAGTGAATACTACCCTTTTTGCAGGTGTGTTCCGTGACTGATCTGCCTCGGCAACTCTGAGTCCAGTTTTGCTGTCTTCAGCTTAATCAGGCACCATGGAGGCACCGCCGGTCACCATGATGCCCGTCACGGGGGGCGCCATCAACATGATGGAGTACCTGCTGCAGGGTAAGTGAGTCGGGCAGTTTCAACAGCTTGTTCTCATGCTCTTGTTTGGTTTTTCTGGAAACAACTGTTACGTAGTCAACAGACAACACCTGGAACTGGTGTAAACCACTTTTCAAAATAAATAAATGTTTGAATGGCAGAGTTGGAGAAACAGAGATCTTCATCCACTGGTTTATCCTGGCTGGAACTAGATTAGGCCGAAGCCAGCAGCCAGGAGTTTTATCTTGATCTCCATGTGGGTGTAGGGACCCAAAGACTTGACTGGAAATAGAAAACAATTGTTGAAGTGAATGACAAGGTAATAGTATTACTAAATTCTTTATAGCTGCCTGTGTTCGGCTCTGGGCTCAAGGCCTGCTGAAAATAAACATGAGCAGAGAAGGCCCAGGTGCTTTCTAGTAGGAGTAAGACATTGAAAGGGAGGGGCCGACACAGTGGCATAACAAACTAATCCTCCACCTGCAGTGTCAGCATTCCTGTCAGCATCCTGGTTATTCCACTTCCCATCCTGCTCCCTGCTTGTGGCCTGGGAAAGCAGCAGAGGATGGTCCAAGTCCTTGGGCCTCTGCACCCACATGGGAGACTTTGAAGAAGCTCCAGGCTCCTGGCTTCGGATCAGCTCAGCTTTGGCCATTGTGGCCATTTAGAGAGTGACCCAACGGATGAAAGACCGTCTCTCTATGTAAAAATCTGCCTTTCCAATAAAAATATATTTAAAAACTCCACATAATTCTTTTTTTAAAAAAAAGATTTATTTATCTTTATTGGAAAGGCAAATCAGGTTTATGGAGGGAAGGAGAGACAAAGATCTTCTGTCTGCTAGTTCACTCCCCAGAAAGCTGCAGTGGCAGAGTTGAACCCATCTAAAGCCAGGAACATTTTCTGGGTCTCCCACATGAGTGCAGGGTCCCAAGGCTTGGGCCATCCTCGGCTGCTTTCCTAGGCTACAGTCAGGAGCTGGATGGGAAATGGAGCAGCCGGGACACGGACTGGTGCCCATGTGGGATCCTGGTGCTTGAAAAGTGAGGATTTAGCCATTGAGCTATCATGCCATTCTTGAAAAAGAGAGAGAGAGATCGAAAGGGAACTACTTTCCCTAACGGTCTGGAATGCATTGGCAATGTGACCCTGGAAGTCTCAGGTCTGGATCCTGTGTGTCAGAAATATCCTGAGCTGTTTGGGTTTTTCTCTCTGTGTTTTCACCTTCTGGGAGTCCTGTGATTCGTCATGTCCGATGCGACTAAGGAGTGCCTTTTTCCTCACCAGGAAGCGTTCTGGACCACAGTTTAGAAAGCCTTATCCACCGCCTCCGCGGTTTGTGTGACAACATGGAGCCCGAGACTTTCCTGGACCATGAGATGGTGTTCCTCCTCAAGGGTCAGCAGGCCAGCCCGTTTGTTCTGAGGGCAAGGCGCTCCATGGATAGGGCAGGGACCCCCTGGCACCTGCGTTACCTGGGACAGCCAGAAATGGGAGACAAGAACCGCCATGCCCTGGTGCGAAACTGTGTGGACATTGCCACCTCCGAGAACCTCACCGACTTCCTGATGGAGATGGGCTTCCGCATGGACCATGAATTTGTGGCCAAGGGCCACTTGTTCCGGAAGGGCATCATGAAGATCGTGGTGTACAAGGTCTTCCGCATCCTCGTGCCAGGAAATCCGGACAGTACCGAAGCGTTGTCCCTATCGTACCTGGTGGAGTTAAGTGTCGTTGCGCCAGCTGGGCAGGACATGGTGTCTGATGACATGAGGAACTTTGCTGAACAGCTGAAACCTCTTGTCCACCTGGAGAAAATAGACCCCAAAAGGCTCATGTGACCAAGAGGACCTGTTGGCATTTTGAAAACTAACTACATCTGTTAGAAAAACAGTGGGCGGTGGGATGGCCCGTTTCACTGTGGCAGCCAGGCATTCTTCCTTGCCCTGTTCCTCTAGTGTGATGATTTGACTTCTGGGTTGGCCTTCCTAAGTGAAAGGCTCAGGATAGCGCTGTGAAGCTGCTATATGTTCACTTTTGGAAAGAAAAAGAAAATCTCTTACCGTTTATAGTTGATGTTTGTACGATAATATGAACTGTGTTCTTTGGGAGTAAAGGCTACGAGAAGTGCCTGTAATTCTGTGATTTTAATTCCTTGCTACTTTACCCTGCTAATTTCATTACCAGTTGGAGCCCAAAAAAGGACAATTACCGGTTTTAGTTTCAAAGAGAGATGATAATTTTTATCACAATTGTTGCTGAAAAATTTTTCAAAATAGAAACAAAAATAATACTAGCCAACGCTATGTACTGGTTCTATTTTGGCGTATATCCTTCTGGTTTTTGAGAGCTCCCACATGCGCTGGTTCACTTCTGAAATACCCACCGTGCTTGGGGCTGAAGTCAGGAACTGACGGGGTCACACAGGTGGCAGGAAGCCAGTCACTGCTGTCTCCCAGGGTCTCACTCTCAGGAATCCAATCAAGAGCCAGAGCTGGGAGTCAAAACAGGTACTTCAGGGTGGAATAGATTAGCTTAACCACTAGACCAAATGCCTACTCTGGTTTTATTTGCAACAAGTTTATATACATCATATAACACTAATTTTTTAAATTCCACATATGCTAGTTTGTAGCTTTTTAATTTTTCCATCAAATTGTTATTAGCATCTTCTCAGCAAGTGAGTCCATAGAATATTTAACAAAAGAAAGAAGCTCATTTTTTTTCCTTTAAAAAAAAAAAAAGAGCAGGCCCGGCTCCGTGGCCTAGCAGCTAAAGTCCTTGCCTTAAACGCCCCGCGATCCCATATGGGCGCCCGCTCTAGTCCCAGCAGCTCCACTTCGCATCCGGTTCCTTGCTTGTGGCCTGGGAAAGCAGTTGAAGATGGCCTAAGGCTTTGGGACCCTGCACCCGTGTGGGAGACCTGGAGGGGGTTCCTGGTTCCTAGCTTTGGATCGGCATAGCATCGGCCATTGCGCTCTCTTGGAGAGTGAACCATCGGATGGAAGATCTTCCTCTCTGTCTCTTCTCTCTGTATATCTGACTTTCCAATAAATAAATAAATCTTAAAAAAAAAAAAAAGGAAAATTATATTGAAAGGCCATGGGGCTGGTGCTGTGGCATATGAAACTAATTGTTTACCTGCAGTGCTGACATTCCTTATAGGTGCCTGTTTGAGTACTGGCTGCTCTGCTTCCAATTCACCTTCCTACAGGGAAAGCAATGGAGGACAGCCAATCCTGGGCGCCTGCATCCACGTGGGAGACCCAAAAGAAACTCTGCTTCTCGGCAGGGGAATATGGGGGTGCTCCCCTGATAGACAGCTACTCCCACTGGAGAGCGTGAGCTGATATGAGGGCATACCAGACTAGGCAGGGCTACAACACCTGTGGGACTCATGTGGACTAAATCAGGGAAAAGCCAGGCTGGGCTGATTGTTCCTACTGGTGCAAACTAAAATCAAAGTGGGTGAGGGTTGTTTGGGCTTAGCCACAGCATCAGCTGGCAGAGGCTGGCACTGGGGGCTAATTCTGTCAAGTCAAACCACAGAACCACCTGGAGAGTGCATAATCCGGGAGTGGGAGTGGCCTGGGAGGGAAATAGTGGGCTCCTCCCTCTTGGGTTACCACTCCCACAGGAGAGCACAAAATAACTAGGACAGGGGCTGGGGTGGCTAGACAGAGAGACACCCAACAACATCCGTTAGGGCTAGATAGTGGAGCTGGTTAGATGGAACTAGGCTTCAATGCCCATTGACATGTATGTGAGCCGAGTGAGATGTGGGACAGACTGGACTAGTCAGCTTCACACACTGGCAAACCAGGGTGGAGGCAGGCCTGGTGGGGTTTATTGTGGGTTGCTCTGACTGGGCTGCAGCTCCCACTGGTTTATGTGAGTGCCGAGTGTGTGCTGGGCAGAACCAGACTGGACTGCAACACCCATTGGTTCCATTGGAAGTCGGGGCTGAAAACAGAACCAACCCAGCAGTTGCAACCACCAGCTGATTGGGGCAATGGGCTGTGCCGAGCCCTGTACTTGCTAGTACACACAAGAATCTGGTCTGGGAACACCTCAGACAAAGTTTCTTTGGGGATCCCCCAATCGAACTGCTGGACTCAGATCCCTAACCAAGAAAAAAGACAGGATAGAACAAGTCAATCAACCACCTCAGCCATATGTTGGCAGTCAAAAAGAAGGCAAACGGAGACTCTGTGATGGACTATGTCAATCAATGGATTCTTCCACAACCGCATCGTGCTTGGAGTGGTGAAACTGGCAGCAATTCATAACTGTTAAACTATCAAACCCGCTTGAGCAAGAATCTCGGAGCATGTGCCACATCTGGGAGCTGGGGTGGGTGGGAGGCTGGGTGGGCTTCTCCCTTAAAATCCCCCTTTACTTCAGATATATGAAGGAAACAATGTGGAAATAATACACTTTCCTGTAGCCCTTGAAACTATGTACCCTAATTAACTATGTAAAGATTGCCAAAAATATAATTTAAAAAATGGAAAAAGTTAAAAAAAAAAAAAAAAAGCAAAAGAAACTCTGGCTCCTAGCTTCAAACCAGCCCAGCTCTGACCACTGCAGCCATTTGGGTAGTGAAACCAGCAGATGGAAGATCATTCCTGTCCCTGTTTCTCTATATATACATATACATAAAAGTCTGAATTTCAAGTGAAATAATTATTATTTTTTTTAAATCCAGAGTTATAGAAAATGAGAGAGAAAAAACTTGCATCCACTGCTTCACTCCCTAGATGGTGACAGTGATCAGCTGGCCAGGCCAAAGCACGCAGCTTCCTGCATGGTCTCCATCCCAAGCACGTAGGCCGTCATCCACCAACCCCAGGCCATCAGCACAGAGCTGGATTGCAAGGGGAGAAGATGGGTTGCAAATCGGTGTCCGTAGGGCATGCTGGCATTGCAGGGGCTTTGCCCTGTGTGCCATTAGCACTGACCCCATTTCTTCTTATGTAATGCTGCCCTCCTCAATGCTTCAGGTTTGTGAAAGATCCTCATTTAGTAAACAGCTAAGGTACACAGATATTAGCTTGCCTCCTGCTATGTAGCTGGTATTTACATATTGACTGTTATAATTGTTTTTTTTTAATTTATTTATTTTATTACAAAGCCAGGCATACGAGAAGAGGAAAAAGAGAAAGGAAGATCTTCTGTCCGATGATTTCCTCCCCAAGTGACCGCAACGGCTGATGCTGCGCCAATCCGAAGCCAGGAACTAGGAACATCCTCCAGGTCTCCCACACAGGTGCAGGTCCCAAGGCTTTGGGCCTTCCTTGACTGCTTTCCCAGGCCACAAGCAGGGAGCTGGATAGAAGTGGAGCTTCTGGGATTAGAATTGGCACCCATATGGGATCCCCATGTGTTCAAGGCAAGAACTTTAGCTGCTAGGCCACGGAGGCAGGCCCAAATATTGACTGTTATAAATGTTACCTGTATTCATTGTATTGATTTGCCATACTTATTATAGTTCATTGATTCATTTTGGACTTTCAGTTTGATTTGCTTTTTTAAAGATTTATTTATTTTTTATTGCAAAGTCAGATATATATATAGAGGAGGAGAGACAGAAAAGAAGATTTTCTATCTGATGATTCACTCCCTAAGTGACCGCAACTGCTGGAGCTGAGCCAATCCAAAGCCAAGAGTCAGGAGTTTCATCTGGGTCTCCCGTGCAGATGCAGGGTCCCTAGGCCTTGGACCATTCTCTACTGCTGCCTTCCCAGGCCACAAACAAGAAGCTGGATGGGAAGTGGAGCATCCAGGACATGAACTTTCATTCAGTGAGATTCTGGCACTTACAAGCTGAGGATTCAGCGATTGAGCCATCACTCTTTTTTTAAAAAGATTTATTTATTTATTTTTATTGGAAAAGCAGATATACAGAGAGGAGGAGAGACAGAGAGGAAGATCTTCCATCCACTGATTCACTCCCAAAATGACCACAATGACTGGTGCTGCGCCGATCTGAAGCCAGGAGCCAGAGTTTCCTCCAGGTCTCCCACACAGGTGCAGGGTCCCAAAGCTTTGGGCCGTCCTCGACTGCTTTCCCAAGCTACAAACAGGGAGCTGGATGGGAAGTGGAGCTGCCAGGATTAGAACTGGTGCTCATATGGGATTTCGGCGCATTCAAGGCGAGGACTTTAGCTGCTAGGCTACTGTGCCAGGCCCTGAGCCATCACATTAAAAAATCATCTTTATTTAGGGGCTGGTGTTGTGTTGGGTTAAAACTACCTATGATGCTGGCTTCCCTTATGAGCACTGATTTAAGTGCTGGCTGCCCCACTTCCCAATCCAATTCCCTGCTAATGAGCCTAGGAAAGCAGCTAAAGATGACCCAAGTGTTTTGGCTCCTGCCACTCTGTGGGAAATTTTGATTCCCAGCCTGGCTTCTACCTGACCTAGACCCAGTGTCTGTGACCAGTAAGGGAGTGAACCAATGGATGAAAGAACTGTCTTGTTCCCTCTGTCACTTTGCCTTTCAAATAAGTAAATAAATTGAAATCTTTCTCCCCCATACAAGGTCTTGATACATGTAAGGCAAGGATTTATCCACTAGGCTGTGGTACTTGACTGTATGCAATATTTTTGTTCCTATTAAAAAAAACCCCATAAGTGGGCATTGTGGTACAACGGGCTAAGCTGTTGTCTGCAACACCAACATCCGATATCAGAGCCTTGGTCTGAGTCCCACTGCTCCACTTCCAGTTTTAATTTCTTGCCAATACATTTTGGAAAATAACAGTATATGGGCCCCTGCCACCCATGTAGGAATTGTGAATTGAGTTTTGAGATTCCTGGCTTTGGATTAGCCCAGCAATGATCCTTATGGTCTTCGGGTTTTTCTCTGCTTTTCACATAGAAAAAATTCTTTTAAAAGATTAGTGTTACACCCGGCACTGTAGCCTAACAGCTGGAGTCCCCGTCTTGAACGCACCAGGATCCCATATGGATGCCAGTTCTAATCCCAGCAGCCCCACATCCTATCCAGCTCCCTGCTTGTGGCTTGGGAAAGCAGTCGAAGACAGCCCAAAGTGTTGGGACCCACGTGGGAGACCCTAAAGAGGCTCCGGGCTCCTGGCTTCGAATTGGCTCAGCTCTGGCCGTTGTGGCCATTTGGGGAGTAAATCAACAAACGGAAGATCTTCCTGTCTCTCCTCCTCTCTGTATATCTGACTTTCCAATGAAAATAAATAAATTTTTCTTTTTTAACTAGTGTTACTTGTGTGGTATGTTTTTGCTACTGAGCGTACGTGAAATCCATGCCCTCCGAGTTGCCTGTGCTTTGCTAGTCATGGTAACCATGCTGGTACTTTACGTGTGATGTACTTGCAATCAGAGAATATTGGCACCCGCATCTGCTAGCTGAGAGTGAAGAGAAAACTGGACACACAAATTTTCTGTTTCTGTTGTTCAAAGTCACAGCTACTAAGTGGTACAGACTGAATTTCTACCCTGGTGGTCTGTCTCCAAAATCCAGCTTTTTAAACACCATGCAGCTGCTGTGTTTCACGCCTTCAATCCCCTGATATAGGAGCCTGAGTTGTGCTCAGCTCTCCACTGCCATTAAAAAAAAAAAAAAAAAAAAACCTGTTAAAGTAAGCAACTTTGTACATTGATGTGAAACCACCTCTGCATCATTTAGCTATGGCATACTTGATTTTGCTAGATATTGTCATAGCACTTTTCAGAATCATAGTATTATTACATTTCTATTTCAATGTGTAAGAACTCATACCCACATTTTCACCAATCCTGATGTTATCTTTCTCTTTTTTGTCAGTTCGTTAGATGCAAAGCAGCAGTCTTTGTTTTTATTTGCATTGATCTGATTAAATTTCAGGCCTTTCTTGTTGCCTTTTTTTTTTAAAAGACTTACAGAGAGAGGGCGATAGAGGAATCTTCCATCTGCTGGTTCACTCCCCAAATTACAACAGTCAGGGCCTGGTCAAAGTTAGGAGCCGAGAACCTCATCTAGGTCTCCTACATGCTTGGCAAGAGCCCAGGGCCTTGGGCCATTTCCCACTGCTCTCCAAGGCACGTTTGGGGAGCTGGATTGGAAGGGAAGCAGCTGGGACTTGAGGCATATAGAATGTTGATATCACAGAACTAGACTTTGAATTCCTGCTTTGTTGGTTTGTAGGAATCTTTGTATATTCTAGATATCGACCCTTTGTTTTAAACATTGCAAATACCAGGATATGCAAAACCAACATTCCGTATGGGCACCATGTCAGTGTGCCTGGGGAGGCAGCAGTGATAACTCAATTACTTGTGTTACCCACATGGGAGACTGAAGTGTAATTCCAGCTCCTAGATTCCATTTTCCCCGGATCTTTTCATGTGAAAAGTGAACCAGTGGTCGGAAAAAAATCTGTCTCTCTAATTGCTTTTCTTTTTTTTTGTGAAGATTTATTTATTTATTGGAAAGTCAGATATACAGAGAGGAGGAGAGACAGAGAGGAAGATCTTCCGTCCGATGATTTACTCCCCAAGTGAGCACAACAGCCGATGCTATGCCAATCCGAAGCCAGGAGTCAGGAGCTTCCTCCGGGTCTCCCACATGGGTGCAGGGTTCCAAAGCCTTAGGCCGTTCTCGACTGCTTTCCCAGAACACAAGTAGGGAGCTGAATGGGAGGTGGAGCTGCTGGGATTAGAACCAGCGCTCATATGGGATCCTGGTGTGTTCAAGGTGAGGATTTTAGCCGCTAGGCCACACTGCCGGGCCCTCTAATTGCCTTTCAAAATAATACATAAATATTTTTAAAAATAAAAATATTTTCTTTCTAACTTTGTGCACAAATGTAATTAATTATATGGCTCCAATTTTTAAAATCTTAAAATTTGGTGGAGAGAGGGGAGGAGAAATTGGCGCCATGGCATAGCAAGTTAATCCTCTGCCTGTGGTGCAGGCATCCCATATGGGGGCTGGTTTGAGTCCTGGTTATTCCATTTCCAATCCAGTTTCCTTCTAGTGGCCCAGGAAAGCAAGGGAGGATAGTCAAAGTGTTTGGGTCCTTGTACCCATGTGGGAAACCCAGAAGAAGTTCCTGGCTGCTGGCTCCAGACTGATCCAGCTCCTGCTGTTGTGGACATTTGAGGAATGAACCAGCAGATGGAAGATCTCTTTCTCTCTGCTTTCTTTCTAACTCTGCATTAAAAAAAAATTTTTTTTAAATATTAGGAGGAGGTATCACTGTTGCATGGTTAATTAAGATGCTACCTGTAGAGCCTGGCGCGGTCATCTAGTGGCTAGAATCCTCATGAGCCAGGATCCCATAGGGGCACTGGTTCTAATCCCTGCAGCCCAACTTCCCATCCAGCTCTCTGCTTGTGGCCTGGGAAAGCAGTGGAGGACGGCCCAAAGCCTTGGGACCCTGCAATCCGTGTGGGAGACCTGGAGGAAGCTTCTGGCTCTTGGCACGGCACTACCTGTTGCACTCACTTGGGGAGTGAATCATCAGACGGAAGATCTTCCTCTCTGTCTCTCCTCTTCTCTATATACCTGACTTTCCAATAAAAATAAATAAATCTTCACAAAAAAACCTGTAGTTGCTGCATGCCTTATGGCCACTGGTTAAAGTCTCAGCTGCTCCACTTTTTTTTTTTTAAGATTTATTTTTATTATTTTTTTATTGGAAAGGCTGATATACAGAGAGGAGAGACAGAGAGGAAGATCTTCCGTCTGATGATTCACTCCCCAAGTGAGCGCAATGGCCGATACTATGCCGATCTGAAGCCAGGAGCCTCTTCTGGGTCTCCCACACGGGTGCAGGGTCCCAAAGCTTTGGGCCGTCCTCGACTGCTTTCCCGGGCCACAGGCAGGGAGCTGGAAGGGAAGCAGGGCCGCCGGGATAGAACCGGCGCCCATATGGGATTCCAGGAGTGCAAGGCAAGGACCTTAACCACTTGCGTCACCGCGCCGGGCCCAAGCTGCTCCACTTTTGATCCAGCTTCTTACACTCATGTGCCTAGGAAAGCAGCAGAGGATGGCCCAAGCCCTGGCTTCTGTCTGAGGCTCGCCCAATGCTGGCTGTTGCAGCTTTTGGGGAGTGAACCAGCAGATGAAAGCCCTCTCTGAATCTCATTCTCAGTAACTCTTCCTTTCAAATAAAAATAAAATACAGAACTTCACAGATTTTTTAATTTTAATTTTAATTTATTTATTTTTCACTTTTTACACATTTGACAGAGTTCCCATCCTCTCTCCAAATGTCTATAACAGCTGCAGCCCAACCCCAGATGCCCAGGCCGGTGGCAGGGACCCAGCTGGTTGAGTTATCACTTGCTGCCTCTCACAGCATCAGCAGGAAGCTACTGTCAGGACCCAGAACCAGGACTCGAACACACGAACTCTTCTAATGGAGACAGCTGTGCTCAGCAGAGTCTTAACCACTAAACCAGATGTCCACCCCAGGCATTGACCTTATGGTTCAAATTTATTTTATTTGGACAGTCTTTATGTACCACTAGGACACAATTTTTTTTCCTACATTTTATTACATTATAGTTCAGCATTCTAATTTAGATCTTTAAGACATTTGGAGTCCATCTTGTGTAAGGTTTCAAGTAAATCCCTTTGTTGTTTCTTCCCACGTTTTGCGGTCACCCTCTGGAAAGCGATCTTTCTGGTGCTTTGTGATGGTTTCCATTTTAGGCTTCACTTCTAAGCCTCTCCCCCTGGCCTTTTTGTTGTTTCATGAGCAGCGACACACTGTTTTATTATTGAGGCTTGGTGGCAGAGCCTGTTCTCCCTGTAGAGCAAGTGTCCCAACATTTCTCACCCTTCAAAATACACATTTACAGACCTTTATTCCTTCATATTCATTTTAGAGTATGTTTTAGTTGATCAACATTCTTACTGGAATTTTTAAAAAAGATTTAATTATTTTTATTGGAAAGTCAGATATACAGAGAGGAGGAGAGACAGAGAGGAAGATCTTCCATCCAATGATTCACTCCCCAAGTAACCGCAATGGCCAATGCTATGCCGACCCGAAACTAGGATCCAGGAACTTCCTCCATGTCTCCCACACAGGTGCAGGGTCCCAAGGCTTTGGGCCATCCTTGACTGCTTTCCCAGGCCACAAGCAGGGAGGTGGATGGGAAGTGCAGCTGCTGGGATTAGAACCAGTGCCCATATTGTATCCTGGTGTGTTCAGGGCGGAGACTTTAGCTGCTAGGCCACACCGCCGGGCCCCTTGCTCAAATTTTTAATGGAATATTGCTTGAATGTGTATAATTTAATTTGGGGAAGAATTGACATCTTTTTCCAGAGCACTCCCTCCCAGGATTCAGTGTGGCTAGTTAGCTTTATTTCTCTCACATCTCCACTAAGAAGTCAAAGTTTTCCTGACCAAAACCCCAAAATTTAGGAGCTCACTCCCATCACTCTCTATCATTTTGTATTATTTAATTTTCAGTAGTTTTTATTACTACTTGATTATTTACTCACTATTTCTTTGTTAGATGTAAAATTCAGGGGATAGTGTTGTGGTACAATGGGTTAGGATACCGCGTGAGATTCCAACATCAGAACTCTGGTTCAAGTCCCAGTGGTCTTGTGCCCAAGGTATTCCCTGCTGATGCACCTGGGAAGGCAGTGTAGCGCGGGCCCTAATACTCGGGGCTCTTTCCACCCAGGCGGGAGACTTGCATGCGGCTCCAGCCTTTGGCCTGGCCCAAATCTGACTGCTGCTGCCATTTGGGGAATGACCTACTGGGATGGACGAGCTCTCTCTTGTCATTTTGCTCTCCTATAAATACATGTTTGATTTTTTTTTTTTTGCTTGACAAATTTCTTTGGCATTGCTCTTAAACTAATTACTATAGAGCAATACCCATTAAATTATACCTGTGTGTTAGTCTACTATCTGTTTTTACAAATAAAGCTTTATTGGAACACATGCACATTCATGTTGTCTGTGGCTGCTTTTGTGCTACGACACAGATCTGAGTAGCTACATCAGAAACCATGTGATCTGCAAAGTGGAAAACACTGACTGGCTTTTAACTGAAAAAAAAAATTGCCAGCCTTTGCAATACACTATAATTGCTATTATAGAAAATATTATATTTTTATTAGATCAACTCAGCTCTGGCCATTGCAGCCGCTTGGGGAGTGAATCAACAGACAGAAGATTTTCCTCTCTCTCTCTTTCTCTTTCTATTCTCCTCCTCCTCTCTGTATATCTGACTTCCCAATAAAATTAAAATAAATCTTAAAAAAAAAAAAAGCCTGGCTTGGAGTATTGTTCAAGCTATTCTCCTTCTATCCTTTGAAGAGTTACTCAAAGACCTCTGTTGACTTAAATGAGTTGTCTGTCTTGTCTTATGTTCATTTGCTCTCTATTTTTGAGGCAACCAAGGTGGTCCACACTTGCAACGCATGCTCCAAGATCGGACCATGTGTCTATGTGATTGTCTGTGAGGTCAGCAATTGAATTCAGCAGTCTAGCTGGGGAGACCCCTAAGAAACTTCACCTCCACAGGTTCTCAGACCTTGCTCTTGTGTGTGCCAGCAAGTACAGGGTTAGGCTCAGCCTGCCCCCTACACCAGCCAATACAGGTGCAGCTGCCTGGCCAGTCCTGCCCTCAGCTTTGACTCTCATACATACTGGCAAAAACTGTGATCTAGTTCAGCTCAGCCAGCCCCCAGGTGGAGCTCTCACATGCACACAGTAGGTGCTGCAGCCTACTTGGGGCACCCTGAAGAACCCTATCAGGCCTGCCCAGCCTCACTTTTCTATGTGTTGGCAGGTGCTGTAGCCCAGCCCAGTCCAGCTCACTCCCAGCCCTACCTCTCACACACATCAGTGGGTGCTGTGGCCTGGTAAGATCATTCCTTAAGATACCCTACCTGCCCTGGTTTTCACATGTGCTGCAGCCCAGCTAAGTGTGGCCTGGCACTGGCATTCACTGGCGGGTGCTTCGGCCTCGCCAAGCCTGCCTGCCACCAGTCCTAGCTCTTGCCGGAGGGTGTACCCTGGCCTGGCTCACATCCAGCTGTGGCTCTTGCATGAACCTTCAGGTGCCTTGGCCTGACCCCGGGAGGCCCTCTGGATTCCCGCATCTATTCCACTCCATCTCAGCTCCCTGGATCACCTACAGGTATAGTGGCCTGTCCGTGAAATCCCTTAGGAATCATTTTATACGTGTCAAACAAACCTTCAGTGGCCCCATTTCAACTTGTCCCCAGTCCCCTGGTTCTGGACAATGTGTGACCCTCCCATGTGTGTGTGGCAGCAATGGCAGCAGGGCTACCCTGGCCTGTGTGCACCTAGGATGGGTTGGCAGGTGCTCTTGCCTCTCCCAAACCCCCAAACCTTAAAAATATGTAGGTAGCCATCCCAGCACATGGAAGTTGGCATTAACCAGGTCCAGAATGCCAGACAGCTGTTGGCTGATTTTCTGCCAGCAGTGTAACTCTTGCCTGGGTACAAGGCAACCTAGGCAGCTGCCCACAGCTGGGGAATGTGGTTAATTCTATGGATAAATTTTCTGCTGTTGCCTTGGTTGTACTCCTGAGGTAACTTCTATGCATCATATTTTTTAGATAAACTGTTGAATTTGGGTACCTATTATCTTATTTTGGATGTTTTCATTGTAATGTTCCTTAATTGCCACCCTAAGGCCTATTTGATGTGACTACTCCCTGTTTTTTTAACCTTCTGTGCGGGAACTACAATCCAAGCACTTAGCAATGGCTAAGATACAGGCCTTGTTTTTAATAGCTCCCATTATAATGGCACAAACAGATTATACAATTTGTGTAATCATAAAAGCTTTGCCAATGTAAGACTCCTTCTCAAAGCAAATTTATCTTTTGCACTGACTAAGCGGTTTGTTTTCTTTCCTTTGAATATACCTCAATGCTCTTACTTATGTCTTATCTATCTCAATACCTTTCACCTTTGCCTTTTCTGCTTATCTCTGCTTATGCTTCTCCTATACAAACAAGATAAAACAATGGAAAGCATATAATATAGTGGTTAAGAACCCCAACTCTGGGTAAGCATTTGACCTAACAGTTAAGGCATTGGTCAAAGTGCCTGGGTTCGATGGCCAGCTCCACTCCTGACTCCAGCTTTCTGCAGCTGTAGACCCTGGGTGCTTCATGGGAGCCACAGATTGTGACCCTGGCCTCAGTTGGTGAAGGCAATTAGGGGATGAACCAATGCATGGGATTGCTTTCTCTCAGTCTCTCTCGAAAATAAAATAAAATAATAAATTAAAAAATATTTTTAAAGAGTCAAGCTTGAGGACCCGACGCAGTAGCCTAGTGGCTAAAGTCCTCATCTTACACATGTCTGGATCCCATATTGGCACTGGTTCTAATCCCAGCAGCCCCGCTTCCCATCCTTTCCCATTCCCTGCTTATGACCTGGAAAAGCAATGGAGGACAGCCCAAAGCCTTGGAACCCTGCACCTGGAAGAGGCTCCAGGCTCCTGGCTTTAGATTGGCTCAGCTCCAGCCATTGCAGTCACTTGGGGAGCAAACCAGCAGATGGAGGGTATTTCTCTCTGTCTTTCATCCTCTCTGTATATCTGACTTTCCAATTAAAAAATATATATATTTTTTAAATTCATACTTTAGAAATAGAGATTTCACTTCTAGCCTTGTCATTTAATAGGCATGTAATATCTGTCTCCACTTTGCAGAGAATCCATTTCCTTCTCTGTCCATTGAGAATAATAATAATAGTGACACCTGTATCATGATAAACTGTGAAGGCTTTTGACACAAGGCACATGGGTCGCCAGCATTTTCCCTTCGCCTGAGATTATTCCTGGACAAGGTTCCTGAAGTCTCTCTCTCCCTCTGTCTGCGTGTGTATGTGTGTGATTTTTAAAAATTTGAAATGCAGAGCAACAGAGAAAAGGAGACAGACAGAAATGGTTCCATCATCAGCTACGTCCCCGGGCTCATTGTCAGGAAGCTGGACCAAAGCTGAGCGGTGGGGGCTGAGAGCAGCGCGTGCTGCTGAGAGCGGCTAAAGCGCGGCAGCCTCCCTAGCCGCAGCACGTCGCTGGCCGCCCAGTCCAGTCTGACCTGCGACGGCGGGTAAGAAGCACCCCTTGCCTCACTGTGCGCTGTGTGCCCTGCCTGCAGTTTTTTGTGCATGCATTTTGGCTTCTACTTTACCATTTAATATTCATCTGTGTCTTGGGAGATTATTGTAGCTCTCAGAAAATCTGCTTTTCAACTTCAGAATAAGCATAGTTAAGGTGCCTATTTCCACAGAGTTGTCACACAAATTAAGTGATTGATGCGTCTAAGAGCTTGGCAGGGTTCCTGACACATACGTACTTAATCCAACTTAGGCCGCTTTAACATTACTAACCTGGATGGATGAATGCTTCTGAAGGGGAAGGGCTGTGTCACGCAGGACTTCGGAGTCTGGAGACAAACTCCACGCAAGAGTTCACCGCTCAGCATGGTAAAACCACTCCAGGCCTTAGTCTCCTATCTGTCTAAAATGTTTTTGATCACACCACCCTGTTCCTGGAAGCTGTTATAGGGATTAAATAAACTAATCTACTCATTTAACGCTTAACACAGTGCCTGGCATCAATATTGATTTCATTGATTGACAATGCTAACACCATTCTACTTAATGTCTGTAAACTGCCTATCTTAGCACTACTCATAGAAAAGTCTCTCAACTATTTGTTGAAGGGATGAGTGAATGAATTTGTGAATGTTGACTTGCAGACCAAAACAATCTTGCCTGTGTGGGTTGTTGCGTGTGAAGCTGGCATTCCTCATTCCACTTGGGTGAGTGGGTGTGAAAGCAGGCGCAGCTCCTGCAAAAAGCGGGAGCAGGCTCTGGGGAAGGGGAGCTGTGGCTCTGGGGAAGGGGAGCAGGCTCTGGGGAGGGGAGCAGTCTCTGGGGGAAGGGGAGCAGGCTCTGAGGAAGGGGAGCAGGCTCTGGGGAAGGGGAGCTGTGGCTCTGGGGAAGGGGAGCAGGCTCTGGGGAAGGGGAGCAGGCTCTGGGGAAGGGGAGCAGGCTCTGGGGAAGGGGAGCAGGCTCTGGGGAAGGGGAGCTGCGGCTCCTGGGCTCTCATCTACCGCTGAGGTGGCCACAGGTGCCTGTGGTTAAAGCTTTTGCTTTGGCTCCCCACATCCCAGATCAGTGTCTGGCTGGAATCCGGCCTCTGCTTTGAATCCAGCTTCCTGCTAACACACCTCCTAGGAGGCAGCAGACCATTGCTCAAGTACTCTGGGACCTGCCGCACATGTGGGAGACCTGCGTGAAGTTCTTGGCTCCTGGCTTTGGTCTGGCTTAGCTCTGACTACTGTGGCCTTTTGGGAAGCAAATCGACAGATCAGAGTCCTCTTCTCTCTCTCTCTCTTTCTCAGTCACTCTACCTTTCAAATAAAAATGAATAATATAATTTTAAAAAGAAAAAAACAGTCAACATTTAATATTCTATGTCTTATAAATGAAAAGATTAACTTTGGGGCCTGGCGCAGTGGCGCAGTGGTTAAGGTCCTCGCCTTGCACGCCCAGGATCCCATATGCGCGCCGGTTCTAATCCCGGCAGCCCCACTTCCCATCCAGCTCCCTGCTTGTGGCCCGGGAAAGCAGTCGAGGACGGCCCAAAGCTTTGGGAACCTGCACCCACGTGGGAGACCCGGAAGAGGCTCCTGGCTTCGGATCGGCATAGCATCGACCGTTGCGCTCACTTGGGGAGTGAATCATCGGACGGAAGATCTTCCTCTCTGTATATCTGCCTTTCCAATAAAAAAAAAATAAAAATAAATCTTTAAAAGTAATAAAATTTCCTTTTAAAAAAATTAACTTTGAAAAATTTCTGCATATTTCCAAAATGCTAAATTTTATGATATTCGAGGTCATGAGAAAGAATTGCCTTTTGGGATGAAGTAAAAATCAATGCAATGGTTGTTGGAAGCCCAAGGAAATGATATGATGGCTGTTCATGAAGATTTAGCATAAGGCCGGTAGTGACATGAGAGGTAACAAAAATGGGAATAATCTGGAGGGGGAATAATAACAGGGGTGGGATAATGAAATTATATTTCTTTTATTTTTAGGATTTATTTATTTTGATTGAGAGAGTTACAGAACAAAGAAAAGACATAGAGAGAGATCTTCCATCCACTATTTCATTCCCCAAACATCTGCAAAGGCTAGAGCTGGGCTGGTCCGAAGCAGGAAACCGAGAGCCTCCTCTGGGTTTCTCAAGTGGATGCAGGGTCCCAAGGCCTCGGGCCATTCTCTGCTGCCTTCCCAGGCCATTAGCAGGGAGCTACATGAGAAGTGGAGCAGCCGGGACTCAAACCAGGGCTCATGCAGCATGCTGGTACCGCAGGTAGAACAGTGTTATGCTATGCCACTGCTCTGGCCCCATGAAATGATATTGCATCTATACAGTATAACATCTTGTAACCATTCAAAAACAATTTATAGAAATCGATTAAATGACATGGAAAAATATTCTAGATAATTAAATGCATTGATTGTGCGACTGTGGGCAAATTACTTAACTTCTCTACTTCAGTCTCCTTATCATTAAGTGAGAATACTAATAGTGCCTTTCTTATAGATCATCCTGAGCTTTAAATGATTTATTCTGGGAAGTCAGCGTTGTGTTACAGTGGGCTAAATTCCCAGTGTGACACTGACATTAGATATTAGGGACAATTATAATCAGCTGCTCCACTTTTTTTTCCCTCAAAGATTTATTCACTCTAACTGAAAAGACAGATTTTTACAGAAAAGAGACAGAGAGAAAGATTTTCCATCCTCTGGTTCACTCCTCAAATGGCCTCAACAGTCGTAGCTGAGCTGAACCAAAGCCAGGAGCCAGAAGCTTCTTCTGGGCCTCCCATGTGGACACAGGGCCCCAAGGCCTTGGGCCAACCTCCGCTGCTTTCCCAGGCCACCAGCAGGGAGCTGGATGGGAAGTGGAGCAGCCAGAACATGAACCATACCCTATGTGTGATGCTGTGCTTACAGGTGGAGGACTGTCCAGATGAGCCAATATGCTGACGCTAGCTGCTCCGCTTCTGATCCACCTTCCTGCTGATGCACCTGCAAGCAGCAGAGGATGGCATAAATAACTGGGCTCTTGCCACCCATACGGGAGACCCAGCTGGAGCTCCAGGTTCCTGGCTTCTGTCTGGCCTGGCCACAGCTGCTGCAGACAGTAGGGGAGTGAGCCAACAGAGGCAAGATTGCTTTCTCTATTTGTCTTTCTCCCTCTCTCTCTGTAAATCTGCCTTTCAAATAAATAAACAAACCTTTAAAGTATATGTGTGTACTGCGCCCAGCGCAGTAGCCGAGAAGCTAAAATCCTCAACTTGCATGCACCAGGAACCCATACGGGCGCCGGATCTAATCCTGGCAGTCCTGCTTCTCATCTAGCTCCCTGCTTGTGGCCTGGGAAAGCAGTCAAGGATGGCTCAAAGCCTTGGGACTCTGCATCTGCGTGGGAGACCTGGAAGAGGCTCAGGCTCCTGGGTTCGGATCAGCTCAGCTCTGGCTGTTGGGGCCGCTTAGGGAGTGAGTCAACAGATGGAATATCTTCCTCTCTGTCTCTCCTCCTCTCTGTATTTCTGACTTTCCAATAAAGACAAAATGAATCTTAAAACAAAAAAAATAAAATAAAATATATGTATGGACTTACAGAAAATGGTATGAAAATCAATACTTTTGAATGTCAATAATCATTGCTTGGTGCTAGAAATACATTATAGTTTCTATTCATTTGCCTCTCAATGTTTTAAATAATGAGTGGGTATTTCTTGCATAATATTATTTTAAATAATATTAATTTTATAAAACTATAAAGGTTTTAGAAGGAGGAGGGGAGGCATGCCATGGTGGTATAGCTTGCCAATCCTCCACCTATGGTGCCAGCATCCCACATGGGGTTTGGTTTCAGTCTTAGCTGCTCTACTTTCTGAACCATCTCTCTGCTAGTGGCAGTGCAGGATGGCCCAAGGCCTTCGGACCCTGAGGCCACGTGGGAAACCCAGAAGAAGCTCCTGGCTCCCAGCTTTGGATCAGTCCAGCTCTGGTCATTGCTGCCATGTGGGGAGTCAACCAGCAGATAGAAGACCCCTTTATTTCTCTGTCTCTCCTTCTCTCTCTGGAACTCTGACTTCCAAGCAAATTAAATAAATTTTAGAGAAGGAGGAGAGTAGGGCCATCTTGGAATTTCTACTCTGCCTCCGCCCTGCTCCCCACAGGCAGTGTTCAGCACTAAGGAGAGATCAGCCTTCCCCATTCACTGTGAGGGGTGATAACCCCCTTCTCAGGGTGCCCCAAGCAGCGACAGGTGCTTAGCAGGGACAAAGCCACAGTTTTGAAGCAGCCCTGAGCTCCAGAGGCAGACAGGATATGAGTCACAGGCTGGCTTTTGTCAGGTTGACTCCAACTGTTTCTATGTTTTCCTCTGACAGTGTAGACGTGAACTTATGAGACTCATTTAAACAAACAAATATGTCAGAAGGTGCACATCTAAACAAGGGCTTATGTTGTCCTTCCAAGTACTTATGTTGACAAACTACATGATGATTCCAAGAATATTTTTTGTTCAGATATTTTTGGGACTTTTTTGAAGGAAGAAAAGGAGGAATATTAATTGATTAAAAAATTAGTTTATGTGAAATACTTTTTAAGTTCTTAAATATGTTAAAATAGAGATACCCTGTATATTTTAAGGTATTGTGAAATAACGATTTATGTGTTCCTAATGGCACTTTATAAGTAAACATCACAAAGCATCAAAGATTGTCAACTAAAAATATTCCTATCCTTTCACCTGACATTCCCATTTCTGATAATCCAGGCAAAGGAAATAAACTAACATATTGAGGGCAAGGCCTACAAATATTTCATGATAATACAAATCTTAAAACAACTTAAATGCTCAGCAAGAGTCACAGTTAAATAAATTTGGCAAATCCATGTCAAGAATACTGTACAGCCATTATTACTGTTGTTGTTAGAAAGACCTGGGCGCTAGAGCTATCCACAGCATGCACCAACCAACGTGCAGGGCCCAGGACATGTTCCATGGTAAAAGCAGGAAAAAACATTGTGAAAACCTTGTAGCTACTTAACGTATTATCTTAAATAAAAATCATACATGGAAATGTATCCACTATATGTAAAAAAAAAAAAAAGAGAGAGAGAAAGGAACAGGAAATAAAACAGCTAAAGCTGATATGTGATATGATCCCCCATTTAAAATATGCGTGTGTGTGTGTGTGTACTAAAATGAAGATACAAGGGGCCAGCATTATTGTGTGAAGGGCTAACCCGCAGCCTAGGAAGATGGCATTCCATATAAGAGCTCAGGTTCAAGACCTGCCTGCTCCATTTCTGATCTAGTGAAGCAACAGGTGAATGCTTGGGGCCCTGCTACCCATGGGAGAGACCTGGATGGAATTCCAGGATCCTGGGGTCAGCCTGTCTCAGACTTGGGTATTATGGTCACTTGGGATGTGAGCCAGCAAGTGGAAGATCTCTGTCACTATGCCTTTCAAGTAAATATTAAGTCTTTAAAATTAAAAAAAAAAATACAAAATAGTCAACAAATACTAGTATTCTTGCCTCATTTTATTTTGTCATTTTATTTATCCACATTCATGAATGTTCTGCATTGATACTGATTATGTTCCATTATATTATGGAAATTTTAAAAACATACGTGAAGATATTTTTTTAAATCACATATTAAACCCCCATGTGGATATCTTCTATAGCAACAATTACCACTACTTTACCAATCTTATTTCATCTCTCTGTGTCCTACACTTATTTTTCTGGATAAATGTAGGGCAAATCCTGTCTATCATATCATTCTGTGCTTAAACATATTCATGTTACATCTTTAAAGATTCAAAGAAAAACTTGCCATTATTTTTTAGCAGAAGTAACAAGTTTCTTAATAACAATAGCCAGCTATTATTTGAAGTTCTCTATCTCAAACATGTCTTTTTATGGCCGGTTTGGTTGAATCAGAATCCAAACCAGGGTGACATGTTATCTGCACTTGTCATTTGCTTTGTATGATTCTGTAACATTTCTCCCTCCCACCTCCTTGTAATCATGTCAGTGATATCCAGTAACAACAACAACAACAGTTCATAGAAGACAGCTCAGCCATCTCCAGTCGGTGGTCTCCTGCCAGAGTGCTTTGCCTGGCTCTCATTGTCTCTTCCCCTGGCAGGGGACCACCACACAAACCTTCCAATTCAGTGAGTCGAGTAAACGCAAGAGAGGAAGGCCCAGACAGGTGCCTACCACCTTCTTTCTGGTTATGTGAACCAGCCACAGTTCTTTGCATTCTCTGTTTCTTGGCTAAGGACTCTGATGATTCATTTCAGGAAACCCAGCCGTGTTTGGACACCTTGACCTGCACTCTTGGACCCTCAGGATGAAATCCTGGGGACAGCTGACTCTGGCCCCAAAGCGATTTTCCCTTGGAAGACTGCCCAGAGCAGGAAGTCCATCACCACCTGGGCCAGGCAAGCAGAATGCAGGTAAGAATCCGGTTTTGGCTCACCTGGACAATGTGTTACTAGCTTCAAAAAGGAGATACGATAACAGCAGGGCGCTTGTTGGCAGCAGTCTTTGCTTTAGCTCTCCTCCCTCGACTCAGTCTGCCCAGGCTGGCTGGGCAGCCTTCTGTGGCCTGTGCACAGTTCTCTTCCTTGAACGTTGCTTCTCCCCTTCAAGGGGTTTCATTCCATTTGCTCTTCTCCTCTGTGGGCCTTCCTGTTTCTTGCATTTCATGACTATCTTTCACCTCTAGTATTAGTAGATTATATCTGCCAGTACCTTCTTTAAATTAAAAAAAAATCATATACACATATATGTTTATCTGAAACGTTATTTATTTATTTATTTATTTGAAAAGGCAGAGTGACACGGAGTGGGAAAGAGAGAGCTCTTTCATTGTCTGCTTCACAAATGGCCACAACTGGGGCTGGACCAGGCTAAAGCCGGGAGCCTGAACTCTATCCAGGTGTCCCATGTGGATGGTAGAGACCCAAGTTCTTGGGTCATCATCTGCGACCTTCCAAGGTGCATTAACAAGGAGCTGGGTTGGAAATGGATCAGCCTGGACGTGAACCTGCACTCTGATAAGGGATGCCAGGTCACAATGGCAGCTCACCTGTCAGTATCTTGTTGTGAAAGGGTGCATTAGAGGCTTTGTACTTGTTTTGAAAGAGAGTACATCCAATGTTGATCCACTCTCCAGATGTCCACAACACCCTGGGCTGGACCGAAGGTGGGGAGCCGAAATTCAATCCAGGTTTTCCACAAGGCAGGAATCCAACTTTGTGAGCCACCACTGTATCTCCCAAGATCTGTGTTAGCAGCAAGCAGGTCAGGAAGCAAACCCTAGCATTTCAGTATGGGGAGGAGACGTCTTAACTATGACGCCAAATGCCCTTTATGTGTTCTCCTTAACTGTTATTTAGCTGCTGTACTTCCTGGTGGTCAGGCCTCTGATTTCCTTATCATTTCTTCTCCTAGTCTTTCTACTTTCTAGATTTTCTCAATTTTATTTTTCATTACTCCTTTCAGGCTACAGCTTCTGCATTCACATTATGTCATTTCTTGTAGCTTCTTCCCCCTTCTTAATAGTCTGTCTTAGAGTGAAC
The DNA here is from genome assembly GCF_017591425.1 of Ochotona curzoniae. Taxonomy (NCBI): domain Eukaryota; kingdom Metazoa; phylum Chordata; class Mammalia; order Lagomorpha; family Ochotonidae; genus Ochotona; species Ochotona curzoniae. The sequence continues at coordinate 5,980,309 of NW_024465777.1, forward strand.
TGTGTTTCAATGTATTGGCTCTGTCAACTCAGGAATAAGACAAGCTTTTTTTTTTTTTTTTGTTCTGTCCCATGAAATGGGGTCATTTTTAATGTGCAGTGACAATTACCCACCTTGAAAACAACAGCATTTCAAGCTTTAGTCAGGGTAGATGTTTCACTGCCACAATCTTCACCCAGGTGTCACAAGTCTTGAATTTGCTTTCAATTCCATTTTCAGGCATCTTGCACTACCTTTGGATGAACTATGCAGGTTTTCGAACCTGGGTCTCTCCAACACATGATGTGGGTGTCATAACGACCAGGTCAAATACGAGCTTCCCCCAAATCCTTATTTCAGCTGCCCTCATCCCCACCTCGGGATGCCGACAGGGTCTTCATTCCTGAACATCCAAGGCTGGCTCCCGTCCTCTCCAGGCGTTGACCCCAGCGGCAGCATTTGTGCGGCTCCCACTCCCGTTCTCATGTACTCACCTGCTTTCCCACCTGTAACAGTCGGCAGAACCTCCTGCATTCAACCCCAGACCAGCTTCAAAACAAACCTTCACTAAAGTCTTAGTGGAACTGGTGGAAAAACAGGTAGGAAAGTTAAATGCACGGAAAGTTACAGTTAAGGGCTTTACCCAGAATCCTTTAGTTGTTGTTATTTTAATAGAGCCATAATTACTAACAGATAAGCAAATTAGATTTCTCTGGGTTTTAACTTCCTTGTCAGGAAAATGAAAGAAATAATGACACCTACTTAACCCTATTGGGAGAACCGAGAAAAATGCCGTTTTAATTGATTTTAAGAGACATAGTCTAAAAATAAAATTTTTTTTTTTGGCTATTTCCCTTGAAAGGCATAGAAACAGAGAGAGAAACAGAGACAGATTTCCCATCTACTGTATCATTCTCCAAATGCCCACAGCAGCCAGAACAGACAAGCTAGGAGCCGAGGACGCAAACCACTCTCCCATATGGTGTCAGGGACCCAAGCACATGGGGCCAGCACTGATGTTTCCCAGGTTGTACATTAGCAGTAAGCTAGAACGAGGCCTGGAGCCAAGGCTTGAGCCTCTGTGGGATGTGGGCATCGCAGGTTTAGTAACTAAAACTTTTATCCAAGAGACATTTTTTTCTCCACATTTTTCCATTTCTGAAATCAGAATGTGATTTCTGAACTCAACAGATCTACATACATTTCAAGCACTCAATGATCATAGAAGATGCAGGTCACAATTATATGCAGAGTAACCCATATTAAGCCTGTATATTGCACATAATCCAATCTTTGGGTCATTCTGCACCAATAGAAGTAGGTCAACTTTATTTGAAATTGCGTGATACAACTAGTCTATAAGTTGTATCAAAAGGCTAAATGTGAATTTAATCATTCCTATATTGGCAGACATTTATTTTTCATATTTTTCTCTGAAATAACAATTGTGGATATTTTTATATACTTAAGCTAGTATTCACAGTGCCAGTACCCAATTTAAGTGCTGGTTTAAGACCCAGCAGCTCCACTTTCAACCCAGCTCCTTGTTAATGTGCCTGAGAAAAGCAGTGGAGGATAGTCCCAATGGCTTGGGTCCCTGCAGCCATGTGGGAGACTCACTCGGAACCTGGCTTTGGCCTGGGCCAGGCCTGACCATTGTGGCCTTAGGAGAATGAAACACCAGTTTGAAGATCACCACTCCCACCCCTCTCTCCCTGCCTCTTCCTCTGTAACTTTGCCTTTTGAATAAACACAATAAGGGTTTTTTTTTGTTTTTAAAGACTTGAAAGCAGCATCATTCTAATACACTGATGTGGAAATTGTGTCGTAGAAGTTTCTGAGCAATCGAAGCATGTGAGTAGTTAAGCAGGACGCTGACTTAGGTAAAGTCATCTGCGACTATGGGAAGCAGGAGACCTAAATCCCAATCACAGTTTTACCACTTATCTTGGGAAATAATGTTTGTTCTTACATTCGTCCATTCAAAAAATATTTACTGACTTCTCTAGACTGTGTGCCCAGCACAGTGTCAGGAAGTAGGAATACAGAGATAAGACCTCGCTTAACGAAATTTACAGTAAGCGGTGGTAGAAAAGTAGCAATCAGAGGCTCCTTGCTAATCACATGATCTTGGGAAGTTGCCTAACCTCACGTCTGTTTCTTTTTCTAGAAAATGGGGGTAATCATTCTATCACAAGATTGTCATGAAGACGAAATAACACGGGTATCGTGCCTGGCGTAGTGTGTACTGAATGAGCAAAAACTGCTTCAATAATAGAATTTTGGTATCACAGGAAGTCATTTGTTAGTTACTGAGAGAGAATATCTGCCTGTCTGAGTTCCCGCTTCTACACTGTGAACTGGACTGTTGAGACGATCATATGGTATTCACAAACAGGCACTCACAAACATGACTTTTCTTGGATATTTAGGTGGAGGCATAGGGTCAGTAAGCAGATGGAAAAGCAAACATCTGTATGTTTGAACACAGCATCAGTCTTTCCGGTCCATGTGTCACAGAGCCAGTTCTCAGCACTTGCTTAGCCACTCAGATATTGCTTCCTGACATAGCCAATCATCTGGGATCAAGCACATGCTTCCCTGGCCACAGCGTAAGTAAGCATGGAGACAGGGCGTCCGTCCCCCAGGCACAGGGCTCATGGCTGCCGCCTGCGGCGCTTTCTTGCCCAGTTCACAATGTGTAGCTCAGCTTGCGGAATTGTTAAGCGGAATTGTTTTTTTTTTTTTTTTTACTTGTCATTGACTTTTTTCTTTCCCCTATGGATATAAAGCAAGAATGGAAGGAAGTGTATCTTAATACCAAAGATTATGTGTTTTAGCTACTAATAAACTTTAGGGGCTGCTGCCACGGTATAGCAGGCTAAGCCTTGCCCATGATGCCAGCATTCCGTATAGACATCAGTTCAAGTCCCAACTGCCCCACTTCGGATCCAGCTCCCTGTTGATGCACCTGGGAAAGCAGCAGAATATGACTCAAGTCCTTTGGTCCCTGTACCCACATTGGGAGACTCAGAAGAAACTCCTGATACCTGGCTTTGGACTGACCCAGTTCTGGCCATTGCAGCCATCTGAGGATTGAATCAGCAAATGGAAGATCTGTCTCTCCTTCTCTCTCTGTAACTCTGCCCTTTCAAATAAAAATAAATAAATCTTTAAAATAAAACAGTTAAAGATATTCGTGGAAAGGTCAGTTTTGTGACACAGTGAGTTAAGCCACCAGATGCTGGCATCTCATTCGGTGCTTCAGAAGGCAGATGAAGATGGCCCAAGTACTTGGGGCCTGTCACTCATGTGTGGGGCCAGGATGGAGTTGCTGATCCAGACCTAGCTTCTGCAGGTATCTGGGGGAGTGACCCAATGAATGGAAATCTCTCTGTCTTCTCTGCTTTCCCTCTGTCACTCTGTCTTTCAAATAAATATATCTTAAGGGCCTAGCAGTAGGGACGCCAGTTAAGATGCCTGTATCTCTTTGGGACCAGCTTTGTGGCTAGGCCTGCACACCTAGCCACACAATTTAGTTCCAGTTTTACCCCAGACATGACAGGCATTGGAGGATGACAACTTGACTTTCTTTCTGATAAAGGAGAAGGAAAAAAGGAAACAATAGCACCCCATATGGATGCCAGTGTGTCAGCTGCTCCACTTCCTATCCAACTCCCTGCTAATGGCCTGGGGAGGCAGCATAACCCAAGTGCTTGGACCCCTGCACCCACATAGGAGATCCAGAAGAAGCTCTTGGATCCTACCTTTAGCTTTGCCCAGCCCAGGACACTGCAGTCATTTAGGGAGTGATTCAGCTGATGAAAGATTCTCTCTCTCTCTGTAACTCTACCATTCAAGTAAAATAAATAAATCTTAAAAATAGAATTAAAATTAAATAAAACAAGGTGCCTATATCCTGTGTCCAACAGAGTGCCTGGATCCAAGTCCCTGGCTTTCCTGTCTTCCTCACTCAATTCCAGCTTCATGCCGCTGCAGCGCCTGGAATGTCAGCAAGCAGAGGATCTTTAGAATATTCGGAATCCTGCCACCCATGTGGAAGAGCTGGCCTGGGACCCTGCCTCCTGCTTCTGGCTCCAGTTCAGTTCTGGTTCTATCCCAGACATGATAGGCATTTGAGGAGTGAGCCAAGAGATGGAACCTCTACTTTCTCTCTTTCTGATAAAGGAAACAGTAGAATAAACAGGAGGGCTCTGTTCTCTGTTTTGCGTATTAACTAGGATCTAAGTCCTGGGTGCACTGTTTAATTTTTTTTTTTTTTTTTGTAAATTTGTCTCTTTACTCCACTAGAGAGTTTTAGAAGCACCAATGTTTTTCCTTTCTGGCTTTGTACCTGGCTATTTTAATTAATTCATTAATTGTTGTGATTAATTAAAAGGTCAGAATTAAAGAGAGGTACAGTAGAAGGAGAGGGAAACAGAGAGAGATCTTCCACCTGCTAGTTCACTTTCAGATGGCCACAGTGGCCAGTACTGTGCCAGACCAAAACCAAGGACCGAGAACTCCACCCTGGTCTTCCAAGACCTTGGGCCTGCTTCTCCTGCTTATCTAGGTTAGTAAGGAGTTGATCAGAAGTGGAGCAACCAGGACTTGAACCCACTCGTCCAGGATGCTATTGTCGGCCTAACCTGCTGCACAACAGCAGCCCAACTTCGACAAGTTGACTTTCTTTGCAGAGGAAGTGTACTGTTGTGGCATAGAGCACAAACTTTTGGTTAAAAACACTTGGGCTTGAGTTCTTTTTTTTTTAATATATATATTTAGAATGTATTTAAAAAAAGATTTATTTTATTTTTATTGGAAACTCAGATATACAGAGAGGAGAAGAAAAACAGAGGAAGATCTTCTGTCCGATGATTCACTCCCCAAGTGAGCACAATGGCCAGTGCTGTGCCGATCCAGAGCCAGGAGCCAGGAACCTCCTCCAGGTCTCCCACACGGGTGCAGGGTCTCAAGGTTTTGGGCTGTCCTCGACTGCTTTCCCAGGCCACAAGCAGGGAGCTGGATGGGAAATGGAGCTGCTGAGATTAGAACCAGTGCCCATACGGGATACCGGTACATTCAAGGCTAGGACTTTAGCCGCTAGGCCACGGTGCCGGGCCCGGGCTTGAATTCTTATTCTTCTATGGGATCCCGGTGCGTTCAAGGCTAGGACTTTAGCCGCTAGGCCACGGTGCCGGGCCCGGACTTGAATTATTATTCTTCTATATGCTATGTCTCAGAAAAAAATCTCTGAAATTTGGTTTCCTTGTCTGTAAAATGAGAAATGTTAGTATCATTAACACTATAATGTGGGGCCAGTGCTATGACGGAGCAGATGAAGCCTTTACCTGTTCTAGTGGTATCCCAAATGGGTGCCAGTTCGAGTCCTAGCTACTCCGCTTCTAATCCAGCTCCCTGCTAATGGCCTAGGAAAGCAGCAAAGGATAAAGTTCTCGGGCTCCTGCACCCACATGAGAATCCCAGAAGAAATTTCTATCTCCTGACTTCAGACTGATCCAGTTGTAGCCACTCGGGGAGGGGAACTTCAGATGGAAGATTCTCTCTCACTTTCTGTCCATCTCTCCTATTATAACTTTGCCTTTCAAAATACACTTAACAGGGGCCTGGCGCGGTGGCGCAGTGGTTAAGGTCCTCACCTTGCACGCCCGGGATCCCATATGGGCGTCGGTTGTAATCCCTGCAGCCCCGCTTCCCTTCCAGCTCCCTGCCTGTGGCCTGGGAAAGCAGTCGAGGACGGCCCAAAGCTTTGGGACCCTGCACCCATCTGGGAGACCCGGAAGAGGCTCCTGGCTTCGGATCGGCATAACATCGGCCATTGTGCTCACTTGGGGCGTGAATCATTGGACGGAAGATCTTCCTCTCTGTCTCTCCTCTCTGTATATCCGCCTTTCCAATAAAAAAAATAATAAAAATAAATCTTAAAAAAAAATACACTTAACAGATGTTTTAAATGATATTATGATATAAGCATTATAGATTGAACATGAGAAACAAGGGGTAAAAGAGTGAATACAAACACATGGTTTAACACAGTAAGCACTTCTGATTTTTACTGATAGTCATGATCATTTTAATGCTCTTTACAATCTCTCACACAGTGCTTAGAGCATGTAGCTATTATAGCTGCCTGCAGTTTCTAACTGCCAGGTTATGCCTTGTTACCCATATTTATTTTTCTTTGCTAGTGATTCACACCATCTTTAGCCTAGTACTTAGGCACTAGTCTCATCACCTCTGGCAGCACCTGGCACCATGCCTAGCACAGAGTGGCACCCAGCATGTAGCTGTTGAATCACATTAGATGGAACTGAAATCCCATTCGGACATGAGTGCAGAAGCTGTGTCACAGAATAGCTCTCATTCCAGAACTGCCAGCCTGCCATGACCCAGGCATGCTTGCATGGTTGGTAAGCCACAGTTTGTACTTCCTGCATTGTAGGCATCTTCCCTGACATGACCCCTAGAAGGAAAGGGCAAACCAATAGACCTAGCTTAACATGGATGAGAACTTGGGTCAAGGTGAATATCGTCGGGGCGGGTCTGTTTGTCTAAGCCTTAGTCTTCTCATCTGTGCCATGGGATGTAATGGCACTGTCTCCTGAGGTGGTTGTGAGGACTCGGCCTTCCTTCTGTTCTCCCCTTTGCCTGGGGCACGCCTCCCTGACATCTGGCCACGTTTAATCCTGCTCGTTGGACTGGCTGCCACTTCTTCCCAAATGTTCCCACTGCCACCCACGACAGATTGAATCCACTGTCGTATCTCCTTGTAGCCCTGCCAATTACTCCGTGTCTCCCACACGGGTGGCAGGCGTGTAAGTACTCTGGCCATGACCTGGCTTTATTAGGACGGTGGTTCAGAGGCAGAGTCCTGGGAACTGAACTGGCTCTTCATTATGGGATGCCAGTGTTGCCAGCAGTGATTTAACACTCGGTGCCACACTAGCTCCACCTACTGCCTCTTTACAAGGCTTTATTCCACCCTTTATGTCTCAGCCTTAGCATCACTTCTTCAAGGCGCATCATTAATTCACTTCAAAAAAAAGGTTAAATTTCCCTGATGCATATGTCACCTCCCTTGTGGATGGGATATGATGTTAAGATTGGATCTTCGCCTTTTTTAAGAGTACTAAAACATTTGGACTTAAATGTGACATCTGTTTTTAATGGTGGCAAGTAATGTTTAACATGAAAACACTGTGGCTCAAATACAAACATCTGTAAATTAGTGATTGCCTGTGGCCTGCCTATTTGTAACCTGTACTATTTGGCCTTTAGCTGTATTTGGTAACTACTTGTGGGTTCATCATCACTTTGTCATCATTCCATTTATTCACTGTCCACTCCATGCTGCGCACTAGCTTGGTGCTTTATATAGATGACCTCATAGAATTCCCAAAACTATCTGTTAGGTCAAGCAAGGTTCAGGAGGGTTAACACGCACACCCGAGCTTACAAGTCCTAACTTAGAGCACATGTTAATGACCTTTGCCCAGGACCAGGAGCCAAGGTTAGAGCCAGCTGTGAGCTCAGGCTGGGAGAGGCTCGGAAACTTGACCTCACATCTACCAGTGTGGATCACCACGAGGACTGTGGAAAACACTCTTCTTGAGCTGATTCAGTCCTGACAGCATCACACCTGCACAGAGCAGCGGCTGTTACCGTCCCTGTCTCATGGATGAGGACACTGAGGTATGAACAGGTGTCTCATGTATCCAAGGGAAGAATTGGATTGAGGGGCTGGCTCAAAGGCATAACAAACTAAGCCTCTGCCTGCAATGCTGAAATCCCTTATAGGTGATAGTGAGAGTCCTGGCTGCTCCATTTCTGATCCAGCTCCCATTCTAATGGCATGGGAAAAGCAGTGGAAGATGGGCCAAGTGTTTGGTCCCTTGCCAGCCACGGGGGAGACCCAGAAGGAGCTCCTGTTTTCAGCCTAACCCTGTGCCTGATGTTGGAGCCAACTGGGAAGTAAACCAGTGGATGGAAGACCTTCTCTCTGTGTGTCTTTCCCTCTCTCAATAGTTCTTATTCTTTTTAAAGATGTATTTATTGGAGCCCAGCACAGTAGCCTAGTGGCTAAAGTCCTCACCTTACATGTGCCAGGATCCCACATGGGCGCCAGTTTGGGTCCTGGCTACTCCACTTCCCTTCCAACTCCTTGCTTGTGGCCTGGAAAAGCAGTAGAGGATAGCCCACGGCTTTGGGACCCTGCACCCTTGTGGGAGACCTGGAAGAAACTCCTGGCTCCTGGTTTCTGGATCAGCTCAGTTCCGGCCCTTCTGGCCTCTTGGGGAATGAACCAATGGATGGAAGATCTTCCTCTCTGCCTCTCCTTTTCTCTGTAAATCTGACTTTTCAATAAAAATAAATAAATAATAAAAGGTTTGTTTATTTTACATGAAGGCAGAGTTACAAAGAGAGAAAGAGAGACAGATCTTCCATCTGCTGGTTCACTCCCCAAATGGCTGCCATGGCCAGAGCTGAGTTGAGTTAAAGCCAGGAGCCAGGAGCTTCCTCCAGGTCTCTCATGTGAGTGCAGGGGCTCAAGGCTTGGGCCATCCTCTGCTGCTGCTGCTGCTGCTTTCCCAGGTCATAAGCAGAGAGCTGGAAAGGAAGTGGAGCATCTGGGACTTGAACCAGCACCCCCATGGGTTGCCAGCACCTCAGTTGGGAGTTTAACTGCTATGCCACAGTAACAACACCTGTAACTGTTTCAAAATAGAATAAGCCTTTTTCCTTTTTTTAAGACAAAATTGAAACCCAGTCAAAGAGATCCCACCATCTTCACTTTTAGGAACCCATGTTACCAGTTTAAACTGGTGGCAGAGTATTGGCTGAAGGGAAGGAGATATTTGTAAGTCACTCTCCAGTTTTACACAGGACTTGCTTGAAAGCAGGCTCTCCAGATTATTTACATGAAGTTGAAATGGAGAGGTGTGGCCTGTAGGTGGCAGCAACACCCAAGGGTCTTTTGTAAACTTCACGTACTGAAAACTGCAATGAGGAAATGTGACTGTTCACATTAATACATTTGTGTATGGGCTCTGATGGGCTCATTAGTTCTTAGTTAATTTAAGTTCTGGGTTCCCATATAGGCATCAGTTCTTGTCCCCGCTGCTCCATTTCCCATCCAGCTCCCTGCCTGTGGCCTGGGAAAGCAACAGAGGACAACCCAAAGCCTTGTGACCCTGATCCCGTGTGGGAGATCCAGAAAAAGCTCCTGGCTGCTGGCTTCTGCTCAGCTCAGCTCAACTCAGCTCTGGCTGTTGCAGCTACTTGAGAAGTGAACCAGTAGATGGAAGATCTTTTTCTGTCTCTCCTTTTCTCTGTAAATCTGACTTTCCAATAAACTACTACTAGTTCTACAGAGGCCTTTCAGTTTGTAAAAATAAATAAATAAATAAAAACAATTGTGAATTGTATACTTTTGCATAAACATTGCATTCCTACATAATTTTTTAAAAATAAGAAATAGATCTTTCTTCACTTCTGAGCTACTAGTGAACAGTAAAAGTTATTTCCAACCATTAACTTTTCTGGATTTGGGCTTGTTGGTAGTTAATGGTTGGTGCAGGGTTTTGATACAGTGAATTATTCTGTTGGGGCTGGTGCTGAAGCCTCTGCCTACAGCATTGGCACCCTATTCTGTAATGGATCCCAGCTCAAGTCCCAGCTGCTCTAATTCCAATTTAACTCCTTGCTAAAAGATGGTTATAGCCCCTCACTCAGGCCCTGCCACATGGTGGGAAACCCAAGAGGCTCATGGCTCTCTGCTTTGGCGTAGTCTAGCCTGTTGTTGCCATCTGGGGAGCAAACCAGTAAATTCAAGGCCCTGTCTCTCTGTCCTTCCTTCTCTGGCTCTATAACTGTGCCTTTCAAATATGTGCATACATACTATAAATATGTATGTTTATATATTTTTAAAAAAGATCTATTTAGTTTTATTGCAAAGTCAGATGTACAGAGAAGAGAAACAGAGAGGAAGATCATCCACCCAATGATTCACTCCCCAAGTGACCGCAACGGCCAGAGCTGAGCCAATCCGAAGCCAGGAGCCAGGAGCTTCTTCCAGGTCTCCCACATGGGTGCAGGGTCCCAAAGCTTTGGGCCATCCTCTACTGCTTTCCCAGGCCACAAGCAGGGAGCTGGATGGGAAGTGGAGCTGCCGGGATTAGAACCGGCGCCCATATGGGATTCCGGGGCGTTCAAGGCAAGGACTTTAGCCACTAGGCCATGCCGCCGGGCCCTAAAAAATAAATATTTAAAATTTGTTTGAAAATGACTTGCAAGTCAGGGAACCACAACCACAGGCCACTTCTGCTCCAAGTGTAGTATCTCCAAGATGGGAAAATGCAGACCCCTGGCGCCCTTGCTGCTGTCACGCCCATGAATCTTCTTGGATTACAGAAGGTAATCCACTACAGCCCACTGAGTGGCCACGATGATCCACTGTCACAGTGGACACAAGATACACTGTGTTTGCTGGGTACAGTGTACTCTTCATCTACCGGCTGCCCACGTGGGTCTAGATGAGTAACTCATCTTGAGCTCCAGCAGCAGGAGCCAGTGGGACCTCTTGTCAGTCCCCTCGTGTCCCCCCTCAGCCTTTTCTCAGATTCTAGTGGAAGCCCTGGAAAACAACCAGGTGAGGGCTTCCACTCTCCTTTTATCTTTCCTGCTTTTTTGTCCTGGATCTTTTCATAAACTAGGATGTGGGACAACAGTACGCTCAGAAAAGGAAGGAGAGTTAATGACCCTCGGAGCAAGCCTGACCAGTGGGTGTGGGAATAAGTGCTTCTTAATTAGGAGGACTATGCTCAAAGGCATTCTAGAAAATTCTCAGATGATTTTGGGAGGATGCAGCTCCAGAGACCCACAGCAGTGAACACCTGGGTAATGAATCTTTATGCTTCCTTTTCTTCCTTGTTTTTAACTTTCCTTTAAATCCCTTAGATTTCCCATTTCGAGTGATTACCTGCAATTCATACGTGTCTCAGCTTCTGATTTCTGGTGGGAATCTTAATGAAGGCGCAAGCAAAATACTCGGGCCATCATTATCAGCTACCTAGGGTTTCAAATTGCCATCCCTCAGTTTCCTTCCCAGAAACCACTGGCGATTTTCAATTAGAGTCTCTATGGCAACCTTTTTGTTTTCCCCAAAGGGTGCTGGGAAGCCATTAGACGTTATTCTTTCTTTTCCTCCCTTTCTCTCTCCTGTCACTGTTTTTGTGGTTTTTATTGTTTGGGACAAACAATAACCTGCACATATTTTAAAGGTCCATGCAGCTTCCTGAGCTTCAATATACTGACCCTTGACCTCATGCCCAGGAACAGGTTGGGGTTACCTCTGGTGAGGTTTCTTGGGAACCATACCCCCAACTGTATCACTAGGCTTAGAACTCCAATCGTGGTGAAAATCACAGGATCTGTGGCCTGACCGTGGAGTACATGTGTCAGAACTGGGTCTCTATAGTTGCTGAGGTCTGTGCAGTGGACAGCATGCCCAGATGTCCATAGAGGGAGGACATGACAACCAATTCATTGAGGCCTGTAGTACAATGGAGGGCAAAATAAATTGGACAGCTCTCCTGGTCAAGCTTTGACAGCAGATATACGGGTGATTCAAGACTCTTAAGTGGACTATGTCAGCAAATGGACCTTGGAACAATGAAATTAACAGTATCTCAGAACTATGGAAACGATTTAAGCAGTACCCTCAGAACATGCTCCTGATCAGGAATCCTGGGATGACATTTGGTGGCCGTCCCCCATTCTTGACGTGATTAGGCTGCTGGAATCAACCTTCTCTCCTTCTTTCCGGACTTTTCTCCATTTGTCTCATCCACTTTCCCCCATTCCTTGACCTTTCTACCCTAGTCAGTGGTACACATGGGCATGCATCCTTCTCAACTATGTAAACATCATCAAAAATAAAATGAATTTATTATAAAAAGATTTATTTATATTCACTTAAAAGACAGATTTACAAGGGCCCAGAGCAGTGGCCTAGCAGCTAAAGTCCTCACCTCGCATGTGCTGGGATCCCATATGGGCGTAGGTTTGCATCCTGGCGGCCCTGCTTCCCATCCAGCTCCCTGCTTGTGGCCTGGGAAAACAATCAAAGACAGCCCAAAGACTTGGGACCCCAGAGGAAGCTCCTGGCTCCTTGCTTCGGATTGGTGCAACTCTGGCTATTGTGGTTGCTTGGGGAGTGAATCATCAGATGGAAGATCTTCCTCTCTGTCTCTCCTCTTCTCTGTATATCTGACTTTGAAAAAAAAATTGTTATTAAAAAAAAAAACAAATTTACAGGTAAAAGGCAAGAGAGAGACATCTTCCAACCTCTGGACACAAAGGCTATGACTGAGGGGAGTAGAAGCCAGGAGCCAGAAACTTCTTTGGTTTTTTTAAGATTTATTTTATTTTTATTGAAAAGTTAGATGTACAGAGAGGAGGAGAGACAAAGAGAAAAATCTTCTATCTGATGACACTCCCCAAGTTGCTGTAAGGGCTGGAGCTGAGCTGATCTGAAGCCAGGAACCTCTTCCGGGTCTCCCACATGGTTATAGGATCTCAAGGCTTTAAGCCATCCTCCATTGCCTTCTAGGCCATAGGCAGGGAGCTGGTTCATAAATGGAGCATCCAGGACTTGAACCAGTGTCCAAATAGCATGTCAGTACCACAGGTAAAGGCTTAATATGATATACCGCCACAAACATGGCTTGTTTAAGCATTGTCATTGATCTTGCCATTTCATGGCTTCTTGTGTCAAATCTGATATTCATCTAGGACAATAACAGGTCTAGGAGTAAATCACTTTTTTCCTCCTGATGCTCATGATATTATTTTTGGTGTCCTAAATAGATGCTGGGGCTTGGCCCAGTGGTGACATAGTGGTCTAATTCTCCAATTGTGGCACCAGCATCCCATCTGGCCACCGGTTCAAGTCCTGGCTGCTCCACTTTCAATTCAGCTCCTTGCTAATGTGCCTGGGAAAGAAGCAGAAGATGACCCAAGTGCTTGGGCCCCTGAACCCACATGACCTAGAAGACGTACCTGGTTCCTGGCTTCAGATCAGTCCAGTTTTGACCATGGCAACCTTTGGGGAGTGAACCACTGGATGTAAGATCTCTCTGTCTCTCTCTCTCTCCCTCTTTATCTTTCAAGTAAAATAAATAAATAAATATTTTTTGAAAAATGCTTCATTTGAAATAAGTTTTTGAGGTCTTTCTTTAAAAATTTGTGAATAATCCATGCATTTATGCTATGTACCTCAATTATTTGAGCAAATAAAGGTCAATCCCACTTTTCCCCCCAAATAGAGGCAGGATATTTGGAAACCAATCAACCATGTTTAGCCACACATCTGAACTCCTCTAGGTATTCAATAGCTTTGTTGTGGCACATTGGTGCTACTTTTTTTTTCCATCGCTGAATTTTACACATAGTTCATTACAACACTGACACATTTATCATTTGGCCTTAAAAAAAAAAAAAGATTTATTTCACTTACTTGAAATGCAGAGTGACAGAGAGAGGCAGAGGCAGAGAAAGAGATCTTCCAGCCATCAACTCACTCCCCAAATGTGCAAGGGGGCCAGGCTGAAGCCAGCAGCAGTTTCAGCTAACAGGGACTCAAGCACTTGCACCATCTTCCACTGCTCTCTCAGGAGTATCAGCATGGAACTGGATTGGAAGTAGAGCAACAGGCACTGAACCAGTGGTCATATGGGATACTGGTGACACAGGCAGTGGCTTACCAACTGCCCCACAGCCCTGCCTCCTCACTCAGGCATGTTATAATAAGAATGTAATGATTTGTATGCAGTGTACAACCATATGACTCTTGTTTCTCATGAATGTTGTCAGTTGCAAAGGACCTTTCTTAGGCTATAAGCAGGGAGCTGAATGAGAAGTGGAGCAGCCACAGCATGAACTGGTGTCCATTTGGAATCCTGGCACTTGCAAGGGGAAGATTAATAACTCAGCCATTGCACCTATTATTTTTCTTGCAAGAGCAGAACTGTAGAGGCTGGTACATTTGCTCAGCTGGCTAATCAGCCAGCTACAAGCACTGTATCCGCTATGGGTCCTGGTTCACATCCCAGCTGCTCCACTTCCCATCCAACTCTTGTGGCCTGAGAAAGCAGTAGAAGACGGCCCAAAGCCTTGGGACCCTGCACCTGCATGGGAGATCTGGAAGAGCCTCCGGGCTCCTGGCTTTGGGTTGGCTCAGCTCTGGCTGTTGCAGTCACTTGGGGAGTGAATCAACAGATGGAAAATTTCTCTCTGACTCTACTCCTTTCTGTATATCTGACATTCTAATTTTAAAAAAAAATTTATTAAAAAAACGAAGTATAAAAATATATTTCAAAATGACCATATTTCTTAGATTTATGGCTCAAGTTTGTTTTTCTTTAAAGATTTATTTTATTATTTGTATTTGAAAGTCAGATATACAGAGAGGAGGAGAGATAGAGAAAGATCTTCCATCCGCTGATTCACTCCCCAAGAGGTTACAACAAACGGAGCTTAACCGATCTGAGGCCAGGAACTTCTTCCAGGTCTCCCACATGGGTACAGGGTCCCAAGGCTTTGGGCTGTCCTTGACTGCTTTCCCAGGCCACAAGCAGGGAGCTGGATGGAAAGCGGGGCTGTCAGGATTAAAACTGATGTCCATATGGGATCCTGGTGTGTGCAAGGCAAGGACTTTAGCTGGTAGGCCACCACGCCGGGGCCCTGTTCTTTTTAAATTTTATAGATTGTGTATTTCAAAGTCATTAATGTTTTCTCAAAAGTTTTTCTCTAGAAGTGTTGCAGTTTTATTTGCATGTACGTCAAGTGGGGATTATGACAATGAGTTTGGCATTTAGATTCTCTGGCAGGCCGGCGTCTGGGGGTGAAAGCCAGGTGGCCAACTCTAGGTGAGAGAATGGTGAATGGAAAGGAGCTGAAACATTGTGGGCCGTTAAGCATGACTGACCCTCGAGTTTCTTTCTCTTGCACACAGTCGAGGGTAACTTGCTTGGTAACGTTTTGTCCTTCAAATGACTCCTCATTAGTTCTTCCTTGAGAGAAAACTCAGATTTAACCACAGAGCTTGTTTTCAGACAGTTTTCTAGAACATGCTTGCATTACCTCCCGTCTTGAGCACAGTCTTCTCTACTAGCAGAAAAGGTGTTCGGGTGGTCCTTCCGTGCAGGGCACAGGCAGCGGGCAGCGCTTGCCCAGAAACGTCATTGAGAAGTTCAGGGACAGTTCCCGCCATTTCGTCCCGCGGGCCTCGCGTCTCGCTTAACGGGAGACTACAACTCCCGTGAGCCCCCGCGACAGCGCGTCCTACCTCTCGCTGTCCGGCCCGCTCCGTCTTCCCCCCCGCCCCGGGGGCCGGAGGCTCTGGCGGTAGCCTGGAGGCCGGCGAGCCAGGTAGGATTTCCGGGGGAAACTGCTGTGGAGGCTGAGGAGTCGGCGGCGGAGCCGAGGACCCGGGTGAGCTCAGCGAGCCACGGAGAGCGAAGCGGGGCCGTGCGCTGGGTCGGGCCGCGTTCCAGACTCGGCGAGGGGCTGGGTGCAGTCGGGGGGTCCGAGCGAGGGGTAACGGCCCGGGCCAGGGCGGGGCGGGCCGCGGCCGCCGCCTCCCAGCGCTCGGCCCTCCCACCGCCGGCCCGCCGTGGCGTCTCCGCCCGCCGCGGGCCCCCGCGCAGGCTCTCCTCCTCCGCAGCCCGGGACCCGCTGGCCCTTTTGTCTTGAGTTGCTTGGGCTCCCTTTTGTGCCGGTGCGCCGAGTCGCTCGCTCGGGAAGCCCTCAGGGCCAGTTTTCTGAGGAGCTGACCGCTGCCGCCGGGACTCGGGTTACCGTCATGGAAACGGGTTCAGAGTCCAGTTTTCAAAACCCTCCTCTTCTAGACCTCCGCATTCCGGCTGGGCAGTTTGTGTTCGAAACCGCGAGGTCATCGTCTGCGGGTGTCTTTCTGGGGAAAGGGAAGGTTGAGTCTGTGAATCAGGAGCGTCACCCGCACACCCCCCGGGAGGCCGGGAAGGGACCGAATTTGCTGCGATCTGGGGAAACAGAACCGATGCAGGCGGCTTTGGTCCCCACGCCTCCCCGGTGCTCTGGGGAGAGTCAGTGATTTGTAGAACATCATTCCTTGCGTGCGTCCACATCCTTTCCTTCCATTCGCAGCTTCTCACGCGCCTCGTTCTGTTAAAAACACTTATAAAAAGTTTGTTAATGCGAGAATCTGCTTTACGGAGAAGCCAGAATCCTCGTGACTTGTACTTTTTTTTTTTTTTTTTCACCGAGTGAAAGGAATAATCCAGTTTGTTGGAGGAGAGCCCCTAGATTCTTATTGGACATCCTGGGGCTGCGTGGAGGATGTGATTGGGTTGGATGTTCTTCCCCTCCCCTCCGCCCCACTCCTCCCGTGGAAATCTGCCTTGCTGGACTCAGCTTACCTTGAAACTTCCCACTGGCCAGTACAGCCCTCTCTTTGGAGTCTTGCGAGATGCAGGCAGTCAAGCCCCTTTGCCCGAGTCAGGGGTTGTTACTGAAGTTATGCGGGTGAAATTTCGATGGCCAGTAGGCAGAGGCAGTGTTTGCACAGTATCGACTTTTCTTTCCTGTCGCTTCGTGGAAATAGCTTCATCTCAGAGTTCCAGATTGTGTGATACTGTTAGGGATGGGAGGTCTTCGGTGTAGTAGTTCATCAGGTTTTCTTTCTTGATTTTTTTTTTTTTTTGAAACGGAGATTTACAGAGAGAAAGAGAAAGATTTTCCATCTGCTGGTTCGCTCCCCAAGTGACTGCAACAGACAGAGCTGAGTTGATCCAGCGCCAGGAGCCTCTTCTGGGTCTCCCACATGGGTGCAGGGCCCTAAGGCTTTGGGCTGTCCTCTGCTGCCTTCCCAGGCTGCAAGCAGGGAGCTGGATGGGAAGTGGAGTAGTAACTAGTACACCAACCAGTGCCCATAAGGGATCCCGGTGCGTGTAAGGCGAGGATTTAGCCACTAGGCTACTGCACCAGGCCCATGATTCTTCAGTTTTCAACCCAGCAGTGAGTCAGGGTCTTTGGTTGTCCTGGTTTTGTTTTGAAGAAACATCCACAGAATTGCCCCGGAAGTTGTAAAAAGAAAGAAAAACAACACGGCAAGCAGCAATTGCTGTTGACTGGCTGCCATCCTTTTGCTCCAGTGTTGATAATGCTGTCAGTGTCACAGTTCACACACTGCCTAATTCCAAATACCATTCTGCCGGTTGGTGGCTGTTTCATTTTATAGGTGAACACTCCTGACCTGTGCAAGGTCAGTGACTTGTCCAAGGTCGTTCAGATACCCACTGGGAAACAGGAAACCCTACTGCAAATTCAGTGCTGCTTTGATTACCTCACACTCAGTGCAGCTGCCAGTAGCACGGCCTTGGAGGGCTTTAATCTGCCTGGAGCAGGGACTGGCGTGGACACAGAGTGAGCTGAGGTGCCGTATCTGAGCACTGGTTCTAGTCCTGACATCTCTGCTACTGATCCAGCTCCCTGCTGATGTCCCTGGGAGAGCAGTGGAGGAGGGTGACTTCATGTAAGAGGCCTGCCTGGAGGTACAGGGCCCCGATTTCTGCCTTGCCTAACCTAGCCCTAATTGTTGTGGTCATCTGTGCAGGGAACCAGCCAGTGGAAGAGGTCTGTGTCACTGTCTCCTGTCTCCTTCAAGTACAAAATCTTGTTGTTTTTTTTTTTTAAGATTTTTTTATTTTATTGCAAAGTCAGATATATAGAGAGGAGGAGAGACAGAGAGGAAGATCTTCCGCCCGATGATTCACTCCCCAAGGGACTGCAATGGCCAGTGCTACACTGATCCGAAGCCGGGAACCAGGAACCTCTTCCGGGTCTCCTACGTGGGTGCAGGGTCCCAAGGCTTTGGGTCGTCGTCTGCTGCTTTCCCAGGCCACAAGCAGGGAGCTGGATCAGAGCTGCAGGAACCGGGTCTTAAAGTGACACCCACATGCCATGCCAGGGCCGCAGGCAGAGGTTTAGCTTGCTGTGCTAGGGTATCAATGCCTTCTCCCCCAAATGAACTGTTTTTCAGAGTAAAGTGGTTTATAAGGAAGTGGTATTGCTAGAACCATAAACAGTCTTTCCCAGAAGTCTGATTGGACATTAGTCCCATCACGTTGTCTTACAGTGTGATTTGATTACCTGTGGCTGGGCATACTGACAATTTTCTGAAGACTTGTGAGGAGTGAAAGAATGACGATTACTCAAGTTGCACTTTAAAGTTTTATTATAAGGTGGTTGGAAAGCTTACTAAGAAATATGTTGGCAGGCATGGATAGAACAGCTTTGCCTGTTAAAATTCACACTGACCACAAACTCATACTTTTATAGTAAAAGTGTTATACTTTTTTTTTTAAGATTTATTTATTTCTTTCGGAAAGTCATATATACAGAGAGGAGGAGAGACAGAGAGGAAGGTCTTCCATCTGTTGATTTGCTCCCCAAGTGACCGCAGTGGCCAGAGCTGTGCCAATCCAAAGCCAGGAGCCAGGAGCCTCTTCCAAGTCTCCCATGGGTGCAGGGTCCCAAGGCTTTGGGCCATCCTTGACTGTTTTCTCAGGCCACAGGCAGGGAGCTGGATGGGAAGTGGGGCTGTTGAGATTAGAACCGGTCCCCATATGGGATCCTGGCTGGTGCAAGGTGAGGACTTTAGCCACTGGGCTACCATGCTGAGCCCAAAAATTTTTTCTTTAGTTTCTGCCCTTAATAACAACTTGTAAAAGCTGCCATTAAGTTTTGGATTTGTGTCAGTACATGCCATGAATGTGACATCAGATAGAAACCCACTTCAGCTCTTACTAAAATTCTTTTTAGGTAAAATACATTACATACCAATGGGATTGAGTCAGTAGAATTCGTCTAGTCTTTCTAACTAGTAGAAGCCTGTTTTAAATCTCTTTTATTGTGCCTTCGTCCTGGGAACAACCTTTTTTCCCCCCTTTTATTTTTTGTGGTTAGGCTACTCTCTTTCTAAATTTCAATCAGGAATGAAAGCCTATTGTGTCCTAGGTGCTATTGAAGACTCTGAGATTAAAGCACTAAAAACATAAGTATTTGCCCTCTTGAGTTTACAGACTGATTAGGGTTGAGGTGGGAAGAGGGAGGAGCCAGACAGTAAGTAAACAAACCACTGGATAATTTTTCTTATTACATGCACAGTCTTGAGGCGCTCACCTGGTGTCTTTGTGTCTTAGTTTAACATGGGGCTAATGATTCCTGCTCTGCCTAACGAGGGAATCATTGCTGGGAACGAGAGAAGTGTTTGCACTGTATACTTCACGTTCCTGTAGTAAGTTACTTTTACTGCTGTTCTTAGAAAGGCAAAGCAGCACTGACAGACGGTTGTGTACACATACTCATGTAAGGATAGAGGCGTGAATGGATGGATTCTGTGGTCTTATGTCTGTATCATGCATAGAGTCTGACACACTAAAACTTCCCAGCTGTTAGTCATGTCTATACAGGGAACACTGTATCCATGGATGCCGATCCTTTTCATGGTATGCATCAAATAGCAGTGTTGTTTGTTTCATATTGTGGAAGTTAGCTGGAAGGGCTAGGACCTCCGTATCGCTTAACACACAGCTCCATGTATATCATTAAAACTTTATAATTGTTTTCTGAATGGATGAATGATTTTTAAAATTGAGTGTGTAAGGCCAATCCTTCCCTGTAAGCACCAGATTCCATTTGGGTCCTGCCTGGCTGCTCCATTTGCCATCCAGCTCCCTACTGTGGCCTGGGAAAGCAGTAGAGGATCCAAAGCCCTGTGCCCTGCACCCAGGTGGGAGACCCAGAAGAAGCTCCTGGCTCCTGGCTTTGGATTGGCTTAGCACCAACCATTGTGGTCATTTAGAGAGTAAACCAGTGGACAAAAGATCGATTTCTCTGTCTCTCCTCTCAAAATCTGACTTGTCGGGCCCAGTGCAGTGGCCTAGTGACTAAAGTCCTCACCTTGAACACACTAGAATCCAATATGGGTG
Source organism: Ochotona curzoniae (assembly GCF_017591425.1). Lineage (NCBI taxonomy): Eukaryota > Metazoa > Chordata > Mammalia > Lagomorpha > Ochotonidae > Ochotona > Ochotona curzoniae. Next base: position 6,000,339 of record NW_024465777.1, read on the forward strand.
CCATTTCTAATCCTGGCAGCCCTGCTTCCCATCCAGCTCCCTGCTTTTGGCCTGGGAAAGCAAAGCCTTGGGATCCTGCAACAGTGTAGGAGACTTGAATGAGGCTCCTGGCTTCGTTGTGGCAACTTGGGGAGTGAATCATCAGTCGGAAGATCTGTCTCTCCTCTCTGTATATCTGTCTTTCCAATTAAAATAAATAAATCTTTTTTTAAAAATCTGACTTGCCTTTCCAATAAAAATAAAAAAAAAATTTTTAATTGAGTATATGCAACTTGGGAGACTATCAGAACCAAAATAGTTCTTTCCTTCAGCGAATGTTTTGGCTTTGCTGTCATTGCTAGGTCCAGGCTAAAGATGTGGCGCTCAGTGGTGTAAAGGCCTCCTAAAGCTCACACTGTGACACCACCTTGCAATGGTGCAGTGTCAGGTAGAGGTATGTGTAAAAGGGAAAGGGACTGACAGCTTCTGGTAAACAGTGAACAAAGGCAACACGGAGGATGCGATTTTGGAGTTTAGTCTGGAGGCATAAACAGGTGGACGGGGAAAGTGTGTCCCTCATGGTGATTGCAAGTAGAGGGAACAGCTGGAGTCAGTGAGGTGTGTGTCTGGAAGAAGAAATAGATGGTACGGCTGGAATGGGTTGCATTTGGTCTACAGTGTATTTTTCAAATTAAAAAATTTTATTTTCCTCATTTGAAAGACAGAGAAGCGACATGAGCTCCTTCAGTTATCCGCAGCCAGGACTGCCAGATCAAAGCCAGGAGCCAGAACTCCGTCTGGGGCTCCCATAGGGTGCCGGGGCACTTCACCTGCTGCCTCCCAGGATGCATTAGCAGGAGAGTGGGCAGGGGAGCCAGAACTGGACTCCAGCCCAGGCACTGCCATGGGTGTTGGCATCACAAGTGACATCTTAACTGCTGCGCCAAGTGCTGTTTCTGCTTGCTGGCCTACCAGTCACTTACAAAGAGGCGCTTCACTCCCAGGTGAACTCAGAAATGGGTTGAGCAGTGGCTGAAGCCAGAAACCAGGAGCTTCTTCCAGGTCTCCCACGTAGGTGTAGGGGCCCATGGCCTGGGGCCACTGTCTGCTGCTGTAATGGGGCTCTGTAGCGGCGAGGGCTCTGGATCAGAAGTGGAACAGCCAGGGCTGGAAGCAAGCTCTGGGATTGGACCTTCTAAAAGGAGCCAGCAGAGAGGCAGCTCCTGAAGATCTGCATGAGAGGTGGGTGATGAAGAGCGCTTAGGAGGAAATTAAATCAAAAGCTCTCAGGTGGACCTTGTGTAGTGGGCCTGAAGAAAGAAATGATAGGAGGAAGTGTATTTGGAAGTGACGGAGATGAAGGGTAAAATAGGAGTAGTTACCAGTTGCTTGTTCAGTAGTTAGGTATTAGCTACTTGTTTTTTGTTTTTGTTTTCACATTTATTTTTATTTGAAAGGCAGATTTATTGAAAGAGAAAGAGACCAAGAGAGAGATTTTCCATCATTCACTGGTTCACTCTGCAAAGGGCTCCAACAGCTAGGCCTGAGCTGATCTGAAGCCAGGAGCTTCTTCCGGATCTCCCACATGGGTGCAGCAGGGCTCCAAAGCTTTGGGCCGTCCTCAGCTGCTTTCCCAGGCCACAAGCAGGGAGCTGGATGGGAAGTGAAGCAGCTGGGATATGAGCCAGTGCCCTTGTGGTTTATCCTGATGTGCCACCATGCTGGCCCTGAAGATTACTCTTACTATGGACTTTACAAGACCCAGTATGTTGAAATGGAAGCCTCTTACATGGTTTGTCTCTGAGCAAGTAAGTCTCCAGTCTTATGCCCCTGTTTTCTCATCTCTCGAAAAGACTGGACTGTTTATTTCTAAAATTCTAGCATTTTTAAAATGTTTATAAACATTCTCGTGAGGGTTTTAGGAGAGGAAGTATGTTCATTGACTTTGATTTTTGGGGAAGAGATGATTGAAACTTCATAGCTTTCAGATTCAAGCTTGGTTTTCAGTTGAACTTCTGTTGGACTGAAAGCATACCTGCTTGTTTTTAGTCTAAAAGTTTGACCCTCTCTGCGGAGTAATTGCCCGGAGTCTGCATTCTTTCTTTCTTTTTCTTTTTCTTTTCTTTTCTTTCTTTCTCTCTCTTTCTTTCTCGCTTTCTCTCTCGCTTTCTTTCTCTTTCTCTCTTCCTCTTTCTTTCTCTTTTTCTTTCTTTCTTACTTTCTCTCTTTCTCTCTTCCTCTTTCTCTCTCTCTTTCTTTCTTTCTCTCTTGCTTTCTCTCTCTCTCTCTGTCTTCTCAACTCCCTTTTGAATAGCATGCTCTTGTTCCGGAAAGCTGTTCGGTTTTCATCATTCCTTCTGTCCAGGTAGCATCCAAAGACAAAGCCCATGTGGTCATGCACCAAGTGAAGTCAGTATGCCAGGACTGCAGCCCTGGTGCCCACAGCGACCCCGCAACCAAGGGCAGCTAGTGGCCAGAGTCTGCATTCTTAGGTTCTAATCCCAGCTGTATCATTTCCTGCCAACTAAGTTCTTTACACTTCAGTTTCCTCATTAATGCTATAGGAATGGTGACACTTCAGAGGTGTCGGATTAAGTAGGTGACAGATAAATGGTCTCATGTTTATTCAATATGAGAAAGGAAAAGTTGCAGGGATGGGATCAGTACAGTAGGTGGGAGTGCTGATTTCAAGGGATCCTGAATGCTGAGGGAACCTCTCGCAGGTCTGAACTCGGCAGCACAGCCACTTGAGAAATGCTCATAGTGTGATATTCTTGGTTGATTTTTTTTTTTCAGGTACTCACTGGAAATACAATTTTTTAAAAAAGATTGTATTTTGTTTATTTGAAAGACATAGTTACAGAGAGTGGGACGGAGGTCTTCTGTGTGCTGGTTTCCTTCCCAAAAGTCCACAACAGCCAGAGATAGTCAGGCCAAAGCCAGGGGCTCCTTCTCGGATTGCGCGGGCACAAGCACTTGGACAATGCTTAGCTGCTTTCCCAAGCACATTTGTTGGGAAGGGAGTTGGATCAGAAGTAGAGCAGCTGAGTTTTAATCCAGCAGTCCTCTAGACTGGTTTAACTTGCTATGCCATAGTAATGGCCCCTAAAATTTAGTAAAATCTGGTTTTTTAAAAGCTCCAGTGTTAATGATTGCATTTTCTAAAACTGTAAACTTGGTAACCAAATATTCAGGATTTTTTTTTAATTATGTATTTGAAATCATGGGCCCTACATTGGAAACCATTGAGTGACATTGGAAAGCCGTCCCCAATCCCCAGGTACTGTTGCAGAGGGGCTGCTGGGAGCAGCCCTCTCCCCTTCTGCCCCACTTTCCCCAGGTACAGGAAGAAAAAAGATAGGAGACAGTTGTCCCAACTAATTTTCCCAATTCTTCAACCCTCCTGATCCCAGTAGGTGTCCCACATGAGTATACATCCTTCTCAACTTTGTAAATATCATCAATATTAAAATGAATTTATTATCTTGAAAATTTGTTTTTATTTATTTGAAAGGCAGAGTTACGGGCGTGGGAGTAGAGGGGAGACAGAGTGATCTTTCAACCTGTAGATTACTCCCCAGGGGCTTCTTCTGGGTCTCCCACGTGGGTGCAGGGGCCCAAACACCAGATATATTCTTTGCTGCTACCCCAGGCACTTCAGCAGGGAGCTGGATCAGTACTGGAGCAGCCAAGAATTGAACCAGCACCATATGGGATGCTGGCATTGTAGATGGTGGCTTTACCTACTCTGCCATGATACCCTCCTTTGTTTTGTGAAAGAGAAAGATGGGAGAGTGTGTCTGTTTGGTGGTTCAGCCCCTGCAAATACTAGGACTGCCATAGCCAGGAGCTGGGCAGCCTAACAGGCCTCACCATACCCACCCAGCATCGTCTGCTCTGGTCAGAAGTAGCATGTAGGAGCCAGAGGTGGGGTTGAAGCCAGTTTCTGTGCTGTGAGGAAGTGGGCATCCAACCACAGGGCCGAATGCCTGCTCTCCACCCACTCACAGTTGTTTTCAGGAGCATTTTGGTAGCTGTTGACTGTATTTCATTTAAAGGCAGTTAACGGTGGGTTTTTTGTTTTTGTGTTAAGTTCCTTGTTGGCTTGTTTCTTTCACAGATAGTTTATTTATTTTTTTGGAAAGTCAGATATACAGAGAGGAGGAGAGACAGAAAGAAAGATCTTCCATCTGATGATTCACTCCCCAAGTAGCTGCAATGGCTGGAGCTGATCCAATCCAAAGCAAGGAACCAGGAGCCTCTTCCAAGTCTCCCACACGGGTACAGGATCCCAAGGTTTTGGGCCATCCTCTGCCGCTTTCCCAGGCCACAAGCAGGGAGCTGGATGGGAAATGGGGCAGCCGGAATTAGAACCAGTGCCCATATGAGATCCCGGTGCATGCAAGGCGAGGACTTGAATCACTACGCTGTTGTGCTGGGCCTGCTTCAAGTTAGAGTGACAGAAGCACACAACCAAGAGTGAACCCTCCTTATCATGAGCCCTTATGGGGGCTTATGAGGGGAGTGGCTACACAACAATGCAATACTGCCCTGTCTCAGGTGATAGGTGAGCATCACAGGTGGACAGGAGGGAACACCTAGGGGGTGGGGAGGAATGGCTTCCAAGCTCATGACCCTGAATTTCTCTGTGAACCCTATTGTAGGGTAAGAAAAGAAATGAACCATCAACACTGTTGTGAGATGATATCACATAGTGGAGTATGTTTTATAGTACTTTTTAAAAATGCTTTTGGAGGTGGATGTTGGTCTGACAGGATACCTTGAAGACAGGACCCCAGTACCCTGTATGAGGACCCCTGGTTCTGGTTCCAGCTTTGACTCCTGACTGCAGCTTCCTGATAATGGGAACCTTGGGGATTAACAGTGATGGCTCAAGGGCTTGGGTTCCTGCCACCCACACACAATGTGTGGTCCCACTCCTGATTTCAGAATGACCTGGTTTCAGCTATTACAGGCATTTAGGGAGTGAACCAGCATATTGGAAGCTCTGTGTGTGTATCCATTTCTCTCTCTATATTTGCCCTGTAAATAAAAGTTGAAGTGGATTTCTGCAAACACTTTCCCTCTTGCAGTGAGTAATAAGTGGAAAGGGGAAATATATCCAAGAAAGAATGTAAAAATAATAGTCTTTCCTCCTTTTCATTTCCATCATGGTTAAAAATCTTATTTAAAGTGCTTTCATTAGGGGCAGGCACAATGGCTTGGCTGGGTAATCCTCCACTTCGCATCCAGCCTGTGGCCTGGGAAAGGAGTGCAGGATGGCCCCAGTCCTTGAGAGACCTGGCGGAAGGCTCAGCTCCAGCCTTTGTGGCCCTTGGGGAGTGAACCGGCTGAGGGAGGATCTTTTTCTCTGTCATTTCTTCCTCTCCATAAAATTTGCTTTTCCAATGAAAATAGATAAATCTTTAAAAAGAAAAAAAAATGCTGCCAGTAGATACCAAAAGAGTAACCATAGAGAACAAATCATAAGGAATGAGAGTACTTTCCATTTCCTTGGATTTAGTTGCATCTAATTTCATCTCTTGTCCCTTTCTCTGAATTTGAATTTGGGGGATAGTGCTATGATTCAGGATATTGGTGGATCATTGCTGTATATGTTAAGAGATGGGACACAATGCCAAAACTCACAGGGAACCACAAAAGACTGCCAAAACAATCATGAACAAAAAATAATGCTGGGGGAAGCTTAAGTTGCCACTTAAGATGTTAAGATCTTGGGTCCAGCACAGTAGCCTGTTGGCTAAAATATTCGCCTTACATGCATCAGGATCCCATATGGGCGCCGGTTCTAATCCCGGCAGCTCTACTTCCCTTCCAGCTCCCTGCTTGTGGCCTGGGAAAGCAGTTGAGGACGTCCTAAAGCCTTGGAATCCTGCATCCATATGGGAGACCTGGAAGAAGCTCCTGGCTTCTGGCTTCAGATTGGCTCAGCGCCAACCATTATGGCCACTTGGGGAGTGAACCAGTGGATGGGAGATCTTTCTGTCTGTATCTTCTTCTCTCTGTAAATCTGACTTTCTAGTTAAAATAAATAAATCTTAAAAATAAATAAAAAGACAGAGTCCAGGTAAGACTGCTGAGAGGTGCTGGCGTCTGAATTTCCAAGCCACATGGCTATGGCTGGGAGGACCCATGCCAAGCCAGGTTTCAGGCTCGGGATCCTTGCTCCCCATCCCACCACTGCCAAGAGGTGGGTGAATCCTGGGATTGCAGGCAACCATAGCAATAATGGAGCTGGGCTTCACCTGCTGCCCGCCTGGTGGCAAGCTCTGGGGTCTTGGGGGTCTGGAATTACTGCCTAGGGACATCCATGGATGAAGCCACAGTATGTGTAGGTTAGGAATGACTCCTGAGGGACACAACGACAGGGCTACTGTGCTTGCAGGTAAGTGAGGGGACTGAGACCTGCTGGTTTGGAGGGGAGAGATTGGAATATTTGTGTGGGTCAGATTCATGCACCAGCCCTCAAGGGAATCCGGAGTTGGGCTTGCTGGCAGTGAATATTGCTGACCACTGCACACCAGTCCACGCAAAAGCTATTGCTGAGGATCTGTCTAGCACAGCTAGATCCCAGTACCTGACTGAATGTCACAACAGGGGACGGGTCACATTAGGCAGGGTCATGACACTAACCAGCACACATGAGGTCCAGGTCTGGGGTGAATTCTGTGGGGAATTTGTGGGCCAAACCCTGTGGAAGTGCAAGTCCTTCTGGTTAGCTTGAGAGTTGGGGTAGTGATCGGCTGAGGTAGGTGTGACTGTGGAACCTGCCAACACTCGTGGGTACAGGGACTGAAAATAGTCTGGGCAGGTCCAGGCTGCAGCACCTTAATGTGCATCCTAAACCAGGGTGTAGGGTGAGACAGGCCGCAACATTCACCATCTCATACTAGGCAAAGATGGAGGAACAGGTTATGCGAGGCAAGGGCCTAGTACCCACTAGCATGCATGAGATCTGGGTCTGGGAGTAGGCCTAGTCGGCGAACTTGGGAAACTCCCCTAGTGGGTCATAACTCCCGTTGGTAAGCATGTGGTCCAGGCCTGGGAGTTGGGGAAGCTGGGCAAGGTAGCTCCAACTGTTGGCTAATTTGTGGTTTGGTTTTCAAAGGGGGCAGACCAGCAGGGCTGAGCAAACCTTAGCACACTAGCAAGTACAGAAACCAGGCTGGAACACAGGTCATGCCGGGCTAGGCTGTCACACCTACCAGTTTGCATGAGCCAGGGATGGGAGCAGACTGAACAGGGCCAGGTTTCAGCACCCGCCAGTGAGAGTTGGGACTGGGGGAAGGCCAAATCAGGCCAGGCTACAACATCCCAAGGAAAAGGCCAAGACATGTGAGGGATTATGCCAAGCTGGGTCAGAACAACCACTGGCACACTCGAGGTGTGGCTGGGAATGCTTGACTGAGTTGTAGTTCTCACTGGTGAGTGCAAAGGTCAGAGTCAGGGCTGCTGTCTAGTCTGAGCATGGCTGCAATGTCCCTTGGCACAAGTGTAGGCTAGGTCTGGGGTGCGCCAGGTTGGGCTAGACTCCAGCACCACCGGTGCTCATGAGAACCAGGGTAGGTGTAGGATGGGCTAGGATAGGTCTCTACCCCTGCTGAGCCATAAGAGTTGTGTCTGGGTGTGGACCAGGCTAGGCTGGGATTTAACACCCAGCAGTAAAAACCAGAATGGGTGAAGGCTAATCAGGAAAGGCCACTGTTCCTGCTAGGACAGGAGGTGGACAGAGTAGGACTGGCCCATGGACCGACCAGTGGGTGCGAGATCTGGCATTGGGAGATGTTCTGATAGAGGAGCTTGGCAACTCCTCTGTCAGGACATAACCCCTGCAGGTGAGTGCAAAAACCACGATGGGAAGCAGCCCAGATGAGACCAGAGAACGGAACCCACCGGCATACGTTTGGTGCAGGTCGGGGGTGATCCAGGCTGGGCCAGTTCATATCATCTGCTAATGAATTTGAGCACCAGAAGAGAGTGTGGGTCAGGCTGTGTTGGGTTGCAACACAAGTCAGTTCACATGAGTGCCAGGATTAAGGGCCGGCTGGGCTGGACTAGGCTGTAGCCCCCACCAATGTGAGTTAGGATTTGGGATGGGCCTGGCCCAGCCAGGCTACAACACCCACTGGTAAATGCTGAGGTAATGTGGGACATGTCAGACTGGGCTGCAGCACCCAACCAACACATATGAGACCCGGGGGGAAGGGGTATAGCAGGCAGGGAGGCTGTGGTGGGCTCCCTTGCTGGACCACCACTCCCCCTGGAGAGCATGAGTTGGGATGAGGGAACAGACTATGCCAGGCTGGACAGGGCTACGACACCTGTTGGCCTCATGTGGGCTGGATCAGCGGAAAGCCAGGCTGAGTTGACTGTTCCTGCTGGTGCAAGCATAAGTCAGAGTGGGTGTGGGTTGGTTGGGTTTTACTGCAGCATCAGCTGGCAGATGCTGGCATCGGGGTGGAGGGGGGCGAATTCTGTCAAATTAAACTGTAGAACCACCTGGAGAATGCCAAATCCAGGAGTGGGTGTGAGCCCAGTAGGGGAACAGTGGGCACCTCCCTCTGGGTTACCACTCTCACTGGAGAGCATGAGAACCAGGACTAGAGCAGGCATGATTAGACAAGTGAGTGGCAACTGCCAGCACATGTGTGGGCTGGATAGTGGTTCTGGTTGGGTTGAACTAGGCTTAAATGCCCATTGACATGTACGAGAGCTGAATGAGATGTGGAATAGACAGGACCAGTCTGTTGTGTATACTGGCAAGCATGGAAACTAGGTCAGGGGGCGGGCCTGATGGGGGGTGTTGTGGGTCACTCCGACTAGGCTCCAACTCCCACTAGTGTCCACGAAGTCCAAGTGTGTACTGGGGGGAAGGATTGGGCTAGACTGCAACACCCATTCATTTGTGCAAAAGACAGGGCTGGAGACAGAACTGATCCAGCAATTGCAACCGCTAGCGTATGCATAAGCTGATTAGGGCAACGGACAGTGCTGGACCCTGTGTCGGTCAGCTCGCGCAAGAATAAGGTCTGGGATCACTTCAGATGAAGTTTCTATGGGGATCCTACCAACTGAATTGCTGGATTCAGAACCCCAACCATGGAGAGAATTGCAGGTTCCATGGTCTGACTATAGAGTGCATGTGTCAAAGGTAAGCCTCCTCAGAGGCTTAGATGGAGCAGTGAACCGCATATCCCAGTGCACATGGAGGGTATGGCGGTACATTGGAGTCTGCAGAGGACACCTGGTACCATAATAGAGGATGGAGGACAGAACAAATCAATCAACTAACCCAGCTAAGTGTTGGCAGTGAATATCTGGGCAAATTGGAGACTCTAAGGTGGCCTATGTCGACCAGTGTAGTCTGGAGAGATTTCATCATGCTTGGAGTGGCGAGATCAGTAGTACTTCAGAACTGTTGAACTATTGAAAACCTCTTGAGTAGGACCCTCAGAGCAAGCCCCACATCAGGGACACCATCCCAGGGTGCAGAGGCGATTAGGATGCTGGGTGTGGCTTCTCTCCTTGTCTTCCCTCTTCCCCCAGATCTAATCACCCTAGTCCAATGTGTAAAAATCATCAAAAGTAAAAATAATGAAATTAGAAATGTACTTTGAAAAAAATGTTGGTATCCTGTATCCTTGTGCTGATTTGAGTCCTTGTGGCTCTGCTTCAGATCAGCTTTTTGCCGATATCCCTGGGTAAGCAGTGAAAATGGCCTAAGTGCTTGAGTCCCTGCACCAATGTGGGAGACCAGGATGGAGTTCCTGGCTCCTGGCTTCGACTTGACACAACTTTGGTATGGCTGTCATTTGGGAAGGGAACCAGCAGATCTCTTTCTGGCTCTTTGCTTTACTCCCTCTTCAGCCTCTCCTTCTGTCACCTCTCTCCCTCTTTACCCTGTCCTTCCCCTTCTTCATTTCTTTCTTCTCTCTAACTACCTTTCACATAAATAGCACACAGTGTTCTTGCTTATCAGTAAGCCACACCTCTGTTTTAAAAGAGCTGGTTCATGCATTTTAATGCTAGGAAAGAGCCAGGTTTAATAAGGACAAGGAAGTCACAGTTTCTTCAAAGAGGAAATATTCATTATTTTAAGTTTTATTTTTTTTTAAATAAGAAGCATTGTGTATTTATTTGACAGGCAAAATAATGATGAAAAATCTTTCTCTGGTTCACTCTCCAGATGCCCACAACAGCAAGGGCGGTACCAGGCTAGAGCCGGGAGTCTGGGACCCGGAACCCCGCCAGGCTTCCCATGCAGGTAGCAGGGATCAGTACCTGAGCCTACTTCTTTCTTCTTTATCCTCCTCCCCATGCTTCTTCTGCTTCTTTACCACTCATTAATTTTTAATTAAAAAAAAAAAAACAAGATTTATGGAGAGAGGGACAGACAGAGAAGGAGATCCTCTATCTGCTGGTTCGCTCTCCAAATGGCCACAGTAGCCGGAGCTGAGCTGGTCCAAAGCCAGGAGCTTCTTCCAGGGTCCCACAAGGGTACAGGGTCCCAAGGATTTGAGCCATCCTCTGCTGCTTTCCCATGCCATTAGCAGGGAGAACTGGCCCCCATATGGATGCCGGCACTGCACGTGGAGGGCTGGCCTTTGAGCCACCTTGCTGGCCTCTTGAGCCATCCTCTGCTGCTTCCCAGGATGCATTAGCAGGAAGTTAAATTGGAAGCAGAGAAGCTGGGACTCAAACTGGCGCTCTGATACGGGATATGAAAGCCCCAACAACTACTTAACCAGCTCTGCCACAATGGATACCCCTGGCCAGTTTAATTTACAAACTTTCATGTGATAAAAAAAATCACTCATAATATTTTCTTTATTTTTGGTTTTGTTGTTGCCTTAATTTTCTTTCTTTTTTTTTTATAGCCTTCACCTTTTTCTTTTATAAAAATTTATTTTTTTTTTATTACAAAGTCAGATATACAGAGAGGAAGAGAGACAGAGAGGAAGATCTTCCGTCCAATGATTTAATCCCCAAGTGAGCACACTGGCCGGTGCTGTGCCGATCCGAAGCCAGGAACTAGGAACATCCTCCGGGATCCCACACAGGTGCAGGGTCCCAAGGCTTTGGGCCGTCCTCGACTGCTTTCCCGGACCACAGGCAGGGAGCTGGATGGGAAGTGAGTGGGGCTGCCAGGATTAGAACCGGCACCCATATGGGATTCCGGGGTGTTCAAGGCGAGGACTCTAGCCGCTAGGCCAAGCAGTCAGGCCCAGTCTTGATTTTCTTTTTTTAAGTTTATTAGAGTGATAGAGACAGAGGTCGTCCATCGCTGGTTCATTTCACAAATGCCCACTACAGCCAAATCTCACACAGCTACAGGAACCCAGGCATTGGAGCCATCTCCTGCTGCCTTCTAGGATGCTGCATTAGCAGGAAGCTCTTCTATAGCGGTGGAACCAGAATTTGAATCAGAATAAAGGTGGAGTAGAGCATGGGATGGGGCTGTCCCTAGTACCAGCTTTACTGGCTCACCACACACCTGGCCATATAACCATTTTCTTACTCCTCAAATACAGAAGTGGCCTTTGGGGAAATTTGTTAGAATCTAGAGAGAGTGATAGGGTATAGAACTATGTCGGAAAGAGGATGAAACACAGAATTAGTAGAAAGGGGGGTGGTATCTGGAATTGACTGCCTTTTTGTCCCTTCTTGCTGGTTTTTATAATGGTGATATAACTTGCTGGTTTTTTAGAATGAAATATAGTCATGACAGATTTGCTATTTTTTTTTCTACAAATGCCTTGCAATTTGGATCTGTTTATTTATAATCTTTTGGTTGTTTTTTTAAAATAAAGATTTATTTATTTATTGGAAAGTCAGATATACAGAGAGGAGGAGAGACAAAGAGGAATATCTTCCGTCCAATGATTCACTCTCCAAGTGAGCACAATGGCCGATGCTATGCCGATCCGAAGCCAGGATCCAGGAACTTCTTCCAGGTCTCCCACACGGGTGCAGGGTCCCAAAGCTTTGGGCACGATAGTGTAATGGTTAAGGTCCTCACATTGAATGCTCCAGGATCCCATAAGGGCACTAGTTCTAATCCCGGCAGCCCCACTTCCCATCCAGCTCCCTGCTTGTGGCCTGCGAAAGCAGTCAAGGATGGCCCCAAGCCTTGGGACCCTGCACCCACAGGGAGACCTGGAAGAAGTTCCTGGCTCCTGGCTCTGGATCAGCGTAGCACTGGCCATTGTGTTCACTTGGGGAGTGAGTCATCGGACAAAAGATCTTTTTCTCTTTCTCTCCTCCTCTCTGTACATCTGACTTTGCAATAAAAATAAATAAATCTTTTTTAAAAATTAAAAAAAAAAGAAATTAGAACTGGAAATAAGGAAAAATCAGTGGAACATAAGGCAGAGAGGAGAAAAATGAAAAATATGGTAGAATGGAATGTATTTTTTTAAAGATTTGTTTACTTTTATTGTTTTTATTTTATTGTACAGAGAGGAGGCGAGACAGAGAGGAAGAGCTTACATCTGTTGATTTGCTCCCCAAGATGGCCGGAACTGAGCCAATATGAAGCCTGGAGCCAGGAGTGTCCTGTGGTCTCCCACATAGGTGCAGAGTTCCAAAGCTTTGGGCCGTCCTCTACTGCTTTCCCAGGCCACAAGCAGGGAGCTGAAAGGGAAGTGGGACCACTGGGACATGAACTGGCACCTGTATAGGGTCTCAGCATGTGCAAGGCAAGTAGCCACTAGGTTACTGCACCTGGCCCAGAATGTGTTTCTTAATCACAACAGCAGTTAGGTTACACTGGTTCCCTAAAAACTTTATTTAAAATACAAGGATGATCAGAGCAGGGAAATAGCAAAGAGTTAAATAAATGGAGAGACACACAGTATCTGTGGATAGGAGGGCTCGGTGTTATAAAGATGATCATTGTCCTGTGTTTGAGTTTTAGGTTGAATGTAATTCTAATCAGCATTCCAAGTTTCTAAAATGTGTACGTGTATGGAGGAGCCGCGGCTCCAGAGACAAGCTGGGCAACTTCTCTTAGTCTGATTTTAAGCTGTAATTTTTAGACATGTCTTTTTGGTACAGGGATAGAAAAATTACACTTGCAGAATTGGCTAAGGTACTGAGAAACAGACCAGTGAAACTTGGATCTGTGACAAAGGTGGCGTTACAGGTCAGTGGAGAAAGGATGAATTATTCAGTAATATTCTGAGATCTTTGTTAGCCATATGAAAAAATAGATCTCCATTAATTCCATACACAAAAATCAGCTTCAGTTGCACTAGTGACCTAAATGTGAAAGGTAACATTTTAACGTATATAGAAAGACAACTATAAAGAAAAAGATTGGAGTTTATTAAAATGATTATTGATTTAACTTCTGTTTTTTAAAAAACTGCATGTATGCTGTGTATATAATCATTTATTTTATATACTGCTGAAGTGGCTATTTGTGTACCACGACTCAGATTAAGAATAAAAACATGACCAAGATCTGATGTTGTGGCATATCAAGATAAGCTATCACCTCCATCCTCCATGGTTGCCAGTCTTGAGTCCGGGCTGCCCCACATCCGGTCAGGATCCCTGGGAAGCAGCAGAGAGAGGTGTGGTACTTAGGCTCTTGCTCCCATGTGGGAGATGCAGGCAGCAGCCATCTTTCAGGGGCCTTTTATCTGTTGTCCTACTCATTGAATAGTTCAGACTGGGGGAGTAACAAATTGGGAGTAAGCAATCGGGAAGGGGGTGTGTGTGTTAAAATTTATTTGGCAGGCAGAGTTATAGAGAGAAACAGAAAGATCTTTCATCCATTTATTCACTCCCCAAATGGCCGCAGTGGCCAGAGCTGGACTGAGCAGGTCTGCCCGTGGGCACAGGAGCCTGAGCACTTGTGTCATCTTCAGCTGCTTTTCTGGCTGTGCTACCCAGGAGCTAGATTGGAAGTGGAACAGCCAGGAGTTGAAGAGGTGCCCGTGTAGGATTCCAGTGCCACAGGCAGTGGCTTTACAGCATTGTCCAAGTTTTGTTTTGTTTTTTTTTAAGCATGATATGTATGTATACATTATTAGATTTCTATTTTTTTTTAATTTGCTTATTTTTATTGCAAAGTTAGATATACAGAGAGGAGGAAAGACAGAGAGGAAGATCTTCCACCCGATGACACTCCCCAAGTGACCGCAATGGCCGGTGCTGCGCCAATCTGAAGCCTGGAGCCAGGAACTTCCTGAAAGTCTCCCACGTGGGTGCAGGGTCCCAAGGCTTTGAGCCATCCTCTGCTGCTTTCCCAGGCCACAAGCAGGGAGCTGGATGGGAAGTAGAACAACCAGGGCTTGCAGATGGAGGATTAGCCTGTTGAGCTATGGAGCTGCCCTCCCCCTCTGCCCCCCAGTTTTTGTTTTATTTTTATATTTATTACAAAGGTAAGGGGATTGCAGACCCATGTGGAAAGGAGAGGATGCAGGTGGGTGAGAAACAGGTTTGCATTTTCCCTCCTGTGCCCACAGAGGTGGGGAGGAGCGGGAGAAGGTGCCCTGCTTGTTGTCAGACCACATCAGTGCCAGCGGATGGAAATGGTCTTCGGATGTCTCCTTAGAGACCCAGAGTGGGGGAGGAGTGCTCAGAGGGCTTTGCTTTAGTGGTCTTGATTGTTCTGACAAATCGCACCAGAGGTGAGAGAATCTTTCCGTGGCCTATTAGCTGTCGATGTCTGCTTCAGTGAGCTCAGACTTGGGTGCTTGCTGTAAACCTGGCCTGGAGTGTTCAACCTGCCCTTCTTTCTGCCCTTTGAAGAAGCACTCAGACAGTCTTCTGTTGTCTTTTTTTTTTTTTTTCTATGCTAGGTATATACATGCAATGAATGAATCCCAATTGAACTTCAACTGCGAATATACAGCAAGGTGAAGGAATCCACCATGGGGGTAGGGTTGTGCGAGGGGTAGGGGGAATCCCAGTGCCTGCAAAACTGTGTCACGTAATACAATGTAATTAAAACAAAAGGATTTTTATTTTTTATTGGAAAGTCAGATTTGCAGAGAAAAGATCTTCCATTTGCTGGTTCACTCTGCATGTGACCTCACTGGCTGGAGCCAAGATGATCTGAAGCCAGGAGTCCCAAACCTCTTCCGGGTCTTCCAACTTGGTGCAAGGTCCCAAAGCCTGCATCACCCTCAACTGCTTTCCCAGGCTACAGGGAGCTGGATGGGAAGTGGAGCAGTCGGAATACCAACTGGTGCCCACATGGGATTGGGCATGTGCAAGACAAGGACTTTCGCACTAGGCTACCGTGCTGGGCCCTCTGTTGTTTAGATAAGCCTGCTGTCTGGTCTTTCGTGTGCATTTGAGTATATTCTCTATTCTTGCATGGGAGTCAGTAACTGAGCTGGCCCAGTTCTGCAATATGTGCTCCGTGATCCAACCACGTGTCTGTGGTATTTTCCCTGAGGTTGGGGGGCCCCTAAGAAATCCCCCTGGAGGTCCTCAGACCGAGGGCCTAATTTTCATGAGTGCCATGAAAGCTGGTGCTGGTGTGGTGGCCAGGTCCAGCCGGCTCCCTGTGCCAGCTCAACTGTTTAGTCAGTCCCCAACCTCAAAAAATAAGTGATTTTTACAAAGTGAAATATATAGTGCAGCAGTTCTGGAAACCAGATTCCCTCCCTCCCTCCTTCCCTCCGTCCTGTGGGTATTTCTTGTTCTTTGCTCATTGGCCTCCCTGGAGTAAACTTGTAAATCCTGCGTTTGTCCTGTGTAGCTGCTGAAGTCTCTGCTTGGGTGGCCTAGAGGTGCTCCGGCCAGCAGGGCCAGCAGAGCCAGTAACGTGGGCAGGTGGACAGGGAGAGGGTCTGGGGATGAAGCACCGACAGATCAGTGATGGTACAAGTCTATTGCTGCCTCACCTCTCCTTATATACTCTTCCCCCCAACTCCTAATTTAACCAGGAAATTGGACACAGACGAGTCCAATTAGTCTAGGTGTTTTTAGCTACAAGCCCAGTTCCTGTTCCTGCCCAGCCCGACCAGTGCTAATCAACTCCTTAGCCCACAACATAGTGGTTAGTATTACAATAATTAGACAAAGATTTCTTTAAGTGTCTTGGATAAGTACATTAGCCTTTGAGGCCTTCTGCCTGGGTCTGCGAGGAGAGTGTGTTCAGATTACCGGGAATGCTCATGTGTCAGAGCTTTTTGCAAAAAAAAAAAAAAAAAACAAAAAAAACCCTAAGATTTATTTATGTGGGCCCAGCGCGGTAGCCTAGTGGTTAAAGTCCTTGCCTTGCATGTGCCGGGATCCCATAATGGGCACCTGTTTGTATCCTGGCGGCTCCACTTCCCTTCCAGCTCCCTTCCTGTAGCCTGGGAAAGGGCCCAAGGTTTTGGGACCCTTCACCCACGAAGGAGACACGGAGGAGGCTCCTGGCTTCGAATTAGCTCAGCTCCAGCCCCAGCTGTTGCAGCCACTTGGGGAGTGAACCAATGGATGAACCATCTTTCTCTGTATCTCCTTCTCTTTGTGAATCTGACTTTAAATCTTAAATACATCTTTTTTTTTTTTTTTTTTTTTTTCTGAAAGGCAGAGTTACAGGCCACAAGGGCTGGAGCTGGGCTGGTCTGAAGCCAGGAGCCTCCTCTAAGCCTGTACACTAGTGCAAGCACCTGGGCCTGCAGCAGAGAACCAGACAGGAAGTGGAGCCGCTGGTACCCAAACTGGTATGCTGTACGGGTGCCAACACTGTGGGAGGCAGCCTCACCTGTCACAACACAGCGCCCCCATCAGAGCTTTTTAAGATTTGTTTTTTATTTGAAAGGCAGATTTACAGAGAGGAGAGGCAGAAAGAAAGTCCTTCTGTCCACAGGTTTATTTGCCAAGTGGCTACAATAGCCAAAGCTGAGCCAATCCAAAGCCAGGAGCTTCTTCCACATCTCCCTCAGGGGTGTGGGGTCTCAGGGTTTTGGGCCATCCTCTACTGCTTTCCCAGGCCACAAGCAGGAAGCTGGATGGGAAGTGGAGGAGCCAGGATATGAACCCCGGGTGCATGCAAGGTTAGGATATAGCTAGTGAGCCAACTCAGTGGGCCCCCAGCAGAGCTTGTTAAAGCCCTCTGTAGACAAGCTTTGCCATGTGACAGGTAAAGCTGCTGTAAAGAATGCCTGATTTGCTTCCTGCTACTGTGTTCCCTGGGAGAGCGCAGGGGAGTCCTTCCCACCCCACCCTCCAATACCTGGATGACATTCAGGCTCGCTTTTTATGGCCCAGGTGACCCTTGCAGGTTTTGAGGAGGAATGACCCCAGGAATGGCAGCTCTCTTGCTCTCTCTGTGGTGTTTCACACCTGTTCTGCTTCCAGCTGTGCTTGCCAGGCTGCTGTTTGTCACTTTATGAGTTTTGTTTTGAATGCTGCAAAGAACTGGGGAGAGGGAGATAGGAATCCAACAAGCTAAAATACTGAAGCTCTTTATTCCTGTCAGAATTCAGCCATGTTTTCTTTAAGCTTTGTAAAGTGTACATAACAATTTACTATTTTAACCATGCAGCTCAGCAGCATTAATTATGCAGCCTTTGCCACCTTCCATTTCTAACACTTTTTAATCTTACCAAAGTGAAACTGAATTCATTCAGCAGTAACTCTCCATCCTAACTTGTCACGCCCCTGGAAGCCTCCATTCTACTTTTTGTCCATATTAGTTTGACTACTTACTTTTATGTGCCTTGTATTAGTGGAATCATACATGCTTCTCCTGCTGTTTCTGTCTTCATTGTTCATTGATGTAGCAGCTCAAGTCCAAATTTTATTCCTTTTAAAGGGTAAATAAAGGGTAAATAGCATTGTCTTGTATGTATGTGCTACATTTTGCTTATTCAATAAAAGTGGATTGTTCCTAACCTTTGGCTAATGGCAGGCAAACTGTTACGAACATTTGTTTGTTTTCTCAGAAATGTGGGTTTCTTTTGTTTTTGCCTTTTATTTGTTTTGTTTTCTAAGGCAGAGAGAGAGACACACAGAGAATGCCCTCGGTGGCTAGGGGATAGGCAAGGGATGAGCAGCACCTAGGGCACACTCGCGTCTCCGTGATGGAGGTAGGAACCCAGCTGCTTGAGCCATTACCTCTGCCTCCCAGCCAGAGGCAGGGAATGGAAGTCATGCAGGTCCTTGAATGTGGGGCGTGGTATCTGAACCTGCGTTGTTATTTCTTTTGAGTATATACCTGGCAGTATAATTGTTGTGTTTACTTTTCTGAGGAATTGCAGAACTCTCTTCCAAATTTGCTGTAACATTTTACATTCCATCTTAAAGAGTATGAAGTATGATCTCACTGTTATTTTCATTTGCATATTTCTGCATAATAATGTTGGGGATCTTTTTCTTTTTTTTAAGACTTATTTATATGCAAAAGGCAGATTGACACAGAGAGGAGAGACAGATCTTCCATCTGCTGATTCACTCCCCAAATGACTGCAGTGTTTGAAGCTAAGTCAGTCCAAAGCCAGAAGGCAAGATCCTCCTCTGGGTCTCCCATGTGGGTGCAGGGTCCCAAGGCTTTGGGGCTGTCTTCCAACGGTTTCCCAGGCCACAAGCAGGGAGCTGGATGGGATGTGGAGCAGCTGAAACATGAACTAGTGCCCATAGGTGATGCCAGCATTTGTAGGCAGGGGATTAGCCGGTTGAGCCATTGTGCTAGCCGCGCTCCCCCTTTTGTTTTTTATTGTTATTTTTTATTTTAGTTTTTATTGGAAAGGCAGACATACAGAGAGAATAAGATCTTCTGTCCCCTGGTTTACTCCCCAAGTGGCTGCAGCGACTGGAGGTGAGCCAATCCAAAGCCAGAAGCCAGGAGTTTCTTCCAGGTCTTCCATGCGGGTGCATCATCCCCCATTTGGTTAGTCATAGTGGTTTACTTACTGGATTGGCCCAGAATTTTACTCCTGAAGGAGCTAAATCTAGCTCTTCAGGCTAGGCTTTCCCAGTTGACTGAACTCCCAGAAGTGGGGAAGAGAGTGTTAGTAGGTGCTCAGGTGCATCAGCTGGGTCCCAAGCATATCAAGCGTGGTCCTCATTGCTCCGATATGAAACAGCAGCCCTACCTTTTAAAACAAAATGTTCATTTTCATTGTGTTTGAAAGAGAGACAGAAACATAAATCTTTTATCCATTGGTTCCTTCTGCAAATGCTTACTGCCACCAGTGCTGGGTCAGTCCGGAGCCTGGAGATGGAAACTCGGTCCTGGTCTCCCATGTGACAGGGACAGAAGTACTTGATCCATTGGTCCTACCAAACACTGATGAAAGATACAGGCATCCCAAGTCATGACTTAATCACTGCACCGGATGTCTGCCCCGGCAACCTTACTTCCTGGCAATCGGGTTCAGTTGCTTCTGCCTTTTACGTATTCACTATAGCCCTGAGGGCAGGAATGGTAAACCTGCACATAGAATATTATCTAGTCCCGGGGCTCACCCGGTATATGGTTCAGTTGCTAATCCTCCTCCCTTCAAGCACCAGGATCTCATCTATGTACCAGTCTGTCCCAGCTGCTCCACTTCCCATCCAACTCCTTGCTTGTGGCTTGTGGATGGCCCAAAGCCTTGGGACCCTGCATCCTTGGGGGAAGACCTGGAAGAGGCTTCTGGCTCTTGGCTTTTGATTGACTCAGCTCTGGCCATTGTGACCTCTTGGGAAATGAACCAGCAGATGGAAGATCTTTTTGTCTGTCCTTCTGTCTGTAAATCTGACTTTTCGAATGAAAATGCTTAAAACTTTTTTTTAAAGATTTCTGTATTGGAAAGTCTATCTCTTCCTGTGTGTAACTCTGCCTTTCAAATAAATACATCTTTTTAAAGTACTTCCCCCAATTGACAAGTTAGCAGGAGGACTTTTTAAAAGGAGAAAGGGGAGTTGGGGGAGGTTAGAGAAGATAATGGATACAGCTAATTGATTGATGGACAGGTTCCCCAGGGTCTGCTGCAGTAACTGTCTTACTACTAATTAGGTGGAGGTTCCTTTGACGTAGAGCTGTTGGCTATAAATTCTTGACCAGGGAGTCAGGAATAGGAACTTGAACTGTTGCTTAGATGTGGAATCAAATGGTGGCTTAACATACAGCTTCACAGCGCAGCTCATGTACACCTTTTGTGCTCTGTGGATGTCATGACAAATGATGGCTAATGTAAGATTACTGAATCTTTTTGTCTAGGTGTCACTTAGTGTCTCCTTCATGTATGTTCATGGTGGACATTAACGTGTAATACCAAGGTCTTCACACTTGGTGTCCATTTCTGTGACCCGTGTCTCTCCCCAAGACTTTTTAAATCTTAATGTCTAGTCTTTCTGGTTTTGTGAACCCGATAACATGTTAGGACATTTTCTTATGAATCTGCTTATGTTCTAATCTCAGCCATCTCTTTGTCCACATAAGCTGGGCAGTCGAGTGTCCTGCTTAAAGCTCTGTGTTAGGAGAGGTTTTCCTTCCCTGCCCCTCAGTGCTGCTCTCTTGAGTGGGGCTGCAGCACAGTCATTGTCCATTTCTGGTTTGTACCAGCAAGGCCAAACGTATATACTAAGAAGGATTGGTGGGTTTGAGATATCAACTCATGCTTATACCTCCTGGTCCCACTTGTGCTTGGACATGTGTGTCTATTTTATGCTGGAGTATTGCTGATCTTACACAGCGCAGATCATGCTGAGTGGAGGAATGGTCCCTGCTGCCACATGATGAAGTTCTTTGCATTTACTAGGCCTGATAGTATGCCAGGAGGTTGAGGTGTTTGTGTGTGTGTTTAAGATTTGTTTGTTTATTTGAAGAACAGTGACAGGAGAGGAAAGGACAGAAATACACAGGTATTTTTCACTGGTTCACTCACCAAAGGACCACAACAGCCAGATCTGGGTCAGGCGGAAACCAGGAGCCAGGAACTCCATCTGTGTGTCTCCCATGGGTGGCAGGGAGCTAAGTACGTGAGCCATCCTCTGCTGCCTCTTTGGCACGTTAGCAGGAGTGCTGCAGTAACATGCAGAGATGCTGGGACTTGAACCAGCTCTCTGATAGAGATGTGGAAGCCCCAGTAACTTGGGCCAGCCATGGCAGCCCCATGCCAAGATGTGTTTCACAGATAACACCCTTTTCCACTACAGGTGGGCATGGCTTTCCCTGAAGATGCAGGGGCTTGCCCTTACACCCCTAATACCATTGGGTCTGCTAGGTTGTTTGCCTCACCTCCGAACTCGGCAAAGTCCTTTCCTGTTCTCTACAACTCACAAAACCGTCTACTTTTTGTGTCACCCACTCTAAAGGTCAGGGTTATGTTTTTACATATTGTGCTTCCCTCTTCTTGATAGGATGTGGTTACCTGGAGGCTGTTTTATGCCTCTGCTGATGGGATATTACAAACCTTACCGATGGAATGAGTACTTGAGTCTTAGTGTTTTTTCTCACCCTCTGGAGAGCATGTATCTCATCCAGTATGCTCTTCACCTCTCCCTCATCTGGTCCAGTTAGCATGATGTTATCAGTGCAATGGAGTTGCAGGAAATCTGACTGGTTGTATCTTTCAGGACTATATTATCGCAGAGGGTGAAAGAATGACAAAGTCCTTTAAATGTGTGCTACGATTGTATATGAATATAAATTGTTTTTGATCCTGTTTTTTTGAATTTGCTGTAATCTACTGCTTTCCTCCCAAATTTGTCTGGTTTCAATGGGGAGTAAAGTAAAACGTGAATTCTGCATCTCTCTATAGCCTTGATTTCTGCTGTTATACTGTCTCCATCCCTAAGCTACAACGTTTAGGGTGGAGAGCAGCAGCTTTGGAGTTTCCTTCTACTTGCCTTCCCCAGTGTGGTAACTCTTACCTTACAGCCCTACAACCAGAATAGGAGTTGCTCAAACTTCCAAGTTTGTCTATCTCAATTTTACATTCCAGGACCACCAGGAAGGCCTATGGTGACCCTCTCTGAGCTTTAATTTAGTGCATTTATTTCCTGATTCTTGTAAGCTTATAGTGATACTTCTAGAATCCAGATGTTAGTGCCAGCCAAACCTCAAAACATTAAAGTGCCCTTTTTTCTCCCCAGTTCATAGTTACGTAAATGAACAGCATAGATAAAGCAATTTCTTATTTTGTATACCCAGTATATTTGGGTTGAGACTAAGTAAGAGCTCTGTGGTGTTGCCCACTCAAAAACTGTGACACGGGCCCAGCATGATGGCCTAGTGGCTAAATCCTCACCTTGCATACACTGGGATCCCAACTGGGCACCGGTTCATGTCCCAGCTGCTCTACTTCCCGTCCATCTCCCTGCTTGTGGCCTGGGAAAGCAGTCGAGGACGGCCCAAAGCCTTGGGACCCTGCACCCATGTGGGATACCCGGAAGCAGCTCCTGGCTCTTGGCTTTGGATCAGCTTAACTCTGGTCTTTGCGGCCCACTTGGGGAGTGAACCAGCGGATTGAAGATCTTTGTCTCTCTGTAAATCTGACTTTCCACTGAAAATAAATAAATCTTATTTTTAAAAATCTCTCAGAACTACAGATTTTTCTTGGAATTATTGTAACTTGGTGTTACAGGTAGCTTTGTTGGGTCATCTGATCTCCTTTGGACATTGGATTCAGCCTGAAAGTTGCCTCAGTCTGGAAGGTGTGGGATCCTGAGTTTACTTTTAGCTGTAGAAGCAGAGCTCCGTTTCTCTGGTTTATACTTGAAGTCTTGCAGGAGCCGTGCTGTGCCAGGCTGAAGCCAAATCTAATACTCAGTGCTGCTCTTCAGGAGAGACACAGAGAAAAGATGTTCTATCTTCCATACGGGTGTCCGGGACCCAAGTTCTCTAGCCATCATATGCTGTCTCCCAAGTTATTCCTTAACAAGCAGCTGGAATTGGGAACAGATCCAGAACACAGGCCAGCTACTGAGATACGGGATGCAGGCATCCCAACTGTGGTGGTAATCACTATGCCCTCAGGCTGCCATGGGAACCAGATTTTTTAAGATTTATTTATTTTTGTTACAGAGTCAGATATACAGACAGGAGGAGAGACAGAGAGGAAGATCCTCCATCCATTGATTCACTCCCCAAGTGGCCACAACGGCTGGAGCTTAGCCAGTACAAGGCCAGGAGCCTGGAGCTTCATCTGGGTCTGCCACGCAGGTGCAGGGATCCAAGACCCCGGACCATCCTTCACTGCTTTCCCAGGCCCCAAGCAGGGAGCTGGATGGGAAGCAGGGCTTCTGGGATTATAACCGGTGCCTATATGGGTTCCTGTACATGCAAGGCGAGGACTTTAGCCACTAGGCTATCATGTCAGGCCCAGGAACCAGTATTTTATTATCGGCATGACTGCCCTTTGCATTTTGATCTGCCCTAGTTGAATAAAGTAGTCTTCTTATTGGCTGGCTGTTTTGTCTCTAGTGTCATGTCCTGTTGACTGTTTCCATAAGTCTGTAAATCTCTGAACTACCTGGGGTCATTATGGTAATTGTGACCACTTGAAAGACAGATTTTACAGAGAAGGAGAGACACAGACAAAGATGTTCCATCTCTTGGTTTATTCTCAAAATGGCCACAGTGGCTGGAGCTGGGCCAATCAGAAGCTGGGAACCAGGAGCTTCTTCTGGATCTCCCATGTGAGTGCAGGTGCCCAAGGATTCATTCCATCTTCCTCTGCTTTCCTCGGCCCTAAGCAGGGAGCTGGATGGGAAATAGAGCAGCTGGGATACAAGCCAGGGTGACAGCTCCACAAGTGGAGGCTTAGATTGCAGTGCCATGATGTCAGCCTCAGTAAACTTAGTTGTTTTTTTTCTTAAGATTTATTTATTTTTATTTTAAAGTCAGTTTTACGGAGAGAAGGACAGACAGAAAAATCTTCCATCTGCTAGTTTACTCCCAAAGTGGCCGTAACAGCCAGACCTGAACCAATCCAAAGTCAGGAGCAAGGAACTTCTTCCGGGTCTCCCTCAGGGGTGCAGGATCCCAAGGCAATGGGCCATCCTCCCCTGCTTTCCCAGGTCATAAGCAAGGAGCTGGGTGGGAAGTGGAGCAGCCAGGACATGAACTGGTGCCCATATAGGATCCCAATGCATACAAGGCAAGGACTTTAGCCAATAGACTACTGTGCCAGGCCCAGTAAGCTTAGTTTTATATCGGTCCTTCCTGTGGATGAAAATGACTGTTAAACTTAATGATGCTAGTATCTGTAACCAGCATATTTCTTTTGGTCTTTTCCCATTCCTTTCAAAGAACATAACATTTGAAGTATTTTCTGACCAGATTTTGTGCCTCTGCTTCTGCCTGCTTTCTTCCTGAGCCTTTGAATCCTTCCTCCACTATGCACAGCACAGGATTTTGTTGTTATTGTTTTGTTTCTAGT
The DNA here is from genome assembly GCF_017591425.1 of Ochotona curzoniae. Classification (NCBI taxonomy): domain Eukaryota; kingdom Metazoa; phylum Chordata; class Mammalia; order Lagomorpha; family Ochotonidae; genus Ochotona; species Ochotona curzoniae. Next base: position 6,024,659 of record NW_024465777.1, read on the forward strand.
TTTATTTACATAGTTTAAGAGGGATCCTCAGAGTAGGGTGGGGCGAGGGTCAAGGTCTGGAAGATGGTGGGTGGGACAGATGTTTCAGTTTCTGTCTTTTCTTCCTGATTCTGCGTGGGGTGAGGGTGGGTAGGAAATAGGGCTGCTCCTTACTGTCAAGTCATAGCAGCACCCAGGGATGGGGGCCGGTGATTTGATGACACCTTAAAGATCCCAATGTGGGGAAGGATGTTCCGAGGATGTCATTTCAGTGGATTTGATAGTTCTGAGCTGTTATCAGTTTCATTGCTCCAGGGTTCATGAAATCTTTTCAAGGTCTGTTAGTTGGCAACATACACCTCAGTGTGCCTCCGCCGCAGACACTTGCTGCAAAAGCTTGGCCAGAAGAGCCGTCCATCCTGCTCCACTTTCTGTCCTCTGATGGGGCACTCAGTATCCACTGCTGGCTCTAGATGAGATGGTTGCTGTGTTCTTTGTATGCATATGTGCTTTTCCATTGCATGGCCATCAGGAACTAAGGAGGCCCAGACCCAGTATGTGCACTCCAAGGTCGGACCACATATCTTGTTATTTTCCCTTTGTGAGTTCTGCAGCCCTGCCCTACTGGTCTGTATCCACTCCAGTTCTGGCTGGCAGGTGCAACAGCCCTGCCCTGTCTGGCCTACCCCCAGACCCAGCTCTCATGTGTATTGGCAGGTGCCACAGCCTAGTCCAATGGCAGCCCATCCCTGGATCTACCCGGTACACATGCTGAGGGATGCTGCAGACATGTTCAGACCCGTCTGTATTCCCCCTCCCCCACCCTGCCTTGGCTCTTACACTCACCTGCAGCCTAGCAGGGGAGTACCCCCCATAGTTACCTCTCCAAGCTCACTCCCAGCCCTGGATCTTGTACATGCCTGCAGGTGCTCCAAGCTAGTCTGACATGGTCCACCCCCAGATTTGGTACTTGCCAGCAAATGTTGCCACTTGACTTGGTCTGACCTGGCCTGGCCTGGCACACCCACAAACCTGGCTCTCCTGTGAACTGGTGAGTGTGACTGCCTAGCCCAGTGCAACCCACACCCCATCCTGGCTCTTTTGCATGCCAGCAGGTACCAAGGTCTGGCCCAGCCTAGCCCTCCCCGTGACAGCCCACACACATGCTGACTAGTGCTGCAGCCTGGCCTGCCCTGGCCTGACCCACCTCCAGCCCTAATGCTCACCAGCAAGAATTTCAGCCTGGTAGGGGAGTTCCCCAAGTTCTCCTACCAAGCCCACTTCTGGCCCTGCATTTTGCATGTGTTGGTGACTGCTAGGCATCTTGCTGGCATAGTCTGTCACAGGTCTGGGCCTTTGCATGTGCTGGTGGGTACTTTAGCCTGGGTCAGCCCGGTCTACTCCCAACCTTAGCTCTCATGAGGGTTGGTTAGTTATAGTCATCCCTGGCCACAGTTCTCACTCAGTCTGCAGATACTGCAGTCCCAGCCGTGATGAGCCCCCAAATCCCCGTCAGAATTTGTCCCCAGTCTTGGTTCTGTTGCAAGCTGATTGGTGACATGAACCAGTCCCACACAGCGCATCTCCTGTCCCAACACTCACTGCCAGGTACTGCAGCCTAACTCTACCAGGCAGGTTTCCCAGTACACTAGCTTTGCCGTGTACCTGCTTGGTGATGCTACTTAGCTCAGCCCAGGACCCATGCAGGCGGGTGCCTTGGTTTGACTCAAACATGCCCTCTGGTTTTCTCTTTCTAAAATCACTCCATTTCAGCTCCCAAGTGTAAGTGGCGTGGTCCATGGAAGACCCTGTGGTCATTCCTCACCTGTGGGTGCAGTGACCTAGTCCTTGGATTCCCCCAGAAGTCATTTCACAGGTGTTCAACTCTCCTTCTGCAGCCATACTCCCACACCTCCCCCAAATCCCCTTCCCCAGGCAGTCTGCAGACCCCTGCCACTTTTGGCTTCCAGACAGCACGGGGCCGTGTGGGGCACCACTGCAGTTCTGCGACGCAGCTTTCCTCAGCTTGGACCATCACTGTTTCGTCCTCTGGGCACCAGCCTCATGCAAGCTACCCCATATCCTGCATCTCTGCCAGAGTATTGAATCCTGTATTCCCAGAGAGTGGTTAGCAACCTCTCCTTTTCAATCTTCCGTTGTAATCTTGTTGAAACACTCTCCGATTTCAGTCCCGTGTGTCCCTCTCTGGCTGCTGCTAGTACTTGCAGCCTTGGTTCCGCACTTCCCTTAGGTTATGCAATTCCTTTCTGACCTTGTCAGGCCCAGAACACCTGGGCTGGCTTGTGCTGCAAAAGGCCTGTTAGCCAGGAGATAGGGTGGCAGCAGCTCTTGAGGAGACACCGCTGCAGGGAGACCTCTGCATTATCTTCAAGCAACAGGAGAGTGTGTCTTGTAAGAACGGACAGCTTTTGCCATTATGGGGAAATATGAAATTTTGGAGGAATATCATCAAATATCAAATGCTGTCTCCTCATGTGTTAGGGTCTCATTCTTTCCCAGCCCCTTGAAATCTGCTTTGAAGCTGCTCTGATGAATAACTCCCGGGGCTGCTTGGCAGCATTTCCATCTTTTTGCTGTAAAGAACACATTACTTGGGGCCCCATGGCTTTCCCGTTTGACTTTCAGTTGACTGTTGATCACACTTAGGTTTTCCATTCTGCTGCTGTTACAGTTGCAGTTTGTGCCTTATGTGTTCAGATATGTGCAGGATACATTTAATCAACTAGTACAGCCTTCTACAAATAGATGAATGTTATTTGCCACTATGAAAGTTTGAAAGATCAGGGCTCAGGATGGTGGCATAGTGGCTAAAGTAAATATCTGACTTTCCAATAAAAAAAACAAAAAAAATTTTTAAGTTAGATCAGCATGTGCCAAGAATTATCTGTTGGACCTGCTGCGAGTGATGGGGTCCTCCTTGCCATCTGGTCTACTATTGGTTCCATTCCAAAACTCCATTTCATTCTCAATTTTCTTGTATCGTTTGTGTCACCAGCTGTGTTCTCTGCAGAGCAGGCTATGAATTGGGCTTAAGATTCTTCTTGTGGTGGTAGTGGTAGGTGTTTTTTGTCTGTCTGTGTTTTTAGGGAATGCCCTTCCTCTCCCAAAATCATGGGACAAGCAGGAAACTGGATTGGGCAGATTTGATCATTGTCGTGATTGTGGATGAAGCATGAATATTTACATTTTGTTTAATTCATTTAAAAATATTTTTGGGGTGTTGAGCATTTGGAATAGTTGGCAAATGCTGACTGGGCTGCCTGCTATATCTCGTAGTAAGATAGCTGATTTGAATTTCATTTCATCTGCTGCCATTTACAGCTTCTTGCTAATACACACCCCTTGGAGGCAGCAGGTGCTGGCTCATGTACTCATGTGAAAGATTCAGATTAAGTTCTCAGCTGCTGGTTTCAACCTGGCCCAGCTTTGACTTTTGCAGGGAAGCTGTGCATGGAAGGTCTTTGTCACTCTGCCTTTCAATTAAATTCTGAAGATTAGGTTTTTTTTTGTTTGTTTTAATTTATTTTTATTGGAAAGTTGGATATTCAGAAAGGAGAAGAGACAGAGAGGAAGATCTTCTGTCTGTTGATTCGCTCCCCATGTGGCCCAAATGGATGGAGCTGAGCCAGTCTTAATCTGGGAGCCTCTTCCGGGTCTCCCACACGGGTGCAGGGTCCCAAAGCTTTGGGCCGTCCTCGACTGCTTTCCCAGGCCACAAGCAGGGAGCTGGATGGGAAGTGGAACTGCTGCAATTAGAACTGGCACGCATATGGGATCCCAGTGCATGCAAGGCAAGAACTTTAGCCACTAGGCCATGGCGTTGGGCCCCTGAAGATTATTTTAAAATTATTATAAAGCCTTTTTATTTTTATGTTTGAATCTTTTTACCTAATAGCTTACTGAACTGCCCTATATCTACAATAACTCCAACATTTCCTAAGCAAAAACCGTTTCCTACCTCAATCAAATGATTCATAACCCTTTCTCAGATTTTCATGTTAGTTTTTAGCTCACATAAAAACTTGCCCTTTGGGCTGTTGCACACGACACTTCTGCCTGCAGTGCCAACATCCCACATAGGCTCTGATTTGGGTCTGATTCTAGCTGCATCATAATGCTCTTGGCAAAGCAGCAGAGGATGGTCCAAGTCTTTGGACTCATGTGGGAGACAAAAAGAAGCTGCAGGCTCCTGGCTTCAGATTAATCCAGCTCCTCCGGGAGTGAACAAGTGGAAGGAGGAGCGCTCTCTGTCTCTTCTCTCTGTGTAACTGCCTCTTAAATAATGATAAATAAATCTTTAAAAAAATTACCCTTTTTCCTTACACTCCAGTGAATTTAAGAAAGGAAGTAGAGGGTCTAGCAGCGTGGCCTTCTGGTTAAAAGTCCTCACTTTGAATGCATCGGGATCCCATATGGGCTCTGGTTCTTATCGTGGCAGCTCCACTTCCCACTAAGCTCCCTGCCTGTGGCCTGGGAAAGCAGTAGAGGACGGCCCAAAGCTTTGCGACCCTGCACCTGCGTGGGAGACCTGGAGGAAGCTCCTAGCTTTGGATTGGCTCAGCTCTGGCTGTTGTGGTCACTTGGGGCGTGAACATCAGATAGATCTTCTCTGTCTCCTCCTTTTTGTATATCTGACTTTGCAGTAAAAATAAATAAATCTTAAGAAGATGATAAATGATTGTAATTATATTTTAGTATTATCTATGTGGATAGCACCCCCCTTTAACTCCCAGTTGGCATTGTCCTCATTAATACATTATACATTTTTATAATTCAGTTTTAAATTATAATCATTGATACTGGTTGGGCTTGTTTAATACGTATGTATATTTGTCACTATAAAGTGATGGATTTCACATTTTAAGTATATCATTTGCTTTTTTCTCTTTTTAGAAACTTAAACCCATTTCCTGAAACTGATTAGTAGTGACATGGAAGATCCATTTGGTGAGTATCACCTTCGTTTTCCTTAGTTAATATCATTTCTGTTTTTGTCTGTATTAAAGCTTTCAGAGTATAATGTTTTTTCTTGTTTGGCATGCTTTTATCTGAAATAGTGGGTTTCAAACATTTTGCATGCAGGACCCATTTAATCTGATTTTAAAGTTTTATTTTGCGATTTAGTTGGAAGTCATAGACAGAGGGAGATCTCTCATTTATTGATTTATCCCCAAAGCCCACCATAGCCAGGGCAGTCAGGAGCTAGGATTAGACCATCCCCTGCTACCTCCCGGAGAGTACAAAGGGAGGAGGCCAGAATTGAGAGATCCAGGACGCAAACTAGGGATCTCAGTATGGATTCAGGTATCCCAACCACTTTTTTTTTTTTCCCTAAGAGTAATTTTACTTGGGCCTGGCATGGTAGCCTAGTGACTGAAGTCCTTGCCTTGCATACCTGGGATCCCATAGCTGGCTCATATCCTGGCATACCCACTTCCCATCCAGCTCCCTGTTTATAGCCTGGAAAAGCAGTTGAGGACAGCCCAAAGCCCTGGGACCCTGCACCCGCATGGGGGATCTGGAAGAAACTCTAGGCTCTTGGCTTCAGATTGGCTCACCTCCGACTCTTGCAGCCACTTGGGGAGTGCACCAGTGGATGGGAGATCTTTCTATCCTCCTCTATATATATCTGACTTTCCAATAATTTTTTTTTTTTTTTACAAAAAAGCCTTATTTTACTTATTTGAAAGGCAAAACAGAGAGAAGGAGAGATAGAGAACAAGATCTTCCATCTGCTTTTTCACTCTCCAAATGACTGCAGCATCTGGAGCCGAAGCAGGCTGAATTCAGGAGCCTGAAAGTCCGTCTGGGTCTCCCCTGTGGGTAGCAGGGGCCCCATTCTAATTTCCTAGGTGGATTAGGAGGGCACTGGGTCACGGCAGTACTGTGCTGGGGAGTGCCAACAGTCCTGGGAGCTGCACCAGAGTGTCAGCGCCAATCTGACAGCTTGAAGTGACAATATTAAGTTCTCTATTTTTGTCACATAAGCATTTATATATACTTCTGTTTGTAAGTTAAGTTCTGCTGCTACTTCAGAAATGTTGCCTTTATTAGTACTTGATCAAGGAAAGGTAACGTGAAAGTAATCAGATTAGCAAGGATGTGTCGTATCAGTTTTGTCCATATGTCATATAAAGAAATCTAAATATACATGAATTCTTAGTAATTGCCTTTTTTTAAAAGATTTATTTTATTTTTATTGAAAAGGCAGATTACAAAGAGGAGCAGAGACAGAGAGAAAGATCTTCCGTCCGATGGTTCACTCTCCAAGTGGCTGCAATGGCCTGAGTTTAGCCATTCCGAAGCCAGGAGCCAGGAATTTCCTCCAAGTCTCCCACGTGGGTGCAGGGGCCCCAGGCTTTGGGCTGTCCTTGACTGCCTTCCCAGGCCAGAAGCTTGGAGCTGGATGGGAAATGGGGCAGCTGGGATTAGAACTGATGCCTCTATGGGATCCCCAGATGTTCAAGGCGAGGACTTTAACCACTATGCTATCGCGCCGGGCCCAGTAATTGCCTTTTTTGACCAAAATGTCAGTTTCTGTGTACTGAACCTTATTTTCTTATTGATTCATCTATTCTGGGATATCAAATACTCTTCATTAGTGTACATCAAACAAACAAAAAAAAAGAATCAGGCAATTTTACTTGTTTAACTTAAGTGTGCTGCAAGAAGCATTTGACTAACTTTCTGATGCTTTGTTACGTGAAAATAAAACTGTTTCCTTTCTAAACCAGTACAGCTTGAGGTATTCAAGTTGGATAAGGAATGTTACCGAAATTGTATTCCTTGCCCAGTGGCCGGGATGACTGAGGTGAAGTTCTCCAGTTCCTGGCACTGGTGATCTCAGATATGCGGTTTCAGTTTTGCTATGAGAAGACTGCTATTGAAAATCTTGATGGTCAGAATGGCCTCTGATTCTAGTTGACTTTGTTAGGACCTTGACTTTTCTGTCTCTGAAACAGGTTAAAGGATTACATTTAGTTCAATTGCAGGATCTTCATTTGAACACTAGAGGGCAGTCCGTACTTGCTTCATAAATCTGTAATTCAGAGGGCCAGCACTGTGACACAGTAGGCTAAGCTTTGACCTGCAGTGCTGGCATCCCACATGGGCAAGAGTTTCAGTCCTGGCTGCTCCACTTCCAGTTGAGATCCCTGCTTATAGTCTGGGAGAGCAGTAGAAGAAGGCTCAAGTCCTTGGGCCTCTGCACCCTTGTAGGAGACTTAGAAGAAGCTCCTGGGTCCTGGCTTGGAATGGCTCAGCTCCAGCCAGTGCAGCCCTGCGGGGAGTAAATCAGTGAATGGAAGATCTCTCTTTTTCTCCCTGGCTGTCCTCTCTATAACCATGTCTTTCAAGTAAAAATAAATATTTTTTTTTAAATCTATGGTTTATTACCAGGTAAATTCCTGATGTGACAATTTGTGAATTTTTTGGTAAGTTGAGTTCATTTTTGTTGCTTGATGGCAAATTCTAAAAAGCATATACATTTGAAAAACTAGAGTGATGCATGATCCCTTCAAAGCTTTTTTTCCCCAGAAACTTGAGTTTTCTTTGACTGACCTCCTTCTCTCACCGAACTAAAGTATAGATGGAGCTCCCCCTCCAATCGGAAATGCTCCATAATCTGAAGCTTCCTGAGTGGCAGTCAGCACATGGTTACACTGAAGCTGTTGTAGAAACAGCCTTCACTGGGCAGGTGTCTGGCAGAGCAGGCAGGTCACTGCTTGGGGTGCCGGCATCTCACGCCCGAGGGCCTGCCTGGAGTGCTGGCGCCTTTTTTCAGATTCAGCTTCCTGCTAAGGAGCACCCAGGAAGCAGCAGGTGATGGTTGGAAACTTGCTTGGTTTCATGCCACCCCCGCGGGAGACCTGGACTGGCTTCCACACTCTCGGCTTCGGCCTGGTCCAGCCCTGACTACATTTTGTGAATGAACCAGTGGACAGAAAATCTCTATGTGTGTGTCTGTCTGCCTTTCTCTGTCCTTCTCTGTGTGTCCCTCTGCTTTTTGAAAAAATAAGCTTCTCTAAAAAATAAAAATTAACCTTCGGGCTCTGTGTATAAGGTTTATATGAAATAAATAAAATTTACGTTTAGACTTGAATCCCAGCCCCAAGGTACCTTCCTTCTATACATGTAAATACTGTGAAATGAGAGAAAAGGCCCAAATCCATTTTTGATAAGGGATAGTTCACCTGTGTAGCTTATATTTTAATCTAATTAATTACTTAAATGTGTTGGACTATTAAGAAAATGCTTGTTTATTCAAAAGGCAGAGTGATTATGTGCATATATACAGATAGAGAGAGAGAGAAAAAGAGATCTTTCATCTGCTGGTTCCTCCCCAGATGCCCACAGCAGCCAGGGTTGTGCCAGGCTGCAGCCAGGAGTTTCATCCTGTTTTCCAGTGTTGATGTAGGGACCCAGCACCTGGGCCGTCCTGCACTACTTTCCCAGGCGCGTTAGCAGGGAGCTGGGTCAGAGCTAGAGCAGCTGGGACTACACTGGCATGCAGGTGCTGGCTTAACCCATGGCCACAGGCTTACAGACTGTAACTGAAATTTGAATGTAGTTTATACTTACTAGAGAGTGTCAAAGTGAAAATTGCTATGGAAATTGCTGTTGGCCGAGAGTCAGTTGAAATATAAAATTGAAATATCCTTTATGATAGACAAATGTTTGGTTTCTCTGCTAGTGGAGGATTTTTCTCTTATACCTCTTTAAATCTTGGGTTTTTATTATTAACATTTACATTCATAATGTGAGTTTTATAAGAAAATTAAGTTATGTTAACAACCAACCTCCTTCCCTGTCTCCATTCTTCATCTAAACATTGAATGGGTTTTTCTCTTTGTTGTGTACAGAGCATAAGAATTTGATAGACTCAGTAACATTTGACAAAATAATTTTGCGACTGAAGTTAGTTTGTTTCTGAAAAAAATTTATATTTTTTTTCCTGATAAGATGGGAGTGAGAAATTTGGGAAAGTAAAATTAGCTAACCGATTATGTAGATATATTTTTAAAGGATTATTTGTTTTATTCTGAACATAAAAGCAGTGAGATTTTTTTGCCTATCAAGTTCTAGTATGACATACCTGAGCCTTTTAAGATCTTTTCTACGTAGATAGGTGCTGATATCATGACATTGGTTGTTTTTGTTTTTTGTTATTTTTGTTTTTTTTTTTTTAAGATTTATTTATTTTTATTGGAAAGTCAGATATACAGAGAGGAGCGACAGAGAGAAAGATATTCCATCTGCTGATTCACTCCCTAGGTGGCCACAATGGCTGAAACTGAGCTGATCTGAAGCCAGGATCCAGGAGCTTCTTCCTGGGTCTCCCACACAGGTATAGGATCTCAAGGCTTTGGGCTGTCAATGACTGCTTTCCCAAGCCACAAGCAGGGAGCTGGATGGGAAGTGGAGCTGCCAGAATTAGAACCGGCGCCCATATGGGATCTTGACTTGTTCAAGGAGAGGACTTTAGCTGCTAGGCCAAGCAGCCAGGCCCTCAGATGCTTTAAATAAGTGTGTAGACTGGTAGGCTTTGTGCTGCACTGTGGGGTGAGCTTCTTGGACTTGTTGAGAAACATTCTCGTACCAGTATCAAGGCCCAGGAGAGACCTGGCCATGTCTTCTCATCCCCGTTTGGACATGGGAGCTGAGGAATGCTGGGTATTCCTCAGGGTGCTGCCCTGCGTGTTGATCATATCCATGTTGACTAAGTCTATTCCGGTTTTGTTCCTGCATCCCCATCATTAATTGCTGTTTGTGTCCACTGTTTAACTCCTTCCGGAAAACTTCCTCAAATGTTGTAGATAATATGAGGCAGACATTGAAAGACAAGAAATGGAAAAGATGAGGACAGAGGAAGGAAAGAGGGCTTACCCTAATTCCTCTTTTCCAACTTGAAAGATTATTTATTTATTTGCAAAGTACAGTGACAGAGGTCTTGTATCTCCTGGTCTGCTCCACCAGTGGCCACAGCAGCCTGGACTGCAGCAGGCAGAAGCTAGGAGCCCACCGCTCCGTCTGGGATCTTCATGTGTGCCAGGGACTCCAGGTACTTACACCATCGCTTGTTGATACCCAGACACATTAGCAGGGAGCTAGATTGCAAGGAAAGGCACTGATATTTAAACCAGAATCTTCAATATGGTATGTGGGCCTAATCAGCTGGGCCACATTACCATCCACTCTTTTTATTTTAAATCCTCTTGGTTTCATCTTCATTTTTTATCAAGATTTATTTTTTTGATCAAGATTTATTTTTATTAGAAAGTTAGATTTACAGAGAGAAGAAACAGAGAGGAAGATATTCCCTCTGCTGGTTCACTCCAGGTAGCCGCAACAGCTGGAACCGAACAGATCCAAAGCCAGGAGCTTCTTCTGAGTCTCCCACATGGGTACAGGGTCCCAAGGCGTGGGGCCATCCTCCATTGCTTTCCCAGGCACAGAGCTGGAAGAGAAGTGGAGCAGCCAGGATATGAACCGGCGCCCATATGGAATCCCAACACAAGGAAGGCAAGGACTTTAGCCACTAGTCTACTGCACTGGGCCTTCATCTTAATTTCAAAAAGACCAGGATAAAAAATGTTGGAAGTAGGGTCTGGCTCAATAGCCTGTGTTTACCTGCTATTGACTCCCCAGATACTGACAAATATTGAGGCTAGGAGCCCTGAACTGCATAAGTGGCAAGTACCCTGATACTTGAGGCATAGTAGAGAGGTTGGGACTCTCAGGCTAACATTGATAAGATTCTGGCATCCCAAGCAGCAATTTAATGTGCAATACTGCAGTACTTGACCCCAATCTCCTTTTAATTAAAATTTATATTATATAGAATGTGTGAGAAGCCATTTAGTAAGGTACAGTGGTAAATAGACATTATTTAAACCATGTTCTTATTATATATCTGAATTTATAAAGTTTTTTTTTTATTTATTTACTTTTATTGTGAAGTCATATATACAGAGAGGAGGAGAGAGAGAGAGGAAGATTTTCTGTCTGATGATTCACTCCCCAAGTGACCACAATGGCCGGTACTATGCCAATCTGAAGCCAGGAATCAGGAACCTCTTCCAAGTCTCCTATGCGGGTGCAGGATCCCAAGGCTTTGGGTCGGCCTTGACTCCTTTCCCAGACCACAAGCAGGGAGCTGGATGGGAAGCAGGATTGTGAGGATTAGAACCAGCGCCCATATGGCATCTCCTGGTGCATGCAAGGCGAGGACTTTAGCTGCTAGGCTACCACGCCAGGCCTCATTAGTTATGTTTTAAAGAGTATACTTTGCAGTTACGAATATTCTGAAGGAGACACAATACATTTTACTTCCAAGTTCATGGAAAAAAAATTTTTTGTGATGCTGTGCTGTTACTACTTGAAGCTCAAAATATGCCAGCTATGCAGTCCCTCCCTCATTTCCTCCTCATTAACAATGAAGGACAAAAAATGAGCTTAATTAGTTTTGCAGTCCTTATTATGTAGGAGATAAATTCCTCTGGAATTAAGTGATGCCAGAAATATCAATTCCATTTTGTCCCTGTGTTATAGGTTACAAGTCTTTTTGTTTTCTTTTAAGGTTTATGGGTTAATTTGTTTGTTTGAACAGCAGAGTGTTATAGAGAAAGGGAGGGACAGAGAAAAAGAGAACAAACTAGGTCGAGCTAAAAGCCAGGAACTCCATCCTGTTCTGTCACACGGGTGGCTAGGAACTGAGTAGCTGGGTCACCTGCTGCAGCTTCCAAGGCACAGGAGCAGGAGGAGATAGTCACTCTGCGAGATACTAATGCCAGTGTTAAAAACGGCAGCACGGTGCGAACCCCTGAGTAGAAATTTCAATATACAATATAACAATATACAATATAACGTTATTATATTGTATAGTAGATATCCTGTCATCTTGATTCCTGATGAAAGTGTACAGTGAAAGTAAGGTCCTTCTGTTACATGTCTGCGCGGCAGCAAGGGCATAGTACATGTTTGTGTATTTTTTCCCCCGCTGCTTTTGATTTCTCTGCTGCAGATGAAATGAACAGTCCCAGCGGAGACAGAGGGGACAGACACCAGTTGGTGTGAGCTGGTTCTGTGGGCTCATGTCATGTGATTATTTCTTGTAACAACAGAAAAGGGCTGTGGGGTGGCAGGGCGGGTGGAGACGTGGCAGTGCTGCTGGCACCAGTGTGGCCATCCCTGGCGTCCTGTCGCCGCTGCCATCAGTGCGGACTGCCTTTTACTCATGGGAAGCCACAGCAGCGTGAGAGATTTGTGCATCTGCACACTACGTGTCATATACTCTTTGAATGCAATAAGATATAATTATGCAAATGTTTTCTCCTAACCTGTGTTTGTGTCTTACTAGCAGAAAGTTTTAATTAATGAGATACAATTTAATAAATTTTTTCTCCTGTTATTTATACTTTTATGTTCTAAGAAATTTTATTTAACCCAATAGAACAAAAATAAGATTTAAAAAAATTTACTGATAGGGGCCCAGCACGATAGCCTAGTGGCTAAATAGTTGTGTTGCTACTGTCAGGATCCCATATGGGTACCGATTTGTGTCCGGCTTCACCATTTCCATCCATCTCCTTGCTTGTGGCCTGGGAAAACAATAGATGATGGCCCAAAGCCTTGGGACCCTGCACCCATGTGGGCGACTGGGAAGAAGCTCCTGGCTCCCTCCTGTAGACCAGCCCAGCTCTGGGCATTTCAGCTGTTGGGAAGTGAATCAGCTGCTGGAAGATGCTTTTTCCTTCTTGCTGAACTCTCTTTTTCAAATAAAAATAAATGAACAAATAAAAAGAAAGGAATACAATTAAAAATTTTTCCAATATCACCATGCTTTTAATTTTGAGTTATTTTAATTCCTCCCATTTTTAAAGTTCAGTAATTTTTAAAATTTATTTCTTCTTATTATTATCATTTTATGATACAGTTCCAAAGGCCCTGGGAATTCCCTTATCCTCTCCCAATTCCCTCCCCCCTCATTGAGTTCCCCTATATCATTACTATAGTATAGTTTTTCATACACAGTCATATGTCCATCATTGCGGGCATGGACAATGGCAGAGTCCAGCATCCTGTTGTCAAGGTATAGTAGACAGTTTGATTGGGAGTCCATCCTTGTCTGGAAGTAGAGATGCATACTGGATTGTATCCTCACATCTGGAGATGATAGTCTCCATTACACAGTTACTATACATCCCCTTAAATGAAAAAGCCACAATACAAAATCAACAACAGGAAGAAAAACAGAAATTTACAATGCCATGAAGTTAAACAACATGCTACTGAATGACTACTGTGTTGCTGAAGAAATGAAAAAGAAAATCAAGAAGCTTCTTGAAGAAAATGATGGTACTGTGTGGTCTATGAGTCAGTGAAGAAGTTAATCAGAAGAGATGAAACTAAAAAAACATTCAAAATCCATGAGATACAGTTTCCGCTGATTTTTGTTGGTGAAATATGTCTCCTGTCGGCAACAAATAGATGGGTTTTGTTTTTTAATCCAGTCTACTAACCTATGACATTTGATTGATAAGTTTAATCCGTTTACATTCAGGATTAATATGAACGGGTGGTAATTTGGTCCTGTCATTCTGGCAATGGGTTGTTCATTGATTTAGTCTTCTGTTGTTACTTCACTGGGATGTTCTCCGCATTTGCCTTTGGTTTTGGTGGGTGCTATTCCTTTTCTCTGTCAAGAGAACATCTTTAAGTATCATTTGTAGGGCAGGTTTGGAAGAGGTATAGTCTTTCAACTTTTCTTTACTTGGAAGAATTTTATTTCAGTTTCAAATACAAAAGAACATTTTGCTGGATACGTTATCCTAGGCCGATAATTTTTAGAATCTGGAATGTGTCACTCCGTTTTCTTCAGCCTGTGAGTTTAATTGGCATTCCTTTATATATCAGTTGATTTTTTTCTTTCTTACGTGTACATTTAAGGATCTTTCCTTATGTTTGATTGAAGAGAGCTTGATTATCATGTGTTGTGGTGAAGATCACTTTTGATCAAGACTGGTGGGAGTTCTGTGCCTTTCCTGGATGTTGTTTCCCAATTCTTCAGATTAGGAAAATTTTCCCTTATTGTTTCATTAAATACATTTGTAAACCCAGCTTCTCTTTCTGCACCTTCTGGGACTCCCATAACTCTTTTTTTTTTAATATTTATTTATTTTTATTGCAAAGTCAGATATACAGAGAGTTAGAGAGACAGAGAGGAAGATCTACCGTCTGATTATTCACTCCCCAAGTGACCACAATGGCCGGTACTGTGCCAATCTGAAGCCAGGAACCAGGAACTTCTTCCGGGTCTCCCACATGGGTGCAGGGTCCCAAAGCTTTGGGCCGTCCTCTACTGCTTTCCCAGGCAGGGAGCTAGATGGGAAGCTGAGCTGCCGGGACTAGAACCAGGCCCACTCCCATAACTCTTATGTTTGTCTTTAATAGTGTCTTTCAGTTCTTGAATTCTTTTTTTTAAGCCTGGTCCAGCTCTGCTTCCAGCTTTTTGTTTCCCTTTGGTAACAGAAAATATCTTCTAATTTTGAGATTCTTTCTTCTGCTTCCTTCATTCTATTTTGGAGACTCTCCATTGTACTTTTAATTTGCTCTACTGTATTCTTCATTTCTGATATATCAGCTTTCATTTGATTCGTTTCCAGTGTGATATATTCCTTAAATTCCTGAATGTCTGCTTTACGTGCTTCTCATTGTTGATAAGGCGTTTTATAACAAGTGTTTTGAATTCTATATCCTCCATTTTCCCCATGTCTTCCTCAGTTAGTTCTGAGGTTGGCAGAGGGTTTTGCTCCTTTACAGGGGAGTCTTCAGCAAAATTCATTGTGCTTTTGTCTGTTCTTTTGCTCTTGATCATTGTACTTCTGGTTATCAGATTCTTCTCCTTGGGACAGGTCTCTAAGCTGTGTCACCCACAGGTCTACAATTTGATTTTACTTATTGTAGTTGACACATGGCTCTTTGTTTGCAGTCAGTTGTACCATTCCCTCCAGTGAGTTCCAGGTCTGGTTTCTTAGGTTAGGTTTCCACCATGGTCTCCGTAGCCCCAGCTCTTGGTTCACCAGTCTCCACTTCCTGTGATCCCGTGCTGAGGGTGCACCATTCTCTGTGCAACCTTTCTCCCACTTCTGGTTGGAGTAGGTCCCGAGATTAGGGAGACACCAGGTATCCTATATAGCTAGGTTGTTGATGATGCTGATCTTGTCGGAACCTCTTGGCTGTCAGGTCTGAGGGCCACGCGGACCTATTTTGACCTGCACAGTGCCATAATTGGTATTATTTTCCTGTGGGACCAGTGCAGTGCACTGAGTTCAGGGAGTTCTCACCGAGCTCAGTGCATGTGCAGCTCACTGTTATCCCCGCAGACTTTAACCAACTCTCACCATGGTACCAGCCCATAATATATTTAATTTTATTTTTATTTCATTTTTTATTTTGATCACACTAAGTTACAGGAGATTTCAGCTGTGTTTTTGTACTCTGTGTTCTTCCCTGTTGAATAGTCAGTTTTTTCCCCCATAAAGTATGTCTATCACTACAGTGGAGACATCGTGACTGGCTTCCTGTATCTGCTCTGTCTTCTGTTCACGTGGGAGAGGATGTCATGGTTAGCACTCTGACTTAATTCTAAGACAAGATAATTTTTACAACATTGCAATTTGAAATATGCACTAAGTTTAAAGCACAGGGGCATACACACATACATACAGTAACTAAAGTTTTATTAAAGGAAGGAGATCGCCTGACAGACGGTCATCTCGCTGGTTCTGAGGACCTCTCATCAATCCCTCCCTGACGATGTGGCAAGGGCCGGAGTGGGGTTGCCAGAGAGCTAACACATCAGATTGCAGTCTAAATGCAGTGTTCGGGCCCAGTGGCGTGGCCTAGTGGCTAAAGTCCTTGCCTTGAACGCTCCGAGATCCCATATGGGCACTGGTTCTAATCCCGGTAGCTCCACTTCCCATCCAGCTCCCTGCTTCTGGCTTGGGAAAACAGTTGAGGACGACCCAATGCTTTGGGACTCTGCAGCTATGTGGGAGACCTGGAGAAAGTGCCTGGCTCCTGGCTTCGGATTGGCACAGCACCGACTATTGTGGTCACCTGGGGAGTGAGTCATCGGATGGGAGATCTTCCTCTCTGTCTCTCCTCCTCTCTGTATATCTGACTTTGTAATAAAAAAATAGAGAAATCTTTAAAAAAAATAATAAATGCAGTGTTCGTTTCCTTTAATTTTTTAATTGTTACTTTTGATTTGTGTAAGCATTTTTGAATTTGATATTTAGATTTCCAATGATGCTTCTACATCTTTAATTTTTCATTGATCTTCCAAGCCAATTTAAATTTTTCATTCATTTATTTATTTTAAAGATTTATCGTGTTTTATGTGGAAGGCAGAGTTACAGAGAGACAGAAAAATTTTCCATCAGCTGATACATTGTCCAAATATCTGCAACAGCTGGAGTTGCCCTGTCCAAAACAGAGGCCAGGAGCTTTTCCAGGTCTCCCATGGACTTGCCATCTTTTGCTGTTCCTTCAGGCCTTTAGCAGGGAGCTGGATCACAGTGGACCAGCTGGGGTTCAAACCAGCATCCATGTGAAATGCCCGTACTGCAGATGAAGGCTTAATGTGCTATACCATTGTTCCAGCCGTATTTGGCTTTTTTGGTTGTTTATTGTTTTGAAAGGGAGAAAGTCATCCACAGAGATATTGTCTGTGAGGTCACTGCCTGAATGCCAGGCCCCAGAATTCAATCCAGGTCTCCCAGTTAGGGGGCCTCCCAAGGTGCACAACAGCAGGGAGCTAGAATTGGAAGCATAGCTGGGACTCAAACCAGGCAGACTAAATGGGTACAGGCATCCCAAGCAACGTCTTCAATGCTATGCTGAGTGCCTGTCGCCCACGACAACTTAGATACTGTTAAAACAAGTGGATCTGGCGGCTTCATTTGTCTTTACCCTACAGTGTCTTTCACTTTCAGTGTAACCAAAGGACGTGAGTAGCAAAAACCCTGTAAGAATTACTTCTTAGATAATAAAAGGAAAAGATAGCAACCTGAGAGACAGAGAGGAAATCTTCTGTCCAATGATTCACTACCCAACCGGCCGCAACGGCTGGAGCTGAGCTGATCCAAAGCCAGGAGCCAGGAACTTCCTCCAGGTCTCCCACATGGGTGTCTGGTCCCAGGTTTTGTGTCATCCTTGACTGCTTTCGCAGGCCACAAGCAGCGAGCTAGCCCTGGAAGCAGGGCTGTCATGATTAGAACTAGTACCCATATGGGATCCCAGTGTATTCAAGGAGAGGACTTTAGCTGCTAGGCTACCACACCAGGCCCAAGAAAGTACATTGTTATGAGGGTGAGGAATTTGGCTTAATACTAAGCATGTATTCATGCTTAGTTCCGTGCATAATTTCATGGTCCGTCTTTAGTAGATGGCCTAATGTTAGGTACAGGTAAAGTCAGTTAGCGCCCTAACCCTAGGCCAAACAGTGAATTTTTAAACGATTGATCTATTTGAAAGGCAGCCTGACAGAGACAGGTGAGGAAACACAGAAATCTTCCAAAAGCTGATTCACTCCTCAAATGACAGCAGCTAAGAGTGTGCTGCTTCAAAGCCTGGAATGGGGAGCTCCAGCTGGTTCTCTCCCATTGGTGGCAGGAGCCCCAAATCCTTGGGCCATTTTCAGCTGCTTTCGTAAATGCATTAATGTGGAACTGGATCAACAGCAGCAGCTGCAAATGGGATACTGACATAGCATACATTGGCAAAACCACTACACAACTCTGGTCCCCCTAACAGTAATTTTATTAATCCATTTAATAAGTTTTTGTTGACTCACTGCCCTGTCTTACCCATGAAGGAAAAAAATATGAATAACTTACAGTTCTAGCACAGAGAGGAGATTTAAAACTTCTTTTTAAAAACTTATTTATTTTTATTGGAAACTCAGATTTACAGAGAGGAAGAGAGAGAAAAAGATCTTCCATCCACTGGTTCACTCCTCAAGTGGCTGCAACAGCTGAAGTTGAGCTGATCCGAAGCCAGGAGCTTCTTCCGTATCTTCCACGTGGGTGCAGGGTCCCAAGGCTTTGGGCCGTCCTCGACTGCTTTCCCAGGCCACAAGCAGGGAGCTGGAAGGGAAGTGGAGCAGTCGAATATGAACTAGCACCCATATGGGATCCTGGTGCATGCGAGGTAAGGACTTTAGCCACTAAGCTCGTGCACCAGGCCTGAGATTTAAAACATAACAAGAAGCAGAACAAAGTGCTTTTATATAGATTTTTTTTTTAATTATGTTACTGGAGGGAGGGCAATGAGATGGAAGGCTAATCCTCTACCTGCGGTACTGACATCCCATTTCAGCCCTGAGTCAAGTCCTTGCTGCCCCAGTTCTGATCCAGCTCCCTGCTCATGACCTGGGAAAGCAGCCGAAACTGGCCCAGGTCTTTGGGCCCCTGCATCTGTGGGGGACTTGGAGGAAGCTCTTGGCCCCTGGCTTCAGATTGGCTCGATTCTGGCCGTTGGAAGCATTGGAGAGTGAACCATTGGATCGAAGAGTTCTGTGTCTGTTTCTCCCTCTCTGTGTGTAGTTCTAACTTTCCAGTACAATAAATCAGATCCTTAGGGTAAAAAATTATGTAATTGGGGCTAAAGTTGAGGCTTGGTAGGGTAAGCCCTCACCCAAAATGCTGGCATCCCATGTGAGCATTTGTTCCATTTCCTGGCTGTTCCACTTTCAGTCAGCTCCCTGTGTGGGTGATCGCCCTTGGATCTCTGTCTACTACCTGGTGGGAGTGACTCACAGCTTACCTGCCTGTGACCAGAGGCACAGCTTCCAGCCAGCTGTGTGTTTGGAACGTGACCTGTGCATTCAGAACGTGACCTATGACATGACTGGAGGTGCCTTCTAGCCGATTACAATGTCCTTGGATGGGAGGACCATCTAGATCATCTGACCCCTGCCAAGATAACAGTCATGTGCTTCCAGGCCCACTGGCCTGGACCTGCCAGGTGAGCTGCATCCCTGCAGAGATGCTGTTCCCTTGACCACACAGCTGAATCACCCAGTCTGCACCCTGTAAATGTGCCTGGAAAAGCGGTAGAAGTTGGCCCAAGTAGTTAAGCACCTACATCCATGTGGGAGATCTAGATGAAATTCCAGGCTCTTTGGCTTGAGGCTGATGAAGCCCCAGCTGTCCCTGACTGTCATGGCCATTTAGGGGAGCAAGTTCTCCTTTCTCTTCCTCCTCTCTCTCTCTTTCTCCCTCTTTGTATAACTCTGCTTTCCAAATAAATAAATCTTAAAAGAAAGAAGAAAAGAGATTGTGTCACTGGAATTTCATCCTGTGTACCTAAAATAAAACTTGATGAGACTGGCATTGTGGTATAGTGGATCAAGACACTGCTTCCTACATAAGCATCCCATATGGATGCCAGTTTAAGTTGTGGTTGCTCCATTTTTTATTCGGCTCTGAGCACATACCAAGGAAAACAATGGAATAATATAGGTACCTGGGGCCCTGTATCCATGTAGGAGACCTGGGAGAAATTCCTGGCCCCTAGCTTCAGCCTGGCCCAGCCCTTGACCCAGCCTTGGCTGTTGTGGCCATTTGGGAAGTAAAACAGTGAATGAAGATTCTCTTTGTCCCTCTCTGTATGTAACTCTGCCTTTCAAATAAATGAAACAAATCTTTCAAAAAAGCCCTGTTGCTTGGGTATCATCTATATTTCCTTGTTTGTGTATCTTGAGCCATTTAGTGGTGATTTTTTTCAGAAACTTTATTGTTTCATTGTTCCTATTTTGTATCTAAAAGGACAAAAAAGTTAACTTATAGCATAAAAAGAAAACTTGAGGCTTCTTATCTACCTTAGAGACTGTAAATAAGTTATGCACAATCATGAAACAGACATGCTCATCATGGTTTGATAACAGTGCCCTGTGGAATGGCCTGTAAACCCGTGTGTCAGCATCGTGGGTTTCTCATGAAACCCACAGGGGCAGCTAGAGTTACTGTTGCATGTCTTGATTTATCTTAGAGTACAGACTCAGATCCAAATTACTTAGATAGGAATCCTTGTCCTGTCACTTAGTAGCTTGGAAAAGTGTACCCCATATGACTCAGTTGTCTCATCTATAAAATGGAAATTTAAATGGTAGCTTTGGGGCCAGCGTTGTGGCATAATAAGTAAAACACTAACAGCAGCATCCCATATGAGTGCTGGTTTGAGTCCCAGCTGCTCCGCATCTGATCCAGCTCCCTGCTGATGACCCTGGGAAAGCAGCGGCCAGAAACCCAGAGACCCGAGTGCTTGGGCCCCTGCACCTACTTGGGAGATCAGACACGGCTCCTCCGGCTCCTGGTTTCATCCTGGCCCAGTCCTTAAAGGGGCCATCTGGGGAGTGCATGGATGTATAGAAGATCTCTCTCTCCCTCTCTATAACTTTGCCTTTGGAATAAGTAAAAAATAAATATTTTTAATGGCATTTTAAAGATTTGTTATAAGAACTAGACAGGTGAGGGCCAACCGCGGTGGCCTAGTGGCTAAAGTCCTCACCTTGAACATGCCAGTATCCCATATGGGCGCTGGTTCTAATCCTGGCAGCTCCATTTCCCATCCAGCTCCCTGCCTGTGGCCTGGGAAAGCAGTTGGGGATGGCCCAAAGCCTTGGGACCCTGGACCCGCCTGGGAGACCTAGAGGGAAGTTCCTGGCTCCTGGCTTTGGATTGGCACAGCACCGGCCATCGTGGTCACTTGGAGAGTGAATCATTGGACGAAAGATCTTCCTCTCTGTCTCTCCTCCTCTCTATCTGACTTTCCAATAAAAATAAATATTAAAAAAAAAAACCTAGACAGGTAAATCAGTAACAGGCAGCAGTCGCTTGATGCAGTGTTTAACATACCCATAGGACCCCCCCACATCCTGTGTGGAAGTCCTCCCTCCCCTGGGAGTCACCCACCAGAGAGCCCTAGATTAAATGCCAGCTGCTAGCTTCAGACTTCCCCCACACAGGCAGTTGCAGGTATTTGAGGAATGAATTAGTGAATGGAAGCTCTCTTTGTCTTTCAAGTAAATTATAAATAAGTAAACTGGAAACTGGAATCAAGAGAAGCTGGAGACCAGAAATCAACTTTTAGTGATTGTAACTGACAGTCCTTGTGTTACACTTAGGAACTAGAAAAGCTGGCCCTGTAGCTCAGGGGTCAGAGAACGCTAAATTACTTAAAAAAAAAAAAAAAACAGTTTTTAATAAATATGAAAGTAATTCTAATTAGAAGAATATGTTGTTTGTTGAGATAAGTTTATGCTAGTAGGTAACCCATAGTTAACACTGTCATCTCAGTCTGAACTCTTTTGTTTTTGCTTTTGTCACAGAAGTGATCAGTGATTGATTGTATGTCCATTACCTACTGGCCCAGCCCAGGTCCCCACATAAATACAGTCAGGACTTGAACTGGCAGTCTTACGGAATATTGGTGTTGCAGATAGAGACTTAGCACACCTGTACAGCAATGCTGGGCCCTCCCAGGAGACCTCTATTCTGTGTTCCTTCCATAGCAAATAGATACTTATAAAAGTTTGTGTCTTGAGAGGTTTTGCACAGTGACTACATTTCTGCAGGGCAGCAGCACTATGAGGCTTTTCTGAAAGGACAAGTTGTGATTAGGCCGCTTAGCAGGTAGAGCAAAGACACAGTTTGTCCATATTTTTCTCTGATCTCACTTTGTTGTTTCCCAGAAATGTTCATGTATTTGACATTGTGTTACCTATTAATGAGATTTAGAAGCATGCATAATCTGACACATGGTTTTTCTTTGGCCTTGAAAATAATATGCACTCTTTCCTAACCACCCGCTGTGCCACACTTCCTATTGTGTAAAAAATTTAGAGTTTAGAGGGAGTGGTGGAAATAGAGATGGGTGCTTCATACATAGAAAACAGCGAATAATATGACTTTGAGTTACCGGCTGGAGCAGTTTGATAGAAACGCCACTTATACAGTCATCCTTAGTTCCTGTGCAGGAATCAGTGTTGACTCATAGGGCAACCAGGTGTTCATTACTCAGAGTTCTTGTCCAGTTGGAAGTGAAGGCTGTATTCTTCTGCGCATATACCAGAAGGGGATATTGTTTAAGACTGCCTTGTTAGAAATTTCTGGATAATTCTTTTTTTACAACTATCATCACACATTTATTATATTCCTGCTGGCTATGTGACTGAGTGTTGTGATATTTGTATTTCTTTGTCCTCTCTTGTGAAACTTGAGGGTTAGCTGAGTTAGAAAGAAAGAAGAGTGAGTGATAGTTGTTGGTAGCCATCTCTGAGTCATCAGCAATGAATGGTGCTTTGCTGGGACACATTCAGCACATTTCAAAACCCAATGGGGAGAGCTCCCTGAATTCTGACTGGTTAGTTTCTGTTTAACATTGAAACCTCTTGATTTCTTAATAGACATTAGTTGAGACTTTTTGTATCTATCATGTGATCTTGTGAAACTTTTTAAAAAGCAATCTTCTAAGCTTCAGTCTATCAACTCATGAAAAAGTACTGTTTTGCGCAGGAAAAATTACTTAATGGATGGCCAGTGAATGGAGGCCAGTCTCCAACTGATAACAAATGGGTATCGATTTTAAAAATAGGGGTGAAGTATTGGAGGCCAGTTCAATGCTATCTGTAGTAGACTAAGCCACCACAGGTGACACTGCCATCCCATAGTGTTACTAGTTCGTGTCCTGGCTGCTCCACTTCTGATCCAGCTCCCTGCATATGGCCTGGAAAAGCAACGGAGGATGGCTTAAGTCCTTGGCCTTAGGCCTTTTCATCTACTTAACCATTTGAAGAGTGAATCGGCAGATGGAATCTGTCTCTGCTTCTCCTGGCTCCTGGCTTTGGATCAGCTCAGCTCAGGTCCGGCCATTGTAGCCACTTGGGGAGTGAACCAGCAGTTGAAAGATCTTTTTGTTTCTCTTTCTCTCTGTATATCTGCCTTTCCAATAAAAAGAAATCTTTTTTAAAAAAATAGTTTTTTGAGATTTGTTTTATTGGAAGGTTTCTGTATGTGCTTTAAAAATTGTTTTGTTAAAAAGTGTTTTGTTACAGCATGTTCCATAGGATTTTCTGCAGTAATGGAAGTGATATATCAGTGCTTTGCAGCGCTGTGGCTACTGAGCACGTGAAATATGCTGGTATAACTGAGAGATTGAATCATAAATTATCTTTCATCTTAGTGTTTTTTTAAAAGTGAGTAAATAATCACTTTTGTGTAGTGACCAGAGGTTTGATCAGTGCACTTAATACGCTCTAGTATAATTAACATCTTATTTTTAGTATGCTCTAAAATGTTAAAGCTAATAAATAGATGTTTATTCTGCCATTAGAAAAGAAAGACTGTAATGTTTAGGAAGATGACTTAGGAAGTGTCAGTTGAGCAATGTGTTGTTTATTTCAGTCCCTTATTTATTTGTCATCTTCCCGGGAGAGCTCTTCTGCTTGCCGGTTGTGTAATTTAGCACCCTCTCCTTCAGCCCATCCTGGTTCCCTTTCTCCTCTGTAGTACCTTTCCCTGTCGTACTAGAAGGAGAGCAGGGCTATTTTTTCCTTATTATCACAGTAGTGACATTCCTGATGCTTTAGAGGTGCTTAACAAATATTTGTGAGATAAGTAACTACGGGCTGTAATTTCCCAAGAAGAATAATGGTAATTAATTCATTTAGCATTTATTTTGCATTACGCGACAAACAAGTGGGATAAACTAATTATAGTAAGTGCACAATGGGCGCTGACCTATCTGTAATAAAATATTTCTTGGAACTATTATTTGAAAAGAACATTGAATTGGAGCCTGGTACAATAGCCTAGTGGCTAAATCTTTGTCTTGTGTGCTCCGAGATCCTCTGTGGGCACCAGTTTGTGTCCCGACTGTTCACCTTCCCACTTAGCTCCCTGCTTGTGGCCTGGGAAAGCAGTCAAGGATGGCCCAAAGCCTTGGGACCCTGCACCTACTTGAGAGACCTGGAAGAGGCTCCTATCTCCTGGGTTCGGATTGGCACAACTCCAGCCATTGCAACTGCTTGACGAGTGAATACTGAAGGTTTTCCTCTCTGTCTCTCTTCCTCTCTAACTTTCCAATAAAAATAAAATCTTGGGCCCAGCGGCGAACTAGCGGGTAAAGTCCTCGCCTTGAATGTACTGGGATCTCATATGGGTGCCGGTTCTAATCCCGGTAGCTCCACTTCCCATCCAGCTCCCTGCTTGTGGCCTGGAAAAGCACTCGAGGATGGCCCAAAGCTTTGGGACCCTGCACCCATGTGGGAGACCCGGAAGAGGTTCCTGGATCCTGGCTCCGGATCGGCATAGCACCAGTCATTGCATTCACTTGGGGAGTGAATCATCGGATGAAAGATCTTCCTCTCTGTCTCTCCTCTGTATATCTGACTTTCTAATAAATGAATAAATCTTTTTTAAATCTTAAAATCTTTAAAATCTTTTAAATCTTAAAATCTTTTAAATAAAATCTAAAAAAACTTTAACCTTTCCTGCCCCTCAGCCTGGTTTTCAGGCTAGTTCACATTAAGTTCAAATGTCTTCTGTTTAGCACCTGTACCTAATAGTAGTAATTACGTGGATGAATATTCATATGACAGGTTTCTTCCTTTTTTAATACTTGCAAAATTCTAAGTTCACAAGAATCCTTTATGAGTCTGCCTTTTTCTCCCTACAAATGAGAGAGTTAAAACAGCAACTTTTAGGATTGTTTATAGTGGTAAAGTAATTCCTCAACTCTCTGTAACTGACTTTTCAAAATAAATAAGTGATTTTTTTAAAAAGATTATTTATTTTTATTGGAAAGGCAGATATATAGAGAGGAGGAGAGACAGAGAGGAAGATCTTCCATCCGATGGTTCACTCCCCTAGTGGCCACAACAGCTAGAGCTGAGCCAATCCAAAGCCAGGAGCCAGGAACTCTTCTGGGTCTCCGATGCGGGTACAGGGTCCCAAAGCTTTGGGCCATCCTCGACTGCTTTCCCAGGCCACAAGCAGGGAGCTGAGTGGGAAGTGGAGAGGCTGAGATTAGAACCAGCGCCCATATGGGAACCTGGTGTGTTCAAGGCGAGAACTTTAACCACTATGCTATCATGCCAGGCCCAATAAGTGATTTTTAAATGTAAGATTGAGTGATTGCTTTGGAAGGCTAAACAAGAGGGAGATACCTTCTGTCCATCGGTTCACTCCCCAGATGGCCACAACAGCCAGCGCTGGGCCAGGCTGGAGCAGGGAGCTGGGACTCCAGCTGGTTCGTTTGTACGTGGGCCGTCTTCCACTGCGTTCCAAGGTGCAATGGAAAGAAACTGCATCAAAAACTAACTGGGACTCAAACTAGTACTCTGACATGGAATGCCAACAGTGTAAGCAGCAATTTAACCTACTAAACCACAAAACCAGCCGCTAAATTTCATTCAAGACATTTTCTCCGATCTTTGAAGCCCCACCTGGACATGCTTCTCTCTAACCTGTGTCTGCTAGGGCCCCGGTGTGCACTGTGCTCTTCAGTTGAACCGCAGTGGCAGCACTGTCCTAGGCACATACTGAGGATTCAGTAAATCTTTGCTGGAATTCTGCTAGAGTGGCTAAGAAAGGCTCGGAAAACAGAGAAAGCAACGTTAGAACCAGATGTTAAAGGATGATGAGTGTCCCAGTGCATGTGGGAAAGGAATTTCAGGCCAAGGAAGCGATTTATGCAAATACATGAGACAGTGACACGCTCGCAGATGACTAGCTACACTTTCTACTTTGCACATGGAGTTTAGACCAGTTATTAAATATAGGATGTTATTTCCCATCACTATCAGAGCCAGCCAGACTAAGCTAGAGTGGATTGGGGGTGGGGTGCTACTCTTGCTGATAACTACAAATCCAGAGGTTAAAAATTTACCTTTTACTTGAATATGTGTTTGTTTGATCTGTTAATATTTTCTGTTGCTTACTATTTTCTAGAGGAAAAGAAATGTCTTTCTAACCTTTCAGTAAAACATCTTTCAGACATCTGGATCGTAAGAAAGAAATCGTTTGCTAAATAGCTGAGGAAAATGTAATTTAAAAAGCTAAGAGCTTATTCTCCTGGGTTATCCAATTTATGCTGGTGCATCAGCATAAAAGCACATGTAAATTACAGCATTATACTTATGATTGATCTTATAAACTGCTTTATGAAAATATAAAATGTGTAAGCCTGTGGCTGTTATGGGTGAAAATGATGTTTTTACCATTAGAAAAACTGTACAGAGAACTGTAAATGTCACTAAAAATTTCATCTCCAGAGGAATTTTTTTACCAAAAAAAAAAAAACCATAGTCTAAAAAAGATTGTGAAGTCAAGAGAATTTGTAATTGTCTCTATTATTTAGAGTCTTCTCTTTGAGTATTAAATGTGAAGAACAGAATATATCTCAGCAAAGAAAATAAAGCATTCACACATGGAAAAACCCAGGGATGGAACTTACACCTGACTGTACATGAAGTTATGTTTGGATCCTCATTTCTTATCCCTACACAAATAAGACAAAGGGCTCTGAATTTAAAAATCTCATTACCAAAATCCAAAGCTATTGGATTTTGACATTTTTACCTTTGTAAAGTCTCAACTGGTAAAAGACAGAACTAAATACACTTTCATAATTCACAAATGAAAGTACAGTGATGGTCACATGTCAGCTCATGGTGGTTATCACCTACTGCTGCA
Source organism: Ochotona curzoniae (assembly GCF_017591425.1). Lineage (NCBI taxonomy): Eukaryota > Metazoa > Chordata > Mammalia > Lagomorpha > Ochotonidae > Ochotona > Ochotona curzoniae. The sequence goes on from NW_024465777.1 coordinate 6,051,418, forward strand.
CTAAAATACAGTTTGTGGTAAGTTGAAAACATAAGGGATGGACATTTAGAGCAAAAGTTCGAAATGCTACTTGGGATGCCTGCATGCTGTGTGGGAGTGCCTGGGCTCAAGTCCTCACTCTGCTCTTTGTCCCAGCTCCCTGCTCATGTGTGTCTGGAAAGCTGCAAGAGATGGCTCAGGTGCTTAAGTTCTGGGCTCCTAATTTCATCCTGGCCCAGCCCCCTCTTGCAAGAATTTGAGGTGTGAGGCTGAGCACAGGAGATCTCTCTTTGTTTCTCTCTCTCTGGCTTTACTAAAAGTAGTCTAACACACACAAAATGGAAAACGTTAAAAAAAAAAAAAAAAAAACAGTGAAAGGCTGTTATGGTTTCATTCTCTTCTGTAGCAAAACCCAATGACTAGCATAAAATAAGACAATTCAAACTATGCTTTGTGGGCCCGGTGCGGTGAACTAGCGGCTAAAGTCGTCGCTTTGAAAGTGCCAGGATCCCATATGGGTGCCAGTTCTAATCCCAGCAGCTCCACTTCCCATCCAGCTCCCTGCTTGTGGCCTGGGAAAGCAGTTGAGGACAGGCCAAAGCCTTGGGACCCTGCACCCGTGTGGGATACCTGGAAGAAGTTCCTGGCTCCTGGCTTCGGATTGGCACAGCACCGGTCATTGCGCTCACTTGGGTATTGAATCAGTGGATGAAAGTTCTTCCTCTCTGACTCTCCTCTTTTCTGTATATCTGACTTTGTAAAAAAAAATAATAATAATAATAAGTCTTTTTTTTTAAAATAAAACCAACTATGTTTTGTTCAGGAAAAGGATGGTGAAGTTTTTCCAATATTCTGGATAGAATTTAGTAAAGATATTCCTCAGTGCCTTACTCCTTATAAATGAGATTTTAAAAGAAAGATTTATAGATTTATTTTAAAAAGAGAGAAAGGGAGGGAGAGGCAAAGATCTTCCATCCACTGATTCATTCCCCAGATGGCTGCATTGGCCAGCACTGGCCCAGGCTGAAACCAGGAGTTACAACCTTCTGAGCCATTCATGGGAGTGACAGGGACCCAAACACTTGAGCCATCTTCCACTGCTTTTCCCAGGTTATTAACAGAGAGCTGGATCATAAGTGGAGCAGCCAGGACACCAGCTGGTACCTGTAAGAGATGCTGGCATCACAGTTGGCAGCTTAACCGGCTACACAATACTGCTGTCTACTCCACATAAACAACTTTAGCAAAGTAGGGTTTAGATGAGTGGAGGGCAGGAATACATTAATACCTGGCTTACTAATGAAGAATTTAGTTTCTGTGTATGTGGCCTGCTTTGCAGCAACTTGTGTTGTTGATGACCACCTTAAGTTTTTCTGTTGAGTACCAACTTGTAGAACTAAGCAGATTTAGATGTTTTTAAGATTTGTTTTTATTGAAAGGCAGATATACAGAGAGGAGAGACAGAGAGGAAGATCTTCCATCCAATGATTCACTCCCCAAGTGACCACAACAGCCAGAGCTGCACCGATCCAAAGCCAGGAGCCAGGAACTAGGAGCTTCGAATCTCCCACACGGGTACAGGCTCCCAAGGCTTTGGCCTGTCCTCAACTGCTTTCCCAGGCCACAAGCAGGGAGCTGGATGGGAAGTGGAACAGCCGAGATCAGAACTGGCACCCATATGGGTTCCTGGCTTGTTTAAGGGAAGGGCTTTATCTGATAGGCCACTGCGCTTGGCACCAAATTTACAATTTTAGGAAAAAGCATTGTTGGCATGCTTAGCTCCTTATAGGTTATATGCAGAATTTAGAAAGAGTTCTTGGAGAGTAGGCATTGTGGCATGATGGATAAGATGCCATGTGAAATGATCACTCTCCCTGTTGAATGCCTGGTTCAAGTCCCAGGTACTTGGCTAGCTCTTCCACTTCCCATCTGGCTTCCTGCTAATGTACATACTGGGAGGCAAAAAAATGATGGTTCACCTACCTGTGTCCTTGTCACCCGAGTGGGAGACCTGGATGGACTTTGGGGCTCTAGATTTTGGTCTTGCCCCACACTGCCTGTTGTAGGCATTTAGGGAGTGAATCAACAGATGAAAGATAAGATCTTTCTCTCTCTCTCTCTCTCTCTGTATCTATCTTTCTTTGAAATTAAGAGGGAAAAGAAAGAAAGAAGAGACATAGGAAAAGAAAATATTCTTCAGTGCTCTAGTTAGAGGACTTCAAGTACTAAATCTAAATTGTACCTTGGATTTCTTTGCCTAATATATCCTTTTATACAGCTTGAATGCACTTTCCCTAAATATGAAGAGATTCACAAATTTCAGTTCTGTTTCTCCCATTCCTAAGCAGTGGGAAAAAGTACTCTCAAAAGAGAGTATCTGGAGTGAACCTTTAGCTTGGCAGTTAAAGCACCTGTATCCCACTTCAAAGTTCATGGATTCAATTCCTGGCTCCAGTTTTTGACTGCAACTTCTTTCTGATGCCAACCCTGAGACAGGGTAGTGACTGAAGTGGTTAGGCTCCTGCTGTCCTTCTGGAAGATTTGGGTTGTGTTCCCAACTTTCACCTCTGCCCAGCAGCAACAACCATTAAGCCACTGAGTGAGACCAGAAAATGGAGTTTTGTATTTATCTGTCTTTAATAAATAGATAAATGAACATTTAAAGGGGGACTCTTATTAGCTGAGCAACAGTAAGGGAACTCTCAGGGCAGGAGGTTGACACTGCAGTTAAGATGCTACTTGGTTTGCCCACAGCCTACGTGACGGTGCTGGCTTAGATTCCCACCATCAGCTCCTGACCGTAGCTTCCCGCTAAGCAAATGCTGAGCACAGCAGTGACGAGTCAAGTAATTGGATTCCTGCCACCCTGTGGAAAAACTGAAGTGAGATTCTGGCTCTAGCTTTGGTCCCCTGGCCATTATGGGCATTTGGAAAGTGACCCAAAGAATAGATGCTCTCTTATCTCTCTTTCAGTTTAGTTTTTCTTTCCCTGAAATAAATAAAGGACGAAAATATGATAGGTGGTTTTAGCAGCTATATCCGGATTCATGAATCTCTTCTGTATGTTCCTGTCTCTGTTAACTAGATTCTAAGGTATTATTTCTGGGCTCTGTGTGTATATGTATGTGTGTGGAGTGGGGGAGGTCACTGTTTAATGTGTCTGATCGGAATGTACCCAGATCTAAGCGATAATGCTATTTTCTGGACCCTTCCATCTGTGTAGTGGTTCTGAACACCAACCTTGTTGTGAGTAGACTTCCTTCCTGGTCTGCTCACTCAGTGCGCACTGTCTGTTCATGGCACAGAAATGTCATCCTCTTCCGTTTCTGACTAATCTCTTTGTAATTACTGAGGGTTATTTTTTTGTTTTTTAAAGTGTGTTGTCATCTGGTTGCTCCTGATCTACCCTCTCCTTTCTTGATTTGCCTTTTCTACTGTAACAACTGTAGAAATTATCACTTTTTTTTAAAGATTTGTTTATTTTATTGCAAAGTGAGATATACAGAGAGGAGGAGAGACAGAGAGGAAGATCTTCCGTCCACTGATTCACTCTCCAAGTGACCACAACAGCCGGTGGTGACATGGTCCGATTCGAAGCCAAGGGCCAGGAACTTGCTCCAGGTCTTCAACGTGGGTGCAGGGTCCCAAGGCTTTGGGCCATCCTTCACTGCTTTCCCAGGCCACAGGCAGGGAGCTGGATGGGAAGTGGAGCAACAGCACACTAACAGGCACACATATGGGATCCCAGTATACTTAGTTGTAAAAGGTGACTCCTAATATTAATTCTTAGTAATATATACCCTTTGGCTTTGTATGTTACTCACAGGTAGAAAATACAGTTTTAGAACAAGCTATATGTTTTAATCTGTTCCGGCTGATGTAACAAAAAACCGCAGACTCATTGACTTAAATCATAAGCATTCATAATAACACAGAGAGGAAGATCTTGAGTCTACTGGTTTACTCCCCAAGGGGCTGCAAAAGCCAGAGCTGAACCAATCTGAAGCCGGGAGCCAGGAACTTCTTCTGGATCTCCTATCGAGTACAAATCCCAAGGCTTTGGGGCATACTCGACTGTTTTCCCAGGCCACAAACAGGGAGCTGGATGGGAAGCGGGGCAACCTGGGCATGAAGCTGTGTCATATAGGATCCCAGTGCTCGCAAGGTGAAGATTTAGCCATTAAGCTATAATGTTGGGCCCTGGGAGCTTTTTTAGTAAGGCCTCAGCCATTTACAGAGTCCATCCTCATGACCGAATTATCTCCCAAAGTGTTATCTCCTTAGCATTATCACATTGGTGGTTAGCATTTCCACCTCCTGAGAATGTGGGGGAAAATCTCAGACTTCCTCTGTACTCTTGGAACATGCTTATGATAGCAGGTGGGGGGAGTTCCTTCTCCCCTGTGAAGCTGGAGCGGTGGACTGTGAACGCAAGCTGAGCGTCCTCTAAGTTCATTTCTTATGGCATCTACCTGAAGATGCCCTCACTCAGTCCCCAAGCCTGCTGCTATAAATCTCAAATGCCAGTCAAAACCCCAGGGTGTTTGTCCCAGGGCTTCAGAGTAATCAGCTACAAATTGGGATTCCTACAGTCCCTTCCCAGGGTTCAATTGCTTTGCTGTAAGGATACACAAAACTCAGGGGAAGCCTTAATTTATAAGTTCATTACAAAGGATATTTATTACAAAGGATCCTGATGAAATACCGGATGAGGAGTTGGGCCATCTCCAGGCACACCACCCTCCAGGAGCCTCCAAGTGGCTGGCTGTTCAGGAAGTTCTCCACATGTAGTCCTTTGAGATTTTTAAGGAGGCTTTGTTTCATAGGCGTGATTGATAAACTCATTGGCTGCTGGTATCCAACTTGACCCTTCAGCCTCTCTTCCCTCCTGTGTTTGGGAGGTAGGGCTGAAATTTTCTTTTTTTCTTTTTTTTTTTTTAATTATTTTTAAATGATCTTATATAGTTGATTAGGGTACAAAGGATCAAGAGCTACAGGAAAGTGGGAAATACCATTGTTTCCACACTAATCATTTTTTTCCCTGTATCTGGAGTCAGGGGGGAACAAAGGGAAAAGCCCCAACCAGCCTCCCACCCATCCTAGGTCCCCAATGTGAGGCACGCTCCGAGGGTCCTGCTCAAGCAGTTTTGATAGTTCAACAGGTCTGAATTGCTGCCAAACTTGCCATTGCAATAGCGACGAAACCTATTCAGAATCCACTGGCTGAAATTTTCAAATCTCTAATCTTGCTTTGATTTTTCTGTGGAGCCCAGTCCCAATTCTGAAGCTAGCTAAGGATTGCCAACAGCCATTTGATAAAGCAGCTTACCAAAAACCACTCTTACTTCGAAGATGCTAAGAGATTTACGAGTCCTTTGGCAGCAAATGGACTTTAAGGAAGACTAATATATTTTACAATATCACAGGTGTATATTCAGCCTGTGAACAATCTGACATTTTGAAGTATGCGTTTGTCTTAAACCTTTGAAGGGCTTCTGTTTCCATAAGCATGCTGCTCATAACCTCGCTGATGTTTTTGTGTGCCTGAATTTACAAATTCTTCTTGGCTGTTCTCTTGAGCAGGCTCCCTTTCTTATGTGGAGCTTGGAGAGTTCCAGCTGAGCGCCAAGTCAGGAAAAGGAGGTGTGGACTTTTGGGCCGTGCCGCTCAGCAGCTAGAATGTGGTTGGCAGTCTCCTCCCCTTCCTGCACTTCAGCCGTACGCAGTGTACACTCTGGAATGACAGGCATTCCTGAGCGGAGAGAGCCAGTGTGAAGACATATTTGAAAGCACTGCAAGTGGCCAGACCTGAACACGGGGGCATGGAAACTCTGGCGGATTAATTGAGCTCGTGCCATTTCCTGGTGTTTGTTTGGCAGTGACACCAAGAGAGGATTGTGTGTCCCCTCCTTACGTGGATTTGTCTTTTTAAGAAGTTTGCTTTTGCCCAGGAGAGTTTGTTGTCGTGAGATACATCAGACAATTTAATCATGGGGCAAGCTGATGTCTCCAGACCGGTAAATCCAGATGCAGTTGGTGAGTAATAGAAGGCAGAGAAACAAGGTCTTGACAGAGGCAAGGCAAGTTTACAGGTGAATCTGAGTATTTTATAAGAGTTTGGATGTAAGAGTTTTCATGTTCATGACTTTGGAATGTTTGCTAGTTTGTGAAGAATGAATTGAAAACTTAATTATTTCAGGTGCATTAATATGCCATTCACAGTTTTGTTTGACTTGACTTGTAATTTTACATGTAAGGTTACATGAGCTTTTAAGTTGTTGCCCTTGTAGAAGATGAGTACTACGAGGACTCTTGTTTATAATTCAAAGGCACTTTACTAATAATTTACTGAATTTGGGCAACTGCTAAATACATGGTGTTGAACTAGAACTGTTGACTTCATAAATAGTGCCATTTTTAGGAATTGACTTAACCTTTTAGATTTGGATGTGTATTTTCCTCATTTTCCAGCAGTCTCAGGATTCTTCCATTATGCTGGTGGTTCCGTTCTCATACGGCAACACTTCGACAGAAACTCTTTTGAAGTCAGTGCTTTTATTTGTCATGAATAGCCAGAGACCAAACTGATGACTATGCATATAGCTCATTTTCTTAACCTCATAGGGACTTATATAATAGGGTCACAAATTAAGAGAAAAATCGTTTTAAAAGGATATTCATTACAGGGTTGCTAAATATGTGCAAGGCAGAGGAAAACCTCTGAATCATTGCTGATTGTACAACTGTTTAAGAGAAAGATTTAGACATTCTCTTTGATTCATGAAGCTGCAGAAAACCTGTTCAGACCTAAACTGTTTTCTTTTCTCTTTAATAAAAATATATGTATATAGGTGACTTTCAAGGAAAGTTTATAAGTATTGCTCCTAACTATCTCATGATTGAATGTGATACATTTCTTTATAGTAGTATTTTTACCTGAAATGTTCCCAGGTAAAATATTTACAAAAATAGGTAAAATATATGCAAAAATATTTTTTCTTATGTTACACAAACTGGGGTGCTTGCACCACAGAATGAGTCATTCAGCAATAGATTTGTAGAACTGAAGTCAAGGATTAATTCCATTTATTTGTATCAGCACAGCTAGATTTTTACTGGTTAAGTAATTTACTTTTTTTTTTCTTTTTTTAAGTAAGATGTTTCAAATAGGAAAGGTATATAGGAAACATAAAGAGCTCTCTGGGACCACTGTCCAGCTAGCAGAATAAAATCTAGAACATGCTGCTTGGAACTCCCCGTTTCCTGGTTCGAGTTCTTGTTCTGCTTTCCATTCCAAGCTTCCACTGACACACACCCTGGGAGGCAGCAGGTCATGCTCAAGTACTTGGGTTCCTGCCACCCACATAGGTAACCAGGATGGAGGCTCTGACTCCTGACATCACCCTGGCCCACCCTGGGGAATGGACCAACCACTGAGAGATTGACCTCTGTCTCTTTCTGTCTTTCTCTGCTGCTGCCAAAGCAGGTTCTGAGGAAAATGCACATCAGATTACAACAGCAAAAGGAAACAGATGAAGCCTTGTTTGTGTATAAATATAAGAAATAAATGCTCCACCCGTGTCCCAGTGTGGCATCCCATTGTGGTCTACTAAATACTCCTGTGGTTTCTACTTCACTAAGATTAATTCCTCCTTAACAAATAGAGACATGCTAGACTTTTTTATATGTGATACGGAAACAAAAGGACAGTGAAAGACAAGCAACTTAATGATGAGTGGTGGTATTTTATTTTTTTCAAGTCTTTCTAATATCTAGACTATTTGCAAAATTTCTTGAGTAAATACATTTTGATAATTTTTAACTTTTAAATAAGAATCACAGAATCAAATTAATCAAATACTTGCCGAACAGTAATCCTGATAAAATCATTTTGTAGGAAAAACAGAAATCACTCAGAAACCTAACAAAAGTTTCTGTGTTCTGTCTGGTGTTAACTTTGGGATTTTATTACCTAGATAATCAGTGGCTGACTGTGCTTAGTTTTCATGTATTAATTCCATTATTATACATTCATAATTCATGATATTTTTTTTAAAGATTTATTTTATTTTTTATTGGAAAGGCGGATATACAGAGAGGAGAGACAGAGAGAAAGATATTCAGTCTGATGATTCACTCCCCAAGTGAGCGCAACGGTTGATGCTATGCCGATCTGAAGCCAGGAGCCTCTTCCAGGTCTCCCACGCGGGTGCAGGGTCCCAAAGCCTTGGGCCGTCCTCGACTGCTTTCCCAGGCCACAGGCAGGGAGCTGGAAGGGAAGCGGGGGGCCACCGGGATTAGAACCGGCGCCCATATGGGATCCCGGGCGTGCAAGGCGAGGACCTTAACCACTGCGCCACCGCGCCAGGCCCTCATGATATGTTTTATCTGGGTAGATGAAAACCAGATTATAAAGCCTTAACCCTGATAACTGGGCCTGCACTGTGGTGTGGCAAGTTAAGCCGCTGCCTGTAATGCTGTCATCCCAAAGGGACGCTAGTTTGCGTTCCAGTTGCTCCACTCTGATCCAGCTCCTTACTGGTGGCCCAGGAAGGCAGCAAAGGATGGCCCAAGTATCTAGGCCCCAGCCATTCATGCAGAAGACCCACAGGAAGTTCCTGGCTTCAGTCTCGCCACACCCTGTCCCTTGCAGCAATTGGAGAATGAACCAGCGGGTAGAGTTTCTCTCTTTCTCTGATTATGGCTTTCAAATAGATAAGTCTCCTTTTAAAAATTGGTAACTTTGAAGACTATAGCATTCCCTTAAACATTTATCAAATGCAATAGTATCTTAATGAGATCTTAATATTCAGTGAACAACTCTTTGAAAAGTCTTATTAGATTAGAAGGATAAATGTACAAAATAAATTCAACTTTTAATGGTTTACTGTTCTAGGTTTTTAACATAGCATTTAGTTTTGAACTTTGAAATTAGTGGAGATAGCCACCCACATGGAATACCTTGATGAAGCTCCTAGCCCCTGGCTTGAGCTTGGGCTTGGACCGTGCTAGCTGATCCAGCCATCTGGGAGTGAACTAGTAGGTGGAAGAAATCTCTCTCTCTCTCTCTCTGTAACTCTTTCAAGTAAATACATATGTCTCAAAGAAATAAAAAGAAATGAATATGGTATTAGATTTGTTACATCTAGCAATGCAGAACATGTGAATTAATATATTGAATTGATTTCTGATTATTTTCAAGGCAACTGTGAATGACATAGAGGACCTGGTAGCTATAATTCAAATCTATATATTTATATATTATATAATTAAGCCAATAATTAAAACATTTCATAAATTTGAGATCTAACATTTGGAATTAAGGCATGCTTTTTTTTTTCCAAGTTCATTGACTCCTTTGACTAATGGTAGACATCTTGAGCTGTTAGAGAAGAGTCTGCTTTCAAATACATAAGCTTTGGCAGAAGAGCTGTAGGCTCCTCTGTGAGACATATCGGTATCCAAGCAGAGTTAGTATGCTTCTTAAAACTAGTGGACTGATTTGAGTATGAGGAGGATCTTCAAAAAGTTTGTAGAAAATGCATGACATGAAAAACCTGTGTGTGGATTTTAAAAATGTTTGCACCAAAATAATTGCCTTTGAATTCCATTTTTTTATGAACTTTCCTCATATCTGAATGAAAAATAGGAGTTTATGTTGTGGTATCACTTTATGGAAATAAGCAGTTGTCCTCATCAATTTGTAGAAAAAAAAAGTTACCCATGGGACTGAAGCTGTGGGGCAGCACGTTGAGCTGCCACTTGCAACACTGGCAACCCTCTCTGAGCAGTAGTTAAGTTTTGACTCCTGCTTCTGGTCCAGCTACCTGCTGATACACACAGCAGAGGATGGCTCAAGTAGTTCCATGTGAGAGACCAGAATGAAATTCCTTGCGCCTGGCTTTGACTTGACCCAGACTTGGTTGTTGCTGCTCTGTCTGATAGAAGATACCTTTCTCGTTCTCCTTCTTTCTGCCACTCTGCCTTTCACATAAATAAAACGAATCTTTTTTAAAGTTTTTTTTTTTAAGACAATGGTGCTTAAAAAAGGAGATTGTTCACAGGAGAAGTCTGTTGACTTGGATAAAGCTTTCAAATAAAACAGTGATTAGGATAAAAATTGTAAGTGGTGGAATCCTTTCCCATGTATAATGTTAAAACAACCAGTAAGTGAACAAGTGTCTTAAAACTAGGCACGAAACCAAAGAATCTTAATAAGCTCTGTCCAACCGTTTAGAACATTTCTTCTCTCTCTTCCATTCCCCTCTAGGTTTTTATTTTCATGTTATGCCTCCTCATTTAGTTTTTATTCATTAGCTTCTTCTCTTCACCTACTCCCTCCTTTTGCTTTTCATAGGAATTTATTACTTTTTTTTAAAATACTGAGAAAAATAATAATAAATAAAATAAAAAACAAACAAAAAATGCTGGGACCAGCACAATGGCTCAATTAGATAAGCCTTTGCCTGAAACTGCTGCAGTCCCATATGGGTGCTGGTTTGTGTTTCTGCTGTTCCATTTACCATCCGGCTTGCAGCTTGGGAAAGCAGTGGAGGAATGCCCAAAGCCTTTGAGCTCTGGAGCACCCGGAGGAAACTCCTGGTTCTTGGCTTCATTTCAGCTCAGCTCTGGATGCTGAGACCTTGGGGAGTGAACCAGCGGGTGGAAGATCTTACTATTTTTTAATACAATGTTTTTTTTCTTTCCTGCATTCACTTTCCATCACCATTTGATTGATTTTGCTCTGAAATGTATTGCTGTAGACTCTTATCCTCTTGATAATGAAGCACTTAGGGAAAGATGATAGGAAAAACCCTTCAGAGGCACAGTCCTAAGGAATTGCTAAATGAGTTAAATTTAATGTAACCTCAAAGCAGTGGTAAAGGGATAAGTCCCAGATAGGCCAAGTAAAACTAAATTTAGAGCTTTGGAGAAAAACACTTAGTAGTATTTAGTCATCAGAATGATCAGACATTTCTTTTTTTTTGTTGTTTTGTTTTATTGGAAAGGCAGATATTCAGAAAGGAGAGACAGAGAGGAAGACCTTCCGTCCGATGGTTCACCCCCCAAGCGGCTGCAATGGCTGGAGCTGAGCCAATCTGAAGTCAGGAGCTTCTACTGGGTCTCCCACGCAGGGTCCCAAAGTCTTGGGTCATCCTCAACTGCTTTCCCAGGCCACAGGCTGGGAGTTGGATGGGAAGTGGAACTGCCGGGAAATGAACAAGTGCCCATATGGAATCCCAGTGTGTTCAAGGCAAGGACCTTAACCACTATGTTATCGTGCCAGGTCCAGACACATTTCTTATTATTAGATTTCTCTGGGTCTAATAATATTGCTTTGTTCTGAGAAAAAGGGAGCAATTATGCTTTTCCCCTGTCATCCAAGATTCTGGAGAAGGTGACAGTCTGACAATCTCTCAAGGCCTCCTTAAGAGATGATCTGTTGTGACCAAAGTTGGAATGCCAACTAAAAATAATGGACCCTTCTCACTGCTCCCTTGGGCTTTCTGGATACCCTGTTATCATAACCGTGTATTTCTTTCTGCTTGGAGGTAAACTTTGGAAGCTTCAGGAGGGTTTTTTTGTTGTTGTTGTTTTCCCTTTAAGTGACAGTAGCTTATATTCTAGCTTCTCACTGTAAACATTTGCTCTCAACCTGGAATTACAATAAAATTGTGCATATCAAGTTGTGAAATTAGAAGTAGCATCACTTCTTGACACAGTCATAGTGGAAGTCCTTAGTTTTCCCAAGGCGGACTGTCGAACCTGACTGTATCTCCAAGGGTAGGAGGAGACTCTCCTTTTGTCCCCTAACTGTCTTCACTTGAATGCTTCACCCAGTTCTTTCCTGAGGATCAGAGCTATGCAGGATTTCCACAGGCAGTTACAGGTCTTTATAGAAAAAGCCTGTTTGCCTTCCGAAATTTTGTTGCATTTTCTGACCCAGTCCTTTAAATCGAATAATAATCCTGTTCTAGAAAGCAAAATTGAATACATATAGTAAAATAGCTACCATAAATTAGTGTTCTTCATTTGTAATGCCATGAAAACAACCGTGCGACAGCAAGCTCTATTTCCAGCAGGGTGACATAAAGTATACTAGACAAGCAAAACTATTAGGTTACAAAGATACTTGGTACTTCTGGATACTGAAGTATGTATCTTGTTAAGCAAAATAAACAGTTTTAGCTTTCCACAAATAGCTGCCTACATAAAATTTTGTGAGTTAAATGGAATAACTGTACAGTATAAGTCTAAACCTCTTTTACAGCCTGATAAAATATAAAGGACAGACATAGAATTCACACAGACCCATTCATGTTATCACTTAGCACCAGGCCTGCTGCAGAGTAGCGAGTAATAGTAATGGAAAACTCAGTGTTCTGTGGATTCCAGCAGTCTGTATTATTCTTACCATTCAACGTGTGTGATGATGAGTTTTTTTTTCTAAGATTTATTTATTTTTTATTGGAAAGGCAGATTTACAGAGAAGAGAAACAGAGAGGAAGATCTTCTGTCCAGTGATTCACTCCCCAAGTAAACACAACAGCCAGAGCTGCACCAATCCAAAACCAGGAGCCAGGCGCTTCATTCAGGTCTCCCACGCGGGTGCAGGATCCCAAAGCACTGGGCCGTCCTTGACAGGGACACAGACACAGACAGGTAGCTGGATGGGAAGCGGGGCCGCTGGGAAACGAACCTGCATCCATATGGGATCCTGGCACATTCAAGACTAGAACCTTAACCACTACACTATCGCATCGGGCCCAATGATGAATTTGATTTATTTTTTTTTTTTAAAGATTTGGTTATTTCTATTGGAAAGTCAGATTTACGGAGTGAAGGAGAGACAGAAAGAAAGATCTTTCATCTGCTTCACTCCCTAAGTGGCCACAAGGGCCAGAGCTTAGCCAATACGAAGCCAGGAGCCAAGAGCTTCTTCTGGATTTCCCACACAGGTGCAGAGTCCCAAGGCTTTGGGCCATCCTCCACTGTTTTCCTGGGCCAGAAGCAGGGAACTAGAAGAGAAGTGGAGCAGCCGGTGTGCAAGGCGTGGACTTTAGCCACTAAGCTACCGTGCCAAGCCCAAAGAATTAGTTTTAAATTTGGTACTAACATGAACACAATCTTTGGTCTAGGACACACTCTTTAATCTTGTCCCATCCCTGATGTCCAAAAAATTATAGAGCTTGAATATGTTTAAACAGTACCTCATTTTAAAGTACTTTATCTATAAATTAAAATTTTAAGTCATTCCTGAAATTCAAATAAAAAAACTGAATTTGAACTTCAAAACTTTAATTAAGTGGCATAGTAGCCTAGCAGCTAAAGTCCTCACCTTGCATGAGCCAGGATCCCATATGGGTGTCGGTTCTAATCCTGGTGGCCCCACTTCCCATCCAGCTCCTTGCCTGTGGCCTGGGAAAGCAATCAAGGACGGCCCAAAGCCCTGGGATCCTGCACCCGTGTGGGAGACCTGAAAGAGGCTCTGGGCTCCTGGCTTCAGATACGCTCAGCTCTGGCCGTTGTGGTCATTTGGGAAGTGAGTCAGCGCAGACGAAAGATTTTCCTCTCTGTATATCTGACTTTCCAATAAAAATAAAATAAATCTTTAAAAAAAAAAACTTTAATTAAATGTTGACCAGGAAAAATCTGGTGGACAAAAAAACTGTTAAACTGTGTCCCATAAATAAAAAACGAACCTGTGCTGTGCGAGTTGCTACACCTTGACATGAGAGAGTAAGCAGTGCAAACACCAGCACCTATTTCGGGGTACTACTCAAACAGGAAACTCCAAACTGTAATTTGGTCCCTTATCTTCCTTTTCCCAACCTCCACCCCCTCCAGAAAACACCAAGCCTCACTACTCTGTGACATGCCTGCCCAGTGACCTGTACCTGCATGACTCAAAGAAAAGATATTTTCTTTGAGCACATAGTTATTTTTTCTTTAATATTGTTTACAGAGTGGAGAGGGATGCACGCCCATGTGGGCCTCTGATTTGGATAGGGAGAGTCAGGTTTACAGGAGGGTGGGTGGGACATACATTTCAGTCTTTTTTTTTTTTTTTCTCCTGTGTCCTTGGGGGTGGAAGGGAAGTGGCTGCTCCTTGTATCAAATTGTACCAACAGCTGGGGATAGGGGATGGTCACCTTAGTGACCTCAGTGTGGGAATAGTGTTCTGAAGGTGTTACTTGAGTGGTTTTGATGGTTCTGAGAAGTTGCTGGTTTTGTTACTCCAAGGTTGAGAAAAATCTTTCTAAGATCTGTTGGTTGACGAAGTCCATCTTAGTGCATCCCCAGGTGCAGGAATATGGTATAAAGCTTGACAAGGAAAATCATCCAATTTGTTCTACTTTCCATCTGCTGACAAGGCATTTGACATCACCTCCTGATGTAGAACAGCTGGGCATCGTGTCCCTGTGTGCATCTGGACATGCTGTTCTCTGCACAAGCATCAGCGACTCAGGAGACCCAGTCCTGACACATGGCACTTGAAGATTGGAGCACACATCCTGTGATTTTTTTCATGGTAGTCAGGGTCTGTGTCCAATGTTCTAGTTGGGGAATCCCCCAAGAAACCTCGCCTATGCGCAATGGCTCAGTTTCTATATCCTTGCCTTGCATGTTCTGGGATCCCATATGGGTGCTGGTTCATGTCCCGGCTGCTCCACTTCCTATCCAACTCCCTGCTTGTGGCCAGGATATGCAGTAGAGGACCTGTGTGGGGGACCCAGAAGAAACTCCTGCTACTTGGCCTCAGATCAACTCAGTTCTGGTCATCGTGGCCACTTCAGGTTTGAACCAGTGGATGCAGGATCTTTGTCTCTGTTATCTCCTCTCTGTAGATCTGCATTTCCAGTACAAATAATAAAATAATGCTTTGAAAAGAAAAGAAAAGAAACCTCACCTAGGGTGACTTCAAACTTGACTCTTGTGTACACCATTGAGTGCAGGATCAAGCGTTGTCTGTCACCTTCACCAGCCAACGCACATACCAGTGGAGGCACCTGTTGGCTAGTTCTACCGTATCTCATGTAAACTGACAGGTGCTGCAACCCAGCTTGGCCAGCCCACCACAAACCTGGTCCTCACATAAACCAACGGATGCAGAGCCCAATGACCCCCACCAGGCCTGCCTCCAGCCCCGGTTTTGGGATTTTTTCATATGCCAGGTTCTGCTATGGCCTAGCCAAGCCCAGCCTGGCTCTTCATGCATACCCATAGGTGCTGCAGTTTAGCTCAGCACAGCTCAGCCCAACCTGCCACCACACCCACCCCTCACATAAGCCTACAGGTACTGCTACCTTGTGCAGCCTGGCCCGTCCCCAGTTCTGGTCCTTGTGAGCCACATGGCATTAAAACTATAGCCTGCATTCTACATATTATTCCTGGAAAACTATCTTTTCTTGGTACTAACAAAAAGCAGATTCCTAGACCCCTTTTAAATGACTACTTTAAGTAAAAGTGGTGGAATATCCAAATGTTACTTAAAACCTATATTCTGTCAAGTTGAAATATGAGGGAACCGATCATGAAATCAGATATTGTGAACAGAAGTTGAGGTACAAATTTATAAACTTAATGCTCAACTTTCTTTAAAAAAAAAAAAGAAAAAAAGGACTTATTTTTATTGGAATAGCAGATTTATAGAGAAGGAAAGACAAAGATTTTTCTATTTTTCTGATTCACTACCCAAGTGGCCGCAATGGCCGGAACTGAGCTGATCCGAAGCAAGGAACCAGCACCTTCCTCCATGTCTCCCATGTGTGTGCAAGGTCCCAAGGCTTTGGGTCATCCTCCACTGTCCTCCCATGCCACAGCAGGGAGCTAGACAGGAAATGGACGAACCACAACTTGGTACAGGACCCACAGCCATATGGGATCCTGACACTTGACGGGGGAGGATTAGCCCATTGAGCCATTGTGCTAGGTTCACACTCATCTTCTCAGCCATTTTTAAAATGAGTATTAAACAAATTTGAGGAATAATTATATGATTTTTACAATTGTACTTATTTATCTGGCGGGGTGGGTGCAGGGGCGGGGGCTGAAGAAGACAAAGAGATAGGCCCACAGAGATAGATCATTCCATCTACAGATGTGTTTCCCAAGTGCCTGTAACAGCTGAGGTGGAGCCAAGCTACATCCAGGAGCCTGGAACTCAATCTGGGTGATAGGAACCAAAAAACTGAAGCCATCACTTCCTGTCTCCAGGGTGTGCACTGACAGGAAGCTAGACTCAGGAGTGGAGCTGGGACTCAAACTCAGGTACTCTGACATGGGATGCAGGTGTCTCAGGTGGTGTCTTAACCACCAGGTCTGAATTCAGAATTGTAAATAATATATTAAGAAGCATACATATGGCCCTGGACACCATTCTGGTTATAATAACAACTATATAATAGTGTAGGGGCAGGTGTTTGGCACCACTAATGAGGCCCCTGCATCTCTTATCAGAGAGCCTGGGTTTGAGTCCCATCTCTACTTGAGATTTCAGCTTCTCACTAATGTGCACTCTGGGAGGAGCACATTGTGACTCAAACACTTCCAGTCCTTATTTACCTGAGATCCAGACTGAGTTTTAGGCCCTTAGACTCAACCAGGGTAAGTCCCAGCCTGTGGGGGAATTTGAGGATGAAACCAGCAGATGGAAAAGTCTTTGTGTCTCTGCCTTTAAAATAAAAGTGAAAATAAAGAAACAAAAGGAATATGCATCAAAATAGAATTTGATAATGAGACTATTCCTGTGCGAAAGCCTCCCCATAATTTGGTTTTCCAAGACCGGGGGCATCTGACCCATGGGCCATGTAAGGCCTCCAGAAGCATCAGATCCTGCTCTGCCAGCGGAGCCTTAGGCCTAATTTTCAAGTTGGTAATTTTGTATAACCCACAACTGATGTTATAAATATCCAAATAGCCCTTGGCAGAAGAAAAGTTCCCTGCCCCTGGTAGGCAAACCTTGAATAGATCTTTCCAAGGATTGTATTAATCTTCCACTTTGGTTACTTTGTCTGTTTGAAAATACATTTGGACTTAAGTAGGGAGGAGTGCCTCTCCATTATGATTGAATTCCTTGAAGTTTCCATCCTTCCCCTGTAGGACCTTGGGTAAAATCCAGTTTTTATGATTTTCTACTTCTTTGGGGACCTTTTTCTTACGTCCTTGATCCATCAGTGCTCCCTTTATTTAGGATTTGTTTGTTTCAGCAGTCACCCAAGCAGACAGTGAATGGGTCTTTGTCAATGCTTTGTATTAAATCAGTTAAGGTGTTGCTCTTGGGTGACTGGAGGTTGAGTTTCCAGAGTTCCCCCCACCCCCGCCCCAGGCTGGCCTCCACCACAAGTGCCTAAACTGTACTTTGGCACTGTCATTCTTTGTATCTTAGCAGCAGCATGAAGAATCTGCCTGAACTTGGAACAGGATTTTAACAAATACTGTACCGAATGATGCAGACTCCTTGTACGGGTTGACTGTACTAATGAAAAAGGGAGAAGCAGTAATCTCATGTTAATATAGTGTACAATAACGGTCTAAATCCTTGCTACATCCACTTTATGCACAAATTAATTCCTTCTTAAAAAAAGTGAACAATGCACTGATGAAGTACCTAACAAAATTTAAACAATTATAACTAGATGACAAATTTGCTCATAGAGAGCTTTAGTAGGAAACCTAATTTTAGAATCTGTACCCTCTTTTCATTTTTATATTGAGTAGTATATGCATGTAATATACGTATCACCTTTAAAGTATAATACAATTAATAAATTAGCATAATTTATTAAATTTTATATAAAATAGAAATTAATACCAATCACATAAATTGTTGAGAATTAAATCAGATAAGTGCCAGCTTCATAAATTGTATTACCAAAAAAAAAGTCTTTTATTGTGAAACCAGGTAAAGAAAGGACATATAGGGTAATATGAACAAAAGAATCATCAACTTTGAAGTTCAAGAGATGCCTTTTAATTGTTTTTATTATTATTATTGTTATTGTTGTAAAGGCAGATTTACAAAGAGAAGGAGAGACAGAGAGAAAGATCTTCCCATCAAATCTTTCACTTCTCAAGTGGCCGCAATGGCCAAAGCTGAACTGATCCAAAGCCAGGAGCTAGGAGCTTCTTCTGGGTCTCCCACATGGGCCATTCTCTACTGCTTTCCCAGCCACAAGCAGGGAGCTGGAAGGAAAATGGAACAACCGGGACACAAATCAGTGCCCATATGGGTTCCTGGCACATGCAAGGTGAGGACTTTAGCCTATAGGCAACCGCGCCTGGCCCAAGATTTGATTTTAAATGCTAGCTCTGTCCCATAAAGTTTAGACAAATAGGAAGCAAGAAAAATGAAACATACAAAGAAAAGCAATCTACAGCGTGTGGAGAGGGGCAATGAAATAGCACACATGAATGCCAAAACTGGTAGGAGAGGGAGGGATTGTGAGGAAATGAGGCAAACCACAGCTTGGGATGCCCATGTCGTATATTACAGTGCCTAGGATGAAGCCAGCCAGCTACCCCGCTGCTAATGCATCTGAGAGACAGCAGAGGGTGGGCAAAGTGAGAGATCCAGACACGGTTCCAGGCTTTAGCATAGCTGAGTCCCCAGGTGGTACAGTCCTGTATGGACTGAGCCAGCATTTGGAAGGTCTCTGTTACTCTGCCCTTCAAGTAAAATAAGTTTTAAAAATAAATAAATAGAAAGTGCCAAAATTAACAAAATGAAAAACTGGTTCCTAATTAAAAATACCATACCCAATAAAAATGTAAAAAAAATCAGAAAATAAAATAATCCTTGGGTCCAGTGCGATGGCTTAGTTGGCTAAATCTCCTCTTGCATGCACCAGAAATCCATGTGAGGGTCAGTTCGTGTCAAGGCTGCTCCACTTCCTGTCCAACTAGCTGCTTGTAACCTGGGAGAACAGTCGAGGATGGCCCATAGTCTTGAGACCCTGCACCCATGTGGGAGACCCAAAAGAAGCTCCCTCAGCTCAGGTATGGCCATTGTGGCCCCTTGGGGAGTGAAGCAGTGCATGGAAGATCTATTTTGTTGTTGTTATTGTTGTTACCTATTTTCTTTATTTTTGACAATCTTTACATAGTTAATTAGGGTAAAAACTTTCAAGGGCTACAGGAAAGTGGGTAAGACTATTATTTCCACATTCTCTCTTTTTTTCCCTGTATCTGGGGAAAAAGGGGAGCTAAAGGGAGAAGCCCCACCCAGCTTCCCACCCATCCCAGGTCCCCGATGTGGGGCATGCTCCGAGGGTCCTGCTCAAGTTGTTTTGATAGTTCAACAGTTCTGAATTGCTGCCAGTCTCACCACTCCAGGCAAGATGAAGTCATTGCAGAAGCCACTGATTGACATAGTCCATCTTAGAGTCTCTGTTTGCCCAGTTTTTCACTGCCAAGATCTTTCTATTTCTCCTCTCTGTAAATCTCCCTTTCCAATAAAAACAAATGAATCTTTAAAAAATAATAAACAGGGCCTGGTGCAGTGGCGCAGTGGTTAAGGTCCTCGCCTTGCACGCCCGGGATCCCATATGGGCGCCAGTTCTAATCCCAGCGGCCCCTCTTCCCATCCAGCTCCCCGCCTGTGGCCCGGGAAAGCAGTCAAAGACGACCCAAGGCTTTGGGACCCTGCACCCGTGTGGGAGACCCGAAGAGGCTCCTGGCTTCAGATCGGCATAGCATCGACCGTTGCGCTCACTTGGGGAGTGAATCATTGGACGGAAGATCTTCCTCTCTGTATATCCGCCTTTCCAATAAAAATAAAAATAAATCTTTAAAAAAAATAATAAACAAATTAAATTGTCCTAAATGAGATCATAGAATTTTAGGAGGAAATGAGGTAGTACCTGAAGAATAAATTACATAGAAAATATAAAAAACCGAAAATTGCTTCTTAAAAGTAACATTTTCTGTGGTCTACTGTTAACATATATACAGAAGTGAAATATGTGATCACAGCACAGAGGATAGAGTTAAGATGTAAGATTTTTGGGTCCGGCAGCATGGCCTAGTGGCTAAAGTCCTCGCCTTGAACGCACCGGGATCCCGTATGGGCGCTGGTTTTGTTTCTTTAATAACACAAAAATCTTACATTTTTTTTTAAGATTTATTTATGTTTATTGCAAAGTCAGATATACAGAGAGGAGGAGAGACAGAGAGGAAGATGTTCCATCTGATGATTCACTCCCCTGGTGGCCACAACAGCTAGAGCTGAGCCAATCTGAAGCCAGGAGCCTGGAGCTTCTTCTGGGTCTCCCAGGCGGGTGTAGGGTCCCAAAGCTTTGGGCCGTCCTCTACTGCTTTCCCTGGCCATGAGCAGGGAGCTGGATGAGAAGTGGAGCTACCAGGATTAGAACTCACGCTCATATGGGATTCTGGCACTTACAAGGCGAGGACTTCAACCGCAACACTATATCTCACCGGGCCAAGGAAACAAATATTAACATGATTTGTAGTAAGTGAATGATGCATAGAACAAATGGAGACTTCTAGAAACTAAATAGCAAAACAGTAGACTGAAACGTAACTATCCAGTCAAAACGTTAACTGTAGGTTGAATAAACACTCTAAAACACTACTGTGGGGACCCTGTGCAATAGCATAGCAGCTAAAGTCCTCGCCTTGAACATGCCAGGATCCCATAATGGTGCCAGTTCTAATACCAGCAGCTCCACTTTGCATCCAGCTCCCTGCCTGTGGCCTGGGAAAGCAGTCAAAGACGGCCCAAAGCCTTGGGACTCTGTGCCCATGTGGGAGACCCGGAAAAGCTTTGGGGCTTCTGACTTCGGATTGGCTCAGCTCTGGTGTTGCACCTGTTTGGGGAGTGAGCCATCAGATGGAAGATCTTCTTCTCTGTCTCTCCTCCTCTCTGTGTATCTGCCCCTCAATAAAAATAAATGAATCTTTAAAATAATAATTAAATAAATAGACCTTTAAGGAAAAAATACAGTTGCTTGGCCAGCATTAAGTTGTATAGGATAAAGCCGGATCCTGTTAAGAGTATCCCGTATGGGTACCAGTTTGTGTCCCAGCTGTTCCATTTCCAGTCCAGCTCCCTGCTAATATTCTTGGAAAAACAGCTGAAGATGAGCCAACTGTTTGGGCCCCTGCCAACCACAGGGGAGACTTGGAAGAAGCTCTTGACTTCTGGCTTCTGGAAGATTCTCCCAACATCCCAGCTCTGCCTTTGTTATCCCATTTAGGAAGTGAAATTGCTGTGGAAGATTCTCTCTCTCTCTCTTTCGCTTTCCCTCTCTCTTTCTTTCTCTTTCTCTTTGTGAATGTTGTGTGTCTCCCTCTCTGTATAAATTTTTCCCTTTCAAATAAATATTTTTTAAAAATAATATGTGTCAAACTAAGTAGAAAAATCAAGACAAAATTGTCTCTGAAACAATAGAAGGAAATTTTGTAATCATAGAAGGAGGATGATGTAGTATTTCTAATTTTGTACATGTTTAATAACAGCTTCAAAGCAAAACTAATTTAAAAAAAAGACCGTTTCCTTAGTTTGGATGTTAACATATCTCTTTCAGTAACTGATATATAGACAACAAATCAAAGAATATTAGTGTTTTATATAATGCAATTTAGCTAGTTTGTCTTAATTGGTATATTTAGCATGCTGCACCCAGCAATTGCACAATACACTGCTTCTCAAGTGCACACGAAACATAACATAAACCTAGACAAATTTAACTGAAATTTTTCTCATTTATTTTTTATTTAAAACTAAGCAACAGAGAGGACTTCACAGTTCCTTTGTAGGAATACCTTCTTGAGTAGGAGTAGGGGGACTTGGAATGGCAGTTTTCTCTAAAAGAATGTTTCCTTCCATCTGTTTTAACATTCATGAGGTTTACAGGTAATCTAGAGTTGAGTTTAACAACCCCGGTGACTGTAAGAATCACTTGGAATGATTTTTGAAAACAGATTTGAGGGTTCTACATCCTGAATATTACATATTTTAAAAAGCAGTTGGGCCGATTCCAAGTATTTGGACAGATTTAGAACCCCGTGAGTTTACACTTCGTCATGGAGGGAAAGGAGTGAGAAATATAAGAATATGAATGAAGGATTTAAGGATAAGCGCTAGGGCAGGGCTTGGGGTGACTGAACCCCGTTGCACGTTTACACCTTGAAGGCGTTATAAGCTTGAACATCAAACACACTTGCTTAGGGATGTGAGGAAGCAAAGTCACTGCTCTCTGTTTATTATTCAATGACTTAAGAAAGCGGACTATTTTAAAAGTAGATTTTATTGTAAGTACGTCTTTACACATGCCTGTACTTTTATTTGTTGTTATTTAGAAGGCAGAGACAGAGATTTCCATCTGCTGGTTCACTCCTCAAATGAGTGCAAGAGCTGAGGTTGGTTCAGACTAAAGCAAGGAGCTCTACTCAGGTCTCTCTTATTGGCATCAGGGACTTGACTATTTAGCCATCAGCTGCTGCTTTGCAGGCTGTACACTAACAGGAATCTGGAAACAGAAGTAGATGTTAACCATTACTCCAAGCACCTGCCCTTTGCACAATGTACTTTCTAAGAGAAGCAGATTTTGTTTGAGTTCATTTGTAGGCAAACTCAAATATATAGGAAAAATGCCATGATTTGTGTTGTCATATTGAATCAAGAAAAAGTTGACATCTAAATGTATTGCTCGGTATATTAAAGTTGAAATGAACTCAGTCATTGTATTGGAAGATGATGCTTGGGCCCAGCACCTTGGCCTTACAGCTGAAGTCCTCACCTTGAATGTGCAAGGATCCCGTGTGAATGCCAGTTCTAATCCCGGCAGCCCTGCTTCTCATCCAGCTCCCTGCTTGTGACCTGGGAAAGCAGTTGAGGACGGCCCAAAGCCTTGGAAGCCTGCACTCGTGTGGGAGACCCGAAAAGGATCTGGGCTCCTGGCTTCAGATGGGCTCAGCACTGGCCGTTGCAGTCACCTGGGGAGTGAATCATTGGAAGGAAGAGATTTCTCTCTGTCTCTCCTTCTCTCTGTATATATCTGACTTTGCAATAAAAATAAATAAATCTTGTAAAAAAAAAAAAAAAGACTTAAAGACTTTACAGACAGAAACTTCTCAATCTGTTTCTAAAGCTTTGGGACCATTTTTCTTTATAAAAATATCACATTGCATTAATACAACTTCATTAATACTGTTCGTAATTTTTATATGGATTTTATTTTTCCAGCTACTTCCAAGCAATAGTAACATTTCTGGGTGTGTTAGGATACACACTAAGTGGGTTAGCTAGACATTTAACATTTCGGTCCCCAGCCCAGCCCAGCCCAGCACAGTAGCCTAGTGGCTAACATCCTCACCTTGCATCTGCCAGTATCCGATGATGGTGCCAGTTCCTATCAGGGCTGTTCCACCTCCCCTCCAGCTCCCTGCTTGTGGCCTGGTAAAGCAGTGGAGGACAACCCAAAGCCTTGGGACCCTGCACCTGCTTAGGTGACCCAGAAGAGGCTCCTGGCTCCTGGCTTCAGCTCAGCATAGCTCTGACCATTGTGGCCACTTGGGTAGTGAACCATTGAATGGAAGATCTTTCTCTCTCTTCTCCTCTCTGTAAATCTGAGTTTCCAATAAAAAATAAATAAATCTTTTTAAAAATTAAAATAAATTACGTTTCAGTCCCTCCTATATTCTCAAGTAATGCTATTAAGAACAAATAGCCTCTGTGACTTAGCTAATTTCTGAGGTTACCTTGGTCTTTGTAAGCCTTACCATTAACTTATGTTAAGTAGTATGTTATCAGTTCTTCAGTTCTCATTGAGATTCCATAATTGACAGGATATCATTTTAATCAAAGCACAAACTTTTTTTAAGATTTATTTATTTATTGGAAAGTCAGATATACAGAGAGGAGGAGAGACAGAGGAAGATCTTCTGTCAATGATTCTCTCCCCAAGTGACTGCAACGGCCGGTGCTGCGCTGATCCTAAGCCGGGAGCCAGGAACCTCTTCTGGGT
Source organism: Ochotona curzoniae (assembly GCF_017591425.1). Classification (NCBI taxonomy): domain Eukaryota; kingdom Metazoa; phylum Chordata; class Mammalia; order Lagomorpha; family Ochotonidae; genus Ochotona; species Ochotona curzoniae. The sequence goes on from NW_024465777.1 coordinate 6,075,387, forward strand.
CTCCTACGTTGGTGCAGGATCTCAAAGCTTTGGGCCGTCCTCGACTGCTTTCCCAGGTCACAAGCAGAGAGCTGGATGGGAAGTGGAGCTGCCGGGATTAGAATCGGTGTCCATGTGGGATCCCGGCATGTTCAAGGCGAGGACTTTAGCCACTAGGCCACGCCGCTGGGCCCCAAAGCACAAACTCTTAAAAGTAATGCCATGTGCTTGACCCAGTGCTGCTCCTGGGTTCCATACCATGACACAAGTGAGGGCAAATGACAGAAGTTGTGATGTCTTTGACAGCTAACCTGTGAAAATATGGCCCAGGCTGTGGCATTGTGGAGGAGTGGATTTTGCTGATGTCTGCAATGCTGGCATCCCCTATCAGCACAGTTTAAGTTCCAGCAGTTCTGTTTCTGCTCCAGCTCCCTGCTGATGTGCCTGGAAAAACAGCAGATTTAGCTGAAGTACTTGGGCTGCTGCCACCCACATGGGAGACCAGACATGCTTCCAGGTCCATAGCTTTAGCTTGGCCCAGTCCCTGCTTTTGTGACCATTTGGAGAGTGAACCAGCAGATGGAAGATCTCTTTCTTGCCATCTCCATCTCTCTCTCTTTGCCTCTAGAGTAAAGAAATCTGTGTTTTAAAATAATGAAAAATAGAAATATGGTCCAGAAATTCTGGTGTATTTCATATAAAGAATTAAAATAGTTGAGATCCTAGAATGAGGCATGTGAACTAAGAATGATTGTGTCCAGTCACACAAGCTATCACATTTAGTAGTAATCTGGAACTTACTTTGTACATAGCAAGCTCATCAACTCAGCACTTATCACCATGATTATTCTAATAATTAGAATTATATCAATGTAGCCTTTTTTTTTTTTTCTTTCAGTGGTTTTGCCAAAAGAAAGTCTAGGGCTTCCATTTGTCCACTGAAAAAAGGGTGACATTGGCACTGTTTTCTTTAAAAAAAAAAAAAAAAGACCTTGTTCTTTAGATAATTCCCCAATTAAAATATATCTATAATATTAATATTTTCTTCTATGATTTATTTGAAAGGCAGAGTGCTAGAAGGGACGAGACAGAGAGAGTAATTGTCTGTCCAGCTGGTTTATTCCCCAAATGGCTGCAAGAACCAGAACTAGGCCAGACATTCTATCCAGGTCTCCCATCTGAGTGGCTGAAACAGAGATACTTGGGCCTCAGTCACTGCCTCCTAGGTGTCTCAGCAGGAAGCTTGTTCGAACTCAAACCAGGCACTCCCATATGCCACAGTGCTGCCCAAAAGAATGTATCTATTTCTTTATTTGGAAGCAGTGACACACACGTGAGGGAGCGGGGATCTTCCACCATTGGTTAACTCCTCAGATAGCCACATCTCGTCTCCCACAAGGCTTGTGTCATCCTCTGCTGCTTCCATTAGCAGCCAGAACTCAGATTGTTGCTCTGCTGTGGAATGCTGGTGTTTGCAAAGGATGGTTTAACCTAGTGAGCTGCGACGCCTGCTCTTATTACCTGCCTCTTATTCCTCCTCCCCAAAGGCATTGCTTGTTTCTGCTGTGAACTGTATTATGTATTCCTTCATGCATTTCTGTGAACAAGAAGTCGCACTGTAGCTCCAGGATGGCTGTTCCACATAACTCTTTTTTTCTTCCCCTCTAGACTCCTCCAGAGAATCCTGGGACAGTAGGTGGAGTGCAAAGCTGTATTGTGTTGCCTTCCTGCTTTTTTGTTGTTGTTGTTGTTGTCTTCCTGCTTTTTCTTGTGTTATTATTCTTGGCCTGCCCTGGCTGCTCCTTTTTTTTGCCATTAAAACTAACTCACTGAGCCCTGCATGTGTGATCTTTGTGAGAGCCTCTTGGCCTTGCATTTCAGTCCTGCACATGTGTTATGTTAGTTAGGTTTTGTGTCCAGTTCTTAATTTCAGGATTGTCGGGAATCTCACCTCTACTTTGCCCAGAACAATTTCCTCCGTTTAAAGTACTCATTCTAGTGCCTTGGATCCCATTTCAATACTTCCTAGTGCTGCAAAACTTCCTAGGGTCCTTTTTGTGAAGGGAGAAAATAATCTAATAAACAAATACAAGGAAGGTGTTAATACTTGAGCTATTTATATCTATACTTTTTAATTTATTTCTATTTGAACTATTTATGACCTGGGAAAGGCAGGGAGAAGCAATGTTTAGCAGATAATAATGATTCGCTCACTAATGGTAGTGTTTGCTGCTTTAATGATGGCTAATCTCATGCACATTAGGAAGACTTCCATGTTGTGTGAGTGTGTGCGCCTCCAAAAGGTGTTGAGCTGGTTCTGGTTATGTCAGTGAATTTTTGTCTTAAGATGACGTCAGCTTGGTTTGGTTCCTTTTCATCCTTAGGGATGTATTTGTCAGGGATTTTGATGTGTGGTGTCCATGTGATGTCAAGGAGTCTGTCTGCATGATGACCAGTGCTCTGACCCTTTCCAACTACCACAGGAAGAGGGGTGGGCCCAGTGGAGGTTATGCAGAAAGAATAAACTAGTTTCTGTCTTCCCTCTCTGACTCTCTCCATGCAACAGAAGAAGCCGGCCAGACCGCTGCAGATCCCGGCATGGTCATGGGCAGTTTGGAAGCTGGGGACACAACGCCTCCCACCAAAAGGAAAAGCAAGTTCTCAGGCTTTGGCAAAATCTTCAAACCCTGGAAATGGAGGAAAAAAAAAAGTAGTGATAAATTCAAAGAGACATCAGAAGGTGAGATACTAAGATTTCAATATGGGTTCTTGCTTTAAGAGTTTTGTATTTCAGAAATACCCTTTTCATTCTTCTCCCAAGCTTCTGTAATTGTATTAGGGGAGGAAATTTAATTAAAGCACCAAGTGATCATTCAGTGAGCCTTATATTTTATAGCTTCCTTCTCAGATTTGTGTTTTGATTGGATTAAAGTTAACTAGTGAATAGTGGGTGAACTCTGAACTGTAGCAAACCTAAGGTCCTTCTTCATTTCTGCTCTGCCCATTTCCCATTAACTCACAGTTCATCCATAAATTCCAAATTATTACAATCTCAATTAAGCTACAGTTATGTAAAGCTAGTGTTTTTGACTATGAATAAATGTTTTTAACTTTGAAATTCATTTCCCTATATTTTCATTCCTAAGAACAGAAACCTGAGCTACTTTATTTCTTTTACTCACGGAGTTAGAATGCTGTTTAATGTTAACTTTTATCTGCCAAGTTTCTGAGTGCTGTTTTACAATTTAATGTTAGTTCTAGAACGGAAAATATCTATGCGCAAACCCAGAGAAGAGCTGGTTAAAAGAGGGGTTCTGCTGGAAGACCCTGAGCAAGGTGAGTTTCATGAGTGCCACGTGCTTGTCTCTGTGCACTTCCTCTTCATCTTTGGTTCAGTGTAAGTATTTGGATATTTTTTCCTATTTATTACTATTGATTTATTTGTTTTCATTGGAAAGTAAGTTGACAAAAAGGAGAGAAAGAAAGCTCTTCCATCCACCGGTTCACTTCCTAAGTAACCGCAATGGCTGGAGCTGAGCTGATCCAAAGCTAGGAGCCCAGAACTTCCTCAAGGTCTCCCACAACGATGCAAGGTCCCAAGGCTTTGGACCATCCTCCACTGCTTTCCCAGGCCACAAGCAGGGAGCTGGATGGGAAGTGGAGCAGCCAGGATGCAAACCGGCGCCCATATGGGATCCCAGCACATGCAAGGCAAGGATTTAGCCACAAGCCTACCACGCACCAGGCCCACCTCTATGGTTTAATGTAAGATTGAGAGGTGATTAATGAAGGATTCTTGGAACATTTCTCTGCTTTAACTTCCTCTGGATTGTGTCAACTGCTGTACTATTTGCAATTTCTGTTTTTGAACAAATTTGTCCCCATGTTCCTACTGTTACCCTACTTTAATTGTCCAAGCATCATGTTTTGATATTTCGACATTCACTACCAGTTTAATGTGAGGACCTTTTTTTTTTTTAATTGGAAAGGTAGAGTCACAGAGAGAAACATCTTCCACCTCTTGGTTCACTCCCCAAATGGCTGCAACAGTCAGAACTAATAACCAGTACCTTCCCCAGAAACATGTTGAATAATCCCAGACTTTTATATATGCTATCTCTTTTTCCTGAATTACCTTTCACAGTGTGCCAGGCTCTGCTTCCTCCAGAGCCAGTTCAGATAACACCTTCAGTGGAGCTTTCCTGAATTCATTCCCATACCCAAATGAATGATTTTTCCTTCTTCTAGCCATAACACTTCATTTTATAGCCCTTTACATTTAGCACTATAATTTCTTTTGTGTAACAATTCTATTCATTTGCCATATTCATAATAGAAAAGTATTTCCCACATAATTGACAGTCAGATGTTTATTGCAAAAAGGAATTATTTAGATCTGAAAGTCTAGATTCAAAGCAGCTGAAACAGAATGACAGAGCAAAGGCATAAAAAGATGATAAATCACTGGTCCCTCTCCCTGCCTGACCACATTGATTCCATCACTTTGCTACTTCTTCCCTCTAACAGGTGCTGAGGATCCCGGAAAGCCAAATTATGCCACATTAAAGAATGGCCATACCACCCCCCTAGGGAGCACTGGATCCTCTAGTCCAGTCCAAATAGAGGAAGAGCCAGCAGGCATAGCAAGTCTTCGGAAAGCTGTTCCCGAAGAGGATCCGAAGAAGCGACTTGGTAAGAAACTGGATTACTTCAGCTTAAGAGACATGAACTAATCATTCTCATTTGTCTCACGGACTTTCATAGAACAGGGTTAAATAAAATGTGAAGGAATTTGCATTTTCATTTAAGGATTCCTTAACTTCCTTCAGCTTTAAGTGGCATTTTACCCTCTGTCATTTATGCATTCATAAGATATCTAAATTTGTGATCTTCTGGAAAGAAAATTATGCTGAATAGCAGATTCTTGCAGGACTTTCTCAGTTTGCACATGCTCCTCCTCCACCCAAAGATTTTTTTTAAAAAAAGATTTATTCATTTATTGGAAAGTCAGATATACAGAGAGGAGGAGAGACAGAGAGGAAGATCTTCCATCCGATGATTCACTCCCCAAGTGAGCACAATGGCCGATGCTATGCCGATTCGAAGCCAGGATCCAGGAACTTCTTCCTGGTATCCCACACGGGTACAGGGTCCCACAGCTTTGGGCCGTCCTCGACTGCTTTCCCAGGCCACAAGCAGGGAGGTGGATGGGAAGTGCAGCTGCCGGGATTAGAACCAGTGCCCATATGGGATCCCAGGGTGTTCAAGGTGAGGACTTCAGCTGCTAGGCCACGCCGCCAGGCCCCCAAAGATTTTTTTAAATGTATTTTTATGAGAGACACAGAGAATTCCCATGCATTGCACTGCTTCATTTCCCAGATATTCTCAGTGGCTGGGACCTGGCCAGGCGAGTTGGGATCCAGGAACGCAAACTGTGTGTCCTGTGTAGGTAGCAGGACCTCGGTTACTTGAGCCTTCACTGCTGTCTCTTAGCATCTGCAGTCACAGGAGCTGGAGGTAGAAGCTCCAACGGGACACAGGCGTCTTAGCACTGGATTCCATCCAAGGCATTTTGCTGCGCCTCCTTCAGCAGCATGGCTTTTTTGTGTAAAATCGCTGCCATGAAAAGCCTCTCTTCCCAAGATTCTCTTACTGACATTCCTCAAGTGTGTTAAAGGTGGAAAAACTGGGCCTGGCAACGTGGCCCAGCGGCTAAAGTCCTCACCTTGAGTGCGCCAGGATCCCTTATGGTCGCCGGTTCTGATCCCAGCAGCCCCGCTTCCCATCCAGCTCCCTGCTTGTGGCCAGGGAAGGCAGTTGAAGACGGCCCAAAGCCTTGGGACCCGGCACCCGTGTGGGAGACCTGGAAATGGTCCCTAGATCCTGGCTTCGGATCGGCATAGCATCAGCCGTTGTGCTAACTTGGGGAGTGAATCATCAGATGGAACATCTTCCTCTCTGTCTCTCCTCCTCTCTGTATATCTAACTTTCCAATAAATAAATAAATGTTTTAAGAAAAAAAAAAGATGCAAAAACTGAGAACTCCACCTTTTAAATTAACCTATAAATCATTGATGGCATTGACTAATTTTCATAGATGTGTTAGCTTTTCCAATCTCACTTGTTTATTCTTTGTTTTTAAATCACCATCTGTTTTACACAGGCTCAACCGGAAGCTGGTCTAATTCTGAAGGAGAGTGTGTTCCTGAGAGTGTACCCAAACAGCCTTTATTTCCCCCCAAAAGACCCTTGTCTTCTTCCTATGAAGGAAATGAAGGACAAGCAAAGAATGCCTCTTCGGGCAGCATGGCAAGGTCCATCTCTTCCACTTCCACCTCTTCCATCAATGCAACACCTGCTGCCACCACAGCTGCCACAGGTCTGGCAAAGACTGCTAATGCCTTCATTACCCCTTGCCCAGCACCCAGGACTCTGACTTCTGCTCCCACCAGCACCAACACTACTAGCACCCCAAACCTTACTCACCCAGTCTCCACCAAGCAGCCTCCCATCCCTCCACCTAAACCAGCTCACAGAAACAGCAACCCTGTAATTGGTAAGTAAATCTCCAGGCTTCCCTTGTTTGGTTTGCTTGGTTTGGGATGGTGATTTTTACTGAGTAACTGTTAACAGTATTGCTATGGTCTGTGAAGAGTTTTCCCCAAAGGGGTCCTCAATGTGGAAAAAAAAAATCTGGAAAATGAGGCAGATGGCCATAACTAAAATTAAGTTCAGGTTTGGGGTAACTGATGTCTATTTTGTTAAAATGATGTTTCTAAGACATTATGTGTAGTTAGGGGTCTAAATATGTGAAGACTATAACAGGCATGAAGTTATCCGAAGCATTTACTTAAAAAATAATAATAATAATGCCATCACTTAACAAAGGCAAGACAAGCTTATCAAATGACAAGGCTTTTTCTTTTCCTTCATCTTTAAAAGTTATCTATTTATTTTTATTACAAAGTCAGATTTACACAGTGAAGGACAGACAGAGAGAAAGAATTTTCATCCGCTGGTTCACTCCCCAAGTGGCCGCAATAGCTAGGCTGAGCCAATCTGAAGCCAGGAGCTTCTTTCAGGTCTCCCACGTGGGGGCAGAGTCCCAAGCTTTGGGCCATCCTTGACTGCTTTCCCAGGCCACCGGCAGGGAGCTGGATGGGAAGGATGGGAAGTGGAACAGCCAGGATATGAACCAGTGCCCACATGGGATCTCAGCACCTACAAGGCAAGGACTTTAGCACAGGCTGCTGTACCAGGACCAGCAAGGTTTTTTCTAAACCACTAAGTCCCAAGTTTTTTGTTTTTGAAGTATTTTAATGGCAGAATATTTTTAGGAAATATTGTAGTATATCTGTTGTTCGATTTGAGTCTTATAGGTGTCTGATATATAGAATGATGGATCAGAATATGTTAAAATCTATTTTAAATTGCCACTGTCTTTCTTAAGCATAAACGAGTGCAGCAGATAAAAGGATGGTTTTATAAATGCTGGTGCAACTTGTGACTCAGTCTCTGGCATATATCTTCTTGAGCAACTGCAGAAGATATTATTTTAATGATTCTGATAAAATCTTGAGAAAGTCTAGAATGCACCTCTTGCATTAAAATGAATGATGATAAGGAAAACAGAGAAGGTAATTAGTTAAATTTTGCATTTACCCAAAGTCCTATGTAGAGCTGTTTACTTAAATGCATACCATCTTAGAGGAGTTTTGAAGAAACAGGACAGGAACAAAGGTTAATGCATACTTCAGAGCTAATGAAAATATGTTTTTTCAAGAAAAATAGTACTAAATTTAGTACTTCTGAAAATTCTTGTTAATGATTTAATGGTTGAATAAAAGTATGCTCATTAAATACCTAATGTCATCTCGTTGGCTAAAGTGACTAGAATCTTGAAAAGCAAGCTTAGAATATATTGTGAGTATGACAGGTTTGAGTAGCTTGATGAAAGCAAGGTGAAGATTATTATTGTCATCACCACCTCAGATGGGTGCTGCTGTCCTGCTGGCTTATCTCTGAGGAACCTCAGGAGCTTTCACACACTTATTTTCAAAACTACCTTGTGCCTTAGGAAACTGATTTTATCTGCTCAGAAAGATAGGGCAATGAGAACATACAGACCCTGTGACTCATTCAGGGCTGTGGTTAGTAAGAGAGAGAAACTGCCCATGAGTGCCTTGGGTCTCCCATTCGGACTGTCAGGCTCACCTAGAGGACTTGTTAAAATACAGAGGGCTGGACCTAATACGGTAGTCTGGTGGCTAAAGCCTGACATCCACCGGGACTCCACATGGATGCCAGTTCATGTCCTGGCTGCTCCACTTCCAATTCAGCTCCCTGCTTGTAACCTGGAAAAGCAGTAGAGGGTAACCCAAAGCCTTGGGACCCTGTGCCCATGTGGGAGACCCAGAAGAAGTTGCTGGCTCCTGGCTTTGGAGCTAAGTTTTACTGTTGGAGCCACTTGGGGATAAATTAGCAAATGGAGGATCTGCCTGTTTTTCCTTTTCTCTGTATATCTGCCTTTCTGATAGAAGAAAATAAACATTTAAAAACAAACAACAACAACAACAAATACAGTGGCCTGAGCCGTGTCCTTAGTGTTTCTGATTTTAGTCTGTCTAGGCTAGGACTTGAGACTTTGTATTTCCAGAAGATTCCCAGAGCTGCTGCTGCTATTAATGCAGGCACTGCACGTTGGTCCTCAGGTCTCCATCAGTGGTACTCCGCCTCTTTCGGCTGAAGGCGGTTCATTAAGTGAACGTGGAGGTATGACGCCCTGGCTTTGCTGCAGAGACTGGTCCTGACCAGAGCTGTGTAAATCCAGGCACCCAACATTGTCACCTAAGGGGTCGACAGCCATCTCCGACAGCTGCTGTCCTGGCTTATCTCTGAGGAGCCTGCGGAGCTTTCGCACACTTATTTTCAAAACTGCCTTGTGCCTGGTCCTCAGCAGAAGGACAAAGCAGGACCATTCATGGAGTTTTTTAAAGTTGGGTAGATTCAATCCCATTTTTTTGAAGGTTTTATTTTTATTGGATAGTCAGATATACAGACAGGAGGAGAAACAGAGAGGAAGATCTTCCGTCTGATGATTCAACTCCCCAAGCGGCCACAACGGCCGGAGCTGAGCCCATCTGAAGCCAGGAGCCTGGAACTTCTTTCGTGTCTCCCATGTGGGTACAGGATCCCAAAGCCTTGGGCCATCCTAGACTGTTTTCCCAGGCCATGAGCAGGGAGCAGGATAGGAAGTGGGACTGCCAGGATTAGAACTGGCGCCCATATGGGATCCTGGCACGTTCAACGCAAGGACCTTAACCACTATGCTATCGTGCCGGTCCCCGGTTCAGTCCCATTTCTTTCATAGCAATATCATGATCATAAATGATTTACTGAATATCAAGCCTTATTTGTCAGTCAGTCCTTAAGAAGGAAACTGAGATGGGTCAGAAATATTTGTGTGTGTAATGGACCATTAATTGTAATGATCCTTGAATTTCAAGTTTGGAAACCATTGCTTTAGAAGTACTACTGTTTTGGTGGGGATTATTGTTGTTGTGTTATTTTGAGATTTATTTATTTGTTAGGCACAGTTACAGAGAGGGTATGGAGAGAGATGGAGATCTCCCATCTGTTGGTTCACTCACCAGGTGACCAAAATGGCTAGGAATGGGCTAGGCCAAAACCAGGAGCTTCTTTCTGAGTCTCTTATGTAGGTGCCAGGGACACAAGGATGTGGGCCATCCTCCACTGCCTTCCCAGGCACATCAGTGGAGTAGCCAGGACTTGAACCAGTGCCATATGAGATTCTGCAGAGTATACAGACATATGCTCACTTCTTCAACATGTTGAGGTATATACCTTCTTTTAACTGCCAACAGTAACTTACCTTACCAACTCAGAAGTTAAAATATCCAAATAGAGTCATAAAAGTGAGTTTTATTATATATGAAATAGCAGAATATATTTAGAGAAGTAGCAAAACTCTAACATACACAAAATTTTCTCAACATTGATCCTGAAATTCACATTTTTATATTTTGTGTATATGATGCAGTGTTAAGCAAGTCCTTTTTCAAATTTACTTCTGAGAGATAATATTAAAACAATATAAAATGAACCTCTTTTACCCTTTCTTAAGATTTATTTTTTTAAAGATTTATTTTTATTATTTTTTTATTGGAAAGGCAGATATACAGAGAGGAGAGACAGAGAGGAAGATCTTCCATCCGATGATTCACTCCCCAAGTGAGCGCAACGGCCGATGCTATGCCGATCCAAAGCCAGGAGCCTCCTCCGGGTCTCCCACGCGGGTGCAGGGTCCCAAAGCTTTGGGCCGTCCTCGACTGCTTTCCCAGGCCACAGGCAGGGAGCTGGATGGGAAGCGGGGCTGCCGGGATAGAACCAGCGCCCATATGGGATCCTGGGCGTGCAAGGCGAGGACCCTAACCACTTGCGCCACCACGCCGGGCCCAGATTTATTTATTTTTATTGCAAAGTCAGATACACAGAGAGGAAGATCTTCGATCCAATGGTTTACTCCCCAAGTGGCTGCAACGGCTGGAGCTGAGCCAATCTGAAGCTAGGAGGCAGGAACTTCCTCTAGGTCTCCCACACAAGTGCAGGGCCCCAAAGCTTAATGCCATCGCGACTGCTTTTCCAGGCCACAAGCAGGGAGCTGTATAGGAAGCGAGGTTGCTGGGATTAGAACCAGTGTCCTTATGGGATCCTGGCATGTTCAAGGTGAGGACTGACGCTGGGTTACCGTCGTTTACTTTCTATATCTTTAATAGCATGGGATTTAGCAAGATTAATATTTTATTTCAGAGAAAATTATAGAACTGTTTGAAATCACTAGAAGGGAGCAAAATAAAGGATTTGGGCAGAAGTTTAGAGGTTAGTAATCAAGTCAACTACTCTTTCTTTTTGTTTGTTTTTTTTTGGCAAGGTTAGTTTCTTTGTGAGATGATGTACATCTTGCAGTTTACTTGGATCTGCAGAGCAACTTGACTGGCTCAGCCCTTAGTCACTAGGGGCTTTGGCGGTCATCGAGGACTCTTTGATATTATCCTGATGCAAGATGAAAGCATATCATTTAATATCTAATAAACTTCTCTCAGGGATCACTATGTACTAGGCATTGAGCACAGCCGAGTATGTATGCTGATGGAACCCAGGACTGTGCTGCCATCAAGGAGCTCACAGTACAGGGGCAACGGAAGACATGGGAAGGTGGGACACATGAGGCCGTAGAATGTGTGTGCACTAAGAAAGCTCAGAGAGTGGAATTTGGAGGATAGGGCAGTAACCAAATTATCAAAGACCTATTATTAACCGAGTCTGGGCCAGTTTGTAGTATAATCTTGGGGAGGTAGCCTAAAGTCTGTGGCCTTCGTTTTCCCTTCTTAAAAAATTCACAGGGCCCAGTGTGGTAGCCTAGCAGCTAATGTCTTCGCCTTGTAAGTGCCAGAATCCCATATGAGCGTGAGTTTTAATCCGAGAAGCCCTGCTTCCCATCCAGCTCCCTGCTTGTGACCTGAGAAAGCAGTCAAGGATGGCCCAAAGCCTTGGGACCCTGTACCCGCGTGGAAAACCCAGAAGAAGCTCCTGATTCCTGGCTTCAGATCAGCTCAGCTCTGGCCATTACAGCCACCTGGGGAGTGAATCAGCGGATAGAATATCTTCCTTTCTGTCTGTCCTCCTCTCCATGTATCTGCCTTTCCAACAAAAATAAATAAATATTTTTTAAAAATCATAAAATGATAGCTTGTTTTCCCTGTCACTTCAGATGATGTAGGTAGAAAAAAATGTCAAAGATAGAAAATTATTTTGATATTTTCAAAGGCTTTTTGCATTTGCCACTAAGAATCAAAATGTCATTTGATAATTTCATAATATTAAATCGATATATCTAGATATTGTTATTTGTCAGAATGTGGTAACAATATCCAGTAGTGGCTTTGGTTTTGGTTTTGTTTTGATTTCCATCTACTCCTGTCTGCTGGCCTCTCCCCAAGTGCCCGTGGTGGGCAGGGTGCTCTGGGTTTGTAGCTGGGAACTGGAATGCAGTCTCAGTCTCCAGCAGAGTGGCCGGAACCTGATTACCTGAGCTATCCCCACAGCCTCCAGCGGTCAACAGTGTAGAAGCTGAAGTTGTGGGGCTGGTATGATGGCTCAACTGGCCTAGTCCTCTGCCTGCCAGTGCTGGTATCATGTAGGGACACAGGTCCATATCCCAGTTGCTTCCCTTCCGATCCAGTTCCATGCTTGTAACTGGAAAAGCAGTGGATTAGCTCAGCTCCGGCTGTTGTGACATTTGGAGAGTGAACAAGCAAGTAGATTTTTCTCTCTTTCTCCCTCTCTCTCTGTGAATCTGCCTTTACAATTAAAAAAAAATAGATGAATATATCTGTTTTTTAAAAATTAGAAGACGACAACAAAGAAGCCAGGAAATCAAGTCTGGACAATGTTCTGTTTTGTTTTCATTGCTCTCCAGCTCTTTTAATAGTGTGCTGCTACATAGTGAACTTTTATCAGCCATTTTTTTTTCTCTATATCTTACTAACTTTATACCCTGGAACAGTTTTTAAAAAAAAAAATTGTCCTGGAATAAGCATTTAGTTCTTGGTTTAGTTTCCTGGCCATGACCTCAGACGCTTCCTAGAATGCAGTGTTGATGGCCTGAGTAATTGGATTCCTGCCTCCCACATGAAGACCTTGATGTCACTCCTGGCTCCAGAACCAGCCCTGTTGTGGTCACTGTGGGCATTGTGACATGAGTCACCATCTCCTTCTCTCTTTCTCTCTCTTTCTCTTTGAATTTATTCAGATAAACTTTTTTCAGGTAAAAATTGAAAGTCCTGGACCCGGTGGCGTGGCCCAGCAGCTGAAGTCCTCGCCTTGAACATGCCGGGATCCCATATGGACACCGGTTCTAATCCCAGCAGTTCCATTTCCCATCCAGCTCCCTGCTTGTGGCCTGGGAAAGCAGTTGAGGATGGCCCAAAGCCTTGGGGCCCTGCACCTGTGTGGAAGACCTGGAGGAAGTTCCTGACTCCCTGGCTTCTGATCAGCATAGCACCGGCCATTGTGGCCACTTGGGGAGTGAATCATTGGATGGAAGATCTTCCTATCTCTCCTCCTCTCTGTATATCTGACTTTATAATAAAAATAAATAAATCTAAAAAAAAAAAAATTGAAAGTCCTAACCGCTCTTATGGCAACAAAATAGGAATACTCAGTCTTCCTATGCCACTATCCACTTACTACACCCCATGTTTTATGTTTTGTTGTTAGTGTCAGATAGCCCAGGTGCTTATGAAAAATTATAGTCATGTAGCTATTTGATTTTCCAGAAGGATATCTGTTTAAAGAAGCCATTACTTCAGTTGTTAGAGTGAACTTGCTGCTTGGAATGCCCATGGCTCATATAAGAGTGCCTGGTTTAAATACCAGCTCCTCCACTTTCAATCCAGATTCCTTATAATGTACATCTTGGGAGGCAGTGTATGATAGCTTAAGTGTTTAGATCCCTTTTCTTCTCACCAGATGCATGCACAGTTAATTTTTCCTTATGAAAATGTCCGTTTGCCACTTGTTTGCCCTTCTAGACAGTGAAAGTGATATGAAGCCATCCTCTCTCTCTGCATGCCTTTATCTCCTGTTTCCATTCCCTTTCATGCATTGGGCCTCTGCTTCCCTATCAGTGAAGCAACAACTGAAAGCCTGCCCCCTCCAGGCCCACAGCCACCAGCCCCATCCCGCCCAGGCGCATGTGTACCTCCCCAGGGCCACCAGAGGAGTGAACAGGCAGGCATGATTCTCTTGACTCCAACCAACCCGCCCACAGCTCTCCTCTTTGCCACCACCACTATCCCCCTTGTAACCATCCTGGCTGCTTGGTTGCCACTCTACACAGGTTCCAAGACCTCTGGTGCCCTAGGCCTTTTGTTGAAATATCTATGAATTTTGGTTGCAAGATAGAGATATGGAAGGAATGACAAGTCACGAAGTTATACAGTGTGTTTGAATGATGATTCTAGGTCTGGGGCTGGCTCCTGTGTGCATTATAAACTGAAAGATTTCTCTCTCTTTTTCAGCGGAACTGTCTCAAGCAATTAACAATGGTACACTGTTATCAAAACCCTCCCCACCCTTGCCACCCAAAAGAAGCATTCCATCAAGCCTTGTCCCCACCTCGGAATCTGCTGCTGTTACCACCACCAAAACACTAAGTGACCAGAGGGAGAAGAACACAGGCTCTGTGAGCTCTGAACCTGTGCTGGTGGTCCCGCCCCTCTCCCCGTCCCCACCTCTGCCTACTCACATTCCCCCTGAGCCCCCACGCTCCCCTCTGTTGCCTACAAAGACTTTTGAAGTTGTGCCAGAAATGAAGTTTCTTCCATCCATAGATCCACCCCAAGAGACTCCACAACAGGAAGATGAGAAAAAAGAACTCCCCAAGAGGATATTGGACCATAGCTTTGGGGAACCCCATGTCCCTTCCAGGTTGCCCCCAGTCCCACTGCATATTCGAATCCAGCAGGCCCTGACCAGCCCACTTCCCATGACCCCTCCCTTGGAGGGCTTTCAGAGAGCTCATTCATTGCTCTTTGAGAACAGTGACAATTTTTCTGAAGATAGCAACACCCTGGGCCGGACCAGGTCACTTCCTGTCACTATTGAAATGCTCAAAGTGTAAGTGCCTCTCAAGCTTCCTTCTTGTTCCTCCTTGTCTGTTCTAGAAAATCCAACAAGGACATTACTTACAGAAAGATAATGTGAGTAAGTTTAAAATATAAGATTGGACCAAAAGAATAAGTTCTAGAATTTGGAATCGTTGTACCCTGCTGATTACTGTTATATGGTTTTTTATTTTTAAAAATTTTATTTTCATTTTTATATAAGAGGTTATGTTACAAAGAGAAGGAGAAAAAGAAAGATCTTCCATCTACTGATTCACTCCCCGAATGGCAACAATGGTCAGAGCTGAGCCAATCCAAAGCCAGGAGTCAGGAGCCTTTTCCAGATCTCACATGTAGCTGCAGAGTCCCAAGGACTAGGGCCATCCTCCTCTTTCCCAGACCATAAACAGGGAGCAGGATTAGAAGTAGAACAGCCGGTGCCCATATGGGAAGTCGGCGCTGCAGACAGAAGCTTAGCTTAATGTGCCAAGGCGCTGGCCCCTATAGTAGGGTTTTAAAAGATGTTAGTACTGGGCCTGGCACAAGGTTCAATGGCTAAATGCTCAGCTTGCAAGTACCGGGATCTCATATACACATTGGTTCTTGTCCTGGCACCATTTCTTGTCCAATTCAGCTCCTTGCCTATGGCCTGGGAAAATAAAGCGTGACCCAAACCCTTGGAATCCTGCACTCATATTGGAGACCCAGAAGAAGCTACTGGCTCCTGGCTTCAGACTGGCTCAGCTCTGGCTATTGCAGCCATTTGGGGAATGAACTGACGAATTGAGGATCTTGCTCTCTGTCTTGTTCTCTCTGTAAATTTGATCTGCCTTTCCAACAAAAATAAAGAAATCTTTTAAAAGATACTAATACTTCTCATGAAACAAAGTGTATTGTTAGATGTATGACATTTCACATGAATATATTGCCATGTGAAATACTTTTGTCCTTTTTTATGATTATTTTGCTATTATCATTTTATGATACTGCATGTAAAATATTTTAATATTACATCACAGTCCATACCTTCCCAAGCTTTACAAGTAAAAGACTTCTCTCCAGTCTGGCTTTTTACATCTTCCCTGATGTAAGCTTTGTGCGATCTGAGGGGAACGCCATCACCTCTAAGTGCTAGAAAGAAATGCAAGAAAATTAAAATCGCTAGCATTATGTGATACATGAGGCACGGGAACAGTGCATATATGACATGGTGCGTAAGGGCTTCACCTTGGAGCAAGACAGCCCTGTGTTCCTGTGCCAGTGTTACCAGTCGTAGCCTGGAGTAGTGTAGTTACTTAGCATTTCTGTGCTTGCCGAAACGAGAATCAAATCTACTCTGTAGACTTGTGAGGATGAAATTGGATGTTCTGGAAAGCACCAGTACCTAATAATTGATAGACGTGAGACTTGAATCCTGAGCTGTTTGAACTACTAACAG
Source organism: Ochotona curzoniae (assembly GCF_017591425.1). Lineage (NCBI taxonomy): Eukaryota > Metazoa > Chordata > Mammalia > Lagomorpha > Ochotonidae > Ochotona > Ochotona curzoniae. The sequence continues at coordinate 6,091,491 of NW_024465777.1, forward strand.
ATATCTTAGCAAAATGACAAATGCTTTGGGAGGGGCTTATTGAGTATTTTTATTTATGGACTTTTTCGTAGTTATTTCAGTCTTTTGTCTTATCTGTCAGTTATCCATTTCTGAAAAGACAGTGTAATCTTGTTCATGTGTTAGTCCAGACGATGAAGAAGAGGAGGAGCAGCTCTGCCCGTCTGCCTTCAGCATAGACATGACCTCTACCTCAGCCGCTCCTGCACAGCCGCACTGTCTGCAGGAGGAAGAGGAAGGGAAGGAAAGTGACTCTGACTCAGAGGGTCCCATCCAGTATCGGGACGAAGAGGATGAAGATGAAAGCCATCAGAGTAAGACAGGGCGGGGCAAAGAGAAAATTATTTTACAGATAAAGCTACTTGTTGCTTTATGAATGGAAACGAGTCCCTCTGCTGTCAAACCGTATGGCCATCTCATGTTGGGAACCTCTGTACCAACTCCTTGTCCCTGCCGTATTCCCTGTGTTAAAAGATGCTATGAGAGGGAACCAAGTAAATTAAATATTCCAGGTCTTTATCTGGTTTTGATTTAAAAGGTATTCACCTTGGGGCAGGTTTTAGCCTGTCGCTTAGATCGCATGTTGGAGTGGCTCGGTTCAAAACCTGACTCCAGCTCCTGACATGTATCCTGGGAGGCAGAAAGTGATGCTTATGTAATTGGGTCCCCACCCATGTCAGAAACCGGGATTGAGCTGCTGACTCCCAGCTTCCCTTGCCGTGGCCCTAACCGTTGTGAGCCTTTGGTGAATGAACCTGTGAATCAGTTCTGTCTGCCTATCTGTTTCTCTCAAGTAAGTGACCTCCTAAGCCAGTTACTTTGTTGGCATCAAGGATATTTCAAGCACATGCACTATAAATTAAAGACAAAAGTTACGCTTTCCTTCAGTTTAATAAGCTTGCTACACATACAGTGAAGACAATAAAAACCATATTTGTGCCACATACCCTTGCGAATAAAGAAATCCCGATTCCTAAAATTGGAAAAGAAGTCTTTAAAACAGATAGATTATTAAGGTGTGGTAATATAAAAGCCATTATGTTTTAGGTCAGAGAGCTATCTCATGCTATTTTCTCAATCAACTCTTAGGACAAAAAATACTAAGAGAGGATAGTCTTTGTCTATCTGAACCCATTGAATCCATTGGACTAAGGATATTCTTAGATGTCTTCAACCTTTTTTTCTTCTCCTGCACCAAGGTGCTCTGGCCAACAAAGTGAAGAGAAAAGACACACTGGCCATGAAGTTGAACCACAAACCTAGTGAACCAGAGTTGAACTTGAACCCTTGGCCTCATAAAAGCAAGGAGGAGTGGAATGAAATTCGACACCAGATTGGGAACACATTGATCCGGTAGGCCTGTGCTGAGATGACCTGGTCTGATTTGACTATGCCAGAAAATGTACTAGAGCTTTATTTTGTAGTGAAGAATTCATTTGTGTTGGTTTTCTGTTGTTTTCAGTATAACTTACAAAAACATAATGTACCGAATTGAGTATTGTATGAATTGGTATTTTTTTCTTTATGTTACTATTTTAAAATACCTGAAGCAACTAACTTTCTAAAGATTTCTTCATAAAAATAAAGGATCATTTATTTGAGTTGGAAATTGGACTTCCAAGGGCGAACAGCCCCACTGGTTTGTCATCTTGACAAGGGTGACATATGGCAGTGGTGGGGTGTATGCAGGCACAAGACCACCTGGCAACTCAGAAAGCAGAAGAGTTGGGCACTCACAGGCATTTACAACCCTCTCACAAGAAGGGCTCTCAGTGGCCCAAAGTTCTCCCACCAAGCCCACCTAGAAAGACCATGGATGGATTAACTTTCTGTTCTCCTAGTACCTATTAACTTACAACTTCGGGGTTTAAAGTCCTACATGAATTTAGTGACCCAATCATATTCAAACCAAAGCAAATACCTTTTAAGAATTTGTAAAAGGGGGCCCGGTGCGGTAACCTCACTGCTAAAGTCCTCACCTTAGACACACCAGGATCCCAGATTGGCACTAGTTCTAAACCCAGCAGCCTTGCTTCCCATCCAGCTCCCTGCTTGTGGCCTGGGAAGGCAGTTGAGGACAGCCCAAAGCCTTGGGACCCTGCACCCACAGGGGAGACCTGGAAGAAACTCCTGGTTCCTGGCTTCAGATGGGCTCAGCACTGGTCATTGCATCCACTTGGGGAGTGAATCATCAAATAGAAGATCTTCCTCTGTCTGTCCTCCTCTCTATATATGACTTTGCAATAAAAATAAATAAATCTTTTTTTTTTAAATGTGAAACAGCTTTGCCTCCAGTTGTGGCTCACATGGGATGCTGATATCTTAGATGGTCATTTAACCTTCTGTCCCGCATCATTAGTCTCTTTATTTATGTAAAAATATATACTTATACGTACATATACAAAACTTATATATATTAAATCTCAGTCTTTTTCCTGATTTTCTGAATCAAAATTTCTATTAGTATGCCTTCAGAATTTGTGCTGTTAGCAAAGTTTCCGGGACTTGTGGAAAGGGCAGGTGTTTTGGGGAAGCCCTGTCCAGTCCAAACCTCCTTGTATAGATAAGGATGTACAGGGAGAGCAACCAGGCTTCTTTCTGGTGGGTGTGTGTGTGTGTGTGTGTGTGTGTGTGTGTGTGTGTGTGACCCAGGCTTCTTTCTGGTAGTGTGTGTGTGTGTGTGTGTGTGTGTGTGTGTGTGTGTGTGTGTGTGTGACCCAGGCTTCTTTCTGGTAGCGTGTGTGTGTGTGTGTGTGTGTGTGTGTGTGGCCCAGGCTTCTTTCTGGTAGTGTGTGTGTGTGTGTGTGTGTGTGTGTGTGTGTGTGTGAGACCCAGGCGGCTTCTTTCTGGTATTGTGCTTTCTGGGGTCAGAGCTAGCCTGGAGTCCTGGGTGTGTGTGAGTGTGTGTGATGTGATACCTGTGTTAGCATTTTCAACGTGAAAATTATTTTTGAAATATATCAATTTGAATATGTATTGGTTTGCTGTGCATGGGGCTAATATAAATTGTAACCAAAGTAAAATCAGTCTAAATAAGATTAGGAAGTTTAACACAGATATCACGTCTTTTTCTTTTTAGACGACTGAGTCAAAGACCAACACCAGAAGAATTAGAGCAGCGAAATATACTGCAACGTGAGTCCATCTAGGAAGTAAAGCTGTCTGTTCTTTGTCGACTTTTTTTTTTATAATCTTTACATGGTTAATTAGAGCACAAAGGTTCAAGGGCTACAGGAAAATGGGTTAGACTATTATTTCCACATTGTTTCTCTCCTGCATCTGGGGCAAAGGGGGAGATAAAGGGAAAAGTCCCACCAACCTCCCACTCATCCCATGTCCCCGATGTGGGGCATGCTCCAAGGGTCTTGCTCAGGTGGTTTTGATAGTTCAACAATTATGAATTGCTGCCAATCTCACCATTCCAAGCATGATGAAGTCGCTGTAGAATCCACTGATTGACATAGTCCATCTTAGAGTCTCCATTCGCCCAGTTTTTCACTGCCAACACTTGGCTGGGGTAGTTGATTGATTTGTTCTGTCCTCTGTTGTGGTGCAAGGTATTCTCTGCAGGTTCTGATAGACTGCCAAGTCCTCCATGTGCAGCTGGTTATGCTGTCCACTGCTCCGTCTGAGCCTCTGAGGAGGCTCGGCTCTAGCATTTGCACTCCATGGCAGACCATGGAACCTGCGCTTCTCTTCGTGATTTGGGTTCTGAGTCCAACAGTTGGATTGGGGAGATCCCCAAAGAAACTTTGAGGTGATCCCAAAGTTGTCGACTTCTAACCCAAACCTCAGGGAGAAGATGAGTGTCAGCCCTACGTGGGGCTCAGGAAATTGTGTCATCCAGGCTCGGGCTCTTGAGGTCTTCCCCTGAAGGCCTTTGGGAAATGCCATCACTGGAGTGTACCAGACATGGTGGTTTCTGTGTCTAAATGCTCTCACAGGATGCTGGGACTGCTACGAGCATTTGGGAGGACTTGACCATGTTTGGGAGAAATGCTCCAACTTCTCTGTCTGCAGGGAGATAAGTGGTGGCTGTGTATATGAAGACACTTGTGTTTCTAGTGGAGTCTGAGGAGAGAGCCAAAGCAAGTCCCAAATGCAGCATCCTCCTGTGGCTCTCAGCCCTGGGACTTTATTAGTTCTCTAGTCACCGGCTGGGCCCTGTGGCCACATGGCTAATTAGCTCCCTAATTCCTCCTCACTGGAGTGGCATGGGCTACCCTAGGATTCCTTGTTTGCATGCTCAGCTGACCTGTCCATCCAGTCAGCACTGCTGGATATACACAGCCCAGTCAGCATTTTTTTTTTTTAAGATTTATCTATTTCAAAGACAGAGTTACAATAAAAGACTTTTTTTCCTTTGTTCACTCCACCAGATGACCAAAGCATTAGGGGCTAGACTAGGCTGAAGCCAGGAGCTTCTTCTGGGTCATCTACATGGGTGCGGGGGTCCAAGAACGTGGGCCATCCACCACTGCTTTCCCAGTCGCATTATCAGGAAGCTAGATGAGAAGTGGAGCAGCTGAGACTCAGCCAGTGACCATATGGGATACTAGCATCACAGGCAGAAGCCTTACTCACAATGCCACCCCCCAGTTAGTAAATTTTAAAGTGTGGCAGGCTTTGTAGACACATAACATAGAACTAGATATGCTCTCCATTTTCCATTCTTAGCTCATGGGCAGTAAAAATGTAGGTTTGGTACCACAGTTTGTTGAGCTGTGGTTCTTAACTTTTTTACTATATCCAACAAAAAAACTTTGTATGTTACCTCAAAGGTAGTATTTATTCTGATTTAGACCTATGAAAGATACTTGTGGTACAACTATTTTAAAAGTTTGACATGCAGGGCCCAGCACAGTAGCCTATTGCCTAAAGTCCTTGCGTTGCATATGCTAGGATCCCATACAGGCGCCAGTTCTAATTGCGGCAGCCCTGCTTCCCATCCAGCTCCCTGCTTGTGGCCTGGGAGAGCGATTGAGGACAGCCTTGGGATCCTACACCTTCATGGGAGACCCGAAAGAAGTTCCTGGCTCCTGGTTTCTGATAGGCTCAGCTCCAGCTGTTGTGGCCACTTGGGGAGTGAATCAGCAGACAAAAGATTTTCCACTTTGTCTCTCCTACTCTCTATGTACATAACCTTCCAATAAATAAATAAATCTTAAAGTTTGATATGCATATTGCCACTTTAAAATAATTATTTCTGTCAATCATAGCTAAAAATGAAGCTGATCGTCAAGCCGAAAAACGAGAGATCAAACGTCGCCTCACTAGAAAGGTACCATTCCCGTGTGCGGTCTCATGCTGTCTGCCCACAGTGTCTCCTACCTAGAAACCAAGCATCACACACATTTTATCAGAAAGAAATGAATTTAGCTTAAGATGCCAGAGATCTCTATGAAAACATAATCCAGGATGCAAATGTAGAAAACAATATGTGATCAAGAGCTTGTGTCTTATTTTCAGTATTTCAAAAAGTGCTGGCACATGAAGGTGTTCAGTAAATACCTGGATAAATGCTGCCCTTTCATTTGCCAGATGTGGTATCCTGACGCAGTCCCTGTTGGGAATGTGGGATATACTGGAGTGTGCAGCCAATGCTAGGATCTGAGAAGCATCTAAGAAGGATCAGATACCATCATTGATTTTCTCCTTGGTTCCAGATCAGTTAGTACAGACCTATGTTAATTTTTTAGCTGAAATTAATCCCTTTCTCCTTTCCTTCTTACCATAATTCTGAAACTGTTTCCTATAGTTGTATTAATATCTTTCTTAAAATGTATTTTTAAAAACCTCCAGGAGAACTGTGGGATCTGTATCTTTTCCACTTCCTCCCTCTGCAGGAGGAGAGATTATTCTTGATAATTCAAGGAAATGACCTGACTTTCAGATTGAGCATATTGAACCCTCTTAGACCATAACTTGCTATAGAATCTACTGCCTTAAGCATTTTTCATTTGAAATAAAACTTACAAGAACCTTGATCCCCAGAATGTCATCCCTGGGTCAGTGTCGACCCGACCGGGGAGTTTCTGTGAGATACTTGAGCCTCAGGCTGCAGCCAAGACTCCTCAATCACAATCTGCATTTTAACCAGACGCCCAGATGATGTCTGTGTGTGTTAAAGGACTGGATTATACTAGTTCTCAATCTTAACCATGCATCAAGGTGCTTTAAAAAAGAAACAAACAAAAAAAAAGAAATTGCTGGGAGGCGGGACCCACGGACCAGCAGTGTTGAAAGTCCCTGGTGATCCCAGGGCGGCAGAGGCTGCAGCGCTCGTGGGGAAGTGACCTGAATACAAGGCCGATGCTTCACCCCGGCTCCATTTCTTCCAGCTCAGTCAAAGGCCAACTGTGGCTGAGCTCCTTGCCAGGAAGATTCTGAGGTTTAACGAATACGTGGAGGTAACAGATGCTCAGGATTATGACCGACGGGCTGACAAACCTTGGACCAAACTGACTCCTGCTGACAAGGTAAATGGAAAATACTCACGAGTTCTCTATCTTTTTTCTTTCTTTTTCAGGTGTTCCCATTTTTTTTTCTTTTATTTAAACACTGCAAGACACTAACTAGAAGGGGAAACCATCAACGAAGCTTTGGGTACTGATAAAATGTTGAATTTCAAATCGGGGGTACAGTCATGGCATATAGCAACCACCACTTGGGATGCCCGCCTCTCCATCCCGAGTGCCTGCCACTCAGCCCAGCACATTTTAGACTCCCAGCCTCTTCAATCATGTGAAGAGTACCTTAGGATTCATTCTACCACCCACCAACACATTTTTTTTTTAAGATTTATTTATTTTTATTACAAAGACAGATATACAGAGAGGAGGAAAGACAGAGAGGAAGATCCTCCATCCAATGATTCACTCCCCAAGTGAGTGCAATGACCAGTGCTGTGCTGATCAGAAGCCAGGAGCCAGGAACTTCCTCCAGGTCTCCCACATGGGCACAGAGTCCCAAGGCTTTGGGCCGTCCTCGACTGCCTTCCCAGGCCACAAGCAGGGAGCTGAATAAGAAGAGGAACCACCAGGATTAGAACTGGCGCCCATTTGGGATCCCAGCACGTTCAAGGCGAGGACTTTAGCCACTAGGCCACACTGCCAGGGCCCCACCAACACATACTGAAATTTTAGAATCTAAACACTTCAATTAAAAGACTAGGATTGTTACACTGAATGACTACGTGAGACCTGCAATGTGTGTTTGGCACAGTGATGAAATGGTCACTTGAAATGCCTACATCTCGTTGATGTGCCTAGTTCAAGCCCCAGTCACTCTGCTTCTGATCCAGCTTGTACTAATGCACCTGGAGGCAGCACCTGTGGGTGCCTGCCACTCCCATGGGAAACCCAAATGCAGTCCCTGGCTCCCTGCCTTTGGCCTAGCTCACTCTAGGGATAGAAGTCTCTGTGTGTGCCTCTCCCTCTCTGTCACTCTGCTTTTCACATAAGTTAAACTTTTTTAAAAAATATATATTGTTATTGGAAAGTCAAACTTACAGAGAGAAGGACAGAGAAAAAGATCTTGGTGTTGGCTGTTACACTCCTCAAGCTGCTGTAACAGCCAGAGCTGAGCTAATACAAAACCAGGAGCCAGGAACTTCCTCCAGGTCTCCCACATATGTGCAGGATCCCAAGGCTTTGGGCTATCATTGACTGCTTCCCCAGGCCATAAGCAAGGAGCTGGATGGGAAGTTTGGCTGCTGGGATTAGAACCAGCGCCCATATGGGATCCCAACACATTTAAGGTGAGGACTTTAGCTGCTAGGCTACCATGCAAACTTTTTTTTTCTTTTAAGATTTATTTCATTTTTATTAGGAAGGCGAATTTACAGGACCTTCTTCTGTAAATGTGCCAGAAGGCTTTGACCCATCATTTAGTGTCTTCCCAGGCCATAAGTAGGGAGCTGGATGGGAAGTAGAGCAGTCAGGACATGAACTGGCACCCATATGGGATCTCAGTGCCTACAAGGCAAGGATTTAGCCATTGAGCCATCACGCCAGGCCTGGTAGTTTCTCTTTCTTTCAGAATTGTAGGTAGTAGACTCATTAGATTAAAGCTTTAGTGCCTGACACAATGACTTACTTGGCTAGTTCTTCCCTCGCAAGTGCTGGCATCCTATATGGGCATCAGTTTGAGTACCAGCTGTTCCACTTCCCATCCAGCTCCCTGCTAATAGCCTGGGAAAGCCGTGGAGGATGGCCCAAAGTCTTGGGACCCTGCACTTGCATGGGAGACCTGGAAAAATCTCTTGGCTCCTGGTTTCAGATCAGCTTGTTTCTGGCCTTTGTAGCCATTGGGGAATGTGCCAGCAGACTGAAGAACTTTCTGTCTGTCCTCTCTATAAACTGGTTTCTAGTTTATAAATTAAAATAAATAATACAAATAATTTTTTAAATGACATACTGTATCACAGTTTAAAACTAAAAGGAAATAAAGTGCATTTTAAAAAATTTTTTGAGGGTGCTGGTGCCATGGCATGTTAGGCTAAGCCTCGGGCTGCTTTGTTTCCAAGCCAACTCCATGCTTAAGGCCTAGAAAAGCAGCAAAGGATGGCTCGAGTCCTTGGGTGCCTGCACTCTCACGGATTCAAAGCTGCTGACTCTCCGCTCAGAATCAGCTCAGCTCCCGTCATTGCAGCCAACTGGGCAGTAAACCGGTGATGGAAGATTTCTGTCTCTAATCCTGCCTTTCAAATACAAATAAATAAATCTTTTTTTTTTTTTTTTTTAACAAAGTCAGATATACAGAGAGGAGGAGAGACAGAGAGGAAGATCTTCCGTTCACTGATTCACTCCCCAAGTGAACACAATGGCCGGTGCTGTGCCGATCCGAAGCCGGGAACCAGGCACTTCTTCCAGGTCTCCCAGGCGGGTGCAGGGTCCCAAGGCTTTGGCCCATCCTCAACTGCTTTCCCAGGCCACAAGCAGGGAGCTGGATGGGAAGCGGGGCTGCTGGGATCAGAACCGGTGTCCATATGGGATCCCGGCATGTTCAAGGCGAGGACTTTAGCTGCCTGGCCATGCTGCTGGGCCCTAAATAAATCTTTTTTTATGACAGTTTTCTGAATGATAAAATATTTTTTGGACTTTTTTTTTCTCAAAAAGTGCTTTAAATTTATTTGAGAGACAGATATCAAGGTCAGTCCACTTTGTTCACGTCCCACATATCCATGAGGGCCATCTGTCACTTGATCCAATCCAACGCTAGGAACCTGGAACTCAACTCAGGTCTCACATGTGTGTCAGGAACGCGGTTATTTGAGTCATCCTCATTGTCTCCCAGAGTCTGCAAGAGGTGCAGACGGGCATCGGGAGGCAGCCTCAGTCCAGACACTCCTCCATGGGACACAGCTGTCTCAGCCAGCCCAGCAAGTAGCTGCTCCAGAACACACCCTTGCAGTGGTGCTATGGGGTAGAAGGACATTTGGCTGGCATATTTCAGTATTCATATTTCACTTTGATCATGGAGAAAGCACATTTTCCTGCTCTGAAGGCTCTGCAGTTACAAAGTCTCCTTTTACTCTTAAAACTGTGAAGTTTTGGCTTCACAGTTCAGTGAATGGCATCAGGGACAGTGGGGTGTGACCGGACTCCAAGCTGGGCACCCTGTGCCAGCCCGGCTCCCTTGCCCCGTGTGTGTCATCTGCCAGGATTGCAGTGACTCAGAGCCAGGCATGGTGGTAAATCAGTGGCAAGTCAGGCTGCTGTATTCATTCAGGAAAGGTGCTGAGCCAGTTGTGTTTCTACCCTGCAGGCTGCCATAAGAAAAGAATTAAATGAATTTAAAAGTTCGGAGATGGAGGTTCATGAAGAGAGCAAACATTTCACACGGTAAGACCCAGAAGACCCAAATACTGTACGCTAAGCTGCACCTCACCCGAAAGTGAACAAAACGGAGGGATTCCAAAGAGAACCCTTAAGGGTATTGTTAGCGCAGGGCGCTCAGCGCTGGTTGCCAGCAGTCTCCATCCGGAAAGGGAAGGAGAGCCGGGTGGCCTGAGCAGTTCACCAGGATGCAGTTTGGACCAGCACTGTGTCCTGGGTGAAGCCGTGCTGGTTGTTGGCTGTTTGTGTTGTTGTTAGTAGCAGTAATAAAGTACTGCAGCACACGGAGCAGAGCTGAGAGTCCCCTGGAACATGATGCTGATCAGATTGTCCAGGAACTTACCTGACCAGGAAGGGAGAAAAGAACATGGCATGCGGCAGCACGCACGTCAGCAAGGCTGAGATAAAAGGACCGTGCGCAGTGTCCTGAGGAACAGAAAACATGCCTGAGGCAGAGGGCTGGGGGAAGCCAAGTCCAAACACTGAATCCTGGCTCTCCTGGTTGGAACCATTGTGTTTATGTGCAGGAATTCTGTGTGTTCCAGAAAGCTCTCAGGAAGGTTGAAGAGGGTGGCAGCAAGGAAGCTAGGTAGAAAGTCACAGTGAGCGTAGTAGCAGTCTAGACAGGGAAGCTGCAGTCGAAGGCAGAGATTGACTTGGAAGACACTGCAAGCACAGATCATGGTAACTATTCAGAGTTCCTTGGGTAGTTGACACTGTGCTAGACTAGGTTAAACTGCCACCCGCCACACCAGTATCCCAGTGATTGATTGTCATTTTGTGTTTAAGCTGCCCCACTTCCAATCCAGCTTCCTGCTAATAGCTTGGGAAAAGCAGTGAAGTGTGGTCCAAGTGCTTGGGCCCCTGGAGTCCTGGGCTCCTGCCTCCCGCCATTTGGGGAATGGACCAGCAGGTAGATGAAATCTCTCCCCATATCTTTGGAACGCTGCCCTTCAAATAAATAAACATTTTTTTTAAAGATTTTTTTTCTTTTTATGGGAAAATCAGATTTACAGAGTGAAGGAGAAACAGAGAAGAAGATATTCCATCTGCTGGTTCACTCCCCAAGTGACCGCAATAGTTGGTCCTGAGCCAATCTGGAGCCAGAAGCTTCTTCCGCATGGGTGCAGGTCCCAAGGCTTTGGGCCATCCTTAACTGCTTTCCCAGGCCACAAGCAGGAAGCTGGAAGGGAAGCAGAGCAGCTGGGATACTAACTGGCACCCATATGGGATCCTGGCACGTGCAAGGCAAGGACTTTAGCCATTAGGCTACGGCGCCAAGCCCAATAGATAAACTTTTTGAATGTTCCTGGTACACTGTTAGATCCGAAGGAACAGGGAACAAGGCAGAGTATTTGTCTTGAAGGAGTTTCAGAGTATTTGTCTTTAACCAATTTGAATTTTGTTTTGTTAAGAATCATTTCATTTATTTGAAAGGCTGTTATATAGAGAAGGAGAGAGGTAGAAAAACATTCAGTCTTCTGGTTCACTTCCCAGATGGCCATGGTAGCCACGGCTGAGTTACGCCAAAGCCAGTGCAGAAACTTGATCCAGGTCTCCCACATGGGTGCCAGGGGCCCAAACACTTGGGCATCTCCTGCTGCTTCCCCAGGTGCATCAGCAAAAAGCTGGACCAGAAGCAGAGCAGCCAGGACTTGAACCAGCACTCTGATGTGCCACAGCGAAGTGGAAAATCGGTTACCCTTGTCAACTTTGACGTCCTCTGACACTTTGTTAGAGATGCCTAGAAGGGAGATATTCAGCCTAGAGTCCAGAAGGAAAAGTAGGTTTAAAGATACAAATGGAGGGACCCACACTGTAGTACAGTAGGTTAAGCTCCCATCTTTGGGGCTGGCATCCCATATAGGCACTGGTTCGAGTCCTGGCTGCTCCACTTCTGATCCAGCTACCTGCTTCTGGACTGGGCAGGCAGCAAAGAATGACTCAGGTCCTTGGGCCACTCCGTCCATATGGGGGACCAGGAGGAAGCTCCAGGATCCCAGCATCAGGTCAGCTCTACTCTGACTATTGAGGCCATTTGGGGAGTGACCAGTGGATGGAAATTCTCTCCCTTGCTCACTCTCTCACTCTCCCTGTCCCCCACTTCCTCTCTTTCCCCCCACCCACTTGTCTCCTCTCTGTAACTCCACCTTTCAGATATACTATTGAAAAAAAAGAAAGTCATGGATGATTGGGCAAGGATAGACAAAGGAAACCATAACAACATTGTCTGGGAGAGCAGTTGAAGGAGGAAATTTAGGGAGGAAGTGGTGGTAGAGAAGCCTGGCCCAGCGCTGGCTGTAGTGGCCATCTGGGGAACGAACTAGTGGATAGAAGATCTCTTTCTCCCTTCCCTCTCCCTCTTCCTCTCACCCCTACCTTTCTCTGACTTGCAAAATAAATAATCAAAGACATTAGGCTACTGGAAAGCAACAGAGGATGGCCCAAAGCCTTGGGACCCTGAACCCATTTGGAAGATCTGGAGGAGGCGGCTCCTGGCTTTGGATCAGCTCATCTGTAGGCCAGTGTGGCCGTTTCGGGAAGATGGAAATCTTTGGCTCTCTGGCTTCTCTCTGTAAATCTGCCTTTCCAATAAAAATAAATAAATTGTCTAAAACAAAAACTACACAAACACACACACCAAAAAACTTAGGCTACAAGATTTCATTGCCAGTATGCAATAACAGCGTAGCAATTTACTGTTATCCTGTAACCTGCTCTCTTCTTGGTCATGTGTTTTAGCTACCATCGTCCATGACATTGAGTGTGAGAGAGGAGCTGGATGACCTGTCCCCGCACACAAGGCTGCTTTACTGCTTCTGTCTCCAGGGTGACATGTGGAAGGGACTTCAGCACTTCTCTGCACCCCCAGAACTGTTGTGGGATGAACAACGCTTGTACGAATGTAGCATTTCACTGGATGGGGTTCTCTGTGCTGCCCTGGGGGCAAAAGGGAACCCTCTGTCGGTGCTGTTGAGCTTTTCCGTGTTGCAGCTTACCTGCCCGGCCACCAGCATTCTGGGCCACTTGCTGGTTCTGGGTTTCATTGGCTCCCTGTCCCCCTCACCCTCTGGTGACTGTTCTCAGTAGGTACCGTTAACCTTACCTGCCCTGCCCAAGTTCTGTGCAGGCATGAAACAGCCATCAGAGCAGCCAGTAGTGGCAAGAACCTTCTGGGGGTCCTTCCACATCGGAGCGGCCACCTCGAGGGATGCCTTTGTCGCATGCCGGCTGAAAGCAGACACCAAGCCTCCTGGAAAATAGCACTGTAATTCTCTGCAGGCACTCAAGCCTGGGGCTGGTCAGGCTCTGACGCGCTGCTCCTCTTGCATCGGCCTGGCTTGTATTTGCAAGTGCTCTGGAGGGTGTCACAGGAACGTGGTTTTGCTTGTCATAAATAGTCTGAGCTGCAACCAGAATCCAAGCTGGTTAAATGAAAAACATGTATTTTTTCTACATACAGAAACAAGGAAAGGCCTTACTATTAATGCCAACTTGGCCAAAAACTGACCAGTGGCTCTGATATTTGTGTTACCTCCAAGCAGTGCTGCCATGCATCCCTCTAGAAAGTGGAGCTGTGGCAGCTCTGTGGGCACACCTCTGGGCTGCTGGCCCCACTCCAGCCGGAATCCCGACACAGCTCTAAGGGTTTGAGGGGTCAGCCCCGGGAGCAGGTCTGTGAGAATGAGCAGGCTTAATGCAGCCCCTGCTCCTCTCCTTCCCAGTGCTGTGTGCCCTCTGCTGTTGCACTGGCCCTCCTGCCAGCCCCGACCCTCTCACCAACCCTAGCCCCCTGCCGCCAGCCATGCAATAGCCAGTATGGTTAGTTACCTGGGTGGCAGCCCAGCCCCACTCCCTTTTGTATTTATAAATATATCAATATGATTTCTTAAAACAAAATTTTTATTTTTATTGAAAACCAATCAGCCTCACTGTTTTCCATCTAATTCCTAACCAGACTGTAAGTGGGAAAGAATAACTTCTAACAGGACTGTGGCTTTTTCCTTCACTTGATGTTTAGGGCATTGTGGTTATTTTGTAGATTTCTAATGATTGATTTTGTATTTGTTCTGTATGTACTTTTCATTAGAGTTTCATCCTTTCCTGTCTATTTAACACTCACTAAAGAATCAGAATATCAGGTTAAAACATAAAAGCTAAAGTGGCCTTAAACTGTAGTGTCTTCTCTCTGCGGGAACAGGAAGGAATCGGAGTGCTGAGTGACAGATGTTTCTGGCTACAGAGACAACACCACAACTACATCTTGCACTCGGTGCACGTGCACTAACTTAAGAGGTCAGCAGTGAGCCTGTTGATCTGTGGAATACAAGCTGGCCGCACAGGAACTGCTGCCTGGTCTTTACAGTTTGGGGAGTGCTTGGTGTACCCCTGCAATCTCTGTGGCCTGGAATGTTTTTCAAGTCCTTCCACTGCCTTCCTTCCCTCAATGTGCCAACCTTGAAACAGAACTTGGTTCCCTGACCCGCTTGTCCACCTTCCACATGCCACCAAGGAATCTGGATGAGCTTTCATCTCACGTTCTTGAAACAGGACACTCGAGATCAAGTCTTTTCAGGTGTTTATTTAGGAGTCATGTACATAAAAATGAATTTCATGTTCCCTTTCTGTATAAATGGGTACTGTCACAGAAACAATCATGTATAAAATAAATAAATAACAGCCTAGTGTACTTTGAGATGATTCCCTGATGTACAGACCCTCCTTGTTAAATAAATCATTATGTTGTATATCAGTCTTCCCATCAGTAGTAATCATTAAAGTATTTTAGAATTTTAAAATGCCAAACTGTACAATTCTGGTGTGAGGTGTTTCTTAGATATGACTATTCTAAAAGATTTGAGCCAACTTAACACCTAGAACCACGCCAATGGCTGACATCAGATGGGGGAGTAATCGGGACATTTTGTGTACTGGTGGGTAAGGGTCTGTTATGTGGTTGCACAGACCCCCCCCCCCCCAAGAGGAGATCCAGCCGTGACCCCCACATTTCCCGGATCCTGTACCACTGAGCCCACTCCTTACCTGCAGGGCAAGTGCACTCACTCCACTGTGACAAGACCGAGGTCACAGCATGTGGTGTAATTGCTCTGCACACCCCACTCGGCTGGCCTGCTGCGAATGTGTCCCTCAACCATGTGACGACTGTTCCACAGACCAACCACACCCAGACACAGCCGGGATTTGGTGGCTTCCTTTGTGACAAGCAGCCCAGTTTCAGTCCAGGTGGCCTTAGTTGTGACTCACTTCATACTTGTCACCTCTGACTCTTGTTTAGAACGCAGCCCTTTCATCGGGTTAAGAGAAACCATGAGTCAGGATGTTTCCTGTCAGTGGGTTCTGTCTGCTAAATAACCACAAAAAATTACAGTTTGAACTGTTTTGAGAAGGCTGTGTGCTGGAACAAACACAGCGCCGGGTGGCTGCTGAAATCGTGCATTTTGGCTTTAGGGGGTTAGGTTAACTGCACCCCGGAAGAAAGAGGTTTGGAAAACCATTATCAGACCTAGGGGCTGCCATTGGGGATCAAATCTTGACAGCTCCACTTCCAGTCCAGCTCCCTGTCTACGTGCCTGGGAGAGCAACAGAAAGGGGCACCAAGTGCTTGGATCCCTACCACACGTGGGAGACCCAGATGAAGCCCCTGGCTTAGGCCTGACCCAGCCCCACCCCTTGCAGTTCTTTATGGAGTGAGCCAGAGCGTAAAGATCTCTACCTTTCAAATTGCCTTTCAAATAAATTTGTTTTGTTTTGTCTCTAAAAGCCTTTCAAGTAAAATCTTTTTTGTTTTGTTTTGCTTTGCTTTGGGTTTTTTGTTCAAATAGATCTTAACAAAAAATAAAGGCAGCTTTAGAGGTGGGCACTGTGACAGCAAAAACCACCACTTGGGACACTGCCTGCATCTCAGGTGGAAGTGCTGGCTCCTGCTTCTGATCCAGCTCCCTGGAGAAGGCAGCACACAGTGACTCAAGTCCTTGGACCCCAGCCACCCACACAAATTTGTTTTTCTTTAAATGGCAGGAGGATCTGGTGCTGTGAGGGAATCCTGGATGAAGAGAAAGCCGGAGGAACGCCATGGCACAGCTCCTCACCAGCACATAAACACAGAGTGGAGGAGCCTTGTAACAAATACAGGATGGATTAATCTTCCACCTCCAAGCGCAGTGTCCCATACGGGTATGGTTCCTTGGTTCATGTCCTGGCTGCTCCCCTTCCCATCCAGCTCCCTGCCTGTGGCCTGGGAAAGCAGTGAAGAATGGCCTAAGTCCTTGGAACCCTACACACACATGGGGAACCCAGGAGAAACTTCTGGCTTTGGATTGGCAGCTGTAGCTGTTGTACCCATTGGGGGAGGGGGACAAACCAAAAGATAGAAGATCTTTATCTTTTCTTTGTGTAAATTTTTTTTCCAATAGTAATTTTTTAAATGCAAAAATAAATCCTAGAAAGAGGGGTGGGATGGGGAATGTATATAGTATGAGTGAAGATCTTATGAAAAATGAGAACACACACACACACACACACACAAAAGAGGGGGCGAGGGGCTTGCCCTGAAGTCAAAACACAACCCAGACCTCAGTTTCCAGGTGCTGTGCACTTTCAACCTTCGTGGACCTGTAGGGAAAACCAGGGGCCACAGGCCTGGCACCTTGGCCTAGCAGCTAAAGTCCTTATCTTGAACACACCAGGATCCCATATGGGCACCGGTTCTAATCCTGGCAGCCCCGTTTCCCATCCGGCTCCCTGCTTGTAGCCTGGGGAAGCAGTTGAGGACAGCCCAAAGGCTTGGGACCCTGCACCTGCCTGGGAGTCCTGGAGGAAGTTCCTGGCTCCTGGCTCCAGATCGGCACAGCACCAACCGTTGAGGTCACTTGGGGAGTGAATCATCGGACGGAAGACCTTCCTCTCTGTCTTTCCTCCTCTCTATATATCTGACTTTGCAATAAAAATAAACAAATCCTTAAAAAAAAATAAACAGGGACCACAGCAGTCAGACCTGTTGCACCATGTGTCTGGTCTTGTGTGGGTGTGGTTAATCCTATCAACACCCCACCCTGCTCTGAGAATTGTGTCTTCATCTAGAGCGAACAGGTCATCTGAAAGGCAAAAATCACCTGCCACTGCCCTCCTGTCCTCTTATTTCTTAGCCACCTCCCATCGAAAAAGCCCAAGCCACTAATTTAGTCTGATCCCAAGGAGCAGCACGCACCCTACTCACCCCGCCTAGTGGACACAGGAGGGAAGACATTCCTCTCAACCCGGTACTCCAACCACCCCTCCTCTCCATCCACATCAGTGGCCTCCGTGGGTCTGCAATCCCTTCACCTTTGTAATTAAACATTTTTTTAAAAAATGAAGGGGGCTGGTGTATTGGTTCAATTGTCTAATCCACTTCCAGGAAGAAGCTCCTGGGTTTCGATGGGCTCAACTCCAGTCATTGTGACCACTTGGAAGTAGACAGAAGATATTTCCCTCCTCTCTATAAATCTACCTTTCCAATAAAAATATAATACATCAAAGTCATCTTCCTAGTTCTACCTTTTATTTCTTGGAGGGATGGGAGGGAATATTTATTTACTTGAAAGAATGAAGAGAGGAGGAGAGATCTTCCATCCCTTGGTTCAGTCCCCAAGTGGCTGCAACAGCCAGACTTGAGCCTGGCCAAAGCCAGCAGCAGAAACTGCACCATCACCTGTTCCTCCCTCTGGTTTTGATTAGGAAGAAGCTGGATCAGAAGTGGGGTAGCTCCAGTCGGCCTGCTGAGCCACACCGGCCCCTTCCCTGAGCTCCAGTTCTCTGATGATGATGCCCAGGATGTAAATGCTGAACGTGCACACTCTCTCACCACATCCCCTGCGCTCCCGGGATGACCAAGCACGGCCTTCACTCAGACAACGTGGAAGCTTTTTCTCCGCAATTCAGAGCTCTTGCTCGAGCTCCAGCGCCTTCTATTCCATTGCCCTTTGGACACATGCACCAGATGTTACCCAGATAACTGCATCCAGTCTGCACTTCCAGCCTGTTTTCCCAAAGGTTAGAGTTAGAAAACACCACTGTTGAGCTTCCCAATGCCCACACTCCGAGGGCATCCTTGATCTCCTCTCTTACCCATGAGGTTCAGTGAACTGAAACATGCTGTGCATTCCCTGCCTCTGGAACGGCTCTCAACTCCTCGCTTCTCACCTTGCTAACCACCTGAGTCCAAAGAAAGGATGGGTTTATTCATTTACGTGAAAGTTTCATCAAGAAAGAGACAGAGAGATCTTTCATTCTCTGGTTCCTGGCTAGCCAGGAGTTTCTTCTGGTCTCCCACATGGGCGCAAGGGCCAAAGGACTTGTGCCAGCCTCCACTGCTTTCCCTAACATATTAGAAGGGAGTCAAATGGGAAATGAAGCAGATAGGATTCAAACTGGCACCCATATGGGATAACAAGGCAAAGTAGGCAAAGCAAAAACAAACCAAAACAAATACAAAAAAACAAAAAAAACAAAAAAAAAATCAAAAGCAAAAGAAAACTGGCAAAAAAAAAAAATAGCAGAAGCAAAATCAAGCGGTTATTCTAAGCTCTTACAAGCCTGCTTGCTACACCACAAGGTCGGCCTTCATGGGACTTTTTTTTTTCCTTTTTATTTCAATGATAAATGCATTTCATTATTTATTTAGATGCTTAAGCTCTTGCACTAAGTTTTTACAAGCTGGTGAACACTGACAAATTATTTCTCCCACAGAATTATAACCACACATTCCCAGACAGTATAAATATATGGTTGAACTAACATTAATACACATCACCATTTTATCAATTACATAATAAAACAAATTATCAAGTATTCAAATATTAAGTTACACAGCTCAAAAGGCATATAAAATATTAGATGTCTGCTCAAACCATAAGCAGAAACCCACTTTTTTTTGCCAAGAGGTTGAGAAGAAAAAAATCACACTTCAAACAAAATAAGTTGGTAAACAACTTTTGATAAGTATGGAAAAATTACAGGAATTTCAGAAATTTTATGATTAAGAATTTTAAGGTATAACAAAGCATCTCTACCTCTTAAAAAATATTTACCAAATTAAAGAGCATATTCTACATGTTCTGCACAAGACAAAGGCAACGTTTTACTAAAAAATATTTAATAGCCCCCTCCCATTCTTTTTTTTTTTCAGGCCCTCCCTGTTAAGCTGCACCTCTGAATGCAAACATTAAGTTAACTGTAAGGCTGTTTTTTTGTCTGAAGACTTTAAAAACATGTGCCTCTGTACAATGTAGATTTTCCAAATGGAGGTTTTCTATTAATAGCAAAAAATAAATTTATAGAAACATATTAAATAATAATTGGTAAAAAAAAAAATCAATGGTTAAGCAAACCTGATGTACACTGGTATGAATGTGGGAGACATAAAGTAAAAGCAAGCGAATAACCAGATAGTCCCTACTTTCCATGTCTGAAATGACTAAAGGAAGAAACCACATAAGGTCGAGAGTTCATAGTTCATGGGATTTTAATTCTGTATGGTAGTAAATATACAAGTACTGTGCTGGATATTTTTGCACCTAAATTTTCTAAATTTCTTGTGTACTGATAAAATTCTGGCATGGGACAGACTTAGGATACATCTCAATACTGCATGATTTCAGGAAAGGTCAACTGGTACAAATGATAAGCACATTTTAAATGCTAAACAGCAAGAATCTTTTGCTAAATGTCCAAACAGGTTGGCTATGATCCAGAGGTTGCAATTCTGTCAAACTTGTGGCCTGCTAAACTGATTCCATTACCCTTAGGAAGCATCATTAAACTTATTCACCTAGCCAAAATGTTGACCAGTATGTATGTCAAATTAGATCCCGTCTCTTTTATTTCCAAGGCAACAGCATTAGGCACCCCAGTTTTATTGAATGCAACAGTTGTTTCTATGACCATTGGAATCTTTGACGCGCAGCCGCATCTTAGGACGGTATTTTTCCAGATACAAAAGTTGCTTGCTGGGCCCGGCACGGTGGCGCAAGTGGTTAAAGGTCCTCGCCTTGCACCCCCGGGATCCCATATGGGCGCCGGTTCTAATCCTGGCAGCCCCGCTTCCCTTCCAGCTCCCTGCCTGTGGTCCGGGAAAGCAGTCGAGGACAGCCCAAAGCTTTGGGAACCTGCACCCGTGTGGGAGACCCGGAAGAGGCTCCTGGCTTCGGATCGGCATAGTATCGGCCCGTTGCGCTCACTTGGGGAGTGAATCATCGGACGGAAGATCTTCCTCTCTGTCTCTCCTCTCTGTATATCCGCCTTTCCAATGAAAAAATAATAAAAATAAATCTTAAAAAAAAAAAAAGTTGCTTGCTGTTAAAAGCTCCACGCCGCTTTTGTCTTATGAACTGTACTGCATCTTCACACTTCATTCCACCTTCAATCAATGCTAACGCAACAAGCACGGGAGCTCTTCCAAGGCCTGCAACACAATGAACAGCAATACAACAACCAGGTTCTTCACGAAATTTAATCTTCACAAGACTTAACCAGTCATCAACAATCTGATTGGACGGCGGTGCACCATCATCAAAAGGCCAATCAAGAACATGGATGCCTTCTTTTTCCACAAGAGTAGTGTCATAAGTCGCTTCACACACTCGTACGATTGTGGTAACTCCATATTTCTAAAGTTCCTCAATGAATTTGTTCAATGTTGCATTGGTTGGATTATGTGTAATAAGAAATCTCATGTTGTTGTATGTGACTTCCACAGGAGCAGGACGGTTCATTCGAGCCATGTTAATTTACTTAAAAAAAAACACTTACTAGGGTATTGAAATTAAAAAAAAAAAAAACCTGAATACAGAAATTCCGTAAAGAAACTGAAGTGTACTTCACTATCCTCCACTTGCGATTCTCAGTGCTTTGAGTATGAAGTTGGAAGTAATGGGAAATGAAATGAACCTCCTAACAAGAAGCAGCAATTCTTCAATCCAGTGATACTGAGGCAACAGGAAGGAAGTGCACTGAGGTCTACCCCAACCAGGTCAGAACTCTTCTAAAATGCTCTGTGGATTTCAATTCAATCCTTCTGTGTCCAAGTTAACCACTTCTACTGGGACTTCTTGGTGGAGCAGTATTGAATTTTTACAGTTCACTTGTCTGCATAGAGGTCGTGCTGTGCCTGGCAGTAATCTCCACTGCCCTTCAGAAACTCCATAAATGTGTGGCCAAGAACACCACAGAACTGAGGAATATGTTTACTCATTGAAGATTGTGGCCTAATCATACAGCCGGTCCCGAGGCGGCGGCAACACAGGCGGCAGCGGTGGATGCAGGGCAGGCGGCGGGGGCACCACACTCTACCATGCAGTGAGCGGCTCCGACAAGACGAGGTCGCTGAGCCGGCCCGCAGCCCAGAGAGCCAATGCGTGCGCAGAGGCCTTTTTTTTTTTTTTTAAGATTTATTTATTTTTATTGCAAAGTCAGATATACAGAGAAGAGGAAAGACAGAGAGGAAGATCTTCCATCCAATGATTCACTCCCCAAGCGGCTGCAACAGTCAGTGCTGTGCCAGTCTGGAGCCAGGAGCCAGGAACTTCCTCCAGGACTCCCACGCAGGTGCAGGGTCCCAAGCCTTTGGGCCGTCCTCAACTGCTTTCCCAGGCTACAAGCAGGGAGCTGGAAGGGAAGTGGAGCTGCCAGGATTAGAACCTGCGTCCATATGGGATCCTCGTGTGTTCAGGGTGATGACTTTACTGCGTTATCACCCCGGGCCCCTTCATGGGACTTCTTTTTTCTTTTTTTTTAAAGATTTATTTTATTTTTATTGGAAAGGCGGATATACAGAGAGGAGAGACAGAGAGGAAGGTCTTCCGTCTGATGAGTAAATCCCCAAGTGAGCGCAATGGCCGATGCTATGCCGATCCGAAGCCAGGAGCCTCTTCTGGGTCTCCCACGCGGGTACAGGGTCCCAAAGCCTTGGGCCGTCCTCGACTGCTCTCCCGGGCCACAGGCAGGGAGCTGGAAGGGAAGCGGGGCTGCCAGGATAGAACCGGCACCCATATGGGATCCCGGGCGTGCAAGGCGAGGACCTTAACCACTGCGCCACTGCGCCGGGCCCATGGGACTTCTAAAATGCAGTCCCCACCAGTCTCCCCATCTCTCCTACCTTGTGGCCCCCTAGGGTTACTAAAATGCAAACATGAACAGGGCAATCTGCTACTTACTGTGCGAAAGTTGAACGCAAGAAATTTTAAAATATTGGGCCTGGCACCTTGGCCTAGCAGCTGAAGTCCTCTCCTTGAACGTGCCGGGATCCCATATTGGGCACCGGTTCTAATCCCAGCAGCCCTGCTTCACATCCAGCTTCCAGCTTGTTGGCCTGGGAAAGCAGTCGAGGATGGCCAAAAGCATTGGGACCCTGCACCTGAGTGGGAGATCTTGAGGAGGACATTCCTGGCTCCTGGCTTTGGATCAGCTCAGCACCGGCCGTTGCAATCACTTGAGGAGTGGATCATTGGATGAATTGTCCTCTCTGTATAACTAGCTTTGTAAAATAAATAAATAAATAAATGAAAATATTAGTGCATATCAAAATAATTCCATTACATGTTCATAGTGATAGTACACATATTTTAATTTTCTTTTTTTTAATTTTTATTTTTATTGGAATGGCAAATTTATAGAGAGAAGGAGAGACAGGGAAAAGATCATCTGCCCACTGATTCACTCCCCAAGCAACCACAACGGCTAAAACTGAGCTGATTCAAAGCCAGGAGCCAGGAGCCTCCTCCAGGTCTCCCGTACAAGTGCAGGTCCCAAGGCTTTGGGTCGTCCTTGACTGCTTTCCCAGGCCACAAGCAGGGAGCTAGAAGGGAGGTGGGGCTGCCAGGGTTAGAACCAGCGCCCGTATGGGATCCCAGTACGTTCAAGATGAGGACTTAAGCCACTAGACTACGGTGCCAGGCCCTGTTTTCATCTTATACGAAAGGTGAAGTGACAGACAAATGCGGAGAGATCTGTGTGCTGCTTTACTCCTCAAATGCCTGCGGCAGCCAGGGCTAAGCCGGGCCCACAGCAGGAACCAACACCATGGAGGTACCTGCATCCCATGTCCTTAGCTGTCACCTGCTGCCTCCCAGTGTCATGAGCAGGAAGCTGGACTGATGCCAAGCAACCAGGATTGGTCCCGAAAGTTCTATGAGATCATAGTCAGCAACTTGACCACTGTACTACACAGCCATCTCAGTTCATGTATTTTTATGCACAAACTATTTTCCCATAATAATGCGCAAGAACAGCAATGTTAGAATTCTTGCACATGTGTTCTGCATCTGGTTTCATAGAAGTCAGTTGTCCTGTGTGTTCAACCAGTTTAGGGGTGGTGAGGAGGTTTGGTTTTAAAGTTTGTGCAGGGCCGGGCACAGTAGCCTAGTGGTTAAAGTCCTAACCTTGCAAGTGCCGGGATCCCACATGGGCATCAGTTCTAATCCCGGTGGCCCCACTTCTCATCCAGCTCCCTGCTTGTGGCCTGGGAAAGCAGTCCAGGACAGCCCAAAGCTTTGGGATCCTGTACCCGTGTGGGAGACCAGGAAAGAAGTTCTTGGCTGCTGGCTTTGGATAGGCACAGCACCAGCCATTGCAGTCATTTGTGGAGTGAATCATTGGATGGAAGATCTTCCTGTCTCTCTTCCTCTCTCTATATAAAGAGAATAAAAAAGTTTGTGCAAAAAACGCACAGAGCTAAAAAAACCAAAATAAACCAAAAAACACACCAATGCCATTCCTTCCAGTCAAATGTTACTCTATGAAAAGCGCTACTTCAGCTCACCACTCCATCCCCCGTCAGTGAGCCAGGTGCCCATGTCATGCCTGCCTTTATCCCATAAAATACTAAGGCGATACTTGGAAGCTGAGGCTTTATAAGCTGCATATGTTTGCTCCCAGGCAGGAGTGTGGTTAGCCAGGGAGAGCTGGTCAGGACGCAGACTTCCCCGAGGGGGTGCTTGGCTCAGACCCTGCGCTCCACGCGGGATCCGGGGGGGACAGGAGCGGTGGCTGTGTCCCTGGCCCCATGCTGAAGACCCGGGGACCTGTTCTGGTTCCTGGCTTCACCAGCCCGGTGTAGGGGGTTCTGCGGGAAGTGAACCAAAGCAGGGCAGACTGAATATTTTTTAGAACCGATTTCGTGACTGAAAAGAATGCCTTTCGCTATAGTAATGATATAAGGGGATTCAATGAGGAGGAGGGGCTAAGGGAAATCCAAGGGCCTACGGAACTGTATCATAAAATAATAATAAAAAGAAGTAGGATTTTTTAAAAATGCCTTTCAGGACAGCTTGGGCCGCTGACCCCTGATTTGAGCCAACGCACGGGTTTTGCCCACCGAAGTTTATTAACCAACCGGAGGCTTTCAAATCTTAACGAATTCGACTACCGTAGATGTCGTCCCTTTTTGTACTAAATTTTTTATTTTGGCTTCACTCCCGTATCACCGCTAAACGTTTTCTGGCCAGCTTCTCGGATTACCAACTCCTGTACTCGTTTGCTGGACTCCCGCCCCAGGACGACCCGCCCACGGAAAACGGAGCGGAAGACGCCATTTGCGGCGCTCGGCGACTCGCCCATTCCGCGAGCGCGCATGCGGCTGCGCAGGCGCACCAGGCATTGCGTAACGTCCGGGCGTTTCCTACGGTATAAATGAGGACTCCTCGCTGGCCCTCGGTCTTTCGGCGGGATCGTCTAGCTGCTATGGTTCGTTCCTGGTGAGTGTTCCTGGCTCATGGCCCCCGTCGGCTGGCAGCCTTAGCCACGAGCCGCGTCCCTGGCGGGCTGCTGCTCCCACCGTCGGTTCCAGGCTGCTTTCTGCGGGCGCGTTGTTCGGGCAGGTGGCGTCCACGAGACCTGCAGTCTCCTTGCTCCAGATCGGGGCAGCGGAGGCCCATCGGACGGCGGCCGGGTTGCTTGCGCTGCGGAGCAGTTCTGACCCGTCCAGATTTTCAGGGGAAGCTTTGAGGGGAAACGCGGGCTGCGTTCCGGTTACCGGGGAGGTGCTGAAATTCGGGCGTCAGGTTCTGGAGTCACCAGCATGCACACGGCCGGGCTGGCGAGCGCTGGCCTGCACGTGCAGAGCTACCTGGCGCCGGTTGTCCCAACGTGGACATCCCGGGAGGTCACTCTCCCCGGGCCCTGTCCTGGTGGCACATGGGAGCTGAGGGCTCTGCCCTGTGACGTACAGTCCCCTTCCACGACGTTGGAGAGAAAGCCGGGCCTCGGGTCTGCGCCTGCATATTCCTACAGCTTCCCAGAGTCCATGGACCATGACTGGGGAGACAAACCATGCAGGAAACACGTTCAAAAACGGTCCGTGTACCGCTAACTGCCTCCTGTGTTTGACTGCTTTGACGAGTTGCTTTCTTCTTACAGAACTTGCATTTGACTGCAGCAGCGTTTGTGGGGTAAGTTAAATTTGAGGCATTATTTGTCGTTTTTTTACTGTCATAAGCTATCTAGCTGCTCTCTAAAGCTAGACCATGTGTGCCCTTGGCCATAGTTTCTAAAGACCAATAAATCTTGAAATAGTGATGCTTTGTGGAGTTCTTTGTAGCTGCTAACAACCCTGAGGCTTTTCCGTGGGACATCCCAACGTGGACATCCCGGGAGGTCACTCTCCCCGGGCCCTGTCCTGGTGGCACATGGGAGCTGAGGGCTCTGCCCTGTGACGTACAGTCCCCTTCCACGACGTTGGAGAGAAAGCCGGGCCTCGGGTCTGCGCCTGCATATTCCTACAGCTTCCCAGAGTCCATGGACCGTGACTGGGGAGATAAACCATGCAGGAAACAGCTCTCTGCTCGCTGCTGGGGCACCTGCTCACGAGGAAATCGTGGTTGACTCTGATCTTAACGCTTCTCTTTTTCAGGAGAGCAAAGGAGCCAAGTGTGGTGTTTGGACATCGATGGTGGTAAATGCTATTGGAGATTTATAATTTCATGTCTGACTGGATGTTATTTAAAATGGTTCTAGATATTACAATGTAACTACATGCTGCTGGTTCCTGCAGCCTGGTTCTGAGCTGAAAACCACAGGCGGAACGAGGTGTCTTAGGCTTATTCCAGCAGGGCAGGAACAGGACAAGGTGGATGGGAGGAGGGCCTTTTTGTGAGCCTGCAATGTGAGGGCTGGTGGGACTGCTTCCTGCAGGTGAATGCCTGGGGATCACCGGTGAGTGGATGGGTTGGGAGAATGGGCCACATGCTGGGTTACATCCAATTGGTGGATGGCTAGGCCAGCGTGAGTTTTGTGAACTGAGAAAGAATGGCACCAGGCAGGGGGCTGTCTGTGATGACCTTCAAATCGCTCCTCATACTAGACACATTTCTGCAAATATCTATAGTTCATCAGAGATGTATTTATTGTGAATTTCAATAAAGGTGGTTTCTGTTTGTGAAAATGTCTGTTATTTGAAAGGCAAAATAAAGGCGTTTTCATATCTGGTTTTTTCATGAGGACAAGTTGCTGTGGTGGCCTCCAACCTGGTAGTCCTTCAGCCCCTGCTACACATCTCTGTCTCAGCTCCGCTGTACTGCCCCAGGCGACAGGGGCTTCAGAACTGCAGGCCTAGGGGTCAGTTTCCACAGTAGTGCTGTCTGCTGGCAGATAGGCTCAGTGGTTTCATCCATTGATGTGCATGGGTGAGTCACAATGGCTCTCTTGAACCTGTGTGGCTCCCAGCATTAAAAGTCAGAAGCTTTGGAGGATGGCAGCCAGCAGGGAACCATCTAGAAGGTAAAACCTTAACTACTGAACAGCTGCTAGTGAGTGTTTGAGTTGGTTCACTTTTCTGTAGGCAGTTAAGGGAACTGGAAAGGGGAAGCACCTCCTGAGAGCCAGGAGATGGGGTGACTCAAAGGGGAGGGTCTTTGGGTTTTACTCCACTGAGCCCTCCTTGTTGGGCGGGAATCTAAGTAAGATGTTACTCATTGGTGGCCTCTTCAGCAGTTAGTGTGGCCAAAACTTCAGACCTGGGTGGTTTCAGGCCAGCCCCCTCTTGGGATATCCTGCATCCTTTTCTGTATCGGTTACATGGTGTTGATGTGTTAGTGCTGTTCAAACAGGGTGTCATTCTGGTAAGGCTCCTGGAGGTGTGGGATGCACAAAGTGATAGCCTAGGTTTGCCTGCTCAAGGACTCTTGCATCCTGGACCCCTGGCAAAGTCTTAGTTGAGTCATGAACACCGGGAAACTTGCACACAAGCTTTTCTGGGAAAAACAGCTCCCGAGAGGAAGCCAGGAGA
Organism: Ochotona curzoniae; assembly: GCF_017591425.1. Lineage (NCBI taxonomy): Eukaryota > Metazoa > Chordata > Mammalia > Lagomorpha > Ochotonidae > Ochotona > Ochotona curzoniae. Next base: position 6,118,626 of record NW_024465777.1, read on the forward strand.
TGGGGTGAGGGACACCAGATTAATCATTTCACTTATAAGAGGAAAGGTCCAGTGATTCCCTAGTTATCCATAACGGATGGTGCGGAGTCATTCCGGAGGCAGGAGCTCTTCCAGGTCTCATGTGGGTGTAGGACCCCAAGGCTTTGGGCTGCTTTCACAGGCCGCAAGCAGGAAGCTATGCGATCTTGTGCAAAGTGCTGGACCCATTTCAGTTTTGCCATACCCCAGGAAAGCATCTGTAAGGGGATTTAGGCGGAGAACTGTTAACCACAGCAGTAGATGGCCCACATGTTGGTACTGTACTGGAAGTGGGTGGAACATCTCCAGTGGGTTGTACCATGGGAGAGCTACATAGGATCCCTGCCACTTCCCAGTGTGGAGCAAGGGTGTGAAGCTCAGTTACCGCCCAGGTCCCCAACTGGCAGTGAGGCCTGCACACGGACGCGGGCATCCTGTTCTTCGGGACCAGGCTGGGCTCCTTTCCTACCACACTGCAGTTCTGTGTCACTGAACGTTCCAATGTACAGGAGTGCCAGGGTTTGTGTATGTGTTGCAAGCACTGGGCAGCAAAAATAGGCTGTTCCCATTGCTGAGTAAAATTAAGCAAGGTCTACAGGTTGGAAACTTGGGCTCATAGCACCCTGCATATATCAACTAGGCTCTTGGGAGCTTCAGCATGCAGATAATTATGCAGGTGTTTGAGTCCTGATACCATCGCTTATGGGTTAAAGAGCAGGTGCTGTGGCACAGCAAGTTAAACCACCACTTGTAACGTTTTTTGCCACCACCTTCTGGCGAATGAATCTTGAGGGAAGCAGATAATTCCTTTGAGTCCCTGCCACCATAGCACCCTGAGCCAGTTGTTAGGCACACAGTGCTGTGATTGGTGTGACTGCCCTCCATGATAATGGAGGGTCCCAAGGCTTTGGACCATTCTCTACTGCTTTCCCAGGTCCCAAGCAGGGAGCTGGAAGGGAAGTAGAGCAGCTGGGACCTCTGAGGGATGCTGGAGCTTTGGAGAGAGGGGAGGGAGAGTAGCTGATTAAGCCACAGGTTTTAATTTCTGAGCAAGCAAACTTCTCAGTGAGAGGTAGGAGGGTGGTGCTTCAGACAAGAGCACCAATAGAAACATGAATAGGAAATGGATCAGAACCAATAGCAAGACTTGGAAAGAGTTTCCAGAGAACCCTCACATTGGCACAAAAGGTCGGTCCTGGGAGGGATCCAGATGGTGGGAAGACGGCAGAAGGCCGGGTCAGCTTGTCACATCCAAGAGGCCTAGGCCTGAAAGAGAGGCCTTGGGCCTTTCCACCAAGCAGGCAGTGGCCTGTGGTACCTGCCCAACTTCTTCCAACCTCATTTCTCCCTTTTGCCAACCACCAAGAGGTTTCTACAAAAAACAAATAAGCTAATGGGCATTTTTTAAGGATTTAAAATTTTTTTTTAATTTTTATTTTTATTGCAAAGTCAGATATACACAGAGGAGGAGAGACAGGAAACTCTTATGTCCATTGATTCACTCCCCAAGTGAGTGCAATGGCCAGTGCTGAGCCAATCTGAAGTCAGGAGCCAGGAGCTTCCTCCAGGACTCCCGCACTGCTGCTTTCCCAGACCACAAGCAGGGATGTGGATGGGAAGTGGAGCTGCCGGGATTAGAACCAGCGTCCATATGGGAACCTGGCACATAAAAAGCGAGGACTTTAGCCGCTAGGCCACCATGCCGGGCCTTAAGTTTTTAAAAAAATTGTATTTACTTTTATTGGAGAGACAGGAAGATCTTCCATCCAATGGTTCATGTCTCAAACAGATGAAACGGCTGAAGCTGAGCCTGTCAAACCAGAAGCTAGACACTTTCTGCAGGTTTCACATTTGCGTGCAGGGTCCCAAGGCTTTGGGCTATCAACTGATTTCCCAGGCCACAGGCAGGGAGCTGGATTGGAAGCAAGGCTGCTGGGACACAAACCTGTGCCCACACGGGATCCCAGGAGATGCAAGACATAGGTTTAGACACTAGGCTATTGTGCTGGGCTCATGGTTGTGGATTTGTAGCTGTAGGAAAACCAAAGCCTTTGACAAATGGGCACTAATTATTATTATTTTTAAATCATTCCATTAAAGGCAGGCGAAAGAGTAAGATCTTGGAGGAAGCACCTGGAGACAGCAGATATCTCAGGGTTAACATTGGAGACATTTCACAGCAGGTTATCCCAGAGAGGGGTCCAGGATGGCAGCAGAGGTCAACTTGAGGAGGTAAGGGCAGTTGGGGGACTGCTTTGGGGTGGGGCTCTGCCTGTAAGAATTCAACTGCGGTGGGGAGGGGAGGAGGACTGGAGATGATTTTTCAGAGAGGAAATCACCATCATGGAACTTGGAGAAAACAGTTCTAGGCGGAGACCCCACCTTTGCCAGGGCAGCCCTGGGGCACAGTCAGGTGCTAGCGACCTCAGGGAACTGCTTATTACATCCTCAACAGCAGTCACAGGGTGTTTCCACAGGTTTTTATTTTTCTAATGCCCATCTCCTATTCATGCTCAAATCCTTTCTGATCTCATTCCCCTCACTCCCCACCCTTCTTTTTATTGTTTGCAGCCTAAGAAAATTGGCTTTATTGGAAATTACCTGTAGTATATTTCAATGCAGTAGTAATCCCATTACCCAAGTTAGCCTAGGATCACATCAAGGTAATGTTACAAGTTTATGGGTTAGCACCCATTGTCGGGGGCTGATTCAGAGAAGGTTTTAACATTTCTAAGTGCCTGGATCCTGTGATCCAGAAAGGATTCTGGTCTCGAAAGCTATTGGGCAATCAACTTAATGCCGCCAAACTTTTTTTCCGAAACGAATCAGTCACAACATTGCAGTTTTAGAAGATTCCATGAGACTCATTTGGCTATAGATGAGTCTCAGGAGAGCTGCCTTCTAAATTTTTTGTTAATTTTTATTTACTTGGAAGGTAGAGTTGGACATAGAGGGAGACACAAAGAAACATCTTCCATCCTCTAGGCCATTCCTCAAATACCATGCACAGCCAGGAATGGCAGGCTGAAGCTCGGCAGGTAGGGTTCCAGCCAGGGTTCTACAAGGGGGACAGGAACCGCAAGTACTTGAGCCATCACCGGCTGCCTCAGGTCTGCCACACCGTCACAGGAACCCAGGGAGAGGTGTGGGCACGCACGCTGTCACTCCACTCCTAACGTACTTTCCTCCAAACCCATTTTGTTCTAAAAAAACCCTACCGCGCCCAAGTCCCTTCCTTAGTTCTCCGCGGACCCCTGGTCCATCAGGTGGGCACCCAGAAGCCCTCCCCACTTTGGTCCACTCACAGCTGCCCACGTGCCTCTCGCCACTCCCGGCCACGGCAAGCCTCCTTCTCGGAGGATACCCTGCCCTGCTAGGTGGGGATAACCTTTCTTCAAACCCCGGGCAGGGTCCAGTGGCCTTTGGGAAAAAAAAAAAACAACCCTATATAATTCGTGGGTCTCATTTCTCATCCTTTCTCCATGGGGACCCTGTTCAGGCAGGGAAGATCAGCATATGGTTCCCCGTAAAACCCCTTCCGCATGAGAGCTTTCCCAGATAAAGCCGGAGACAGGTGAGCCTTTCCGGAGCTCAGTCCTTTCCTCCCCATCTGGGGTTCCCTGTGGCCAGGCCAGGGGGACATCGCGGGGCGCGGAGCCGCCTCAGCCCGGGAGCCGCCTGCACTCCCGGGGGCGGCCGCCAGGGGCCGCCGGCCCCTTTGTTTTCCTCTGGCCTAGGGTCGGGGCCGGAGGCCCGCAGAGCGCATGCTCTGGGGCAGTTTCGTGGCCCGGCGGGCGAACGCTCCAGTTCCTTGTGTTCGACCCGCATCGAGGTAGGTCGCGGGCGACGCGGGGCGGAGGGTCCGGGCAGGGGGCGGCGCGGCGAGTGGGCGCGCCCCGCGGGCCCCGCTGCGGGTCGGGGTCGGTCGTTAACCCCGCACTGGCCGGGTCGTTGCAGCGCGGGCCCCACGTGAGGCCGAGCGGTGGAAAGCGGCGCGGGCGCGCGTGTCCAGCCCCGCGGGTGTCGGGACTGCGGCGACCCTCCCCGCTCGCTCGGGCGACGCGGGGTCCGCCCGCAGCCCCCTTCCGCCGCCGCCGCGCCTCTGACGGCCACGCCGCGGCGCCCGCAGCGGGCGGGAGATTCAAACGGCCTGGGGCGCGCGGCCGCGGCCACCTCCGGGCCCGGGCTGCGCAGACCCACGCCGGGCGCCCGGGCGGAGGCGGAGTTCCGCAGCGGGAAAAGTGGTTTTGTTCGCAGTTAGTTTGGAGAAAACGGGGTTGAGGGGAGGAGCTGGCTGGAATGGAGTTGTAAGGAGACGAAAGGACTTTCTCTGGGCGGCGGCGGCTTTGGACCTGTGGCAGGGGCGTGAGCTCAATTTGTCAACAACCCTGTGCTCTGGCTACTGACTGCCGCCTCCAGGTCTGGGGACCATGGTGACAAGGGCGGCACTCCCTGTGGCCTTCTCCAAGTTGCAGTCCCAAGGTGTGCCCTGAGAGCCCCGGGTGCTGCTGCTGGCCGCTCACTCTTTGATCAGATCTCAATTGAACGCCTGCAGCCACGTGTTATTGAGTGCTTAAAGCAAGTTGAGTATGGTGTGCTCTCCGGACCCCGAAGGAGACCCGTGCCCCGGGAGGGTCAGCGATGGCTGTCCAGGTGAAGAGATTGTGGAATGGAACGTTGAAGGAACTCTCCTGCTTCCTGCCAGGTTGGGCGTTGGCGCAGTTAGGTGATCCAGGTAGGAGGTAAATATAGATGGGGATCGCGTAGCAAGATGTGAAGGCTCTGAGTGCAAAACCAGGGAGCCCTGAGTGCAGACAGGCGGCTGTGAGTCAGTCCAGAGCCTGGAAAGATGAGAGAGCAGGAATCAGGTCCTGTTGGTCTGCTTGTGACTTGGTGCTCCCAGCAGCTATCCCAGTTGGATGCCCTTGGGTGTCTTTCCAAATCCCCTGGAGCCTTCAAACGGGAGGAGAGGCACGTGGTGAGCACTGCTGACACCCTGTGACCTCCCCAAACAAGATCGGGTGGACTCCGCGATGGCAGCCTCAGGGTGCAAGGGCAGCCCGGGTGAGAGGCTCCCGAGGCAGAGGAGCCCAGCTGTGTATCTGGCACCAGAGAAGCTCAGCAGGTGTTGTCATCTGAGAGCCGGCCTCCAGGCTCTCCCCCCCTCCGCCCCCCCAGAAGAAGAGACAGCTGCTGCCACTCCAGAGGGCCCCCTTTGCAGAAGGGAGGGTGTGGCAAGGCCCCAAGTCCTCCCAAGCAGGCAGAAGCAGCAGCTAGCTCTGCTCTAGAGGGGGCATAGCAGCTCTTGGCCCCCAGGGGTAGAAGCCTCCGTGTGGCCAGGCAACCCTGTAAAGAAGGCAGGGCAGGTGGGAGCGTCCTGGCATTGGTACACCCCAGAAGCAGGAGCCTGAAAGGGGGCTGTCTGTTCTGTGTGTCCTGGGAGCTGTGTTGGGGCTGGGAATGGAACAGGATGACTCCTTGTGGCAGTGTGGGCTCTCATCGCACAGCTGTCTGAGCAGCCCACTGCGGGCAGGTGGCAGCCACAGGGCCGGGCTGTGAACTGCTTACAGATGTTCAGATGGTGCTTTTGCAATTTTTTTTTTAAAGATTTATTTATTTTTTATTACAAAGTCAGATATACAGAGAGAAGGAGAGACAGAGAGGAAGATCTTCCGTCCGATGATTCACTCTCCAAGCTAGCACAATGGCTGATGCTGTGCCGATCCGAAGCCAGGATCCAGGAACTTCCTCCGGGTATCCCACACGGGTGCAGGGTCCCAAGGCTTTGGGCTGTCTTCGACTGCTCTCCCAGGCTACAAGCAGGGAGCTGGATAGGAAGTGGAGCTGCCGGGATTAGAACCAGCACCCATATGGGATCCCGGGGCATTCTAGGTGAGGACTTTAGCCGCTAGGCCACGCCGCTGGGCCTTTTGCATTTTTTATTTAAAGGTAGAGAGAGAGAGGTCTTCCACCCACTGGCTCACTCCTCAGATGGCTTCAGTGGCCAGGCTGGCCTTCAGTCAGGTCTCCCTCAGGGGTGGCAGAGGCCTGGGGACCTGGGCCGTCATTTGCTGCATTCCCAAGGCACGTTAGGTTAGCTGGGAGCTGGACTGGAAGTGGAGCAGCTGGGACACAAACCAGCATTCCAGGATGCTGAGCAACGTAACCCCACACACTGGGCCCTGGTTTTTCTTTATTTTCTGTGTGAATTTAGGTAAATCAGGGTACTTCTGAGTGTGCTTTCTTCAGCTTGTAAGAACTCTGATGGTTTTGATTTGTTTTTTTCTTTGTTTAAGATTATTGGAAAGATAGAGCCCTGTGCAGTAGCGTAGCTGCTAAAGTCTTCACCTTGCGTGCGCTGGGATCTCATATGGGTGCGAGTTCTAAACCCAGCAGACATGCTTCCCATCCAGCTCCTTGCTTATGGCCCAGGAAAGCAATAGCGGACGGCCCAAAGCCTTGGGACCCTGCACCTGCCTGGGAGACCTGGAACAGGCTCTGGGCTCCTGGCTTCGGATCAGCTCAGCTCCAGCTGTTGCAGCCACTTGGGGAGTTATCAACAGATGGAAGATTTTCCTCTCTGTATATCTGACTTTACAATAAAAACAAGTCTTTGAAAAAAAACAAAAGGTTGTTGAAAAGGCAGATTTAGAGAGAGAAAAATCTTACATTCACTGGTTCATTCCCTAAGTGTCTGCTGTAGCCAGAGTTGAACCAACCAAAAACAGGGGATTCCTCCAGGTCTCCCATGTGGGTGCAGGCTCCCAGTGCATTCCAGGCTTTCTCAGGCTACAAGCAGGGAGCTGGATGGGAAGTGGAGCAGTCAGGACATATAAGGATGCTGGCGGAGCAAGGCACAGGATTAGCCAGTGGAGCAATTGCACTGCCCCGAGGGCTCAAAGGGTTATGCAGATGAGAGATGCGTTGGTGAATGAGCAGTGCCCACTGCAGGACTCACACATTAGGAGTGAGGTTGCTATGGCAGTCAAGGGTGAAAATCAGCCAGGGCATGATTAGCTTAGAGTGGGGAGGGGACCAGGGAGGTGACTCAGACCCGCAGAGGTTCTTGCAGTAGGACCCAGGATGGCAGAGGGCAGAGTGGCCTGGTGGGTCTGGCAGGAAGACTTCCAGGAGAGAAGGGAGGATGTGGCATCAGGCTAAGGAATGTGGGGGAGTCCTCCCTCTCAGGGGGGCCCCTGAGGAGTCTTAGCAGGCAAGCAGCTTGTTTCCAGCCTTGTCTTTAGGAAAATCCTGGGTTTTTTAAAAGGGGGCTTTGGGAGCCGCGGTTAAGATGCTGTTTTTTTTTTTTTTTTTTTAAAGATTTATTTATTCTGTTCTTATTGGAAAGGCAGATTTACACAGAGAAGGAGAGGCAGAAAGGAAGATCTTCCATTTGCTGGTTCACTCCCCAAGTGGCCACATTGGCCGGAAGTGCACCAATCAGGAGTGTCCTCCAGGTCTCCCACTCGGTGCAGGGTCCCAAGGCTTTGGGCCATCCTCGACTGCTTTCTACCCAACAGGCAGGGAGCTGAAAGGGAAGTGGGACAGCGGGATTAGAACCATCCCGCATATAGGATCCTGGCGCATTCAATGCAAGGACTTTAGCCAGTAGGCTACCATGCTGGCTTTGAAGAGGTCATTTTTAAAATTTTCATTTTCATGTTTTGAAGTATTTAATTTAGAGAAAGAGAAGGGGCAAATAGTTCCACTGCTCTGGTTTATTCCTCAGATGGCAAGGTTGAAGCCAGAAGCTAGGGATCGAGGCTGTCTCGCAGCAGGACCCCTGTCACTTGCACGCCCACCCCGCCTCCCTGCATTAGGAATCTGGCACCAGGAGGCAGAGCTGGGAAACTTAAGTATTCCAGTGTGAGACCCAGGCGTCCTGTACTGACATCTTAATTGCTGGGCTAAACACTTGTCCCCGGAAGAACAATCACTCTTTATTTCTCTTTCTCCTCCCTCATGCCTCAGTCTAATCCACCAGCTGCCCAGAACGCTTTCTCCCAAGTAGGTCTGTTTTGTCTGCTTTGCCCTGCTGTGTCAGACCCAGTCGCTTGTCTGTAGCAGCCTCCTAACCCGTCTGGCTGCTTTACTTTCCAGTGCATCCCATTTTCTTCTTAGAAAACTGGAGGGGTTTTAGTCATGCAAATCCAATGAGGATCTTCTGGCTTCCCTCCTGGTCCCTCCCCGAGCCTTGCATGGTCCAACCCTGCATGCTGTGTCCAGCTCTAGTCCTACTGGCCTGGACATGTTGCCCTGCTCACTGAAACACTTGGCTCCTGGTCTCCTTGGCTGGTTTCCTTAATGTCACCTCCCTGCCACCAGCTCCACCATCACTCCTGCCTCCATTCTCTCAGCGGCCCCCACACCTTGTTCCTGGTCTCTGTGTTTAGTGCTGTGGAATACATGTAGCGATATTTGCCGGTTTAACAACATTTTAGTATACAGTTGCGTGGCAGTGAGTACCTCTACTTTGTGCCAGCCCGGGCTGCCCTCTGTTGTAATGTCTTGCTTGGCCCCTGGCAGCCACACTGCACCTCTGTGATTGTTTTGTTTCTTTTTCTTTCCTCCTGGACCACAAGTTTCAGGAGCCAGGGAGAGGGTTAGTCTTTCTTTTCCTTCCTACACCTTCTGGCCCAAAGCCCATCGGGGTGATGTGTGCTCAGTGTGTGTGCAAGGGACACATGAACATAGGCTGCCGTGTGTCAGTCTCGGTGACAGTCCCACCCTCCTAGAATACGGCAGCTGTCAGCCATGCTCACAAAAGCAGGGATAAGAAGTTACAGCTCTGGAAGAGGAGTCTAGGTCCCTGTAGGTCAAAGAACTTGCATTTTTAGTGTGAAAAGACAGCTGGAAGAGGAGGAGCCCCACCCTGAGAGCAATAAAAGTTGATGATGCAGTGCAGTGCCGCCAGCTCATCAAGGTCAAGGCTGGCCAGGCACCACCTGCACAGGCCTGGCAGGATCCTAGGTTGTGAGGGCATCCTGCCTTGAATGCCTGGATCTCCTGCCCTGGGTAACCTGCAGATGAGTGCCAGGCCCTTGTGTGATACCATGGAGTGGAAAGCTGGGGGCCTGCCGCAAGGAAGGAATAAGGGAAAGGGTACTAGTTTGGCCTGCAGCTGGGAGTGAGCAGAATCTTGGGCTGGGGGCCCTGCAATAGAAGAGGGGTGGGTTACATTAGATCACTGGTCCCCAAGTAATGGGGTCCTAGATGTGGTGACACCAGCGATAACGTGACACTTGCTAGGTCAGTACTTCCACATGCGAGCCTTCACATCATGGCTAAGTGGAATATTCTCATGTTACTGAGAAGGACAGTGATGGGAAATTCCTATGACTGTAATGCCAAATAGATAGGAAGGGGCTGATTTCAGTGGATGGCATCACTGCTTCGGTGTGGCAACAGCTGCCAGGTGCCCCCGTCGCCACCCTTCCAGCAGGTTTGTAGTCCAGAGAGCAGGAGCCCTGGGCTCGCACAGCTAATGAGACAGAGGAGCAGCAGAGGGTGCCTTCCAGAATGCCGTCTGTGGGAGCACAGCCCTGGGTAGACCCCAGTCCTGGGGAGGAGATGGCAGCAGTGACAGGGAAGGGACAAGGCCAACCCACCTTGTCACCACTGGGTGGCTTCCTTCCCCCATTTGCCGTATGAGTGCAAATGTGTATATGGTTTTGTACAGAAGACTTATTTATTTTATATATATATATATTTAAAATATTTATTTATTTTTATTGGAAAGTCAGATATACAGAAAGGAGTAGAGACAGAGAGGAAAATCTTCCGTCCAATGGTTCACTCCCCAAGTGGCTGCAACAGCTGGAGCTGCGCTGATCAGGAGCCTGGAGTGTCTTCCAGGTCTCCCACGTGGATGCAGGGTCCCAAGGCTTTAGGCTGTCCACGACTGCCCTCCCAGGTCACAAACTGGGAGCCAGATAGGAAGTGGGGCCACTGAGATTAGAACTGGTACCCATATTGGAGCCTGGTGCGTGCAAGGTGAGGACCCTAGCCGCTAGACTACTGCGCCAGGCCCTACTTAATATATGTAAAAATTTTTATTTAAAAGAGTAATCCAAAGAAAAAATGAGATCTTTCATCTTAACTTCCTAAAGGCTCGTGGAAACCAGGAGCCAAGAATTCCAGCTGGGTCGTCCTCACAGGTAGCAGGACCCAAAGTACTTGGGCCAGCATTGAGTGCCTCCCAGGTACATTAACAAACAGCTGGATCCAAAGTATAGACAGCTGACACTGTTGCAATTGGTGAAGCTGCCACTTGCAGTGCCGGCATCCCATAATCACAGCAGCTTGAGGCCTGACTGCTCCACTTCCGTTCCAGCTCTGTGTGCTGTGCCTGGGGAAGCCGCAGGGAACCACCAACTTACTGCTTGGGACCCTGCACCCATGTGTGAGACTCAGATTGATTTTCGGATTCCTGGCTTTGGCCTGGCACAGCCCTGGTGGTTGTGATCATTTGGGAAGTGATCCACTGGATAGAAGATCTCTTTCTCTGTCACTCTACCATTTAATGATTTGTTTATTTTTATTGGAAAGGCAAATGAGGTTTACAAGAGAGGCAGAAAGACCTTCCATCCGCTGGTTCACTCCCCAAGTGGCGTCAGTGGCCGGAGCTGAGTCCATCTGAAGCCAAGAGCCAGGAACTTCTGGGTTTCACACGTGGGTGCAGGGTCCCAAGGCTTTTTTGGGCCATCCTTGACTGGGAAGTGGAGCAGCCAGGGCATGAACTGGGCCCCATAATCTTCATTTTCATTGTCAGTGTTGGATGTATTTTTTTCTACACATTTTTCTTGGCTGCATGTCTTTTGATGTGTTTATATAGTATTCCCCCCAGAAAAATGGGGTGGTTTGTGATTCTGTTCTTGGATGGCATTTGAAAAGCGGAACCCCCCATGCATTCTTGGAGGGCTTGGTAAAGGCTGCCTAACTTATGCAGGAAGTGTTTGCCATTACTGACACGGAGCCCGTTTGGGTTTTCAGGACAAGAAGATGCCGCCCAAGCGCATGGCCAAGAGAAGGTCACCCCCAGAAGATGCCATCCCCAAAAGCAAGAAAGTGAAGGGTGAGTTGGTCTTGGCTTCTCTCCAGGCGTGGGCAGCTTCATGGAGGCCTGGGAGTCCAGGACTGGACTCTGGCCTTGGTGACTCCAGGTCGAGGGCCTTGTGTGTCAAGGGCCCCACCAGAGGGAATCCCATCTCCAGAATCTTCTGTTGAAGAGACAGACCCTTGTGTAAGGAGTCAGGCAGTGAGGCAGCGGGGTTAGGACCCTTGGCTCTGAGACATGGGTTCAAGTCCTTTCTCTTCCACTTTAGCCCCGGGAACCCCTCTTAGCTTTGCCAAGCATGGCTTTATTCGCCTCCTGAAACGGCTTCTCTGGGAGCACAACGACAGTGATTGAGGGAGGTGACAGTACCCCTCCCCCTCTGGGGACCCTCCACGGGGCGGGAGGAGAGAGTACCAGCCCTGGTCTGGGAGGGAGGAGTGTGTGTCCCCCCCCCCACTCAGACAGTGTCTGTCTTTTACAGACTCCCGTAACCAGGCGGTGAGAGCTGCAGCCTCCCGCCATGTTCCTGGCGCCCACTCCGGCCAAGGTGCTTGCAGGCCGAGCCCTCCTGACCAGAAAACCCGACCAGGTGGCTTCCGCCCAATGTGCCCTGCACCCAGCCTGGTCATGCCCCCCAGCGTTGGGGCTTAGTGCCATGGGCAGTCCAGGGCCAGCAGAGTGCCCTGTGCTACCCACTGGTGGGCACGGTCCACTGCGTAGATGCCTCTGTAGACACTGCCTCCCGCCCCTGCCTCCTCATCTAACTGTTTGCAGCCAGACAAGGGCGGAAGGGGTCAGTTTCTTCTGCAAATGTCCAGGAGCTGGAATTCACAACTCCAGGGATAGAGGAGGGCTCAGATGGAGGCTGGGCATGCTGGTCTGGGCTTCAGGCTCCTTGCTTTTGGCTCAGACCCTGGCCCTGGCTTATAATGTTAGGACCCTGGAAGGTGGTCAGGCCTGTCAGGGAGAGGTCCTAATTCCTTGCCTGCAATGCAAGACCTTCAGGGAGCATCCGCAGAGGAATTGAGGAGGTGGCCAGGCAGGAGGGAAGCACAGAATAGCCAGGACTGAGACCCGGCACTCCAGCCTGGGGCTGGGCTGGCCCAGACAGCAGTTCAGCTTGCTGTGTGCAGACTGGGGTCTGCTTCCTACACATGGGTCCAGTTGCATTTATTATTTTTGTTGGTTTGTTTCCTTTTTTGATACCTATTTATTTGGACAGCAGAGTTAGAGAGAGAATCTTTTATCTGCTGATTGACTCCCCAAATGACCATGGAGGCTGTGGCTGCTGAAGTATTCCTCCAGGTCTCTCACATGGGTGAAGGGGCCCAGAGACTTGGGGCATTCTCTGCTGCTTTCCCAGGTGTCTTAGCAGAGAGCTGGATCGGAAATGGAGCAGTCAGTACTCCAGCCAGTACCCACAGGGGGTGCCAGCATCACAGGCAGCACTTAACTTGCTGCATCACAGTGCCACCCTTGTTCAGGTTTGATTTTTTTGTTCGATTTTTTTGTTTTGTTTTGTTTGAACATTTATTTATTTATTTAAAGGAGTTGCAAAGAAAGAAGGACTGAGAGATCTTCAATCTGCTGTTTACTCTGCAGATGGCTACAATGGCCAGGGCTGGGTCCGTCAACAACCAGGAACCAGGAGCTTCTTCTGATTCCCCTCAGTAGGGTGGCAGGGCCCCGAGAATGGGAGCCATGTTTTGCTGCTTTTCCTAGGCCACAATCAGAGAGCTGGATCAGGAGCACAGCGTTTGGGACTCAAGCCAGTGTCCCTGCGGGATGCCGGCACTGCAGGCAGCAGCTTTACGCACATGGCACAGTGTCAACCCTTCTTTTTCAGTTTTTAATCTTCACAAAAACCCTGCAAGGCAGGTATACCCATCAGCTCCCTCCCAGGCTAGGGAATGTAGACTGGAAAAAGTCCTAGGGTTTGGTCCATGGCCGAGCAGGGGCTGGAACCCCGTGGAATGACCCCACCTGCCATCATCCTGCACACTCAGGAGTTGTTTTCTTCACCCCTCAGTCTCACACAGGTCCCACAGAACAGAAGCAGGCTTGGTGCTGACACTGGGCCAAGGCGACGTGGGCCAGCTAGGGCTGGGTGAGAGTGTGATGGAAAGAAAGAAGCCAGCCCTGGTACCCATTCCAGAGGAAGTTGTGCAGGCCGAGGCCGGTGGCATGCATACTGTTTGCCTAAGCAAGAGTGGCCAGGTAAGTGTGGGACTGGCACAGAGCCGGGCAGTGCCTGGGGTTTGTGGGCATGGGGAAGACCTATGTGCCTCATACATTTCCCTATGGAAACGGGGCGGGGGGCACCAAGCGGGGCTGCTTCCAGAACAGCAGACTGTGAGGCCAGACCTTACACTAATGGTTGACTTCCTGGGTGCAGGTCTACTCCTTCGGCTGCAATGATGAGGGCGCCCTGGGAAGGGACACGTCTGCGGAGGGCTCAGAAACAGTGCCCGGGAAGGTGGAGCTGCAAGAGAAGGTGGTGCAAGTGTCCGCCGGAGACAGCCACACAGCAGCCCTCACCGAGGATGGCCGCGTCTTCCTGTGGGGATCCTTCCGGGTAAGGCTGGCTGGCTGGCTGGCTGGCAGAGTCTGCTCTGGGGCAGGCCCCCCGGGAACCTGCCTCTGCCCCGGCTGCATTTTCCATTGGGCCCAGAAAGGGCCACAGGCGGCACAGGGCTCAGGTGGTGCTCTGGGGAAGGGGGACCCCAGCCTGTCTGGGCTAAGGCTGCTGTCAGAAGCTGCTGTGTTTCTCCCCTTCCTCCCTCCCACCCAGTCGTCCACTCTGCTCGGTGAAAGGTGTGCAGGTGGGGGCTCACGCATATCAGAGCTTCCACACTGGGGAGTTGAGCTTCAAGTCAGATTCAGCATTAAGAGTCCTCTGGTACTTTGGGATTTGATGTATATTGACTGTCAAAAGCAAATTATTCTGATAGGGCATTTCCCCATCAGGGCTGGTTTTTACTTGTTAGGGAGAATTTCAGAAAACATAAAAACAGAATAATGTCAGACCCGGCGGTGTGGCCTAGTGGCTAAAGTCCTCGCCTTGAATGCCCCAGGATCCCATATGGGTGCCGGTTCTAATCCCGGCAGCCCCACTTCCCATCCAGCTCCCTGCTTATGGCCTGGGAAAGCAGTCGAGGACAGCCCAAAGCCTTGGGACTCTGCACCCACGTGGGAGACCTGGAGGAAGTTCCCGGTTCCAACTTCGGATTGGTGCAGCATTGGCCGTTGCGCTCACTTGGGGAGTGAACTATTGGACGGAAGATCTTCCTCTCTGTTTCTCCTCCTCTCTGTATATCCGATTTTGTAATAAAAACAAAATCTTTAAAAAAAAAAAAAAAAAAACTATATTTAAAACAAAAGAGAATAATGTCTTGAGCCCTTGCCCGCCTGCCACTCAGCCTCAGCTGTGACATACTGATAGCTTGGCCTGTTTGTCCCTGTGAGGGATCTTCCAAAACTACATAGAACATAGTTACCTAAAGGGAGATCTTCTATCTGCTGGTTCACTCCTCAAATGGCTACAATAGCCAGGGCTGCACCAGGCCCCGTGGGGGGCTGGCAGGGACCCAGACATTTAATCAGTCCTCCACTGCTCTTCCCAGGCCATTAGGAGGGAACGGGTTTGGAAGTGGAATAACCAAGATTTCAAATCTGCACCCTTAGGGAATGCTGGTGCCATAGGTGGAGGCTTAGCTGGCTAAGCCATGCCTGGCACCCATCTGCTCCCGAGAAAGATGTCATTGACAGTATTTCAGTCCTGTTCCCACCTGCCACTTCATCCCCATATGCTTCCATTTGCTGCCTTCACTGGACAGTTCTCTTCTGCCTGCCAGCTTGGGCCTGGCTGGTAAGCACCTGTGTCCCTCCCTCCAGGACAACAATGGTGTGATTGGGCTGCTGGAGCCCATGAAGAAGAGCATGGTGCCCGTGCAGGTGCAGCTGGATGCTCCTGTGGTGAAGGTGGCTTCAGGTGAGTTGGGCCGTAGATCACTCTGGGCAGGAGCTAGAGAACCCTGCTCTGGGTCTGGCAGACAAGCCCTGCATCCCCCTTCTTCCTCTCGGCCTCAGGAAATGACCATTTGGTGATGCTGACGACCGACGGCGACCTCTATACCTTGGGCTGCGGGGAGCAAGGCCAGCTGGGTCGTGTGCCTGAGTTATTTGCCAACCGTGGTGGCCGGCAGGGTCTGGGTAAGTGTCTCACCCTTGTGTTTAACAGGGCAACTTTGCCACCTGGTCTCTGTCCTGGGCAGGCCAAAGGCAGCAGGGGCTATGCATTTAGGCGGATGGCAAACCTGCAGTGTTGCCTAGTTCTGCCTGCTTTCGGCTGGGCGGCCCTGGCTGGAGCTTGCTTGTTTCTGAACCTGCCTGCTGCTCACGTCACATCCCTGGGTTGTGCTCAGGAGAAGGATCACTGACACACAGCATATTCCATGTAAACGTTAACCTCTGACAAGTGTGGCAATCAGGGCCAGGCACCTGTCACTTTCGGCCTCAATTTGCTGTCTTTGAAATGCAATCGGGATGCATTGTTAGCATCTCTCCGAGGGTTTCGGTAAGGAAGCAGAAGCCGACTCGGGGAGCAAGGAGAGGGTGCTAGTCTGTAACTAACTCTGGCTTCCTGTGTCTGCAGAGCGACTCCTGGTCCCCAAGTGTGTGCTGCTGAAATCCAGGGGAACCCGGGGCCACGTGAGATTCCAGGATGCCTTCTGTGGTGCCTATTTCACCTTCGCCATCTCCCGAGAGGGCCACGTGTATGGCTTCGGCCTTTCCAACTACCATCAGCTTGGTGAGTGCCGAGGCCAGCGTCAGACGTGACTCCAGTGTCCGGCTTCCCAGTCCTGGCTGTAATGCCTGTCACCTGTGTGTGCCCTTTGACCTGGAGAGAAGGACCACCTTGTGGGAGGGGACCAGGAAGGAGGGCTTCACCACAATGGTTCTCCTGGCCTTTCCCCAGGAACCCAAGGCACAGAGTCCTGCTTCATACCCCAGAACTTGACAGCCTTCAAGAACTCCACCAAGTCCTGGGTGGGCTTCTCAGGGGGTCAGCACCACACGGTCTGCATGGACTCTGAAGGTAGGCCTTCTGCAGCCCTCTCTGAATGGGCGTTGGTGGGGGGCGCCATACTCCTTGGAACCTGGGTCTACTCCATGGGTTGGGCCCCATGTTGGTCTGGTCCATGAAGGGAGATTCTGCCCTCAGAATCTGAGTGCGAGTCTTTGGTGGGCACTTACAACTTGGGAGCACATGGGCTGGACCTCCTCACTGCCCTGGGAGCAGGGCCAGGCTCCCATATCCCCCTGGCCTGCTACTCTTGTTGCCTGGAGTGTTGCTCTCTGCCACTGCCCACATGTCTCTCCTGCCCTAGGAAAAGCATACAGCCTGGGCCGGGCTGAATATGGGCGACTGGGCCTGGGTGAGGGTGCCGAAGAGAAGAGCGTCCCCACCCTCATCTCCAAGCTGCCTGCTGTCACCTCCGTGGCCTGTGGGGCCTCTGTGGGCTATGCTGTGACCAAGGATGGTGAGTGGAGTCACCTGGGCTCGGGCTGCAGGAATAAGGCTGGAGACAGCACCGGTTTGCTCCTAATTCTCGGGCATGGCTGAGCACAAAAGGAGTAAAGAAGTCACTGTAATAAGGGTGTCTGTCTTACAGAGGGGGAAAACCCGCACAGGCAGAGGTGTCGCTGAAGCCGAGAGGCGGTGAGGCCAACAGCTAGCCTCCCCACTCTGCTGCCCCAGGGCTCTCCTTTCTGCATCCAGTGACCCCTCATGTGCCACCCAGCATGTGCCAGCTTCCCTGAACCTGCTGCTTGGTATCTTCTTGGGGGAAAACGTCTTAGCAGCCAAGGGGCCTGGCAGGCCCAGCAGCAGGGATGGGGACAAGTGGCCACAACAGGCGCGAGTCCCATGACACCTACACCACCCCCGGCCTTGAAGACAAGCCAGGGTGCAGGTCCTAGGAGTGAAAGGCCATGCAGAGACCTGGGAACAGCTAGCTGTGTGTGAGACCAGAGGTGCTATGCTAGGGCTGCCTGACAGGCTGAGGTCTTGGGCATTGGGGAAGGCCTGTGGTCTCACAGTGTCCATTTGCTGGGCTTCTCCCACTTCACTGAACCCCCAGAGGCTGGGCCTCACTGCCAGTGGCCAGGGCCAGATGTCCCAGACCTCATGAAGTGGGAAGTGGGACTGGAGACCCTGGAGACAGCTGCCCCTGTTTCCTTTCCCTGCAGGTCGTGTCTTTGCCTGGGGCATGGGCACCAACTACCAGCTGGGCACAGGGGAGGACGAGGACGCCTGGAGCCCCGTGGAGATGACAGGAAAGCAGCTGGAGAACCGTGTAGTGTTGTCTGTGTCCAGCGGTGGCCAGCACACAGTCTTGTTAGTCAAGGACAAGGAACAGAGCTGATGAAGCCTCTGGGGGCTGGCCTGGCCCTCGCCCACCCTCGTGGAACAGACGCGGTGACAACTCCAGATCCCAGCAGGCCCCTCCCCAGCCCTGAGCACTGTTATCGCCTGCCATTTCCCCATCAGCAGAACAGAATCCTTTTTCTCTTCTTCCTTCTTTCTGGAATCATCCTGGGACCTGCAGGATGAAGGGGAAGGATGGAGGGGCAGTGTGGGGCAGAAGGAACATTTGCTCAACCCAGAACCATGTGGTTACACTATCCCCTAGCTCCTGTGGTCTTGGTTGGCCCTGGCTTGCCTACCAGGAAACCAAAACTCCCTCCCCCGGAGTTTAGCGCCATCCTCCTGTCCTGTGCCGCTCTTGCTGACCCCATCAGTCACAGGCAAAGGGTTTAGTCATCAGCTGCAGCTGGCCTGGGCCTCGGGATGTACGAAGGGGCAGGGCAGCACAGCTGTGGGCAGTACCACGCCATATGCACAGGTCTGAATGGCATGTGAGCGGCTCTGTTAATGGGACAGGAAGGATGACAGCTCTCCACCTGACCAAGAAACAAGCTGGCTAGGGGTTCTCCTAGAAGCACAAAGCCCACCCTGGCCCTCAGGCATTGCCTGGGTATCCCACCCATCCATTGGGCCTCACCTGGAGCCCAGAATCGATACCCGGATGAGAAGGACGGCAGAGGGTCAAGGGTTCATGGAGGATGTTATAACAAACAGCAGTAATACTGAGCAGGGATGGGGTGAAGAAGAGGGTTGGAGAGGGGCAGAGGCTGGGCCTCAAGAAAAGAAAGCAGCTTGTACAGTGGCTGAGAAAATAGTTTTGATTTTTTTTAAATTATAAAATATTTTGGAGGGGAGAGTGAAATCTTTTAACACTTTGAATAAATTTAGAGTTTTATAAAATTGGGCTGCTTGTTTTCTGCATATTCCTGTTTCTTCGGGGAGCACCTGCCATGTGAGGCACTGTTGGCATGGGCAGGGTAGATCCAGGCCTGTGACCTGGTCAGGGCGGCAGCCCAAGTGTGTGGATGTGTACACAGATATCCCATCGGGAAAGCAGAAAACAATTTTGAGTTTTGTTTGGGTGTTTGTTTCTGAGAATCTGGGTTTTTAAAAAAATTGACCTGGGCCCAGCGGTGTGGTCTAGCGGCTAAAGTCCTCGCCTTGAATGTGCCAAGATCCCATATGGATGCGGCTCCACTTCCCATCCAGCTCCCTACTTGTGGCCTGGGAAAGCAGTCGAGGAAGGCCCAAAGCCTTGGGACTCTGCACCCACGTGGGAGACCTGGAAGAAGTTCCTGGCTCCTGGCTTCAGACTGGCGCAGCACCGGCCATTGCGCTCACTTGGGGAGTGAATCATGGGACAGTGAATCTCTCGGTCTCTCTGTACATCTGACTTTCCAATAATAATAAAATAAATCTAAAAAAATGGTCCTGGGCCCGGTGCGATGGCACAGTGGTTAAGTCCTCGCCTCGCACGCCTGGGATCCCATATGGGCACCGGTTCTAGTCCCGGCAGCCCCGCTTCCCTTCCAGCTCCCTGCCTGTGACCTGGGAAAGCAGTCGAGGACGGCCCAAAGCTTTGGGACCCTGCACCCATGTGGGAGACCCGGAAGAGGCTCCTGGCTTCGGACCGGTATAGCATTGGCCGTTATGGTCACTTGGGAAATGACTCATCGGACGGAAGATCTTCCGTAAATAAAAAATAAATCTTTTGAAAAAAAATGGTCCTGCATAATACAAGATAAACGGGGAAAAATATTTTTAAAGATTTTTTTTATTTTCATTGGAAAGTCAGATATACAGAGAGGAGAAGAGACAGAAAGGAAGATCTTCCGTCCAGTGGTTCACTCCCCAAGCGAGTGCAACAGCTGGAGCTGAGCCAAGCTGAAAGGAGCCAGGAGCTTCTTCGGGTCTCCCACACGGGTGCAGGTCCCAAGGCTTTGGGCCATCCTTCCCATGCCACAGGCAGGGAGCTGGATGGGAAGCAGGTCTGCCAGGATTAGAACTGGAGCCCATATGGGATCCCTGCGTGTGCCCCTGGGAAGGATCTTTAATGTCCTGACCTGGAGCCCAAATTTTTGAGATGAGTGCACCCTAGAAATGCCCCGAGCTGCTTGTAGAGCTTCCGAGAGCTGCTGACGTGCCCTTTACAGTGCCCACCAGCTACATGCAGCTCTACAGTTAAGTCCACTGAGGAAGTTTCTTTAGTTGTAGGCACCTTGCTTTGAGTGCTTGGGCATCGCATGTAGTTACACCAGAGGGTCGAACCAGCAAAAATAGAACTTAATGGGGCCAGCATTCGGAGCATTAGTTTAAACTTCCAGCAACAGCATCCTTTATCAGAGCGCTGGTTTGAGTCCCAACTGTAACTTCCCATCCAGCTCCCTGTTAATGTGCCAGGGAAGAAAAAAATCAGTTACAGTGACAGCCTGCAAACTACCCTTCTGGAGAATGACTGGATGCCAGGCAAGGGACTGGGTGCTTTCTCTACTTGCTGTAATTTTTCTCCCTTTACAGCTCAGAGGAAAGCGCTGTTGTCCAGTGAGCCTGGGGTTAAGTAGCTGCCAACCAGTCAGTTGTGACTCCACAACCAGGCTGCCTCGCCACTCACTGCAGTGGAATAGACTGACAGTTCGGATCTCAAGGTTGCCGGTTTCTGGTTTGGAGGCAAAACATCTGGAGCTCAGGGTGTGAAAGATGGGGAGGCAGGACCTGAGGGGGTCCCTCAGCTCCGGGGACGCTCCCCCAAAGGGCTGGGGGGCTCCTGGAGGTTCTCTTCAGGTCAGAGAGATGCCGGGGCGGGCTCTGGTACATGGCAAAGCAAGTTTCCATATGCTGAGCCGTGGACGCCAGTTCGAGTCCTGGCTGCTCCACTGCCCACTGAGCCTCCCGTCACGAGAACCGGGCAGAAGTGTTTCCCACCACAACCCCCGCGTGTCCCTGCGCGGCCCCCCCCCGTGTCCCTCCACGTCCCCCCCACCCCAACCCCGTGTCCCTCCGCGGCCCCCCCCCCCCGTGTCCCTCAGCGGCCCCCTCTCCCGCCCGTGTCCCTCAGCGGCCCCTCTCCCGCCCGTGTCCCTCAGCGGCCCCTCTCCCGCCCGTGTCCCTCAGCGGCCCCTCTCCCGCCCGTGTCCCTCAGCGGCCCCGCGGCTTCCGCCGGCCTGGCCACTCCGTTCCGACCCCTCCCGCTGGGACCCGGAAGCCCCGCGGGCAGCCGGGTCACCGGGCAAACCCGGGCCGGAGCAGCGGCCGCGGAGGTCCGGAGCATGCGCGGAAGGGCGTCGGAGGCGGGCGGCGTGGAAGGAGCGAGCGCCCCGATGGCGAGCTGCGCCCGCGCGGGCTTGTGAGGGCCCGGGCCCCGGCGAGGCCCCGGCGATGGCCGCCAGCCTGTGGATGGGAGACGTGAGTGAGCGCGGCCGCGGGGCAGCGACGGAGGAACCTCGGGGTCGCGAGGGAGATCGCGTCTGAGAGGGAGGGGACTCGGGATCCCCATCGCGTAGAGAGGAACAGCAAGAAGGTTCCTTCTGGCGACGGCGGAGGGGCGGGCCGGCCGAGGGGCTTCTCGGAGGGCGAAGGGGGGCGCTGAGGACGAGAGGCCTCGCGGGGATGGCCGAGCTCCGTGGCGTGGAGGTGGAGGTCCGCCCTGCAGTGGCGGAGCCGGGGTGCGGGGAGCCGAGCGGGAGGGAAGAAGCCGGCGCGAGCCGCTCTGCTCTGGTTGGCGCAGCTCGAGCCCTACATGGACGAGAACTTCATCTCCCGAGCCTTCGCCACCATGGGGGAGACCGTGATGAGCGTGAAAATTATCCGCAACCGCCTCACCGGGTATGTTCCCTGCACTTCCTCGTTGCACCGGGAGCCTCGGCCCTGGCCGCTGCTGGGTGATGCTGTGCGGGGTGACACGTGGGGGCTTGGCCAGCGGAGTGGACCCTGTGTGGCTCCCAGACGCGACTCGGTGCCGTGCGCTTGTGGCCTCGTTCCCCGGGACCGTGGAAGTGGGAGTCCTAGTGCTCGTGTCGTGGAGTTAGGATGAGGCTTCACACTCAGGATCTGAAAGCGGGCCAGGCGCCTAGGAACGCTCCAGAAGCAGGAACACGACATGCCCATTTGGGTGATAACGTTTGTAAAACCACAAAGACCTCAGACTTGGAGAAGCTCTATAACTGTTTTAAAGGTTATCAGGCAGCGAAATGACATGCCGGAGTTGGAATTCAGCTCCTGGAAGTCCGGAGCCACAATTATTCAGACAGAACTTGCTGTGTGCTGCCTGGCTGGGATGAAGGCCGCAGTAAGCCAGACAAGATCTCTGCTCCCTGGAACGGCTTACATTGTAGAGGGAGAGAGAGAGACTACATGAGTAAACAGCCCGAAACTCTGCATGTTTCTAGAGAGAAATGCCCTGCTCCCCCCACTTTTCTTCTTTGTTCTTGAGGTCTTAGTTTTCCTAAGGTCTGGTTCCAAAATATGCAAAGCTGAGAAGTGCTCCTGGGAGGCACCAACTCCTCTGTGTGGGTCACTAAGGCATCGGGTGGTTTAGAAAGGGAGATGGGGGCCCGGAGTGGTGACGCAAGTGGTTAAGTGCTCGCCTTGCACGCCCGGCATCCCACATGGGCGCCGGTTCTATCCCGGCAGCCCCGCTTCCCATCCAGCTCCCTGCCTGTGGCTTGGGGAAGCAGTCGAGGACAGCCCAAAGCTTTGGGACCCTGCACCCACGTGGGAGACCCGGAAGAGGCTCCTGGCTTCGGATGGGCATAGCATCGGCCGTTGCGCTCACTTGGGGAGTGAATCATTGGACGGAAGATCTTCCTCTCTGTCTCTCCTCTCTGTATATCCGCCTTTCCAATAAAAACATAATAAAAATAAATCTTTAAAAAAAAATAAAGAAAGGGAGATGAACTTTCTCCAGTGTGACCAAGGATTAGTTTTCTGACTGCTAGGTCATGCCTGCCTAAGCCCCAGCGAATGAGCTACTGACATAAAAATGCCTTCTGCAGCGCCTCCGCTTTGTCAGATGTTAGCATTGTAATCTATATTTACTGAACTAGAGCTACTTACTTCTCTGCAGAATCATATGAAAGTAAATGTACAAGCATTGTGACACTGCAGCCACCAAAAACTGGGCATTCTCCTACATAACACACTGCACATATCGTATTAAATAATAATCCCCAGTATCATAGTGGGCAATCTACATTTAAATTTTTATAATTGTCTCCACAGTATCTTTGATTGTTTTTGGTTTTTGTTTTAGATTTTTATTTATTTTTTATTGGAAAATTAGATATACAGAGAGGTAGAAAGAGAGAAAGATCTTCATTCACTGGGTTTCTCCCCAAGTGGCTGCAACAGCCAGAGCTGAGCCAATCTGAAGTCAGGAACCATGAGCCTCTTCCGGGTCTCTCATGCAAATGCAGGGTCCCAACGCCCTGGGCCATCCTCTACTGCCTTCCCAGGGCATTAACAGGGAGCTGGAAGGGAAGTGGAGCAGCTGGGACACAATCAGGCAACCATATGGGATCCTGGTGCACGCAAGGCGAGGACTTAAGCCGCTCTAGGTTAGCTCGCTGGGCCCTGTTTATCATGTTTTACATTTAACATTTTTTTTAAGATTTATTTATTTTTTATTACAAAGTCAGAAATATTTAGAGAGAGACAGAGAGGAAGATCTTCTGTCTGATGATTCACTCCTAAGTGAGCACCATGGCCCTCCACTGCTTTTGCACATGCACTGGCAGGGAGCTGGGATGCACAGAGCAGCCAGGACTGGAACCAGCGCTCCAGAATGGGTTGTCAACAGCATCGCAGATGGCAGCTTCAACTGTGCTACCCTAACACTCCCCAGCAGTGATGTTGTAAGGCGGTTAGACCTAGCTATGTTTTGTGATATATTCTGGATTCTGTTCTTACAGTTTAGACTTGTTCCCCTTTATGTTTTACTTGCCCTATGATGATTCCTGTTGAATGTAAAGGATGATGGGGTTGTGTTAAAACTGTTTCCAGCAGGAGCACTTCACAGGTGATGTAATACATCAATGAATGTTCCCTAAGTGAGTTCAGGACACACCTTATTCAGTCTGAACTGAAATGTGGCAAGAAACAAAACGACTAGTTTCTCCCCCTCAGGCCATGGCTTGCTTGAGTGTCTGTCAGCATTCTCTTCTGTTTGCTTTCTTTGCAGGATCCCAGCGGGCTATTGCTTTGTAGAATTCGCAGATTTGGCTACAGCAGAGAAGTGTTTGCATAAAATTAATGGAAAACCCCTTCCAGGAGCCACACCTGTAAGGACATTTAGATAATGATGATGTTGCCATTCTTAGGGCCATTGACTGCCACCTTTGCCTGAATCCCTACTAGACACTTGTATCATTTCATTTAAACCTGTCACAGCCCTGAGCAGCAGGCACTGTCTTTCACAGCTCAGGGAAATGAAATAACCTGCCCAGCGCAACACAGGTAGTAAGTGGCAGAGCCAGGATTCAGACTAAAGATCTATTTCCCCCATAGGCCCGTGCCTTTGTCCCCTTCTATCACTGCTTTAAGGAAGTCTCAAACCTTGAGGGCTTCAGCCTGCCAGAATCTAGAGCAGGATGGCAGCAGCCTGGACAGTATTCAAGAGAGTTCCATTTTGCTCTTCCCCACAGTTCCCTAGCTTACAGCTGCACCAGCTGGCACACCTGGGCCCCTAGCACCATGGAGCTGGCAGTGCCCTTAACGCTCATCCGTGCAACCCCTTCATGTTATACAGGAGAAAAAGCTGAGGCTTAGAGAGGGGGAGATGTATTGGCCAAGGTAATTTATTTCAGTTTTTATCAAATATTGTTTGACTTTTGAAACACCTTTCTCCGTTTTAATTTGTTTGTTTTTAAATTTCCAGGCAAAACGTTTCAAATTGAACTATGCCACGTATGGGAAGCAGCCAGATAACAGGTGAGTACAGCTTCCCCAGCATAGCTTCAAACCACACAACGTGCTGCACAGAGGCCCAGTGTGTCCCTGTGTCAGCCCCCGTCCCGTGAGGAGCACGGGCGCTCAGTGCTGTGTGTCCTGGGCTGCTGCTGCTGTCAGGGACCTGGGTGTTGGTTGGTTTGTTTTTGAAGATTTACGTATTTGCAAAGGAGAGTTACAGAGAGAAAGGGATCTTCCATCCACTGATTCCCTCCTCATATGGCTGCAACGGCCGCTTTAGAACTGAGCTAGGCTGAAGCCAGGAGCCTGGAATTCCACTTGGGGTTCCCATCTTGAGCTGGATAGGAAATGGAGCAGTGGGACTGGAACAAGTGCTCACGTGGAATGCCGGCTTCACAGGCCTCAGCATTTTTCCATCTGCTGGTTTGCTTGCTGGCTGGAGCTGAGCCAGTCCAGTGCCAGGAGTTTCTTCCATGTCTGCCACGTGAGTGCGGAGTCCCAGGGCTTTGGGCCATCCTAGGTGTTCTCAGCCAAGATGGTATAATGGAAGCAACCAGGAGCCGATGAAGTAGACCCCACAGGTGGGGTGCCCTCTCAGAAGGCCTGCGAGGGGTGGAGCTGTGCCAGGCCGAGGTTGGTCTTTGTCTCTGACTCCCGTTCTTCCCTCTCAGCCCTGAGTACTCGCTCTTTGTGGGGGACTTGACTCCGGACGTGGATGATGGCATGCTGTATGAATTCTTCGTCAAAGTCTACCCATCTTGTCGAGGAGGCAAAGTGGTGTTAGACCAGGCAGGCGTGTCCAAGTAAGGCCCTACCTGTTGTTGATGTCTACTGGGTTGGTTCCCAAGCACTCCTCTGGGGTGGAGGACTGGGGGTGCTGGAAGGAGGTAACAGTTCATGGTTCAGGGCACTGGCTGGGAGCCACTCTGCCTAGGGGCGTCCTTGCTCCTTCCTACTCAGGGATCAAGAGTAGATGACTGACCCAGCTTCCCTGAGCCCGTGTCCTCACCTGTAGAGGGCGCTGACCACCCCAGAGTGGGCTCTGGGGATTGAGGAAGGCCGCACAGGAAGAGTGTGGCCAGTGTGGATTGTTTGTTTGCTGAGCTTTTCCGTTTAATCAGAAGTTTTCATTCAGAAGCTTTCTGCTGTAGAAATGGGAGAAGTGTCTAGATCAGCCTGGTGGTTCCAAGTTCAGGCTCGGGGAGTCCAAGCCTGTGGGTTTGAATCCAGTCCTACTGTGACCGGGCAGTTACTAACCTGCTCTGAACTTGCACTCCTTCTCGTAATATGAGCTCTTCCCTTTATGGAATGAGTTTGATGAGGCAACTCTGCGAAAATGCGTATCACAAAGCCTGGAAATGAATGTTTATTCAGTGTTAGCTTTCTTTAACTTGTGCCCCATTTGTAGTATGAACTCAAGAAAGCTGAATTTTGTGAGGGCAGACTGTAAATACCCGCACGGTGATGTGCGCCTTTGTTACTGTCGGTCCTGCGTTAGTGATTTACACTCCATTGCAGTGAGAGGGAAGGACCCCTACGGGGGAGGTATCAGGAGTGTGGATTTCAGGATCGGCCAGCGCTTGCATCTCAGCCCTCCCTGTCATGTGACAGGCCCCCTGCCCAGGCCCTTCCCTTCCTGCATTCCTGCGCAGCTTCTCATGCTTCCCTCTTCCCAGCACTTCCGTTGTCAGACATCCTCTTTACCCCATTTGTGATCTAAACAGAGTACTGGCTTTTTTCTTCTTGCAGGGGTTATGGATTCGTGAAATTCACAGATGAGCTTGAACAGAAGCGAGCCTTGACGGAGTGCCAGGGCGCAGTGGGACTGGGGTCGAAGCCCGTGCGGCTGAGTGTGGCCATCCCAAAAGCGTGAGTCTGATGAGGAGGCGTTGCTCTGCCTCTCTATACCTTTTGTCCTGGCTCTTTGCCCAACAGTGCCTCTATTAAACATGGACGTTCAGGATTAGTAATTACTTTTCAAGAGTGAAAAATCGACGTCCAGTTTTACCTTATTTGTAGAGTAGAATGTCATGGAGGCTATTGCACATGGCACTGTCCTACCTGCCTTGCTCGCTGGCAACCCTGACTGCCCACAAGCCCAAGCAGGTGTCTTGTGTGTCAGCAGAGGGAGACTTTGCAGCCTCTGAAGACATTTTTGTGTGTCCCACCTGAGAATGTGCCACTGACATTTAATGAGCAGACCAGTGAAGATGCTGCTTGTTAGCGCGGGGCAGGGTTTGCATGTCTACTCTGCTCTGAATTCCAGCTTCCTGTTGATATGCTCCCTGGCTCAACCAGTTAGGTGACTGACCCACACAGGAGTCCGGACTGAGTTCTCACTCCTGGCTTCAGCGTGGCCCTGCCCTACCTGTTGCAGCATTTGGCCAAGGACCAGTGGGTGAGAGATCTCCAGCTCTGCCTCTCTGTCAGATCAACAAAATGAAAACGTTTCTTTTTTTTTTTTTTAAAGATTTATTTATTTTTATTACAAAGTCAGATATACAGAGAGGAGAGACAGAGAAGATCTTGCGTTCAGTGATTCACTCCCCAAGTGAGCCGCAATGGCTGGTGCTGCACCAATCTGAAGCCAGGATCCAGGAACCTCTTCCAGGTCTCCCGCACGGGTGAAGGTTCCCAAGGCTTTGGGCTGTCCTCTACTGCTTTCCCAGGCTAGAAACAGGGAGCTAGATGGGAAGTGAAGCTGCCGGGATTAGAACCGGCACCCATATGGGATCCCGGAGCATTCAAGGTGAGGACTTTAGCTGCTAGGCCATGCTGCCGGGCCCGAAAACATTTCTTAAAACTCTGATCTTTGGAGCCACACTGCGTGAGTCTGAATCTCTTTATTAACCATGTGACTTTGGAAAAATTAGCTTCTCAGTGTCTGTGTTTCCTCATTTATAAATTGGAAATAATGGTATATTCATTGTATAAAGTTGTTGTAAGAATTAAATAAGTGATTTTACATAAAGCACTAAGAACAGTTCCCTAGCCATGTAGGAAACGTTATGAAAATGTGTGCTTTATGTATTTGTGTTTTAAATGTATATTCTCATCTACTTAAAGGCAGAGAGCTGGAGAAATGTTTCGTGTGTTCATTCCTTTCCCACATGCTGCAGCAGGCAGGGCTGGGCCAGGCCCGAGCCGGAAGGCAAGAGCTCAGTTGCAGGCACCCAAGCAACTGAGTCATCAGCTCTGCCTCCCAGGGTTTATGAGCAGAGAGCTGAAGAGGAAGCAGACGAGTTGGCACTTGAATTGGCACTCTGAAATGGGAGGCACTTGCCCCAAATGGTAGCTTAACTCTATGCCACAACACCTGCCCATGTTGGTTTATTTTTATTTTCTCCTTTAAGGAGCCGCGTCAAGCCAGTGGAATATAGCCAGATGTACAGTTACAGCTACAACCAGTACTATCAGCAGTACCAGAACTACTACGCCCAGTGGGGCTATGACCAGAACACGGGCAGCTACAGCTACAGCTACCCCCAGTACGGCTATACCCAGAGCACCATGCAGGTAACCTGTGTGCCAGTTTCGCCCTCTTGGGGTGTGTTTCCCCATCTAGGGACGATGGCTCATGGTCATTGTCCGGGGTGGCTTATGCTTCCAAACCACTGGGGAAAGCTGAGGCAACCAAGTACCCCCTTTAAAAGTTAGCTGCACGGCGACTCACCCACTTCTCTGTCTCTTGGCAGACTTACGAAGAAGTCGGCGATGATGCACTTGAAGGTAAGATGAAGTGTGAGTGTTGGTTCAGCAGGTGTGCAGGCCCTGCTTTCTGCAGACACCCCGTCCTGTGCAGCCGGACCCTGAGCAGCACCTGGGCAGGGCCGCTCTGTGGGTGCTCAATGGGGAGCCAGGGGCATGTATCAGAAAAGAACATGGCGTATGTCACCCCAGGTCTGAGCACTCGCTGTGTCCAGGGGGCCTTGCATTAGGCAGTTTGTAAAATTAACCTTGATTTACACAACTTTTTATACTGAAAATATATATATATTTAGAGATTTATTTATTTTTATTGAAAAGGCATGATGGAGGGCAGAAGAATGATATCTTCTATCTGGTAATCCTTTCCCAAATGGTCATACAAAATTGGAGCTTTTCCCAGCCAAGCCTAGGAGCCAGGTCTCCCACATGGGTGACAAGAGCTAGTCACTTGAGCCATCTTCTACTCCCTTCCCAGGCACGTTGGCAGGAAGGTGGACCAGAAGCAGGGCATCGTTGCGCTCATGGCAGGTCTGGCATCAGAGGTAGCAGCTTAGCTCATTGTGCTACAATATCAGTCTGAAGTATTGCTTATTTGTTTAAAAGATTTATTTTTTCCTATTGGGGATGTGCAG
The DNA here is from genome assembly GCF_017591425.1 of Ochotona curzoniae. Lineage (NCBI taxonomy): Eukaryota > Metazoa > Chordata > Mammalia > Lagomorpha > Ochotonidae > Ochotona > Ochotona curzoniae. Next base: position 6,147,373 of record NW_024465777.1, read on the forward strand.
AGAAGAGGAGAGACAGAGAGGAAGATCTTTCAATACGCTTATTCATTCCCCAAGGGAGCACAATGGCCGGGCTGAGCCAACCCGAACCCAGTAGCCAGGAGCCTCTTCCAGATCTTCCATGCAGGTGCAGGGTCCCAAGCTCTTTTTTTTGTTGTTTTTGTTTTTTGGTGTTTTAAAAGATTTATTTATTTTTATTTGGAAGCCAGATATACAGAAAGGAAGAGAGACAGAGAGGAAGATCCTCCATCCAATGATCAACTCCTCAAGCGGCCACAACAGCTGGAGCTGAGTCGATCTGAAACCAGGAGACCAGAGCCCCTTCCAGGTCTCCCATGTGGGTACAGGGTCCCAGGGCTTTGGGCCGTCCTCAACTGTTTTCCAGGCCACAGCAGGGAGCTGGATGGGAAGTAGGGCCACAGGAGTAGAACCAGCACCCATTTGGGAACCCAGTGCATGCAAGGTGAGGACTTTGGTTGTTAGGCTACTGTGCCAGGCCTAGGGTCCCAAGGCTTTAGGCCATCCTAGACAGTTTTCCCAGGATACAAACAAGGAGCTGGACAGGAAGCCGAGATGCTGGGATTAGAACCAGTGCGTGTATGGGATCCTGGAGCATACAAGGTGAAGATGTTAGCCACTAGGCTATCATACAGGGCCCAGTATTGCTTATCTTTAACTATTAATTTATTTGAAAGGCATATTACAGAGAAAGAGTTACCATCCATGGATCTCCCCAAGTAAGCTCAATTACAAGGGCTGGGACAGGCCAAAACCAGGAACTTGGAATTCATCCCGATCTCCCATGTTGGTGTCAGGATGTCAAGCACCCTTTCTGACACATTAGTGAGAAGCTGGATCAAAAGTGGAGTGTTGGGGCTGGTGCTGTAGCCCAGCAGCTAAAGTCCTCGCATTGAGTGTGCCTGGATCCCATATGGGCGCTAGTTCTAATCCCGGCAGCTCCACTTCCCATCCAGTCCCTGCTTGTATCCTGGGAAAGCAGTAGATGATGGCCCAAAGCTTTGGGACCCTGCACCCACGTGGGAGGCCTGGAAAGAAGTTCCTGGCTCCTGGCTTCAGATCAGCTCAGCACTGGCCATTGTGGTCACTTGGGGAGTGAATCATTGGACGGAAGATCTTCCTCTCTGTCTCTCCTCTCTGTATATCTGCCTTTCCAATAAAAAAAAAAAAAAAAAAAAGGTGGATTGAGACAAATATTAGCACTTATTTTGGATCCTGGTTGTTACAAGTAGGTTCTTGTGATCTGTAACAAGTTATTTCCAAGGCACAGCTCTCCTGTCCCTTAAAGGAGGATATATTGTAAGATCCAGGCTAGATGTTGAGATACAAATCACAAAACAACACTCACCAATGTACATATAGAATTCTGTAGCGTTTAGATTAGCTACGGACGGCCCAGCGGTGTGGCCTAGCAGATAAAGTCCTCGCCTTGAACGCGCCAGGATCCCATTTGGGCTCCAGTTCTAATCCTGGCAGCTCCCCTTCCCATCCAGCTCCCTGCTTGTGGCCTGGGAAAGCAGTTGAGGATGGTCCAAAGCTTTGGGACCCTGCACCGTATGGGAGACCCAGAAGAGGATCCTGGCTTCAGATCAGTGCAGCTCTGGCTGTTGTGGCCATGTGGGGAGTAATAGCACACAGATGTTTCTGTCTCTCCTCTCTATAAATCTGACTTTCCAATAAAAATAAGTATGTATTTTAAAAATAAAAGCAGTCACTTTTCATATACCTTTCTCTTGTCCCAGAAAACCACTCAAGTATTTTGTCTTTGGATTGCCTAGACAGTTTAACGGAATTACGTGTAATGTACAATCTGTGTGTGGCCAGGACTGTGATGTAGTGAGTAAAGCTGCCCTCTACAATGCTTGTACCCCGTATCAGAGCTGGTTCAAGTCCTGGTGGCTCCACTTCTGGTCCAACTTTCTGCTAGAGTACATGGGGAAGCAGCGGGAGATGGCCCAACTCTTTTTTTTTTTTTCAAAGATTTATTCATTTATTTTCATTCATCTATTACATTTTTTCATTTTATATACAGAGAGGAGGAGAGACAGAGAGGAAGATCTTCCATCCAATGATTCACTCCCCGAGTGAGCACAACGGCCGGTGCTGTGCTGATCTGAAGCCGGGAGCCAAGAACCTCTTCTGGGTCTCCCACACAGGCGCAGGGTCCCAAGGCTTTGGGCTGTCCTCGACTGCTTTCCCAGGCCACAGGCAGGGAGCTGGAAGGGAAGCGGGGCTGCCGGGATTAGAACCGGCGCCCATATGGGATCCTGGGGCGTGTAAGGTGAGGACCTTAACCACTGCGCCATCGCGCTGGGCCCTGTACCCTTTTTTAACAAAAGAAATAGGACTCCTTATGAATGGCTTCTTCAGTCGGTTAGCATAGAATTTTAAGGGGTCATTTAAGTTGTACGTAGTCTGTGTCCTCACTGCACCCCTTTTTGTGGGCAAATAACTTTCTGTTGTGTGGCCATCCATTCACTGTTGACCTGTTAGAGGTATTTCCACTTTTGATTATGCTTTGTAATTGCAACGTCTATACCCGTGTTTATATTTTCATGTGGGCATAGAGGCTTTCATTCATCTCTTTTCTGAGGAGAGGAGGGGGAATGCCTGGGTCATCTGGTGATCTGTTTGAGGAACTACCAAACTTCGAGTAGCTGCCACAGTCTATGTGCCTGCCAGCACGTCCATGGATTCCAGCTTCTTCATATCACCACCAAGTTTTTTTCTGTAAGACTCACTCATTTTTATTGCAGGATTTACAGAGAGAAGGGGAGATAAAGGTCTTCCGTCTACTGGTTCACCTGTCATTCGGAGCTGTGCCAATCCAAAGCCAGGACCGCTTCCAGGTCTCCTGCATCGGGGCCAGAGGGCCAAGCTGTACAGGCCATCCTCTGCTGCTTCCTAGGCCATAAAAGGGAAGTGGACCGGAAGTGCAGCAGCTGGGACATGAACTGGCACTCATAAGGTGTCCCGGCAGTGGCAACTGGGACACTAGCCAGTTAAGCCACTGTGCTGGCCCCACTGGCAGGCTTTTTTTTTTTTTTTAAGATTTATTTTTATTGGAAAATCAGATATACAGAGGAGGAGAGACAGAAAGGAACATCTTCCATCTGATGATTCACTCCCCAATGCCCGGTGCTGTGCTGATCCAAAGCCAGGAGCCAGGAACCTCCTCCAGGTCTCCCACGCAGGTGCAGGGTCCCAAGGCTTTGGGCCATCTTCGACTACTTTCCCAGGCCACAAGCAGGGAGCTGGATGGGAACCGGGACTGCCAGGATTAGAACCGGTGGCCACGTGGGATCCTAGTGCATTCAAGGTGGAGACTTTAGTCACTAGGCCACTGTGCTGGACCCACCAGCAGGCTTAAGGAAATATTTGAAAATGTGATAGCTCCACCTCCTGGCTCACTCCCCACTTGCACACGTGTTGTGGCTGGGCCAGGCTCAAGTAACTGTCCTGCCACCCATAGGAGTGGCAGGGATCCAAGTGCTTAGCTAGCATCTGGAATAAGGCAGAATTGGAAGCAACCGGGCTCTTACTTGAACCAGCACAGTGCCCACCACCAGATGGGAGACTTCTGTTACAACATGGAGAACTTTTCCCCTCTGCATACTTGGTCATATTGGATACCACAGTCCTTATGATGGAGTTTTGGTTTCTTTTGGCATTTAGTTGCGAGATAGAGTGGTAAATGAGGTATTTTTTATTAGTAAGTCAGTTACACAGATGGTTCACTCCTCAAGTTACTGCAATGCCCAGAGCTGAGCTGATACAAAGCCAGCAACCTGGAACCTCTTGTGGGTCTCCCACATTGGTGCAGGGTCCTAAGACATTGGGCCATCCTTGACTGCTTTCCCAGGTTACAAGCAGGGAGCTGGATGGGAAGCTGGGCTGCTAGGACTAGATCCGGCACTCATATGGGATCCCAGATTGTGTGCAAGGTGAGAACTTGTACGGAGCTGGGCCTCAAGAGGGATCTAACTGCCGACAGCAGTTACAGGTGGGCCAGGAATTCCACCCAGGTGGCACATTTATCCGAGTGTGGAGCTGGAAGTGAACTTGAGTCAGCACTTCAGTTCAAGACATGGGCAGACTAAGCAGCAACTAAGACAGCCAATTTTGTTTTTATTTGAAAGGCACATTTTGCAGAAACAGAAATATTTCCTGTATACTGGTTCCCTCTCCACATGTCTGCAACTTATCCAAAGCCAGGAGCTTCTGGGCCTCCCACACAGGTGGGCTGGCATATCCTCCACTGCTTCCTCAGGCTACTGGTGGTAAAGGTGGTGGCTTAGACTGTTGAGCCACATTGCTTCCACCCTTACTAACCATAAGGAAACTGGGAATTAACCATTAAGACTAGACCTTCAAGGTCTAAGGTTTAATGCAGTGTAGTGGACTAGGTACCAGGGCCCAAGTCTTTGCCTTGCACATGCCAGGATCTCATGAGCACAGGTTCAAGGCCTGGCTACTTCAGGTCCCACCAGCTTCCTGCTGTCCAAAGGCTTAGGACTCTGCACCTGTGTTTAGCCTTTTCAGCCAGACAAAAGATCCTTACTAAATAAAGCCAACCTGTCCTTTCGTTTCAGACCCCATGCCGCAGCTAGACGTGACAGAGGCCAACAGGGAGTTCATGGAGCAGAGTGAGGAGCTATACGATGCACTGATGGACTGCCACTGGCAGCCCCTGGACACAGTATCTTCCGAGATCCCTGCTGTGATGTGACGGGCAAGAGGAACTAGAATGGACTCAGCCTTTTTTAAAAATTGTGAACTTTTTATCTTTGTGGGAATACAGTTCCTAAGGTTTCACTGACAGCTTTGCCTGCAACAGCATTTGGTGTAAAGGTTTAAATTGCTGTTCCTGGACTGTCTATGTGGCAGGCCAACAAAATCCTGAGCCTTGTGCAGGACTCAAGGGCACCCAGTAGGACACCAGGTGCACATCCCACAGCAGCTGGGTGCCAAGCCCGATGATGTGTTGGCCCAGTTTCTAAGGCAGTCATGATTTTTATTACTACATCCCCACAATCAGCATGAGACCCAATTTCACTTACTACTGACAGCTGCAGGAAGCCTTCCAAGGTGTTATACAAGAATACTAGAATTTCCTGTGAAGAGATGGGCCTCTACTCCCCTGGGACCTTATCAAAGTAACTTGAGCAGTCACATTTCTAAAGCTTTTATTGCATCACACAGGGCATATCCCCCAAAGCCCCACCTCTGCTCGCTGTTGTCATTTCACTTCTTCCGCTGGAGGTTTTCGCCTGCAAAGGAAGTGTAAGGAGTCAGTTCTGCAGGCTGACCCCCCACCTAAGCCTCTCCCACTGAGCGCTGGTCTCAGTCCCATATCCGCATTGCTCATCCACAGATGTCCACTCAGACTAGGATTCATCCTGGACCAGCGATTCTGGAGGACTCTGCCCTTAACCCAGGAAAGAGGGGAAACCTGAGCCGAACCCAACACAGGGCCATGCCTGGGACTCCATTCAAGCCAGGCCTGCCCTCTCTCCCGCTGCGTAGGGGACATATGGAATTGCCCTGCAAGGACAGTGGACCCCCTCCCCCTATCCTTAGCTTACCCAACCTGCAGATCCGCTGCCATGGCAGGGTTACTGGTAACGTGGACCTAAAGAAAAAAACAGTCATGAGGCAAGAAAGCTGTCAATCACCCTACCCCTTCAGCTGAAAACTAACTGACAGGGTCACAAAAGTGCACGATTCGGCCTTGTCTCTGAAACCGGGCCATGCTGTGCAGCAGGTGCGACAGCGCCAGGCCAGCTCCAGGTTCACTCTTCCTCCTCGTACGACCACCAAGACCAGTGTTAAGATCCGATGGGAAAGGGAGCTGGAGGGTCCGCTCACTTAGGATGTGACACTTACCTTGGTCTCAAGCACAGCTCCAGATGGCAGCAGACCGCAGCACTGGACCCTGTGTGCCACGAGGGGCGCTGCAGAACAGGTGTGTGTGAGGACTTTGAGCTGACCAAGCCACCCCCCCCCAGGTCAGGGCTGCCAGGCCAGGACGGGCACTATCGGAAAGCTGAGTGGCAGCTGCAGGCACGGGCTGGCCTGCGCTGTCAAAGGCCCTCCAGGTTGCTCTCGCATGCAGTTGGAGATCCCATGGCTACAGCCAGCCACAGCCCTTGGAAACATGCTGTCCTGAAGCCCCACACAAGTAGGCCGAGAAGCCTACCAGCAGACGGTGCTGCACATCCCCACCGGCATGGCCGCTGCAGTCCAACCTTCACTCCCAGAACATTCCAGAATCATGACGCACACCTGAAACGACAACAGTCTCCCTTGGTCCCCAAATTCAGAACACTGCCCAGCTTTGGATAGACCTTGCTGCCTCAGGATGTACTCCCCTGCCCCCGGGACAATCGCAGCCCTTGTGGGGCTGTGGCAGTGCCAGGCCCTGCAGGGACCGGGATGTCTTTTCCTGAAATGTTGCAGATCAGTTACAGCAAACAGAACGGCGACCGTCGAGGAAAACTGTCACTCTGGGCTCCTTTTTGACCACAGCTGCTACGTGCAAGCAGTGCAGCTTCGATAAGGGCCGCGGGGCACCCCGGCCACAGCCTCACCCACTCGCCCCCCAAGCACCTGATCCTGCCACCACCACGGGGTTATGGGCCCTTGGACGTGTCCTTTGCGTGCGGCCAGTTTGTAATCAAGGGTCCAGCACCCACATGGGAGACGCTCCTGACCGGCCCAGCCGCTGCCAGAGGCCACCTGGCGGTGAGCCTCCGGATCGGAAGCGCTCCCTAACCGAGCCTAAAAATACACATCACTTTTTAGACGATGTGTTAACTTTTAGTGACCAAAACGGCCATTGCCGCGCCGATCCCAAGCCAGGAGCTCTTCCGGGTCTCCCACGCGGGTGCAGGGCCCCAAGGCTTTGTGCCGTCCTCGACTGCTTTTCCAGGGAGCTGGATGGGAAGCCGGGATTAGAACCGGCGCCCACACGAGACCCAGTGCAAGCAAGGCGAGGACTTTAGGCACTAGGCTACCACACCTGGTCCAACACATTTCTGAGGATTTAAAATTAAAAAAAAAAAAAACTGCTGAGTGAAAATAGTGCCAGCGCGAGGACCACAGAGGACACGGAATGGCTTTAAAGCTCGTCCTCCCGCACCCCCGGTGGCCTCCCCCGCCGTCTCCCCCAGCCGCCCGCGGTACTCACAGGGACGGCCGCATCCCGCGCCGGCCACGCCGGCCACGGCGGCCTCTCGGCCCGGCCCGTCTCACCGGGGGCACGGCGGACGCGGCCTCCGGGAGCCCGGCCCTGCTTGGGCGCATGGCGCTCGGCATCCCGCAGCCTCGGAGACTGCGGCCCGGAAGAAGAGCGCTCAGGGAGGCGGAAGCCAAGCGGACGACCACACACAGACCCGCAGCGACGCCGGGAAAAGGAGCGCGCCTTCCAGGGCAGGGGCTTATATACTGACGCCGCACCGCCGCGCTTTACGGCCGCCGCGCCTCGCGCAAAGCCGCTGGGAGTTGTAGTCCATTCGTGCCTTGCACGTCAGCGCCCTTGGAGGATGCTCCTTCCCCAGGTCACCGTTGCCGTCGGGGTTTGGGCTCCGAGTGGGATGTTTAAATCCTTTGAGCCAGGAAAGCCTTCGTCAGTGCGTAATGCAGAAGCGGGCAAGAGGACACCAGATGCAGCAGAGGTGCGGCCCTGGGAGGGCTTTGCTGGGAGGTGCCCTGTTGTGCCTGGCTGTACCGTCCATTAACATAAATCACTTCCCTGGGCGCTGGCCAATTCCCTCTGTGGTCTCACTCAGGTTTGCTGATAACCCTGTGAGAGAGTATCGGTAGGCCAACCCACGTTACTAAAGGATGAGAAAACTGAGGCTGAATCGCTGAGCCGAGGGCCGGTGCAGACTAGATCCACCCTTATGGACAGTCTCTGTTCCATGCCGTGCTTGTCCACAGCTCCAAGAGTAAAGTGTCCCGAGGCTCCGCTCAGACGCACGGACGTGGGCCTTGGCCACCCACCCGTGGGGGAAGACCAAGATGAAGCTCCCAGCTTACAATGGGCTCAGCCCTGCTCAGGCCACTTGGGGAATGAATCAGGATAAATAAGATCTCTCTGTGTCTCTTTAACTCTCAAATAGATAAGAATATATTAAGATTTATTTTTTGGACCCTGCAGCGTGGCCTAACAGCTAAAGTCTTTGCCATGAACACGCCGGGATCCCATATGGGCACCGGTTCTAATCCTGGCAGTCCACTTCCCATCCAGCTCCCTGCTTGTGACCTGGGACAGCAGTGGAGGACGGCCCAAGGCTTAAGGACCCTGCACCCCTGTGGGAGACCTGGAGGAAGTTCCTGGCTCCTGGCTTCGAATCGGCTCAGCTCTGGCCATTGCAGTCACTTGGGGAGTGACTCATTGGACAGAAGATTTTCATCTCTATCTCTCCTCCTCTCTGTATATCTGACTTTGTAATAAAAATAAATAAATCTTTAAAAAAAAGATTTTTTTTATTTCAAAGTTGAGATACACAGAGGTCTTATGTCTGCTGATTCTCAACAGTGTTCACAACAGCTAGAACTGAGCAGATCCAAAGCCTGGAGCCAGGAGCTGCTTCTGCATCTCCCACACGGGTGCAGGGTCCAAGGCTAACCCGGAAGAAGCTTCTGGATCCTGGCTTTGGATCAGTCGTTTCAAGAGTAAACCACCAAATGGAATATCTTTCTTTTTGTCTCTCCTCTCTATAAATCTACCTTTCCAATAAACATAAATCTTAAAAAGAAAAAAAAAAAGAGGATCTCTGTCTCTCTACCTCTCTCTCTGTAACTCTGCCATTCAAATAAATAAATCTTTTTTAAGTGGCCGCAACAGCTGGTACTGTACTAATCTGAAGCCAGGAGCCAGGAGCTTCGTCCAGGTCTCCCATGCAGGTGCAGGATCCCAAGGCTTTGGGCCGACCTCTACTGCTTTCCCAGGCACAAGCAGGGAGCTGGATGGGAACTGGAGCTGCTGGGATTAGAACCCGCGCTTATATGGGTTCCTGGTGCATTCAAGGTGAGATCTTTAGCTGCTAGGCCACCGCGCCAGGCCCAAATAAAATCTTTTACACACACAAATTGGTGACAGGCATTGTGTTTGGTGGTCCAGGTTAAGCCACCATTCACGATACCTGAATCCCATTTCAGACTGTCTCTCTCCATCCTCTCCTTCCTGTGTGGTTCCCTGCACACCTGGGAGGCCACGGGGAAGCTCAAGAGCTTGGACCCCCTGCCAGCATGGAGTTCTGGACTTCCGACTGCAAGGCCAGGCTCCTGCCGTGCAGGCATCTGAGCAGTGAGCCAACAGATGAAAGATCGCTCTTCTCCCTCCCCATCACTTTGCCTTCCAAGTAAAGAAAATCAAGCATTAGGGGCCGGACTCAGAACCCATGGTCTGCCATGCAGTGCAAGTGCCAGAGCCGAGCCTCCTCAGAGGCTCAGACGGAGCAGTGAACAGCATATCCAGCTGCACATGGAGGACTTGGCAGTCTATCGGATACCTGGCACCACAACAGAGAACAGAACAAATCAATCAACTACCCCAGTCATATGTTGGCAGTGAAAAACTGGGCAAATGGAGACTCTAAGATGGACTATGTCAACCAGTGGATTCTGCAACAACTTCATTGTGCCTGGAGTGGCGAGACTGGCAGCAATTCATAACTGTTGAACTATCAACACCACTTGAGCAGGACCCTCGGACATGCCCCACATCGTGGACCTAGGATGGGTGGGAGATTGGTTGGGGCTTCTCCCTTTATCTCCCCCTTTACCCCAGATACAGGGGAATAAAAGTGGAAATAATAGTCTTACCCACTTTCCTGTAGCCCTTGACCCTTTATGCCATAATTAACTATGTAAAGATTGTCAGATTCTCCGGAGACGCCTGGCTGGTGGGGCACATCCTTGTCCCTGGGCCTTATGCTTTTGTTAGTTTACAGATTTGTTTATTTGAAAGGTAGAACAACAGAGAACGGAGGAAAGGGAGATCTGGATCTGTGCTGGTTCACGCCCCCAAATGCTTGCAACAGGCCAGGCTGCGCCAGGCGGAAGCCAGCGCCAGGAGAATTGGCACAGCTCAATGAATGCACCCAGGACCCCAAGGGAAGAAGCTGGCGATCTCACGGCTCAGGGGGTGCAGCCAGTGGCTCCAGGCCAAGTGACTTCAGTGGTTGCCCTGTTTTTGCTGTGCCAATTGCCCATGTTCTGCCATGCCCAGTGTCACCTCCACCCCTCCCAAGAGCCTGTTGACCAGACACCATCTCTCCTGCAAAGCCTTCCCTGATTGCCCCACAGAATGTTCTCTTGCCCAGCTGTTCCCCTTGAAATTTAGATTACTCAGGAGCAGCCTGGGACAGGGAGGTTAGAGTTCAGGGATTTAGGCGGGGGCATTTTGTCTTGAAATGTTTTATTTCCAGCTACTTGAAAGGTAGATAGAGAGAAAGGGGGGCAGAGAGGCCTTGTACCTGCTGCCTACATCTTGCTGCATCTGTCCCCAGATGCCTACAAGAGCCCTAGCTGGGTGACGCTGAGGCCAGGAGCCAGGAACTCCACCCAGGTCTCCTCCCAACCCCGGGGGCACCTGAGTCTCCATTGGAAACTTCAGGGTGTGTTAGCAAGGAGCTGAGCTGAATGTGGGGTGCAGCAGCTCAACCCGCTGGTGCCACAGCACCTGCCCTGGGCTGGGGCATTCTTGTGATTAAGACTTGATTGAGACAAGACTGTCAGAGGCGTGCACAGATCACACACACCCCCCAAAAGACGGGGAACTGCTCAGATCTCCCGCCTCGACGACATCTCTCTGCTTCATCTCAGTCGGACGGGGAGCTGGCTCTGCGAGGGGACGGAGCCGGATCAGGCGCTGCCGCTGCCTGTTCCAGTGCATCGTCCAACCCAGCCAGATATGGCTAGCAACTCCGCTGACTGAAGAGGAACCAATGAGGATAGCTCCAACAGGCATTATACAGCACCTGCTTGAAGGAGTGTGTGATCTGTGACTCTGTGGGGCCCCCATGCGGTTTCTGCCGTGCGTGCACATCTACCGCCTGACTGTCCAGATGACTGCTTGGTAAGATCCCTCCTGTGCCCCTCCTGCATGGAGCGGAGGCTGCAGCCTTGCTTCCATCCTATGAGACTAAGTGAGCCAGCGTCTCTCGTCTGCCTTCAAGTGAACCATCAGTTCGGTGGTTTTGATCTTTTGTCACTGAACCCAAAGAGCCAGGGATTAGAAATTAAGATCATGCACAAAAGTTTCTTAATTCCTGTCTGGATGGCTATAGATGTTGGGGGAAAATATGTGATACTTCAGAAACTAGGGGGAAAAGTAAGGTGGTATTTTTATGTAAGGCCAGTGTTTAAAAATATAATTGCATTTAGATCTTGTTATTGCTTAAGTATATAGGAATTATGTGAAGTGTTACAGCAGTTGTATATGTTTAGATTGTGTGTGTTAATTAGGAAAAAGATAATGGTTATTTTTCCTTGGGCCTGGTGTGGTGGCCTAGTGACTAAAGTTCTTGCCTTGCATGCACCCTAGTTCTGGTTCTAATTCCAGCCGCTGCACTCCCCATCCAGCTCCCTGCTTGTGGCTTGGGAAAGCAGTCAAGGTCGGCCCAAAATCTTGGGACCCTGCACCCACGTGGGAGACCCAGAAGAGCTCCTGGCTCCTGACTTCAGATCAGCTCAGCTCTGGCTGTTATGGCTGCTTTAGGCAGTGAACCCGTAGACAAAAGACCTTTCTCTCTGTCTCTCCTCCTCTGTATATCTGCCTTTCCAATATAAATAAATAAATCTTTTTTAAAAATTAGGAAAAAATAGTGGTTATTTTTCCAAATGAACTAACGTTCTCCTCGACCCCACTCAGATTCTTTTCTGAAACTGCTGGCTTTTGGGTCAAGGTTTTATTAAAAGCTACATTTTATAATATTGCACACAAAAAAAGTAGTTTTAAGCTTGTTTGCACAGATCTTTTTTTCCATTGGAAACGGAATTCATTGTCTTAGGTCCTTTCATGAGGCTGACATGCTACCTACTATGCCAACAAGGCACTGCTTAGGTCCCTTTAACTAGTGTATTATTATCGTTGGGGCTGGCTCTGTACTTGAAAATCAGTTTATTTGTAATCTATTATAAGTGCTATATTCTGTTTGCAGTTAGGAAATGCAGAAATCAAAGTGAACTTCTAGCTTGTAAACAAACTGCACTGTCCCTTTTCTATGAAACTGAGTTAATGCTGTCAAGAAACCTATTCTAGTAAAATTGGGAAACATACAGATATAGATATAGATAAAATTGGGATATATATATATATATGTATATATATATGTGTGTATATATATACAAAGACTTGATTGAGGGTGCTTGGAGTGATGGCTAAATCCTCCTCTTGCATGTGCTGGGATCCTATATGCCCACCAGTTCATGTCCTGGATGCTCCACTCCCCATCCAGCTCCCTGCTTGTGGCCTGGGAAAGCAGTTGAGGATGCTCAAAGCTTTGGGACCCTGCACCCGTGTGGGAAACCCAGAAGAAGCTCCTGATTCCCACAGAGAGGGATGGATCTGGGTTGGATCTTCAAAGGTATCAAGATGCTGAGGTGCAGGTCGAATGTGGGGTGTCCCCAGGGGCAGACTAGGCACAGGTGACATGTAGGGATTCCCCCAGGCAGAAGAGGCACATGTTAGATGTGGGTTTTCGCGGGGGCTGATGGTCCCAGAGAGCGCTGTGAGCTGCTGCAGATCCTAATGGCTCTCCCAGCTGCTTGAGAGGGGCCTGGGGCAGGGGCAGGTGCGGGAGCCTCAGACCCTGGACCTGGCTGCGGTGGGAACCTTGGCCAGTAGCCCCAGGTCGCAGGCCACCCTTAGGTCCCTGCCCAGATCCTTCATGGCAGCTAGGGAGGCCTGCGGAGACCAGCCTCCCATTGTAATTCCCCAGCCACCCTCCTTTCAGTTGGAGGTGGGGGGAGGGAAGTGTCTTGAGGTCCTGGCACGCTGGTGGAAGCAGTGGCATTATAGCTCAGGAAGTCAGCAGCAAGGATGACAGCTCTCACCAATGACTTCTCAGCATGACAGGCTCTGGGAGCCGGCATGTCCCCTCCACCAGCTTGCATGGGACCACAATCTCCCAGGGAAGGGGATTTTTCACACGATCCCTAATGACAGACTAGGAAACAGACTTGACAAACAGGAAGTGGAGCAGCTGGTCTCAGGCCTTTCTCCCAACTCCAAGAAGCGTGACCGCGTCGGGATGCTGTGTATAGAAACGCCAAAGGTCCCATCCCACTGGGCTGGTGTTGGTGCTGGTGCCAGCGCTGCTTTAACTCTTACTCTCTCAGAGTCAACACTGGCATGAGCCTGGGGGGTGCTTCCTGCTGGAGGGCCTGGGACCTGGGGCCTTGTGGATGAGCCGGACGCCCCCCCAGTCCTCTTCCAGCTTGATGTCCCCTTGCTGCAGGGCCTGTTGGATGGCATCAACCAGGGTGTCAAAGGCCAGCTCCACATTGTGGTTGCTCTTGGCCGAGGTCTCCACGAAGCCCATGCCCAGGGAGGCGGCCAGCTCCTCGGCCTCCTGTGCGGAGATGCAGCGGGCGCTCTGCAGGTCGCTCTTGTGGCCGATCAGCAGGAAGATGGCCTTGTCGGGGCCCTGAGTAGCCAGGACATCCTGGTGCCAGTCCCGGATGTGTTCAAAAGACTTCCTGTTTGTCACATCGAAGACCAGGAGGACACCCACCATGTTCCGGTAGAAGGACCTGGTGATGCACCTGCAGGGGCAGAGGGTTACGCCTTGAACCTTTGCAGAGGACAGCCCTTCCTGGGGTCCCTGGGATGTCTCCCGCCTCCTAAGCACATCCACACTGCCCTGCACTTGTGTCTCGGGGCGTTTGAATCCCTCTGCAGACATGGGTGTACCCTGGGTGGTCTGAACCCCAGATTCTCAGCCCACCTGGGGTCTCCAATCCTGGGGAGGCCCTGAGAGCCCGCACCCTACCTCTGTCTCTCTCCTCTCTGCCTGGAAAACTCCTACTTGTCCTTCAAGGCCAACACAGGCCACTCCTCCCACTCAGGCTTGCCAGCTGCTCAGCACCCAAGTCTTTGCCTGTTGCAGGGCAACCCGTGCCAGCTGGGCACAGCCTCCAGGGCTCTGGGGCTTGGCCCACTCCGCAGCAGGGTCACATTTGCAAAAAGATCTGTGATTGATTGGGGTTGGCATTCTGGTGTAATGGTTTAAGCAGCCACTTGCAGTGCCTGCATTCCACAGGGGCACTAATTCCAATCCTGGTAGCTCTGCTTCCCGTCCAGCTCCCTGCCTGTGGCCTGGGAAGGCAGTGGAGGATGGCCCAAAGCCTTGGGACCCAGCACCCGCATGGGAGACCCAGAGAAAGTTCCTGGCTCCTGGCTTCAAGCAGCTTAGCTCTGGTCATTGTGGCTGTGTAGGAGTGAACTAAAAGAAGAGTTATCTGTCTCCTTCTTTCTGTAAATCTGCCTTTCTAATAAAAAATAAAATTTTCTAGAACAGAAGCTAATTTTGGAGCAAAACCACTTGCAATGCGTGCATAGTTTTTTTTCATAATCCACACTTCCCATGAACTTTTTCAAAAAGATCCCTTGCATGGGAGGGCTCAGAATTTTTTGGTACCAAAATAAGCTTATCTTTCAGTCCCATTTTCATGATTCACTTAAAATACCTTCCTATTTGTAGAAAGAAGGATCCTCGTGGCCCAGGCCAGGGAACCCTGACCTCTGGGATCCCCGTGGCCAGCTAGAGGGGCTGTACCTACCGCCCGCGCTCCCCGCCCGCCTGCCCGCGCTCCCCGCGCTCCCCGCCCGCCTCCCCGCACCTGAAGCGCTCGTGGCCCGCAGTGTCCCAGAGCTGCAGCTTCACGCGCGGCCCGGCCCGCAGCTGCAGCGCGCGGCGGTAGAAGTCGACGCCCACCGTGGGCTCGGGCTCGGCCTCGGGCTCGGGGGCGCCTGGCGCGCCCGCCACGTAGCGCCGCAGAAGCGACGTCTTGCCCACCGTCGCGTCCCCCAGCAGTGCGATCCGAAACTGGTAACGGCAGTCCTCGGCCTCCATGGCCGCGCCCGTCCCGCCGCTGGCCGCTGTCTGCCCGCTGCCCGCCGGCGGCCACTTGCCCGGCTCCGCCCCTGGCCCCCAGCTGGCCGGCGCCGCCCCGCTCGCGCACCAAGCCAGCCGAGGGTCACCGACCGCCGGGGCGGTGTAGCGCTGGGTGGGGATGAGGGAAGATGACCCTGAGGGTATTGGGGGACCAACACGGTGGGGGTGGGGTCGGGGAGAGACCTAAGCAAGTTCCTGCCTCAGCTTTCTCCTCCGTGGATTGGGAATAACAATGAGCTTCCCTAGTAAGGAGTTGAAACCCAGAGGTATGAGGAGGAGCACTAAGCAAGGAGCACCGGCTTAAGCCACTGCTTTGGCTAGAGTGCTGCATTAATTCATGGGAGTGGATTTGGTCTCCAGGGGCCCCTGCTGGTGTCAGAGCATTGGTGGTGTCCTGCTCCCCCTCCCCATCCTGCCTGTGGCCTGGAACCCCTCTCCTGGGGCTCCCTGCAGCCCTTGCCTTGGGCCCCAGCTCAATGTCCAGGTTCACAGTGCACAGGTGCCCAGGAGCCTCCGGTCAGTCCCTGCTGGGGCCATGGCATGCAGCAGGGACTTTGCTCACAGCTTGACCCAGGAGGCAGCACAGAGAGCTGCCAATCTAGAAGAGGGACGGGACACTGAGACAGGACACTCACTTCCTTCGGTTTGTGGGCCTCACTTTGCCCATTTTAGAGCTGAGTAGACAAAGGCTCAGAGGAGTGTCTTGCCCGAAGTCCCCTTATATCTCTCCCTTGGTTCTATAAGAGGCCCCCCAGCAGGGCAGGTTTCCTGAGCACTGGGACACTAGGGCTGGGTTCTGCGGGGGTCAGAGGCTCAGGGGAGACAGGCCCACCTGCAGCCAAGACCCTCTGCGCCCTCTCTGAGCAGCCCTCTGGGAATGACCCTGCCTCAGGCTGTCCCCCAGCATGATCCCTCCCCCTGCCAGCAGGAGGCGATGGCTCCAGCATGGGTGCCTTGGGTCCCTGTCACCCATGAGAGAGCTGGATGGAGCTCCTGGCTCCAGGCTTGGTCCAGCTCTGGCTGCTGTGGCCTTAGGGGAATGGCCCAGTGCACGGAAACCTCAGCCCACTGATTCTGCCATCACGCTCCCTGCCTCGCTCTGGCCAACGCGAGAAATTCTTTTCCATTTGTGTCCCATGGATGTGCCTGGCTCCTTCTGTCACCTACCAGGGCAGGGCCAGCTAGGGTGAGACCTCTGCTGTGTGTACGGCCACTTGGATGGCAGCAGGCAGGTGCTGTCAGCCACCTGCCCGATGGAGCTGGGCTCAGGCGGCAAGTCAGGGAAGACCGCTTGGAGGAGGTGATCTAAGGGACAGTGGGAACTGGGGGTTTGGGGGAGTGTCAGAGAAAGGGCTGTGCAGGGAGGCCTGACGGCTGGAACTGCCCTAGAGGCCTCTGGTCAGCCCACGTGGGCGGTGCACTGTCAGCACTTCCTCCGTCTTCCTTCTCCCTGCTGAGGCCAGGGGTCATGCGTCTGGCCCCGCACCTGGCACGGCAGCCAGATGTCAGCTGACCTAGGCCTCAGGGTGACCTGAGGACAAGCTTTTTTTCTTTTCTCTTTTGCAAGCCAGGCTTCCTCTTGTGCTAAGGAGGGAAAGCAGGATATTTGGCCCCCACAATCACCATATGGTCACGGCAGATGCCCGAGCGGTGGCTGTTTAGATTCTGCACACTTGCGTCAGCTCTCGGCTACAGTTCCAAGTGCTGCCGACTGGCTGTGCGGATGTGGCCATGTGCTATTCACACACTGGCTTGGTAATCCCCGCCTGCCTGGATACACCAGGACTTACAGAGTGCTGCGGGGAAGGCACAATGCAGCTACATGCTAATGAGGAAGACTGACCCAACCCTAATAGCGCTAATGCCTGGAGCCTCATATGCCCACATGGGTGCCAGGGCCCAAGTAGTTGGACCATCTTCCACTGCTTTCCATTAGCAGGGAGCTGGATGGAAGTGAGGCACCTGGGTCTTGAACTGGTGCCCTTATAGGACGGCAGCCTTACAGACAGCAGCTTTACCTACCATGCCACAGTGCTGGCCCCTGGAGTACTTGGGTTTACTACTGGGGTCCAGCTCCTGGCTCCTGTGATTGTGCACCTGGAGGTAGCAGGTGATGGCTGAATACTTGGGTCCCTGCCCCTCATGTTCAAGACCCCGCCCACCTGTGGCTGAAGAGGCCCTTTGGGGAGTGAACCAGAGGGTGGAGGATCTCTTGAGGTCTCCTCTATAATTCTGCTTTTCAAATAAAAGTTAAAAAAATTTTTTTTTTCAAAAAAATTCCCTTAAAAATTAATATCTATAAAAAACAAAAAAAAACCCCAAAAATTAATACCCAGAAATAACCTATAAAACATTAAGAATTCCACTGGGTCTGGCACAGTAGCCTAGTGGCTAAAGAGCTCGCCCTATATGCTCTGGGATCCCATATGGGTGCCAGTTCTAATCTCGGCAGCCCATTTACCATCCAGCTCCCTGCTTGTGGCCTGGGAAAGCAGTGGAGGACGGGCCAAAGCCTTGGGACCCTGCACCCGCATGGGAGACCTGGAAGAAGCTCCTGTCTCCTGGCTTCGGATTGGTGCAGCACTGGCCGTTGTGGCCACTTAGGGAGAGAATCAACAGATAGACAGTTTTCCTCTCTGTCTCTCCTCCTCTCTGTATATCTGACTTTTTTTTTTAATAAAAATAAAATAAATCTTTAAAAAATAATAATTCCATGAGGCCTGGTGCAGTAGTCTAGTGGCTAAATCCTTGCATTGCATGTTCCGAGATCCCATGAGTGCCGGTTCTAATCCTGGCTGCTCCACTTCCCATCCAGTTCCCTGCCTGTGGCCTGGGAAAGCACCAAAGGATGGCTCAAAGCTTTGGGACATTACGCCCATGTGGAAACCTGAAAGAAGCCCTGGCTCCTGGCTTCGGATGGGTTCCACTCCAGTCACTGAGGCCAGTTGGGGAGTGAACCAGTGGATGGAAGGTCTCTGTCTCTCCATGCCTCTCTCTGTAACTCTGCCTTTCCAATAAAAAAAAAATTAAAAAGTCTCATCCATGGACCCATAACTTCATCGAGCGCCAGTAGGTGAGGCCACAGCTGCTTTATGTTAGCAGACTCCTGTCCAGGCGTGTCCCTTCACTCAGGAACGCTTGCTCTCAAGCTCCTGTTGCTCTTCCTGCCGCCGACAGCTGCGGGTGCTTCCCCAGGGCCAGGGCCAGCTCCCAGGTATGCTGGAAAAGGCAAGCTGGGCATTGCACGACCCTTCTCCCTGCCAGGGTAGGCCCAGGATCGAGACTCAGGCCAACAAGGAGGAGGAGGGCGATGGCCTCAACGCACACCAAGATGCACAGTCTCCCAAACCACCGCCTGGGCACTGCCCGCAGGCCCGAGGCCTTTCTCAGGGAAGCCCTCTGACACCCAGCCCTGCAGGCGGCTCCAAAGTATCCTGCCTGCTTGCAGAGACGGTTGGTAGTTTCTCCAGGCCCACTGTTTCGGAAGTCCCTGGGTACCTTCAGGCTCTGTCTCAACTTCTGAAAATCTGATCCAGCCTCAGGGTTGTGAGGTTTGTGCCTCAGCTGGGCCTGGCTGCTTCTGCTGGCCTGGTGTGTTCCTGGGCCCACTCCCGGCCCCCATGGATGCCCTTGGCAGTATTAGCTCTTTGTTTCTTTTTTCAGATTTATTATATTATTATTATTATTTTGTAAGATTTATTTATTCTATTGGAAAGTCAGATATACAGATAGGAAGATCTTCCATCCGATGAGTCACTCCCCAAGTGGCCACAATGGCCAGTGTTGCGCTGATCCGGAGCCAGGAGCCAGGAACTTCTTTCCTGGTCTCCCACGTGGGTGCAGGGTCCCAAGACTTTGGGCCATCCTCAACTGCTTTCCCAAGCCACAAGCAGGGAGCTAGATGGGAAGTGGAACTGCCGGGATATGAACCAGCGCCCATATGGTATCCTGGTGCGTTCAAGGTGAGGACCTTAACCATTATGCTATCGTGCCGGGACCTATTTTATTATTATTTTTTATTATATATTATAACAAATTTAAAAGCAATGAATTCACCCATTTTCCCCTAAACCTCGATCCTCCCCACTCAGATTAACCATGTAATCATTATGAAACAAAAACAAAAACAAAGATGTTTCTCAGGCTGAAGAGGGGAAGGTGTGGGGCCCAGCGACATAGCCTAGTAGCTAAAGTCCTTGCCTTGCAAGCCCGGGATCCTATATGGGTGCCGGTTCTAATCCTAGCTGTTCCACTTCCCATCCAGCTCCCTGCCTGAGGTCTGGGAAAGCAGCTGAGGATGGCCTAGGGCCTTGGGACCCTGCACCTGCGTGGGAGACTCGGAAGAAACTCATGGCTTCGGATTGGCTCAGCTCTAGCCGTTGTGACTGCTTTGGGAGTGAAATAGTGGATGGAAGATCTATCTCTCTGTATATCTGCCTATCCAATAAAAACAAATAAATCTTATTAAAAAAAAAAGTGGGAGGGCACCTGGCACAATGGCTAAATCCTCACCTTGCAAGTGCCAGGATTTCATGAGCCAGGAACTTTTTCCAGGTCTTCCATGCAGGTGCAGGGTCCCAAGGCTTTGGCCCGTTTTTAACTGTTCTCCCAGGCCACAGCAGGGAGCTGGGTGGGAAGCAGGAGTGCCGGGATTATGGCGCCCATAAGGGTTCCTGGGACATTGAAGGCGAGGACTTTATTTGCTAGGCTACCGTGCTGGGTCCTCAAATAAATAAATCTTTAAAAAAAAGTGTGTGTGTGTGTGTCACGGCAGTGGTTTAAGTTGCCAGCAACACGCTCAAGAGTCCATTTGAGGGCCCGGTGGCGTGGCCTAGCGGCTAAAGTCCTCGCCTTGAACGTGCCAGGATCCCATATGGGCGCCGGTTCTAATCCCTGCAGCTCTACTTCTCATCCAGCTCCCTGCTTGTGGCCTGGGAAAGCAGTCGAGGATGGCCCAAAGCTTTGGGACCCTGCACCTGTGTGGGCAACCCAGAAGAAGTTCCTGGCTCCTGGTTTTGGATTGGCATAGCATTGGTCTTTGTGCTCACTTGGGGAGTGAATCATCAGATGGAAGATCCTTTTCATTGTCTCTCCTCCTATCTCTATATCTGACTTTTCAATAAATAAATAAATCTTAAAAAAAAAAAGAGTCCATTTGAGCCCCAGTTGCCCCACTTGTGCTCCAGCTCACTGTTAATACACTTGGGAAAGCAGGGGAAACCGGCCAAGTGCGTGGGTCTCTGCCACCCATGTGGGAGATGGGGATGGAGTCCCTGGATCCCAGTGCTCTGGCCCACTGTGGCCATTTGAAGAGTAAATAGGGCATAGACATTTCTCTGTAACTTCTCTTTCTTTCTTTTAAGATATTTATTCTTGGGCCTGGCACGATGACATAGTGGTTAAAGTCCTCGCCTTGCACGTGCCAGGATCCTATATGGGCACCAGTTCTAATCCTGGCACCCTCGCTTTCCCTTCCAGCTCCCTGTCCGTGGCCTGGGAAAGCAGTCAAGGACGGCCCAAAGTCTTGGGACGCTGCACCCGTGTGGGAGACCCAGAGGAGCCCCTGGCTCCTGGCTTCAGTTTGGCTCAGCTCCAGCCATTGCGGCCGCTTGGGGAGTGAATCATCAGATGGAAGATCTTCCTCTCTGTCTCTCCTCCTCTCTGTATATCTGCTTTTCCAATAAAAATAAAATAAATCTTTTTTTAAAAAAAGATATTTAGGGCCCGGCGGCATGGTCTAGTGGCTAAAGTCCTCACCTTGAATGCGCCAGGATCCCATTTGGGCGCTGGTTCTAATCACGGCAGCTCCACTTCCCTTCCAGCTCCCTGCTTGTGGCCTGGGAAAGCAGTCGAGGATGGCCCAAAGCCTTGGGACCCTGCACCCGTGTGGGAGACCTGGAAGAAGTTCCTGGTACCTGGCTTTGGATCGGCGCAGCACCGGCCATTGTAGTCACTTGGGGAGTGAATCATCGGACAGAAGATCTTCCTCTCTGTCTCTCCTCCTCTCTGTATATCTGACTTTGTAATAAAAATAAATAAATCTCTAAAAAAAAAACCAGATATTTATTCTTTACTGGAAAGGCTATCAGATTTATGGGGAAAAGGAGAGACAGAATGATCATCCGTCTGCTGGTTCACTCCCCAAATGGCCACAACAGCTGGAAATGAGCCAATCTGAAACCAGGAGCCACTTTCTGGTCTCCCACATGGGTACACTTACCCAAGGCTCTGGGCCATCCTCTACTGATTTCCCAGGCCTTAAAGTGGGAGCTGGATGGGAAGTAGAGCAGCTAGGACACAAACTGGTAGCCATATGGGATCCCAGTGCTTTCCTGGAGAGGATTTAGCCATTGAGCCATTCTGCTAGGCCTTGCAATTGTTTTTCAAATAAATAAATCTAAAAAAATCAAAAACAAAACAAAACAAGTGGAAAGCTGAGCAATCCACACTCTCTCCTTTCATTCCCTGGCACGCACACGTGCATATGCGTACACACACAGCCTGCAAAGCCTCGATGCAAATCACAGCACTGGGCCTGCGGTTGTCCACTACCAAAGCTTGTTTTCTGCCCACCTCTTGCGGCTTGCTCCTGTGTGGTACAAGTGCTGCTGAAGCAATGCCACTGCCCATGCACCTTAAATGTGTGCTCTAACCCTGCCGGCGCCCTCACTTCTGCAGATGTCCTGGCCCTTCGGGCACCACACTGCTGCCTTAGTGGCTTCTCCCGTTTGGAAGTGAAGATGTGACCTTCCTGGCATGTGATCTGACCTGGCTTTCCTCACTGCACTGCTGCAGGGCCTACACATGTGGAGCGCCCCATACTTCAGAGATGCAACCCCTGTGCCTGGATCCCTCCAAATTCAGCCCAGATAGCACTGCTTCCCAGCAGCCTTGGCCCCTACCCTCACTGCCATCCCATCCCCTAGGAGCCTCCTTGTAGCCAGTCACTGTGACAGTTTCATGTTTATTCAGAGGCAGGACTGCATCCTATCTCTGCTTTTTAAAGACTTATTTATTTATTTATTCAAAAGACAGAGTAGAGGCTGTCATGGTGGCTCAACTGGGTAATCCTCCACTTGACCAATGCCAGCATCTCATATGGGCACTGGTTCGAGTTTTGGCTGCTCCACTTCCCATCCAGTTCCCAGTTAATGACCTGGGAAGGCAAGGGAGGATGGCCCAAAGTCTTGGGATCCTATGTTTGTGTGGGAGATCAGGAAGTAGCTCCTGGATCCTGGCTTTGGATCAGTTCAGTTCTGGCCATTGCAGCAATTTGGGGAGTGAACCAGTGGATGGAAGATCTTTCTGTTTCTCCTCTCTGTAAATCTGATTTTCAAATAGAAATAAATGATTCTTAAAAAAAAGAGAGAGAGAGAAAAAAAGAAGCAGCAATGGAGGGAGGAAAGAGAGAGAAAGACAGCAAAGACAGAGAGCTTCCATCTACTGGTTCACACCCCGGACGGTCGTAATGGCTGGTGCTGGATCAGGCAAAGCACGGAGTTTGGAATCCCACTGGGCTGCTACGTGAGTGGAGTAGGAGGGGCCCAGGTGCTAGGACCATCACCCATTGCTCTCCCAGGTGGATTAACAGGGAGCTGGGCCAGAAACAGAGTAATTGAGAAGCAAACTGGCTTCGATATGTGGTGCCATCGTCACAGTGCTGCGACACTGCTCCTCCCAGGTCTGTTTTAGTGATGGCCTCTCTCACTCATGGCCCAGCAGGGAGCTGACAGACAGGAGCTCCATTCCAAGCACAGACACGGGGCCCAGCTTATAACTATGACAATGAACAAGGAGTAACAGGACAGGAAGACTCGACAGATGGAGCCACTTACCCTCATACAGCTGGTCTTTATTAGTCTTGCATTCCCACCTGGATCCCTTAATGGTGATCAAGGTCAGTGACCCGCGCCTACCACTGAACTCAGCTGGAGGCCTCTTGCTGTTTGATGTCACCAAGCAGAAATCCTTCAAGCACATCGCCCAGTGTCATCAGGAGGTTGTGGAGAAGGTGAAGCCGTTCACTGGTATGCTCACTGTGGTGGTGGTAGGTCACTAGTGTGAGTGTCAGGTCACCCCACAGCGGGGAGGAGCCGGTCACCTCACTGGGCACGCCTTACATGGGACAGCAGTGTCAGAACAGCCTTTGAGCTGCTCCCTCAAAGGATCTATGAGGCTGTGAGGATGGGAGCTACGGGGCCGAACAGGGAAGGCCACGCCTCAGGAGGCAGAGGCAGCAAGCAGGGCAAAGTGGCTGAGTCTGTGCTGCTGACTGTGCCTGGGACAGCCACTGCCCTGGAAGCTCCTGAAACCTTCACAGTCCTCAAGGGCTCTGCTGGCCACGGGACAGGGGATGGGGGGTTGCAAGGTGCCACTTAAGGTCCTGTCCCTGAGGGCTGGAGGGACCTAGTTTCCTGGGCACAATGGCAAAAATACCAGGATCACGGTACCAACAATTCAGCATTGCCACCTGCACACGGGCCCTTCTCTCAAGCCAGCCGACCTCTCCCAGGGCTGAGCAGGGAGCAAAGCACAGGTCAGAGGTTCTTACGCAGGTCACCCTGCCAGATGCCGCTTCAGTCTAGGGGTTTCATGAGATGGTCCCCCTGTCTGCAGCCAGAGAACCAGGGCTCCCACTCCTGCTGGTGGGGTAGCCTCCCGTGAAATCAATCTGGAAAATTCCCAAGTTTTTCTCCAACACTGAAAAGCAGAATGGTGCTGCCACCTGCTGCCTACAGGGCTCCAGCCAGCCTTGCTTGGCCTCCTCGCTCTCCTGGCATTTCAGAGGCTGTTAAGTCATGCACTCTGTGTCTTTCGACTAATAATTTCTTTATTCTGGAAAAGCAAATGAAAGTCATATTCATATAAACACTGACTGACATTACAAAGTACAGGGAAAGGAGAAGACAAACCCGCTACAAATCCTGCTAATACTGTCTCACTCAACAAGATCATCTGCTGCTTTGTCTCTTATTCGATCACTTATAGAATCAACCACAAATAAAATCTTCTCTGGAAGATACACTGCTCCTCTGAGATGGCAGGGAAAAGGAACCGGAAGTTGGGGTAGGAGGTTTTATTCTTTTGGCAGATCCTCTCAGTCATTATAGATATTGCTGCACTGTTAATAAAAAATATATGCTTCTCTGTAAAGCATTAAAAAAAAAAATTCCAAGGATGAGATGGCTAAGTCTCAGCTCAAGTATCTGCAAATACACATGAACGGTGTCCATGCCCTGACCCTCTGTGTTATTTCTTCGTTGTTTTCCGGATAAGTGCCATTCTCTGAAAGGAGACAGAAATAATCAGTTACATGGGTCAGTGTCAGGCTTTCTAGAACATCCATGTGAGGCCAACAGGTAGCATGGTCTATCCCCTAGGCTGTAGCTTGGGCACCTGTGTCCGTAGGGCAACTCAAAAGGCTTCTTGCCCCCAGGAGCACGGTCGGCCCCAAGTCAGACACTGACCCAAAATGTAGGGTGCTGTAGGCTAGCAGACTGGCAAAACTGTTGAGGGTAGGAAAAGGTGAGAGCTCTCGCCTCTGCGGAGTCAGGGCCCAGCCAACGAAGCAGGTATTTCCTGGGCTTTCCTTGCCCTGCCCTCCACCCTCTCCGATGGTGGAGAAAGTAAGAGTGTCACTGCCCCGTGCTGGCACTCTCAGGGAGCTGACACTTCATAGCTGCTGGCCAACTGGGGACTAACAATCACAAGGGAAGCGGATCACGGGTGTCAATTTTTACTCTGAGCCACTGGGTGAACTATTAACTTGTCCTGCTCCTTTTTGACCAAGAGACAGTCCAATATTATGGTACTTGTTGGCCACATAAATGGGACAGAAATGCAGTTGGAAGTGCAGCACAGGGCATCCTGGAAGTCAGGCTTGTGCACGCGGCTTCTCAGCAGGAACTCAGCTCTGCAAATACTTCAGAGAAAAGCAAGGAAGGGGTCCGCCTGGCTGTGCTCTCTGAGGCGGCAAAAAGCTCACTTTTCAAATTAGAGTAGTCACTTCAGACAGAAAAGGAAGCAGCCTTTGCAAGGCAGGCCATCACTGCTGCTAAACTAATTGGTGACAGGGTCAACAGTGGAAACAGTGTTCACATACTGGCCCAAAGGGACAAGGGCCAGAATGCACAGCACAGCAGCAGCCGGGGAACTCCTTCTCAGCAGAACCACAGTGGTTCTGATTCTTCATCCTCCTTTACAGGTGTTTATCAGCAACAATGAAGGAAGATTTCCTGTAGGAGGTGTAGGAGGGGGGAGTGCCATCCATCTGTAAGTCAGTCTAGAACCAATGGCCTTAAATGACACCATCAAAGTTGAGAGGAACCCACTTGGGAACAGCACAGCAGCAAGGAAATAACCTGCCCGCCCAAGGTCGGCTGCTCCCCGTTGCCCTCAGAGAGCGAAGCTAACTGTGTGAGAGAAGTGAGGTCCCTGGGGGTGGCCAGCTCCATGAGACACAGCTCTAGTGGCTTTTTACCTGCTTGTGGGCTTCTGTGGTGCAGGCTTTCTTGTAGGGTCGGATTTCCTCGGAGCCAAACCCTGGGATCCACATGTTCCACTGGCGTTCTGCAATGAAGGAGGGCAGAGTCAAGGGCAGTGGGAGCCTAGGGCAAGCTTGGGTCCAAGAGCACACCTGTACTAACACTGGGAGGACACCTGTACTAACACCGGGAGGACACCTGTACTAACACTGAGAGGACACCTGTACTGACACCGAGAGGACACCTGTACCAACACCGGGAGGACACCTGTACTAACACCGAGAGGACACCTGTACTGACACCAAGAGGACACCTGTACTAACACCGAGAGGACACCTGTACTAACACCGGCCGACACACAGTCTGTGGAATGTGACTGGGGACGTCAGATGTGGGCCTGCCATGATTTCAAGGACATGATTTGAGTCTCTTGCAAAGAACACAAATTAGTCAAAACTCTAAATGCTGAACATCAAAAAGCTGCCAAGTAGGTCATGTGGTCCACAGAAAACAAAGTCATTCCTTTCTTCAGTTGTCTTACTCCAACACTTAGAGCAGGACTAGCAAGAGAAACACGGTTCCACCACTTTGGTGTTTGGGAGCCATGACCTAGCTGTGCTGCTTGTTTTGTCGTGAGACTGGATGGTGTAAGTCTCAGTTTCTTCATCTTAAATGATTCTAACTGCTTTGGATGTGGGGATTACAACAGTACCCACCACGTCACAGGGTGTGGGGGCATTTATGACACAATGCATGTCCAGCGTGTAGTCCAGGGATCTGAATACAGACCCGGGGCTGTCCACACCACAGCTCTCCAAGGCCTTGTGCTCCTGGTTATTGTCATCCCCGTGACATTGTCACTAGAAGTTCTCACAAGACAGGGACTTCATTTATTCATCTTGTTCATAGCTGGCACAGCTGTATGCCTAAACCTACAAATAAAGGTGCACAACACTTTGGTCATGCCCTGTTTTTAACTCTTTTTTTTTAAGTTTTATTTTATTTTTATTGGAAAGGCAGTTATACAGAGAGGAGAGACAGAGAGGAAGATCTTCCGTCCGATGATTCACTCCCCGGGCAGCTGCAACAGCTGGAGCTGAGCCAATCTGAAGCGAGGAGCCTCTTCCGGGTCTCCCACATGGGTGCAGAGTCCCAAAGCTTTGGGCCATCCTCGACTGCTTTCCCAGACCATAGGCAGGGAGCTGAATGGGAAGTGGAACTGCTGGGATTAGAACCGGCACCTATATGGGATCCCAGGCGTGCAAGGCGAGGACCTTAACCACTGCGCCATCGCGCCGGGCCCTGTTTTTAACTTTTTTTGAAAAAGATTTATGTATGTATGTACTTGGAAATGCAGATCAGCTTTATGGAGAAAAGGAAAGACAGAGAAAGGTCTTCCAACTGTTGATTTACTCCTCAAATGGCTACAATGGCCAGAACTGAGCTAATCCGAACACAGGAGTTTCTTTGGGTCCCCAACTTCGGTGCAGGGTCCCAAGACTTTGGGCTGTCCTCAATTGCTTTCCCAGGTCCATCAGCAGGGAGCTGGATGGCAAGTGGAGCAGCTGGGAGAGGAGAGAGAGAGGGAAGGTCTCCCATCTGCTAGTTCACACCCCAAATAACTAGATCTAATAAGGCAGATCAGATTTATGGAGAGAAAGATCTTCTATCTGATGGCTTATTCTTCCAAATCGCTGAAATGGCCAGAGCTGAGCTGATCTGAAGCTGGGATCCAGGAGCTTTTACCAGGTTTTCTACATAGGCACAGGGTCCCAAGGAGTTGGGCCATCCTTTGCCTGGTGTGGTAGCCTAGTGGCTAAAGTCCTTGTTATATACAAACTGGGTTCCCTTATGGGCGCTGGTTCATATCCCAGCAGCCCCGCTTCCCATCCAGCTCCCTGCTTGTGGCCTCGGAAAGCAGTTAAGGACGGTCCAAAACCTTGGGACCCTGCACCTGTGTGGGAGACCAGGAAGAACTCTTGCCTCCTGGCTTCAGATCAGAGCAGTTCCGGCTGTAGTGGTCACTTGTGGAGTGAATCATCAGATGTAAGATCTTCCTTTCTGTCTTTCCTCCTCTCTGTATATCTGATTTTGCAATAAAAATAAGTAAATTTTTTTTAAAGATTTAATTATTGGAAAGTCAGATATACAGACAGGAGGAGAGACAGAGAGGAAGATCTTCCGTCCAATGATTCACTCCCCAAGTGAGCACAAAGGCCGGGAACCACGAACCTCTTCTGGGTCGCCCACCCGGGCGCAGGATCCCAAGGCTTTGGGCCATCCTCGACTGCTTTTCCAGGCCACAAGCAGGGAGCTGGATGGGAAGTGGAGCCGCCAGGATTAGAATCAGCACCTATATGGGATCCCGGCACGTTCAAGGCGAGGACTTTAGCCGCTAGGCCACGCCACCAGGCCCATAGAGTGAATAAATCTCTTTAAAAAAATTATTCTACAACACAAATGATGCACTCACTCAATATTTAGTATATAATTAAACACACTAACAAGTGTAACAACAAAATCACTAATACTATATTTTGATTTAAGTAACTGCCTGCAACAAAATTTTACCAAACAAATCTTGTTTTAATTAGTTGAGGAGTGCTAACAAGAGGAATAGAGTAGTCCTCATGTAATTTCTTTAGAGTAGTGATTTATTCTTTAGAGTAGTGATTTTTTAATTCAGACAGGAGCTCTACCCTCAGCCATCTGCTTGAAAAAAAAAAAAAAGATGTATTTGTTCATTTGAAAGGTAGAATTAACAGAGAGAAAGAGAAAGAAACAGAGATCTTCCATTCTCTGGTTCACTCCTTATTTCACTTCCAAA
The DNA here is from genome assembly GCF_017591425.1 of Ochotona curzoniae. Classification (NCBI taxonomy): domain Eukaryota; kingdom Metazoa; phylum Chordata; class Mammalia; order Lagomorpha; family Ochotonidae; genus Ochotona; species Ochotona curzoniae. Next base: position 6,175,827 of record NW_024465777.1, read on the forward strand.
AGCGTTGCAATGCTTAGAGCTGGGGCCAGTCCGAAGCCAGGAGCTTCTTGGGGTCTCCCATGTGGGCGCAAGGTCCCAAATCCTTGGGCCATCTTTTGCTGTTTTTTCAGGCATTAGTAGAGAGCTGGATCAGAAGTAGAGCAGCTTGACTCAAAGTGGTGCCACTATGGGATGCTGGGTGCCACAGGTGGCAGCTTTACCCACTACATTGCAGCACAAGCTCCTGCTCAAATATTTCTGATGCACAGCTCCAATTCTGCATATATGTCTCCAGAGTTTCATATCTAGTGAGACAGGACACTTGGCACAAACACAGGTGTTTTGACTCGTACTGTACAAACGATTTTTCCCTTAGCCTCTGCTTTGCTCATCAGTATCAGATCCAAAGAGGTTAAAGTCATCATCATCTGTGCTCTCTGTAGCTCCAAGTCCTGTAGTGTCTTCCCCACCAGCGGAACCATATTTGCCCACACCAATTTTTTTCTTTTCTTTTTTTTTTTACTCCTTGGAGGCTGGTCTTTTTCTTCTCATCAGACTTGATGTGATTATACGAATGGTAGGAAATGACGCAATTTGGCAGGTGGTGGGTTGGACATTACTTCAAACTGTGCCATGTTTGTGGTGGCACACCACCACAGCTCTTGCAGATTGTAAAAACCACACATTGAAGCTCTAGAGATGACCAAAGAATTGTATTGTGGTTCTTTTTTTTTTTTTTTTAAGATTTATTTTTTTTATTATTTTTTTAATTGGAAAGGTGGATATACAGAGAGGAGAGACAGAGAGGAAGATCTTCCGTCCGATAATTCACTCCCCAAGTGAGCACAACGGGCTGATACTATGCCGATCCGAAGCCAGGAGCCTCTTCCGGGTCTCCCACGTGGGTGCAGGGTCCCAAAGCTTTGGGCCGTCCTCGACTGCTTCCCCAAGCCACAGGCAGGGAGCTGGAAGGGAAGCGGGGCTGCCGGGATTAGAACCGGCGCCCATATGGGATCCCGGGCGTGCAAGGCGAGGACCTTTAACCACTTGCGCCACCGTGCCGGGCCCTGTATTGTGGTTCTTAACAATTGTGGGGTTCAGAGTATAGTACAATGGATTAAACCTTTGCCAGCGATGCCAGAATCCCAAAAGGGTGCTGATTCAAGTCCTAGGTGCTTCATTTTCAATCCAGCTCCTTACTAATATGCCTGGGAAATCAGCATAGTATGGCCCAAATATTTGGGCCCCTGCCATCCACATGAGAAACTTGAACGGAGTTGCTGGCTCTTGGCTTTAACCCAGTCCAGCCCTCATCATTGTGGCCACTTGGGGGAAATAACAACTGCGAGGGAACACTGAGGAATAGTTTCTTTGAAAGGCAGAGACACACACTAAGGCGGGTACACTTAGGCTCTCACTTTGTTTCAATCATTTTACAAATACAATCTGCAATTCCACTGTCACCCTGCAAGGAAGATACAATGAGGGACTGTTCGGGGGGACCCCAGAGTGGAGCAGATGGACAGGAGGAGGCTTATATCCCAACCCTGGAGACTCCTGGATCCTCACCAAGGACTATCAATACGGGCACCAAGGGCTATATCCCAACTACCAAGGAGACCATGGGAAATTGGAGTGCCTTTGGAGGCCGAGAACTCCACCCCATTTGAATCTACCACAAGGGATGGAAGAAGCCCAAATCCTTCCTGACAGGATCCAAGGTCATCGGAACAACAGCTAGGAATTCTGAGTGGTCCGCAGAAAAAGAAGAACAATAAACTTCCTTCGGGACTAGGGAGAGGAGCTTTCTCTCGTCCTTACTTAGTTCCAACTTTGGGATCCCCACCCTCTCTTGCAATGACCATCAGGGTCACTCCGGAGGCCCCCCCCAAAAAAATTAGAATAGATAGAGAACAAGGAAAGCTTAGAACCAGACAAAAAATGGTCAGCATGGACTCATACATACCTTACTAGGTAGGACACAAAGATTAGTTACTCCTCACTAAGGTATTGAAGATTTCTCTGCACACCCCTCCTAAAACTGTTCTGTGCCTCAACTGTTGACATATGCCTTGTTAAAGTTATAACCCAGTTTAGACTATCCTAAAATCTGCCAAGTTCATCAATTATACTTCAACACTATAAATTGCTAAATACTAAAATGAAAATAGACACAAGACAGCTGAATAGTACCCTATAGTCATTTTAAGGTATATAGAAGCCGGTTGTATATAAGCTAAAATTGAAATGTCAGTGAAGTAGTCACAGCATGTGGTTAAGAACTTGCATTCTTTTTTTAACATATTGGTTACTCAACAACATGTCAAATAATTCCATAATGTTGTAAATTGTTGTTGATGTTATGTTATGGCTTTTAATTGATCGGGATGATATTCTGCCAGCTTTGCCTTCAGACCAGAGATGGTCTCCCTAAGAAACCATTGAATTGATCTGGACAATAAGATGCTGGACTCTATGCTTGGTATATGAAAGACTCTTGACTGAATTTGAACTGTAATATTGCAACAAGGTGGAGGAATCCACCATGGGTGAGGCGGCGGGTATGGGGAGGGGTTGGGGGAATCTCAGAACCTATGAAACTGTGTCAAATAATGCAATGTAATTTAAAAAAAAAATCAAATATTAGGAAAAAAACAAGGGACTCTTGAACTGTAATACTGCAACAAGGTGAAGGAACCCACCATGGGAGTAGGGTAGGGGGAGGGGTTGAGGGAATCCCAGAGCCTATGAAATTGTGCCATAAAATGAAATGAAACGGGGCCTGGCGCGATAACATAGTGGTTAAAGTCCTCACTTTGAATACACCAGGATTCCATATGGGTGCTGGTTCTAATCCCAGCGGCCCCGCTTCCCATCCAGCTCCCTGCCTGTGGCCTGGGAAAGCCCCAAGGGGCCCTGAGGACGACCCCAAGCTTTCGGACCCTGCACTCGTGTGAGAGATCTGGAAGAAGTCCCTGGCTCCTGGCTTTGGATTGGCTCAGCTCCAACCGTTGCGGCTGCTTGGGGAGTGAACCATTAGATGGAAGATCTTCCTCTCTGTCTCTCCTCCTCTCTGTATATCTGCCTTTTCAATAAAAATAAAAATTAAAAAAAAAAAAGAAATGAAACAACAACAACAAAAAAATGAGTGAATCTAGAGGAAACTGACTGGGGAGAATAAGATGACAGTTTAGGATCAGCATTGTGGTACAGCACCTTAAACTCCACCTGTGACAACGGCACCCCTTGTGGGTGTCAGTTTGAGACTTGGCTGCTTCACTTCAAATCAACTCCCTGCTAATACAGCTCAGAAAGCAGTGAAGAATGGCTCAAGTGCTTGAGCCCCTGCACCCATATGGGAAACTCGGCAGAAGCTCCTGGCTTTGGTCTACCTAGCTTCAGCTATTAGATGAAAATTCTGTCTCTTCTCTGTAACTCTGCAATTCAAGACAGCAAACCTTAAAAATATAAAAGGAAGATGATACAGTGGGAAAGTGGCAGAATCTACTTATTTATTTATTTGAAAGACAGAATAACAGAGAGAAAGAGAGACCAATATATATTTACCGGTTCACTTCCCTAAGTGGTTGCAACAGACAGGTCTGGACTAAGCTGAAGCCAAGACCTAGGAACTCCATGTGAGTCTCTCACATGGGCAGCGGGGACCCAAGTACCAGTGCCATGTCTCTGCTGCCTTCCCAGGCACATCAGCAGGGAGCCGGATTGGAAGCAGAGCAGCTAGGACTCAAACTGGCACTTGAATCTGGGATGCTGGTTTCGCAAAGCAAGGGCCTTACTTGCTGCACCCCAATGCTGCTCTGGCATCTGGGATGAAGTTCAATGCCTGATCTCACTTTCCACACCAGGAGGGGATTCCTCGTCTCTCTTCAGCACCTCTACGCATCAATTCCAGGGCCAGGCTCTCATCTTGGCCTGGAAGTCCCTCTGATTACACATCTCCTGGCAGGCCCATAGCTGAAGTTGTCCGAGCAAGACCACATACCTAGATGAAGTTGGACATCTTTCACCTCCAGGGTACTGGACTTGCGATGTCGAGCAAGCTGGCAGGCTGCTGTCACCACGCTTTCAATAAAATCGTCAGCAATCTGCAGCAGCATCTGGGGAAGGCAAGTGCAGAAAGTAACCATGACATTGCAGGCAGGCTTCTGTTGCTGGGACAACTGTTTTCTGCCTGAATCACATATTTAGTCAGTGTTGTTAAAAAAAATACATCTATTTGTTTGAGAAGCAGACTTACAGAGGGAGAGAGGGAGAAACAGAAGGCCTGTCTATCTCCTGGTTTATTCCCCAAGCAGTTGTAATGGCGAGAGTGGGCCAGGGATTCCATTTGTATCGCCTACGTGGGTGGCAGAGGCCCAAACACCAGGGCCACCTTGCACTGCTTTCCCAGGTGTGTTAGCAGGGAGGTGGATTGGAAGTGGAGCAACTAGGAGTTAAAACAGCCATCATGTAGGATGCTGGCATGGCACGCAGAACCTCAACCTGCTGCTAAGCCATGATGTTGGCTACAGGCTTTCTTTTTGAAAAGCATTTTTATTTATTTGAAAGGAAGAGAGCGAGAGACAGATAGAAGCATTCCATCTGCAGGCTCACTCCCAGGATGTCCACAGTGGCAGAGGCTGAGCAGGGTCAGCAGTAACCTAGAAGCACAGAACTCAACCTGGGCCTCTCACACTGTGGTAGTTTTTTTTTTTTTTTTTAAACTTTAAAGGGAGATTCACAGAGAGAAAGAGAGAGATCTTCCATTGGCTGATTTCATTTCCTTAAGGTCTAAAATGGCTGGAGCTGAGCTGAGCTGAAGCCAAGAGCCAGGAGCCTCCTCTAGATCTCCCACATGGGTATAGGATCCCAATGACTTGGACCATCCTGCACTGCCTTTCCAGGCCACAAGCAGGGAGCCGAGTGGGAAACGGAGCAGCTGGGACTTGAAACAAAGACTGTATGGGATGCTGGTGCTTGTAAGTGGAAGATTAATCTGTTGAGCCACCACATCAGCCTCAACTGGTAGTTCTCTAGTCACAGCCTGTTTCAGTACTAGGGTGGCATTAGTCGGAATTAAAAGCTGAGTGCAGACACTAAGATGTGTGATGAAGGCATGCTGCAGAAATCCTAATCGCTGAGCCAAACACTCACCCTTTAATCAGATGCTACTAGCAGGTCTGGCACCAGTGTTTGGGCAAAGGTGGGCCTGAGGAATCAGATGAAGAGGAGATATTTTCGAAGCTGAGTCTGTCAACCTCTGAGGACCTACTTTCTCTTCTTTCCAGTCAGCAAGGATCAACTAACCCAACTGCTTCTCCCTTATCTTTTCTTTGGAATTCAGTGGGAAAACAATGTGATTGATTCTATTTGGTCACGTATAGTGAGTTAAAACACTTTTATTTCCATTATCTCAGTCCGTAAAGGAGTCCTACAGAGAAAACGGGACTGAGTTTCATCTTTGTATGGAGGCAGACGCTTAGGCTGAGGGAGAGCAGTCTGCTCACGGCCACGCCACTGTGAGCTGGGGGGCCTGGGCTCAACCTCCAGAGCTCTGAGGCTGAGTTCCTCCTTCACTCAGAATGGCTCCTGGACCAGTGTGAAAGATCAGAATTCTGAAGATAAAATGGGAAATTCTGGGGCCTGGCACAATAGCATAGTGGCTAAAGTCCTCATCTTGAATGTGCCAGTCCTAATCCCAGCAGCTCCACTTCACATCCAGCTCCCTGCTTGTGACCTGGGAAAGCAGTTGAAGATGGCCCAAAGCCTTGGGACCCTGCACCCGTGTGGGAGACCCAGAAGCAGCTCCTGGATCCTGGCTTCAGATCGGCTCAGCTCTGGCTGTTGCGGCCACCTGGGGAGTGAACCATTGGATGGAAGATCTTCCTCTCTGTCTCTCTTCCTCTCTGTATATCTGCCTTTCCAATGGATAAAACAAAAACAAACAAAACAAAACAAACTAGAAATTCTGATTAGTCAATACCTGCCCCACAGATTCTTCTGTTGATCAACAAAGCAAATAAAATTATAACTACAGGTCTAGACATTCCTTGTTCTGATGGACCTTTTGCAAAATGTTTTATCTATTGTATTAGTTGAGAGGCAGAGACTTGGAGAGCTCTTATTCACTGGTTCACCCAGGGATGCCTACAACAGGCCTGGCTGGATCTCAATTCAGGTCTCCCACGTGAGTGCAGGCACCCAGGTGGTTGAACCATCATTTTTGCTTTCAAGATGTGCAGTACCAGAATTTGGAGTTGGAAGCTTGAGACTCAAACCCAGAACACCCCATGCAGTGCAGGTGTTCCAGCTGGCATCTTAACCACTAGGCCACCTGCCTCTGCTGGCACTTTTAGCCATACGACCCAAATGGACAACTTCTAAACAAAAGACTTCTAGTTAAACATGGTAGATAAATTACAAAAATGAACTTTCCATTACACCCTAAACTCATTAAAATACTTGCAAAAGAAAAAAAAAGATGTGGCAATCTACAAAGCAAACAAGAACAGGAGAGAAAACTATTATTTTTACATGTTTATTTTACTTGGGACCTGCACCGTGGTATAGCAGGTTAAACCACTCTCTGTAATGCCAGCATCTCATATGAGTGCCAGTTTGAGATCCAGCTACTCCACTTCTAATCCTGCTCTCCGTTACTGCACCTGAGAAAGCATCAGAAGAATGGGCAGTACCTGGGTCACAGCCATCCACGTGGGAGGCCTAGATGGGGTTCTAGGTTTCTGGCTTTACCTTGGCTCAGCTCCAGTGGAAGGAGTGAATCAGCAGATGACAGATTTCTTTCCGTGTACCTCTACCTTTCAAGTAAACAAATTGGGGATTATGGGTATCCCAAGTGCTGGCTGAACCCTGAGTACCAGGTGAGAAAAATATTAACAGATGATATATTCTAATAAACTTCCTTCAAAAAATATTTGAAAGGCAGAGTTACAAAGACAGAGAAATAGAGAGAGAGAGAGAGAGAGAGAGAGAGAGAGAATTTTTCATCTGTTGGTTTACATTCCAAATGGCCATTCCAGATGACCCAGTCAGGGCTGGCTGAGTATAGGGGCTCAAGGACTTGGCCTATCATCTCTTTCCCAGGCACATTAGCAGGGTGCTAGATCAGAAGTGGAACTGCCAGGGCCAGAACAGGCACCCATCTGGGATGCCAGAGTTGCAGGTGGTGGCTTAACCCATTATGCCACGATACTGGCTACTCCAATAAATTCCTTCAAAAAAAAGGAAGATTCAATGCCCAAGTGGTTGCAATGGCCAGATTTGAACCTATGTGAAGCCAGGGGCTGGCAGCTCACACGGGCTCCTATGGGGTTCCAAGGCTTTGGCTCATCCTCTAATGCTTTTCCAAGCCATAAGCAGGGAGCTGGATGAGGAGTGGAGCAGCTGGGACATGAACTGGTGCCCATATGGGATCTCAGCATGTGCAAGCGAGAATTTAGCCACCGGGCCACCAACTTCTAAAGTAAAATGTGGTTAAAGAGACAACAGATATGGGGGAGTAGGAACTCACTTAGCAGGCAGAAGGTACGACACAACTGCTCCTAGGAGAGACACCAGAGAAAACTGAACTGGTTTCCCTCAAATTCTCTAAATGATCTGGGATCTAGAGGTATCATTTAGTATAGAGGACTAGGCTGAGGCACAAAGACAGGACTGTAATACATGTACGAATTAGGACTAGCTCCCTAGCCCCACATTCCACAGGCAGGTGCTCTTCTCTGCAGACACAACACTCCGTCCACAGAACGCTGATCCCTAACACAGAGAGAGTGAGGTGGTTGCAGCAGTGCAGCAAGTTACGCTCGGGGTCTCATGGTGATTCCTACCTCCCCTGCTTCAGATCCAGATTCCAGCTTATGCATCCTGGAAAGAAGGTGATATTTCTAGGGTTTGGGCACCTGCAACCCACACGGGAAACACAGAGTTCTGGGCCACTGGCATTTAGGGTTACAAGCACGTAGGCAGTAAGCAAGCAGATAAAAACAAATACATAAACATTAAAATAAACCAAAATAGGGCCCAGTGCAATGGCTCAGTGACTAAATATTTGCCTTGTAAGTGACGAGATGGGCGCCAGGTCATGTAGCAATCGCTCCACTTCCCATCCAGCTCTCTGCCTGTGGCTTGGGAAAGCAGTAGAGAATGGTCCAACACCTCGGGAAAATCAGATTTACAGAGAGAAGGAAGAGACAGAGGAGAAAATATTCCATCTACTGGTTCACTCGCCAACTGCTTTCCCAGGTCACAAGTAGGGAGCTGGAATCAGAAGTGGAACAGTCAGGACTTGACCTGGAGCCTACATGGGATCCCAGCACATGTAACAGGAGGACTTAACCACTAGGCTATCATGTTGGACCCAAAATAAAGTAAATCTTAAATCTATATAGGAAAAACTGGGGGAGGGGGCAGCTCTGGATCAGAATACACTAGAGAGCAGCAGGAAGGGAATAGCAGTTCTTTCTCACTGTGTTTCCAGAACGTTAGAGATTCTGGATAAAGCCTGCGAGAGGAGACTGAGGAAGAGAGACAGACACTGACACACTTTGGGAGTTCTTCCACAGGAGGGCTGACTGGTGGCCGAGGTAAGGCCAGTGGGCTGGTGAGCCTAGCTCATCAAAGGCAATTATGTCAATCTCTTCCCCATTTTGTACTGAATGACGTCATGCAGAGTGGAGATATTTACACTGCAGAAATCAGCAAATGCTGCAAATCAAGGCCATGTATTTGTGAGAGGTTGTTAAATAGCTCTCCATCAGTAATTCTTTCTGCTTCCACTCAAATTTTATTGGCTTATTCTTTAGGACAGGCCCAGAACCAATGCCACGTTAGAAGAAAGTATCCAAAACAAACAAACAAACAAACAAAAAGGGAAGCCAAGGGAAGCCAGGGGATATAGACAATGCAAGAAAACGTCAAAAAATGTCATGAATGTCTTTGGAGCAGAAACATAAGATATTAAACCATAAAATAACAGAATGGTTTGGAAAAAAAAAAGAAGATGAAAGGTTTTATACCTTCTCCCCTGAGCAGACTGAAAGACTTAGAAGGTAACGGAAAACCTGCACACAAGGGGCTGGTGCTGTGACATAGCAGGTAAAACCATAACCAGTGGCGCCAGCATCAATATGAGTGCCAGTTGATATTCCAGCTGCTCCACTTCCCATCCATCCTCTGCTAATCCTCCTGGAAGAGCAGAGAGAAAGGCCCGAGTCCTTGGTCCCTTTCATTCTTGTAGGAAACCTGGCACGGCTGCTGGCTTCAGACCAGCCCAGTTCTAGCTATTGAGGCTACTGGAGAAGTGAACCAGCAGATAGAAGCTCTCTTTCTCTTGCTTCCATCTCCCCCACTCTAACTCTGCCTCTCAAATAAATAAAGCTCAAAAACAAAACAATACAATTTGCAAATGTATTAAATAGAGAGGGGCCTAGTGCAGTAGCTTAGTGGCTAAAGTTCTTGCCTTGAATGTGCTGGAATCCTGTATGGGCGCCGGTTCCAATCCTGGCAGCTCCACTTCCCATCCAACTCCCTGCTTGTGGCCTGGGAAAGCAGTCAACGATGGCCTAATGGCACCAAGCAGCCATGTGGGACACTCGGAAGAGGCTCCTGGCTCCAGGTTTTTGGACTGGCGCAGCTCTGGCCACTGCAGCCACTTGGAGAATGAATCAGCAGATGGAAGATCTTCCTTTCTGTCTCTCCTCCTCTCTGTATATCTGACTTTCCAATGAAAAGAAAATAAATATTTAAAAAATAATAATCCCATGAGGCCTGGTGCAGTAACCTAGTGGCTAAATCCTTTTATTGCATGTACCGGGATCCTACATGAGTGCTGGCTCTAATCCTGGCTGCTCCACTTCTGATCCAGCTCCCTGCTTATGGCTTGAGAAAGCAGCAGAAGATGGACCAAGTACTTGGATCCCTGAACCCCGTGGGAGACCCGGAAGAAGCTCCTGACTGGCTCCTGGCTTTGGCTAGGCCCAACCTTGGTCTTTGTAGACATCTGGGGAGTGAAGTATCCAACAGAAGTGTTCTCTTGCACCTGGTACGATAGCCTAGTGGCTAAAGTTCTTGCCTTGAAACTGCCAGGATCTTATATGGATGCCAGTTTGTGTCCCAGTTGCTCCATACCGCATCCAGCTCCCTGCTTGTGGCTTGGATGGCCAGCAGAGAATGGCCCAAAGTCTTGAGATCCAGCACTGACATGGGAGACCTGGAAGAAGTTCCCGGCTCCTGGCTTTAGATCAGCTCAGTTCCAGCCATTGTGGCCACTTGGGGAGTAAACCAGCAGACAGAAGATCTTCCTCTCTGTCTCTCCTTCTTTCTGTAAATTTCACTTTTCAATAAAATCAATCTTTAAAAAACAAACAAAAAAAACATGCTCTAACTCTGCCAAATAATCTAAAAAAAGTACCAATAGTAAATTTCAAGAAAATACATCCTAAAAAAGAAAACTAACATGATCATTAGCCTAGGAGCATACAAAATTTATATAATCAGAATGCTGTAAGTACTGACTTTAGGTTATTAAAAAATGAGTAACAAAACCAGGGAAAGAAATGTTGAATGGCATATCTATGAGTATCATAACAAAAAAATCTTTTAACATTACAGGTAACAATGTGTTGTAAAAGTAATGAACCAAGGAATATTTGTTTTGAGTGGGTATTTGGCACTGTGGGTAATATGCCATTTGGGATGCCAACTGCTCATCTTAGACTGCTTAGAAAGTCTGGTTTTGCTTCCAACTCCTGCATGCTGAGAAGCCTGAGTGAGTTCCCAGCTCCTGGCTTCAACCTGACCCCAGTCCTGGCTGCTGCAGGTATTTATTATTATTTTTTAAAGATTTATTTATTTTTATTACAAAGTCAGATATACAGAGAGGAGGAGATCTTCCGTCCAATGATTTTCTCCCCAAATGACTGCAACGACTGGTGCTTGCTGCAGGTATTTAGAAAGTGAGCCAGAGAAATGACATCTAGTCTACCTCTCTGCCTTGCAAAAAGAAAAAGAAATTTCTAGGAATAATATACTAAGCAGTCTCCTGAGCCTGGACTGTGTATGGGTGGGATCTTCACAATAGCCCTGTGCATAAAGAATGGCAGCCCTATTAGCATAAGAGGAAGGGGAATTCTCAAAAGGTTTAAATGACTTGTCCATGGCTAAACAGCTGGTACGTGGCAGAGCAAGGACTGGAATTCAGGTTTGCCTGTCTCTACCATCTATGCTCTCAAACACCACGCTAGATCAGCTCTTACGTTCAATCTCCGGAGTACCCAAGCCAACCTTACCTCTTCCACATCTTCATCCAGCTGCTCATTAGGATCCACTTCTCTTACTAAGTCTTGTAATTTCTTCTTCGTCAATACCTAAAGTTAATCGAGAGAAGATTGTTCAGCCAAATATTAAGGAAACAAAATACATCATTAATCACATAATGAAGCGAGGCTATTAACCTGATGGGCCTAGTTTCTACTTTCCAATGAGCTCTCAGTCTGGTTGACCTGATGGTAGTCACAAGTCCACATCTCAAGACTGAAGTGCATCAGGGAAAGACAGAAAGAGAAGTTTGGAACAGAGGCCAGCATTCAAGTATCAGGCAGATTAATCGTGCTCTTTTATTTCCAATAATTGATTTGTGATTTTCCAACCATCATAGATTCTACTGTGCCTTTGCTGCCTGTAGACTTTTCCTTTCTCCCTCTTCCTGGGTGCTCAGTTCTCAGCGCCCATCATTCACCTGGGTAAAAGCACTGCTTCCTGCTAGGGCACGTCTGTCTCGTGGTGTGCACTCTTGTAACACTGTGGACATTTATATATTTGTCTACTTGACTTAACAGGCTAAACGCTCCAGGAGGACAGGGTCCACGTGTTCACCTCTGTATAACTAAATAGGGGTATTTAAGTCTGTCCAGTTACCATTTTCAAAAAGAAAGTGGCATGTTATTTTTACACACCATTTAAAAAGATCAAAAGATACGCACTAAAATACTAAAACACTAAAAATTTCACAATTAGTTTTCCTCCCAGGGTACTCCCTTTCTTATCCCACCTTAAGTCACACAACTTAACTTTTTGTTAATCTTGCTCTTTTGTTAAAGATCTACAGATTGTCTAGTGCTTAAAAGTACGCAGGGAAACACCCTAGTGCAAGGACTCTACGTCCTTCCATAGCCCTGCCTATATACAGTTTTATCTTTGACTTTTTTCCAATAGATTCCATATTCAACCCATTGGGTCTCCTATTTGCTCAAGCTTCCCCATTCAGCTTTGCTAATCCTTCCACCCTCTCCCTTGATATGGGTCCTCATCCACCCTATCTACCGTGTAAGACACACATCAAGGGACTGTATCTATTTCTTATGGCTACGTAGAATAAAATTAGGATTTTGGGTAGAAAGACTTGGACAGTTTTTCAAATCACTGGATGAAATTAATTCAGGCAACAGCTGATAAGCTAGAAGAATACATGACTGAAGGCAAGGCTACATTTATTGCAGAAATATCAAATCCAATTATTTTATTTAACAGCTATGTATCTAACATATATACATATTAAAAACACCTGAAATGTGTGTTAGTATATGTGTGTGTATGGATACATGTTTTTATGCATGTGGATAGCCATATATAATACAAAGTAAAATCAAACAAACACTGTATAGGATAACCAAAAGGAATGCTCCAGTCTCAGAGGTGGCGGAGAGGAAGAGGCAGTATGTAGGACGGACATCTCTCTAAGCATTACTGGTTCAGTAACGGTAAGAGGCGCCCACGGAGAGCAAAACGCAAGAGGATGATACCTGATTGTTCTCAGGGCTGAGACGACCTCCTGACCCAGGGGTGCCTGGAATCTTTACCACTGTGGTGCTATTGGCCATGGAGCCCTGTGGAGGGGTGCTGGCTGGCTCCGGTTTTATGGAGGAGAAATTGGAGAGGTTGATTAGGGCTGAGGGGCCAAACTGGTTCATAATCTGCCGAGCTTTGGACTTCAGCTCATAGAGCTTATCGAGGTCTTGTTTCTTTTTGGAGCTGTGAGGACCAAGGCCAAGCAACTGGAGAAGCAAAACAGGAGAATTAGCTCTTGAAGCACATGGTATAAAGGATGAGTTCTGAAAGGAAAATTACATGAGGGCTGATCTTGAGGTGTCTTTCAGAATCTCTGGGATACCTGCATACTGAAAATGAAGCAAGAAAAACGGTTGCTCTCAACTGAGAGTTAAAAACCATCTCCTTTACAAAAACTAAATGAAATAGTCCACAAAATTGAAATAAGGAAGAAAGCAAATAAAATGAGGGATCTTACCCATAAAAACAAATAGAAACAAACAAGACACTTCAGAGGACTTTGTAAAAAAAAAAAAGCAGTAAGTGCCACATGCATTATTCTTTAAGTACTATATCAATGTTAAATGCAAGTAAGTCACTTCACAATCATATACTTAAAATCCATTCACAGAGTGTACAAAAACAGATTAGTTCATTTTGGTGTTTCAACACTTAAGTCCATGTCAGCTATACACAGTCAATGCAACTTCCAAGAACTGTTAAAAGTACTCTTGTTTATTAACAAGAGCGACTTCTGCGAGTTAGAAATTTTGCAGTACATGCAGCAGCAACCTTCGCCTGAAGCAGCCAAGCTTCCTAGCCTTGGAGCCACAAAGTTGCCCTGTGGACACCAGCTTCGGTGCCACTGGACCACAAGCCCACTCATCAATGCTCCCCACAGGGTCCTTGGGAGCTTACTTACAGCTATCTGAGTGTCTAGATCTTTAATTACATCAGCCACAGCTGTGAGCCCGGTGAAATGAGAGGCAGCCATTCTCAAAAGCTACCTGTAAATGAACAGCTAGCATCAGGCATCTCCTTTGACACAGAACCACTTGAGTGCGTGGCCTGGCACGTCTTCACCAACAGGATTCAGGCAAACGGGAATCAGGGAAGCATTATCCTCTTGCCCCTCCTGAGTACCAAGAAAGACATCTCCAGCTCACTGACGAACTGTATTAAAAATTAATGAACGATTATGACATATACACGTTATCTTCTTAGAAAATGAATGGTCCATTGTTGGAGATAACATGTTAGGCACATGAGACACTTTATTAGGTAAAATTTTGTGATTTGAACCTGCAGGAATGATGTTGATAGCTTTCAGAACATGGCAGTTTAGCAACCTGAGAGTAGATCTGTATCTATTCCATTCTTGTCCCTAATTCAGAGTTCCTTGTGATTCTCAAGTGAGAAATCACACGCTCCTGGTTTACTCTTAATAAAGGTAACTATGCACTGGCTAACTGACCTAGAGAAACAACACTGACTGGCTGGCCAAGAGCCAAATCAGCGAATAGCAGCGCATCAGGGTCCTTTTTTCCCCTCCAATTATATGTGGTTTATGTTCCTTCTTCTCTACTCCTCAGTGTTACTCATGGAAGAGACAAGAAAAGATGGAACCATTATTAAAGATTATAAGGGGGGGGGGGGCGGCGACGTGGCCAAGTGGCTTAAGTCCTCACCCTGAACGCACCAGGATTCCATATGGGTGCTGGTTCTAATCCCAGCAGCTTCACTTCCCATCCAGCTCCCTGCTTGTGTCCTGAGAAAGCAGTGGAGGACGGCCCAAAGCCTTGGGACCCTGCACCCACATGGGAGCCCTGGGGGAGGCTTCTGGCTCCTGGCTTCGGTTTGGCGCAGCACTGGCCGTTGCGGTCACTTGGGGAGTGAGTCATTGGATGGAAGATCTTCCTCTCTGTCTTTCCTCCTCTCTGTATATCTGACTTTGCAATAAAAATAAATAAATCTTTTAAAAAAAGATTATCAGAGGGGATAGCATTGTGATATAGCTGATAAAGCCATTCTCTAACACCTATATATGCAGTGGTTCTTGTCCCAGCTGCTCCACTTTTGATCCATCTTCCTATTAATGACCTGGAAAAACAGCAGGGATGGGCCAAGCGCTTGGGCCCCTGTCACCTGCATGGGAGACCAGAAGCTGTGAGTTGCTGATTTCGGACTGGCTCACTCAGCCCACTGCCCTCTTGGGGAGTGAAACAACATATACGACTCTCCCTGTCTTTCCTGTTCACTTTATACCTCTAACTTGCAAATAAAAAATACACCTTCAAGAACTAAACCTTTTAAAAAAAATAGATGCAGGGCCCCACATGGTGGCCTAGCACTGAAGTCCTCACCTTGAACATGCCAGGATCCCATGTGGCTACCAGTTCTAATCCCGGCAGTCCCGCTTCCCATCCAGCTCCCTGCTTGTGGCTTGGGAAAGCAGTTGAGGATGGCCCAAAGCCTTGGGACCCTGCACCCGCGTGGGAAACCTGGAACAGTCTCCTAGCTCCTGCCTTTGGATCAGCTCAACTCCAGCCATTGCAGTCACTTGGGGAGTGAATCAATGGACAGACCATCTTCCTCGCTTGTCTCTCCTCCTTTCCTTATATCTGACTTTCCAATAAAAATAAATCTCTTTTTTTTAAATCAGTTTAACTCCATTAACACACCTCCCTGGAAAAGCAGTTTTATGGACATAAAACAGATTAGTGACCCCGGGTGTTCTAGGGTAGTGACGGGTCTGACTATAAGGTTGCTGCAAGACTAAATCTGGGCCGAGGATTGGCTGATTATTCCCAGGCAGCGGTGAAATAAATCTGTCTTGAGTGTTGTGGTGTTGACATGACATTATCCATCTGTATTTATGTATTCTGAGTTATGACTATATCCACCAAACAATTTATTGCATGTAAACTTTCAAAATACAGTCTAAAAAGTGAAAGAAAACATCATAACAGCCTGGGCCCGGTGTGGTGGCCTAATAGTTAAACTCCTTGCCTTGCATGAGCTGCCAGGATCCATATGGTGCCAGTTCATGTCCTGGCTGCTCTACTTCCCATCCAGCTCTCTGCTTGTGGCCTGGGAAAGCAGCAGAGAACGGCCCAAAGCCTTGGGACCCTGCACCCCTGAGGGACACCTTCAGGAAGCTCCTGGCTCCTGGCTTCAGATCAACTCAGTACTGGCTGATGTGGCCTCTTGAATCAGCAGATGGAAGTCTCCTTTCTGTAAATCTGACTTCCCAATAAAAATAAAACTTTTTAAAAAATTACAGTCAGATCAGAATGTCCACTGATGCAATATTCAAATCACCTATTTACTAACCTGTTTACTTTCTTCAAGCTTACCTGTGGATGATGCTGACCAAGAACAATGGAATGAAGTGAGGGAAAATAACTTGAATTCCATTAGGTAATACATCACTTGTGCCTCTGAGCTACTCAATTTTCTAACTTTTACTTCCTCAGGATGCCAAAGGGAAGGGACATGCTACTATGTAACAAGAAACAGTATCTGTGTCTCTGTTTGAGAGAACAACTGCAATAATTAACCACTACCAACACCTACTATGTAGAACCTATGTGCTATGAGATGGACAAAGCCCAGGAAGTCCATTCCTGGAGTCTACAAATGAAAACAGGTAACATTTCTATTATGACTATGTGGCTGGGAGCTAACAACCAAGCCTATCCTCTCTTTTGTCACCCAGCACAACTAAAATATGGCTGAAAGACTAAGGGTGATAAATCTTTTATTTTAATGTTTGGCCTGGTGCAATGGCTCAATTGGTTAATTCTCCCTCTTCAAGTGCCAGGATCCCATATAAGCACTGATTCGTATCCCAGCAGCTCCATTTCCCATCCAGCTCCCTGCTTGTGGCCTGGGAAAGCAGAAGAGGATGGCTCAAAGCCTTGGGACTCTGCACCCACATGGGAGACCCAAAGGAGGCTCCTGGCTTTAGATCAGCTCAGCTCTAGCCATTGCAGCCACTTGGCATTTGAGCCAATGGATGAAAGGTCTTTCTCTGTCTCTCCTCTCTGCAGACCTGCCTTTCTAATTTAAAAAATGATTTATTGGGCCCGGCGCGGTGGCGCAAGTGGTTAAGGTCCTCTCCTTGCACGCCCGGGATCCCATATGGGCGCCGGTTCTAATCCCGGCAGCCCCGCTTCCCTTCCAGCTCCCTGCCTGTGGCCTGGGAAAGCAGTCGAGGACGGCCCAAAGCTTTGGGACCCTGCACCCGCGTGGGAGACCCGGAAGAGGCTCCTGGCTTCGGATCGGCATAGTATCGGCCCGTTGTGCTCACTTGGGGAGTGAATCATCGGATGGAAGATCTTCCTCTCTGTCTCTCCTCTCTGTATATCCGCCTTTCCAATAAAAAAATAATAAAAATAAATCTTTAAAAAAAAATGATTTATTTATTTTTACTGTAAAGTCAGATATACAGAGAAGAGAGACAGAGGAAGATCTTCCATTGGATGATTCACTCCCCAAGTTGCCCCAACTGCCAGTGCCAAGCTGATCTGAAGCCAGGAGCTTCCTTCAGGTCTCCCACGCAGGTGCAGGGTCCCAAGGCTTTGGGCCATTCTCAATTGCTTTCCTAGGCCACAAACACGGAGCTGGATGGGAAGTGGAGCTGCCAAGAATTGGCGCCCATATGGGATTCAAGCGAGTTCAAAGTGAGGACTTTAGCTGCTAGGCCACGTCGCCGGGCCCAAAATAATAAATATGTATGAATTGATACAGAGATGAATGATGAAAAGAGGGAAGGAAGAACTGAGAGAGGGAAGAGGAGAAAGAAAGAATAAATGATACCTGTCACCCACTGGTTTTCTTCCCAAATGCCTGCAAATATCTGCTGGGGAGGCAAGGCATGTCTCCCATGGGAGTGGCAGAAGTGCCAAAAACCTGAGTCATCAGCACTGCTTCAAAGAGTGCCTCTTAGCAGGAAGCTGGATCAGAAACAAGGGGAGACTGGAGCCTACAGGCCCTGTTATTGGATGAGGCATCCCAAACTGTCTTAATCTCTGTACCAAATGCCCGCCTATGCTTTTTTCCCCCCTCTAAAATGACTATTTGAAATAGAGTTATGGAGAGAGATTTCACATCTGCTGATTCACTTCCCGGATGGTTCCAACAGCTAGGCCCACGGACTTGGGTCTTCCTCTACTACTTTCCCAGATATATAAACTAGGAGCTGATTGGAAGTAGAGTAGCCAGGACTCAAACCAGTTCGCATATGGAATGCTGGTGCTGCAGACAGTGGCTTAAATTGCTATACCACACAAAACCCTTGCTTTTTGTTTTAACGATGAGAAGTTCAGCTGCAATTTGAAAGAGAGAAGTATCTTCCACAAACTGGCTCACAGCCCAGATGGTCACAACAGCCCGGTCTCAGCCAGGGGAAAGCCAGCAACCAGCAACTGGTCTCCCGTAAGGCACAGGTGCTAAGGACCTGGGTCAGCACCTGCTGCTTCCTCCACACAGGGCCTCCGACAGGGAGCTGGACTGGAATGGAACAGTCAGGACTCAAACCAGCACTTGGATATGGGATGCTGGAGTCACATGGGGTAGCTTAACCTAACTGCACTATGGTGCCAGCTCCTGGGAATTTATTATTTCCTAAGAAGTTTTATTTACCTATTTGAAAGGCAGTGCAACTGATAGCAAACAATGGATGGATCTTTTATCCACTAGTGCATTATCAAAATAACCACTTACAAGTTGGGCAGGGCAGCTCCAAACTCCAGCTGAGGGCCCAACGCAGTATCCTAGTAGCTAAAACTTTTTTAAGATTTATTTTATTTTTATTGGAAAGGCGGATATACAGAGAGGAGAGACAGAGAGGAAGATCTTCCGTCCAATGATTCACTCCCCAAGTGAGCACAACGGCCGATGCTATGCCGATCCAAAGCCAGGAGCTTCTTCCAGGTCTCCCACATGGGTGCAGGGTCCCAAAGCTTTGGGCTGTCTTCGACTGCTTTCCCGGGCCACAGGCAGGGAGCTGGATGGGAAGTGGGGCTGCCGGGATTAGAACCGGCGCCCATATGGGATCCCGGGCGTGCAAGGCGAGGACTTTAACCACTACGCCATCGCGCCGGGCCCGTAGCTAAAACTTTGCCTTGCATGCTCTGGGATCCCATAAGGGCACCAGTTCATGTCCAGGCTGCTCCACTTCCCATCCAGTGCTCTGCTTGTGGCCTGGGAAAAAGCGGTCGAGGAGAACCTAAGGCTCTCTTACTCTCCCTATCTCTATAAATACGCCTTTCTAGTAAAAACGAATAAAACTTAAAAAAAAAAAAAAGAATTATGCTGGGGCAGATGCTTGGCATAGGTTGGGATGCCCACACTACATACTGTAGTGCCTGGCATTGAGCTCTCCCTCTGCTTCCTGCTAATGGGCACCCCAGGAGGCAGCTGGCAGTAAACCAAGTACTTTAGTCCTTGACATTTGCCTGGAAATGAGTTCCAGGCTCTTGGCTTTGGCCTGGCTGGCTCAGGCTCACTTGCTGAGGCCCACTGGTAGGTAGAGCAGCTGTCTGCCTTTTCAATAAATCTAAAAGCCAAAAATAATCAGCATATTGAAAAAGTTTCACAGATTCTATTATTTATCTAGCATATATACCCATGTTGGTAACACTCTATCGATTCTCTTTTCTTAAAAAAAAAAAAAAAAAAAAAAAAAAAAGATTTATTTGCAACGTAGAGTGACAGGGAGACACAGAAAAGAAGAGAGAGAGACATTTCAGGGTCAGCGCTATAGTGTAGCAGGAAAAGCCTCCGATGCCAGCATCCCACATGGGTGTTGGTTCCAGACCTGGTGTTCCACTTCTGATCCTGTTCCCAGATCCTGGTCTGGGAAAGCAGCAGCAGATGGCCCAAGTCCTTGGGCCACCTGGTTCCTCGCTTTGGCCTGGTCAAGCTCTGGTTGTTGCAATCATTGGGGATGAAAACTCTCTGTGTGTAACTCCGCCTTTCAAATGAATATAACCCATCTTTTTTTCTTTTGAGAGAAAAAAATTAATCATCACTTCCATCTGCTGACTCACTTTTTAAATGGCTGCAAAACCTAGAGCTGGAACAGACTAAATCTAGAAGCCAGGAACTCCATCTGAGTCTCCTAAGTAGATTCAGGTGCCTAAGCACCGGGGCCATCTTCAACTGCCTCCAGGCACATTAACAGGGAGCTGGACAGGGCCTGGCGGCATGGCCTAGCAGCTAAAGTCCTCGCCTTGAATGCGCCGGTGCCCCATATGGGCACCGGTTCTAATCCCAGCAGCTCTACTTCCCATCCAGCTCCCTGCTTGTGGCCTGGGAAAGCAGTTGAAGATGGCCCAAAGCCTTGGGACCCTGCACCCGTGTGGGACACCCAGAAGAAAGTTCCTGGATCCTGGCTTCAGATAGGCGCAGTACCGGCCTTTGTGCTCACTTGGGAGTGACTCATCGGACGGAAGATCTTCCTCTCTGTCTCTCCTCCTCTCTGTATATCCAACTTTGTAATAAAAAAAAATAATAATAAATCTTTCTTAAAAAATGAAAAAAAAAAGCAGCAGCCTTTGTTTAAAACAAAACAAAACAAAAAAAAAGAAGCAGGACGGCCAAGACTGTAGCTTAACCTACTATATCACAATACTGGTGATATACTGCCCCAATAACTAGTCTTATGATTATACAGAACAGTGGATTGAAGGGAAAAAAAAAAAGAGGGCTGTTGGGGAGAAGCAGGAAGCTAATGAGAGATGATGCAGAAGAGCCAAATCAAGAGGGTTGGTATTTGACCAGAGTTTGTACATATGTAATTAGGAGAGTCCCTTCTGGCCCTAACAATTAGTCTAGGATTCTAAATTACATTGATACATAAAGAATTCAAAATCTGTCTCTAAAACATCTGTTTCACAGTGCAGACTTTCAGCCCTGCCTCCAAAACGTATCAGGGCTTTCCATAAAAACCACATCAAAAGCAGTAACATGTCCTATGCTCATATTTGTTCTAATTATTTTTTAGCATATGTGCTTCCCAAGTGAGCACAAGTCCTAATTCATTTTTACAGGGTTCATTTATTAGAAAGGCAGAATTAGAGAGAGAAAGAAGGAGAGCAGAGACACAGATTTTCATTTGCTGGTTCACTCCCCAAACAGCCACAACAGCTAGAGCTGAGCCAAGCCAAAGCCAGGAGCCTTATTCCAGTCTCTTCTATGGGTGAGGGAACCAAGCGTGTTGGCCATCTTCTGCTGCATTCTCAGGTGCCGGACAGGGAGCCGGCTCCGAAGTGGAGTAGTCAGGACTCAAAGGGGTGCCCACATGGGAGGCCAGCAGCGCGGACTGCGGCTTTAACCTGTGATTCCACAAGGCTGGTTCTAACTGTAACAGAATGATTATCTAGTACTTTGAAATTTTATTGTAATATGTCAATTAATACCAGAGCCACAAATGAGTAAAAAAGAACATTTTGAATATGTAAATGAGAATGTTTATCATTACTTAAATCATCAAGTACTTTGACGGTGACAGGGAAATGGCTTCTTCATAAGATGGTGTTAATACATCTGGACCACATACATGCACTGTACTAATATAGGCTAACCACTGATAAAAAACGTAGCTTCAACTAAGTGAGCCTCATTCTTCTTCTTCTTTTTTTTTTTTAAGATTATTCATGTTTAGGCCCGGCTCTGTGGCTAGCAGCTAAAGTCCTTGTGAACGCACTGGGATCCTATGTGGGTTACAGTTCTAATCCTGGTGGCCCCGCTTCCCATCCAGCTCCTTGCTTGTGGCCTGGGAAAGCAGTCAAGGACGACCCAAAGCCTTGGGACCCTGCACCAGCATGGGAGATCCGGATGAGCGCAGCTCCAGCCGTTGTGGCTGCTTGGGGAGTGAATCATCGGACGGAAGATCTTCCTCTCTGTCTCTCTTCCTTCCTATATATCTGACTTTCCAATAAGAATAAAATAAATCTTTTTTAAAAATGTATTCATTTTTATAGGAAAGTCAGATTTACAGAAAGGAGAGACAGAGAGAAAGGTCTTTAGACCACTGGTTCACTCCCCAGACAGCCACAACGGCCGGTGCTGAGCCGATCCAGAGCCAGGAGCCAGGATCTTCTTCCAGGTCTCCCGTGTGTGTGCAGGGTCCCAAGGTTTTGGCCCGTGCTCCACTACTTTCCCAAGCCAGAAGCAGGGAGCTGGATGGGAAGTAGGGCAGCCAGGATACAAACTGGTGCCCACATGGGATCCTGGCACATTCAGGGTGAGGACTTTAGCCACTAGGCTACTGTGTTGGGCCCTAGCCTCATTTTTCTAATTCTCTAGTCCACATTACTATTCATTGGAAAGTTAACCCAATTTGAGCCCCTTGTGCTTCAAATTGTTGCTTCTCAGCCTCCTAGATTTAAAATTAAATATATTTCACTTGAGTGCAAGGAAGCACTCTACAAAGATCCTATGCCTTCAGAAATATCTATACTTATATAAAAACAGACATTTTAGTTCTCCTTGAATATTATTCTACATAAAAACCCAAACTAGTCAGTCTTTGACAGTAACAGAAGCAATAGCGTAGCGGTTAAAACCCTCGCCTTGAATGCACCGGGATCCCACTCGGGCACCGGTTCTAGTTCCTGCTGCTCCACAGGATATCCAGCTCCCTACTTAAGGCCTGGGAGATCAGCGGAGGATCATTCACCTACCGCGTGGTAGACCCAGAATGAGCGCCTGGCTCACAGCTTTGGAACAACCCAGCCTGGCCATGCAGCCATTTGGGGAGTGAACCAATGGAAGATCTCTCTCTCTTTTTCTCTATCTTTCTGTAATTCTGACTTTCCAAGTAAAGAAGATAAAAATCTTGGGCCCAGCATGATGGCTCAGTTGCTGAATCCTTGCCTTGCATGTGCCAGGTTCCCACATGGATTTTATTCTGTGTCTTGGCTGCTCAGCTTCCCTTCTGGCTTCCTGCTGTGGCCTAGGAGAGCAGTTGAGGATGGCCCAAAGCCTGAACCCATATGGGGGACCTGAAAGAAGCTCCTGGTCCCTGGCTTTGGACTGGCTCGGCTCCAGCTGCTGTGGCCGCTTGAGGAGAGAAAACAGTCGACAGAGGCTCTTTGTCTCTCATTGTGAATCTGTCTTTCCAAATAAAAAGAAATGAATTTTAAGAAAAAAAAAAAAAGGAAAAAGAAAAAGCTTTTAAAAGGGGAGGGGGTGAAGAGGAGGAGGTGAAAAAGAGAAGGAGGAAATAAGAAGGAGGTATTGAGGTCAATGTTGTGGCACAGTGGGTTAAATCACCACTTAAAACGCAGAAATCCCATATCAGAGAGCCATTTGGAGGCCTAGCCTCTCTGCTTCTGATCCAACTGCCTGCGGACACCTGGGAAGGCGCTCGAAGGCCTTCACCACCCTTACTGAAGTCCAGGATGGAGCTCCTGGCTTTCGGCTGTTGACTGGCTCAACCTTGGCCACTGCTGCCATACGGGGAGTAAACAATGGGTGGAAGATAAAAAATATCTGTCACTCTGGCTTTCAAGTAAGTTACTAAATGTGGGGAAAAAAAGGAAATAAGAAGAAAGAAAAGGAAAGGAAAGCACTTTCATTCAATGTGGTTTTTCTTTTCTTTTCTTTTCTTTTTTTTTAGTTACAGACTTTTTCTTATTGGAAAGGCAGATTTACAGAGACAGGAGAGAGAAAGATCTTCCATCTGCTGGTTTACTCCTCAAATGGCCACAGCAGCCAGAGCTGAGCCGATCCAAAGCCAGGAGTTTCTTCTGGGTCTTCCATACCAGTGCAAGGTTCCAAGGACTTCCACTGCTTTTCCAAGCCACAAGAAGGGAGCAGGATCAGAAGAAGGGCAGCCAGGATTCGAAACTGTACCCATGTGGGACTGGCATTGTAGTCGGAGGATTAGCCAGTT